>NC_071387.1:93194613-94402904 GCF_022682495.2 Desmodus rotundus
TCCTGTGAAACCATCTGGTCCAGGGCTTTTGTGTGTTGGGAGTTTTTTGATGACTGCTTCAATTTCCTCTGCTGTTATTGGTCTATTCAGGTTTTCTGCTTCTTCTTCATTCAGTTTTGGAAGATTATATTTTTCTAGAAATGTGTTCATTTCACCTAG
Organism: Desmodus rotundus; assembly: GCF_022682495.2. Classification (NCBI taxonomy): domain Eukaryota; kingdom Metazoa; phylum Chordata; class Mammalia; order Chiroptera; family Phyllostomidae; genus Desmodus; species Desmodus rotundus. The sequence continues at coordinate 93,194,773 of NC_071387.1, forward strand.
GTTTTCAAATTTCTTGGCATATAGTTCTTCATAGTAATTTCTTACAATCCTTTGTATTTCTGTGGCATCAGTTGTAATCTCTCCTCTTTCATTTCTAATTCTGTTTATTTGGATCCTCTCTCTTTTCTTCTTGATGAGCTACTTAAAGGCTTGTCGATTTTATTTATCTTTTCAAAGAACCAGCTCCTGGATTCATTGATCCTTAGGATTGTGCTTTTAGTCTCTATGTCATTTAGTTCTGCTCTGATCTTGGTTATTTCCTTCCTTCTACTTGCTCTGGGCTGTCTTTGTTGTTGTTCCTCCAGTTCTTGTAGGTGTAGGGTTAGGTTGTTTCTTTGCAATGTTTCTATCTTTTTAAGGTAGGCCTGCATTGCTATGAACTTCCCTCTCAGGACTGCCTTTGCTATATCCCATAGGTTTTGGGTTGTTGTGAGTTCATTTTCATTTGTTTCCAGAAAGTTTTTGATTTCTTCCCTGATCTCGTTCTTGAACCATTCATTGGTTAATAGCATGCTATTCAGTCTCCATGATTTTGAGTGGTTTGGGTTTTTTCATTTGGGGTTGGTTTCTAGTTTCAGTCCCCTGTGGTCAGAGAAAATGCTTGATATGATTTGAGTTATCTTGAATTTGTTGAGGCATGCTTTGTGTCCTATTATGTGGTCTATCTTTGAAAAAGTTCCATGGACACTTGAAAAGAATGTGTATTTTGCTTCTTTGGGATGAAAAGCTCTATATATATCAGTTAAGTCCATTTCCTCCAAGGCCTTGTTCAATGCCACAATATCCTTGTTGATATTTTGTCTGGAAGACCTGTCCATTTTTGATAGTGGGGTTTTAAAGTTCCCTACTATAATTGTGTTGCTGTCAATATCTTTCTTGAAGTCCTCCAAGATTTTCTTAATGTATTTGGGTGCTCCTATGTTGGGAGCATATATATTTACAATGTTTATGTCTTCTTGGTGGATTCTTCCTTTGATTAATATGAAGTGACCTTCTGGGTCTCTTTATGGCCCTTCTTTTTAAGTCTATTTTGTCTGATATGAGTATTGCTATCCCTGCTTTTTTCTCCTGTCTGTTTCCTTAGAAAATTTGTTTCTTGCCCTTCACTTTCAGTGTGTGTAGGTCTTTTGTCCTGAGGTGGGGTCTCTTGTAGGCACCATATGTTTGGGTCATGCTTTCTTATCCATTCACGTATTCTATGTCTTTTAATTGGAGCATTTAATCCATTTGTATTTAAGGTTATTATTGAGAAGTAGTTATTCATTGCCATTTTTTTCCTACCTGTTTTCGCCTCTCTTTCTCTTTTCCTTCCTTTCCTTAAAGCAGTCCCTTTAGCATGTCTTGCAGAGCTGGTTTGGTGGAGGTGTATTCTTTGACTTCTTTTGTTTGGGAAGCTCTTTATTTGGCCTTCTAATCTTGATCGAGAGCCTTGCTGGGTAAAGTAGTCTTGGTTGCATGTCTCTGGTTCTCATTACTTGGAATATTTTTTGCCATTCTCTTTCTGGCTTGAGCATTTCCAATGAGAAGTCTACTGCTAACCTTATTGGGGCTCCCTTGTGTTTTACTTCCTGTTTCTCCCTTGCTGCCTTTAAGATTCTCTCTTTTTCTTGGAATTTTCCCATTTTAATATAATGTGTCTTGCAGTGGGCCTTTTTGGGATTCTCTGATGGGACACTGTGATTCCTGTATTTGTGTGACTTTCTGTCTCATCAGATTAGGGAAATTTTCCATCATTACTGTTTCAAACAGGTTTCCTATCCCTTGCTGTTCTTCTTCTCCTTCTGTTATCCGTATTATATGGATATTATTACATTTCATGTTGTCCTGCATTTCCCTTAATCCCTCTTCATTCTTTCTGACCCTCTTTTACTTTTCTTGCTCATTCTGGATGGTTTTTTTTTTTTTTTTCTACTTTGTCCTCCAGCTCGCTGATCTGATCCTCTGTTTCATCAAGTATGCTTTTGATTCCTTCTACTGTGTTCAGTTCACAAATTGTATTCTTCACTTCCTGTTGTCCCTTGTTGATAGTTTCTGTTTCCTTTTCATGTTGATATAGTTTGCAGTGAGTTCATTGGAGTTTCCTGTAGTTTCTGGTAGTTTTCTGTGAGCTCAGTAAGCTTCCTGATAACCATTGCTTTGAATGCAGTATCTGATAGTTGACTTGCCTCTATTTCATTTAGCGTTTTTTCTGAGGTTTCCTCCTTTCCTTTCATTTGGGGATTGTTTCTTTGTTCCCATTGTTTGTGAGACTCTACTTGTTAGCCTCTGCTTCTTAAATTGATCTCTTCTGACTCCCTGGATTTATGGTATGAACTTCTATGGTAGCATGCCTGTGGGATTCAGTGGTGCCCTCTTCTTAATCTCCTGAGCTCGCTGTCTTGGGCTGACATTTATGTTGGCTCTCTGTATGTCTTTGCGTTTTGATTGTTGTTGGGTCTTTCTTTGATGGGTCCTTCCCTGGAGATGGTAATTGAGGGTCACTCTGTCTACCACGTCTTATATTCTGTTGTGCTGGTGTGGACAGTTTGTGCTGAAGCTGTTTCTTCTGTGTGTACAGTGTTTTGAGGCTTCTCTCTTGCTCTTGTTTCAGTTGTTTGTTCTTAGTAATTTCTTCACTATTTAGTTGTATTTCCAGATCAGTCCTGGATTGAGGTTAGTGTGTCTTCCACTCCCTTCTTCACCTTCTTCTGTTGTTATCTGTTGGTGGTTCCTTTGTTGGTGGGATTCCTCTTCCAACAGGTGTAGTGGTGTGCACCTCTCCCACCTTGGAAGTTCTGTGGAGTAGCGAAGTGAAATATGTCTCACTGTCTCTGTTGTTAGGATGACCTCTTTTTGGGTTGAACTCTGGTCTTTTCAGAGCTCCAGGTTTTATTGTCTCACCATTTGGAAAAGGAGAAAGACATAAAAAGAAAAAGGGAAGGAAGGAAAGAGGAATAGAAAAGGAAAGGAAGGAAGAAAGAAGTAATAAAAAAGATTGGAGGAAAGAAAAGGAATTTTAATAAAAATTAAAAGAAAATAATAAATAAAAGAAGGCAGGAAGAAGGAATAAAAATGTAAAGGAAGGAAGGAAGAAGGAATAAAAAAAGAAAGAAGGACAGAAAGGAAGACGGAATTTTTTTTTTTTTTAACAGTCTTCTGCTGGCTTTAAACGGGTCAGGTCAGTACTACTATTGTTCTTCCTGTCTGTGAAACAGGAGGGGTGGGTAGAGGGATTGGTTTCACTTTTCTCCCTTCCTGAGCCACACTCTTTGCTGTTGTCCAGCCTCCAGTCCAGTTCCTGAGGGTCCTTCTGCTCCCCACTAAGCCTTTAGTCCACTAGTTGTGCTGTCCTTGAGGTGCACCAGTTAGGGGCAACTCGCACTCCACCTTCTTGCTCTTTGCTGTCCTAGATGCTAGGGGCTGTCAGTGCTCCTTCAGGGTAGTTCAGCCCCCTACTGAGTCAAGTGTTTCCAGGGACTGCAGTCTCCCCTAGCGCTGCAGCTCCCCTCTGCTGGGCGTTCTGCCTTCCTCCTAGAGAGCCAGTAGGTCCTGCAGGGCTATGTGCGCAGGGGCTAGGTGGGAGGTGTTCAGTCCCTCGTGCTTCAGGCGTGGCCCACCGTGGGCAGCCAGGCTGTTGTTTGGGGTGTGCACCCACCTGGGGTTTCAGATTTGAGCGCCCAGGCCTCTGATCAGGGTACGCTGTGACAGGGGAGGTGGGGCGGGCGGGGGCTTTGGGTCTGTATGCGTAGGCAGCTGTGCCGATGATCTAAGTGCACACTGACCTGGGTTTCAGGTATGTGCTGGGGCTGCTTATCAGGTGTTCACAGCCCAGGGGCTGAGGGAGTTCGGGCGCAAGAGGCCACGGCTGCTGCGGAGAATTCTCTAAACAGCTGCTGAATGCCTCTATTTTCTCTCTTTCTTTTTGAGAAATTCCTCCTATTCAAGCCCTCCTGTCCAAATAAGCAGCTGGCCTCTCACATAGCCAAGCCTGGCTCTCTCCCAAGATTCTTGCAGCAGACCCCGCGGACCCAGACAAGGGCTTCAGCCACCCTGTTCCCCACTGGTCCCAGGGAACTTATTGTCCTTAAGCACTCTTCTTACTGTCTGATCTTTAAATGTCCTCTGCAATTTTTGGTCTCTGATCTTCATATATGCTGGAATACCGTTGGCTGTCCTCTCTGTTCCTCAGATCAGCTAGGCATTTTACTGGTACCAAGGGGAAGTGCACTCCGCTCCCACCTATCTCGCCATCATCTTCCTCCCCCGGTCTAATTGAAGCTTTTATTTTTGATTGGCCACAAAAAATCACATGGGCAATGTTGATGTCATTCGGATGGAGAAAAATAACCCTGCCAACTAAGTGGTAGTGAACATTTTGAACAATGATATAATCTACCCAAGTCCAAGTTCATCAACCAAGAAAGAGGTTGGATGCCCTAGGACAGTGCGGTTGGAGAAATCTGAATATTAAGTGCCAGCAGTTGGGAGGTGCTAAGCCACTTAAAGCTTCAAAGCACTGTGATCCTTCAGGTGGTGTCTCCAGTCGTCTCTGGAAGCCTGCACTCCTTTCATGCTATATTCTCACCTGGAGACCTGTCCTCACCAGAGGGGCCCACCTGCCTACTTTTGCAGTACTTTCCTGGACCCTGACTTGAGACTGTGGGACTGTTGACAGCATTGCACCAATATGACATATATGATCCCCCTGAGGAGCAAATAAAAGCTTTTTAAAAAAACTCCAGCACACACTTGATGGTGGTGTATATGAAACAGGAAGGTCCAGGAGGTCTGAGTATCCCAGTTCCTGGGATCTCTGCAGTGAGGAAAACCCTCATTTTCGTGTTTATGGAGCAGACTGGAACTAAAATTTCCCTGAGCTTTGCTGTTTTTTTGTAGCTGCAGTCTTGAAGTGCAACGATGGGCGTTATAAGTGGCTTCTATACCACCCACACTCAAATTCTCGTTGTTATCTTGAAGTACCATTTCTTGTCAGAACTCCATGCCTCGCAGAGGTTCTTTCTCTGCTGGTTGGATTTTAGAGAGCTTGCCTTATTCTTTTTCATTAATATACAAAAAATATGTCCCCAACTAAAAATTTATCACTCCCATAGCCCAGGTCCTATATAATCGTTAGAGACAAAGATAAATCAATAGAAAACAAAATTTAAATTACTTTTAATTTTATGACCCAGTAATAAATAACCACTGTTCATGTTTTAGTGTCTGATTTTTCAGACTTTTTTTCTCTGTGAACCATCACCAACAATTAAAATGGTACCTTGTGAGTAGTGATTATCAATGTGGACGCTGGAGATAGATGCCCTGGATCCGTCACAACCCGGCTCATAACTTGGGCGTCTTGGGATAGTTATTCCAACATTTCAAATGTGTCTCTTCATATGTAAAATCGTAACTTTACTTTGTCATATGGTTATTAGGAATAATTGAATTCTTTTGATAACATTCTTGAATGCTGCCTAACAAATATTCAGTGTTTATTATTGGCAGCTATATCTTTTTGTTGATAATATACCAATATATTCCTATATCAATATATCTACATTCATGCCATCCTTTTAAATGAAGTAATGGTATCACAATAGCAGAGTGTAACATAATTCTTTTAATCAATTTTATACTGTAGAATATTTAAAATGCTTTGAATTTATTTTTTATTATTGAGAAAACATTGCCTCAAATATTTATCTAGGAGAAATCTCTAGAATTTGAGTTACTGGGTCAAAAATATGCCCAGTTTTATATCTTTAGCTATAACTTTTCAGTTCTCTCTCTGTAATATTTGCCAGATGTCTCTTAGAACCCATTATACTTTTGTCTATTTGGTTCTGTTATTTTTCTTTTTTAAATTTTTCATAATGCTGCTTGATAAGTGGAAAAAGTGATCAAATTTTAATACAAATTTCTTTTAATTCTAGTCAAACTGAATGTTTTTTTCATTTTATTATTATTATTATTTATTATTTTATTTTTATTCAGTTACAATTGTCTGCATTTTCTCCCCATCCCTCCACCCCACCCCAGCCAATTCCACCTCCCTCTCCTACCTCTACCCTTCCCCTTGATTTTGTTGTCCTTTATAGTAGCTCCTATAGACCCCTCTCCCCACTATCCCCTCCCCACTCCTCTCTGGCTACACCATACACAAAAATAAATTCAAGGTGGGTAAAAGACTTAAATATAAGTCGTAACACCATAAAAGTCCTTGAGGAAAACATTGGCAGGAAGATCTCAGACATTCCACGCAGCAACATCCTCACAGACACGTCCCCTAAAGCAAGGGATATAAGGGAAAGAATAAACAAATGGGACCTCATCAAAATAAAATGCTTCTGCATGGCTAAAGAAAACAGCATTAAAATAAAAAGAGAAGCAACAGTATGGGAAAATATATTTGCCAAGGATACCTCAGACAAGGGCCTGATCTCCAAAATATATAAAGAACTCATACAACTCCACTCCAGGAAGACAAACAACCGAATTAAAAAATGGGCAAAGGACTTGAACAGACAAACTGAATGTTTAAAATGTGCCTTTATTAGGAATTTTTGGCCTTTTTTATGAAAGTGGCATCACTCACTGAAATTTCTGGTCCATTTTCCTCTTGTTCAGTCACACTCCTCTTCCCTCCCTTCCACCCTCCCTCTTTCTCTCTCTGATGGAAATAACCTTCCTTTTCTGATTTCAAATGCAATTCATGTCAGTTAGAATATAGAATATGTATATAAAGAAGAATATTAAATTTCCCATGAAATTATACCCTGAGACAACATTTATTTACAGTTTGGAGTCTATCTTTCAAGATTTGCCAAGGGTTATCAAACTTGAGTGACAGAATGTCTTGGAGGGCTTGTTAAAACACAGGTTCTTAGTACCATACCTCAAGTTTATGATTCAGTAGGTTTGGGGTAAGGCCTGAATATTTACATTTGGACAAGTTCGCAGGTGATACTGAGGCTGTTGGACTGGGGACCACAGTTTGAGAACTATTGTTACTCATATACACAGAGACAAGACATCCACAGTACTCAGTAACTGGCTGTCTTCTGCTAAGTTTATCATAGATATTATTCATGTAGTTCTCACCCACTCTGGTATGCAACATAGTGTATCTTACTCTGTTATGTTGGTGTACCTGACTGATTTGATATCAGAAGCATTTAAGTTGTTACTTTTTTATTGTTATGATAGCAATGCATCAAGAATCCTTCTCTCTATTTGTGTGAGTACTGCTTTGTGCAGACCTTTCTGTAGGACAGTTTCCTAGAAGCATAATTTCTGGTAAGTGGGCATGCACACATAAAATGGGGTGCATTTCATTGTTCTTCAGAAAGATCACACCAGTGTTTACTTCTGCTGAGTGGGCAAGACTCCATTTCCTTACACTCTGGCCAAAGACAGCATGTGATCAGACTTCGCCAGTCAGAAGAGAGGCACCTTGTATTTCATTCTCATTTTAATATAATTTTTAAAATTGTGATGTGACGCATTTTAAATGTTTATTGACCATTAACATTTTTTCTTTTGAACATCTTCTTTGTCCATTTTTCATTCTAATTGTTTTATAAAAGCTAATAATTTAATCATAGCATTGCAAATAATATAGGTTGCAAATATTTTTCCAATCTATCATATACTTTTATATGCTTTACTTGATTCAGAGAAAGAATTAATTCACCTTATAGTTCACATAAGGTATATTATATAACTTTTTTTAATGTTACTTTTCTCTTTGATTTTATGCTTAGACAAACTTTTTCCAATCTGATATCATTTGCTTATTCATTTATTCAACAAATATTTTTTGCTTATCTACCAGGTACTAGGAGCCATCCAAGGTACTTTGGAGAAACAGTTAAAAGTCCTGTTCTCACAGAGCTTGGTTTTTAGTGTGAAGAGACAGACAGTAAACAAAATAATAAAGAACTGGTATCGTATCTTATAAGCTGATGAGTGCTATGGAGAAAAATAAAGGAGGGAAGGATGATATGATTTTTTTTTTACTTAGCTATTTGTGTCTCTGTTTTATTCTGATCCATTGATATACCTCAGTTGTGGTCTCAGGAACATTTTATTATTTTTATTGTTATTCAAGTACAGTTGTCCCCATTTTCCCCTTACCACTCCCCCCACCCCAGCCTTCCCCACTTCCCACCCTCAATCCTACCCACCTTTGGCTTTGTCTGTGTGTCCTCAGAAAACTAAAAAATAAGGAACATTTAAAAAATTTTTATGTTACATTTTTTCTCCGATACTGCAATTTCTTCCTCTTTTATTATTCTTTTTCAGTATATTGGAGGCTATTCTGATCTACTTTACTTGCTGATAAGTTTTAGAATCATATTGTCAAATTTCAAATAAAATCACTTTGGGACTTTAGTTAAATTCAGTTAAATGTTATTAACTTTGTAGATTAATGTTAAGGATTTAAAATTGATGCAGTATTGTGCCATCTATGAACTTGACTTGTAGTCTCCTTCAAAGGGTAAATATTTCTCATTTGAGTCATGTGATTTCTCTCTAAAGTTATTTCAAGGTGTTTTACATTCTTGTTACTATCATGAATGTCATAATCACGTATTATGCTTTTAAATTGGATATTATTGCCCTATAGGGAAGCTAGTAATTTTAAATTGTTTATATACTGATCAAATTACATAATATGGCCTGGACTGCCTACTGAACAACTGTAGTGGGTTTGCAGTACAATATCCTGGATTTCTGGGAAGCAGAGTGTAACCCACAAATAATGGTACAGTTGCCTCTTCCTTTCCAATATTTGTATAATATTGCTTCACTTATATTTTCACGTTGCCAGCATGTTCCAGAATGATTTTGAGTAAAAACTGACACAACTTCCTTTTCTTGTTCTTGACTTTAATGTAAATTCCTCCATGGTACCATCGTTGAGTACGATGAGCAGACATTTCTTGAGCCCTGACTGTTTTCCAGTCAGTGCCTTGTGCTGGGTGCTAGAGGTCAGGAGACTGTTACATAGATGATCTCAGCATCTGATTCCTATCCTTTGGTTTTATTATGACATGCCTTCCCCACAAATGAGGCTTTCGTTTTTCCTTTTCTGTCTGTAAAATTCATTCTTTGTTTTTCTTAGTGCCCTTGAGACTTTTTTTCCATGAAAGGTAAAGGAGGATTTCACTTCCTTGGTCAGTTTCTGGCAGAGAATTTTTGTTGTTCTTGCTTCCAGAGTTTCACCTTGCCTGAGTGAATGGTCCCCGGTGACAACTGTTCTTCATCAGAACTGCACACTTTATTCATTGTTTCTGGTGTTTAATGTTGAGCAGGAGGAGATTGCCACCAGGTTAATTTCTATTTTTTTGCATTCAACTAGGATCCTTGCTCCTCAGGTGGAACTAAAAGTATCAAAAGTGTCTAGATGTTACTTTATTTTCACTTTTTCCTTTGGTAAAAAAATGAGCCTTCCATTCTATATTTTTAGCCCCACTGTCTGGCTGTCACTTCTTCCCAGCTCTATTCCATGGGCTTGGTACACAGGTTACTAATTTGTCTGGCAAGTAGCTGAGCAAATAACTAACTCCTCCAGACCTCAGTTTCCTTGTTTGTAGAACACACATAAGATTTCTGCCTCCCATGTGTGAAGTGAAGACTGTGATAATTCTGTTATCTGTTTATCCCATCCATCTTATGTTCTTTCTTGGGTTTCCAGTGGGTATTTTCCATCTGCATCATCAACATATCTGTACAAACTGATACAGAATTCATTTCTAATTAGTTTTATCTTTATTCCTTTTTTTTTGCATCCAAAAAGAGCGCCTTCAATTTGTTTGTTTAACAAGGTGTTGAAATTTCCTATATTGTCAACTCAGATCTGCAGTGCATTAATTATGTGAATCATTATTTCTTTCCTTGAATTAATTCCTTTACTCTCTTAGCTTTCTCCTTATTTTCAGTAAATTGCCTTACTATTTCCTCTTATTTCACAGGGTCTGTTTTCTATGATTTCCTTGAGAGTGAAAAGCAGATGGTCCCTAAAATATCCCAAGCAGTTTTTTTTTTGAAAATATGATCCTCCTCTGCCGGTTGTATGTTATGTTTAAATCCTTCAAAGTTGCAAGTTCTGTTCAAAGCCTCCTGTGGGGGTGGAGGTGTGTTTGTTGTTCTCTTTTAAGTTTATCCTTGAAAGTGGACAGCCACATTCCAGCTTATTTGCCTCAACATTGCATGGCATTTTTCTAGGATTTTTGTTCTGTGTATCCTCATGCCGTGGGGATGCTTATATTCACCCTTGTAAGATTGTTGCCTGATGAGGTGAGGTAATGTGTTTAATGAGTGTCACTCATGGCTACCACTCAATAGTAGCACTTAAGAATTAATTGTTATTACAATATTTTATAAAGCTGGAGAGGAGAATGACTTAGTTAAGCAACCATGGCCTTTGTTGGGATGGGAATGGAGCTTTTAGAACCAAAGCAGTCCTGTCAGCTTTCAGGTCATAATTGATCTTGGTGAATGTTCTACGATGCTTGAAAAAAACATACATTCTGCTGTCGTTGAGTAGAGTATTTTGTATATGTCAGCTGAGCCCTGTTGGCTGACTGTGTTCAGATCTTCTATACTTTGTTGACTTTCTGTCTAGTAGTCCATCATTTGCTAAGAACGGGGACTTACAATTTTCTCAACTCTGCAGATTTGTCTGTTTCTTATCTTAGCACTATCAGTTTTTGCTTCATTGTTTTTAGGCTCTGTTGTTTCATGAGTACACATTTAGATCATTCACTTACTCATGTTCATATTTCTAATATACTGCCCAGCATACAATACAGGCTTTCAGTAACTAGTCCCTGAATGACTTCGCAAGTAAAACATTAAGTAGAAAAGTGAAAGATAGGAAATATTTCACTCTTTCAAGCTGTGATTTCCCTGCCTGGTTGTATAAATTATGCACCATACAGTTTTCAATTAAATCTTATTAGTTCATCATTTATGTTTTTAGTGTTGATTCAAAATTGTTAAGTTTGGGAAGAAGTAAAACTCAGCAGAAAAAGCATAGACTTTGTAGTGAGACAGTTTTTTTTTTTTTTTTAAATCCTCACCCAAAGATATACCTATTGATGAGAGAGAGAGAGAAACATTGATAGGTTGCCTCCCACACTCTCCCTGACCAGGGATCAAACCTGCAACCTAGGTATGTGCCCTGTATTTCCAGATTGCTCTAAGAATTAGAAATAATATTCAAGGGTACCTTTTGTAGAGCTTGGCATTATTTGTTTCATATCAAATAACTTTTGATATTATAATGTTGGTGGTTATTAGTAGAGTTTAGTAATATCAGTAAATGTCTCCCGAAAGTTCTTAGGAAGACAATATTGTAGGGATGCCTCAAGATAAGTTGAGCCATGAAAGTGTTTTTATCAAAAATGACACTAACTTCTGAGGCCCCGGGAGACTAACAACAATGAATGCTCACCTGATCTGTCTGTGTGTGGACAGGCCTCCTTCACACCATCCTCCGCGTTGCCTCCAGGGTGGAATTTCTAATCCCTACATGTGATCAAATCACCCTCCCTTCTTAAGAGCTTCAGTGGACTTTACAGAAGTGCTTTCCACACTTTATTTGCAAATGGATCATGTGAAATGTTGTTAAAATACAGATTTTCTTTTGGTCATTTCTAACAAGGTGTTGTTGGTGTTGATTTTGCTGCTCCGAGGATGGACTTTGAGAAGCTCAGTGTACAGGACAAGGAACAAACACTCTATGAGGCAGAGACCCTCAATAATTTGACATGTCCCCATTCCTAGTCTCATATCCTGCCATGTGCCAGCCTCACCACACACTGCTGCCTTGCCTGTAGGCCACAGGCATTGGCATGTCATCGAACCTCTTAGATCTTCTTCCTGCTCTGGAAACTATATCCCCTCTGCCATCTTCCTTCCAAAGTCTTTTGCCTGATAATCTTCCAGCCTTTTGTTGAAGTTCATGAAGCTGAAGCTTCAGTTAGCCCCTTGCTTGCTTGTGGTCTATTCAAGACCTTGTAAGGAGCCCTATAGCTTATTCTTATGGCCATTTTTAAAATTTGAAGTATATTTTTATTTCTGTTTGCCCCAAGCATGTGAGAGGCTAACTGAAGCCTCAGCTTCATTGGCTCCATGGTAAAGTTTTCTCTGTGCCTGAGGGTTTTCACTTAGTCAGCTTCCTTCCTAGCTCACTCGGCTCCTCCCCCAGTAGCTCATATCTCCAGCCTCCTCCCAGCTTCAACTTTGTGGTACCTCCCACTATTCCCTGAATTTACTAGGCTAGTGGTTTTCAACATCCATTTCCCAGTGGTCCCTTTTTTATAAAAAAAAAATTTTGTAGGACCTCGTGGAATGAAATTCACAGATAATATTACCCATCCACATGCCTAATTAAAAATCAATATGACCTAATTGTAACATAAAGAGAAATGAAATGAAAGGAATTAATATAAAATAATATACATACCAATATGTAATGCTCAATCATGAGAGAAGCCAAAGGCTAATCATGTAACCACGATTTACTACCCTACTCCCACCCCTGGGCTTGGTGCCTTCAGTGTTGGGAAGCACTGCTCAAGACCCAGATTGTTCCCACTTCTGCTTTTAGCATACCCTATGTCTTCTCTCTGGAATGCTTTCCCCCCATCCCCACCCTCCAGAACTGAGGCTCAGACGGTGGCCCTTACCTCACCCTTCCCACAGCTTCTGCTGACAGGTAACTGCCCCATAGTGATCCACACCTTTGCCATCTGTACCTCTGACATTCATCCTGATTTGTGGTTTGCCCTGGCTGCAGGGCATTGTTCCTGCTATGTTTGATCTGACTAATGTCATTAATCACCTACGTCCAAAGTTAGAGATACTGGCAGAATTGTAGGACTTCAGGCAGAGATAAGACTAGAAGTATCTCTTAAGATGCCAGAGGCCAGAACACTCTGCTGTGCTGATTTCAGAGGCAGTGTGGCATTGCATGTGAAACCTCAGTTTGAATCTCAGCTCCCTGTTTTGCCAGCTGTGTCACTCAACCTCCCTGAACCTCGGTTTCCTCATCTGTAAAGAGAGGTTAATAACATCACCTACCACATAGGGCTGTTGAAAGAATGAAATAAGAGATGCTGGCAAAGTGCTGGCATGGGGATTGGCAGCCCGTGAGTCCTCACTTAAGATGGTTGTGGTTTCAGAACATCCATACCCCCAGTTGCCTGGATAAACTAGCAGTAGGTTGGCAATTTTTTTCTAAAAAGGGCGAGATAGTAAAAATTTGGGGCTTTACTGTTATACAGTGTCTGTTGTGATTACTCAGCTCAGCTATTGTAGCAGGAAAGGAGCCATAGACAATATGTTAATGATGGGTATATCTGTGTTGTAATAAAACTTTATTTACAAAACAGGCCTCAGGCTGGACTTAGCCCATGGGCTATAGTTTGCCCCGTACTAAAGGATGGGCTAATAGGATGGTCTAGGCACAGAAGAGAGGCTGTTATCACATAGCATTTAAAGCCTGGGCTGCGTATATATGTCTTTTATTTTTCTTTAAGTAAAAATAAGATGCTGTTTTACAACATGCTCTATACTCTGTCTTCTCTTTATCAACATATAGAAAATGTATTTGGGGTAAATAAATATATAAATGTATTTATGTAAACTCATTTTTATTGCCTATGCTAGTAATATATTATTGTATATGTGGATGAACCATCATTTATTTGGCCATTCTCCTGTTGCTGGAGATATAGATGCAGATTTGCTTATCATGGTTTATAATTATATACTTGTGATGTTATTTACTTAATATATTTCTCCTGCTAGACTGTATGGTGTAGGAGGGCAGGAGTTGGTGTGTATTTCTCAGTTCATGCGGAAACGTGGGAGTCATAAATCCCCCCCACTTGACACTCCTGCCACATTGGGTGCTCAGTTGACTTCTCCCACTAGTTTCCTCACCAGCAAAATGTGGATCTAGACAGAGTAGGGCAATGACATGTGACCTTATGGTTGTAAAGGCTGGGGACACTGCAGAGTAAATACTCTACCAGTTCAAGTGCCACCAGGGTGGCAGTATCTTTTTCTGCTTCATATGTTGTTTATTTTCTTATTGGCCAAGGAGAGAATGTGCCTGTGTCCCATAAGAGATGTCAGTTCTATACCAAGAGCTGGGGGTAAATGGTGCTGCTGTAAAGATCTAAAGAAATCAGAAAGTTAGACAATAAAAGCAAGAGAGAGAAGAAACCACCTGGGTGTCAGTGTTCAGCCACCATGTGACACATAAAAGTCCCAATACCATGTCTGATGGTTCAATTAAATCTTGATTTCTCTCTGTTTCCATTCCCACTTTCTATCTTTATCTTCCCCATCCAGAGATGTTTTCAGAAGTGGTGATCCCTGAAGACACACGGGTGTGTGAAGAGGGGGGGCAGATTTAGAGAAAGGGACAAAAGGTAGAGTGCAAACTTACTGTGAATGGTAACTTCACAGAACTGTGCAGGGTGTGAACGTGCCAGGCATGTAGACTGGGTTCTATACAGTTTCCATACAGAGGGTCTGCATGAGAAGCAGGGAAACAGGCAGAGGAAAGGAAGTCAGAGAGGACTTTTGCTTAAAGAAACATGGTAGAGCTGATTTATTGGTGGGGGCCTCGGAGCTTGCAATCTACCAAGGCTGGGAAGAGCCAGAACACATAGACACACATACATATACAATGCATTGTTTTGCAAAGAATTTTCTCTCATCAGCCCACTGTAGTCTGGGTCTTTACTCTTGTGTGACATTCAAGGCCGATTTCCCTAGGGGAAATCTCAAACACAGAGGGTTGTTCCACCACAGCCCTGAGCAGTTTCTGTTGACCTATGTCAGATCTGCAAAGAGGCAGCTTTCCATTGATGAAATGCACTAAGAGATCACAGATTCTCCTCCAAAGTCTTGTGTCCATCCCTTCCTAATTCCAGTGGAATCGCAGGACTTGCTTCTCCCTGTAAAACTGCATTGCCTATTTGTTTTGTGCTGGTGATTCTACTGTCATTAATCCATGGAGCTATGGTCCCAGGTAAAATTCAACTCCACTGGACGTGTGCTCCCAAGGATGCCCTGGAGGGAAGTGATTTGTCATTTAGAACACAAAGACTTTTACCAATGGGAGAGATGTCTTTGGTTCACACCATGGGTTGGCTGTTTGTGGGACACTAGACAGGCCAAATGAGTCAATATCCATTAGAGCTTCTGACCCTGGCCTGCGTTCCTGAAGAAATGCCCACTATGCAAGAAGGATTTAAAGTCTCTCCCTCTTCCCCCCTGAATACTTATATCACCAGAAATGTCCCATTCCCCAATTCACTACTACACAAAGATTCTTTTGGCACGTGCAGAGAGATTGGCAGTCAAGGCCAAGTCTGACCCATGGACAGTTGCTTCCTATGTACCTGCATGTCTGCCCCTTGCTGTTGGTGCTGTGTCTGCACTGAGCTCCGGAGAAGGCAGGCCAGGGTCCGATACCTGTTCTGCTACTTAGCAGCAGAGGGACTTAGGCGGGTTAGGAAACCTCTTCTTATGTAACTGATTTTCTGTATCACCTGTCTGATTTCCTTAGGTCCAATGGTAGGATTGCTGAATGAAGAGTCTATTCATTTGAAGGTTTGATACATACTGTCTTTTTGCTCCAGAAAGAGCCTATCAGTGTCTAGACTTACTGGAAGAAAATGTCTAATTTCTTTTTCTTCTTCAGTACCAGGGGTGATAATTATTTTTCTGCTCTTTTCAAAGATGACAAGTGAAAAGTATTTTCTTATCATTAAAATTTGTACCTTTACACTTTTTAGTGATGCCAAATCTGTTATTACATATCTGATTATGACATTGACAGCTTTGGGAGGGTTGATGGCCATTTTGTTGTAAAGTATTTTCCTCTTATTGATTTATAAGAACTTTTTACATAGTGATACGGTTAGCCATGCATCTGTCTGGTATGATGCAAATGATTTGTCCTTCACAGTCATTTTCTTTTGAAAGCTATTTATTAGCTTGTAGCTGTTTTTTAATTACTATGTGATCAATCTGTCAATCATTTCAATACATTCTCTTTGTAGTTATTTTTAGAAAGGCCCTCACTTCTTGACACTCAAAGCTGAGAAGCTTTGCGTATCTGAGGTTTCTTCTCTAATTTGATGAAAGGATGACTCATAGTCTGGCTTCCTAGATCTACTTGTCTTTTGTTCTGTCATTCCCTGTATTCCTGGTCCATGATAGGCTTGATCCAGCCTCTTCTTTGGAGCTTGTTTCTGTAGGTCAGAAGAGGGCAGAGGGAAGCCAGGAGGGACTTCCTTATTTGAGATGGCTGTGTAGCCTATGGATGATAAAATGGCTTCTAGCCCAGGGTTTCACAGCAGCAGAGCAGGCTTCGTGGATGTAGTGTTGTTTCTCAGGTCCCTTCTGCTTGGTGTCATGCTCTGCTCTCTCCATTTTGCCATTTTGAATGTGTGGACCTACCATTTTATTTTACATTGGGCCCTGCAAGTTGTGTAGCTGGTCCTGGTCAGCTGTTCTACCACTGACATCCTGGTTCATGTCATTCTTTGTTGGGGGCTGTCCTGAGCATTGGCTTGGGGATTAGCAGCATCTCTGTCCTGTCCCTACTGGATATCAGTATCAATACCTCCTCCCATTTGTGACAACCAAATGTGTCTCCAGACATTGCCAAGTATCCCCTGAGGACACAGTAACCTCTGCTGATTACTCTGGGTTAGATCCCTTGGTCCCTCCACAGTGTGCCTGTATCTCCATCACTTGTTCCTCCACATGCGGGATGGGAAGTGGGGCTGGTGGCAATCCCCAGGATTCTTACTTTCTGCTCAGGTAACAACAAACAACTTTCTTAGGGAGGGGACTTGCAATCCAGGCATCACTTTCTTCTTTACATTTAGTTCCATCCCTGCTACATGTAGAGGGATTCCCAGACACTTGTGCCAACTGGTGTGTCAGTGCCTTTGATTACTTTAGCCCAGGATTCTCTCTGTTCTAAGGCTCTTACGCATTATATTTTCTGCTTCCTGATTTTCTGCAGGGCTTAGGTTTATGAATTCAAAGCTCCAAACTTTCCTCTGGCTGAAGTGAGGGAAGGACTCCTCATTGTCCTCTGTGTAGCCACTCCTGGATAATGACTCTCGTCTTTCCAGAGGAGAAAGGGTCCCAGGTTAAAAAAAAAAAAAAAAAAAGAAAGTGCAGGAATGAGGTCTGTGTCTGTGTCTTATCACACAACTCTTCCCCATCTTAACCTTTTAATCATTTGGTATGTTTGCTTTATAAGACTTTCAAGAAGTGTTCTCCAAGGCCACTCTTCTTTATATATTTACTTATTTTTATCACTTTGGTTTTTATTTAAATCAGAAAATAATCAAATTTTATATAGTCTACCAAACAGTAGACCACTGTAAGGCAGTGTGTAGTCCATCGGGATGGAACAAGAGTGGCCTGAGCTAGCATTGTACCTGGCAGCAGAGGGGAGGGGGCAGCTCAGTGTGTCTCGGCAGCCCTGGGACAAAGAGGGCTGAGTGCGGAGTGAACTGAGTTTGAAGCTAGGAGGGCCCTGGCTAAAGAGACAGACCCCAGAATGGAGGCCTGCTGAGGACAGACTCGGGATACTGCCAGAGAGAGCCAAGGCCTGGCCCGGATACTCTGTGAGCAAGTCCAATTTGTCCATGTCCTATGCATGGCCCCTAGATACAGCCAGATGTGTGACATGAGAAGATCACACTGCCAGACCCTCTGGGGCCAGTGGGAATATACTGAAGAGTTTGGTCCATTGTGGTATGGAGGTGACTGGCAGGCCACACCTCGTGTCCATGTAGCTGTGAGCTCTGCATCTGCTGCTTGTGTTTGGTATCTCACACCTAGATGAGTTGTGAGTTAAATTATATCCTCCCAAAAGATATGCTGAAATTATAATTCCTGGCCCCTGTGAATTTTTTGGAGGAAACACAGTTCAGCCCCTAACACATAAAAAAGAGGAATAATATGTATGGTTTATTTAGGGCTGGGTTTTCATCCTGGTGGGTGTAGGGAAATGAGAAAGGAGTAGGGTGGCAAGGATATTATCAAGAAAATTGCAGAAGGACAGATCATGGACCAAGTGTACCACAAGAGAGAAATGAAAGTATGGGAAGGATACTTAAAAAAAAGTAAGGTGGTGTTGGAACCAGTTGAAAATGTCTTAGTGTGGTCAGAGAGGGTCATGAAGGGAGTGGTTGAATAGGCACGTTGGAGAGATCAGAGGCTGGTGGTTTCAGAGGTGATTTGAATACTTTCCATGGTATATAACTTCCAGAGCAGCCTATCTCTTTATGAAATGTAGATGTGCTTGCACTTTCCAAGCTTCCAGAATGTCCATTCTTCAAGACCGTGATGAACCAGGGGCATGCCTCCGAGCTTGGTGAGCACAGCTTCTGTTCCAGTGCTTTTATTTGCAAGTAAGAGGAGTCACTCAAACTAAGCTAAGGAAAAATGAAAGGGAGATTTATTGTAAGGATTCAAAGATGTAAACTGGAACTTAATAAGAAATAGAGCCAGACCTCTCAAGAGACTAGAATCTGAAATTAGAACCTCAGCACGAACAAAATACTAGAACCAGAAATCAGAAATCCACTGGGATCCAAGGTAGCTACTTTCTTAGCCTCTTGCTTGGAGTCACTAGGTCTTTCTGTGTATCAGCCTACAGACTGGCTTTTTCCTTGTCCAGCAAGTGCCAAAGCTGCCTTATAATAGTCTCAGAGCTTGCATACCCTCTGTTCAAGCCCAAAGCAGAGTATCACTGTTGTCTGTTCCTGACGCAACTACAGGATTCTAGGACAGATGTAGACATCATCCAGGTGGCATAGGGGTGGTCAGAACATTTGCTGACAGGTTGGAATAAATCCCTTTGAGGATTTTTCTGTCTTTTTCTGTCACTTAAATATGTGCTTCTGCACACACACAAAAGCAGGCTTTTTGTTTTTATGTTGGTGGATCTCAATTGTTTACTTAAGACATAGTTGGATTTAAAGAACCAAAAGGTCTTTTTTTTTTTTAGTTTATTTTTTTAAATCCTCACCTGAGGATACATTTATTGATTTTAGAGAAGCGGGGAGAAAGAGAGAGAGACAGAGACAGAGATTCTTGTGAGACAGAAACATCAATCAGTTCCCTTTCCTATGAGCCCCCACCAGGGATCAAACTGGTAACCTAGGTATAGGTCCTGACTGGGGTTTGAACCCATAACCTTTAAGTGTATGGGACAATGCTTCAACCAATTGAGTCACCCAGCCAGGGCAAGAACCAAGAAGTTTTTAGAAGAAGATACCTGAAAGTGCTACATTTAGCATAATCTGATTTTTTGCACATACAAATGCTCCCCGAGTAATGATGGGGGTTAAGTCCCAATAAACCCATTTTAGGTGAAAATATTGTAAATTGAAAATGCAGTTAATACACTTATTCTACCAATGTCATGGCTGAGCCTTGCCAACCTGAAATGTGCTCAGAACACTTACATTAGCCCACAGTGGGGTGAGTATCTTGAGTTCCACCTCAGGAGTAATGCCTTGTCTTCTCACCAGAAGCAGGAGACTCAGATGGGAGTTTTGTAGATATGCAGGATGTGAAAACACAAAATATAATATCTGATAGACTCTGATGACACAGTTCACTGCAGAAGATCACTTGTTGACCTGCATAATCTGTGACTGATGGTCCTGTGATGTGCCTTGCTGCCCGGCATCACGAGATAGAGATGGAACTAGAGATAGATATAAAGATGGGATGGAGATGGAGATAGAGGTAGAGATAGAGATAGGGGTAAAGAGGGAGTGGGGGAGGGAGAGAGAAGAGAGAATATCAAACTGCATATCACTAATCTAGGAAAAGATCAAACTTCAAAATACTGTTTCTACTGAGTATGCATTGCTTTTGCACCATGTTAAGGTCAAAAAATCATAAGTGAGGGATCATCTGTATATGATAATTTTAAACATTTTAAACTAATCTGTAGGAATATCTTTCAAGAGTAAATCTGCCCTACTATGTACCAGACTGATTTGTGGATTTTATCACATTTGATCTTCACAATTCACTCCTGTGAAATCATTGTGTACCCATCAACAAAACTGTTGTTTAAACTAAATTTTGGATTCAGAAGATAGGGATTCAGAGAAACTTTGTCACTGGTTAGCTTTGTGAGAACTTGGACACATTATTAACCTCATTAAACATTAGTTTTCTCATCTTTAAGGTGGATTTTAGGAATAAAAGTTAAGGTTGATGTGAGAATTTAATGCATGTGAAAGTGCCTGATGGGGACTTCAAAGCAGGATGGGTGGGCAGTAAATAACATCCTCCCTTTCTGCCTCATTATGGTGGCAGATGAAGGCAGTCTTGGCACCTTTGTTACTGAAAGGCTAATGGGGACTTGGCTTAGTGAGTTCAGGTAGGTTCAATGGTTGAGTCCCAGCATTAGATTGAGTTACCCACTCCATTACAGGTGACACTTGGTTTGGACAAGCTCCCTTCATGGGGATTTGCCTGGTAAGACTTCACTGCATGAAGGAGCAGAGAAGTCCTGCGCCTGTGGGCACTTGCTTCCTAGAGGAGAAAGGGCATTTTCTGCAAATGAGGCAATCAAGAAAGTCATTCCATTTTTCTTAGGACAGAGAAGACAGAGGGGTGGAGTGAGGCCAGGAATGTTACACCAAATGGGCCTCCTCCCTGTGGAAGGAAGCCTTAGTGGAGGGGATACACTCTTACCCCTTCAAGCTCCATGAAGACAGTAGACAATAAAGGTAGCAAAAAGCAGAGTGAACGTAGCTCTGAATCCTATCAATGCACATTTCATTGTACCACGGTTACTTTGCTTTGCTTTTCTCACTTTTTCCTTTTCCTTTATCTTGGCTTGTGCAGAAGTTATCACCTCAACAGAGTCCTAGTTTGAGGCATCACAGGATCAAAGCATCACAGGCTTCTGTTCTTCCATGTTTTTTGTTCACTGCTTCTCTTCTCCTCAGGCAGGGAGATTGCCTGTGCCTGTTCATTCAATTTCTCCCATTATATCTCTGGCCACTTTGACCTATTCTCTGAGTTCATACTTGAATATCCAATGACTAAGTTGGATTTTACACTCAGATATTTCTAATATCACAAAATGGATGCCTTAATTTCCCCCAAATCTCTTTCTTTCTGTCTTAGTAAGTGGGGCCCCACCCTCTGATCTGCTGACGTCAGAGACCAGTGACTTAGTCTTGACTCCTTATTTCCTTCTCCCTTCTACCTTCCATCTATCAGTAAGTTCTGTCTTTTTTAGCTCTCAAATGTATCCCAAATTGGTCCACATATGGGACCCACTGCTGAATCCCTGGTCCAGCTCATCTCCATCTCTCACCCCACATACAGTGCTGGCCTTACAGCTGGGCTCCCCTTTCCTGCTTTTTGTTCCACTTGTCATTTAGTGACATTTTGGAATGTGTCAGTGCCCTGTGTAAGCTCTCAGTGTTCTGCCCCTGCACTTAGGATCCTCTCCAACCTCTGTACTGTGGCCTCAGGACTCCAGCCACCCTGGCCCGTGCTGATTTCTCTGGCCCAGTGTTCCCCAACTCTCCCACCTGCTCCCTATCTGCATCAGCACTCTGACCTTTCCCATCCCCACTCCTACTTCAGGACTATGTAGTGGCTGTACCTTGAATAACATTCCCTGATCATCACATGTGAGGCTGCATCACACTATTTGAATTGTCCCTCAAATGTTACCTCTTCAGAGAAGTATTCTATCGCCACCCCCATCAAGAGTGCCTCCCGTGGTGGGCACGCTCACTCACTACTGCCTGAAGTAATCACATTTACTTATTTAAGCCTTCAGACTATCAATTACAGAAGGACCTGGGCCTTCCCTGTCCTGTTCATTGCTCCGTCTCCAATGATAGAATTATATGCGGCACATAGTAGGTACTCAGAACCTGTTTGTTGACTGAGTAAATGCTTGGAGAGATGAGTGAAGATGTGTTTAGGGTTGGCACTAGTGACCTTCTCTAGTCACATGCATCTCTTTCTCTTAGGTCCTGCTTGTGGGTCCCTATAGAAACAGTCTCCATAGGGCCCATTCCCGCCATATCTGCTCTATAGTGATCATGCTTGATTCTCACATCCTCAAAAATTTTATTGGCTACAGGCCCTTATTATTAATCCATAATAAATAAATGCATGAGGCAGCAAAGGCCAGACCTGGCGCCATGAGCATAGAGAGTCGCAGGTTGATGGAGAAGCTGGGGCCCCACTGGCTAAGAGCATCCAGTGAGTGCTGCCGGGAATGGTGTCAGCCAATTTTGATGTAATGGAGCAGCACATAACGACGAGGACTTTATATTTCCCTGTAATTTTGCTGACTTTGCCATTTTAGCAAAAAATAATTTATTCTAATGTAATTTGCATTGCATAAAATTAAATGTTTTTAAGAACAAGGTGCTGTATATTTATGAAATTATTGTGTTTCTCTGAGGAAGAGGTTTAAAACGTATTGGTATGTATATTCCAAAAACACTTATATGCAAAGCTATATACTCTGCAGCCTTGACATTAACATATATTATTTGCATAAACCATAAACAGTGGGGAATTTCTTTGTCAAACAAAAAGTACTGATTATCTTAGAAAGGATATTAATATCTTTTCTTTATCTATATTTTAAAGTTTTGCTGACTGTATTTTGATGATCATTCATCTTGTTTGGTAGCACAATCTGCAGCAAAGATTCTTTCAATATTTCCCCAAATGAAAAATAAGATACAAGAGAGGCAACGGCTTCTGAATGTGAATGGTCTATGAGACAATAACTCCGGCTGGTAGCAGAAAGCCTTTCTTCAGCTGAAGTTCACAGCTGTTAGACCTGGGCATGTGCCAGGTGGACATCTGATTGGCAGAGGTGTGTCAGTAAATCTATTTTCCAATTAAATTTTATGTTTATTTTCAGCTCTCCTTAACAGCTTTCCAGTTGGAGTTTTGGTCCACTGAACCTAGCTAGTTTCCTCTGGAAAAAAAATAAGTTGTTCAAATAATTCTCTGTGTGTTTCCCCTTAATAGCTTGGGATCCTTGGGACTAATTTCAGCTGAGATGATATAAACAACACTGAGGTTACATCCCTCCAAAGCTGGGATTCCATTTCATGTGTGAGAAAGAAGTGAAGTGACTGATACTGACCGATTATAAAATAGGTCAGAATGTTGAACTTGAAGTTAGTGAGCTCTTGATTTCATTGATTGGTGATGTGACTGGGATCAAATTATTTAAGTGCACTACCCATTACTTCATCCATGAGATGGCAAGAATGGCAGTACTCGTGCCATGGGTTGCCGTTGAGGACCAGATGAATTCAGCCATACAGGAGTTTCGGACAGTGCCTGACACACAGTGACCACTCAATAATAGCCTTAACTGCTGAGGTTGTTATTATTATTACTGTGTGAATTGGAGATAATGATGCCTGCAACATAGACCTCTGAAAATTAAACAAGAGCAAGTGCCTGACATGTAGTAAAAACTCGGTGTGAGTGAATTTTCCCCAAATGGCAGGCACTCTGAGTGCTTATGCAGTGTGAACACCAGAAGACGGGTGGCACTCAGCCAGCAGGAGCTGCATTTGGTTATGCACAGAGAATTACTGGGTGAAAAGGCAGAATTTGAAATCTAAATAAATTAATAAGTAGAGTCACCAAGCATGTCCTTTTCACAGAAGACATTTTGGTTCTTGCCTCACAGACTGGAATCTTTGCCATCCCCAGGGTCAGGGTGCTACGGGTGAACCTGGAGACCTGGCCAGCATTCACCCATTTGTAACCAGCTTTGCAGTGTGTGCTGTGTGCTAGGTCTGATGGAACTAGAAAGATATGAAAAGCTTAGTGCCTGGTAGGGAAGACTACTTGGTCAGTTTCAAAAAAAAATGACAAAGGTGTTTTCTAGGGTGAATGAGAATTTGGAGAGTGGTACCTCCTGTAATGTCCATTCAATGGTTTTGGGAAACAAAATGGTAATATCTAACAAAGCAGAAGATATTCATACTCTATGACCCACCACCTCCCCTCTTAACTAAAGCCTAGAGCAATGGTTCTCAAAGTATGGCTTCTGGACCAACAAAGTCAGCAGCAGCATCTCGCAGTTTGTTTAAAGCATAGACCCTTGAATTTCACCTCAGACTTTCTGAATCAGAAACTGTGGGGGAGGGCCCAGTGGCCTTTGTTCTGAGAAGCCCTCCAGCTGATGCTGATGGGACCTGGAGGTTTGAGAACTGATGGCCCAGCGAAACTCTGGCCTCGAGGCACAAAGAAGGTGGACAAAAATGTTGGGACTGAGGCAACCTAAATGCCCACCACCGTTGAATCATTACCACCATTGATCATTACCACCATTGAATCATTATGAGAGATCCCTACAAAGTCAGACTATTTAGCACTGAACAAGACTATACACAACATCAGGTGCATCTAAAAAACATCATGTTTGTAAGAATACATGCAGCATGCCACCATTTGCTTTATAATTTTGAAATCAACAAACTATGTATATATTTACCTGTAGTTACTTATTGTTTAGGGATAAATGCACATGTAGAGAAATTGTGGGAGAGAGAGAGATGTTTAGAGAACCAACAAGGGATTTCATCGTGTTAGCAAGGTTTCCTAAGCTGAGTGACAGGTTGTTGGTTTTCATTATATTATTTTTTATATTTGTTTGAATGTCTAAAATATATCATCATCAATTAATTTTTAAAAAGACTTTCCTAAAATATGTATTTTCATCTCCAGGGCAGTTTCCCTTCCCCTACCTTTGTTTGAACATGAAAACTCCCAAATACTGGTTAACCATCTGTTAAGAAGGAATCACTGGGCAAATGTAAACTAGTTCAGTTCTGTGCATGAGCTAGAGGGCAGCTTATCTATTTTTTCTGGTTTCATATTGTAGACTCATTATATATCTCAAAGTCTTGTCTCACACATTTCATCCTGAAAATAACTCCGTGAGTGATGAGGATATTATTATTATCTATTCTTTCTGGTTTCATATTTGTAGACTCTTTATATATTTCAAAGTATTGTCTCACACATTTCATTCTGAAAATAACTTCATGAATGATGGAGATGTTATTATTTCCCAGTTGACAGATGATGGAAAAAAACAAATTAGTTAACATTTATGAAGCACTGTACCACGTGCCATCTGCAAAGAGAAGTGCTACACACGTGTTTTCTCATGAGTCGTCACAGTGATCCCATGCAATAGATGAGGAAAATGAGGTGTGGAGAGGTTGCAGGAACTTGCTCAAGTCCAATAAGTGCAGATTTGAAAGTCACAGTCAGATGGGCGTGAGACCCAGATTTTCCTCTGCTCTCTCAAAAGATGTGGTTCCATAACTCACCTCAGGCTGATTGGGTTTGGAAAGAGCTCTGGACAGATATTCTCTTAATGCCAGAGGGCAAGCCACACTACTCCTGTTTTCATTTTCAGTCTCTGTGTTAAGTCAGGCTTTCTAATGGCAAGTCGCAGAAATTGATGCTTACTTAAGTGGAAGAGAACTTAGTGGGAAAATATGAAGGGATTAAGGAAGGAAAGGAAGACTGGAAGGAATGGAAATGGACAGGAAGACATCTTGGGGGCTGGGCAGCAGCAGCCACAGCTGTGTCTAGACCTCTTCTCTGCTGGGAGAGTCATCCTGAATTACTTTCTTTCCGAGACTACAAAATGGAGAGTGTAATCTTCTCCCTCGTACCCCACCACAAAATCAGAGCATGACTAAGAGCGAGTACAGGATGCTGGGGTGCAGTCAGGGATGGAGATGGGAAATTCACATCCCTAAGCAGGCAGTCACATTAAACAAGGAAGGAGAGAGAGCTACGTCTTTGCTGCCTGGCATCCCCAATGGGTAATTAAAATGATGTCACTGCTGCTTTTACTACATTCAAAAGTGTTTTAATTTGTATTTAGCCAGAGGCTTTCCAGCAACAGGGACATTTTTACAAATCTAACAAATAATTATAAATAAATAAAGTATCCACTTCTGCTGTTTGGGGGAATGTTTCCTTCAGGTAACACATTTATAAATTTACCTGTTTGATAATATGGAGCTAAAATAACAGTAGAGCTTAAACTGGTTGCTTAAGTGACAGTTGAAATGGTGTATTTGTCAGTATAGAAATGAAAAACAATATCATGCAAGGAGGTAATCTTGTCCCAAAGGCACCATGGACTATAAATGCAAAATTACAATAGACCTAGAGTATAACCTTGCATAATTCTTGAATAAAGGGTGTGAAGGATAGAAAACCCAAGGTAGCAAGAATTCAGATTAAAGGAATTCTACACAGTATATAATTAAGGTGGCTTTGAGATTATTGATCTGGTCTCCAGGTGCCCCAAATGTATCTGGCAGCTCTCTTCATCTGTAACCCTGGATGTAATAATGATGAGAAAGAGCATCTGGGGAGGAGCTGTTGAGGTTATGTACTGATGGCCCCACCTGGCACCTCACATCTTCTTGGGTTAGTATGGTTTGGTGTCAGTTACCATTGAGTTTCCAATTTTTAGTTCAAAAGTGATTTTAAATGAGCTTAGCAGACACACACATTTCATTCTTGAGTATGAGAGCTGACCTTATTTTGGGGACTAGGGCTAGCTAACCTATTTCTACTGAAGAATATTATTGTCAGTCAAAAACTCATCAGATGCCATCCGCTCATTCACGTTCAGATGAGACTTGTATGAACCTCAAATATGAACATGTGCCCACACTCCTGCTTTCCTTTCACTCTGAATGACCAAGGATCTAGCCAGGAAAACTGGAGTTCCATGTGGCCTCAGGGGAAACAATTTTTCAGTAAGAATATGTGGAAAAACTATGCAGCTCACTTTTCAGACATTTTCCAGAAAATCTTAAAGTATAGAATCATGTTGTAAAGATGACTGGTAGGGGGAGGGAGCAGCCAAGGAAGGGAGAGCCTGTCTGTTGTCAAATATGTCAAAGTTAAAAAAGAGTATCTGTAGGTAGGGGAGGGCTCAGTGCTTGCCTTCATCTATCTGATAGGTATGCAGATATTCCAACCAGGACAGCCCATTGCATGGTGTGTGTCAGGGTAGGATTCCTCCCATATAACAGAACCATTGAACAAATATGTGTAAATCATAGTTTCAATGCAATAATAGGTCTCACTCTTTAAAGAACTCCTTGTAAATTGAATGCTTCCTTTGGAAATGAAATCACCACTTTTATTGAAGGGAGGTACGGTAGGTAGTACAGGGATGCTGGCATCAGTTGTCTGGGTTAGAATTCCAACTCAGAAGCTCCCTAGCTGAGGAATTATGCGTTGGTTTTCCAGATGCTGAATGGGAACACTGATAGAGGACTGTGGATGGTGTTTCACCAGTATTCAGTGGATATCAACTGATGGATATCAACTACTACCACTACTACTTAACTACATCAAGTTTGCTAAAAGCTGTCTTAGCTTTATTGGAAGTGTGTCGGGGGCTCCTTACTGTGCTCATCCTCTCTGATTCATTCTCTTTATTGCTCTCTCTCTTTCATTCAACATTTATGGTGTGCCATTTGTCAGACCTATGTCACTTGTTTTAACAAAAGGAAAATATAATAGTTTCAGCTTTCAGGGAACTCACAGTCTAATAGCAGAAAACCAGAGTGTAGGATTTTGACTTCTGTCTCTTCGTTCACTGGTAAAATTTCCCCAGCCCACCATTTACTCTAGCATCTTTAGATAACCATTCAGTGCCTTAAGCTGGTCATGGATGAGTCATGGTGCCCCTTTGCTCATGCTCCTTCTAGAGAACATCAGAACCTTCTGTGTCTTTTTATAGACACTTCCATTCCCTGGTACTTTACCGGGGGTAGGGGAAAGGTTGCGTTTTTCCAGAGAAGCTGGAATAGGTCCAGCCCATTGAGATGGCCCTTAATTATAAATCACTGGATAGCTTTAAAATAATTTAGTCAAGAAAATAGTTAAACCCTTCAGGACCATTTTTTCAGCTAATCCCAATGAGAATTTCAGAATCCCTTGATGAATGGCAGGTACCACTAGAGACTTCCCTTTTGTGATTTGCCTTCCCTGCCACTGGGTGTCACTGTTCTACATAAATAAAATGGAACCACGTTGGCCTTGGCACTGTGAAATTTGGCCTTTGGTTAAGGGGGCCTGGCAGGTTTAGGTATCTCCTCATTTTGAAGTTGTGGAGTAACCATCACTGCCACCTAAAGACTGGCTACAGCACAGGAACCAAGCCTGCATAGGAAGCCTTTGAAATTAAAGTATCTGACACATGCATATTCAATACCCCGTAGATATCCTCTTTGGTATTGATCCCTTTAAACAGATTTTTAAAGACTAACTTCTTGGAACAAAGGTAATGTATTTATGGCATGTATTATTTATGTATCTGTTTAGGAAGAAATATCTGGTTGCACCAAGACATCATATAGAAAACAAGGGAGATCTCACAAGAGAGGGTTATTTTACCCTCTATCAGTGACCTTCCTCTCTTTGGGAGACAAAGGGAGACATAAACTCAAGAGATAAAATATGACAGTACCTACTTGATCCTCCCTCCTTTTATTTAAAAAGAATTTTTCCAGAAGGTTCAACTTGTAGGAGAATTAGTAGTAGTTTCTCAGCAGGTATGAGGGGTTATCAGCAATATAAAAACACCTCCCCCCCCCCACTCCCACATACACAGATGCACCAAATTATTATTATTAAATCAATGATCTCTGACACACAGGAGACCCCTCCATGAGTTATTTGCATGTTTTTTTCTGACAAGAGGGTATTGTGTTATATTGTAGCATTTACTAAAATATGAGGGCCTCTTTAGCAACTGTAGTGGTCAGTGAGCTACCACTATTCACTTTTGTCTGTGACAGGGGGCAGAGTGAGGATGTAAAATGTCAAACGTAAGAGGGGACAGTATAGCTAGAGAAAAAAACAAACCTGGAATATTCTTATGAGACATCGGTTAAGTCCAGAATGTTATGGTTGAAGTGTGCAGCACATGGCATGCTGATCAGTGGGAGCCAGAGTGCTCCTTTTGCTGGTCTCTTCTTACAAGAAGAGGCACCTTGACTGTTGGCACATCCTTTCCATCCTGGTATATCATGGGGACATGACACAATGTGGTGGACACAGTTCAGATAAGGTTCCTGTCCTGGATCCCTTAAATGCCTTTCACATAAATGTCCTAAAACTATTTCTGGGATGGCCTTTGTTGCAAACAGTGGACATAGAGCTCTGGTTACTGCAGTAGAAATCTGAGGTTTAGGATTCCCTTGAGCCATTTGAGAAGCAATAACTACAATCCAGAAGTTTCCACACATACTGTGAATCTGTGAAGTTAGCATGATATCTTGACTATTCCACTAGCAAGTGTTTTGATCAGTAGGTTATATCAAATAATTTCCATATTTTATTTTACTTCCAATATCAAATAAATTGTTGGTCATCATGTAACTTCTAGCCTAGCCAGAGCCTCCATGTAAATAGTTCTTAGGTGCTATTACATTATAATGATAAAGATAATGTAATGTCAGCTTCCTGGAATAGGAAAGTGATTTTTTCCATAAAGGCCATTTTTAAATGGGTCATTAACCCATTTTATGAGTACCTTAATGCTTTGAGCACTGTGAAGAAGTAATGTACCAACCTACTGGGGCCAAAATTGATTCAGAAAAGGATTTCATCACCTACGAAATATTCTCTTACAAGGTATTACACATCCTAACAGCCTGTATCAAACAAGTACTACAGAGTTTATGTTTTTTCAGGCAGCACCCATGTAAATACTACACTTGGATGAACCTGCAGTGCAAACCCAATCCGTGGGCCATCTGTGGTCAGGTAGGCTTTTTGTCTAAGACAGATGAGTCTCCTAGTTGGCTAAATGAAATCCAGCGTTTAATTCTCCTAATATTTTATCCCTGCACATTTAATTCTCAGCCAGGGGCAACAGCATGTAGCATTTTGTATCATTAGAGTAGCCTTCAAGGTGGGTTTCAGTTGTCCTCTAGTCTGTGAGTTTCCAATGAAAGTGGTATAATGCGAATTGGGACTTACATCAGTGCGTGGTATAAAGAATATCCATTCAGTGGGTTTCCCATCCTGATAGCTGATGGTATAGTCTTAAACGGCGAGCCTTAATGAAGAGGGAAGGATTGTCCATAGATAAGAGATCTAAACATATTCTGGTAGAGGCTCATCGTCAGTACAAATTGTAATGGCTGTAGGAGGAGTTGTTCTGCAGATGGCTTGATTCTTGAGTACTCAGCACCATCTGCCACTCTGGGGCTGAGCCCAGTCTCACCACTGTAAGAACCTGTATTTATGATGTATTGGCACAAACCCGGGAATCAGTGGCTCCCTGACATTTGGACTCTTCATTGTATGGCAAATCCAGCTGCAGAGCCTGCCCTGGCCCAGTGGGCAGGGAAGTGGCTCAGAGGACATTGCTTTTTGTTGAAGGAAAGGTCACCTCAAGGAGTCTTGAAGCTTTGGCTTAAGTTTGGGGATTACATATGGCACTATGATCTACTTTTAGGTTCAGTGAAATACTTTCAGTGTTGACATAGAAATCTAACAATTTCACACTAAAAGATCTGAGTTTATGCTGAAATAAATTTAAATAATTGATATACTGAAACAATGTGGGCTTTTTCTTATCTGCTTTCAAAATACTTCATACAGACTTCAATTATTGTGTGTATCACACTGTCCTATGGTTCTTCTCTTTCCTTTTTCCACCAGAGGCTGGGGTGTTTTAAAGACAGAAACCGTCTTTTTCACTTTTTATTTCCAGATTCTAGGACCTGGACTAGCACATTTTTAGATACCCACTTAATAAATTGAATTATCCCTGACAACTGTTTTTATGTATGCTTTATGAATCTCGTTACTAGGAAGTCATCAAAATATGGTTCTACCACAAAATCCTAGAAATCAGGATCTTCAGAGACCAACAACTATTTTGAACTCAAGGGGCTTAGTGCCCTTGGACAGATGCCTTCTCAGACAGGTGTTCCATCAGTATTGCCTGAGACAATAAACGATTGTGTGCGTGCGCTGGCTCCACTGCCTGCTAGCGGTAGGATCTTCAACAAGTAATTTTGACTCAAAGCCTTAGTTTTTTCATCTATAAAATGGAGCTAATAATTATTAATACCTCTCAGGTAGTAGATTTAATTAAGTTAAGGCTATAAGCTGATGAGCAATGTGACTAGTAAATACAAGCAATGCCTCTCTACACTTCCACAGCACAACTCACTCATTCCTTCTGTAGAACCATGTCTTCTTGGAAAATGAATGCTTGTTCTGAATATCTGTTGCTTCCTATGAACTAGCCCATATATACTGAGTTAAAACAACAATTTATTGTTATTTCTCACAGTTCTGAGGACTAATTTGGCTTAACTGGCAGTTCTTATTTGTGGTCTTGAGAACAGTTCCAGTGAAGTCTTGTCTGGGTCTCTTACTCTGCTGGCAATTGAAGCTGCCTGTCAGCGGGAAGTGGAGCTCCTACACATGGCCTCTCCATACGGACTGGGATTTTCATGGTCACAAGGAAGCTGCCATTTTGTAGGGCAGCTAGTTTTCAACAGGACTAGGGAGCAGTGCTAAGTGTGAGCATCCCAAAAGATCTGAAGGAAGCTACAAGGCTTGTATGACCTAACCTCAGACCCACGTCACTTTTACAGTATTCCATTGGTCATAACTGAGACCCAGGGCCAGTCCAGATTTGAGAGCAGGGAGCTTTGTTAGGGCCTGAATACTGGGAGGCATGGGGATGTAGGAGCAGAAGGCTTCACAGATAGGCAACCGAGTGAGCCCAAGTCATCTGGCAAAGAATCTGGAAATAAAATGGTGGGGGATCTCTCTCCTGACCACCTACACTGAACAGCAGTAATCAACTTCAGCCTTTTAGTTGTGGCTGTTACTGAGTCTTGTTACATATACGGCAGCAGCCTGATTATCAAGCATGTCTTGGATGCATTATCATTTGAAGAATCAGGATTGCTTGATCCAAGGTGATAGATACACTGTGACACTGCCTTAAGTCCATTCAACTGGGCTTTTTGACTGGCTTTTCCTCTCACATTGGCCCAGCAGCTGGAAGTTAGTATCCTGGATTCTTGAAACAGACAGTATTTGGCTCCACTTTAATCTTCATGTTGGTATTCCTGAGCTGATCTGCAGGTAAATTAAATAATAATTGCCCAGTTGTGAACAGGCCTTATCCCCCATCTGATCCATCGCTATTTTTACTGGGTGTACTGGTTTTTAACACCCCTGTGTCTATCCTTCAAGACTGTTCTCTGTGCTTTGGCAAAGATATATTTATAGTTTCATTGCTTCTTAATTACACTTGGGACTATTCATTCATTCAATTACAAATTCATGTTTATTCATTCAGAAATTATTTACTGAGTGCTCGTACGTCTGAAATTTGACTTTATTTTAAAGCTTATCTTGGCCATTCTTCTGGGTACGCACATACAGTTGCCTCATTCTTTTAGTTTGCTACATGAGATGATTTATCTAGCCATCCCTTTAATGGTGCTTATGAGTGTTCCTAATTTTTGACATTACAAACAACCCAGCAGAGATCCTTCTTGAATGTGTATCTGTGGGCACCCACACATTTGTTTTGCTTCTGTAAGATAGAGTCTAATAAGTGGAAATGCTGAGTCAAATAGAAGACCCTTTTAAAATTTTGATTGGTGCTGAAAAGTTGACTTTTAAAATGGCTGTTTTGAGGTAGCCTGTGATAACGCCAGCGGTTCCCTACTTTCTGGCAACATTGGATATTGTATTTCTCTTTCTTATTTTAATTTTTGCCCATCTGAAGGCTGGAAAATGCTGTCTCACTATTTCATTTGTCCCTTCTTACAAGTTTAATACACATTTGTTGATTTATTTCTCTTTTCCTGTAACTTACCTTCTTTGAAAAGGAAAAAGAAAAAAAAAACCTACTTTGACCTTTGCCCATGTTTCTGTTGAGTTGTTTTTATCTTAGGTTTCTTGTGCCCCTTGCATATTACTGATAGTATTTGGAAGTGTAACTGGACTAACGAGTACTTGAACAAACAGGGGTTCACTTTTTTATACAACAAGAAGCCTAAAGATATGAGGCTGTTAGCATTTGTTCTGAGCCTCAGTCAGCATGGGGGTCTTTGTTAGTCTCTAGGCTTTTTCCTGTTGATCACAAAGCAGTAGTCCTAGTGGCGTCTGTTCTATTATCAGAAAAATAAAGGTTTCCCACAATCCACAAGGAAGTTTATAATGTCTGCAATGGAGACAGAAAAGGTAAAAAGAAGTCAAAAGGAGGTTTGGGTTAACTGACCAAGGGTGCTTGCCACTTTGGTGTTAACACCTGGTGTTACTTGCCGTTTGAGTTGTAGTTTTTTTCCCATTTGTCATCAATATCTTATTTAAGTTTAAGATGTATTTCATCTCATGGAAATTTACTTTTGAAAGTAGCCAATTCTGTTATTACATTCGTTTATGATTTTAGTTTTTATTTTCCATTATGAAAATATTTTTGTTTTATAATGTATTTATAGTTTTGATTTTTATGTTTCTATTTAAAGCAATCTGGAATTTAATATTATTTATGGTCTAATGTGGGAAAATACTTTTCATTTCCCCTCTTCCCACAAACGGATATTGTTTTATTTTTGTTTAAACAGGTAAGAATTTTTTTTTTAAATGAAAAAAGGTCCAGGTTACAGTTAGAGGTTTCTTTTCCAGCTTTATTTAGGTATATTTGGCAAGTAAAAATTGTTAATATTTAAGGTATAAAACATTGGGAAGTAATCACCACAATCAAACTAGTTAACATCCATCACCTCATAGCTGCATATACTTATATGTTTTATTTTCTTTTCATGGTAAAAACCCCTAAGATCTGCCTTCTCCACAGATTTCAACTGTATAATTCGGTGTTGTTAACTGTAGTCATATCTCTGTAACTGGAGCTCCAGAACTTATTTATCATGCATGACAAATACCTCCTCATTTCCTCCTCCTCCCCATCCATGCAAGTGAGATAACACAGATAATGTGGGCAGAGGGCATTAAAAAGTATTTCAACTTGGCTCAGTAGACGAAGGTCTATTGAAAGTGGGCAGAATATTGAAATAGAGGGCTAAATTTTGTTCCTTTTAAATCTTTTCCATTACCATTTAACCCCCTTATACGCCCCCTCCCCTGTAGGCCCATATTATTTTCTAAGTTTTCTGTACAAGAGTCAAGTAGACAGAGGGCAGAGACTCCAGGAAAGATGTTGTTCTTACAGGGTGGTTAAGAGCATGAACCTTGAAGAAGCATCTGACCTGCACGCACTGGCTGTGCATGACCTTGGCAAACTGATCTATCTTTACCTACATATTCTGCCCCCCAACCCCCACCGCCATCTCTGGTTCTGTTTTCCATGGTTTCAGTTACCTGTGGTCTACCACAGTCCACAAATATTAAATGAAAAATTTCAGAATTAATTAATTCATAAATTTTAAATTGCACATCATTCTGAGTAGGGTAATAAAATCTCTTGCAGTCCTGCCTCATCCCACCTAGGACATAAATCATCCCCTTTTCCAGAGTATCCAGGCTGTGTATGCTACTGATGTGTTAGTTGTTTAGTAGCGAGCTCAGTTACCAGGTTGACTGAGCTTGTAACCCTTCAGGTAACACTTATTTTACTTAATAATGCCTCCAAAGCTATTCACATAACTTTTATTACAGTACATTGTTATAATTCTATTTTATTAGGGATTGTTATTAATCTGTTACTGTGCCTAATTTGGAAATTAACTTTATCATAAGTATGTATGTATAGGAAAAAAACATAGTATATGAGATCTGTCCAGAAGGTATCCATCCATGAAATATGGAAAATAGGACATTTATTGAAGAAGATACGAGATACAAGAAACATCATATATAGGACAATGATGCCTCAATCCCCTTTAAAGTAGACACCTTGGGACCTCACACAGTTCTCCCAGTTGCCATCAGCTGCCCTGTTGTGTTTTCTTGAATCTCATCGATGGTCTGAAATCTCTTCTCTTTCAAAGGCAATTTTAATTTTGGGAAAATCCAGAAGTTGCAATGCGCCAAATCTGGGCTGTAGGAGAACTGAGTCATTGGAGTGATTTGGTATTTTTCAAAAACTCTGCATGAGATATGATGCATGAGCAGGCATGCTGTTGTGATGAAGCTGCCAGTCACCAGTTGCCCATAGTTGTGGCCTTCTGAATCATTCCAATAGTTCCCATGGAGGAATGTTCAAGCTTAATACAAAAATTTTTTTACTGTTTTTTTTGTTGTTGTTCAAGTACAGTTGTCTCCATTTTCCCCCCACCACTCCCTGTTACCCCAGCAATCCCCACCTCCCACCCTCGATTCCACCCCTCTCCTTTGCTTTGTCCTTGTGTCCTTTATACATTAACACAAACTTTGATGCAGATCTATTGCTGTACTTGCTCAGTCATTTTGACTGTGACAGCCACACAGTACACATGCTCACTCAATGGCATCTACCACCCCATTCACTAGTACAGTGAGGTCGTCATTGTTAACGCATGTGCATTCCAGTCCACTCTCCTTGGCTGCCAGGTTACAGCACTATTGTGTAAACCATTCTCATTATATTAACAATGACTGGGCTTTTTCCAGACAAACCTTGTCATATATAGTTTGTTATTATCCAAAGTTTCAAGCACTTGCTGGGGGTTTTGGAACATATCTCCTGTGTAAGGAGATACTCTGTATATTTAGGTGCCCCGATGTTGGATGCATATTATTTATAATTGTTATAGCTTCCTGTTGAATGAGACTTTTAGAATTATATAATGACCTTTTTGTCTGTACAGATGATTTTAGAGTAAATCTATTTTGTCTGATATGAGTATAATCACTCCTGCTTTCTTTTGGTTAGTTATTTGTATGGCAGATCTTTCTTCACCCCTTCACTTTCAACATTTGCATGTCCTAAGTTTAAAGAGAATCTCTACCAGATAGTGTATTGCTGGATCTTATTTTTTTAGTACATTTACTTACCCTATATGTTTTGATTGAGGAGTTTAATCCATTTACATTTACAGTAATCATTGAAAGTTAAACACTTATTATTGTCATTTGTTGTTTTCTGTCTTTTGCATTTTGTTCTCTTCATCTATTGCTGTCTCCCTTTGTTACTTGATTTTTTTTAGTGTTTTGCTTTGGTTCTCTTCTCTCTCTACTTTACGTATCTATTATAGATTTTCTTGTGGTTACTGGGAGGATTATATAAAAATATTTTATTTACATCATTTAAGTTGATAATAAGTTAACTTCAAAACATGAAAATTCTGCACTTTACTCTCCCATTTGTGTTCTTACAGTCAGAGTTTGCTTGTTTTTGTATTGTATACTTACTCTCAAATTTTTATCTTTTAATTTTTATGTTAAGATTAAGCATAATTCATGCACTATTTACAGCGTAATGTTATTCTGCATCTGTCTACATTTTACCATTACAGTTGAGATTTATGCTTTCATATGCTTTTACATTGCTGTTTAGCATGTTTTCATTTCAATTTAAGAACTCTTTGAAACATTCCTTGTAAGGCAAATCTATTGGTGACACCATTCGTAATGTCTTTTTTGAGAAGAAAAAAATCCTACTTTTAAAGGATAGAATTGCCAAGTATAGTATTCTTGATTGGCAATGTTTTTCTTACATACTTTTGGCATATCATCCTTCTCTTTCCTACTCAAAAGGTTTCTGCTGAGAAATTTTCTGATAGTCTGTTGGGGGTTCCCTTATGTGTGATGAGTCACTTTTCTCTTTCTGCTTTCAAAATTCTCCTTTGTTCTTGACTATAATGTGTCTGGTGTAGTCTTCTTTAGGTTCCTCCTCTTTGTAGTCTTTTGGGCTCTATGAGTCTGGTTCATTTCTCTTCTAAGATGTGGGAAATTTTCAGTCATTTTCTTATTTAAATAAGCTTTCTGTCCTTTCTCTTCTCAGTGAAGGCTACATGCACCTGCAGTGGTGGTGAGGGCTGCTGGAATCCTCACTAGCAAAAGTTGCTGGACTCCCAACTTTTCCCGTGGGGGAAGTTGTGTCCAAGGAGATAGATACCTCTTGACACTGAGCTGTGCCGGCCTGAGGTGATGCAAATAAAATGCTTCTACACTTTTCTATGGCCATCTTTGCTTTTTATGTTCCACAGGGTTTCTGCATTGTCCTAATTTAGTCTAGAGCTATTTTGTTAGTGGGTATTTTTTGTTGATGGTCACTTTTTGGGTAGTGAGCTTTCTCAATATCATAATTAAACTTTTCATTTTTTTTCAGTATTGTCTTTTCTGTTTCTCTCATTCATCTCTCTACCAGAACTATATTGTTTTAATTGTTACAGTTTCTTGTATATGCTAGTGCCATTGTTCAGGGTGGCAAATACTCTTCCTTTTCCTCCCTGTAACACAAAATATTTTGTTTTGGCATATTCTCTCATTTTGCATTTTTAAAAAAATGAGTTGAGAGAAATGCAGAAGGGAGGGAGAGGGAGAGAGAGAGAGAGAGAGAGAGAGAGGGAGCGAACAAGCGGGGGGGGGCACTTACTTGTTGTTCTACTTACCCACAAACTCACTGGTTGATTCCTGTATGTGCCCTGACTAGGGATAGAACCCACAATCTTGGCATACTGGCATGGCTCTCTAACCAACTGAGCTACATGGCTGGCCAGGGCCTCTCATGTTTGCTCTTCCAACTAAATTTTACAAGCAGTTTACTAGATTTTATTTTATTAAATGTCAACATATTGAGATTTTTCATGGGATTGAACTGAAATAATAGACTGATCAATAAAATAAATAAAATTAAAAATAAAAGAGTAATACCTAATCTTTTAAGTATTTTTAAATGTACTTCAGTAAAATTGTATAATTTTTCTTATATCTTATGTATTTTAGTTATGCTTATAACTAGGTTTTTCTTACTAATGTTATAATATATCATTATAATGGAGATCTTTTCCCATCGTAAATTGTTATTGGTGTTTAGAAGAGCTATTAATTTTTGTTTTCAATCAGTCACATTATAATATTCTTTAAAAATATTAATGTTCTTATTAAGAAAATTAAGCTCATTTTAGCAGAATTATTTTAAGTCTGGAATTAAAGCACATGCAAGTAATGCTAATTTGTGGAATTCTTTATAATATTAACTCTTGTCGGGTTTTTTTTGACTCCATGCAATGTCTAGAATGTCCAAAACAAATTTGAATAATAACAGTGATAATAACTGTTAAATTTAATCCTTTATTTTAATTGGAATACCTATAATGTTTCATGCCTAAAAATGATGTTTGTAATAGATTTCTGGGAAATAATACCCTTTAGCAGATGAAATAAAATATCCTATTTCTAGCTTGCTCTGAACTTTTCTGGGAATTTAGTTAGATATTTATTAAAATTATTAGCATGTATTAGCAAATAGATATTTTGTGTTGATGTTATTTACTTTTGTTTTTTGTCCATCTATTTGTTAATAAATTTGAAATTTACCACATTAAGTATCCTATACACCTTTAAATTTCTTGACTTCTTTTGAATTTGAGATTTTTATGCCCAAAGAAAAACATTGAAATTGTTGGTAAATTTCTTTTGAAAGGATATGTATCCTCTGGGTACAAAATATAAGTGCAGACTTGTATATTTACATATAATAATGTGCATAAGCATGCACATGAACATATCTGCATTTTCTCAGACTTGTTAATTGTCATCATTGAAATCCTTCCTATACTTTGCTTTTGATCTGTGAATATCTGAGCAAGAAGTGTGTCATGCCATCCTTGGAATTCTGAATGTTTTTGATGTATTTATTTTGAAGTTCTGTTGTTTGGTGCATAACTCTTTATAATATAGCTTGTTAATTGATCATCTCTTATTAATAAGACATTCTCCTCTGTCCTTTATTATGTCTTTCACCTTTAAATCTATTTTTTTCTGATATTTAAATTACTAATTTTCTTTTCTTCTCCCCGCCCCCCAATTTGATAGGCATTTTGTCCTTTTATTTTACTTTCAGGGTTGGTTTTCTTTTTTTTTTTAAGTTACTTTGTTCCAGGAGCAGAAGCATGTCTTGTAATAAGCATACAAATAATTTTTTAACTCTCATTTGTAGTATCAGGAATTTGAAATTTCTCTATGGACTGAAAGCCCTCCATATCTTAACTGCCTTGACCTTGACAAATTCTCCCCAGCCTTTGAGAGGATGTTCAAATATCACCTCCTGTATGGAACCTTCTCAGAAATTCCTAGTCTTGGAAATAAATGGATCTCTCCTATTTCTAAGTTACTCTATTACATCTAATTTCTGGCTCTTAGCACATTGTATTTTGAGTATCTACTCAACTATTTTGTTTCAGGATTCATGAAAAAGAAAGAAAATTCTTATTTATTTGCCACTTTAACCTCCCTGCTCCCAAACAATGCAAAAAAAAATGACTACCACTATTTTTGGTTCTGCACCCCCTGCAGAGAGTCTTCTGAGTGTTCAGAGGTTACACCTGCTACATAGAAAAAGACTTCAAAATGAAGAAAGAGGAGAGGGCTTCATGCAGAGGCACAAAGGCAGGAAAGCATGGGCCTTGTTTGGGACTTTACTAGGAGGTCACTGTGGCTAGAAACTACTTTGCATTAAGGAAGGAGCAGGCAGTGGTGGTAGGTGAAGATGAAAATGCAGATTTTCATGTGGAAATAATTCCTTTCCTGCAAAGGGATACATTGAGTCTGTGAGCATATTGCAAAATCTTTGGGATGCAATTTGGACCTTTTACCTAATAATTTCCTATTTTACTGCTAGAGTTCAACAGCTGGTAGTCCTTAGACTTCTAACAGTAGAGCTTAATTTGGAAAAATCACTGGAGGAAAATTTTGCCAAGGGATCTGAGACATGGCTGAGAATGTTGGCACTAGTAAATGATGCAACACAGCCCCATTTTTCTGTCACCCCACAAACACTTAATTCTTTTGGGGGCTTATGGTACATACCTGCTATTTGGCACTGTTGCCTGGCAGGTTGGGCATCGTGCTCAGTTTGTTTTCTTTTGTGTTTACTATTTGCTCACTGTCCCTGATTCCATGGAGAAGGGCAAGTTGCAAATGGCTGTCATCATGGTTTCCCTTTGTCCCCATCTCTGTGAGAATTAACACTTACGTGGTATGACAGCGAGGGCTGCTTGAGTAAAGAGCCTCCCATTTGCCCCTGCCACAGAGGGCCAGCTCCACTGTGTTCCCGCTTCTGCCATCATGTGCCCTTCTCTTCCTCAATGATTCTACCTCTGCCCTCTTTGGTGGTCACTCTCCCTCCCCTCTCCCGGCCCAACACAGACACAATCCATGGTCAGAGGTGGCTGAAACACAGGTTCCTACGGGAGAAAGCTTTGGGGCCTAACTGGTCAGGCACAGTTAAAGGATGTTGATAGACACTCTGTGTTGCTTAAAGAAAGGGC
This sequence comes from Desmodus rotundus, assembly GCF_022682495.2. Classification (NCBI taxonomy): domain Eukaryota; kingdom Metazoa; phylum Chordata; class Mammalia; order Chiroptera; family Phyllostomidae; genus Desmodus; species Desmodus rotundus. The sequence goes on from NC_071387.1 coordinate 93,235,314, forward strand.
ATGGGGTCAAGGGGTAGAACTATGGGTAAAGGCAGGTGATGAGAAGTTAGTGTGTTTGAAATACACTAGGCCTAGTAAACAACCACGAGTTTATCACATGTTGATGCTACTTCCCAAAGGTACCATTCAGTTCAATTTTGATGTTTAATATGGTCTCTTACTCAAAATGCCTGTTGACACTTTAGAAAAGTGATTGATGAGTCGTGCCAGGATATAACAACACTGATGGGTAGTTGGGGACCATGTGCTACATATCCTGGCTTGTGTACCTTATACACTCACTCACCAATCATCAATGGTAATAGTGTCAGTTGGGTTTTATGTTATCTGGTTTTAAAGATGAGGATGGTGACACTTAGGGATGTTAAAGGACTCCTCCAAAGTCCTTGAGTCGGTGGTGGAGCTGGGATTCAAATCCATGTGTAAAAGTTAGATCTTCCCAAATGGGAAAGCATTGAGGCCTTGCATGGCAAATGGACTCTTACTTTCTCTCAGTTTTATTTGTTTTTCTTTGAATCCTCTTTGTCCATCTCTTTTCTGAGCCCTCTTTCTTGGAAAGTCCTTTAAAACTCTTGGAACCCTGGACTTCTTTCTCTTCTTATCCTACCAAATCTGTCTGAAGTACAATTTCTCTGTTCACAACCCTCTCTGCACCAACTGCCTGCTGCTGATGCCCACAGCCTGGACTTTCCCCGTGCTGGGCATCAGTTTTACTGGTCCACAAAGCCTCAACATATTTTGCTAACTATCTTGATTCTTGAGGTCTCTTAATTAAAAACTTGAAATTTGTGTTTGATGCCGCCACTCCCTTAATACCCCATTGTATACACACACATTCCAGAGGGCAGCAAATTCATCCTCTACCAGATAGCCACTGTACCCTTCCTATCCATTTTCTACAACAAAGATATAATGAGTTTTATTTTTAAAGCAATTAGATCAGATGTTGTTACTTCCTGTTTAAAGGCCTGAAGTGATCTCCATCACTTTTTTTAAAGTTTTGCTTAGAACTCATCAGTTTGTTGCATGTTGTTGATTCACTGATTCTTCACAATTCGGTGAAGTAGTTATTATTTTTACCCTTATTATACAGATGAGGAAATGGAGGCACAAAAAGTTCAAATATTTTCCCAGGGTCTCAAAGATAGTAAGTGATGGAGCAGAGATTCAAAGCCAGACATGTGAACCCTGAGGCCCTTCTTAACCATTAGCCTTTGAGACCAGCCTCCTTCTCAAGGCACATCCCACATGATCCCACTTGAAATATTCAGACTTTAGAAAAAAAAAGAATAGTGAAACTAAGCTATTTTTGTATAATTAATACAGCTGAGATAGGGAAGCTGTGGCTCCCAATGACTTTTCATGGCCAAGGTGTTGGGCAGACTGGGAGAGAAGACCTGGGACAAAGCCCCCAACCAGCCAGCCTAGACCTTCCCGCATGATGAACGTGGAGTGGGGGCAAGAATTAAACCAGCTCTTTGGGGTGTTGTTGTTGTTGTTGTTGTTTCCATGCTAATATACTGGCAAATTTGGAGGCACAATGGATTTTGGCGAGAGAAGGACAAAAATGGCTCAGATTCCACATGAATATCAAGAATAGGCCTACATACCACCCATAAAAATTATATATTACTTGGAACAGAAATCTGTACACATCGCCAGTGCCTTAACCAAGAAGCAATGCAAATAACTTGTTAGGTACTAGGTGTTTTATGCTGTGAGGAGCAGAATAACATGATCATTGGGCAATACCAAAGGTGATCATTCTGAAGGGAATGGAAGGGTTCGATCCTTACAAATTAGTCTATAGTTGCCCTGGCTGGTATGGCTCACTGGATTGAGCACCAGCCTGCAAACCAAAGGGCCGCTGGTTTGATTCCCAATCAGGGCACATGCCTGGGTTGTGGGCGAGGTCCCCAGTAGGGGGTGCATGAGAGGCAACCATGCTTTGACGTTTTTTTTCTCTCTCTCTTTCTCTCTCCCTTACCTTCTATCTAAAAAAATAAATAAATAAAATCTTAAAAAAACAAATTGGTCTATATCAACAGATTCCACATTTAAGCTGTATTAATTATATCAAAATAGCTTAGTTCCACTAATTTTTTAAGGAAATTTTATGGTTTCAGATAAAGGCACAACGAAGAAAGAAAACTTCAGGCCAATATTGCTCATGAATATAGACGCTAAAATTCTCAACAAAATTTTGGCAAACCACATCCAGCAATACATTAAAAAGATCATACACCATGATCAAGTGGGATTCATCCCAGGGATGCAAGGATGGTGCAATATTCACAAATCAGTAAACATAAGACACCACATAAACAAAAGCAAAGACAAAAACCACATGATCGTATCAATAGATGTGGAAAAAGCATTTGATAAGATACAGCACACATTTCTGATAAAAACACTCAGCAAAGTGGGAATAGAGGGAGCATTCCTCAACATAATAAAGGCCATATAAGAGAGACCTACAGGCAACATCATCTTCAATGGACAAAAACTTAGAGCTTGCCCACTATGATCAGGAACAAGACAAGGATGCCCTGTCTCACCACTCTTGTTCAGCATAGTACTGGAAGTCCTAGCCACAGCCATCAGACAAGGAAAAGAAATAAAAGGCATCCAAATTGGAAAGGAGGAAATGAAACTGTCACTGTTTGCAGATGGCATGATAGTGTACATGGAAAATCCTATAGAATCCACCAAAAAACTACTTGACCTAATAAATGAATTTGGCAAAACAGCTGGATAAAAAGTTAATACGCAGAAATCAAAGGCATTCCTGTATACCAACAACAAAACTGCAGAAACAGAAATCAAGAAAAAAATCCCATTTGATATAGCAACAAGAAAAATAAAGTACCTAGGAATCAACCTAACCAAGGAGGTAAAAGACCTGTACTCAGAAAACTACACAATACTGAAGAAAGAAATTAAGGAAGACACAAACAAATGGAAGCATGTACCATGCTCATGGATTGGAAGCATTAACATCATCAATATATACATACTACCCAAAGCAATTTATAGGTTCAATGCAATCCCTATTAGAGTACCAATGACATACTTCACAGATAAAGGACAAACATTTCAGAAATTCATATGGAACCATAAAAGACCCTGAATAGCTGCAGCAATTTTGAGAAAGAAGAACAAAGCAGGAGGGATCACAATACCTGACATGAAACTGTATTACAAGGCCACTGTAATCAAAACAGCCTGGTACTGGCATGAAAACAGGCACATAGACCAATGGAACAGAACAGAGAGCCCAGAAATAAACGCAAGTCTATACGGTCAATTAATATTTGACAAAGGAAGCAGGAGCATAAAATGGAGCAAAAACAGCCTCTTCAACAAATGGTGTTGGGAGATCTGGACAGCTACGTGCAAAAAAAAGAAACTCGATCACCAACTTACGCCATACACAAAAGTAAACTCAAGATGGATAAAAGACTTAAATATAAGTTGTAACACCATAGAAGTCCTAGAGGAAAACCTTGGCAGGAAAATCTCAGACATTCCACATAGCAACATCCTCACAGACACATCCCCTAAAGCAAGGGACATAAAGGAAAGAATAAACAAATAGAACCTCATCAAAATAAAAAAATTCTGCATGGCTAAAGAAAACAGCATTAAAATACAAAGAGAATCAACAGTATGGGGTATTTGCCAATGATACCTCAGACAAGGGTCTGATGTCCAAAATATACAAAGAACTCACACGACTCCACTCCAGAAGTCAAACAACCCAATTAAAAAATGGGCAGAGGACCTGAACAGACACTTCTCCAAGGAAGACATACAGAGGGCCCAGAGACATATGAAAAGATACTCAGCATCACTAGCTGTCAGAGACACACAAATTAAAACCACAATGAGGTACCATCTCACACCAGTCAAAGCAGCCAACATAAACAAATGAACAAGCAAATGTTGGAGAGCATGCAGAGAAAAGGGAACCCTAGTACATTGTTGGTGGGAATGTAAACTAGTGCAGCCACTGTGGAAAACAATATGGAATTTCCTCAGAAAACTAAAAATGGAAGTGCCCTTTGACCCACCAATTCTGCTGCTGGGATTATACCCTAAGAACCCTGAAACACCAATCCAAAAGAACCTGTGCACCCAATGTTCACAGCAGCACAATTTACAATAGCCAAGTACTGGAAGCAACCTAAGTGCCCATCAGCAAGCTAGTGGATCCAAAAACTATGGTATATTTACACAATGGAATTCTGTGCAGTGCGGAGAAAGAAGGAGCTTATACCCTTTGCAACAGCATGGGTGGAACTGGAGAGCATTATGCTAAGTGAAATAAGCCAGACGGTGAGGGACAAATACCATATGATCTCACCTTTAACTGGAGCATAATCAATAGAAGAAAAAAGGAAACAAAATATAACCAGAGACATTGAAGTTAAGGACAATCTAACAATGGTCAGGGGGGAGTGGGGAGGGGACAGTGAGGAGAGGGGATTACAGGAACTACTATAAAGGACACATGGACAAAATCAAGGGTGAGGGTGGAGGTGAGGGAGGGAGGTGGGTTCAGCTGGGGTGGGGTGGAGGGATGGGGAGAAAAGGCACACAACTGTAATTGAATAACAATAAAAATTAAAATTAAAGACAAGACATTTTATGGTTTCATAGTATTCACTCTATAATAATCAATTTGTGAAGTATATGGTGAGTAAACAATATTGCATTACAGTTCTCAGTAGGGGAAAAGTATCAAATCAGGGCCATACATGTAAATCTGAACTATGCCAGAATTATTCAGTTCTGCTAGGGGCTGATTTCATGAGGCAGAAATAAGACAGGATATGACGTTAGTCTAAACATTTGGCTGGCCCTCAGAACAGCAGCCTTTTGCTATGTGAGTATAGTCTGGAGGTCTAAAAGCACTCTAACTTGTAGGTTCTTTTAATTTTATTTCTTAAATTATCATACGGTAAACATCACTTTTTTAGTATACAGTTCTGTGAACTTTAACACTTGTAAAGATGACCACCACCACCATCAGGATTCAGAACAGTTCATCACCCCCCCCCCAAGAAAGTTCTCTCTGCCTGTGTAGTCACACCCTTGCCCCACTCCAGCCCCTCAGCAACTACTGATCTGTTCTCCATCACTGTAGTCCAGTCTTTTTGAAAATGACATATAAGTGGAATCATACAATAGATAACCTTTTGAGACTGGTTTCTTTCACTCAGTATAATATCTTTGAAACCAAGCTAAGCCTTTGTATGTATTGGTAGATCGCTCTTTTTATCATTGCATAATTATTTAATAATTTTATTGAATATCATTATGGGTTGAATTGTGTACCCCAAAATACTGGTTGAAGTCCTATCCCCTAGAACTTTGGAATGTGACCTTATTGGGAAATAGGATCATTGCAGACACTATTAGTTACAATGAGGTCATGGTAGAGCAGAGTGAGTCCTTTATTCCACAGGACTGGTGTTCTTATAAGAAGAGCAGAGAGAGACAGAGAGAAGATGACATGTAAAGACACAGAGATACACAGGGAGAAGGCAGCCAGGGGAAGACAGTGGCAGAGATTCAAGAGGCTTCCAAAGCCCAGCCAAGAAACTCCTGGAGCCACCAGAAGTTAGGGAGCTGCAAAGAAAGATTCCTTCCCTCCAGGCTTCAGAGGGAACACAGCCCTGGTGACCTCTTGATGTAGGTTTCTAGCCACAAGAATGGTGAGATGATAATTTCTGTTGTTTAAGCCATTCACTTTGTAAGACTTTGTTACAGCAGCCCGGGGAAATGGATACAAATAGAACTACTAAAAATTCCCCCAAATTTTTGTCCACTAAGGCTGTAAGTAACAGAAGGTGAGCCTAGAAAATATAAGGGCAAATATATACAGTGGTAAGATATGAGGTAGCTCATGGGATTAAAGATCCTATTGATTAAAAAGGTCACATGGAGACTGGAAGTCAGCCAGTCCTGGGATCAGGGTACAGAAATGAATTGCCAGTCTCTTCTTGGTGCTGTTAAAGCGACTCACCTCCAGCTGCTTCAGTTCAAATCCATTTCTCTGATTACTAGTAAACTTGAACATTTCTACAAATACTTACCACCTATTTATATTTTTCTCAGTTTCCTATGTATTTTTCCTCTCATTTAAAAAATGGCTTTCTTTTTTCTTTAAAAATCTGTTGTAGGAGTTCTTGAAATATTCTAGATTTCAATTTTATGTCTGTCATGTATGAGACAGATAATTTCTCCTAGAATGTTACTTTTCTTGTACTGATTTTATAACCTTCTTCAGAGTGCTTTATCAAATGGATGTCAAACAAGGTCAAATCAATCAATGTTTTCCTTTATTGAATCTTTCTTTTGTTTATTGCTTAATATTTACTCATTAAGATTATGGAAGTATTTTCCTATGTTGTCCTCTACCCTAATTTTTAATATCCAAGTCTTTAATTCATCTGCAGTTTAATTTTGTGTGTGTAATGTGAAGGATGAATAGCATTATAAAATTTCCAAATGTATAGTCATTTAAGCCAGCAGGTTTTGAAGTCAGTTTTACCAGTGTTCTCTGATTTTCAGTGCCGCCTCCCAGGCACACAAACTTTCCTCCAACTCACAATTTTACTTCTGGACTTTCATACATTAACAATGCACTTGTTCGATTCCTTCAGCTTCCTAACATTTTTTGATAACAGATAGAGCACGTGTTCCTCATTATTTTTCTATAGAACTTTTATGATTTTAAAAATATTTACCTTATAAATAGCTTGCCAATTTTGATAAAAATATAGTTGAAAATTTACTTTGGAGAGCATTGAATTTATAGATGCTATTAGAGGGAGATTTTAAATATTTGCCTTATCGAATTATTCAGGCCTTCTATTTTTTTTCTTTTATCCTTTCCTGAGGACATGCCTATTGATTTTAGAGAGAGGGGATGGGAAGGAGAGACAGAGAGAAACATCAATGTGAGAAACATTGATCAGTTGCCTCTCATATGCTCCCCAACTGAGATGAACCCACAACCTAGATATGTTCCCTGACTGGGAATCAAACCCACTATCTTTGAATTTACAGAATGCTCCAACAAAGAAAGCCACAATGACCAGCACTATTCAGGTGTTCTTTAAATTCTTCCATAAATGTATATAATTTTCTTTATATTTATCTTGCCTATGTATTTCTGTTTATCTCATTTGTTTGAAGTAGGTAGATGTTTTCATGTATCCTGTTAATTCACCATTGTTTGTTTATAGGACAGGAAACAACTTTTGTGTATTTGTAAAGTATCTGGCCACCTAACTGGGTTGTATTATTATTTTAAATAGTTATTCAGTTAATTTTCTTCATTTTTCCAGGTGGTCAGCCTTATCTCCCACTAATAATGACTGTTTCATCAGTTGTTTCCCGTATTTCATCTCCCTTACATGTCCTATTGCATTCATTCAAACTCTAGAAAAATGATACATGGTAAATGAGGTACCAGGAACTTTGTCTTTCCCTGACTTCATTAAGAATATTTTTTTATATTAGCATTTATTTTAGAGTTTTGGTAGACATACTTTCTTGAGTTGGGAAGTAGTTTTTCCAAGAATTTTTATTTTTATTTTTAATTATATTTTTGCTATTATATGCTATTATTGCTGTCCTAATTTTTCCCTGTTGACCCCCTTCCACCCAGTCCCCATACTCCCTCAGGCAATCCCCACACTGCTGTCAATGTCCTTGGGTCATGCATATATGTTCTTTGGCTATTACATTCCCTATGCTTTACTTCACATCCTCATGACTATTATGTAACTACCAATTTGTACTTATTAATCCCTTTTTTTGCCTGTCCACCCAAACTCCCTCCCATCTGGCAACCATCAAAATGTTCTCTGTGTCTATGATTCTGTTTCTGTTTACTTGTTTGTTTATTTTGTTTTTTAGATTCAATTACTGATAGATATGTATTTATTGCCATTTTATTGTTTATATTTTTGATCTTCGTAAAGAAGACCCTTTAAAATTTCATATAATATTGGTTTGGTGATGATGAACTCCTTTAGCTCTTTCTTGTCTGGGAAGCTCTTTTCTGATACCTTTGCTGGGTAGAGTAATCTCAGGTGTAGGTTCTTGCTTTCTATCACTTTCAGTATTTCTTGTCAGTCCTTCCTGGCCCGCAAAGCTTCTTTTCAGAAATCAACTGAGTTTTATGGGAGCTTCCTTGTAGGTAAGTAACTGTTTTTTTCTTGCTGCTTTTAAGATTCTCTCTTTGTCTTTAACCTTTGGGATTTTAGTTATAATGTCTCTTAGTGTGGGCATTTTTGGTTTCATCTTATTTGGGACTTTCTGTGCTTCCTGGACTTGTGTGTCTACTTCCTTTACCAAGTTAGGGAAGTTTTGTTTGTTATTTTTTCAAATAGCTTTTCAATTTCTTGCTCTCTCTCATCTCCTTCTGGTACCCTCATGATGCGAATATTGATACACTTGAAGTTGTCCCAGAGGCTCCTTACACTATCCTCATTATTTTAGATTCTTTTTTCTGCTTACTGTTTTTATTTGGTGTTTTTGCTTCCTTATATTTCAGATTACTAATATGATTCTTGGCTTTATCAACTCTACTGTTATTTCCCTTTAAGTTGTCCATTATTTCAATTAGTATATCCTTTGTGTCTGACTGGATCTTTTTTAGGCTGTTGAGGTCCTCCCTAAATTCATTCTGATAACCTGTGTTTTGGACTCTGCATCTAGTAGATTGCTTCTCTCCATTTAGTTTAATTCTTTTCCTGAAGTTTTCATCTGTTTTTTCATTTGGGCCATGTTTCTTTGTCTCCTTATTTTGGCCAGCCCCCTCCACCTGTGTTTGTTTCTATGCATTAAGTAGAGCAGCTATGTACCCCAGGCTTGGTAGAGTGGCCTAATGCAGTAGGTGTCCTGTAGGGTACAGTAGCACAGCCTCCTCTATTACTCAAGCTGGGTACTCAAGGTGCACGCACTGTGTAGGCTGTATACCATCCTGTTGTAGTTGAGCCTTGATTGTTGTTGGCACGTCCAAGGTCAGCCACTACCTGTGTTCTTTCCAGGGTCAGAGAGCATAAGCTACAAAGTGATCTGCAGATGTCTGCTACTTGTGCTTGGCTGGAAGGTGGCAAGGCCAAACTGTGAACCAAGGCCAGCGGCTGCTAGTCCCCAGCCTGGGGCAACTTAACAAGAGATACAGGGCTCATTGAAGCCAGATGCTACTTGTTTGAGAGAATTTAGGAAAATCTGAAGCAAGGGCCAAGATAAGCCTCTCATATGGAAAAGCCACTGTTACAGCTTGGGTGGTCCCAAATGTTGGGTGGAGCCAGGCCTCAGGGAATCACCAGTGTGGAGCAAACAGTGTGAGCTAGGTTGATGGAGTTTCAGATATTGCACCTGCCTGCTGGCTTTATGGGGGAAGGACTCAGAAAAGGAACAATAGATTCTGTCAGCATTCCTATCTGGGAGAAAGCTGTCTGATGCTGGACAATTCAGTTCCCCCCCCCCCATATGTCTGATACCTTTCAATCTGCTGCCCCCATGCTGGAGCTCAGAGGGAGTTAGTCCAAAGAATCCTGTGTACACACCTTTAAGAGTAACTGCCTGGGACTCCAGAAGTTTCTGTCTTCTACAGCCTCAATTCTTGCTTGTTTTTACAGCTGTAAGTTTTGGAGACTTATCTTCCTGGCACTGGAACCCTGGGATGGGGGGCCTGGTATGGGACTTGGGCCCCTCACTCCTAAGATATCCCTCCCAATTTTTATCTGCCTCATGTGGGTGTGGGCCCAGACCATTGTATCTTCACCCCTTCTACTGGTCTCAGTGTGGTTTATTCTTTAATTTCATAGTTGTAGGATGGCCATTCAGCTTGATTTCTGAAAGTTTGGAACAACAGATGTTTTATACTTTAGTTGTAATTTTGATGTGATTGTGTGAAGTGGTGAGTTGTGTTTACCCACATTGCCATATTGACTGGGTGTTCCAAAAGTTTTTATTAAAAAAGTAATGGCTGAAATTTATGAAATGCTCTTCTGGTGTCTTTAGGAATAATAAAATAAATTTGTGATGTGTATTATATGCACGGAAACCCTGAAGTTTATTGGTTCTTTAATTCTTTTCCTTTTACCATGCCTTGTAATTTTTCATTGAAAGTTGTATATGATATATTGGGTAATAGGAACTGAGGTAAATAGACCATAGTGTGAAGCTTCATGTCAGCCTGCCTATGGGCTGGGCTCTACTTGCATTTGCTATAGATATAAGTGCCGGGGACTTCACGTTCCTGGAGTGAGAGGATGAAACCTTCCTCCAGGTGGGATAAAGCTCAAATAAGGTCCCATCTTTTGGAGAGTAGTCCTCTATAATGGAGAATGCTGTGCCATGTTCTTCAATGGTTAGTCTCCTTCCCCCACCCACCCTATTAGAGCCACGAGCTGATCATTGTCTGCTCTTCACTGTGAGAGCCTGGTGGATCCTGGAGGTAAAACCCATGAAAGTGCAGAGACCTCACTTTGGTATAATAAAATATAAACATTTTGCCCTGGCTGGTGTGGCTCAGTGGATTGAGCACCAGCCTGTGAACCAAAGGGTTACCAGTTCAATTCCCAGTCAGGGCACATGCCTGGGTTGTGGGCCAGGTCCCCAGTAGGGAGCGAGTGAGAAGCCATCTCACATTGGTATTTCCCTTTCTTTGTTCCTCCCTTCCCCTCTCTCTAAAAATAAATAAATAAATAATTTTTTAAAAAAATTAAAAAATATAAACATTTACTGTTTTGGAACAAGTTCCTGGCTCCTAAAATCCTTGGAATTTACTATCATTTATATATGCTAATGAGATGACTAGTAGTGGCTGGGGGCCCCTAGACGGCTTCAGAATGGGATTGCTCACCAGAGTTCAATCACCAGTGGCCAATTATGCCTATGTAATGAATCTCCACAAACACCCCTAAACTAGTGGGGTTCAGAGAGCTTTTTGGTTAGCAAACAGATTGATGCACTCAGACAGTGTTGTGCCCAGACAGGGCATGGAAAATCTGCATCACCCTCCATCCCCACCCCTTACCCTGTGCATTGCTTCATTTAGTTGTTCCTGAGTTATATCCTGTATAATAAACTGATAAATGTAAGTAAAATATTTCCTGATTTCTTTGAGTCATTCTAACAAATTATAGAATTTAAGGGGATGACCATAGGAACTCCCAAATTTGTAGTTGGCTGGACAGAAGAATGGGTAGCCCAAGCATCTTTTTGTGGCTGGCATCTGAAGTGGGGCACAGTTGTTGGATTGAGGCCCTTACCTTGTGGGATTTGTGCTAACCCTGAGTAGTTAGTGTGAGAATTAAATTGTTGGACACCCAGTTGGTGTCAGAGAATCAGAGCTGCCCCAAGATTGGGGCTCACAGGAATTCCTCACTCTCACATAGTCCACACCTGGCTTCCAGCAACTTTTCACAAAGACCATTTATGTGTTCATATGGTGTTCACCTTCAGATCCCCATTGTGACTTTGGACAATTGACACTTTTCTCCAGGTCACAAGGTGGAGGTTTGCCTGTGACAGCAGTTCTCTGATGGATTCAGAAAAAGTCAGTGGCTTTCCATTGGTTCAACTTTTTTGTTTTTTCTTTTATTGGAAGGATGGAAGTGATGAGTTCCAAGCTCCCTAGATGCCAGAACTGAAACTGGACCCTGCTTGGCTGTAATATATGGTTTCGTCACACTCGTCTGGTAGGACTGACTCAGAGTTTGCTTCTGTGTCTGTTAGTGGGACTATGCTATAGTTTTTCACTGGTGTGTGTATTTTATTTGTACAGTTTTGCCATCAAGACTCCAGAATGAACTGGGAAATTTTCTGCCTTTTTAGTTTTAGGGTTTTTTATTGTATCTTAAAAGTTTGCAGAATTATCTGTCAAAAACTTGGTTTGGTGTCTTTTTCATTTATTTATGTTTTTCTTTTTTTTTTTACTTTCATTTGTTTCATTGACAAGTATACACAGAACAAACACACACATACGCATACTCAAACACACATATATATGTTTAATTCTACATAAAAGGAATCAGAGCATGAAAATACTTTATCATGGGATCTTTAATTTACATGTAATCTTTTGTTTCTCCGTTTTTGCTAACTTCTTTCTTTCCTTTTCCTCTGCTTTATTTTCAAACTCATTCCCCAACCCTCCTTCCATAACCAATGCTTACAACCTGCTATATAGCTTTCCACAGACTTTCTGTGCTCATAAAATTATACAAATACCTGCATGTATATGCATACACACATACAGTCACATGCAGAGAGAATTGCTTTGATTATTGTTTTGCAAAAGTTGGAACACACATATAAATTCTTTTCTGTATCTTGGCTTTTTCACCATCGATATGATACATTCTTCAGATTGTTCCAAGTTGCCTGATGCCTGATAAAAATCCAGCTCGTTTTTTATGATTACAGAATTTTTCGTGGTAGGGCATTCACATTGTTTCCCGCTTTTTGGCTTCTGCAAATAATTCTGTATTAACAGCCTTAACACACATTCTATGTACTGGTGCTTTTGTTTCTACTTGATAGACTCCCCTATCATTTTTTGGCCTTTTGGCTAAGATCAAGTGTGATAGACTCCCAGGCATGGGATTTCTGACTTGAAAGGTATGTATGTTTTTAATTTTAATAGATATTTCCAATTTGCTTTCACTGGTATATTGTGTTGAGTAGTTCTTTGAAAGCATTTCCAATTTCTTCAGTGGTTATTGTTTTACTCCAATTTTCTACCTCTTCTTGAGTCAATTTCAGTAAATCATATTTTCTCAAGAAGTCATTCATTTTGCATGGAGTTTCAAGATTGGTGATATAAATTTTACATTGTCCTCTCATATAATTTAAAAAATGCTCCCCAGTCTGTAGAGCCTTGAACATTGTATGTGTTCTCTCTTTCTAGCTGCTCTCCCTATGACACCCAGTTTTGACTTATGAATGTCCCGGGGCTTACAGCTTTTTGCATTTGTTTATTTTAGGTTTGGAACAAGTCAGCCAGCCCTTCCTCCATAGTAGTCATCCTCTACCATGTGGGGTTCACTCTATCACCCCCCCCCACAAATCTGACATACCTCCTTGGTTACTTCTTAAAAAAATATTTTTTGTCATTTCTTGAAATTTTGGAGAGAGAAAGCAGACACTGTTCTAAAATCATATATAATTTAGTCTTCTCTACATGTATTTCTGATGGACGAGCTCTTCTAACAAAAGTATGTTTGGTGAGCTGAAAAGCACAGATAACAGTAGAATTCCTGGCAAATCTCTAAAGAGGATAGTGGCAAAGAAAAATGAGGCAAAAGCATACTCTACTGAGCTATTTCACATGTGTTATCTTATTTAATTTCCACGGCTGTACTGTCAGGTAACTCTATAATCACATCCATTTAATAATCAAGAAAGTCAAGGCTCAGAGAGATAAAGAATTCACCTAAGAAGTTCAGGGTCAAAAGCAGTTTCATAACCAGTTTTCCTGATGTGCCCTTGAAGTGCTTTCTTGTAAACAGCTAAGTTTTATTTCTATGTCAGCATTCCATCAACCTGCAAAACAACAAGACTGAACTATCTGGTTTCTCTTGTGAATATCTGCCCTCATGGCTGCCCATTATTTTTTAGCACTATGTTTTGATAGTACCCCATGGTATAATTGTTGTCTTAAACAGATAATATGACAAAAACAAAATATCCACAAGCCTGCATTCTCCCAATCCATCTGACTGTCAGGGTGCAGACACAGTCTTGGTGTTGGTGATCAGATGCACCTTGGTGAGGCATGGACTTGAACTGAGTTGGAAGTGTCCTTCTTTCTAGTTCATATAAAGCAGAAGCAAGGAGGTTCTGGCATCAGCCCCTGCAGAGGTGGTTTTTGACCCAGGAGTTCCCCAACCATAGCAGCTCTGTTGGTGACCCAGGTCTATGTGTGGTTCTGTGAGCTCAGCTTAGTCTACTTCTTCAGCTGTCCCAATGATTCTTGAGCTGTGAACCAGAGTGAATTCCATTCTGGTTGCACAAACGAGAATAGATACTGTTATTTATAAATGAAACGCTGACCAGTAGATCAGGACTATTTGTATTGTCATGTATTATGACTTAAATTGGCAACCTTGAGAACATTTTATTTGTTTGCTCTTAACATTTTATTGTAAAATACAGCATTCATGAAAAAGTGCACCCAAAACTATAATGAATTATAACAATGCCACTACTCAGGTCAGGGAGGTCATGCCTCCTCAAACAGCCTGATTAAGATCATCCTTTCCTTAGCATAATGCTCTCCAGTTCCATCCATGCCATTGCAAAGGGTATAAGCTCCTTCTTTCTCTCTGCTGCATAGAATTCCATTGTGTAAATGTACCATAATTTTTGGATCCACTCATTTGCTGATGGGCACTTAGGTTGCTTCCAGTATTTGGCTATTGTAAATTGTGCTGCTATGAACATTGGGGTGCATAGGTTCTTCTGGATAGGTGTTTTGGGGTTCTTAGGGTATAATCCCAGCAGCAGAATTGCTGGGTCAAAGGATAGTTCTATTTTTAGTTTTCTGAGGAAATTCCATACTGTTTTCCACAGTGGCCTCACCAGTCTGCATTCCCACCAACAGTGCACTAGGGTTCCCTTTTCTACCCATCCTCTCCAACATTTGTTTGTTGATTTGTTTATGTTGACCACTCTAACCAGTGTGAGATGGTACCTCATTGTGGTTTTAATTTGCATCTCTCTGACGGCTAGTGATGCTGAGCATCTTTTCATATGTCTCTGGGCCCTCTGTATGTCTTCCTTGGAGAAGTGTCTGTTCAAGTCCTTTGCCCATTTTTTAATTGAAATAAGCCAGGCGGTGAGGGACAAATACCATATGATCTCACCTTTAACTGGAACATAATCAACAAAAGAAAAAAACAAACAAAATATAACCAGAGACATTGAGATTAAGAACATTGTAACAATAGCCACAGGGGAGTGGGGAGGGGATAGTGGGGAGAGGGGTCTATAGGATCTACTATAAAGGACACAAGGACAAAATCAAGGGGGAGGGTAGAGGTGGGGGAGGGAGGTGGGACTGGCTGGGGTGGGGTGGAGGGAAGAGGAGAAAATGCAGACAATTGTAACTGAATAAAAATTTATAAATTATATGGTATTTGTCCCTCACTGTCTGGCTTATTTCACTCAGCATAATGCTCTCCAGTTCCATCCATGCTGTTGCAAAGGGTATAAGCTCCTTCTTTCTCTCTGCTGCGTAGAATTCCATTGTGTAAATATACCATAGTTTTTGGATCCACTTGTTTGCTGATGGGCACTTAGGTTGCTTCCAGTACTTGGCTATTGTAAATTGTGCTGCTATGATGTCACCTTTAACTGGAACATAATAAATAGAAGAAAAAAGGAAACAAAATATAACCAGAGACATTGAAGTTAAGAACAATCTAACAATGGGCAGGGGGGAGTGGGGAGGGGACAGTGAGGAAAGGGGATTATAGGAACTACTATAAAGGACACATGGACAAAATCAAGGGGGAGGGTGAAGGTGGGGGAGGGAGGGGGGTTCAGCTGGGGTGGGGTGGAGGGATGGGGAGAAAAGGCACACAACTGTAATTTAATAACAATAAAAAAATAAAATTAAAAAATAAAAATAAAAAAATTAATAAATTAATTTTAAAAAAGATCATCCTTTCCTCTCTCTTAGGAAAAAGAAAGAAAAAACAACTATGTGAAGTTATAATAATTGATTCTGTGCCCTTCTTTTCTATTTTACCAACTGTGATCCTTAAGCAATATAGTTTCACCAGTTTTTGAAACTTATATGAGTGAAATTATCTCTTATGTTTGTAAGAGTCACTACCTGGGTGTATAGTTGTAGTTTGTTCACTTTCAGTTTTGTGTAGTGTTCCCTTGTGTACCATTTAGTACTGATAGTCATGTGTGTCGTTTCCCGTTTATGACAATGAGGAGCGATATAGCTAAAGAGAAACAAGTCTTGCGTTTCTCCTCTACGACTCACATGGAAACTTCTATGAGCAGACGTGTGTGGGTTTTTCCCACACCAAGTAGTTCTCCAGTTTTCTGTGGAACTAACTGAAAAGAGTTCAATTCAGTTCTAACATTATTTATCTAGAGTTAGCATCAGACCTACAAGTTAAGGGCTCGGTCCCACAGGATTGCCCCACTTCAGACCCCAATCACGAGTCCCAGGTCATCACCGGTATTCTGCCTGCCCTGCTATAAGGAAGGGTTCCCACATCCTCCTCCTTGGATTTGGTAAGTTGGTGGAACAACTCACAGAACTCAGGGAAACACTTATATGTACTGGTTTATTCTATAATGAAGGATACAATAAAGAATACAGATGAACAAACAGATGAAGATGTAGATAGGGTGCACCACCCTCCCAGCATGTGCCCACCAGCCCAGAAGCTCTCTGAACCCTGTAGTTGTGAGATTTTTGTGGAGGCTTCATCATGTATGTGTTATTGGTGGGAATTGGGTTCTTCCATGGGATCACATGGAAAGCCTTCCAAGGACCCACACATGGGATTGTGGTGTGGCATGGTTTATTTATGTGGAGATAGAAGCTGACCCCTGGGTTTCCAATGTCCCATCTTCCTCTGTCTTGCCATGGAAAAATTCCAACCATGTCCTCAGCAAGGCCAAGACAAAAGCCTGTGTCCAGGAGTTTCTGCTTCATGTTAAAGTAAAATGCAGTCCAGCATCCTGCTAGCTTAGCATGTGTTTCCAGCTGCATTCCACTGCTGTGTGATGGTATCCAGGCTCCCTCCTGGAGGCCATGGGCAACCTGGCTGCTAGGGCCACATGGGGAGAACAGGTGAGCACACAGTGTGAGTACAGATCAAGAGCAACAGAGAGAGCTTAGTCCTTTTGGAGCCCATGCCATCTGCTGCAGACCCGGTAGCTGCTAGATCCACATGGTTGCATGCTCCCAAGTGAGAGAGCTTGAATGAATAAACTGGCGAATACATCACTGGGTGGGCCAGAGAGAGCAAGCTTCTTTGTTCCCCGAGGGCAGGGGTGTCAAACTCACTTTCACCGGGGGCCACATCAGCCTCATGGTTGCCTTCAAAGAACTGAAATAATTTTAGGACTGTATAAACATAACTACCCCTTAACTGTTAAGGAGTTGAAATTACATTCAGCCCTTTAAAGGCAACCGTGCAGCTGATGTGGCCCCTGGTGAAAGTGAGTTTGACACCCCTGCCCTAGAGTTATAACCAGCAGGTTGGGACAGACCAGGTGCTTCTTCAAAAGAACCAGTCAACTTCCCAAATTTTCACTAGCTTTGGATGGGTCCACACCCCTTAGTTAGACTGACTGGCCTCTGTGTTCCAGTGCCTCCTCCTGAGCCCCCCAACAATCTGCTACCACCAGGGGTGGTGGGGAGGAGTGTTAATTCCATAGGCAGAGCACAATGCTATGTTCCCTGCCTGGAGTGTGAAGTTGTAGCTTCCTGGCTCAGCAAGCAGGCTGTGTTCCCCAGTTTATTAAACTCAATGTCTAGATTCCTTTGCCTTCTTTCCTTTATCAATATCTAGCTTAAACACTGGCAGTGACATTGGCACAATTGATTAACTGTATGTTCAGTCCCTCTCCCCACCCTGGGGGTTGGAGCTGAAAGTTCCAAGCTTGTAATCATGGCTAGGTCTTTCTGGTAACCAGCCCTATAAAATTCTGAAACCAATTCCGACCTGTATATGGCTTTTTTTCCTGTTTTGTTTTTGTTTTGGGTGTCAAAATGAAACTCAGAGACAGTATTTGTCTCTGCCAGCAATTTATTTAACGCAGATTCACTATGAGAATTTCACCAGTCAGTAGCACACAATGTCTCTTAATAGGCCAACAAATAAATAACATATTCCAAAGCAATGGTAGATAAATTATATTATTGTTCCAGGCAAGAGAAAATGAAAGGAATACAGTCAAAATTCAACAGAGGTGGACCTTTTCATACTAGTAAGCACTTGCGAGAGCCACTTTGACCCACCACAAGCTGGTATCCAGCTCAGCGCACAATGGAAGTCCCTGATGCTGGAGCGCATTGCTGGGGAAGACAGTGCCTGTTTGACAAGAGAGCTGACATCCTTCTTGGAGCCTCCACAGGGCTTTCTCAGTGTCTTTAGTGGTCCAGGAGCTAATGTTCCAAAGATCTGCTGAGAGTTATTTAGGTCAGCAAAGTGTGATCTTGCCCAAACTGGAACTCCTGATTGTCCTCAAAAGCTCTGGAATTTATAGTCTAATGTTCCCTCACTATAGCTGTTTCTCCACATGTGTTTAAGGGTAAGTCCCCCAGTGATATACATCATCAATGGGCCCCATGTGGTTGTCACTTGACAACAAATGTGGGATGTTGACATCCTGACACAACTTACTTTACACTTAAATAAAGATAACTTTACTTCTAAAAACAACCTTTTTTTGGTCTTTGTCCAAAGTATATTAAGTATATTAAGACAAGTCACTTAAGTTATAAACACATGGATTTGAAATCATATCAAACCAATACATAGCATTCCCACACCAACAACAAATTCACTGACGCCAACTGGGTGTTGTATTATTCAATTCAATTCTGACACTGTGCACCTGGAGGTAGTATGAGATTCCACAGGTTAAGGCTTTAGTCCTGCAAACTGAGCTCTACACCACCTCAGATTTTAATCACAAGCCCAGGCTGTTACCTGTGCTTCTGACCCACTGGCAACAAATTGGAGGTCCCCACAACGTCCCCCATACCGTCCTTGGTTTCGATTACTTTGCTGGAGAGGCTCACAGAACTCAGGAAATCTGTTTACTCTTTAGATCACCAGTTTATTACGAAGGGTATTAAAAGATATGAATCCATAGCTGATGGAGAGACACATAGGACAAGGTATGGAGAAGGGGCACAGAGCTTCCATGGTCTCTGTGGCACTGTCTGCAGATCTCCGTGTGTTTACCAACCTGGAAGCTCCCCCAATCCTGTCCTTTTGAATATTTATGGTGGCTTCATTATGTAGGCATGATTTTTAAAAAATCATTGATCATTAGCAATCAATTCAACTTCCAGCTTCTTCCCCCTCCCTGAAAGTTTAGGGTAGGGGAAGGTGTGCGACTAAAAGTTTCAACCCTCTAATCAAATTATTGGTTCTCCTGGCACCTAGCCCTGATCCTTAGGTGAAATCCAAGTTACCTCACTGACATAGTAAAAGACACTTTGATCACTCACATCACTTAGGAAATTCCAAGGGTTTAGGAGCTCTGTGCCAGGAATCATCAGAGGTCAAATAATCTTTTTTTTATTTTAAATCACAATGTGACGAGGCCACCAGCAGTCACCTCATTAGACAAAAAGATGCTCCTATCACCCAGGAGTTACAAGGGATATGAGAGCAATGTACCGGGAGCTGGAGTCAAATACCAAAATATTAGAACCAAAGATTATCTCCTAGTACCTTTATTGCTTCAGAAATTACAAAGATTTTAGAAGCTCTGGCCAGGAGCCAGGGATGAAGACCACAGTTGGTATTTCTTATATTGCAGTGGCCATGCGTTTTCTTGTACCTGTGTTTGGTGTGCATGTGTGTGCGTTTCTCCTGAGTACTTACCCAGATCATGGGGCACTTTTGTCTCCAACTTCAGTGAGTAATGTGAAGCTGCTTCACAAAGTGGTCCCACTTGTTTCACCCCCATCAGCAGGAAAGAGAGCTAGCTCCTGCTGCTTCATGCTTTTGCTTATTCTAAGTGTTGTTTGAGTTTTTCACCTTTGCTCAATGTGTAGTGATAGCTTTTTGCAGTTTTGATTGGTATTTCCCTAATTCTGATGCATTTGGGTACTTTTCTTTATTTCTGGCTATTTTGATTTCTTTTGTGTGACCTAGTACTTTATGCATTTTTCTATTGTGCAGCCCAATTTTTATTGACTTATATGTCCCAGATATGAACCCTTTGTTAGTTTTATGTGTTAGAAGTATATTTTCTTTCTTTTTTATTGTTTAAGGTTTTTTTTTATTGTTGCTCAAGTACAGCTGACTCCATTTCCCCCCAGGACTCCCCCAACCCCAGCCATCCTCTCCTCCCACCCTGATCCTACCCCCTTTGGCTTTGTCCATGTGTCCTTTATACATGTTCCTTGACAACCCTTCCTCCTTTTCCCCCTAGCAGTATATTTTCCACTGTGAGGCTTGACTTTTCTCTCAAAGGTGTTTTATAATAAATAGAACTTAATTTTAATGGAGTCAAATTTATTATTCTATATCTTTAGGAGTTGAGTTTCTTGGGTCTTATTTAAGATTTCTCTGCCCACAATGATGGCATGGAGGTATTCTCTTATATGGTCCTGTAAAAGCCTTACAGTTTTGACCAATTGGATTTTTTTAATACTCAGTCTTGCTTTAAAAGATCAAATCATCCACTGGAATTAAACAGTTTTGATTTTGTAGAGTGGTGCGATACAGTTATTTTTCTGGAAAAAATATTTAATCTGGATAGTTAGAGGTTTAAAAATCTCTTTCTTGTAAAGTAATCTGAACATAGAAACTTCATACATAGAATTTTTCTGTGATGCTACCTTATTTTACCCACCGTGGCCAGTATTTAGACTCATATTAGTCTGCTCAGTCTGCCATAACAAAATCACACATATCGAATGGCTTAAACAACAGACATTTATTTTTTCAGTTCTGGAAGTTGGCAGGGTTGGTGTTACCCTGAGGCCTCTCTCCTTGGCTTGCGGACAGATGCCTTCTGTACGCTTGTTGCTCTGTGCACAGTGCCCTGATGTCTCCCTGAGACTCCTCACTTCCTCATATATGCACACAAGTCAGATTGGCTTAGGGCCCACCTGAGGGTCTTATTTTAATTTAGTCTTCTCTTTAAAGGCTCTACCTCTAAATTCAGTCACATTCGGTGCTATTGGAGGTTAGAGCATATAACTTTTGGGGGTATGTGATTCAGCTTATAACAGTGGCTAATTACCCCAAACATAGTATGTGTCATCTGTGGGTATGAACTCACTTGAACTTCTAGTAATTCAAAGATCTGTCTGAAGTTCTAGAGACTTGCCTTATACTCCTATACTCAAAGAGTATATGTTTTCTATATTAAAGAAAGCATTTATTGCTGAGGAGGCAGTAAGTTTTCTTCTTCCATGTACTGGGTTCTCACAGAGGAGTTTAATGGTCAGAACATTCGTTTCATTTGGCCTCTCTGAGTCTTATATTCATTCTTCAGAGTGTTTAGGGAATTCTGGTCTCCTAGAAGGCTCGCACATTCATTCACACAGGAGAGGGGTGGGCTCTGTCTTATCGAACCAGAGTCCCAGAAAATGTATCCAGCCCAGGCTCTCTTTTCTTTGATAGAGTTAAAACAAATTTTAAAATACAATCCGTCCTTAAAATGCTACCATGCACTGAGAGTGAAGAAGATCTGTCAAACCCTAAAGGTCAGGTTTACCCTGGAGTCTAGGATCCAGTTCACACAGCCATGGCATGCTCTTAGTCTCCAAAGGCTTAAGGAGGAGTCAGAGGATGGCCCTGGGTAAGAGACTGGGGAGGAGAGTAATGGGAAAGTTAACAGCCCCATTGGTAGGAGCAGCAAATGCTACCATTTCAGTTGTGCTGTGGATTTGGCAGGACTGGAAAGGGAGAAATGAGTCACCCCCAGGTTTGTAACCCTCCTTAAAAGGAGAGTCTGCTGTCCCTTAGTGCCCCATTCATTGTGTTAGGATCCCACACTCGTAAACTGACTTCCTTTAACCTAGCCAACACATTCTGCTGGAATGCAGTTCCTCTGCTAAAGATTGGCATATCCCATGTGTCTTCACCTTCATTACACACACACACACACACACACACACACACACTATTGCTTACTGCATAAGGCATTTTCTGCAGGGGTATCTCTCTTACCAGCCTCACTAGCTTCAGGACCTGGCATTTATTAGGTGCTCAATAAAGCAGGTTGAGTGAATGTCAATGCCCTTTACAGTCAGGATTAAGAATTAGTAAGTCAGTGGGATCCTGAATAAGAACATTGGGAGTGCAGTGGAGAGAGCTGAGTTATTCTCCACTTACCCACATACATGCAAGTTGCTAAACCTCACAGAGCCTGACATATAACAGGAGCCTAAGTATTTGTTGGGCCTCAGTTTACACATCTGGAAAATAGACACAGATGGATAGGAAGAGAGCTAGATGAATGGATAATAGAGAGGTAGGCTGATAGATAGATAGATAGATAGATAGACAGATAGATACGTAGATTTAGGTAGTATATATCTACTGATGTATGTGTCTCCTTCAGTGTTCTCTTGAGAGACAGGAAAATACGGCAATAAAGATCCTAAAATAGTTCATATCAGAGCCACTCATATGGGCCAAATCCAAATTGGGACCACCTCCTTGTCCTGTTTCTCCTCCTGCTTCTCCCTCCACCTGTCTCTCACCTGGATGAAGATGGGTGTTGCCAAGATGGGAATCTCCAGGGCCCAGTCACCTGTTTTGGAATCCTGTAAAAGGAATGGAACAGTCTTAGAACTTTGGTGGCTGCAACGACTTCTGTGCCCAAAAGCTGATTTTTTTTTAATTGAAGATTCATTGTAAGATGCTAAATTCGGATAGAACAGCAGGCATCACAACCTGCTTCCCTCTTTCCCACCCTCCTTAGGAAGCCACAGCCCTGACAACAGATGTCCCTCCACCAGCCTGCAGCAGACGCCCAGGAGCACCTTGACACAGAGCAACAGCCTGCTAGATTTCGGGGTCCTCTTAACAGAAAAAGAAATGCAACCACTGTTTAAGTTGGAGAAGAAAATATTTTGTAAACAGATACCATTTGGTGAGCCCTCACTTTGAAGAGGGTCAGAATTCAAACAAACAGGAGAAAAAATTAGCACTTCCTCTGGAGGCTGCACTCCTTGTGAGTAATTTCCTTGAGAAGCAAATGTTGTCACTCAGATTGTCAGCTTTAAAAACTGGTTAGGAGTCAAGAGAAGTAGAAATGGCCCAGGTCACCCACAGGCATTACCTCCCCCTGCCACGTTACTTGCAGGACAGTTGCAGGGAGGTGGTTAATAAACACTGCCTCTGCCCGTAGGAGACCCAGAGGGAGGATCTCGCTGTGGGCAGCTGCACTGGTAGGATGGTGCCCCTAGAGTTTCTTAGTGTGTGTCACAGCCTCTGTCGCTCCCTGCGGCATCTGGGTGCTTGTGCATGTGTCTGTGTGTGTTTGTGTTTACCTTTTCCACTGTACCTTTGGAATCTGATCTCATTATCTCATTTAATGCAAGAATAATAGCAGTAATTACTGAAGGTTCCTGGGTACTAACTATAAGGGAGCGAAATGAAAGATGGCTTCAGGGGCAGCCATCTCCTCCTGGGGAAAAGGACGGGCCTATATGCAAGTCGTAGCCAGAGAGACCAGGCTAGTGACCTGCTCTCTGTGGTGAAACCACACTGAGGGTACCAGTGCACAGAGTCCCTTCAAGCAGGCAAAATCTGGACTGTGAAATGATACCAGTCTCTTAGCCAGCAGAAAAGGACTAGTTGTGGCAGCTTTCCCTCCAGCTTGGGAATGGTCACCATGAAATCAGGAATTTGGGGAGTGGATAGATGTTGAAGGTAGATCCCTCCCCACCATTCGTTCAGTTCTAATTTTGTCACTTGTCAAGTTTGTGGTATTGGGCAAAGTTGACCTCTGTGACTTTTTTTCTTAGATGCAAAATAGGCGAGTGTAGGCATCCCATAAGTAGTTATAGGGAGGGCTCTGGAGTTGGATTGCTTGTTCCAGGGTGGCTGTGGGATGCTGGGCTTCTCCAACTGTCTGTGACCCACTGTCTTCTCCAGCGGGAGGAGCTCCACTGCTAATACTCAATGAATTGTGATCTGGTCCAAGCCCAGGGTCAACTCAAATTCCCCTCACCGAAACTGTCACATAGAAACCAACAGAATAACATCCTTGGCAGCAACTAGCATCTATTAACTTCCAGGCTCTGTGATAGGCCCTTCACATGTTATTTAATTCTTAGGAAACTTCTCTTATCTTAATATAAACATTATTAATTTAGTTTCTGGGATGAAGAAAATAACTCTCAAGAGAAGTTCAATAACTTGGTCCAAACTGCATAGGACTAGGATTCTCTGCTTCACTCTAAAGCTTTAGGTCTTCCTGCAGTGTTCTTCTCCACCTTTGAGATAGTAATGTGTAGAAGTCATAGGCCATCCAACCTTAGGTTGTCCTCAGTTCAGGGCCTGGAAGGATGAGTTAGCATCCATGAGAACAGGGCGTTTTCAGGATAAATGTGTGGGTTCAGTGCCTTTGGGCATCAGTGATGTCCTTGTTGATGGCAGTCTGCTTCTCTCTAATGAGCCTTGTGCTTGTCCAGCTTCTGCTGGCTCTTTCCATCTTATCCTTCCTTTTCTCCTCTCCTTTCCTGCAACCATCCCTCCCTTATGTGCCTGATACCATACTGGGTATTGTGGCTACAGCAATGAAAAAACAGACAAAATTACCTGTAATTCTGAAACTTATATTCTATTAGGGAGAAATGGGCAATACCCAACATAACATAAATAAACATGACTGTGTTCCATAGTGATGAGTGTTAAGAAAAAATAAAACCAAACCAAACAGTGAAGGGAAAAGGGAGGGGGAGGTTGGAACTTCAGGCAGAGCAATTAGTGAGTGTCTTACTAAGGAGGTCACATTTGAGTAAAGGGAGGCAGTGAATGAAATAGTTGTCTGCAGAAATAGCTTTAGTGAGGATCAGCAAGCACTGAAACCCTGAGGTGGATGTCAGGAGAAAGAAGAGGCAGACGTGGACATAGTGCAAAGTGCATGTGACAGAGCAGGTCAGGTGGGGCTTTGGCTTTTTCCTGAGGGAGATGGGAATCTGTAAAAATGCGAGAGTAGAGGCACTCCATCATCTAATCATATGTAATGAGACCACTTAGTTTTAACAGATAGACTGAAGAGGGTTAGTGCAGAAACAGGAGCCAGCAGGTGCTCATGCACCAGTGCAGGTGAGGTGGTGGTGGCGGGGGGTAGTCAGATTCCAGTTGTGTTTTCTGGTAGAGGAGAGAGGATGGGGTGTGGGTTATGAGACAGAGCTAGTGCCTCTTGCTGTTCCCGTCCCTCCTGGTTGGTAGGGAAAGGAGATGTGCTCCAGGTCTTGGAATCTAGTTGTTTGGGAGGATGTTGCCTGTGGATGCAATAGGTAGAGGAGATCAGAGAACATAGGCAGGATATAGTGTCAAAGATGTGTTAGTTTGGGTCTGCCACAAAACAAGCAAGATGGCCATACAGGAGGAGACATACAGAGGTTTGGGGAGGATGCAGAGGAAAAGGGAAGCAGGTGGAGATAACAGGGAAGGCTTTCCCATGGCAGTCCAGTTCTTCACACCTGCAGGGGAGGGGCAAAGGAAGAGTTGGGTAGGAATTGTGGCACATATGATTCTAAAAGAATCTCTTTTGTCCAGGCCGGTGCAGAATCCTCAAACCAGAATTACCCATCAGTTATGCTTCCACAGCAGCAGACTTCAGAGGTGTATTTTCATGGTGACCTCAAGGAGAGTGCCTGCATCTGAATCAGGGGAGGCAAGTCCACCTTGGTGGAAAGAAGTCAGAGTCACATGTGAGGAGCTTGATCGAGTGAGGCATGAGAATAGGATGATAGGAGCAAGGAAGAAGGATGGTAAAAAGTAACACTAATATAGGGCTTTCTCTGGTGAGCCAGCTACTTCTATGTGAATGTATTGTCTTGTTTAATCTTTACAATAACCCTACAAAGTAGCAACTATTATCAGTCCTATTTTTTAAAAATAAGAAAGCCGAAGCATAGACTAATTAACCCAAATAGTGAGCCCTGAATTCAGACTCAGACAGTGGGACTGTCCTCTTAACTGCTTTGTGAAGAGCAAAGACAGCTGTAGTTCCCCCCACACACACACTGGGTGCTGTCAAGCAGTGTGTGGGTGGGATTTTTGGCTAAAGGCTCAGAATCAGGATAGAAAATTGTCATGCTACTTCCTGCTCAAAACTCTCTTCCTGCTTAAAATCCCATTCCCATCCTTATAGGATCACTCAGCCGTGTAGGGACACCACCCATGTCTGACTTGCCTTCCACCCTATTTACAGGGCTTAACCCATATTGGTGCTCAATCAATTAAAATGTGATGAGTAAATACACTCATGCAAACTACCTCTCAAATTCCAGAGAGTGCTTAGCTTACATGCTTGTACTGATGAGAAGTGTTTTTGCTGACATTTTTCCTCTGCCCCAAGGACTGGTAAGTGGAAAGGAGTGGCCTCATCCATACTAGCCAGTTCCCTCTCTGGCCTGGCTACTTACAATTTCATTTTCCAGTGAGATTCCAGAGCATAATGTAACACCTCAAGCTTAGTGGCTTAACATAGCAACCATGTTATTATTTCCCGTGATTCTGTGGCTGGTCCTTCTGGTTATGGACCAGATCAGCTGGCAGCTCAGCAGAGGCTGCCTGGTTCAGGATGGTCCCGCCTATGCCTAGCAGTTGGCTCTGTCAGCTGAGGCAGTAGGCATGACTCAGCCATGTGACTCTCATTATCTAGCAGGCTCAGTTAGCCTGGAAGTTCACATAACTGGTTGCAGGCTTCCCAAAGCAGCAAGAGAGCAAACTTCAATATGCAAGCACTTTTTAGCTTCTGCTTATATCACATTTTCTAGTGTCCCATTGACCAAAGCAAGTCTCATGAGCAAGGCCAGATTCATAGTACAGATGCATCATTTCCACCTCTTGATGGGAAGAGCTGCAAAGTCATATTGTAAAGGAGTACATCCATAAGGGGGTGGGCATTTGTGGACATTTTTGTAACATACCACACTTGTCTGTTTGGGTCCAGCTATCTAAGGTGTTTTTCTCTATTTTGCCTGTAGTATCTCGTATAGTTGAGCCCTGTTTTTCATCTTCCTCATGTCATCTCAGTTGAAGTTTCTGTCTTTGCCCCAGACCTCCCTCTGTTATTCTTGTTTCATCCAATTTTTAAATATGTGGACATTGGCTCAGAGTGCACTGGGTTTTGCGATGTAGCTTTTGTGAAGTCCTGACTATTCCCATCTAGACCATTGCTTTAGCTTTGTTTCATTTGGCACAAGTGATTCTTCTTTCAGTGTTGTGTGGACATGTCTCTAAGAGTATGGTTGATAGGGGAGCCATGGGGTAGGCACAGTAGTAGCTAACCCAAGTAAAACAAAGTGGGACCATGAAGGAGAGGCTGATTCTACCCTTGTCAAACACTCCTTACAATCCCACACTTTCCTCTTCTCAGCACTCATCTGACATGTTTGTTTTTCCCTGTCTTTCCTGATAAACTAAAATTTCTCTGAACACAGGGACCATATTTGTCTAGCTGTAACTTTACCCTCAGCACAATGTCTCATAAACATTTACTGAATTGAACTGAATTGAAGGCTACAGAAAGAAGATGACATTTGAAACAATGGCAAACTATAGCAACTATGTGAGTAGCTGGTATTATTCTCATTTTGTAAGTGAGGAAACAGGTCCAGAGGGTGAAGTGATTTGCTCCATATCACAAGATGGTAAATGGACAGAACCAGGCTTCTGGACCTAGAACTTGTCTCCATCATACTGACAAATTATCATCAAAAGCAGGAAAAAACCCAAGGAAGAGAGAGCCACAGCCTTGTTTATTGATAACTCACTTGTGATATTCTGCTGTCATTTGCACATTTCTGAATTCTGTCTTGCTATTCACCCATCCATCAATTCATCTGTCCTTCTATCCATCCATTCTTACATCCCTCTACCCATCCACTGAACCAATGCTCAGTGAACTCTTTCCTTCTTTTTTTTTCATAACTCAATCCCAGCACCTGGGTATGTACCTGGTATGTAGTCAGTACTCATTAAGTACACTGAATGAATATCCAGGGAGTTGGAAGGCAGTATAAACATAGTAATAATTGGAAAGCGTGGAGTCTGGAACTGGTTAGTACTAAGTTCAAATTCTGGCTCCACTATACACCAGCTGTGACCTTGTGCAAGTCATTCAACTTCTGCCTCAGCTTACTCAGCCTACATGGGGTTAATGATGGTGCCACCTTGTGGGATTATGACAAAAATCACATACATTGAGACACACACACACACACACACATACACTTTGAATATTGCATGACCTGTTGTAGTCCCACTGTAGTGTTACTAGTCCATTATCAGTAAATAAATGGATACAATGCTGTTCAAAAAGGTCACTGCTGTCATAAAACCTACATTTCAGAGAACTAGACAGATGATTATCAGGCAAACAACCAGATAACCAAGACAAGTCCAGAAAAGTAAACTCTTCTGTAGCTTCACCTTTATCTGAAATTGTTCCCTTGCCCCTGTTGTTGTTTCTTGGGTAGCTGGGTATATGGGAGCCTCTCTGTCCTTTCAGCTGGCCCCATTTGAAGAGGGAGGAAACACTGCTCCCTCTGTGAGGCATTGGTCATTCATGGCACTAATGAGAGTGCCAGATGGGCTTTGTGTCCATGTGCTGAGTCCACTCTGCATGTCCACACTGACTGCTGACTGCAGACACAGACCGATGCATCTGTGTGCCCCATGTGCAGTGTTCAGAATGAATTCCTGGTGCTCCTCTGGGTCACTGCTGCTAAGCCCAGTCTAAGACCTGGGGACTCTGTGCACATTAAGATGTGATGGTAGCCTTCAGCTGTTTCTTACTCTTACAGGTCCTCTGGAGCCCAGAGTGGAAATTTCCAGCATCCCTAAGTATGACTGAATTGCGAGTAAACTGAGGATGGAAGACTTGGCCATGGGGGTGGAGCTCATGCTGTCTGTGAGGCTTCCTGCCGGTGTGTGATCAGGGGCTCAGAAGCTGAGGGCAGTAATTCTTACCCCTGACTCCCTGCTTCCCTGCAGATTTATGGATACAGGCAAAATGTCCAAAAGCAGGCATATTAGGATCTGAGGTTGTAACTCAGGCAAGGTTGCTGTTCTTGAGCTAATGTTCTTTCTCCTGCAAAAATTTTTGGAACACAAACTCAGAAACCAAAGAATTTCAGAATTGGAAGGGATATAAAACCTCCATGATGAAACCCAAACCCAATTTGATCTAAAGTCTCTTCCAATGAGACCTCCAGCATCTATCTCTTCACTCACTTAACCACATTGAATTCTCAACCATTTCTAGGATGCACCCTGCTGTTATGCCTCTGACTTCTGACATGATATTTTTTTGCATCCAAGACTACTGTTTGAATTAAGAGTCATTTTGTTGTAGGTTCATGCTAGCTTAAACAAAATAAAGTCTATTTATTGACTCATATAATGAAGGGTCCATGGGCAGGTCTGGCTTCAGGTACAGTTTGATTCAGTGCATAAATAATGGCAGCAGGATCCAGCCTTTGGCCATAAATCTTGTGAATGGCTCTACTGCCAGGATCTACTGTTTTTCTTGGCAGATTCCAGATTCTCCTGTTGGGGTTGCAAGGTGGTACCAGCAGCTGCAAAGCTCACGTTCTTACAGCATCAAGTGCAGTGGCATGCATACTTCTCTGCCTTTCATCCCCAGCCACTATCCCCTTGTCTTTTGTTGGCTCTAGTTAGACAAGGACAGGGAATAATGTAACAATTGGCCTGGAGGCTGTGGGTGAAGTCATGCAACTCCATCGACAGTGCTCAGAGTGCCGAAGTGGTTTCCCAAAGGAAATTTTGTGTTTTTACTTGAAGGAGGGAGGGTGGAACCTGGGCTGGAGACAGCATACTTTTGCTATTATTTTTCTTCCTGGAGAACTCCAATCATCATTGACACTTTATTCTTTTCTGTCTCCTGTCTATGCTTCCATAACTCTTTAGAGTGAACTTTCTTATGTCACGTTTTGGTTGTTCCTTTGCGAGTCTGTCCTTTCCCAGCAGGCTTTGAGACTCATCAAGGAAACCACTGGGCTTTACTCATGTTGGGATTTCCAGGCACATGACTTTGTGCTAGAAATAGAGTTGGGATTAATAAATGTTTACTGAATGAAAGTATGATATCCTAGATTGACCTTTGATGTTATTGCCTGAGTCCTCACTATTCAGGTCTAATGCCTCTGCCTCATCATTCCTAGGGTGGGACTAGGCTCCGTCTTCTAATATCCCACTCAGCAATGACACTTGAATAGTGTCCCTCAAAATTCATATCCACCCTGAATGTGTGAATTGTGACCTATTTGGAAATGGGGTCTTTGCAGATGTAAATAGTTAAGATAATTATACTGGATTAGGGTGTCCTTATAAGAAGAGATACAGAGACACAGAGGGAAGAATGCCTTGTGAAGGTGAAGGCAGCAATTGGAGTGGTGCAGATGCAAACCAAGGAACTTCAAGGACTGCCAGGCAGTGCCTTAAGCTAGGAAGAGACAAGGAGTGCCACTTCCCTGGAGCTTAGGAGGAGTGTGGCCCTGCTGACACCTTGGCTTCACATTTGTAGCCTACAGAACTGTTCATGAATAACTTTCTGTTGTATTAACCCCTGGTTTGGGGCACTTTGTTACAACAGCCCCCCAAATTGAATAGAGTGATGGTTCTTATTATAGAACGTTATTCCATATGCAGCCAGCAGCTGTTCTATGTTCATTCATTCACTCATTTCTTCAGCAAATGCTTAGTATATATTCACTGAGTGCTAGGCACTGGAGATGTGACAGTGACCAAGACAGTGGTCACACTGTCAGGATCTTCCTGATTAGTGCAAGCGTAGACAGGCAGACAGCCTTCCGTGCCTTCACCTTATTCCAGAATGAGTCTCAGTGGAAGGAGTGTCTCACATAGAAGAGTGCATCTTAGTTAATGGGCTGAATCTGGACTCGGACAGACCTAAACTAATATCTTGGGTCCACCCTCACCTGATGTGAGATCTTGGGCACATTGCCTCTGTCAGCCTCAGTTTTCTCCTCTTCATTTTTTGGATGACATGGAGTTATGAGGAGGGCTGGATGAGTTGTATGCTAAATATTTAGCCCATTGCCTGGCCCAAATCAGTGGCTATTTATCTTCAGCTGCTATTTCTATAGAGTCTTAAGAATTTGGAAATAGCAGTCCTGCCACCCCAAGTCTGCTCCTCTCCATGTTAATCTTTCCCAGTTTCTTCAACCACAGAGGTGTAATTCAAGCCCCTGCCACTTCCCTGGCTGTGCTTATTCAGTGATGCTCAAGACTGCTAACATCAGAGCAGAGCAGAAGTGTCATCTCCCGTGTCCTAGAATTCTACTTCAAATAATGCAACCAAAGTGATCTGACTGTCTTTGAGAGCCACATTACACTGAATGGTATTGAGCTTGCAGGTAATGAAAACCAGCCAGGTGCCCTTACACCTGCTTCCGCATTAAGGGCTTGTCCAGATGGTGGGTGGGCCCAAAGGGCAGAGCCCCGTGTTTGTCTGTGTTACATTTCACGTTGTGTAATTGAGCCTGCCATACCAGCTGCGGGAGGTCTTCTGGGATTCTGATTCCATTAGGTAGCATATTGCCTACAAGTTACAGTCCTCACTTCGTATCACACACATATTTTTATCAGCTTTTATCCAGGCCTTTGATAAAAATGCTGAATATTGTGCCAAAAGCTGAGACTGCCTTCCCTCCTGACTAAAGTGGTGAAGGCACATCCCTGACAATATCTCAGAGCCCCTGGTGGTAGGCTCTGGAAAGGAATGGGGCAAAGCTTCTCTTTGGCTTCCCAGGTGTCTAGGAGCAGATTTCAAAAACACTAGTTTGCAAGAACACTTCTTAATATTATTGTTTTTTGGAAACTCTTATCATTTATCAATCCCACCATCCAAGAAATCTGGTTTTGACCTTGGCTGCTGGGAGGTGATCTAATGTCATACCTGACAAGAATGTATTTATTTGGGACCTCGGGTCACACTGGATGGTCTAACACTATGATTTGGGGTGACAGATGGCGACACCAACAATGTGATTTAGGGTGAGTGCTTTGGGTCATGCCTAGTAGGGTTGGAGACTGGAAATCGAACACCCATGTGGGCAGTCAGTCTTGTCCATACAGTGGGGTCCCAATAAAAATCCTAAACATGGTGGTTGAGGGAGTGTCCTTGGTTTGCAGGACTCCATATGTATTGTCATGCACTGATGTCAGGAAAGCTATGCATCCTTACTCCACAGGGAGAATATTCTGGAAGCTCACCCCTCTGCGCTTTTCCTGGACTCTGCCCCTTGCATCCCTTCCTCCTTTGGCTGCTCTTAGTCTGCATCCTTTCCCTGTACAAATTGTAACCAAGAGCATAACAACTTTCAATGAGTTCTGTGGATTTTTCTAGTGAATTATCAAACTTTAGAGTGGTTTTGGGAGCCTCTCAAACTTGTAGTTTGTGTCACAGTGAGAGTAACAGTCTTAGGGACCGTGACCACTAACTTCACAGTTGGCCTAAACACTCCACATAGGAAACTTAAATTCACTCGTAATCCCACCATCCAAGAAAGTCGCTGTTTATTTTTAACTACTGTATACATGTGAATATTTGCAAACCTTGTATATACTGACTTGTAACATAATTGAAAAAAATGTTATATCCTAAGCAGTTTTTCACATTAAGTATTCTTCAAAACAAAACATTTAGTTAAAGCATAATATCCTATGGATCTCTTGTAATTTAGTTCATCATTCCTCAGTTGTCACATATTTAAGTTATTTACAGTTTTCATTATTACAGTTAATTCTGCGATGAATATCCTTGTAGTTAATCCTTCACACATATGCATGTTTATTTCCTTAGGACACATTCTTAGATGTGCAATTGTTGAGCTTCACATATTCTGCCAAGCTCTCCTGGCTGGGTGGGGTTTTGACCCAGGGAGTGGGGCTGGCCCTCAGCTGGGACCAAAATGTCTCCGTCTGGACTGAAGCAGCACATGATCCTGGGATGCTAGGACCTTGGAGGGCAAACTGAGAACTCAGACTGAGCAAACCCAGGGGGCATGGAGCTTGCTGCTTTCAAGTGCAAGTCATATCGACAATGTACTTTATTTTATGAAAACTGAAGAACTTCAGACTTACAGGCTGGGCTCTAACAGTTCCTTTTAGTGGCAGCCTTGATGCAAAGTTTTCTATGAGCAGTCAATTAACCTTCAGCTCCTTAATGTTTTGCTTTCAGTGTCTTCAGATTGTTTTGCTCTTGGGGTAATCGAGTCAGTTATCTTCTGTCCCTTTCTCTTGTTAATCTGAATGTCAGCAAGGTTATTGTAACTTCAGTCACCTAGTGGCTAGTGGCTAGTGTTCCACCTGCTCCAGAGCTCAGAGGGCAGCTCAGGTTAACACCTAGCTCCTGAACTGGACACGTCTTTGAGAGCTTTTCCATCTGTCCCTTGTCAATGTGGTGGTTCGAGTTCTCCCCTCCTTCTAACTCTATGCTATAGAAGTTTACATTCCTGAAATTCTGTTTCAGTTGTAGGAGAGAAGGTGAATGGAGCAGGTAAAGCAAGGGCTTCGCCGGCTTTGTGTCAGGCAGGTTCAGGATGCTTTTTCTCTAGACCATTAGCTTATTGATGGTGGGTTGCCTTTCCAGCAAATCCCTTTTGATTGCAAGTGTGTAATTGTGAGTGTATAAAGGCATGTCTTAATGTCCTTCTAGCTCCAGGAGGAAGTCAGCTGGTTCCTTTTTCTCTCCCTGAGGTAACAATGCTAAGGCTGATTCATCTAGATTTTTAGAGCCACCATTCCATCTTGAGGACTCATGACTACTCTGAGCCATCATAAAGGGGATTTGTCTATCTAGGAAATTCAGAGGATGCCAAACAAATCCTTGGGACATAGACAGGTTTCTCTTGGTTGAGGTTATTGGCTACTATCCTTCCTAGGTGCCCAGGAGAAGAGCAGAATGCTCACCTGAATGGCTTCATTCCCTGTCCACAAAGTGCCTCCAGATCTAGGAGCCTGGCTTCATTCCCTGACCAACAACACTAGGCTGTTGTTCCCACTCTACTGGTCTGACCCTCAGGAGGGTGCTGGAGAGGCTCGAATCCCATTTACTTTCCTGGTCCCACTTGGGAAGTGAGAAGACGTTCCCCTAACCCCTCATGTTTGTAATTTTATTCCTAACTCACCGCACTGGACTTGGCCTCACTAGGGAGCCTGAGCAGACTCTGACCTTCATGTTTCTCTCCTGTTTCTCCCTAACCTGTGGGATTTTTTGTAGCAGACAAAAATCTCGTTTTCACAGACCTATGTCTATTGTTTCACTGCGATTTTGGTGTTTTCAAGCCCAATGGATGCAGATGTTTGAAACTCAAAAAGCCTTTTTACTCAAGTCTTTGCTTGAGTTTCAAAGACCTGTCAAGAAATGATTCTTTCTGTTTCTGGATCCCTGCTAAAAAAAAGCTCAACACTGAACACAGTGGACATAGAATGCTGTAGCTATTGAAGGGTTAACAGAAAATATCTGGAGCCACAAAACATAAATAAATAAAACTTATATTACCTTCTGTTTCACAACAATTCCAAACTCATTCAAATAAGAAGGGACTCAATTTAAATTCAGGTCAGCTTTTTCCTGGGACTTGCCCTTAGCTGAAATGAACAGATGTATCTTCCAGAGTTTGTCCAGGGAAACAGTGACATTGGGTGAATGTGTAAAGTTGAGTTCTTGCCCAGGGAGTAAGCTGAGCATTTTAGATACACCATCATATTTTCCCAGCAATCGTAAACTGATGTTTTATTCTTGTTGCCCTTTTACAGATGGGAAAACTGAAACTCAGAGATCAGTTCCGTGATTAGTTGGTCATTGGACTAGGAGTAAAAGTCATTCCAGAGTCCCATTGCTGAGCCATGAGAAAAGTTGGAGAAATGCAGGGAAATGTCAATACTTGAGGGAGGTAAACAAAGAAGAGGTGAATCAAACGAATGGGCCTGTGTGGCTGTTGTACATGTGTCTCCCTTTACCAGGAGCACCCTTCTCTCCAGTCTCATGAGGCTGGCTCTTTTAATCATTCAAGTTTCCGGTCAAAATAATTGTAGACATCATCACTGGCCACCCAGCTAGCCACCAGTGCACATATACCCTGAGGCACATTTTGATGGATTGTGCTTTAATTTTTAAAGAGCATCACATCTCTGGATTTCTCTTTTTTAATTCTATTGACTTTCATATTTATTTGCTGTCTGTGTCCCCCTCTAGACTCTCTGGAGCATGGGCTTCTGAGGTGAGGTGTTTTGTGGTTCTGGCCTCTTGTTTGTCCCTGGCACTTAAGTCCCTGACTTACAAAAGCTTGCTTAGTTACTATATGTGAATGAGTTTTGTTGAGTGAGAAGGTGCAGAGAGTTTGGGAAGAGAAATGGCCCACCTTGCATATCTCAAACCACATTTCAGAATAAAAATGGCAAGCCTAACCACTCATTGCTTTTCACCCTTGATGTCAGAAGCTCCGTAGGACGATCTGGCTGGTTTGCTTTGGGGCTGCCTCTGTAAGTGAAGATCAGAAAGTATCTTTAATGTGGAGTTTCACTTGTTTGTCAATGACAGACAGTCTTTGTCCTGTATCATGGCTGGGATTCTGCAAGAAGGGAGGTTCCTGGGCCTGGTACTTTCCTACAGCACAATGGCACTAAAACAGTGGTTATTCAACTCTGAAATCATCCAGGAATGTGGAAATTCAGCTTAAACACCATGAGAAGAAGGAGCTAGGGATAGTTCAAATTATTACCTGGTTTCAGAAGCCCTTTCTGCAGCTGGGAGGACCAGCCCCAACCAGTTTCTCAAGTTGTGCTTCTTCAGAGCATTTGGGGGCACAGCTTCTCTGGCCACCAAACACTTCATAGGTATCAGGAAAGGACGACATCCTAAAGGCAGCTACTCCAGCCCATTATTTTAGGTTTTTTTCTCCTTAAACTTGACTCATTTGAGTACCAAATTTTTGTCATATCCAAGCACCACCTGTGCTTAATAAATGTAATTACACATGTAAAATATACATTTATAGTACACGTCATACACGTTATATCACACATGTGTATGTATTGCACATGTCACACACGTGTGTTTACATGTGTGTAAACCTTCACTTGATATATTTATTTTGACTCTGCATTTAAATAGAAATATAAATGGAAAAGAAACAAAAGGAACCACTGAACTCAAGTAGAAGGGAGTTATAAACACAATACAATGAGAATAAAATATTAGTTCTATGCCTTTTTAAATGAGAGCATAGCAAAAGTTACATGTTAAAAAAATAGAAAAAAAGGAAATTAGACTTCTTTTTTAAGTAATCAGAGAGAATGAAGGAAAATTGCAGATTGTCATCCCTACTGTGTCTGTTAATCTTCTTTGCCACTGTGTTTATGCTTTACCTAAAGACATCTGGCAGAACCTAGTGCCAGATGTCTTACAGTAGTGGCTGTTTGTAGGGAACATTGGGACCTCTTCATTGGGCCATCAACAGCACCTGCCCAGGTTCTCATAGGCTCCTTGTGATCATCTGCTGTGAAGGAAGCTCCATCTTCTGACACATCCACTCTCAATTCTCTCTTGCTGGTGAGAAAGCCTTGGAAGCTGGGGGTTTGAATGAGATGAGAAGGGAACAAGTCTTTAAGATTCTTTGAGAAGACAAGATGTTTCAGGCAGATGGAATGTCATTTAAAAAGACAGAAGGAAGGAGATAACTTGGCCTATTTTAGAGGAGCACAAGTCATTAATTCAGTCTGGCTGGATCTGTATGAAACCTGAAGGGAAGGTAGAGACGGGGAGAGGGATGAGGTGGGAGATTCATGGATGGGGCCAGCCCCCAAGGACCAGCGGGCTATGCTTCTAACTGTCCCTGCAGTTGTGACATCAGCATAGTGCTCCCTGCTGCCTTTTGAGTGGTATTTATAGGTATACATAATATTTGGGTGGCAACAGCATTGCCTTCTGGAAGAAATCTATTTTTGCTGCATGAATACATTGATAAGTTTTGGGGGTGGATAGGAGAAGCATGTGAGCTTCTAGGATTTTGTTTTTCTTCATGGGGTATGCAGACTGAGAGGAGAAATGAATTTCTAAGGATCATGAAGGGAATTTGGAAAAGGTTGGGTGGCCTAAAGAAAAAAGGCTGCTGGCAGGGGGTGATTTCCATTAGGGGGGACTAGTGGAGGTGTCTGATGGGGAACGTGATGAAATTCTGCTCTGTAGACAGAACCAGACTCTGAGACAATGACTGAACATATGTGGTTAATTGAGGAGGTGCAGGGACACCACTATGCGAGTGGGGAGGTGATATAGGGAATGGATAGGGTGCATTAATCAGCCATCTGTCACAGTGGGTGCCTAATATATAATCCTGTAGGAGAAACTCTGGGAAATGGGGTAAAAAGATGCCTCAGAATCATCCTGGCCAAAGGAAAAGTCCATGGTGAAGGGCTTCCCCCAGGGAGAGACTAATTTCCAGGCACAATGACATGCCATGGGTGCAGGCAAAGTAGGACTCTGGGTCATGAGTTGTTAATGCACTGGGAAGTTGAATTTGATGGGCAAGATGTGGCTCATTTCTGAGTGTGGACTTAAATTAGGCTCCACAGAGAGCGTGCACTATCCAAGCAGCCCTGCTTCACGTGGGTTACACAGCCTCACTGGACTCATCAGAACTTTCTTAGCTGCAGTGACAAAAACCCAACTCAAGTTGGCTTAAAACCAACAAAAATGGAACTCACTGGATCTTGAAACTGAAAAGTCCAGAAGGTCTTCAGGTACAGCTTGATTCTAGGAGCTCAAATGGTCTGATCAGATTTTATATTATCTCTCTCTATCTCTTGTCTCTGTCTTCCTCTGGGCTTGTTCCATTCTCCTCTTATTAAAATGAAATGGTGTCCACAAGCTTCAGGCTTGCATCCTGTCTTCCTGTCTCCCCAAGGAGAAGAAGGATGGTTCCTCTTAACTACATTTACAATTAATTCCAGGACTGAGTCTTATTGCCTCTGATGAGCCTTCCTTGAGTCATGTGCACATTCCTAATGTATTCATTGAGATCCAGGGATACTCAGCTCTGATTGGCAGGTTGAGTTCATGTGCCTACCTACCCTTGGAGCTGCAGGTGGGCTGAATTTCAACAAAATCTAATGGAATGATAAGCAGAAGAGGTACTATTCTCTTATATAAAATAGGTGCTATTGGTAAAGAAAAGAAGAGTGTGTGGATCCTGGGCAAGCAAAAAACCAAGAGATATCCACTATAACCAAGAAAAACCAGTGAGGTGCTCAGAGATGGAAGGCCTGTTTTAAGGACTTAGTGCAAAACCAGCATCTCAGGCAGCTGTGGCCCCAAATACCTAATCCTTATAATCGTCTCTGTTCCTGAGCCAGACCTACAGCTTCCTTTTGAAGCTGCTGACTCCAGCTGATGGATGAGGGTCTGAGGGTTTGTGAGACACTGGATTTCTGTTGACTGTTCTGACCTTGAACTGCAGGCTTTATTGGCAGTATTTAACACAAATCTGTTTTCCATCCTTGTCAGATTCCACTTCAATATGCGCCACAGGAGGGGAAGTCGAATGCTAAATTGATTTCTCTAATGGGGAGTGCTCTGGAGCAGATAGCAAACCTTCTGTAGATGCATTAGTTGGATTACAATTGTATCTGTCTTGCTTGCTTTTATGGACTCTCTTCTTTGCCTAAAGGATGGGACTCTGAGCCATTTTTTGCCCAGTTTTTTATTTTTATTTTTTATCCTGGACACTAAGAAGGCCAGGGCTCCCACCTACACCCTCCAGATCAGAAGCTGGGTCTTCCAGGCACCAGACTTTCCAGACACAGTTGAAATTTAGGAATTAACATCTTCAGGTGGTTGAATCATGTCAGATGGTTAGGGTCAAAATGTTTCTTATCAACTTGGGCACAATGAAGAGCTGGAATGGTGTCAATTCCAGAATGGTTAGGAATTGTTTATACTATAGTTTGAGATAATTTGATTTTTTTTCTTAGAATCTAGTGACATTCTGTTTACTTCTGTTTGATAAGGATCCAGGCCATTTCTAGATACAAGGTCTGTCCAGAAAGTGTCCAGCCATTTATTATGAGAAATATTGAAGAAGACACAAGATACAAGAAACATTGTGTGTAGGGCAATGACACCTAAGTCCCCTTCAAAGGAGGCACATTTGTACCTCACACAGTTCTCTCAGGGTCTCTTCCACTGTTCAAAACCCTCTGCAAAATCCTTTGTTGGAATCGCCACCAGCTGCCCCATATTTTCCTAAATCTCATTGACTGTTTGAAATCTCTTCCCTTTCAAAGGAGATTTTAGTTTTGGGAAAAGTCAGAAGTTGCAGGGTACCAAATCTGGGCTGTAGGGGGGCTGAGTCACCTGGAGGATTTGATGTTTTGCCCACAAACTCATGCATGAGACGTGATGCCTGAACAGACGTTGTCGTGATGAAGCTGCCGATCACTAGTTGCCCATAGCTGCTGCCATTTTTGTCATATTGTGTCTCTCAACTGATGAAGAACATTGAGGTAGTGCTCCTGATTAATTGTTTGGCCCAGAGGGGCATTGGAAGGTGATGGACAACACCTTCCAATTAAAACACAAAATTAACATAGTCATGACCTTGATGCGACTTTGCCGCATCTTCTTCAGGCATAGAGAACCAAGCTACTTCCATTGGGATGACTGGGCCTTCGTTTCCGGATTATAGCCATGGACCCACAATTCATCTCCATTTATGACCTTTTAGAGGAAATCTGATTCATTGGTAGCAGTTTGAATCAAGTCATTAGCAACTGTAGCACGCTATTCCTTCTGCTCTGGTAGCAGAGGCCACAGAACAAATTTTGCCATGACACGTTTTATGCCAAGATCCTGCGTCAAAATCTTGGACACAGTAGTTTTTGGAATCTCCATATCAGCTTCTGGTTCTCGCACTGTCAGTCACCAATCTTTGTTGATTGCAGCCTGTATGCATTCGACATTCTCAAGTGTTTTGCTTGTTGCAGACCTTCCAGAACATGGATCACTTTCAACAGATTCTTGACCATATTTGAAGCATTTGTGCCACACTTTTATTTGTGCTGCACTCATTTCTTCCTCCGCATAAGCCTCTGAATCATCTGAATAGTTTCCACAGAGGAATGTTCAAGCTTAATACGAAATTTGATGCAGCTTTGTTGTTCTACTTGCTCAGTTATTTTGAATGCGTCTACTGCCCCCACTGACTAGTACAGTAAAGTCATCATTGTTCATGCATGCACATTCCAGTCCATTCTCTGTGGTTGCCAGGTTACATCGAATGGTTTGTTGTGCAAACCATTCTTGTTATATTAACAATGGCTGATTCAGACAGACCCCATATAGTAACAATAATAATTCCCCCAGCCCTGGCCCGCCACTACTACTGCCTTCTTAAGTGCTAGGTAGGCACTTCTCATAAACTCAGTCCTCACAACAGTCCCTTGAGATGGGTCCTCTTCTCCCTGCTACATTGATGAGGGCATGGTACTTATCAGATCATAGCTTGCTCCAGGTCACACAACTAAGATTAGTGGGACCTGTATTTATACCTTTGTTTGATTGCAAAGATTATTCATTTAGCCACCACTATCCATTTCCTTTCATGAGAAGGCATTGTATGTTCCTCAGTGAAGGATTTGGAACCATCTCCTAGGGTGAGGACCCAGGTTTACTGTATTCCATTCTGGAATGTGACCCACAGAGAGATATAAAAACTGGAGGGATCTGGTCCGTGCAGGTCTTTTTAGCCACACCCACCATAGTCACTCATGAGGAAGGATCCTCTTTGTTTCTTGAATGTGTTGATGTGAGGTGTATTTTCAAGGCAGAGGAAATCGGGACCAGGGCTGTTGTCTTGTTGAGACATCAGGTAAATTAGACTCTCTGCTTGGAGAAAAGCCCAGTGGTTTTTTTCCATCTTGAAATCTGTAATCCATCTTGCCTTCAATCTTTCTAGATTGACCTCTCAGGGGACACTGATGCAGCTTAACACGACTGCATGACCACAAATGACTTACTCTCTGAATTTCATGTTCTTCATCTGTATAATGGGGTCAATAATGTTAATTAATCACACAGAACAACTTGTGAGGGTGAAATTCAGTAATGTACATTAGGGATTCAAAAGATGTTAGTTGCTAGTGTTTTGTCTTATTTGACCAGGCCTCCCTT
Organism: Desmodus rotundus; assembly: GCF_022682495.2. NCBI lineage: Eukaryota > Metazoa > Chordata > Mammalia > Chiroptera > Phyllostomidae > Desmodus > Desmodus rotundus. Next base: position 93,276,480 of record NC_071387.1, read on the forward strand.
TTCACATTTCTCAGATGAGGAAGAAGGAGCAGCTCCATTCTGAACTGTGATTGAGTCACCCGACAGTAGATGGGGCTGGCTAGGAGAAGAAAGAGACAGGAACCTGAGACCTGTGGACAAGCTCGAGGAGTCAGAAAAGGCTTTCCGGAAGTGACAGCAAGTTCAATCTCACTAGTAACACTTGGTGTCATAGGCTCTGGCTACATACAAGAAGTGGTAATTAAGGTTGGCTGTTGGCACTCAGAAAGTTTAACAGGAAATTAAGGATGACATAGCAGGCTAGTGGAAGATGATGAACCTGTCATTGGGCATTAGGGACTGAAGCAGATACTGTTCAGAAGCAGAGCTCTGTAGACTGGGTAAAATACAAGGTTGTGGACAGGGGCTGGTGTTCAACTTACTATTGCTGGGTTACAAACCACTGCAAGCCCTAGCAGCATAAAATAACCATTGTACTAGGCTCATACATTCTATGGGTCAGGAATTGGGTAGGGCTTGTCTTGGCTTCCCGATGTGTGGGGCTTCTTTTGGGAAGACTTAAAGGTTGGCAGTGACTCAGTGACTCAAAGCAGGAACCATCTGGAGGTATCTGCACTTACATATCTAGTGGTGATGCTGGTTCCAGCTGGGCCTTTAGATGGGATATTAGACAGAACACCTACATGTGATCTCTCCACGTGGACTGCTTTAGGCTCCCCAAACCAGCATGGTGCCAGGTATTGAGACTCAGTGTCCTATGAGAGCAGGCATAAATCTGCACCATTTTTATTATCCAGCCTCCAAATCACATAGTATGACATACTCTAGGTTTAGGGGGAGGGTACTGGAGCCCCAATCCTTGATGGGAAGGATGTCAAAGTGGCATTGTAAGAAAAGATGTAGAATGGAGGATATCGATGCATCCATCTTTAGGAAATCTAATCTGCCACTATCAGTTACCTGTTTGATGTTGGGCAAGTCTCTTAAAGTCTGTGCCTCAGCATCCTCACCTATGAACTGGGACCACTATTGGTACCCATCTTACTATCATTGTAAAGATTAAATGACCCAAGAGCTTGAAAAGGACTCAGAACAAAGGATGGCCATCATAAACACCAACTATAGGCAAGTGTTTATCATTACTAAGAAGGTTTCTAAGGTAGAGACTTGGATATAGGGAATCAGCCAGGAACAATTCTGAGGCCAAACGAAGGAACAAGGTCCAGGCCATCCTATTAGAGAATAGGGCCTGATGCTGACCCATTTGTGAGACTAGAGCTGATTAACTGCTTCGCTTTTGGATCAGAATGGATTCTAGAGGTGCAGCCTCTGTTTTAAGGGCAGAAAGGAGATGGGGGTCCATGGCCCCTCCAAGGGTGGGGAGAGCCCCAGGCACAGGAAAATACAGAGCTTGATTCAGCCCCATCTAATAAACAGCAGACCCTGCCACACATCCTTTCCCCTTTCTCAGTGAAAGCCCCTCTGTGTTTCATCCTGCCTCATCTTACTTGCCAGGTAAAAGGCTTGAAACTGAGTTGTGTTATATCAGCAGTGAATGACAGAGGACAGAGGCCTCACCTACTGTGACGAAGGCCTGTTTAGTCAGTTTGGGAATATACGAGTTGAAGCAGAGGAGAACAGTCGCATGGGCAGGCTCCACCACTGGCTCTGTGCACTGCTGTGGTGTAAACCAGAGTTCTTCGGTCACAGGTGACAGAGACCCAGTTCAAACTAGCTTAATGTGAAAAGGGAAATTATTTGCTCACTTAGCTGAAAAGTCCAGATGGAGACAGCCTCAGTTAGGCCATGGGCCCAAATGATGTTGTTAGGAATCCTGTCTCTATCTCTCAGAGCCACTTTCTTTTTTCATTTTTGGTCCATTCTCAGTTAGGATAATTCCACTCATTCATTAATTTATCCGTCAAGTACTTGTTAGGGGCTTATGATGCACCAGGTACACTTCAGGCACTGGGGACACAGCAATGAATAAGGTAGCAAAGTTCTTCATCTTGTGGCATTTATTTTAGTTCCATAAGGGAAGAGAGAATAAGTAAGTAGACAAATGACAATGAATGTGTAACTTCAGATAATGCTGTAATTAAGGCAGTAAAGCTGGGCACAGTGATATAGAGCGAAAGTAAAGAGGATGGCCATAGAACACCTCTCTGAGCTGATGATATCTGAGAGGGCATTCGTGTATGAGAGGGAGCTGCTGTGTGCTGATGAGGGGAAGAGTTTCCAGGCAGAAGGAACAGTACCTGCAAAGGCTCTGAGGCAGGTATGATCTTGCTGTGTTTGAAAAACTAAAAGGAAGCCAATATGGCTAGGGCTCAGTGACCAAGAGGAAAGTCATGTGAAAACAAATCAGAGAGGCAGATGGTACGGGGCTTGTGGCCATGAGGAGTTTATATTATTTTAAGTGTAATGAGAAGCCACTGGTGATTTATAAGTAGGAGAACAATATGTTCTTTTTTGCCTGTTTAAAAGACCACTTTTTCAGCTTTGTGGAGAATGTAGTGGCAAAGACGGACATTCTTGGCTTAAGGCTGACAACCTTCCTGATTAGCAAACCCTTCAGACTGGGTCGCAGGGAGTGATCTCATTGGTTAGCCTTGAGTCACATGCAAATTCATGGATCAATCACTGTGACCATGGTGTTGTGGTATTTCGAGTGTCCCTGTGGAAGTCACCTACCTACTCTGGAGTCTGGAGATGGGATGGGGTCAGATCTGCCCCATCCACTGAGAATGAAGGAATAATTCCTTCAATGAAAACTGTGGGTAATACTTAACAAATGAGGTAATGGATGCTGGCCAGGCAGAAGTTATAGGAGTCCTCTGTGCCCCTCAATGGCATTCCTGAAGTGTAGACACTTGTCTCTGCTTCGGAATATCAGTGATGTCCAGGGAGCTCCTTCCTCCTTCTCCTGTCCCACACCCTCCCCACCCCCACTACTAGGGAATGGCTTGCATGGTGAGGCATTTCTTCCAGGTTTTTAACCCAGGGTATTTTCCACCAATGTGATCCTTGTTCTACCTTCTGAAGCCTGTCAGGTGAACCCAAAACCTTTTTGTATAGACCTTGTGATGGGAATAGTTACATCTCCCTGGAGTATTTTCTACCCTAAATAACCCGTGTTCATTATTTTCTCTACCCAAGTCATAGTATCATTGCCATTCTGGTTGCTTTCCTTAGAGTGCTGTGGACTTCATTAGATTTTCAAATGCTGTGTTTTGCTAACGGGGGTGACTCCTAGTGTAATGGGAGTGATTTCTTATTTTAAGCCTGATTTAAGCTGAAATAAAACAGTATAATATGCAAACAAGGTTGTTCCCAGCTCTAGACAAAGATGTCACATGAGTCAAGGAATCATCGATGCTGGGGGGAGAGAAAGTGAGCAAAAAGCAGATTGAAAAGCAGAATGGGAAGTTCCCAGGGAAATATTGCTGTGTCCTCTGGGTTTTCTGTACTATTGTCATATCCTTTAGTTTGTAGGCCTCTTCTTATTTACAGGATGAAACTTGGTAGGAATATTCCTCCCAGCCATCCATTTTTACCTCCATCTGTGGCATCCATCATGTGTTCTAGCCATTCATTTATTTAGCAAGCATCTGTTGATCACCTGCTGTATACCAACTACTGGGAAGTAGGGATGTAGAGAGGAGGAAAAAAAATCTCCTGGACTCAGTCTGGTGTGGGAGACAGGTCAGAAAATCATTAATGACAAGGAAGTGGGGTCCGGGCTGTAATAAGAGTATATACCAAGGGGATCTTTCTAGGAAAGGCCTAAGACTGGTGCTGAGAGGGCAGGATACACAAGTGAGCCAGGGTATGTGTGTATGTGTGTGTGTTCTGGGCAGTGGAAGCAGTGTATACAAAGAAAGGCACCAGGGCTTGAGAAAATAGGTGATGTGAGTAACAACATGACTGGGAGGAAAGACTAATGGGATATGGCCGGATATTAAGGTTGGTCGGTTGACAAGGATCAGGCAGTGTGGGTCTGGGGATGTCATATGAGGGCAGCAGGGAATGATTGAGAGTTTCAGTCATGGGCAGTGACGTGATCAGAGTTGTATTTCAGAAAGATCACTCTGATAAATTTGCAGACCGTGGACAGAAACTGGGGTGGTCATAGGACAGGTGATGGGAGTGTGGAGCAGGCAGTGGACCATGGAAGGAAGAAAATCAAAGATGAAATGATGACTGTCCTGGGCAGTCCAGCTGCTGTGACAGAACACCACACACCGGGTGGCTTAAACAGCAGGTGTTTACTTCTCACAGTTATGGGGGCTGCAAGTCCAAGATCAAGGCACCAGGAGATTTGGTATCTGGTGAGGACCCTCTGCCGATTTTCATGCAGTTACGTTGCCTTGTCCTCACAAGGCAGAGAGAGATATCTCCCTCATGTCTTGTCTTATAAGGGCACTAATTCCATTCATGATCCTATGTTCTCATGACCTGATCACCTGCCAAAGGCCCCACCTCCAGACACTATCACACTGAGGTTTAGGCCTCAACATAGGAATTTGGGGAACACAAGCATTCTACCTATAGCAGTGGCCAAGGGGACAGTGGGACAGAAAGGGAAGGGAGATGGGGTTGAGGTGATATCAACATCCCTGGTGACCAATTTTTCCTTAGGGACTGAGAAGCTGCAGGCGAGGCTCTGCACCCACCTCCCTTGGGGCTTCACCAAACCAACAGGATCTCAGTCTCTTGTTAGAGGTTCTCCTGGCATTGAAAACAACCGACTCCCATGCTGTTGCTTATCTAGTCATACACATACTAACTATGACAACACTAAGGGACAGAGCAATTACGTTAGTGGGAAGTGAAGGGATGTGTTTCGGGTGATTCAGCATAGTCAAGTCAAAAACAATACTGTTGGGTTCCCTTAGCCTTCAAGTTCTCACTTCACACAAACTTTAGATTTCCTTAATATTTGTCCCACAGATGCCCTCTGGCCATGTGACCCTTGGCAAGTTACCTAATTCTTGTGAGCTATGGTCTCTCTGCAGGATTGTGATGAGGACTAAACCAGATGGGAGTAGGGAGCAGATGGGTGGAGGGCCTGCCTCTCCTGGTAGAACCCACTGAATTGGGCTTCTTTTCTCCTCCTGCTTCCCCCTTCCTGGGAGAGGTTGAGGAGGGTGTCCTGGGAGGCTACCTCAGTGAAAAGGCTCTGTAGTGGATGACATGTTCTTCGGACCAAGGTTTTAGTCTTTTTTCTAGTTTATGTTCAGTTCTTTTTTTTTCCTTTCTCATTTTAGCAGATGAGAACTCTCGCTCTGTGTGACAGCTGATATTCTGGAAGTGACAAGGCACCTCATTTGGGACAGGATGTGCTTGGGGATTTTTATCTGTGAGCACAGTGTTCATCTGAGTAAGTCTGTGCGGCGGCACCTGACAGTATGTCAGCAGCTTCAAGCCCGAGTTAAGGGAAGGGAAGCATTCGCTCAGGCCTCTGTCACATGGAGACCTGCAGATTCTTCTTCCCAAATGTCCTGTCTCTCTTGCCATTCCCACTGTCCCTAGGTTTTTCTTAGCTTATATCAAACTAACAACCTCACGACTCATATCCTGAGTCCAGTCTCCCACCCTTGAACTCACTTAGCGCTCCAATATTAATATTTATTTTATGAATCAGGCACGATTTTAAGCACTTTGCATGTATTAACTCATGCACTCTTTCACTCTGTCAAACAGACCTCATCACCCCTCTGCACAAATGGAATGGGATTTCCCTGATTCCCTGTCTCACACGTCACCTTCATGGTGTGACGACATCGGGCATCACTGTGCATGATATTTGGGAATTCTGTCACATTGCCTACCACCTCTGCCATTGTTTGCTCAAGTTTTTCTGTGAATTAACTCACTCTGAAAAAAAAATTTACGTGGATTAAAATAAAATAAATGCTCTCTCTCTTTCCAGTGTGGTGTTATCAGTAATAGACAACCATAAGCATAAATAAAATGAAAATGAAACAGAAGAGTTACTAATGCCTAATTGGGGACTGATAACCAGGCTCTGCTGGAGGCTGGCATTCTTTGTGCTAAAGGGGCATGGATAAGAGAAGGATGTTAAAGATACAGCAACATCAAACCAAGACTTTTTCCTCGATGCAAAATCAAGCTGTAAACATGAGGGTATCTTTCTATGACTCAGTGCTTTTTGTACTGTGTTCCTCTGTCTTCTGAAGGCATCTCATCCTCACTAAAAGCAGTCATTATTTTGAAAAGTACTGTTTGACAAGCTAAAGCACAGTGGGCCCTCATCTGTTTGCCTGTCTCCAGCTCTTTCCACTCCCTGGCCTGGTCTCTCTCTCCCAGGTTCAGTGTCACTATTCCAATGTAATGTCTCACTTTCCTGCCTCTCTGCCTTTCCTCGCTGTCCTGTGACTGGTGGCCCTGTCCTTCCAACTCCAGCTAGCACAGTAGCATACATTCCTTCAGATGTCACTCTAGTGTTGTCTCCTCTTTAAGGTCTTCCCAGATTCCCAAAGTAGAAAGTCAGTCCCTCCCGTCTTCCCAGTTTAAGTGTGCCCATCCATCTCAGTTGTCACTGCATCCTGGAGCTTTCTCAGGAAGACACTGTATGTGGCTAACCCAGCAGGCATCCCTTTCTGTCTTTCCCGTGTAGAAGCTGGACAGCTCGAGATGGGCTTCACTGTCTCCCTTGAGTCCACAGGGGGAGGACCAGTGACCGAGATCTGTCCATTGAGATGTTAGGATATGTCCGTTGAATGACCTCTAGAAAGGTGTTTTATTTTTCAATGGTGAGGGCAAGCACAGGAGAAGACCTCACTAGAACTGCCCCTTCCTGCTTCTTTCATCTGAAAGGGAAATGTGGTACCTCCTTCAGTGGCAGCCTAGTTGTGGTCACACAGCAGCATGCCTGGGGAGAACAACTCAACACCCTAAGGAAGAAGGAGGAGAAAGATACCCATATCTCATCATGGAGCTGCCAGACCAACCCTGGGCACCTTCTTTCACACTTCTTGTTAAATAAGTTACACATGGCTTCCTGGTCTTAACCACTATTAACTGAGTTCTTTTACATGCAGTTGAACACATTCTTAATGGGCAGAGTTTCTTCACTAGTCTCCATCTCTTTGTGGATTTTGAGCAATTCCTAGGTAGGAGAGCAGTATTTGTCTTTATAATCCCCTCAGTCACATGAGCTTGGTGCATAGTTGTATTTATTATTGTTATCATTCAAAAACAGCTGATATTTATTTAAACTCTGTCTCTCTGGCTGCACAGTGTGGATGCTTCACCACTATAGTGTAATTTTGGTCATTGATCAAAGTGGGATGAATGAATGACTTATCAGCAGGAGAATTTGCAAAAATTGGTTTTTATGCCAATTTTACTTCAAAACTTTATTAGAACTTATCGTTTTTAAAATGAGGCTCTACCACTTGTTCTGTATTTCATTTTGCTTTTTTATTTTTTCTAACTTCCTTTATCCTAAACTGAAAATTTACCTTCTTGAGCTTTCAGTGGGGCATTAAAGAGAAAAAAGGTGGATTCAGATCCTCTTGTGTGCCAAGTGAGTTAGATATGTGGATTAATGTAACAAAACAACACTGGAACGTAGCTGTGACCAGAGGAATGGAAGAGAGATGAGTATTTTAATATGATTCTATGAGACTCTGAGTTCTGTATTCTTCCTACTCTGTCACCCGGGTAACACCTATTTCAGGATGGCTATGATACCCTGCCATTGGAATTAGGTCTGCTATTCCAGGAAGTCGGGATGGGGCCCCGTGGTGCACCTCTGGAGTGTCTGTGCCGTCCTAGGGGAGTGTCTGTGGCTTCCCTAAGCTCGCATGCATTGAATCTTCCTGCTCCCTGCAGGTTCCTGGTGAAGATACCTGGGGCAGAATCCATCCCTGGCCCTGCACTCCTTTCTGTGTCTCTGCCTAGTACCTTCACTTAGTAGCCGTGGCTTCATGGGGTCCCAAGTGCATGTAAAATTGTCTTAGAGCAGCTCTCAGCATCTGCAGAAACTTAACCAACTCCACAGGAGCCAGGGAGGAATAAGAAACTTTCAGCAGGATTCTGAAAAATGCTTTTTTCCTTCTTCCTCTTAATTCCCCACACCCATAGGGAGTGCTGTTTCAGCACTTCTCTTCTTGGAGTGTGTCAGTAAGTCCTCACATAGTGATGTCGACAGGCTCTGTACCTTCAGTGAAGTAACACATAACAAAACCAATTTTTCCCATAAGCTAATCAATACAAACACAAGTTAAGTTCCTCCAGCATCTCATTGACATTGAGCAAAACAATGCTGAATGAGACGGTGCCATCCAAGGACCTGCTGCACCTGTACTTTTCAGCTCTTGCTTTCCTTGTGCCTTTTCTTGTCATCTGCCCCTTCTCTCTCTCTCTTATTTTTAATCACAAAACTCCCCAGAAATCTGTCTGGGAAGACAGGCCTTCCATGAAAGTGGGAAAAAATGAATTTAGTTTGCAGTGATTAGGGAAAGTTTAGAAATACAGTGTACTAATATCATTTTATCTTACCATGTGTATGTCTGCTATCTACTAGGTCTGTCACTGTTTTTATATCCATGTCCACAACACACCTCTATGGCAGTTTGGGTACTAATCTATGTTTCTTTAGTCTGGGTGTCTTCCCCAACCCCCTTTTATTCTCCTCTGTCCTGGTCCTGCCCCAGGCAAAGAGACAATCAGCTCAGTGCTCATTGCCTCCAGGTAGAGGTCTGGAGGAAGGAAACTCATGGTGCCTGCCCCACACTTTCTTCCTGGCTTTTGTGATCAAATGCTGAAGAGCAAGGGTTTGGGATGTAGAGTGTCACCATGGGGAGAGTGTGGGTCTTCCTCTCACCGTCCTAGAAAGGGAGTCACTCCCTTCAATCCACCTGGTGGAAGGATGAGTGAACAGGAGTGAAGAAGAGATCTCTGGGTACAGAAGAGAGGTGATACTGGCTATACCTCCTAGATGCATGCATGCGGGAGATCAAGAGACTCCACAAGAAAATGGGCTTCTAGGCAAACAAGGCCCCAGGCAATAAACAAATTGCCAGGTGCTGAGCATGTTGCAGAAGTAGCACAGAGTCTTTGAGGCAGCAGGCTAAGGCTACAGCGGCCACACCGGCTGGATAGGTCACTAGAGTCTTTAGCATCCTGACCTTGGACTTCCAGCACCATGACATTAAACCTCAGGGTCAGGGAAGACCTCAGTAAGAACTAGGAATGAATGTTTCCACCCTCTGTACTCGGCATAATAAACAACTTTGAATCAGAATTGAAGTTATATCCATATCTAGATACCTATCTACAGGTAGGTAGATAGACAGACATATATATAAATATGTATGAATGTTTGTATGTATGTATGTGTGTATTTTCACCTCCATACTTGAGTGTTATAATGCATACCTGTTTCCTCTTTTGATTGATAACCTATTAGGATATGAGTATAAATATGAATATGGTTATATTAAGTACCCTCAACTTGGCACAGTTCTTTCTCAGGGCTTCCTTTGTAGATCCACGTAGCTATTGACATCCCTAATTATTAGAAACAGAGGGGGGCCGAGCATCCTTGCCCACCCCTTAATCTCCTCTTTCTCCCTTACTTCTATTGCTCTGTACTCTAGTTTCTGTGTAGCTATCCTGAACGTTCTTCATGCCAGGCTCTCTCTCACACATACACAGCTTGCACACATGTTAGTTATGTCTAGATCTACCTTCGCCTCACCTCATCCCTTCACTACATAACATGTACTGATCCATACACCATTTTGTCCAAATAAGTTTTCTATATCTTTTGAGCATCAATTGAGAGGTAATTTTTATTTTTAAGGGAAATTCCTTTTACCACTCCCTTCCAACTTTGCCATATTTGCAGCACTTAAATAGTTCTACAAACATACTAAGACTTAGTAAATATTTGGTGAATGAAGGAACAAACATCAGGATGAATCAGTGAATGGATAAGAATAAACAAATGAATAAAAGAATGGGTAGAGAAGTGAGTGAAAACATGGGTGGATTGAGGGATGAATGGATGGATGGGTGAGTAACTGAGTGAATGATGTTTGGGACCTCTGGCCTCTCACACCATAGAGATGTCTGTAGGTAAAATGTATTCACTGTTCTTCAGCTTCCTTGAGACAAGCATGCCAATCAAGCATCTTCACGACCTTCATCTCGGTATCAAGGAGCTGAAATAACAGGTGGAGTCATTTGCTTTTTAAAATCAAATTTTATTTTGAGCTGCTAGAGGTCAGGGCAGTAAACCAAAGACATAAATCACCCCTTTTGTTTTTGTATATTAGCACTTGGTCGTTGGAATAGGGTACTTTCACAAACTCATGGGAAGAGATTGCCTGGCTTCACAGATCCCCAAGGGCAACAGAAGCTCTTTCATTCATTCATTCATTCATTCATTCATTCATTCTTGTCTTCATTCGTCTCTTCAGTCAGTCTTTTAATAGACCTTGGCGTTTAAGAGAAAAGAATTTTGGAATTTTAATAAAATTGAGATCCGATTTGATTTTGCTACTTGCTAGCTGTGCCCCTTTGGAATGGTTATGTAGCTTCTCAGACCCTCACCTAGCTCTTGTATGAACTGGGGCTTGCCCTATGTAACTGTCAGGGTTCTAAGCATTAAATGAGTTAATAAACATACAGCATATTGCAGTGTCTGGTACAGAGGCAATGCTCAATAAATGTTACCTCTTATTAAACTCCCTAATTTATTAATTCCCCCCGTCATCAAGTACTTATTGAACTTCTGTTGACTAGCAGACCCTGAGCTGAGTAAAATATGCTTCTACCTTTTAAGACATCACAGTCAGTTGAGGTTGACAGACATGGGAGTCACTATTTAGAAACGAACAGGTCCAGTGGTGGCATGTAGAGTGGCAGGACCAGAGGGGAGCGACCCGCCCTCTCTTCCAGGAGACAGGAAGCCTGGCTGGAGTAGCTAAGAATTCTGGCCTCATCATGCAGGGAAGGTAATGTTGGGATTATAAAATGTGTCAACTTGGGAAGTGATATGATTGGACTTTTTCCCCTACAACATCCTTGGCAGGAAGAAATAAAGGTTGATGAGATTGCAGAAAAGTAGATGGAGAGGTGTTAAAGGAGCTGCTGTGAAATGGGAAGGGTCTGCATTAAGGGAGAGTGGGATGCAGAGGAGGAGACATATTGAGGGTTCTTCAATATTTTGCTTCTCAGAGAGTGGTCCTTAGAGCAGCAAGCTCTACCTGGGGATTTATCAGAAATGCAGAGTTTTGGGCCCCACCAGGCTCCCATGTGATTTGCAGGTGCCCTGAGGCTTGAGAAGGACTTCAGGCAGACTTGTTAGGATTTGCCGACCATGTGAATGTGGGATGAAAGGGAGAATGAGTAACCAGGAATTAGTGACTCCACAGAACCAAGCATACATCTTGGATACTGCTTCCTCAGAAATGGGACAAGGTTATATTCCTCACAAATATGACATTTTCCCCTTGAAATGACTGAATTAGAATTATGAAAGGAGACCCCTGGTTTCTTCTTGAGCCTATGGGTGATAGCCCCAGAGTGTTTGTTCACTTACACATCTTTGCACAGTGGGGCAGGTGCTTTGGTGATAAAGCACCAAAGCCAAAGCTGAGTGTTTATGGCCGAGTGATAAATCCCCAGAACATGGATTTCTCACTGGAAGCGCTGACTCAGCCTTACCTCCAGCAGTGCAAACAGTGCCACAGGAAAATGTGTATATCAAAGTTGTGGTGATTATAAAGGCCTTTTAAAACTGAGTTGACACTGCAGTATGTTTCCTTGAGATAAGGTGAGGATTTACATTCATAAACAGAATTGTGAAGCCTGAGACACATAATTGTCAATTTGGGGTGTTGAGATTTGGGGATCTTTTGCCCGTGATCCTCACTGAAGACTCCTTTTTCTTTCCGTGGGAGGCAATCTCACTTTGTAGCTTTTAATCTGGCTTTGTACAGAGAGACGGAGAAGCAGTTTGGAGGGCCCCCTAGATAACTTTGCCTGAAAGTGCTTTTCAAGCCAGTTCAGTTCAACAAAACATTTTGTGGAGTCCCACCCACTGCCAGGCACTTAACTGTGCACTCAGAATGCAAAATGAACAAGAAATTTCTACTTCAACAAACTCACAATCCAGCCTGCAAAGTAGACTTCCATTTTTTCCAATTATTTGGCAAATATATTTTGAATGCTAATTATACATGCCAGGCAGTAAATTCTAGGGGCTGGAGTTCAAGCGGTAAACATGACAAAGTCATTGTCCTCAAGAAGTTCTTATTTCAGTAAGAGAAAACAGGCAGTAAAATGCATAAGCAGATAAATAGGAAATATAATACTAGGGAATAGGTGCTGAACTAGAGGGACCCTATGAGATCACGGAAAGAAACATATCAGATCTGCCCAAGAAAAGCAGGAATTGAGGGCAGAGAGAAGACTCTAGAACATGTGTTGATGACTAGTGCTGTACAAGAAAACAGCTGGAGGTGTGAAGGTTCAGACACACTAAGTGCTAGTGTGACTGGTATCTGGGATATGGGGGGGCTCCACCCGCAGGGCCCGCCCCCCCCCCCTGCCACGGATGAGAATAAATCTACCAAGACATGGTCTGCTTGGGGAGGAAAGGTGGCCAATCTCTCAAAGGAGAAGGGCCAAGAGCCTTTTCCTCAATGGGCTTTTATTGGGTTCAATTTGCACAGGAATACAGTTAAAGCTCATCAATCATTGTCAGGCAGTAAAGATCAAATAATAGATAACAAACAAAGAACTCTGAGGGCTTATTCTGAGTCAGGGTCAGTTAGCTAAAGGGCTATAAGATTTTGGCAAACAAACTTATTTCAGGCTTGGACCCTTATCATTTCAATTGAGGGTATAAACAAGGCAGGTTTCACAGGATTTTATGCATTCTTTCTTAGACCTGATCACCCCGAGGAATCCGCCCTTTCCAGCACAGGACTGCACGGCCCTCTGTCATTGTTTCAGGTTTAAGTCAGGCAGGGGAAGTAAGGCAGCCAAGAGATTAGGAGACTTCTTGCAGAAGAATGAGGACTCAGGCTATGTCAAAGCCGAGGGGCGAGGGTCCATCACCCCCTTTTTCTATAGCCCCCCGAGTCCTTCCCTGTGGGCCTTTTCATGACCATGCCTGTCTTAGGTCGTCCCTCCCTTGAGGATTCTTACCAGTCATTGGCTAACTGGTCAGGCTCAGGGCCAAGCAGGGTAAAGTAAAGTGGGCAGGGGCGGCACCCCTGCCAGGGAGATAAGCTTTGTCTCCTTAATGGCTACGGAACCAAGGTCTCTGACTCAGCCTTAGCCATGGGGGTTTACAGCTTCTGAAACCAGGCAGGGCGGTTCCCCAAATATATGTGTTTGGGTGTAACTCCCGAGGGAGGGAAAGTTAAGTACATTCCTAGTGAACTGCGACAATGTTAGATTTCAAGCAATAGAGAGACATAGTAATAAAGAAGGCTATGTTCATAAGGGTTACATTATGCCAGCAGCTGTGTGAAGATGGGAGGCGGGCACGATGGAGCAAGGCACCCTGAGATGTGGAGACCGGTTCTGACAGACTTCAGGAGGGAAGCTGAGGGAGTGAGTGGTGATGGGGACGCGGGGAAGGCGGATGGATGGCTTAGGTGTGGACCTGTGACCTCTTTTCCCAGATTGGAGGTACCATGGATCTTGACATTGTGGCCATTTCTTTGGGGGTGTATATTTCTCTGAAATGTTTCTGAAGGGTGCTCTCACCTGCCACTCTGGGCAGCACAAAGCATGCAAAGAGAAGGGCCTGTGATGCCCTCATCCCAACAGTCAATATTTACGCTCCTCCAAGCGCTTGATTAGGGTTGTTCATGGAGCCGGCCCTTTGAAACACATGCGGTGCACATGTTCTGCATTGCAAAGTGCGTATTTTTAATATTGATCTCTCAAAATCCTACAGGCCGCATTGATTTTCACAGGACCAGGGAGACGGACTGTGATAAACCAGAGACACTTACAGCTTCATCAGCCCGAAGGACATGACTTATTTTCCTCTTTCTTGAACTTTGCTTGGTTTCCTGGGAATATAACTTATTTTTATTCCTCTCTCTATTTCTTTATTTTGTATCAGCCTGTATTAAACTCCTATAAATAACCTTGGAGACACACGGCACAGATCCATTTAATTTTCCTTTAGTTATCCTGAGTCAGAACAGATGTGTGTTTGTGATAGGCTAGGGGAGTCGAGATGAATCATAGGTGTGGGAAGAGAGATGAGAAGCCTCCTGGCGTCTGTTTGGGAACATCTGACTGATTTTAGGAGATCGGCAAACAGTGTGGCTCAGTTTGGCCTGGTCTGTTTGGACCCTGTGACTGGCCACAGCTGAGTCCCTAAGAAGCCACAATATCAGGAACAGGGCAGGGAGGGTGACGTTCATAGAATGATGTGTCTTCTGGCATCACCTGACTGTGCTGCCATTCCGTGGCTCAGGCCATTAACTGATGCCTTACTGTCTTTTTTATATGTTTGGGGGGTTAAGATAGATGGGAGACCTGAGGTGAGATTTACGGAGTGGAGATTACTTGGCCAATCCACAAGTGGTAATTGAGCATTGGCTGTATGCCACTCCTTGTGCTGGAAGCGGGGCTGTGTGGCGTGTATTCTACGTGCTCATGGACAAGGACCCTAAGGTGAGGGCAAATGTACTTTGCATTACCCTGGGAAATTACTGAGTGTCTCATGTCAGGCACAGGGCTAGCTGGGGCATCAGGGATATGAGCTAGGGTGAGAACAAGCCCTCAAGAATCAGTGTGGCAGGGCAGCATCAGCTTATCTCTGTGAGTGTCCAGGGATACACCTTGCCCTGCCATGATACAGTATGATATTCAATGCCAAGAGTATATTGTCGTGAACATGTCAGACTCACAGCACGGAAGGTGCAGAGGAGATAGGGAAACTATGAAGGGCAGATCCTTAGGGGAGGGGGCTGCAGGAACCAGGGAAGGCATCAGAGTTCAGCCACCTTGTCTTGGGAGACAGTGCAGCCTTTGTTGAAAGGATTAAAGAGAAGAAACCGGGACACACATCCACTTGGCCTGGGAGGTATGTTATGGAGATGCGCCCCCCACAGCACTGGCTGAGGCCAGTGTGTCCGGGTGGGGATTGAAATGGAGTGCCACAGACCCTAACTAAAGTATGCCACTTACCTGGGGATGTTGTGAGAATGCTCTGTAGGTCCAGGGTGGGCCATGGCTCTGCATTTCTAATACGTTCCCGTGTGTCTGCTGGCCACACTTTGAGAAGCAAAGGAGAGGAACCCCCTCAGAGTGGATATAGTTGGGAGGCATTAGAGGACATGACCAGCCGGCTACAGATGGGTGTATGTCACCTGGGAAATAACTTCCTGAGAATATTTCACTGAGACTGTATGTTTTTACCTGCCATCCCTTGTCTAACTCTCCAAACAGCACTGTCACGTAGGTTATCGTGAGCCTCTTTGAACAAATGTGCAAAATGAGGCAGAGTGACTGCCTCATTTAACAAGGTCTCTGCACTGCAGGCTCAGCTCTCCAGACAAGAGTGGAGGCATCAATCAGACAGAGCCAGCTCTGCTATGTAGCAACGGTAGGACTCTGGGCTGTCCGTCCCTTCTTGGTAGTCTCACCTGTAAAATGGGATCTTATGTGGATCAAAGGACATGAACCATGTGGATTTTGTACAGGACTTATTCTAGAAACATTAATTATTATGCAGGAATTGGCAACCTTTTCCTATAAAGGCCTGGTAGTAAATATTCCACAGTTTGAGGGTCTCAGGGTCTATGTTGTGACTGTTCAACCCTGCTGTTTCATATAGAAAACAGCACAGACAGTAAGTAGTGGGTATGGCTATGTTTCAAACAATTCCATTTACAGAAACAGGTGGCAGGTCAGAATTGCTCTAGGCTGTGGTTTGTTGACTCTTGATGTCATTATAACAATAAGATTCTTACTAAGTAGGCACAGCAAAGGGATGAGGAGAAAGCCCAGGATGGAGTGTAAATGGAGCTTTGTTTAACCCACATATGAATTGCAAATGATGCCCAGGCCCAATCCATTCCTAATGGCTTATCTTACCAAAAAGGCAAATAAAACAAAATAATGTAAGTAACTTAACACCTGGTAAGACTGAACTCTTTCATAATGGAGCTGTTAGGGACAATGAATAGTGACATCAGTGCAGTCTATTGTTTTGAGAAATAAGAAGACATTCCCTCTGAGGCCCCAGAATTACAGAATGAATCTCTCTGAGGCGGAGTCAGCCAGGTACGTGTTATCAGTCAGGGATGGCTGCTCCATCCTGTGTGATTTCCATGCCCAATTGCACCGTAAAGACTCAGGAAATCAGGCCCTGTTTGGAATGCCTGCCCACCCCCATTTATTTACGCGGCACATAGAACTGGGGGCTACCAGAGGGGACTGGAGGAGGTGGTAGAAAGGTCCAAGTTCCCTGGGTATGACTCTATGGGCAGGTAGGCTCATTGTGAGGTACAGGGTCCAAACCAACCTGTGGGACTGATCCTGAGAGCCCTCCCCTCCCTTGTTCCCATCTCCCACTCCCCAGCCCCTGGATGTCCAGAGAGGGGCAGGTTTTGTTTTTGTTTTATCCACCCCTGTGTTCCTAGAACTTGGCATGTAGAAAGACTCAATAAATACACTGAGTGAGTAACTGAGTGGCCGAATGGGTGAATATGAACCACCTACCTAGATGCAATAGGAAACAGGTAAAAAGATGGGACTTGGAAGAAGAAGGATCCAGCCTTCAGAGCTTAGAAAGGGTGTGTAGGCCTTGACTAAGAGAACTGTTGATTCAGAAGGTCTCAGATTCAGATAGGAAAGTAGGCCCTGATTCAGCCAAAGAGATAAGGTCCACCAGAAGGAGGCAGAATGTGGGTGGTGACTAGATTATCCATACCCCATCTTAGAAATCCTGTGAACTCATCTCATTCTCTGTTACTGTATCTTCAATGGCTGTGTTTCCTCCTCCTGGAAGAGTTCCACCCCACTTCTGACTAACTCTTGCTCATCCTTAGCTGCTAAGCTAAACTGTTGCTCCTTCAAGGAAGAAGACTAAGTTAGTGGGAGCAGTCCCACCATCACACCTGCTTTCCCAGCACTGCACACTTCTCTTGACACACTCATCATCCTGGGATTACTTGTGCATTTCCGACTCCTTCTCCAGAATATTAGGCCCAACAAAAGTAGGCACTAGGTGTGGTTTCATCATCATCATATCCCCACTGGCAAGCACAGGGCTTGACACACAGGAAGCTTCAGTGGGATTCCACAGGATGGGTCCTGGGTCATCTTAATTCTAGACACCAACAGGTGGGGTACTGAAGATGTCATCACAACTCTGCGGCTGACCCTGGACCTACGCCAGACACAGTGGTCTGGAGAAGGACCCAGTGTCTCCTCTGGCTGGGACTAGGGGAGCTTGGATTGATAGATGGCTCATTTATTTAGCCCTCATATATTGGGTATCTATTGTATTTTGATGCCAGTGATACAAAGATGAATAAAATACCATCCTTCTCCAGATCACGGACATGAAGAGGAGAGAAAGACATACAAACAGAGAATTTCTGTACCATGAATAATCTGTGAATAGGGATCTGTTTTGGAGGATCTGGACAGGTAGAGGAGGCGGCAGGCAGCACATGTGGGTACCACAGTCCTCTTGCATCTTCAGGTGTAGGTGGGGTACCTTGGATCTCGCTAGAAGGCAGATGCTGATTCCCTGGGTCCAGGTAAGGCATGCGACTCTTAATTTTCTCATAACTCCCAGTAATGCTGATGCTGTTAGTCTGTGAGTCCCACTTTGAGTAGTAACAGTTTTCAGAAAGGTGACGTAATGAAGCCTTGAGGGACAAATGGAACTTTGCAAGGTGAAGAAGGGAGGAAAGGATGACCTGGCTGAGTGAAAGTGCTACAAAGACCCAGGCTCTACAGGTACAAAGCTTGTTGTGGTGATTATAAAAAATGTGGTACACCTGGCTTGTATGGAGTGAGACAGGGGGCAGAAAAGGCCATGGAGAATTGTATACACTGTGCTGAGGGACTAAGCGCCCCCTGCAAAGGACAGGGAGACTTGGAGGCTCATTCTGTAAATAATATAAAAGAGTGTGTTTTAGATAAACCAGGTCATTGACAAGCTGATAGTGATTTGCTTTCTAAAGTAAATTTTTTAAAAATTCAAAAGCAGAGACACTCCCTTTAAAGCAGGGTTTCTCGACCTTGGCACTGTGGACATCATAGCTAGATGATTCTTTCTTGTGGGGGCTGCAGTCCTGTGCACTGTGGGACACTGAGCAGCATCTCCCACTAGATGTGGGGAGCATCCTCCTTTCCAGGTGTAATAACCAAATGACTGCAGATGTTGCCAGGTGTCTCCAGGGTGCAAGACACCCCTGGCAGAGAATCAGTGCTCTAAACCATGTAATGCTTCATTCCTCTGGTGCTCCCTTCACAGAAGCCCAGTGCCCTCCAGTATCCAGAAGCCTTGGATTCCTGGAATAGGCACCACCTCTGAGCCAGATCCACCCACATGCTGTTTCTCTGAAGTATCAGCGGGAGAGGAGCCTAGAGTGAGAAACAATAATGCTCCTGCTTAAGAATTCTGTTTCAAAAATAATACAGTGATTTGCCTTTCCTTCCATTTCCTGGCCCTTCTCTCTTCTTGATGCATAAGGAGCTGTTGAAAATAATGAAAATTCCATGTCCTTAAAACCCGTGGATGTGTTTAGAGTTCTAAGAATACTCTTAAGGTAAAATAATACCCAAAGTAGATTCACACAGATACTGAACTTCTAGTAATTTCCTGTCCATCATAATATCAGCTTAGGTTGGCTGATTTTTTTATACAACCCAAGCTGATTTGTCCTGGCATTTTTACCATTAAATTCTACTGGTGGTTGTATGCCAGTTTAGTGGATATTATTGCCAGTTTAGGGGATATTATTATAAATATGCCAATTTAGGGGGTATTATTATAAAACACATAACTGAACAAAAAAAGCTTATACTTTCTCAATATCTGTTGTCTTGGGGTGCAGTGAGGGAGGCAGTAAGTACAATGGTTAGATAGTGTGGGCTTTGGCTTACCATAGGCTGGGGTTCAAGTGGGAGTCCTGGCCCCATTACTGAGATTGAGCAGCTACTTAATCTCTCTAAGACTCGGTTCCATGATCTGAAAGAAGAAGCATTTGTGAGGATTAAATGAAACTACAAAAGAATTTTTCTGGTAAGAAAAAGAAAAATTGTCATGTTTTAGGGGAAACATCACAGTGATGTGTACTTTCTGGAAATAGGAAGGAAGAAAGACAAGGCTGTCTTCATTATGCATCTGTTATAGGCCAGGCCACCATGGAATACCTGACCACCTGTCCACAGGTGCAGAAGAATTTCGCAGATTCCTGGCATGTCATAGCTCATGTAGCTGTGTTTGACTCCAATGCTCACATTCCTTCAACAGTACTGCACCGTGTGCTGAGATGTGGCTCTGCTGGTCAAGTAAAACTCGGTGGGAGTTTTCCATTGCAGTGCAGGGTCAACATTGGAACTTATAGGTGCCTGGTTTACTGCTTCCTGTGCTGCTGTTCTGTTTTTTGAATTCATTCTTCAGTGCAGGTGGCACTGCCCTCTACCTTTTGCCAATTCTATGACCTCAGGCAAGTTATTTAACCTACTTTTCCACACCTCTAAAAAAGAGATAACAGTCCCTTCTGAATGAGTTTTAAATGAGTACTTGTGAGGATGTGTTGTCCAGTACTGGCACATAATAGGGGTCATAAACGTTTCTTCTGTTATCATTCTTCCCAAACACATGTGAGTTGGACAGGGGAACCATAGATAGACTCTGTGGAGCAGTCTGTGTGGGTTACTGTCACACCCTCATTGGAGAGTCACAGAGATAATGTTTGGAGCCTTTCAGACAAACATGAGTGTCCTTACACTGAACACACCCTCACATCATCTTTGGGCCTCACCTCCCCACCATTGTACAACTTGGGTTTAACTTTTGCTCTATGTGTGAAGTAGATATTTGTCTTCTTTGGGTGCAGACAGATTTTCTATAGTTCTTTTGCTGGTCAAACCTTCAAGCAATAAGCCTCACCTTTATCGACAGACTTCAGGCACCTTGAAAAATAAAACAAACAGGTAAAAAACAGAACCTTGTTCAGGGAAACAAAACTTTGCCCTAGGCCGTAACTTATTGATTCACCCCAAACATGCTTACTTTAAGATCTCCAAGCCTTATGATCAGGTATGGGCATCTTTTTGAGAGAGATGGATAGAAACATTCACTGTGGACCGAGAAGCTGACATAGATTGTTGTTTTTACCTTCTGCAAACAAATAATAATAGCAATTTGATTCAACACACATTTGTTGGGCAGTAACTTTATTCCAGGTGCTAATGATACAAATATGGGTAAAATAGTCTTTCTCTTCTGGAAAATAAAGATGTAATAAAATAGTAGGTTATCTCATGGTTTTATTTGGTCTCTCAAGTAATTTGTACCAAAAGAAGATCAAATAGCACCACTGTCACATTACAGATGAGGAAACTGAGCATCCAAATATTAGAAAGTAGATGGCATTCATTCATTCATTCATTCACTTAACCAAGATATAGTGTGCACAAGATATCCAGTAATGACCACCATATATAGTGGAATTTGGGAATTTTCAGCCTGCATGAGGAGAGATGCACTAAGCTGTTAAGCACACATGTGTGCAGAATTAGAAATTGCAGGATGTTCTGTGAAGGAGAACAAGACAAGGGCAATTTAGATGGCGGCTGGTGATGAGGCCAATGGATGTGACATTGACTGAAGTCTGAGAGATGGGACAGGGTGGTGTGGTAAGAATGAGGGCTGTTTTCCTGGCAGAGGGAAGGAACTGAGGCAGAAAAGAACTTGGATCTTTTAAGGGATTAAAGAATACTAGTGTGGATGGATCCTAGAATTCCCAGTGGGGAGAAAAGAGCAAGTGGAGACTGGTGTAGCTGCTGCCACCCCAAATGCCTCCTGGGGTCAGAGAGGTTATATATTTTTTTTGCATGGAGTCAGCCGGGAACCTGAAGACTGGAGCATGCATGGCTTCCTTGAGCAGACCTTTACCCTTTGGGAATAGGGACCCTGTGTCAACACATTTTCCATTTTCTACAAGAATGTTCATGATCTGGGAAGTTGGTATTGCATTTTAAAAATTATCCTATATTATAGGAGCTAACTAGAGAAGATGGGACATATTTGGGGGTGGGGTGAATGTGTTAAGTCTGAGATGCATCAGCCTGAGGTCAGGACATAAGTTAAATTGGGGAGTCACTGACAATGGCTGGTGTTGTAAGAAAAAGGATTTAGGATATCACTTAGGGAGATAGTGTGGCGAAGAGAAGAGGTCCAGGCCTGAGCCGCAGCAAACTCTAACACAGTAGCAGGTTAAGAGGCTGAGGAAGAGTGACTGAGTAATTTTGGGGAAATGCTGATGCCACCAAGTCAAAAGAAGACAATGTTAAGAAAAGCAGCATAATTGTACTTGAACACTGACAGAGATGTGATGAGGCCTTAAATGTGTCCTGTAGATTTGGCAATAATTTTAGAAGAGTGGTAAGGAAATTATTTGTATTTGGGGTTGTTATAGGATGAAAGAGGGGATGGAAATTAAATTCGGTATGAAACAAGTATTTCAAGAAGCTTGGATATACAGGGACCAGAACTAAAGGCCCAGTTCCTCTTCCCTGAGCTGTCAGTGAAGCATGGGCTAAGCATCTGTCCAGAAAAGGGTGTGACTCTAAGTTCACTTTATGTTCTCTTTGGGACCTCTGCCTCTTCCCACGCTGTTGTCTTTGAGTTTCCACAGTAGCACATGTTTTCTTTCAGTATTGATGATGTGATTCTTTTCCTCTCCACTGCTCCACCTAAGTCTAAGCCTCCATCATATCTTGTCTGTAATTTAAATAGAGCAGCCAGATTGATTTTGTACAGACAAGTAATATTGGGCCACATTTTTTTCTCCAAACTGAACTCAGGAACAGCCATGCTCTTTTTGATAATGACCTATAGGGCTTCTGTGATCAGCAACACCTCTTTGAAGTCATGCCCCCTTGACTTCATCTCCTACCAGGCTTGCTCCAGTCATTCTTCTGCAGAGACACTGGTCTTGTAAGCTGCTCCTGAAACACTCCACATCCATCCCCAAGGCCTTCTTTTGCACTTGTAGTTCTCTGCACCTGGGATGTTTGCTCTTCAAATGACCACAAGACTTGCCCTTCATTTTCTTCAGGTCTTTATGCAGTCATGCCTTTCCAACTGCCAGATCTAAACTTGCAGCCTCTAGCCCTCTTGACCCTCTATGCAAGGCACTTAACACTATCCAGTAATACTACACACTTCCCCTCCTTATCATATCCATTACTTCTCTCCTTACTTCAAAGCATGCTCCAGTGGTCTTTGTCTCTCTTGCTTACTGATGTATATCTAGAACAGTGTCTGGGGTGGAGTAGGTGCTCAAGCAACAATTGTACAATGAATCAGTAGCAACATATTTTCAAATTATCAAAGTGTCCAAAGTTCAGGAAAGAGATTCAGAATCCACACACATGTTCTTGGTTCTTATTGTGGGCCACTCATTACAACTTGTAACTTTATCTCCATTATTCTTGTGAAGGGGCAATCCTATCTCTATTTCACAGATGAATAAACAAAGATCCGGGGGATTTAAAAGATTTTCTTCTTGGTAGTCAAGATGTAAGTCACAAAGTCAGGTTTTAGATCCAGGTCTCCAGGCCTCAGTTGGGTTTATACTTGGCCTTTTCTGGCTGTGGGTAGTGGTTCCTCATTGCTTGGGGAAAGGATAGTGGGGGCACATGGAAAAAGAAGGAAGGCAGGAAAGGATTTTTCAAAAACTAGAACCTCATATAATCTGATGTTCTTGTTACCTCAACCACAGAAGAGATTTTGAGTGTCTTTTTTGACCCTCTGGAAATAAGGCAACTCAATGGAAGCCTTTGCTTCCACTGCCATGATACTACTGACCAGTTCCCTTGCCTCTCTAGCTTTGGATTCATATGTGGTCACTGCAAGCTCATGTTTTTGGTGGCCTTGTGGCTTCTTCCTACTTCTTCTTCTGTGTCTTTGGGCTTTCTCTTATCCACTAATTAGCTGTCTCTAAATTTCATAACTCCTAGAGAGAGGATCATTTATTCAATAAATATTTATTGAGCAATTTTGATGGCCCAGGCACTGTACGTAGATACCTGAGTATTCCTGTCATCACAGAGGTAACAACTTGTAGGCAAAATGCTTGCGTCAGTCCTGGGCACCAGCAACATCAGCATTATTATACAGGACTCATTCATTAGAAATTCAAATTCATGGGCTACAAGCTGACCTACTGAATTCCAGTCTTGGAGCATGGATCTAAGAAAACTGCATTTAAACAAGCTTTCTGGGTGATTCTTTTGCACATTAAAATTTAAGAACCGTTGCTGTATACAATAGCTTCCCTTGGGCTGTCTCACCCTGGTCTGTTCAGCTGTGGCAGAAGGACAGGGCCATCAGTTACTTTTCCTCTGAAGGACCTGTTGGCATGGCACTATCTAGGACACAATATAAACTTTTCCGATAAAAACACAGTTGCTTGATGACCATCTCAGCCACCCTTAAAAATTAGGTTTTCTGACTTCACTGCATAAAGTTCACCAACCTTGTTTTTATTGCTCTTGCTGCTTGCATTTTTCTGTCTCTGCTTCACAAATCCATCTGCTGAAAGAATTTCCAACAGGGCATTCTTCGCTGACTCATCAAACTGTACTCTTCTGTTCTCTTAAACTTTGGAGGAGTGGCAGGTTTTCTTGAGAGCTTTTAGGGAGGAAAAGCTGACACTAATTGAAAGACACTCCTAACACTCAAAGTTAGAGTCCACCTTCATATTAGACAAAGTTAATAAATGTCTGTTTCCAGCCAGGCTTCCCAGTTCTTTCTGTTTCCCTGTGTTCAAGCCCAGCTTTCAGGGACTGACTACCTGGGGCAATTCTGGTGCCTGCAGCTCAAGGCATCCATTCATCAAAGAGGAAGACAGTTTGGTGGGATGGAATAGTAATGAACAGATTTCTATAACAAAATTAAGTTTGGGTTTGGGTTTGTTTTTGTTTTTTGAATGAAGTTTCAGACAGGTTTTATTTACTTGCATCTTTTGGTCCTATGTTAATTCTTGAAAATTAAGAAAAATATGAAAGCTAGTTAAAGGGAGTCTAGAATTCAGGCTATGGTTTTCTCTCACTACCTCCATGGAAAGATCTAATATGCAACTCCAGCTTTCAGGCTTGTTCATGCGTCGATTGATTGATTTGTTTATTCAATAGGTAAATATATATTGAGCAGGGCCTGGAGGCTTTGACAGGGCACTCAGTGTGGCTACAGTATCCATCATGCTTAAGTGGCTCCTGTAGGCTTTCTCTGGGAATGTGACCCTGCACACTTGCTTTGGAGCATGTACCACATACCCATGGCTTCAACTTTGCCACAATGATGACTTGAAACATTTCCTTTTTAGGTTTCTCCCCTGAGCTTCAGACATCAATATGCAAATGCTTAACTGACATCTTCACTTGCATATTCACATTCCCCCCACATGCAGTATATGCACTGTATTAAACCCCTAAGCTTCCCCATACAGCTTAGTTTTTCTTCTAGTGTTTGCTAGCTCTGTTAAATGACATGACCAGCCATCCAGTTGTTCAGCTAAACTCTGAAAGTCACCTCTGAGCTGCTTGCTTCTATATTCCACACAGTCTATCATCAAGCCCTGTCAAGTATCCCCCTTAGATGTCTCATTAATGCCTCAGCTTCTGTTATCCGCCAACATCACTCTGGTTAAAGATATTATCCTTTCTCGTTTTGAGGATGGCACTAGACTTCTGTCTACCTCCTGTCCCCTGTAAGGTCTTGACCGATCTGTCCTTTCCCCTACATCCAGGAGACACTTCAAAACCAAAAACTGGTATTATACCTCTGCTAAAGATTATTCAATTGCTCCTCATTATCCTAAGGATAACAATAACTATTGTTTATTAATAGTAACTAGTACTTGTCTTGTACTAGGTGCTATTCTGTGTTCTATATATTGGTACCTATTTTCATATATTATCCCATTTAAACAAAATTGAAATCATTGCAATGGCCATAAAATTCTGCAGATCTGACCCCTACTTGCTCCTCCTGGCTTATCTTTGTTAATGGTTTCCACAAACCTTTCCCTCTTACATATAATGCAGTTCCTTCTCTGGTTGAATTTGAAGTGGACCTGCTTCTGTAAACAATCTTGTAATTCTGTGTAGCTGCTAAGGCTGATGAGAAGCTGACCTCTGCCATCCTGGGTATTGAACATGAACATCCCTGGTCCAGCAGAAAAAAGCAGGGTTCTGGCATCCAGTCTGCATTGTGATTTGGGCAAGCCACTCTGACTCGATTAGGACACTGATTAAAAGTCAGGAAACCCATTTCCAACTTGTTTAAGCAAAATGTAGGAATTTACCAGAAGCATGTAGAGCATCTAATAAATCCCAGGGTGTAATCAAATGAACCCAGGCCCACAGCAGACTAGGCCGAGAACCAGGGTGGAGGGGGAGGTCAACTCCATCCTTCTCCCCAGACCAGGGGTCCATACTCCAGAACACGCCCCCAACTCTCAATAAGCAAGGCCCACTGACTGGCCCAGAGCAGTGGACATGTATCAGCTCTGGTTCCAACTCTTCAGACCCATCATTTCAACAGCTCTTCTGGGATCAAGGATCCAATCATGTAGGTTAGGAAGATGGGGTCGAAGAATGTTACTCTGTCTGCCAAGGTGGATAGTGGGGCAGTCAGAAGGGGCACTATAGCCCCACCAGAAATCCTGAGGTGCATCTCTGGCTTCAGCTTTGTCATCTTTAAAAGCTTTCTGAGCACTTGGTTTCTCCTAGCTCCTCCCTACATAGAGTTTGGGCTCAAGGCCACAGTAGACACCACAGTGCTCTTGAAACGTAAACCACATGTAGCCTGGACTCTGAGGAGGATCGGGGATTAAGCAGAAAAACCTCTTGTACTGTTTCTGCAAAGAAGCTACAAATCCCCTAAGTGCCAGTGAAGGGGAAGCTTTGACTGGGAGAAGATCAGAGAAATCAAACACTCGTTCTGCTCTCATATACTAGGAGGGGATTTCTGGATGGCAACAGTGAATTGCATGTCTCTTTGCAAAGCCAAAGCCCACATTAACACAAAAGATAGATTGAATCAGTGGGGGCTGGGCATTGCTGAGGGTGCGGCAAAATTAGCACCTGTGTCCCTGTGCAAGGGGGGCTACCACTGCCTATTAGCACCAGGTGGAGTGTCTGAACCAGCCCTTCACCCATCCCTGCTCTCACCTGCCATGCTGCTGCTTCCTGAGCAGATGAGTCCTGCATACTCCTGCCTTTTCGCCTACACCTACACCTGGCTGGGGAGTGGCGGGGAGCAAGCCCTTCCTCTCTGTGGAGTGAATTCTATCCACTCTGCATGCTTAGCTTACAAGACACCTCCTCTGTGAGCCCTTTAAAAAAGCATTTTCATGAGATATGACTTACATATTACAAAATTCACTCTTATTAAATGTATAATTCAATGTTTTTTAGCCAATTTACAGAGTTGTGCAGCCATCACCATCACAAGGTTTTGAACATTTCCTTCTTCCCCCAAAGATCTTTCATAGCCTTTTGTATTGAGTCCCATTCCCACACTGAAACCCAGGCAAACACTATTCTCTGCAACCCTTTTCTCCGAATCCTCTCCAACATTTGTTTGTTGATTTCTTTATGTTGGCCACTCTGACCAGTGTGAGATGACACCTCATTATGGTTTTAATTTGCATCTCGCTGATGGCTAGTGATGCTGAGCATCTTTTCATATGTGTCTGGGCCCTCTGTAGGTCCTCTTTGGAGAAGTGTCTGTTCAAGTCCTTTGCCCATTTTTTAATTGGGTTGTTTGACCTTCTGCAGTGGAGTCCTGTGAGTTCTTTATATATTTTGGAGATCAGACCCTTGTCTGAGGTATCATTGGCAAATATGTTTTCCCAAACTCTTGATTCTCTTTTCACTTTAATGCTGTTTTCTGTAGCCATGCAGAAGCATTTTGTTTTGATGAGGTCCCATTTGTTTATTCTTTCCTTTATGCCCCTTGCTTTAGGGGATGTGTCTGTGAGGATGTTGCTGCGTGGAATGTCTGAAATCTTCCGGCCAATGTTTTCCTCTAGGACTTTTATGGTGTTACGACTTATATTTAAGTCTTTTACCAACCTTGAATTTATTATTGTGTATGGTGTAAGTTGGTGATTGAGTTTCTTTTTTTTGCACGTAGTTGTCCAGATCTCTCAACACCATTTGTTGAAGAGGCTATTTTTGCTCCATTTTATGCTCCTGCCTCCTTTGTCAAATATTAATTGACCGTATAGACTTGCGTTTATTTCTGGGCTCTCTGTTCTGTTCCATTGGTCTATGTGCCTGTTTTCATGCCAGTACCAGGCTGTTTTGATGACAGTGGCCTTGTAATACAGTTTGATATCAGGTATTGTGATCCCTCCTGCTTTGTTCTTCTTTCTCAAAATCGTTGCAGCTATGCGGGGTCATTTATGGTTCCATATGAATTTCTGAAATGTTTGTTCTATATCTGTGAAATATGTCATGGGTACTCTAATAGGGACTGCATTGAATCTATAAATCACTTTGGGTAGTATGTATATGTTGATGATGTTAATTCTTCCAATCCATGAGCATGGTACATGCTTCCATTTGTTTCTGTCCTCCTTAATTTCTTTCTTCAATGCGGTATAGTTTTCTGAGTACAGGTCTTTTACCTTCTTGGTTAGGTTTATTCCTCGGTACTTTATTTTTCTTGTTGCTATATCAAATTGGATTTTTTTCCTGATTTCTGTTTCTGCAGTTTCATTGTTGGTGTACAGGAATGCCTTTGATTTCTGAGTATTGACTTTGTATCCAGCTGTTTTGCCAAATTCATTTATTAGGTCAAGTAGGTTTTTGGTTGAGTCTATAGGATTTTCCATGTACACTATCATGCCATCTGCAAACAATGACAGTTTCATTTCCTCCTTTCCAATATGGATGCCTTTTATTTCTTTTCCTTGTCTGATTGCTGTGGCTACGACTTCCAATACTATATTGAATAGAAGTGGTGAGAGAGGGCATCCTTGTCTTAGTGGGAAAGCTCTAAGTTTTTGTCCATTGAGTATGATATTGGCTGTAGGTCTCTCTTATATGGCCTTTATTATGTTGAGGAATGCTCCCTTTATTCCCACTTTGCTGAGTGTTTTTATCATAAATGGGTGCTGTACCTTATCAAATGCTTTTCCTACATCTATTGATATGATCATGTGGTTTTTGCCTTTGCTTTTGTTTATGCGGTTTATTATGTTTATTGATTTCCGAATATTGTACCATCCTTGCATCCCTGGGATGAATCCCACTTGATCATGGTGTATGATCTTTTATCGTATTGCTGGATGCGGTTTGCCAATATTTTGTTGAGGATTTTAGCATCTATGTTCATCAGCGATATTGGCCTGAAGTTTTCTTTCTTTGTTATGTCTTTATCTGGTTTTGGGATTAGGATGATGTTGGCTTCATCAGAAGAGTTTGGGAGTCTTCCATCTTCTTGAATTTTTTGAAATAATCTGTGGAGCATGGGGGTTAGCTTTCCCTTAAACGCTCTGTAGAATTCTCCTGCGAAACCATCTAGTCCAGGGCTTTTGTGTGTCAGAAGCTTTTTGATTACTCTTTCAATTACATCAGGTGTTAGTGGTCTGTTCAGGCTTTCTCCTTCTTCTTCATTGAGTTTTGGAAGGTTATATTTTTCTAGAAATTTGTCCATTTCATCTAGGTTTTCACATTTCTTGGCATATAGTTCTTCATAGTAATTTCCTACACTCCTTTGTATTTTGGTGGTATCAGTTGCAGTCCCTCCTCTTTCATTTCTAATTGTGTTTATTTGGGTCCTCTCTCTTTTTTTCTTGATGAGCCTGGTTAAGGGCTTCTCGATGTTTTTATCTTGTCAAACAACCAGCTCCGGGATTCATTTATCATTACAATTGTGCTTTTAGTCTCTATGTCATTTAACTCTGCTCTGATGTTGGTTATTTCCTTCCTTCTACTTGTTGTGGGTTGTCTTTGTTGTTGTTCCTCCAGTTCTTGTAGGTGTAAGGTTAGCTTGTTTATTTGAAATTTTTCTATTCTTTTTAGGTAGACCTGTATTGCTATGAACTTCCATCTCAGGACTGCCTTTGCTGTGTCCCATAGGTTTAGGGTTGTTGTGAGTTCATTTTCATTTGTTTTCAGAAAGTTCTTGATTTCTTCCCTAATCTTGTTATTTACCCATTCATTGTTTAATAGCATGCTATTTAATCTCCATGAGTCTGAGTGTTTCTGAGTTTTTTCCTTGAGGTTTGCTTCTAGTTTCAGTCCCTTGTGGTCAGAGGAAATGCGTGATATGATTTCAGTTTTCTTGAACTTGTTGAGGCTTGTTTTGTGTCCTGTCTTATGGTCTATCTTTGAAAATATTCCATGTGCATTTGAGAAGAATGTGTACTTTGCTTCTTTGGGATCAAAGGCTCTATATATATGTCAGTTCTGTCTATTTCATCTAGGGTGTTGTTCAATGCTACAATATCTTTGTTGATATTTTGTTCTGTCCATCTTTGACAGTGGGGTTTTAAAATCCCCTACTATAATTGTGTTGTGGTGAATATCTTTCTTGAAGTCCTCCAAGATTTTGTTTATGTATTTCGGTGCTCCTATGTTGGGTGCATATATATTTACAATGTTTATGTCTTCTTGGTGGATTCTTCCTTTGAGTATTATGAAGTGACCTTCTGGGTCTCTCTTTATGGCCCTTTTTTTTTGAAATCTGTTTTCTCTGATATGAGTATTGCTACCCTTGCTTTTTTTTCCTGTCTGTTTGCTTGGAAAATTTTTTTCTAGCCCTTCACTTTTGGTCTGTGTAGGTCTTCTGTCCTGAGGTGGGTCTCTTGTAGGCAGCATATGTGTGGGTCATGCTTTCTTATCCATTCAGCTATTCTATGTCTTCTGATTGGAGCATTTAATCCATTTACGTTTAAGGTTATTATCGATAGGTACTTATTCATTGCCTATTTTTGTACCTATGTTTCTCTCTCTCTCTCTCTCTCTCTCTCTCTCTCTCTCTCTCTCTCTCTCTCTCCCTCTCCCTCTCTCTTTTCCTTCCTTTCCTTAAAGCAGTCCCTTTAGCATGTCTTGCAGAGCTGGTTTTTTGGAGGTGTATTCTTTTAGAATTCTTTTGTCTGGGAAACTCCCTATTTGGCCTTCTATCTTGATTGAGAGCCTTGCTGGGTAAAGTAGCCTTGGTTGCAGGCCTCTGGTTCTCGTTACTTGGGATATTTTTTGCCATTCTCTTCTGGCTTGGAGAGTTTCCATTGACAAGTCAGTTGCTAACCTTATTGGGGCTCCCTTGTATGTTACTTCCTGTTTCTCCCTTGCTGCCTTTAAGATTCTCTCTTTGTCTTGGAATTTTGCCATTTTAATTATGATGTGTCTTGCAGTGGGCCTCTTTGGGTTCCTCATGATTGGGACTCTCTGTGTTTCCTGGATTTATGTGTTTTTTCTCTCATCAAATTAGGGAAATTTTCCATCATTACTTTTTCAAACAGGTTTTCTATCCCTTGCTCTTTCTCTTCTCCTTCTGCTATAGCTATTATACGGATATTATTACATTTTATGTTGCCCTGCACTTCCCTGAACCCCTCTTCATTTTTTCTGAGCTCTTTTCTTTTTCTTGCTCATTCTGGGTGTTTTTTCCTACCTTGTCCTCCAGTTCGCTGATCCCATCCTCTGCTTCATCGAGCCTGCTTTTGATTCCTTCCTCTGTATTCTTCAGTTCAGAAACTGTATTCTTCATTTCCTCTTGACCCTTGTTGATAGTTTCTATTTCCTTTTTCATGTTGATACAGTTTTACCGTGAGTTCATTGTAGTTTCCCTGTAGTTTCTGGTAATTCTGTGTGAGCTCATTAAACTTCCTGATAACTAATTCTTTGAACTCATTATCTGATAGTTGATTTGCCTCTGTTTCATTTAATGTTGTTTCTGAGGCTTCCTCCTTTCCTTTCATTTGGGGATTCTTTCTTTGTCTTCCCATTGTTTGTGGGACTCTTCCTGCTAGCCTGTGCTTCTTAAGTTGCTCTGTTCTGATGCCGTGGATTTATGGTGTAAGCTTCTGTGGTAGAATACCTGTGAGATGTAGTGGTATAGTCTCCTTGATATCCCAATGTTACTAATCTTGGGCTGTGGTTTATGTTGGCTCTGTGTATGTCTTTGGTTTTTGGTTGTTGTTGGGTCTTTCTTTGGTGTGTCTTTCCCTCCAGCTAATTATCTGGGGGTCAGTCTGTCCTCCACCTCTTGTTTTCTGTTGTGCAGGTGTGGGCAGGTTGTGTTGAAGCTGGTTCTTCCATGTGTACAAGGTTTTGAGGCTTTTCTTTTGCTCTTGTTCAGTTGTTTGTTCTTAGTAATTTCTTCACTATTTAGTTGTATTTTCAGATAGGTCCTGGGTTGAGTTAGTGTGACTTCCACTCCCTCCTTCACCATTTTCTGTTTTTATTTGTTGATGTTTCCTTTGTTGGTGGGTTTCTTCTTCCAGGAGGTATCCTGGTGTTCACGTATTCTACCTACTCTTTTTTATGGTAGTTTGTAGGGGGAAGGTGAAATAGTTTAAGAGAGCAGGTGTGTAGTATATGATATTTAAAGTACCAGCCCTTAGAGAAGAGATAGGAGATCCTTTGGGTATATATACTGTTAACCATGATAATTCACCCACCTAGCCACTTTTTAGAGAGGGTAGAAGGAAAATAAGACTCTTGTTGGGGGGGGGGGGAGCTTTGTGATTTGGATCTAGAAAGCTGTGAGCTTGTGGGAGGTCAGATTATGAGGTAGAGTGAGAGTAAAGGGTAGAACATAGGTGTAATGTGTGAGAGAATAGAGTTAACCACACCAGTAATAAAATTCAGGAAACAGTAAGGTGGACTGAGATCTGGAAGGGTTTCTGTGTAGTATTTACAGATGTATGGAACAGCTAGTATTTACAATAGTAATGGAGCAACAATCATATGACAGAATATATGAGCTGGATAACTAGAATAGGGAGTATAGGTCCTAGAGTAGTGTGCTAATGGAACACAAGTGAAGTGAAAGACAGTTAATTAACAATACACTGTGAAAGAGAGAACAGGGGAAAGCAGTCAAACAATGCAAATTAACCAGTCAAGCGAAGAAGACTTAACAGAAAGAAGAGAGATACAAAAATAGTAATAACATGAGTGATGTAAGAATAATGAAAAAAATAATAATGCAAATATACAATAATGCAAGTTCTCTGGAGTAGCAAAGTGAAATTTGTTTCACTGTCTCAGTTGTTGGCATGCCCCCTCTTTGGGTCCAACTTTGGTCATTTCACAGTTCCAGGTTTTATTTTCTTACTTGTGGGGATTAAAAAAAAAAAAAAAACACGGAAGGAAGAAGACATATAAAGGGAGAGAAAGTAGGAGTAGAACAAGAAAGAAGGAAAAAGAGGAAGAAGGTGTTAAAAGAAAGAAAAAATAATAAAAAAATAATAAACAATTACTTTAAGAAAAAAAAAAAAACAAAAAACAGCTTGCTGGCCAAGCCAGTTTTGCTGGTGTTTTTGGCTACAGCTAACTCAGGTGGCCTAGCCCAGCTCTTCTCAGTCCTGACCAGCACTAGGGCAGCCTCCGGCCCAGCTCTCCAGAGGCCCCCTGGACCCACAGTTTCAGGCACTCACCCTCTTCCAGGCTATGGGTGTGTGCATGCAGGGGCCTTCCTTGATTGGAACTCTCCCTCATGCCTGTGGTCTCAGGTCCCTGCTAGGTGAGGTTGCACACACTCCCTGGTCAGTGCCTGTGGTCTCAGGCCGCCCTGAGGTGTGCACTCTCCCCCCACCCCTATGCTTCAGATTTGGGCTGGATACCTGCCCACAGCCCCTCAAGAGCCCCCGGGCAGCAGGGTGGAGAGGAGACTGGAGCTGTTGCTGCAGGGGAATTCCCCAAAGTGCCCCCGAGGGTCTTTTTCTTTCTGACAAAATCCTCCTTCTCAATCCTGCCACTCCATACAAGGAAGGGCCTGTCCTCTCACACAGCCCACCTCTCACCCTAGATCAGGGACTGTCCAGGCCAGGGCCCAACACAGCCCAACTCTCAACTCTCCCCAACCAGCACCCATGGGTTTACCACTTTGTCCTTATTCCCCTCCCTGTGACTTCAAGCAACCAGGTCTCTCTTGGTGCTGCTCAAGCCTTGTTTGGTAGGGGAGGGAGTCCTTAGCTCGGCTCTCTCCCAGGAGTCTTGTGGCAGGCCTGGCAGGTGCAGGCCTGGGGCTGCAGTCGCCCTGGACCCTGCTCGTCCCAGGGACCTTTTTGTCCTGAAGCTATCCCCTTACCATCTGTGTTTTCAGTGTCCTCTATACTTTTGATCTCCTATCTTCATAAACGCTGGGGTACTGTTGGCTGTTCACTTCGTTCCTCAGTAGATAGGTAGGTGTTTCACCCCTGTGCAGGGGGAAGTCGACTCTGCTCCCACATATCTCGCCACCATCTTTCCTGCTCCAAGAAGTAAAATATTATTTTAAAAAAAAAGAAAATACAAGTCTTTGTCCTGCTTAGTCAGTTAGAAAACTGTGGAGCAAAGGGATCATATCCAGTCCATGGAACACCAGTTTGCAAGTTTGCAGCCTCAGGTCCCCATCCAGTGGGAGCACTGAAGCACTAAGTTGCCTTTTCCCTGCCATACCCTTCAGGGCCCCTGGGTGCTTTCAGGGCTGTTTCCTGTTCTCCACATGGGGTGTCCATGTCCCATTACAGTTTCCCCTGCACGCTAAGATGCTGGCTGCATGTCAACTGCACCTGTGCACTTTGCATGTTGGCAGGGCTCTTCCCCCACCAGTATCCAGAGCTCAGCCTGTCTCTTGAAAACTTTTGGAGCAACCCCATTTCCCACCTACCAGCTTAGTCAAGGAATTTCATTCTGACACTTGAGAAAGGGCCACACATACTTAATTCTGTGTGTGTGTGTGGGGGGGGGAAGATGTGTATGTTTTAACTTTCAGTTTATTATTTTTTAAATTTTTAATTACAGTTGACATTCATTATTAGGGGGATCATTTTGTAAAGTATATAATTGTTTGATCAATATATTGTACACCTGAAACTAATACAAAATAACATTGAATGTCATACACTTAATTTGCTGTTTGTTTACCAGGCATCAAAGGACCTAGTTTTTAGCTGAAAGAGATTGGTCATACCAGAGGTGATACAAAACAAGCAAAATCACAAATAAAATAACAACAAAAAGAGCCTGTATTGTAATGTAGATGCAGAAATCTAAATAGAAGACTTTCAAATATAACAACCATACCTCCAAACCATAGGCCACCCTCCAAAGGATTCATGTGGCTTCCTCTGCTGTGTGACCTTGAAAAATACCCCCTTCTACACCTGGTCCTCAGTTCCCCTTGTGTAAAATGAGGTTAATCTCTCAAAAGCCCTGGAGGATTGAATGTCACCCATGGAAGAAAAAACGGCTTTGTAAAATGCAAACTTGGTGGTAGAATAAGTGATTTCTTCTTTTTATTGCCTGCCCCCTAATACAGCTGCATTTTTACCTACCAGCGTTGAATACCTTGCTCTCTCTGCTCCCCACCCTACAGAAAGTGGTTAATGCATGTCCCAAACTCCCCCAGCCTGCGGCTTTAACACATTCAAGTATTATGGTTTTATTTCCTTGCAGGAACAAAGCTTAAAAATAGAAGTTGGGGGCACAAATGAGAACCATTAGATGTATTGACCTAGTCATGAGTTTATCTTGGTGAAATTCAGATTTGCTCTTTATTCCCAAAAGCAAAAGCACCTTCAATGGGCAGTTACAGAGGCATTACCAGGGCCATTTGGCAATAAAATCTGACTGACTTCATTATGGAGCATGGAGACAAGAAATAGCTGGTCTTAAATCACAGGGCAGCTGACCAGGATGCTTTCGGCTCAGGCTTCTGTGGATGGATCCTATTGGGTAGGAATGGAGCTGCAGGAAGGAGGACTGTTATTAAAAATGCAGAATTATATTAAATTCTTTTGTTTAGCTCAGTGCCCAAAGGTAATTTATGTGGAATGTGTAGCAGCCATATGGTTCTGCCTGGGAGCCGCCAGCACCTGGGCTGCTGTCGCTTTGCCTTCCAAGCATTCCACCTCTGAGAAGCGTCATGACAGAGGGCCATCTCCTTGCTTCCAGTGGATGAATTGTGGGGAAACAATTCCATTGGAAGGGGCTTGCTCTCCAAAGGCTGGTTTCCCTGTGACAGAGCTATTGGAAATGAGGAGAGCAAAACTTAAATGTGTGGCCTTTCTCAAGCTGCTCTACCCCACCCATTGCAGTATATAAGCTCTGCAAAGTAGTTTCTACCTACTTACTCTCTGCTAGTGTCCTGTTTGCAGTTTTTAGCCGAGAGAAAGCATAGGAGCTGTATTTTCGTGCCTGCTTCCTGCTAGGCAGAGTCAAGACCCTCATAATCTGCATCTCAAGTCGACCTGACAATGTGGTCAGGCAGGATGTTATTACTCCAACAATCTGGGTGAGAAGCCAGAGCCTCGGGACAGCAAGCTGGTAACAGTACCTGATACACGGAATGCTCTGTAGGAGCCAGGCCTGTGCTTGGAGCTTTAAACCACTATGATCTCACCCGCTCACCAAGTCCTTCAGATGAACCTTCTGTTATTGTCCCAATTTACAGAAGAGGCATCAGCATGTGAAGGGTCTTTTTCAAGGTGAAACAGCTTCTAAGCATCAGAACTGGCCTTAAAATGCAGCACAGTCTGGTTTCCACAATTCCATAGGGGCATGGGGAGATTACAGAGCTGAGCTGTCTCTGAAGATGGAAGTAGGGGGCAGATCTCAGACCACGTGGATCTTTTTTCCAGCTTCCCCTTCCCTCACTGTCAGCTCCAATGCACCCAGGCCTCTGCTGTTTTGGGGGATGGCTCCCAGATGCCCTATTCCCAAATGTTGTCAAATGTTGAGGATGATTCACACCCAGTGCTGGCTCCCCCTCCACGCCTGTCTGCTTCTGCACTTAGACACCTGCTGTCAGGCAGTCTCATTAAACCATCCTTAATTACTGCTGTGAAGGTGCTGAGAGAGACTTCTGTGCTCCTCCAACATGCCATATTGATCTGCTGCCCAGAGGTTTCTATCAACAGTGGATTAGAAAAGGTTAGTTTCCCTAGTTCTCTAATGCTCTTCCTGGTGGTAATTGGTTCCCATATGCAGCATCATTCTAAACAGAGGTGTCTGGCCTCAGTTTTCCACCTCCAGTTCCATCTAAAGTGAGGTTTGGCATAGTTGAAAAATCCAGGTGCCATGGTGCGAGTTGACCCTACTTTGTGAATGCTCTTGTCACAGGTCATTTGTTGTCAGTCTGTCTGCTGCTTCTCCTGCCCACCTTCAGTGAGGGTAAATCACACCTGTTTTTCTCAGTGCCCACAAGAGCGTCATATTTGTCTTACAAAAGCTCAGGTGATTCCTGAGGTTCCTTCTAATGCTGAGGCTCCATGATGATTTCTGGCAGGTTCTTCCTTTCAGGTAGATAATTTTTGACTTCTTCCTAAGTGCCTGTTCCCTGCTTGGCTTGCCGTGTGGCTCAGAGTAGGTGACTAGACTGACAGGGAGGGTCTAGAAACCAGTACCCATTAACATGATTGACAGAACTGAAGCTATTTATTTGGGAGAAGAATAGACTCACTCTCAACCAGAGGAGGTAGGGGGCAGAGCCCTCAAAATGTAAATGTGGAAGAAAGGGTTGTGATTTGCAGTGTGGTTCCCTAACAGGGTCCAGTCCGATGGAGAAAGAAGGGAGGGTGAGGGGCAGTCATGCCTCCTTCTGAGAAAAAGCAGTGATGATCAGCTCTGTTAGGAAAGCCGGGGTCAGTGCTGTGGCACCAAGGGCATCTAGGCACCGGGGACACTCAGGCTGAGGCAGTTTGCTTTCCTGTCTGAGCCTCAGCTGTGGTCCATGCATGAGCATCTGAAGTGGAGCTCTCCTAAGCCCTTGACAGTTGCTTTAGCATGTGAGTGGAATGAGGAAAAGCGGGCTTGTGAATTCCAGTGCTGATGTGGCCAGGCAAGTGGATGGACAGGCGGATGTGGACTGTGAGAGTCTGGACAACATTCTCCCTCAATACTGAGCTTCAGCTGGTGGCTGTGCTTTGGTAACCTGGACCCTGCATTACTAGATTTGGAGGCTTTTTTTAAAAGCCAGAAATTGAGGCCTTTATATGAAATCTCCCACATAAAACAAATAAAAAGTCAACTTAGTTTAAAAAAATGTATGGGACCAACAAAGCGCATTGGGATACCAGGACTCAACTTCTGCTGAATAACCTAGGAAGCCTGTTCATGATGTCCTGTCGGGTGATGTATTTAGTTGGTGATGATGCCCTTATGTAGACAGCCTGCTGGTCAAGCCCTGGCATGTGATGGGTAGTATTTTTTGCCCCTGGAGAGAGACTTCCTTTTATAATCCATGAGTCCTCTAATGACCTTCTTTGTTTAGTTCTGTCCTATATAACATTTTTAATTTGGTGAGGCAATTTGATGAGGATCTACAAGGCCTTCTAATTAAATATGCAGCTAATACAAACCTAAGTGTCATAGTTATTAAGAGGCACAAACACATCAGGACTCAAAACTACTTGGTCAAGCTAGAGAACTGGAGAGACTCAAGTTGAAATTCACTAGGGACTAAGGCAGAGTCTTGTGTTGAGGTCTAAAATATGAATTGCATTTTCATCCGATGAAAAGAACCAACTTGGAATGTGTTCATGTATAAAAAGGGACAAAATAAGATCTGGAAGGATTGTTTTGAGCACAAGATGAATGTAGCCAGAAGTATGATAAGTTTGATAAAGATAATAAAAAAAACTGAGACCAAAAATATAGATAGTCATCCATTAATCATCTCTTACTAAGCGTGTTCTCTGTGCGGGGAAAGATGCTACACAAACAGGGGATAGAGGGACAAGTAGGGTGGGTCCTGCTCCTGAAGCACTTCCAGCGACAGATTTAGATGCATCACAGTTCAAGGCATCAGTTCTTGGGTGAGATGCCCAGAATATACAGTACCTGCTTTCCTAGCATTGTATAATTTCACACAGGAGGCAAAATGAGTTATTGAAGGAAGAATAGGAGTTTTCAGGTGAAAGATAGAGAGCGTGGTTGCAGGAGTAACAGTCCCAGATACTCAGGCTTTTTGTCACACAATGTCTGGCATTGGACATTATGAGGCCCTGGGCACCTCGAGGGCCTTGGGCTTTGCATGATGTTGACTTGGCTCCTGATTCTCAGGGAGGATGCATGACTGATGTAGGGCTTTCTGTCTTCTGTCCAACAAGTTGAATCAATTATGGACAAGGCAACACCTTTCTGGGACAGTTTTTTTGGTTAATGGGAGAGTTGAACACCTGCCTAGCTGATGCCAATAATAGAAAAAGTAGGAACTACAGCCACTGGGTGGTGAGTTTATTGGGGGTAAGAATGGAATCCATATCAAGAAAACAGACAAGAAACAAAGAAAAATTCCGTCCCACTGTTGTTTAAAGCCCGGAACAAGTAGTGCTTGAAATATTGCCCATGGATTGTTTAGTTACACATGCCTGTCAATTCCCCTCCCTACTCCTCCCCTCCTTTCCCCTTCCCTTGTATCAGTGAATTAAATTAGTGAGCATCCTACATGATTTTACTGACCCACCATGGTCATAGGAAAGGATATTCTAGGCAGAGAAACAGCATTTGTGAAGCCCAGAGGCACAGAGAAGCACCGTGTGCTCATGGCCCCCACATGATGTCTGTCACTGGGTGTGTGGAGGGGACAGGCAGGAGATGCAGCTTGGGATAGACCAGACTGTGATGGACCTGAGGACACCTTGGCTGTCACGATCCCTTTTTGTCTGGTTGGCACTGATATGATTATTACAGCTTTGCTTGGGCAGAGCTCTAACCTGCTGTGAGAGACTCATATGGATACTGGTCAGAGTATACCAAAGACTTTTACATTCATTTACTGCTCTGTCTTCCTAGGAACATGAGGACATTGCCAAGTGTATCTGTTTTATAAATACAGAAATAAGAACAGAGAGTGTAGCAATTACCTCAAGATGACCCGGTGAAGCATCCAAGCTCAGAAGTAGCAAGGGTCCCTTGGTAACAGTGAGCAGCCTTCTGGCCACAAGGAGGGAAGAGAAGAATGGAAGGATTGAACCAGCACATCAGCACAGCCTTCTGGGGCAGCCAGTGTTCAGGAGCAGCACTGGCCATGTTCTCCAGCTTCAGAGGTGCTTCTGATTCAGATTGCACCAGGAAATGCTGAAACCCCCTAAACAGCAGTCTCCTGTCCCAGCGCCAAGTACTGCATGTACACTAGTCACCAATAAGGACAGCTGGGCCAGCAAGACAAGAAGCTCAGAGCAAACAGAAACCACAGGCATCACTCTGGACACAGGAGGCCCAGGAAGCTCTCAGAAACAGCTGGGAGACAGCTGGAGGGCCTCTGGCCATAATAATTTGCATATAACGAAGAGCATAATCTCATTTTGTAGTCACAGGCTGATGAGTTTGGGGACTTATGAGTTACATATATTTCATTGCCTTTTTATAGAGAAATAAAGAAGTGTGTATCTTTGCTAGGGATTCTTGCATATGTGTGTGAAGACACAGATAGGAGCACTCATGCCTATCTCTTGCTCAACAATACCGAGTATATTGGAAAGATTGCCGTGGTGATAGGGAGCTGGTACCTGTTCTTAAGGAAGAAAGAGTAATGAAATTCTGCCAGGGTTTTATCTATAGTATTAAAAATAAAACTTAAGAGAAAAAAGCCACCTTTCTGTTCCCAAGTTGTGCCAACCTCTCTCCTCCCTCCAGGCCTGTGCACCTGGCATTCTTCATCCTGGACTTATTCCTCCATGTGCTATGTCTCCTGCCTATTTCCCCTTGTCCCTGATGCCTCAGCTGAAATGTCACCATATCAGTGAAAGCTTCCCTGAGCCCCTGGAGAAGGCAGATTTTTCTTTTATTTGTTTTAATGGTGCTCTCTGGTTTTCCTTTGCAATACTTCTTACCTTGTATTTAGTAAGTAAGACTGACTGATTATGCCCTTTCTCCTCTGCTTAACTAGAGTTTCTGCCACAGCAGCTTCTTTGTCTCCTTGCTCATTACTGTATCTCTAGAGTCTAGTGTGATATCCCATACATACTGAGTGATCCATGGTGAATATTTGACTGGATGTATAAAGTTGGCCTTTTTGACCTCAAATCAGATATGGATATGTTTGCTACCGTTAGTTGTTTGGCTTGTGAAGCTGACATGCAGAGATCAGAAATTCATGTACTTCACCAGA
The DNA here is from genome assembly GCF_022682495.2 of Desmodus rotundus. Classification (NCBI taxonomy): domain Eukaryota; kingdom Metazoa; phylum Chordata; class Mammalia; order Chiroptera; family Phyllostomidae; genus Desmodus; species Desmodus rotundus. Next base: position 93,317,005 of record NC_071387.1, read on the forward strand.
CCAGGTAGTAAAAGTGGCAAGTATGAGCTCATCGCCAAAGGGAGCAGATGCTGCAGGGCATCAGCTGCATGTCACCTTACAAACCAAGGGGGCCAGTGTTTGCAGGTCTTACAATTTTGTTAAGAAGGCTTTGAAACCTTAATTTTGTGGATTCTCTTCTAATTTTTTAATCCTCACCTGAGAATATGTTTACTGATTTTAGAGAGAGAATAAGGGGGAGAGAGAAAGAGAAACATCGATGTGAGAAAGAAACATTGATTGGTTGCCTCCAGTACATTCCCTGACTGGGGATAGAACCCACAGCCTAGGTACGTGCCCTGACCAGGACTGGAATCTGCAATCTTTATGGTGTACAGGATGATGCTGCAACCAGCTGAGCCACCTGGCTAGGGCCCCTTCCAATTTTTTAATATGACAACAGTATATTTTAAAGTAAACTCTATATTGATCCCAGCAGTCACGTGTGGGAGCTGGACTGGGCTATGGGCAATGGGTGGCCCTCTCAGGAAAGAGGCTCACCACACTGGCCTCTCTGCACAGCTCAGTCTACACCAGGAGAGAAGAAATCCATCCTTAGTAGCCCTTAAAACATGCTTATTTAAGACCGCAGCCAACAACAGGGAAGCCAGAATAATGAAGGTCTGGAAACCATGCTATGGAAGGAGCTGTTGCCCAAAGTGCAAGTATTTAATGTAACTTTTTTAGCTTTGCTGCCCTGACTCTCCCAGTTTTGTGCCTAATTCACCAGATAAGAATCTGGACCCCAAAGTGCTGCAAACATGACCGCAAGCACAGGCAGGGGTGGTAGGTAGGTCATAAAGCCAATTATTAACAAATACGTCAGGTCCTGTGCACCCACACGGATGTTGTCCAACTTCCAAATAGATCCTTGAGGAGATCAGAGCTTTATTCCAATTACATGGTAATTTACCAGCTATTCTGGGAACTGCTCTTTGGAAATTGCCATCAGAGCCTGAACATAATTTTGAAATGTCCTCAATTGTGACAAATCTCCAGATTTGATTTTTTGAAACAGACAAGAGTTATTTGGAGCTAAGTTGAGTGAATTAAATCTGATGATTAAGCTTAGCAGTACTGTTTTGGGCCCCTGTGATGTGCACTTAGGCCCTCCTAAGAGCGTGGTCAGGACAAGTCATGCTAGGATTAGACATAGGGCCAATGGGGAGGAGGAAGGACGCAGGACCAAGTGGATGCCCATTTGGTAAGGATACAGTATGGATTTAGGGTTTGCTCACTTGATTCCAACATGCTCAGGTGTCAAGTCCAAAAGGTAACAAAAAACAGAATTTAGATGTGGTTTCAAAGGCCTGGTATGAGCAAATATTTACAGAATGAAGTGGTATGTTGGAGTGAGGTCCAGCTGTGCCATGGGGTGGGGAGATCTCCTGTAAGTCTTGGTCAGGGGCATGGAGAGCGGAGCCAAGCCCCTAGGAGGAAGCTATACATAAATCATATGAATAGGGGTTTAGAAGAAAATTTAGTTCTCTTTGGAGAATGAAGCATGAAGTATGTTGACCAGTTAGACTAAGGTGCTTATCAAAGCAGAAGGCCTGCATTTTAGTTAACACTGACTCCCTCCCTAGTCTTTTCCTGTCCAAGGCCTCTGCTTTCTCGCCTTCTCGCCATCTTCACCTCCTACCACTCTCCTTCTTTCTGAGCTTCAACCAGAAAAGACAACCAAAGGCTTTCTTTCTATACTTTGAATGCATCTACTTTATTTCTGCTCTCAGGCCTTGGCTCTCTCTGGCCTGCTGCCTGGGACACACATTCTTTAGGTTTTCAGTTGGCTGGCTCATTCTCATACAGATTTCATCTCAGATATTAACTTCTCAGAGAGGCCTTCCACGACCATCCAGACCAAGTTTTCTTCCAACCCCAGTTACTCTGAACCCCGTACCTTATTTGTGTCTTTCATAGCATATCCAAACTCACATTGTCTATTTCCTCTTTCTTTTTACCCATCTCCCAGCACTACAAGGGAATTATATGAGGGCAGGAGCTTTTGTTTGTTTTCTCATTTGTCCTCATGGCTCTAACTATGCATGGCATTCAATATTTACTGAATGAATCAACAAGTGAATGACAATGTAGTCCACAGGACAGAATTAGCCCACTTAGTGTATGGGTTGAAAGAATTCAGGAGATGAATAGAATGTCCCTGTGTCACTTGGTGCTAGAATCATTTGGCAGCAAGTCTGAGGTTGCTGGGGCTGTTCCAGTTGTAGGGCTCCAGAACTCAGTAGCGTGATAGGACCTGGGGCCCCAAACTTGGGGAGTGGGGAAGGAGAAACAAGAGTTGATAAAGTGTTTATCACAGAATGAATACAGAATAGTCCTGGAAAATCAGGCTAATAGCAGAATTCTTGGAAGGAGTGAGTCAACAATAAGTGGATGCTTCCAAATGCTCATTGGGCAATTAGTCTCACAGGGTTATAATCACAGGTTCTGTTTGCCCACTCATAACACCCTCCAGAAGAAGAGTCATCTCTATTCCACATCCTTCCTCAAAGAGAATGTAAGAGCTTCTCATCACTTCAGGCTGACTTATTCTTTGAAACAATCTGTCTCTGTAGAATTATTTTTGTGGAGACTTTAACTTAAACTGAAATTTACTGTAATGTGTGTTCTCTGCCCTGTCTTGCTTTAAAAATAAACTCTGTGGTACCTGGAGAGTGTTCTTCTTTATCTTAAAAATTAAGTAAATAAACCAAGTAGTACATTAAACAATTCACTTCATAAACACAAGATGATGATAAAAACCATAACACTAATAATCAAGGCTGTAAAATGGAGCCCCTACCAACTCCCAGTCATCATCTGTGTTCTAAACACCGGGACATTCCAAGCCATTAGGGGCAGGCCAAAGGATGGAAAACTTTGAACAAAGATACCCCTTTGGGAAGGTACATGAAGGGTATGACAAATATTGCAATATGAAGGATGGGTTAAATACACCATAGTGCCACCAAATCTAGGAATGCTGCACAGTTCTGAAGGCTATGAAGTTACTTGAAGTGTTTACTTTATCAGTGGAAGTGGCAGGCTATAAAAGTGCAGAGCTACCCAACACTCAGCATCAGGTAAAACATGCTGAGTGAAGGACTGGAAGGGAAGGCAGCAGAGAGATACAGCAGATTCATTCTTTCCTTTATTCCTCCACTCATTGGGCAAATAGCATGTGACATTTTAAAGCCGTTGAGAATATGGGTGGTTTCATTTCTGTTCTACTTTCCCAACTTTTAAATATGGATATTGTAGTTCTATTTTAAAAAGGAAGGCTGATTCCTAGTAAAAGCAAAATTGTTCTTGTAAAGTGCTCACAGTCACGGCAGATGGCTGAAGAGAATGCCAGAGGTCATGTGGGTCCCATTTGTAGCTCTATTATCAAATTCTGATGTAAAATAAACAGGACATAATCATGGTAAAAAGCAACATTTGTGGATCACTTTACAGTTTTCCCAGGGTATTCCTCAGCAGTCTCACTTAGTCCTCATAGCAATGTGGTTAGATGTACGGATGCAGGTGGGTCACACACATGGCAATTTCTGCTCTGAGCTTGTTTATCCTTATCTGCCTGGCATTTTCCTACACCAGAGATTTGCACGTTTAGATATTCAACTACAAATCCCTTTCAGACAATTTGTAAAAATGCCCACATCAGCAATGGGGCTTGGGAAAGCTGTCTCTATCTGGGAGGTGTGGTGACTTTTCTGCTTCTTGTTGCTTCCTGTCCCCGTAGCCCAACTTCAAGCCCCTGATCCATCATGACACAGCCTCCTTTTCTATATTCATCAGTTTCTTTGATGCCTAGAGGTAGTGGGGTGGGGGGGAGGCTGAGAATGTCCACAGAGAGACCAGTCACCCATAAAAGCCCTTGGAGCCACACCTGGGCATCAGGAAACCTCAGTCTCATTCTGAGCACCTCTCCCCTCCCCTGGCTACAGTTTCACTCAGCTCTGTTCCATGGATTCTTTGTTACTCATTTGTGCTTTTGAACAACTTGATTTTAAAAACAAATGTAATTTCACTAGTTAAGTGTGACTGTATTATCCCTTGTGAAATGAACAGAGTATTATAGACAGTACTAAACTCCACTTGTCCCTTCACCCATCCCCAAGGATGACTACTGTTCACAGTTTGTGAGGTAACCTATTGGTACACCCACTACACAATTACACACAAATAAATGGCAGCAGAAACTGCCCAATGCACAGTATTGTTATTTTGAATATGTGCATTTAAGAAAATTATAACATGTTAGCTATGTCATTTGACAACTTGCTTTTTTTCTCTCAACAATAGATCTTGGAAATATTTACATGTTAATGCCTTTTTCTTGTTGCATAGTATCCCACAGATGATGGCATCAGAGTTTTAGTGCATTCCCAGGTTTGCTCTAATGAGCACATTGCAGTGAACTTCTCATTTCATGCCTTCCTTTGCACTTGGGTGATGTTTCTCTAGGAAAACAATTAAGCATCAGAGTGTCGACATGTCTCAAGTTCTAACAGATACTGCCAAAGTGCCTTCAAAGCAGTCGGGCTAATTTTTACTCCCACCCTGTCCTCACCACCTTGATTTTTCTGTTCTCTGGCATTTATTGTGTCTTTGGTGCCCTTGTGGTTGACTTTTGACTCATAGTGAGGTTAGGTCCCAGTTCCTGACGCTCTACAATCCTGTGGCCAAGTTCCCAAGACCCAGTTCTTGCACATTGCCTTCATCTCCCCTCTAATCACAGGCTGGCTTCCATCGTCTCACCATATCTCAGCTCTGTTCACATGCTGATTTCCACATTATGATCAAAGTGATCCTATGATATTGCTTAATTATTCAGCTTATTGAATGACTCATTTATTGCATTCACAAGTATTATATGAATGACAGGGTATCCTTTTCCCATAGCACAAATGTATTAAAAATCCAGCCATCATTTGAGCCTACCCAAGGCCTCTTTTATTGCCAGATCCCAGATCCTAGTTACTAGTATCGACATAAGAAATATCCAAACCTGTAAGAATTTTTATGAGTTCATTTGAGCCAAACTGACAACAATTGTGGAGAAGCAGAATATAAACATTGAGAAAATCCTTCAGAAAATGGCAGTTTTACCACTTATTTTGTAATCAAAGGGGAAGATGTAAGTGAATAAGGGGGTTATATGAAATCCATTGGATATAGGTTAGAGAGGCAGGAGAAAACAAAGCAGGAAGGGGGGAAATCTCTGGAATTGGATAAAAAAGTGAATAGAAAAATCGTTCTTTTACACAGGTGGATAGGAGATAGTTAACATGTTAATGATAACAATGAGGGGCTCTGTGGTCCCAGTGGTTGTGCCCTGAGGGGTCTGGAAGAAAGAAATTACCCTTCCATTCTAAAGGTATGTTGTCATAAATGCAGAAAAACAATAGACAGGTTCAGTTAAGGTAAAGATTGACCTTCGTGAAGGAAGATACTTGCTTAGAGCATGACCACCCACCAAGACCTGCTTTAGGTGAGAAAGTTTTAATTTGAGACCATCCTATTAGGTTACCTTAGGTCCCTGGGTTAGTAAGGCCACCATGCAGGCTTCCCCTGAGCTTGTCAAGTTTAGTATGTGGCTCCTTTTTCATCCACACTCATAAAAGATATGCAGGCAGTCTTTTTTCACACCATGGAGGGACTTAAACCGTCAGCCTGGCTGCCACTGCTGCTCTGCTGTTTGTGATACTTTCATTTCTTGTGCATCGATTTTGAAGGTGATGGTTTAAATGACCTGTCGGGAGCATTTGCAGCATCCAGGCTTTTCATCTACCTCTGATGACAGGCGTCCTTTGGATGGTAACATTACAGTGGGAATGTGAGGGACCAGGAGAAACATCTGCCATATAGATGGACCACATTGCACTGGGTGAGGTCCAATTTCCTGCCTGGTGATAACAGATTGGTGCATCCCCACCACACTGTGGCTTCATCTGGCAAAGTCTCAGAGAAAAAACACCGGAACTGAAAGGACCTCTGTAAGGGAGAAGGATTACTTCTGTTCTTGGGTGCTTTAGGCAACTGGAACAACCCATTGTCCTCAGTGCTATCTGAGCTTGCACCCACAGCATTCTTTCATTCAACAATTTTTACGGGGAGTCAACCATGTACCAGGGACCATGCTAACAATGCCGGGGATACAAGGATAATGGCAGAGCTGAGAAAGAACCTGTGGCTGCTTTCAGAAAGTATACAATTTAGTGGCAAAGATGGACACTGATCAAATTTTATGAACAAATATGAGATTAAACTATAACAAGTGAAATGAAGGAGAAATGCATGGTGCTAGAGCATATATAATAGGAGAAACTGACTTACCAAAGGGCTTAGGAAAGGATAGAAGGAGATGATGATAAAAACGAGAGTTAAGTAGGCAAAGAGTTAGTGAACAAGCATTTCTATCAGCAAGAAGAGCATGTGCAAAGGTTCTGTGGGAAAAGAAGTGTGCACATTCAAGGAGCTGAGAGGCAGCCAATGTGGTTGGAAGCATAGTACAAGGGCAGGCAGAGCACAAGATGTGGTTGAGTCCCTGAGCCGTGCAGGATCCAGACAGGAGGTCCTTGGATTATGTTAAGGATTTGGGGTTTTATCCTAAGAACAAAATTAACTATTGATGGGTGTTAAGGGAGTGCATGTGTGGTGATAGGGAAGTGGTTACTCAATGTTTAACATTATTTAGGATACTTCCCAATATAGCTAAAGTCAACTTTAAATCCTCATCTCAGGAAATGTTTCCCTATCCAGCTCAGCTCAACAATTCAAATGGGAAAGTTGTTGCTATGATAATGCTGTGTAAGGTACAACCCCCAAATCTCAGTGGCTTACAACAACAAACATTTTTTTTTTCACCTTTATGAGTCTGTGACTTGGTGAAGGCAGCTCTGTTTCAGGCTGTGGATTGGGTTCAGGTCTGGTCTACTTGTCTCTTATTCTGAGATTCATATAGCTACCCAGATCTTGCTTTATCTGTAATAAATCTCAAGAGCATGAGAGGTCAAGCAAAACCACAAAAGTATATTTAGTTTCTGCTCATGTCACCTCTCTGAACATTTCATTGGCAAAAGCAAGCCAACATTGCCATGGGAAGCATAGTCCTTTTTTCAAGGGAAAAGCATTGAAAGGATGGAGAGGGAAGAAAGAAAGGGATTGTGAGTAAATCATACAGTCAACCACACTTTCTGTTATAATAATACAGGAGGTTGAGTGTAGTATTTAAGGATACAGGCTTTGTGGCTCTGAGTTCTGGCTTAGAAACTTTTCAGCTGTGTGGGTGTGGGCAGGTTAGTAACCCTCTCAAAAATCAGTTTTATCATCTGTGCAAAAAATATCAGTACCTACCTCCATCAAAAGGATTAACTGAGGTGCTTAGAGAAATAGTTGAATATAATAAGTGCTCAATAAATACTAGATATCATTATCATAGATTTGTGTTTCCGTATTCAAAACCAAACATGTTTGGAATTCAGCTTATTCCTGTTTTAGAAAGGCAATGCGGTACATACAGCACATAAAACATACCACCCCCACTGGGTTCTGGGCAATGATCTGTCACCACATTTGTGGATTATCTGCCCAGATACGAGATCATTCACACAAAATGGGAAAAGGAAAATTATATATGCTTTGTATCAGATCAGGTTTTGTTACAAAAATTAGCTTTAAAAACATTTTGATTTTCAGAGCCTTTTGGATCTTGAATTTCAGTTTTGTGTATAAAGGACAGTGGCCAGTGATTGCTATGAAACATGGTGTACCTGTGGGTCCTTATGCATCTATGCTGCCCTCTCCTCTTAAATGCCCTGCAGACCCCTCTTCATGTATAACTTCTTGTCGTGCTGTGATCCCAAACATCACCTTTTTCTCTGAAGACCCCTTGTCTCCCAAGCTGGAAATAATTTTTCCTGCTGCTGGGCTCTTACCACATTGATCACTCTGTAGCCCCTTTTTCCAACTATGTGTATTTATTCTTGCATTTAGGGGTTGTGTGAAACTCCAGGCACTCCATAACTATTCTCTGACTCCAAGCTGTAAGCCACCATCACCTAGTGCCTGCTCTCACACCTAGTACTAATGTCCACTCTCGAAGTCAGCACTGCAGGTATCTCTTGAGCACATGCAATGTGTCAACCACTGTGCCAACCGCTTATGTTCATTGTCTGACTTGATCCTTACATGTCTCTGCAGTGTTGCTGTTATTAGGCCTGTTTTACAAATGAGGAAACAGAAACAGAGACAAATTTACTACTTACCAGTTAGTAAGTACTGGAATCTGAGGGCAAAAACCTGGCATGTCCAAATGGTATTTGTTACTCTCCTTGGCTCAGAATCATGGGATATACTGCTCTTCAGAACAGGTGCCATTTCATGAGTTGCTTTTGAATGAACAAAGGAATCTTCTTTTCCATGTGGCCCTTCCTCCTACATTATCCTTGAATCATAGAAAACCAGAGCTGGACAGAAGTGAAAGTGATGAAAGTACATTTTATACAGGGACTACTGCAATTGAGGAATTGAGACCTCACTGTAGAACTGGGCACCATTCCAAGTACAACAGAGAAAGAGGGGATTTATTGCCAATGGTGAAGATGGGGGTCAGAGGGTGGAAAATCACTGAGGAGACATCGGGGGTAAGGGGGACTCAGGCTAAACTGACGGAACAGGAGTTTTGTTGAAGGCAATCCAGGGAGACAAGATGTGGAGGCCAGGAGTAAGGAATTGGACTAGACATCAAGGGTAGGGGGTTTTCTTTAAACTGACCCTGAATGATTCTTGCTAAAACTGGACTAAATGCTTCAAAGATAGAGCTTAAAATAAAGACATAGTCAAAAATGGGGCTCAGAGGAGCCTGACCAAAGTTTGCTCAAGGAGCGAGTCTTGTCACACAAGGATGGTCATCAGGGCCTCTGTGACCACCCTCAGTGAGAATATCTCCTAGTGCGTATTCCTTTGCAGGACAGATCAGATTATGAATTCTCCTTTACAACTTCACAAATTACCTTTGTTTTTACTAACTTACCACAATCTATTCACTGACCCAAATTCTGATCTCTCTGGGAATGGTAGCTCTGGCATCTGTGAAAGCAGTGGGCTGGAGACAAACAGTATGGAGGTCATCAAGGAACAGATTTATTAATACCCAAGGAGAGGACCCATCTGACTCCCTTGCTATGAGTGCCCCTTTTGCAGGGGTCTTTACCTGCCTTTTCCCACAACTCACTCCACTGACACATTCAGAAACATGTCTTCTGTAAAATGTTAAACCCTGTGGGTGGACAGATACTACATCTTACTCATCTTTGTACTTTTCCTCTCCAAGGCTAGCAGGTCCTGACACCCAAGCAATACTGATTACATGTTTAAATAAATGATTGATTAATTGGATGAATGCACAGGTCTTTGGATGGATGTGTTATGGGAGAAACTTCCAGAAACTTGGTTCTTCTTGCCAATGTAGTAAAGAATTACAGATCAGCAAGTCTATTATCATGCAAGCAGGGTTTGTTGGTGATACATTCTCATAGAAGAGAATGGGCCTTGCCAAGGTTGAGGAGAAAGGCAAGAGCAAGGGTGGCAAGGAAAGGGGTGGTGAGAGCAAGAGAGAGATCCTTTGTTGTGAGGACTTATATAGTTGTCAGGATGGGAGAAGGTGAAGAAGTTACATATTGATTGACAGGTAAAGGTGGTGCTACCTTTCCAGGATGGGGCATGAGTACCCAAAGGTGTTAATGAGTTTCTTCCTTTAGGCACTATGGGTCTCTCTGGCCTTTCAGTTCATGGTGTGAAAGCACAGTTTCAAAGTCTTCCTTTCATAGATAGTGGAGACCATACATAGAATATTAAGGACTGCCCTCCTCCCCATGATAGTATGGTGTTTCCTGTGATGTTGGAACACCTGGCAGTATTACCAGATCAGGCTCAGGACTGCTGAGTCAGTGAGCAGAAACATGTCTCCCTCCTGCTTCCTGCCTTGGTTTGCTATCTATCCTACCTACTAGGTGGATGGGTGGATGGATGGATGGATGGATGGATGGATAACCAAATGAATGCATGAATGAATGGTGAATGAATGAATGATGACTGTCAAATTTCTTGTTTGATGCCCTGTAGAAACAATTACTCTTTCTATAAACAAGAAATTTTTGTTTTTAAATCAGTTCTAATGGAGTCATTTCAGACGTTTCTAGGTCAGTGGCTATTGAGCCTTTGCAAGCCACAGCAGGATATAGGTCCAGGTTTGACACCTTGGAGCTGCATTCCTGGGGCCTGTAGAAAGAAGACCATGGACTTTGGAATCCAGCACATTTGCTCAGCATGAGGCAGGAGGTGTTGATCAACTGAGCTTCATTCCTCCATCTGCAGATAAGTGCAGGAAAGCCCACCTGCTGGAGTTGTCATGGGGATTAAGTAACTAAGTTGTGTGATGCCTGTTGACCCAAGTCCAGCATGAGGACCAGACCTCCATGACTACCACCTCCCACCCCCCAACCCCCCCACCGCTCCAGCCCCATTTGATCACCCTCGCCATTATCATTGAAAACACTGGAGAAGAAAGGGGGAAGGGTTTTCAGAAACAACTATAAAGGACACATGGTCAAAATCAAGGGGGGTGGGATCAGGGGAGGAAGGGGGGATGGCTGGGGAAGGGGGAGTAGTGGGGGGGCAATGCAGACAACTGTACTTGAACAACAGTTAAAAAAAAAAAAGAAAAAGAAAACACTGCAGATCAATGCCCCAGCCCCACCCCACCCCACTCCCAACTGGGCACTTCTTGTCCTGAGCAGCAGCACAGGCTGTTCTTGTAGGAAGTAGGGATTATATGCAGGGGAGTCCAACTTGGTCTTCTAGTGAACTTCTTGTGTAAAGATTGACCCCCCTCCCAACCTACCGCTAGGGCATAGGCCTTCCAGCATCATTTGCTGCTGCGTAGAACTGGAAGCTGAGAGGGGATTTAGTTTAGAGAATGCTGTTCTGGATCAGGCCTACAGCAGTGGATATGCAGCAGACCAGCTTGGATCCCTGCCAGTCTTTCCAGGGGGAAGGTGACTGGCTCATTTCTCTGCTCATTCAGGGCCCACAGTGCATAGAAATGAACATCAGGCAACCCTGGATGTGAGTCCCTGCTACAAGTTGTGTGATCCTGGGCAATTCACTTAATCTCTCTGAGTTTCATTTTCCTTAACTATAAAATGGGGATGATAATACAGTCCTAACTATGTCATGATGGAGCTACAAGTCAATAAACTGGAGAATATGCTAAGTAAAATAAGCCAGTCGGTGAAAGACAAATGCCATATGATCTCACCTGTAAGTGGAACCTAATGAACAAAATAAACTAACAAACAAAATAGAACCACAGGCATGGAAATACGGAGCAGACTGAAAGTTACCAGAGGGAGTGGGGAGGGGGACAATCATGAAAATAAGGGGAAGGGACTAGACAAAGAACATGTGTGAATGACCCATGGACATGGACTACAGTGTGGGTATTGACTGTGGGAACAGGGTGGGATGGGCAGAGGAGGGCAAAGGGGCAAAAATTGAGATAACTGTAATAGAAGAACAATTGAAAAATGATTTAAAACAATATTGGTGTCACATGTTGCTACCCACCCAAACATGGCCATGTAAGGAAGATTCAGCCTTCTTAGCAAGGCTCTAGGCCCTTACTAGAGGGACCCTACTTTCCATTCTAATCTTCAGGTTGCAGGCATCATGCATTTTAGCCCTTGAGGTTGAGGTGGGCCAGCCCCAAACCCTACTTCAATTTTCTAACTATTTGTTCCTTTTATTAAAAAAATAAACAAACAATACACTGCTATATCTTTTAGCACCTTTATAGGCAGGAAGGGAGATCAGGGATCCCAAGAACCACTCTGTCCACATACGTTTCTTGATACCAAACCGGGATTTGTCCCACCATGACCCACACTTCAACTCTGCCTGCTGCCCCCACTTATAAATGCTTTGGAAAAATCAAGAGGCATAATATTTGATGACATATAAAAATTGTATGACATTCCAAGTTCAGTGTCCTTTGACAAAGTGTTCTTAGTGCACATCCATGCCCACTAGTTCATCACTGTCTGTAGTGTATTTGAGATGCAATGGTGGAACTAAGTAGTTGTGACAGAGACATTGTGGACAATGCAGATGAAAGTATTTACTTTCTGACCCTTTCAAGAAAAAGTTTTGTGTCCTAAGGCAAACTTTTGTGTGGGCTATTCAATATTTTAAAAATGGTCCTTACCATGGTGAGCTCACAGTCCAGGAGCTCAGAGACAGTGACCTTGCAGCTGGTTTCCTTCAGGGAAGTGACAGGTGGGTCTAGGCAACTGTGCATTCCCTGATGTTGGGCATTTTTAGGTGATGACCATGTGGTCACAGATAATTCCATAAAGGGGATTCAAGCACCTGATTGGCAGTCAGACAAGATGGTGTCTTAAATCCTGATGCCACTATTTTCTGACTTTTAGTCTCTCTCAGATTCAATTTCTTCATTTGTAAAATGGAAATAACAGTCATACTGATGTCAGTGGCTGTTGTGAAGCTTAACTTGCATGAGCATGAAGGACACTCAGCCTAGTGCCTGGCACGTGAAAAAAGAGTTCAAATATGCATTATTATTTTTCATTTTTGTTGATATTATTCTTTGTCTCTTGCTGGCTTTGTGACCGAGGACAAGTTATTCCATCCATCAGAGCCTTAACTTCTTTATCTTGAAAATGCACCAATAAGGAAACCTACCTGAGTGGTTGGGGAGTTTAAATGTCTTCATGGGAGTGCGATGCTGCATGCAGTAAGCATTCAGTGGGCATTTTCTAAACCTTCCCATTTCCCGGCAACACTGATATTTCAGGAGTGTGCATCGTCCTTTGCACTTCCCACTGTGGCTTTCACCTAACCTCATTGTCACTAGCCACATGTCACCTGCACCATTTCAATGCATTCCTCTTGCCTCTGTACGAATCACCTAAGACCTCTGAAGACTGAGATCTCGTGTGGCACTTCTTATTTGTCTAAAATGAAGTTAACAAAAAAGCCAATTTATAAATTGCATCCTGAATGCTTTGATGTTGCAAAGTCCAAGCTTTTTTCCCAGGACTGGAGAGACCAGGTTATGCTAGACTGGGTTGGGGAGCAGATGGGGAGGCAGGCCTCAAGGTGTAAGTGCTCAAGGGGCTGCCAGGAAGTGGCTTTGTGAAAAAGTCTGTTTGTGGTTCATCAGAAGCCCAAACATCTGCTCCACAAGGCTCAGCCTTGCCCATCCTCAGGCACTGATGAGCTGGCGTGTTAGAGCCCTTTCCCCCTTCTTCTTTATAGAATGCCTGATCTCACAGGGCATACGACCATGCAGAATGAGAATGACACCTCCCAGCTTTCTTTGCTGCCTGACAAGGCCATGTAGGTAGGTATCCTGTGAGACTCCCAAGAAATAGAGTTAATAGAGTTAACTCTTAGAGTTAAAGGAGAGGACTCAAGCTTTTTCATGTCTTCCTCCTCCTTGCTGGCTGGAACATGGACGAGTTGTCTGGGGCATCAGTGTCCATCTTACACCACAATTTAGATTGGCTTCCCCCAGAAGGGTAGATTTTGAGTCAGATTTAAGAGCGAGTTATTTAATATCAGGTGACCCCAAGAAGCACTGGTAGGGAGGGAGTGACAGAGTGAGGTAGGAAGGGAAGGAAGCTAGTGTAGGGTATGCTAATGAGAAAATTATGATGGATCCACCTGCTGGGGAACTCTGGGAAGTTGTGTGGTACATGTTTCGGAGGTGTTCTACTTGAAAGATGGGGGAGTTGTGGGGTTTGTACACCAACACTTGTCTGGTATTGGCTCTGGGCTGCTTCCAGGGCATTATTTCTCTGGCCCTTCCTGGCTTTTGTCTGTGGGCTGAACATTCTGTGAGGGCCAGAGAAAGGGGCAGAGAGTCTCAGGGGCTTGTGGTCAGGGCTGTTTGTGTGTTTGGGAATGGAGAATACTTGGAGAAACCTCTGTGCACCAAGAGGCTGAACATGACACAGCCAAATGAAAGAAGGTGCCAGGTCCCTGCAGACTGTGGGGCCATCACGTCAGGTGTGGGTGGCTTTCCTCTAGATTTGTGTAAAAAGAAGTCTTGTTTAAGCCATCGTTGGTTTTCTGTTATAGCCAAATGTACTCGCAAATGATGAATCAAATAAATAATAATAATAAATAATAATAATAAAATAATAGCATATATTGAACATATGATATTTGAATCTTACTTGTTTATTATCTCCCCACCTCACTCCATACACATGAAGATAATAAGTTTTATGACTTTTTCTGGCTTGTTCACTGCCTGGTACCTCATAGGCTGTCTGATACATGGCATGCTCTCAGAAAATATTTATTGAAAGGATGAATAAATGAGAAAAACAATAAAGGAAAAGCCAAGATTTAAACCCTGATCTGTCTGCTCCCAGCTGCCCAGTTCTTAACCACTATGCTGTGGCAAAAAGTTCAGAGATCCTATTTTATGACTGGCTGAAGGAATCCAGTGTAACGCCAGAGAACGTAAGTCTTGGTAAAGACAGAAACCTGGGATGAGATAAAACAGTGAATGTGCTTGTGAAATAGGCAGTTTTCATAAAGAGTGATTGTGAGAAACTGAGTCAGAGGCTTGTAGCACAGAAACTCTGTAAAAGCCAACACTGGGTCAGGGGACAGGTGGCCCCATGCTCTGGGAAGAAGGCATTTCTAAAGACTCTACCGTATCCCTTTCTTGCCACTCAAGCTGCTCTTGTTCATCTGCTGAACCTGTGACCATATTACCTGTAGGTACCCTTGGCCCCCAGCACAGTAGCGTTCACACTAAAATTGTTCAAACAAGGCTGGCTGGCAAATGGTCAGGGATGCTATGGAGGGTTATGGCACTGGGCTAGGAGACTAGAGGAGAGGCTCTGCAGAATGTCCTCAAGGTGTAATAAGCCTCATGTGTAGCTTTGTAGCCTTCAGAGTGAGGTTCCAGTCCACATTTGGCAAGCCTCCTGTCTTTCTTAGAGTGAGGTTTCATGCACGGGTTGTTTGTCTCCAGGATTCCCATGCAAGTGTAGAGTTTTAAGCAATTGCCTTTACTGCTAGCATTTGCAACGCCTTTACCACGAATAATATTTAAAAGGTGCTGAAACTGGAAAACATTATGCTAAGTGAAATAAGCCAGGCGGTGAAAGACAAATATTGTATGATCTCACCTTTAACAGGAACCTAATCAACAACATGAACAAGCAAGCAAAATATAACCAAAGACACTGAACCTGAGAACAGGCTGACAATGACCAGAGGGGAGAAGGGAGGGGATTACAGGGGAAAATGGTGAAGGGTTTCCAGGAACAACTATAAAGGACACATGGACAATAACAAGGTGGGGGGGGGTGGAAACAGGGGAGGGAGGTGGGGAGGGCTGGGGTGGTGGCCAGGAGTGGGGGGAAAAGGCAGAAAACCATACTTGAACAACAATAAAAAAATGTTTAAAAAATAAATAAAAGGGTGCTATAAAGAGATGAGTGTATAAACTATATCTACCTCCTGCATGGCTACTCCTCCAGTTCCCATGCTCGAAGACTTTGACCACAGATTACCCAGGAGTAGCTATACTCCCAGGGTACTTTTTCTTTCTTCTTTTTCCTGGTATGTTAATTTTGCTTTTTATTTTATTTTTAATTTTAATCTTTATTGTATTTTTTACATTACCTTTTAGTCCTCTTATATGCTCCACCCCCCAGCAATCACCACACTGTTATCCATGTCCATGAGTCCTTTGCCCTTTTTGCTCAGTCCTTCCACCCACTAACCTCCCTCCCCCACTAGCTGTCATCTGCTCTCAGTCTATGAGTCTGTCCCCCTTTTCCTTGTTAGTATAGTTTGTTCATTCGATTCCACCTATAAGTGAAATCATATGGTATTTTTCTTTCTCTGACTGGCTTATTTCACTCAGCATAATGTTCTCCAGGTCCATCTAGGCTGTTGCAAAGGGTACAATTTTCTTCTTTTTATAGCCGAATAGAATGCCATTGTGTAAATGTCCCATAGTTGTCTTATCCACTCATCTATTGATGGACAGTTGGATTGCTTACATATCTTGGTGATTGTAAATAATGCTGCAGTGGACATAAGGGTGCTTATGTTAATTGGAATTAGTGTTCTGGGTTCCTTTGGCCCCCAGCACAGTAGCATTCACCCTAAAATTGTTCAAACAAGGCTGGTTGGCAAATGGTCAGGGATGCTATGGAGGGTTATGGCACTGGGCTAGGAGAATATATCCAAAGGATATATTCTCAGAAGTGGGATCTCTGGGTCAAAAAGCAGGCCCATTTTTAATGTTTAAAGGTATCTCCATACTTTCCACTGTTGCTCTCCATAGTGACTGCACCAGCCTGCATTCCCACCAACAGTGCAAAAGGGTTCCCCTTTCTCCACATCCTCACCAGCACTTGTTTATTGTTTTATTGATGAGAGCCATTCTGACAGGTGTGAAATGGTATCTCATTGTGGTTTTAATGTGCATTTCTCTGATAATTAATGACAATGAGCATCTTTTCATAAGTCTATTGGCCATCTGTATATCCTCTTTGGAGAAGTGTCTATTCAGGTCTTTTGTCCATTTTTTAATTGGGTTGTTTGTTTTTGGTGTTGAGTTTTGTAAGCACTTTGTAAATTTTGGATATTAACTCCTTATCAGATGTATCAGGGAATATATTCTCCCATTCTGTGCATTGTCTTTGTATTTTGTTGATGATTTCCTTTGCTGTGCAAAAATATTTTAGTTTGATATAGTCCCATTTGTTTATATATTTTTTGTTTCCTTTGGCTGGGGAGACATATCCAATAAAAAATTGCTACCAGGAATGTCCGAGATTTTGCTGCCTGTGTTTTCTTTTAGGATTTTTATGGTTTCAGGTCTAACAATTAAGTCTTTAATCCATTTTGAATTAATTCTTGTATGTGATGTAAGAAGGTAATCTAGTTTCATTTTCCTGCATGAATCTGTCCAATTTTCCCAACACCATTTATTGAATAAACTATATGGAGCCCATTGTATGTGCTTGCTTCCTCTGTCAAACATTAATTGACCAGAGAAGTGTAGGTTTCTTTCTGGGCTCTCTATTCTGTTCCATTGATCCAGGTGTTTGTTTTTATGCCAGTACCAGGCTATATTGATTACTGTGGCCTTGTGGTTATTAGGTAGTGTGATTCCCACAACTTTGTTCTTCTTTCTCAGGATTGCTGTTGCTATGTGGGGCCTTTTATAGTTCCATATAAATTTTTGACATATTTGTTCTAGTTCTGAGAAATACATCATTGGAATCTTGACAGGAATTGTGTTGAATCTATAGATTGCTTTGGTAGTATGGATATTTTAATGATGTTAATTGTTTCTATTCATGAATGTGTTGTGTGCTTCTACTTATTTGTATCCTCTTCAATTTCTTTCTTCAGTGTCTTATAATTTTCTGAGTACAGGGCTTTTACATCCTTGGTTAGGTTTATTTCTAGGTATTTTATTCTTTTTGAAGCAATTGTGAATGGGATTGTTTTCTTAATTTCCCTTTACATTAGCTTATTTTTTTCTTTTTTTTGATATATTTATTGATTATGCTATTACAGTTGTCCCATTTCCCCCCCTTCACTCAACTCCATCCTGACCACCCCCTCCCTCCTACACTCCCCCCCTATAGTTCATGTCCATGGGTCATACTTATAAGTTCTTTGGCTTCTACATTTCCTATATTATTCTTACCCTCCCCCTGTCTATTTTCCACCTATCATTTATGCTATTTATTCTCTGTACCTTTCCCCCCTCTCTACCCCTCCCACTCCCTTATTGGTAACCCTCCATGTGATCTCCATTTCTGTGGTTCTGTTTCTCTTCCAGTTGTTTGCTTAGTTTTCTTTTGTTTTTGTTTTAGGTGTGGTTGTTAATAACTGTTGAGTTTGCTGTCATTTTTACTGTTCATATTTTTTATCTTCTTTTTCTTACATAAGTCCCTTTAACATTTCATATAATAATGGCTTGGTGATGATGAACTCCTTTAACTTGACCTTATCTGAGAAGCACTTTATCTGCCCTTCCATTCTAAATGATAATTTTGCTGGATACAGTAATGTTGGATGTAGGCCCTTGCCTTTCATGACTTGGAATATTTCTTGCCAGTCCCTTCTTGCCTGTAAGGTCTCTTTTGAGAAATCAGCTGATAGTCTTATGGGAACCCCTTTGTAGGTAACTGTGTCCTTTTCTCTTGCTGCTTCTAAGATTCTCTCCTTATCTTTCATCTTGGGTAATGTAATTATGATGTGCCTTGGTGTGTTCCTCCTTGGGTCCAGCTTCTTTGGGACTCTCTGAGCTTCCTGGACTCCCTTTAAGTAACAGACGCGCCAAGACAAAAAAAAAAATGGCCCAAATGACAGAACACTTCAAAGCTCCAGAAAAAATACAACTAAGCAACGAAGAGATAGCCAACCAATCAGATGCACAGTTAAAAACACTGGTTATTAAGACGCTCACAGAATTGGTTGAATTTGGTCGAAAACTAGATGAAAAAATGAAGGCTATGCTAAGAGAAACAAAGGAAAATGTACAGGGAACCAGTAGTGATGCGAAGGAAACTGGGACTCAAATCAATGGTGTGGACCAGAAGGAAGAAAGAAGCATCCAACCAGAAATGAATAAAGAAACAAAATTCAGAAAAATGAGGAGAAGCTTAGGAACCTCCAGGACATCTTGAAATGTTCCAACATCCGAATTATAGGGGTGCCAGAAGGAGAAGAGGAAGAACAAAAAATTGAAAACTTATTTGAACAAATAATGAAGGAGAACTTCCCCAGTCTGGCAAAGGAAATAGACATTAGTTTATTAATGGCATATAAAAATGCAGCTGATTTCTGGATTAATTTTGTATCCTGCCACTTGCTGAATTCATTTATCATCTCTAGTAGTTTCTTGGTGGAATCTTTGTGGTTCTCTGTGTAAAATATCATGTCATCTGCAAGTAATGAAAGTTTTACTACTTTCTTTCCAATGTGGATGTCTTTTTAAAAATTTCTTGTCTGATTGCTGTGGCTAGGACTTGCAGTACTGTGTTGAATAAGAGAGGTGAAAGAAGACATCCCTGCCTTGTTCCTTATCTTAAAGGGAATGCTTGTAGTTTCTGCCTGTTGAGTATGATGCTGGTAGTGGGTCTGTCATATATGACCTTTATTATGTTTAGGTATGTTCCCTCTATTCCCAGTTTGCTGAGAGTTTTAATCATAAATGGGTGCTAGATATTATCAAAAACTTTTTCTGCATCTTTTGATATGATCATGTGGCTTTTATCCTTCATTTGCTTATGTGGTGAATCTTTGGAATTCTTTTTTGATTTGCAAATGTTGTACTAACCTTGCATTCCCAGAATAAATCCCACTTGATTATGGTATGATCTTTTTGATGCATTGCTGTATTCGTTTTGCTAATATTTTGTTGAGAATGTTAGTGTCTATGTTCTTCCAGGATATTGGCCTATAATTTTCTTTATTATTTTTCTTTTTTTGTAGTGTCTTTATCTGGTTTTGGAATTAGGATAATGCTGGCCTTGTAAAATGAGTTTGTGAGCCTTCTCTCCTCTTTGATTTTATGAAATAGTTTGAGAAGCAGAGGTGTTAGTTTTACTTGGAATGTTTGGTATAATTCCCCTGTGAAGTCATCTGGTCCAGGGCCTTTTTTATATATATAATTTTTAAAGACTTTATTTATTTATTTTTAGAGAGAGGAAAAGACAGGGAAAAAGAGAGGGAGGGAAACATCAATGTGTAGTTGCCTGTCACGTGCCCACTACTGGGGACATGGCCTACAGTCAAGGCAAGTGCCCTGAGTGGGAAATGAACCAGCCTTTGTTTCGCAGGCCAGTATTCAACCCACCGAACCATACCAGCCAGGGCTGGTCCAGGGCTTTTTTTTGTTGTTGGGAGTTTTTTGATTACTGCTTCAATTTCACTAGGTATAATCTGTTTATTCAGATTCTGTTATTCTTCCTGATATAGTTTTGGAAGATTGCATGTTTCTAGGAATTTATCCATTTCTTTCAGGTTATCCAGTTTGTTGGCATATAGTTGTTCATATTTTTTTTTTTACAATCCTTTGTATTTCTTTGGTGTCAGTTGTTATTTCTCCTCTTTCATTTTCTCTATTTATTTGGGTCCTTTCTCTTTTTTCCTTGATGAGTCTGGTTTGTCAATTTTGTTTATCTTTTCAAAGAACTGGCTCTTGGATTCATTGATCTTTTGTATAGTTTTTTTAGACTCTTTTTTTATTTCTTCTTTGATCTTTATTATTTCCTTCCTTCTACTTACTTTGGGCTTTATATGTTGTTCTTTTTTGAGTTCCTTTAAGTGCGAAATTAGATTGTTTATTTGAGCTTTTTCTTATTTTTTGAGACAGGCTTGTAATGCTATGAATTTCCCTCTTAGAATTGCTTTCCTAGTGTCCCACAGATTTTGGATTGTTATGTCCCCATTTTCATTTGTTTCAAGGTATCTTTTGATTTCTTCCTTGATCTCATTGTTGGCCCACTCATTGTTTAATAACGTGTTATTTGGTTTCTATGTCTTTGTGTGTTTTTCAGTGTTATGATTGATTGTAGTTTCATAGCTTTGTGGTCAGAGAAGATGCTTAATATGATTCAGTCTTCTTAAATTTATTGAAACTTGTTTTGTGTCCTTACATGTGGTATATCCTAGAACAAATTCCATGTGCACTTAATAAGTATGTGTATTCTGCTGCTTTGGGGTGAAATGCTCTGAAAATATCAATTAAATCCATTTGATTTAGTGTGTTGTATAAGGCTGTTGTCTCCTTGTTGACTTTCTGCCTGGAAGATCTATCCATTGAAGTCAGTGCGGTATAAAATCCCCAACTATGACTGTATTTCTGTCAATCTCTGCCTTTATGTCCATCAAGAGTTGCTTTACATATTTAGGTGCTCCTATGTTGGGTGCGTAAATGTTTACTTAGGGTTATATCCTCTTGTTGGATTGTTCCATTTATCATTATGTAGTTTCCTTCTTTGTTTCTTAATATAATCTTTGTTTTAAAGTCTATTTTGTTGCATATAAGTACTGCTACCCCAGCTTTTTTTTCTCTTCCATTTGCACGAGATATTTTTCCATCCCTTTACTTTTTAGTCTGTGTGTCTTTCGATCCGAGGTGGGTCTCTTGGGGCAGCATGTATGTGGGTTGTGTTTTCTTATCCATTCAGCTCCCCTGTGTCTTTTGGTTGGGACATTTAAGCCATTTACGTTTAAGGTGATTATCAGTAGATATCACCTTAAGTATATAGTGCCATTTTATTGTAGCCCTGGTTGTAGGTCCTTACTTTTCATCACCTTGAATATTTCATGCCACTCCCAAGGCACTTCTAATGCGATGACGTCATTCCTGTATTTATTCAGCAAGCATTTGTTGGAATGGTTAGTATGTTGTAGTCACTAGATGGTGGGAGATGATATCAATACTAATAGGATATGGCACTTTAGTTTGCAGCTTTTGGGAAAAAATAGCCTCAATTATGTTACAACGTGACATGTACTTCATTAAGTGTTGTACAAAGGAAGGAATTATGAAGTTCACCTGGAGGAGTTAGAGAAGCAACAACCTCTCCTGTGCTTCAACAACACTGAACTTCCCACCATTCTCAAAACACCCCCATGCCTTTGTGCATAGTGATCCTGCCTAAACGTCTTCTCTTCTTTGCTGTTCTTGGCAAAATATTATTCATATTTTAAAGCTATAGCAAACTATATTGTAAAGCTAGCCAAAGTTGCTCTCCTTTCCTCCATGTTAATAGAATCTTGTTTGGGGAGAAATGGCAACATTTCTGGGAGATCAGGCCCTGGTGATAAAGCTTTGTTGACCTACACAAAACATATCAAATTCCTTTTGGCTAATTCATTCTATAATTCATTAATAAGTGTTTATTGTTCTTATTGTTAGTAGTAGTAGTAAATGTTTTGCAGAAGCAACACAGTTGGAACTTATAAAAAATGAAGTCTGCAGGTGTGTTTAGAGTGGAGACAGTAGCTGAGAAATGCCATCAGCACTGGGTCTGCTCCATGGGTCTGCCCTGCCCTGCCCTAGAATGTTGGCTGCTGCCTCGTGGCCATATGATGGCTGCCTCCAGTCTGAGCAGCAATTTCTCACACCACTGTAAGCATGGCATGAAGAAGAGGCCCGTCTCCCCACTGTTTCTGTGTATCAGGGAGTAAAACCCTTCTTAGTACCCAACTACTAAGTCTCACTAGCCAAAACTAGGTCAGTTGCTCACCCCTTAGCTAGGGAGTGGTGGAGTGAAGAGGAAATAAGGCCAGAATATGAAATACTTTGATTTCCTGTGGCTGTATTCCAGAAGCAACTGGGTGGTGTAATTAAGTTTGTATATTAAAAAAAAAAAAAGGAAAGGGTGGGGGGAACCTGATTTAAGTATGGATTTTGTGTGGATAGGGGTGAAACTGCATACAAGGTGGCTAGAACAATGTTTCAGTAGAGAGGAGATCAGATCCCAGTGGGGCAGCAATGATGAGGACAGGAGGAAGTCAGAGAGTGAGGAGTCACAGTGAACACTCTGGTCAGAGCTGCAAGGTTCCCCACTATGGGCCCTTCCAGGAGCCCTCCAATCCCTCCTTCGGAGAGAGCCTCCTGGGCCTCAGTCACAGAGTGCATTACCAGCTCGAGCCCCTACCCCTGCATCTTCTCTAGTAATGGCCAGGAAGGGAAAATAATTGCACTCGATTTGGAGCAGTGGGCACATCACTGCAGGGATCTGTTTGATTAAATTTTATCTGCAGCTCTGTAACGTATGAAAAATCAGGAAACGTTTCACGGCCCTCTTAACAGAAGCACTTTAAATCACAGAGCCACCGTGTGAAGGAAATAAGTTCATCATTTGGCTAAGTTCAGTATTTCCTGGGAGACTGCTGTGAATTCTGAGATACAGGTGGAGGTGGAGACAGACTCTGTGTCAGAAGGGCTCATTCTACAGTGCAGCTGGACAGTGCTACTGTAGGTGTGCATGTAGCATGTCAGGCAAGGGGAGGCTGGCTCAAAGTCAGAGCACACCTCTTTCTGCAAGGACTCCGAGTGCCTACTGTGTGCCAGGCATTGTCCTGGACTCTGGGTCCTCCACAGGGAACAAGACCTAGGGAGTCCACATAAGGAGGGAGATGAATAACAAGAGAGTAACAAATGTTTAGAATAACTGCCCTGATGGGGCAAATGCCATAGAAAGTTTCAGCCCTTTGCTGCATAACAATCCACCTGAAATTTAATGAGAACAATTGTATTTGGGTTGTGATTCTGCAACTGAAGCAATATGCAATTAGGGAGACTTTTCTTTGCTCTGTGTGGCATTGACAGAGCGGGCTCATTGGGGCTGGAGGATATTCCTCTAAGATGGTTTCACTCACCTGCTGGCACACTTAGGCTGGCTTTTGGCTGGAGTTCAGCCATAGTGCAGCAGTCTCCATGTGGCTTCTTCTCGTGCTCATTTTGGCTTCTGGCACTGAGGTCTCAGGGTAATCAGACTTCCTACACACTGGCTGACATCACCCAAAGCACAAAAGTAGAAGGTGCCAAGTCTTAATGTCAGTGCTCAGACACCCCAGAATGTCACTTCTACCACATTCTATTGGTCAGGGTTGTTGGTCCATCCCCAGGTCAATGAGTATATAAATCAACTCCATCTCTTGATGCAGGAGTGACACAATCACATTGCAGAATAGCCCAGGGAACAGGACCTGTGGCTTCTGCTGTCTTGGAAATGTGATCTACCAGAACCCAGAGGAAGGGCACCTGTTTGGGGAAGTGAAGGACTTTTCTTCTAAATAAAAATAAATGAGGTGGGGTTCTCATTCTTTGTCAGGTCCAAAAGACTATTAGAATAAACCCCATGACTCTTACATGGAAGAACTGTGTGCTTCAAATTCCTGGGATTTGAAATCTGAAGGTCTGAGCTGCATGCCCCCATGGCTACAGACGTGCCTTTTGATCCTGGCCCAGGGAGGTAATATATCAGAGCTGGGCCTCCAGGTCTTGGAATGGGATCATTTCAATAATAATAGCAAAATGCAGAGTTGTCAGGAAGTTCAAAATGGGACCACCTCGTAGCTTCCACTTATATATGATATTTGCCCTATAAACTGTGAAGAACAGGTGTGCAAGGTGGGATGGTATGGTTGGTACTTAGAAAATAAACCTCGTTGGGCTTGGAAACAATCTGCAGGGTTATTGGTCACTAATTCTTCCTTTGGCCAGGTGTGATTGTAGTATGTGATTATAAAAAGGGAACTGCAGATGAACAGTTCTTGGACACACTTGGCAGCATCTTCGGTAGAATTTTTTGTATGGGCAGCCCTCATATACACCCAGTGAGGACACAAGGTACAAAGTTACAGGCCTCATCCCCAAATATCCAAGAAAAAGGTGGGTCCTTCCAGGGCTCACTTTAACTGTTGCAACTGGTACAATGGGATATCCATCCTGGAATATGTGAAGAGTCACAAAAATGTGAACAAGGTGAGAAAAAAGGAAGAACACAGATTCTGGAGTCAATAGGCATGGGTTCAGTCTCAGCTCTGCCACTCACTGGGCTTTGACTGTGGACATGTCACTGATCCTTTCTTTTCCTCGGTGTTCTCGTCTGTAAACTGGGCATGATAACTTACTTTAGTCAGAGTAATTAATGCATGCAAGCTCTGATAAAGAACAAACCCAAATGTCAGTGCCTGACCACAATAAGCATTTCTTGCTCATACAAACTGTTGAGGGTTTCATATCCGTCCTCCTCCAAGCAATACCTTGGGGGTCCTACGAATTTCCCATTCCTAGACAGACCAAATGCCTTTAGTGGTTTTGACACAACAGCATGTACTCCAGTAGGGGTTTAACAGCATTTTATTCTTGAAATCATCAAAGAATTTAGTGTGTAATGCTGGAGGCAAACGTCCTTCTGTTCTAGTTCTACCTCCTTGTCCTTACAGACCTGAAGCTAATTTGGTTGGGTCAGGACAGCCTCAATAACCTTATGATCAGAGAGGAGGAGCTGGCCAGGCAACTCGGTGGTCTTTGTGGACAGTATTTAATGAGCACTTTTGGAAATGGACCATTCTATAAAAGAAAACTTTAAACATGTCCCAAGTCTTCTCATTGTAAAAATGTATGCAGCAGTGGGTACCTGCCATGTGACAGGCACTGTTTTAAGTGGTTGACATGTTTCAACTTAGAAAATGCTGCTGGCAACCTTATGATGTTCCATTTGGCAGAGGATAAAACAGGCATACGTATTTAAATACCTGCCCAAATTCCACAGCTAGGAAATGATGGAACAGAGGCTGATCCCAGGCAAGCCAGCCTCAGCGCCTGTGAGTCCTGCTGCTCAGTAAAGGATAATGGAGCACTACTGTGCTTCTCACATACTCTTTTCCCACTCTTTTCAGCCCAGAGGAAACCATTGCCCCGTTAATTCTATTATAGCGTACACATCACCTTGTCTCCTCTAATTTCATGTTGCCAGTTATTTTGATGACATGTTATAATGATTCCATGATGTTCATTTCTATCATTTTACATAGCCATTTATTTATTTTTTAAACCTATACCACATTTAATAAGTAGCTACTATGTGCCTAAGGCCATAGGCTAAGCATACAAATGAATCAGGCAGTCTCCGTTCTGCATTCACATGTTCAAGGGAGACATAACAGATGAAAGAGCATACTGAGTTCAGCTGCAGAGATGTGCATGAGTGTTCTGGGTTGGAAAGGAACTGGGGGGATGGGGTGGAGTATACCTACTCTACACATCTGGGAGGCTGGCTCCCTTTGGAGGAGGTGCAGCCCAGGAAGGGGGATGTTGACTTCAGCATCCTGGACTTTTTTTTTAAAATATTGTATTAATTATGTTATTACAGTTGTCCCATTTCCCCCCCTTTATTTTCCTCTGCCCTGCACACCCCCTCCCACCCACATTACCCCCCCATGGGTTGTACATATAAGTTCTTTGGCTTCTACATTTTTCTATACTATTCTTAACCTCCCCCTGTCTATTTTCTACCTACCATTTATGCTACTTATTTCCTTACCTTTCCCCCCATTCCTCCCTCCCCTTCCCCACTGATAACCCTCCCTGTGATCTCCATTTCTGTGATTCTGTTCCCGTTCTAGTTGTTTGCTTAGTTCATTTTGGGGTTTTTTTAGAATAGTTGTGAGTTTGTTGTCATTTTACTGTTCATATTTTTGATCTTCTTACATAAGTCCCTTTAACATTTCATATAATAAGGGCTTGGTGATGATAAACTCCTTTAACTTGACCTTATCTGAGAAGCACTTTATCTGCCCTTCCATTCTAAATGATAGCTTTGCTGGATACAGTAATCTTGTATGTAGGTCCTTGCCTTTCATGACTTGGAATACTTCTTTCCAGCCTCTTCTTGCCTGTAAGGTTTCTTTTGAGAAGTTAGCTGATAGTCTTATGGGGACTCTTTGTAGGCAACTGTATCTTTTTTTCTTGCTGCTTTTAAGATTCTCTCCTTATCTTTCATCTTGGGGAATGTAATTATGATGTACCTTGGTGTGTTCCTCCTTGGATCCAGCTTCTTTGGGACTCTCTGAGCTTCCTGTACTTCCTGAAAGTCTATTTCCTTTGCCAGATTAGGGATGTTCTCCTTCATTATTTGTTCAAATAAGTTTTCAATTTCTTGCTCTTCCTCTTCTCCTTCTAGCACCCCTATGATTTGGATGTTGGAACGTTTCAAGATGTCCTGGAGGTACCTAAGCCTCTCTTCATTTTTTTGACTTCTTGTTTTTCCATTCTGTTCTGGTTGAATGTTTATTTCTTTCTTCTGTTCCAAATTGTTGATATGAGTCCAGGTTTCCTTCCCTTCCCTGTTGGTTCCCTGTACATTTTCCTTCATTTCACTTTGCCTAGCCTTCACTTTTTCCTCTATATCAACTATACTTAACCAATTCTGAGAGCATCCTGAATACCAGAACTGTGCATCTGATAGGTTGGCTATCCCTTTGTCATTTAGTTGTATTTTTTCTGTAGCTTTGATCTTTTCTTTCATTTTGGCCAGGGTGGTTTTTTTTTTTTTTTTTTTTTGGTCTTAGAGGGCCTGTTAGTAGTGAGGGGTGGAGTCTTAGGTATTCAGCAGGATGGGGCAACCCACATTGCTTCGCTAAGTTGTTGCGCTGTTTGTGGGGAAGGGGGTTGAGAGGGAACTGTGTTGCTTGCTCAGCTCTGGGCTGGCTTTCAGTCATTTCCTCTGCTACCCAGAAGTAAATTGGGCCCTTCTGGTGCTGATTCTTGGGTGGGTGGTTTTGTGTATGTTCTAGGACCCTGTGGTCTCTCCAATGAACTCTCCTGTGAGGCTGGGAGTTTCTCCTGCCACCTCAATTCCCACAGGTTTTTTCAGTCAGAGATTTTGAGGCTTTATTTCACCTCACTGGAACCCTGGGTTGTGCGGTCTATTTTGCTCCCCAGTTGTTCCTCCTGTTTATCCACACACAAATTTGGGACTGCCCACTCTGCCAGCTCCCACCTCACCCAGTCCTCTAGCCGCCACCTTCCCATGAGTCCCCTGCATCCCAACTTCCTGCCTCCACCCTTCCTATCAGTCTGTATGGATGTTTCTTCTTTAACTCCTTGGTTGTCAGACTTCCATACAGTTGAATTTTCTGTCAGTTCTGGTTGTTTTTGGTTTTAAACTTGTTGTTGTCCTTCTTTTGGTTATGCGAGGAGGCACGGTGTATCTACCTATACCTCCATCTTGGCTGGAACTCAGCATCATGAAGCTGTGAGCAGAGGGGCTTGCTATCTAGGGCCAGAATTTCATCCATGAAGTGATGTCATCAGTCAGGACAGGGGAGGCTGTGTGAATTCCTGTTTTGGGATATTTCATGCCCAAGAAGTCAGTCCACAGGTTTATATGGTACCTTCTATGGATGTCTCTGACCTGTGTGAGCCCCATTGCTCTGTTCCAAAAATCTCTCACCTAAAAATCCCTTCCTCCTTATCAAGCCTGTATCTTCAAATATCTTGTTAACAGAAACATTTTCTTTTCACACCCCATATAATGTTCACCTATCTGTACTGGTTTGAAGCATTTTATTCCTTACCCAAAACTATCATCAGCAAAATATTTACAAGAATACTTGATTGCAACATCATGTCTTTTTGCAGAAGGAACTCTTCACAGGTACTTTCCCAGACATATTATTGAATTTAACACTGTGTCGCTCTCTTGAAAAATGGTAGCTAACATTTACTGAGTACCCTCCTGTGCCATGGCTCCCTTCTAAGTATACCATATGGACCATCTCACTGAATTGTCTTAGTCATCCACTGAGATGCAGGCTTATTATACCTATTTTACAGATGAACAAACTGAGGCCCAGGGAGGTTAAGGGACATGATGAAGGCCACATGACTAGAATGTAAAGGAGCTGGGTATTTTGAACTCATAGAGCTATAGGTGGGCCTTGGAAAGGGGAATATACCTGCAGCATGTTGTATGGAGCCCTGTAGAAGAGGAGGCTCAGTGGGCCCCTCAGTCTTGAGATGAAGTGGCTGGGCAGAAACCTCTTTAACTTTGGTGGGTTTTTCAGAATGCTCCAGAGACTTGCTTCCCAGAATGTGGCTCGTGGACCTGCAGCATCAGCACTGCCTGGGACAGTGTGAGAGATACACTTTTTGCACCTCTCCTCAGCCCTACAGATCAGAAACTCTTGGGGTAGGCCCAAGAAATCTGAGCTGTAATAAGACAGCCAGGCAATACTGGTGCTGCTCAAGTCTGAGAACCACTGGTCCAGAGCAAGAAATGTATTTCATAGTTCTTACTTTAAAATCAGAAATTATAAATATTTTACTTTTATTATACAAATGATACAATGTTCCTTTAGAGAAATTAGGAATTGCAAAAGAAAACTTAAGAAAAGTGCCCACAGCCTTAGCTGGGTGGCTGTGTTGGTTGGAGCATCATCCCATACACCAAAAGGTCACAGGTTTGGTTCCCAGTCAGGATGCATACTAGGTTGCAGGTTCAATCCCTGGTAGGGTGCATAAGGGAGACAACCAATTGATGTTTCTCTCTCACATCGATGTTTATCTTTCTTTCTTCCTGTTTCTCTTCCTTCCTCTCTCTCTAAAATAAGTGAGCATATTCTTGAATGAGAAAGAAAAAAACTGCCCACAAATCCTATCTCTTAGCAGGAAATAGTCTTTATTAGGGTTTTGGTGTGTTTCCTTTAAGACCATTTCCTGTGCATATCATAGTAAAGTTACCACCGGTTTGCTTTAATTTTGGTGGGTTAGTCTGAGGATCACCCCCTGGACTTGGATGGGAAGGGGAGGAAGATAAGCTGACTTTGCAGTGGCGTTGGGGCTGAGGTGGCAGGGAGTTGGAGGCTCAGAGCCTCTATGCCCAGCGGGGGAGGCCTGGGGCCAGGCCGCCTTGCAGAGCAGTCCTAAATGCAGTGACCCTCCACCACTCTAATCTGCCTGTGCATACGTTACCCCTTTATCACTCTTGATAGATGGGATCAGATTTGTGTCAGCTCAGAAATCACTTCAATGATCAAAATATGTAAAGGGCTGTCAGAGGGAAGAAGGATTAATCTCTCAGTGATTACAGAAGTGGAAGCTCTTTCAGGGGAGGGAGGAAAAGGGAAAGGACTGGCTGGGACAGATCTTACTTAATTCAGGGTCGGAAGAGCTGTCACAATTGCAGTTAGGTGGCGATGGCAGGACTGCATGGTGAAGTGAGGGCTCATGGCCTGAGTCCTGCTATTCCTGAGGGCAAGTTGCAGATGGGCAGCATGCAAGCAAATGTGGCCTATTGGTGTGTTCTACATGGTTCTACATGGCCAGCCCAGCGCTGACATTTAAAATCTGGATTTCACATCAAATCTGAAAAACCAGGACCCCTGGAAACACAGTAGCCATCTTGCCACCAGGCAGCAAGCCCTGGGAGATGGACAGTGGCTGCCCCCTTGATGAGACATGACTGTTCCAATTTCCCCTTTCCCCTTGCCCCCACTCATTCACTAAGGTTGAGTGACAGGTGCCAGTTACTTCATTTGTGTTTTATTTTCCTAAATGTAGCCTTCATTCTGTGCTCATATTAATGATCAGTAGCATCAGGTAGTATCTAAGAGTGAAGGTCTAGATCTAGGTTGCTTGGGTTCAGATCCTGCCTCTGTCCCTCACCGGCTGTGTGACTTTAGGCTACTTATTTAATGCTCTGTGCATTGTAACCCACTTTAAAATTCATATAGTAGGTTGCTATGAGGAATGAATGGGTTAATACAGGTATACTGCATAGAATAGTGTGTGCTCACTATCCAATGAAGGCTCTAATGATCATTACTGGTGATCATTGTTCCTATTGCTGATCATTACATATCTGCTACCCCAATATCTGAGTTACTAACTACAGGTGTAGTGTTCCCTTAGTACTTCTCTCGTGCTCTCAGAATCTCTGGAAGACAAAGCTTTGGGCAGTTTTCTGTCTGGAATAGATATTTTATTCTTTAAGGCAGGGAGTTTTCTAGGATCCTGGACATATGAATGATTCTAGCTAACTTAATAAAAAATAATCTTATCCTGTTGGGCTGGTGGGGTAGCAGTGTGGTCTGAAGTGTGTGCGTGTGTGTGTAAAAAAAAGTGCTTTGTAAAGCAGCCCATGTGAATCACAGCATTGTGGTTAAGGGCCTGGGCTCAAGAGCTGGGTGGTGGCCTTTATTTCATTCCAGCTCCTCATCTTCTTGGCTGTGACCTGAAGCAAGTCCCTTGGCTTTCTGAGCATCAGCTTTCAGCTCATGTCGGCCATAGAGGATGCAGTCTGCATATGGGAGGCCAGCACACTGCAAGGGTGGCAGTTTTGTGCCCTTTTTCTTCTTTCCTCAGGGAAAATGAAGGGCTTGCCATTGCATGAACTTGAACTTGAGCTTGCCCTCTATGAATACGGAGCAGATAGTCCCCATTCAGACCCTTGAGGAGCCTTGGTAAACGAGCTGATTATTCAGTGTGAGCACATTATGGTCACATGCTCTGGGTTCGGGAGCCTGTGCTAAGCTTTCCAGGAGCAAAGTCCCACCCCAAGACTGACCCCAAACATTGCACTGCCCACCTGTAACTAGCACTGTTCCTGGCACAGTGCCAAGGACTAGCGGTGTAAATGGACAGTGCCCTTCCTATCAACAATGGACAGGGATGTGACTCTCATTTTAGACCTGAGCACACCTCCCTTCCCCACCCTCCATTCAGCAGGCGTGGATGGCACCACAGGCACAGAATGGCCTTTGGAGTTGGCAGTGAGGGGTTCAGAAGTCTGACACTCTGGGTAACACTGGGCAGGCCACATGACCTGTCTGACCACTGTTTCCTTTTTACAAAATGGAAATAGGATAATCAAATAATCAAACAGCTGTGGGAATTAAACATGATTTCAGAACAAGGTCTGGGATGTAGTAGGTGCTCAATAAATGTCAGTTTTCTTTTCCCTTTCCTCTAGTCGCGTTAAAGAGAAGGGAGTATTTTGGCCTTTGAATAATCATTTTATATATGAATTAGATGGTAAATACATCCATATGGTAGTCATCATAAACTCATCTCATCCATCCCTCCATTCATTCATTTTTTCCTTTAATTATTCATTCTCTCATTTCTTTTAGGAGCATCCTTTTAAGAGTAACCCTTTTTATGACAAGCCCCAAAGAGGCACTGGAGATGCAAAAAATAATAATACCATGTACTTGAGGATGTTACATTCTTTTGAGAGAGAAAGAAAATGGTTACGTATAATATGACCTGATAAGGTAGTAAGTCTGTCCGAGGCCTGTTCTAAGGCCCCAGTGGTTTATAATTGCATCATCCTGAATCCTACTCACTGTTCACTCCCTCTAGCCAGACCTGCCTCCAGCAGGACATGGCACTCTTGCTCTGTCTGGGGCTGAGGGTGCAATTTGAGGAGTTAATATAAGACCACCACTCCTCTTGGCTCCCTCAGGGGTGAGCCCCATCAAAGAGGGTAGGGAGAAACTGTCCAATTGCTCCTTTATTCACCCATCCCCTGTTACTATTACAGTGTAGTAGTCAAAGGTTAAGACAAGGGAGACGGCCTGCCTCAGCTCAAACCCTGGCTCTGCAGCTCACTAGCTTCATGATTTGCAGGAAATTCCTGGATCATCCTGGACCTTGTTTTATTAACCTACAAAGTGGCACCAAAGTGGTTGTATTAGCTGTGTGTTACTGTGCAAAAAATTACCTCAAACCTTAGAGATTTGGAACAATAGCATTTATCATCTTCCAGTTTGTATGGGTCAAGAACCCAGGCATGGCTTGCCTGAACCCTTCCACCTGGGCCTGTCTCAAGGCTGCCATCAAGGAGTTAGCCATGTAGTTATTTTAAGGCTTGAGGTAGATCAGTTCCCATGCTCACTCAAGAGGGTGTTATCAGGATTCACTTCCTTGAGGATTGTTGGACTGAGGGTCTCAGTTGCTCCCAAGATCTTGGCCAGAAGCTTCCCCTGGTGCCTTGACTCCTGAACCTCTGCATAAGGCACCTCACAGTATGTCAGCTCGATTTGTCAGAGAGAGAGAGACAGAGACAGAGACAACAAGAAAGAAGTCCTAGTCTTCTGTAACCTGATCTCAGAAGTGCTATCCCACACTTCTGTGTGTGCTGTTCTTTAGAAGTAAGTTATCAGGTGCCGTGCACACCCTGGGGAGCAAATCATTTAGAGTGTGACTGCTGGGAGGAGGGATCCTGGGGGCTGTGTTGGAGCTGCCCATCACAATGGTTGGGAGGATTAAATGACTTTCCATGTAAAGGATTTAGAAGAGTGTGAGGGACACACTTAAT
This sequence comes from Desmodus rotundus, assembly GCF_022682495.2. Lineage (NCBI taxonomy): Eukaryota > Metazoa > Chordata > Mammalia > Chiroptera > Phyllostomidae > Desmodus > Desmodus rotundus. Next base: position 93,349,950 of record NC_071387.1, read on the forward strand.
AACTCTGGGTTATTATTACTACTACTATGTCATTTTCAGCAAATATTTATTAAGTTTCCTACTACATCAAAGTTGCCATCTCTGTTGCTTTGGGGAATTACTAGAGGGGTAACTGGGATAATTCATTATAGATGAATTATAAGCGGATCCTTCCTCAAAGAGCTCACAGTGCACAGGGTAAGGTTTATTTAAAAAGACACAGAGTAGAAAATAGTTGTTGTATTGTCAGGGGTGGGCAGACATGCAGAGCTGGGAGGCCCTGCCTGTGCACGTGCACTAGCAATCATTCTGTTTGGCTGGAAAACAGGACACTTAAAGGTTGGAAAACCAGGTTAGCACCAGATTGGGACAGGATTTTGGAGTCCATCTCTTATGAACTGGAAGACCAGGGAGGAGTTTTAAGCTGAGGAATGTCATAGGCACAGATGTGTGGCCCAAAAGGGAGGGGACAGGCTGGGAGACATGAAGGCACCTACTGAAGTTCAGAAAAGAGGTTCTCTTTCTTAGTGCAGCAGAAGAAAATCCAGTGCAAGAAACCTGACTGTTTCTCCTTCGAGACCCTTCTCCAAGATGTGCCCATAGGAGAGTACCATTCTCTTCCTCCCTGAGTGCTGCGTGGATACTGGAAATAACCCAGAGAATCCAGGCTGATGTTGATGAGACATCCCAGCACGACAGTCAGGGTCCTTGTGCACATCATTCGACCCTCTGCACCTCAAGTTCCTCATCTGAAATGAGATGATTTATTGACCTTGAATGCTTTGATGATTATACATACACAGACACTGCTATTTACTGAGTGCCTTTGAGAAACTCAGCAGTTTTGAGAGCTTTTATTATCCCCATTTTACTGGTGAGAAAACTGAGTCAGAAAAGTTATTGAAGTGCCTTGCTAAGAATGGCCAGAGCACAGCCCAGACTGTTAGACTTAGCCTGTGTTCCTGAGCGCTCCACTGTAGTAGCAATGCTTAAATGCTCAATATATGGCCCTTCCCTCTGCAAACCAGCTGTCAGAGAAAAAGGAAAGTCTCCGTCCCCCTGAAGATTAGACATACACATGGCTTTGCTGTGAGGGCAGGGCCAGGTCAGACTAACCCCAGCTCCTTTCCCAGCTCTGACCAGAGACCAGACCTTATGTATGTGCATGTTACATGATTGAAGAGATTTAAAACTTACATGTTCTCCCTATTTCTCCATAATCTGTCACCCTATCTTTTTGAGAGCTCATCTTTAAATGAGCTCTTTGAGCTGTGTTTATCTAAATACTTTTTGTCAGTCATCACACCATTTGTTGTTACTGATTTGTTTTTTCTGATAGTAAATTTGGGGAGACATCAGAGGAGCCTGAGTGGCCCCTAAAGTTGCTGACCTCTGAAGCTATTTTTAAGTCCCCCTCTGATGTCTTGGTTAGCATCACAGGACACAGAGGTGCTGAGCTGTATAGCCACTTCTAGAACAACGTCCTGGAGTGGCTTCTGTATATCATCACAAAATTGTGTTGACACTGAAGCCCAGAAACTAAATGATGCAAGTTCCTCCAGAGAGGGCCTCCATCTGGATTTGAGAATGGAAAATGTATTCTGGTGAGAAGCCAGCAAAGGAAGGTGCTAGGTCCTTAAAACTCAGGTGACAAAGAAACTCCCCCCCATAGGGCCCTTGAGAGACTGAGGAGTATGTTCTGAGAACACAGCAGGGAATTTGTTCTCTAAAGGCAAGAGATAACAGTGGTTATCAATGAAACAGGGAATTAGAAGTAACTTTAATTTTTCCCTGTATTTTGATTTTCCAAATTTTCTATAATGAATTTATTTTATAATTTTTACAAAAATTATAATTATAAAAATGTCATTTATAAAGTGGTATACTTCTGGTCCTTACATACTTTGTAGTAGGCAATCACTGACATATTCAAAATTATAGAATCACATGACATTTCCATAATGATAATTTTGGACTTAATGTATCCAAACCAAACTTATTGATTCATTTTTTTCTCTCTCTGAACCTCCCCCAATTCTGACTTTCCCATCACAGCAAACAGCCACCCTGTTCATCCAGTTGCTCAGGTCGAAAGCTCTGGAACCATCCTTGACTTCTGCTGTCGTCATTACACACAGTGATACTTCAGCAAACCCTGTCATCTCTCTTCTGCTGAAAAACACCCAGGTGACTTCTTCTTCCTACCGTAGCCACACTGGTCTAAGCCAGCATTCTTTCTCACCTCGAATATTGCAATAGCCTCCTAATCAGTCATCTTGCCCTCTCCCAATTCATTTGTTATGTGGAAGGAAAAGAGGTCATTAAATGTTAAGTTCAAGCATGTCTCTTCTCTGTCAAATTTCTCTATGGCTTCTGTGCTCACTCCAAATAAAATTTACACAATAAATATTCTTCAAAAACAGGATTTTAAAAAATGTCTACAACGGCTAAGTAGTGTGATATGCAGTAGTCTCCTTACTTACCAAGTGGCGGACGCCCCGCCCCTGCCACTTATTGACAGCGTGGCATGAGGCATGGGGACAGTGGTCTTTCTCTGTCTCAGACGGTTTGTCTAAGATGGAGTATTAGAGGTGAAGTTGCTCAATAAGGGACACGTCTCTAATTTTATTAGTGAATGAGAGAAGCTGAATAATGCTGCCAGTTTAATTTCTGGAAAGTTTTTTTCCTGTTTATATTTCTACCAAATGTGTATGAGACTATCTGGAAAAATACGCCCTCAACAGCAATGAATTTTACAAATCTTTTCTGTACACTAACTTCATAACTTAAAATATTACATCTATTTTAATTGCATTTATTTTTATCATGAGTGGCTCATATGTCTTTTTCTTTTAACCATTATTGATCATTTGTGACATATCTCTTCATGTGTTCTGCCCTTATTTCTCTAGGAATGTCTGTTTGTTTTTTGCTGTCCTTATCCCTGACTCTCCAGAAGAGTTCGATGCTTCCTGAAAACAGATATTTGGGAAGGAGTGCTGGGTGGGAGGCAGCCTACTCGCTGTGCAAGCTTGGACAGAGAGGGCACTCACTGAATTTCTGTTTACTCCCGTGAAATGGGGCTTGGAAAAGTGCCCATCTATCTCCCAATGCCAGGTCTAAGGGCTTTTTCTGTAATGGACCAGAGATTAAATATGTTGCCTTTTCAGGCCGTGCAATTTCTGCTGCCACTCTTCAGCTCTGCCCTCATGGTGCCAGAGCAGCCATAGACAACCTGCCTGTGAATGAACCTGACTGTGTTCCAATAAGTGTTATCTGTCGACACTGAAATTTCAATTTAATTTGATTTCTGTGTATCACCAAATCTCCTTTAAAAAATGTTTTCAACTACTTAATAATGTAAAAAGCATCCTTAGTTCACAGTGGGGCTTGGCCCACAGGCAGCAGTTTGCAGACCCCTCTCCTAAGGTCTTGGGTCAACCGAATGAGAAAACATTGTAAATAAATTGACCCAGTGCTTGGCACAGGCTAAGTGCTTAGCATATATCATTATTTTTCTTATTATACTAAAAGAATTTTGTGGTGTAGTATCAGAGTTGTCGTGTTTTAAATGAATGCTAATTCTTGCCTTACAAATTTGCTGAAGCATGACAAGGTGATCTAATTTGTGTGGCCCTCTCCCGTACATCACAGACGGGTCGCACTTTTGTTTCTCTTGCCCTGTGTAAATGCATGTAATTTGTTTTCTGCCTCATCCATCTCTGCCCACCCCCCGCAGTCTGGGCTCCAAGTGACTGAAATTCTATTCCTTTCCTCATGCCCCATACCCTCTTCCACCTTTAAATTCTCAATATATTCTGTGACCTATTCCTTTAAACATGGCCCAGCTGGATTTCTCTTCAATACTGAGATGGTAAGTAAAACTAACATACCCTAGAACCTAAAGGTCTTTACATATGTGTCACTGTATTCTCCTGTCCAAAGTAATTTTCTTTTTAAATAATCTCCCCCATAGAATCATGTTCGAGTTTCCGAACCTGTCCTTGGATGATTTTGAGAACCCTATCCCCAAACATTGCACTATCAGCACTATAGCAAGTTGCTGTCTACTTTGGAATTCAGATCCCCAGTTCCATGGCACTTGGCCCACAAAAGGGAAGTAAAAAGGCATTGTTTATTCTTTAATTAGTGCATAGTACTTGCAGCTGTTGACAGTCTGATTCACCCTCCTTCCTGGTTGGGATGGGGGACACCAAGTACTTCTGGGTGGGTGTCCTGCTGTGTCCAGTGATGTCAGACACAGACTGCTGCCCCCGGCCTGAAACCTTCATGAGAGATCTCTCTTAGACTTCGCAGACTGTACTGGGAAAAGCCAGGCTTTTTGGAGGAGTCTGGCCAGGTGTGCAAATGGCCTCACCACTTATTAGCTATGTCACCTAGAATGACTTCACATTTTCCAGCTTCCGTTTCTTCATATGCAAAATGGTGAGAAAAATGTCTACTATGCAAGAATATGGTGGAGAGTGAGACTGTCCTTAGAGTGTCTTGTACACAGTAGGTACTCAAGCTCTTAATGAATACTGTGTCAGCTAAAGCTGGCTTTGAATTGAAGACGGGGGAATGGTTGCCATATAATGTTCAGTAGGCTAAGACAAGGACAGTTGGTTTTTGCAGTCTCAGAAATCCCAACCGTTAGAAGAAAGAACAGAGGCACTTTCTGGGCAGGGGTCAGCAATCTTTTCCTATAAAGGGCCCAAAAGTAAATAATTTGGGCTTTGCAGGCCATATAGTGTCTGTTGTAACTACAGTCCTCTCCCCTTATTTGTGGTTTTGTTTTCCACGGTTTCAGTTACTCACCGTCAACTACAGTCCAAAAATATTAAAGGAAAAATTCCAGAAATAAAAATTCATAAGTTTTAAATTGCACAGTCTTCTGAACAACATGATGAAACCTCACTTCATCCGACTCCATCCAGCCAGGGTGCAAATCATCTTTGTTCATCATCTCCACGCTGCAGACGTTCCCCACCCGTTAGTCACTCAAGCAGTGGTCTTTGTTATTGGTCAACTGCTGTGGTATTGCAGTGCTTGTGTTTAAGTCACCCTTATTTTACTTACTAATGCCACATTCTCATAAATTTTTTACAATGTATTGTTATAATTGTTCTATTTTTATTACTAGTTATTGTTAATCTCTTATTGTGCCTAACATAAAATTAAAATGTATCATAGGTATGTATGTATAGGGAAGTAACAGTGTATGTGTGTGTATACTTACACACACATATACAGGTGTATATATATATGTATGTATACATATATACATGTGTGTGTGCACACATATATTTCAGTACTGTCCATTGGGGGTCTTGGAATGTATCCCTGCAAATCAGGGAATGACTGAACAGGAGATGGGTGTGCACAGGCATATGTGTATATTTGTATATGCACACATGCACAGAGCTTCCACCCATTTGCCCCATGGCCCTTGTTTGCATCTGCACACCCCAACTTCTGGAAAGCTTTTCCAGAACAATGACAAGCATCCCATTTGTCCCAGGACACAGCAAGGCTCCAGGATTGCCAGAGGGAGACCAACTGATGGTTCCATTTTCAGTGTCCTCTGCCCTGCACTCACCAGGCTAGGTTCTGACTTCCTTGATGTTCTTTGACAAAGAGCCATCTGTGTGCCTCCAAAAGCCCCAAGAAGGGAGTCAGACCATGTTTGCTAAAAGGCCTTGAGTTTGAGCAACATCTGGCAACTGCATAGGGTAATCCTGTCTGCTGCCTTGGCCTCTGTTCCCTTGTCACAAATAGGTGCCCTGCTTTACTTCCTGGGGCCAAATGTCTCCCTGGTCACTGCTGTCATTAAAATAAAACTGATCCCAGCATTTCCCTTTAATCTCCATTGAAAAGCCTGTGTCTATAGCATAGTCTCATTTACTAGCAAATGTTTATTGAGCACCAGCTGGGTGGCAAGCAGTATTCTAGACACCAAGGATACAAGAGTGCAGAAAACAGGTAAAAACCCCACCCACTTTCAGGGACTTCCATTCTAGTAGAGGAAGGTATGTGATACCAGAATAGTAAGTGCTAGGGAAAGAAAAATGAGTAGAGGGCAGGGAGAGAGACAGGATAGAGGATAGAGGATGAGGCTGCTGTTGGAGTTCCTCCAGCATCAGAGTCCAGCTTCCTACTCCACCATCAGCCTGGTGCCTGAGTTGCAGCCCTACCAGACTTTTCTCCCGTGCCTGTGTATGCCGAGTCTCCAGTGTGTGGCAGAACTGCTTTCCCTGCTCTGTGACCTTAGGCTTAACCTTGACTGTAAGTGAGGATAAAAACAATGCCTATGTCCAGGATCCTGTGCATGGCACATGGGGTGGAGCATGGGGAACCTCAGGGCAAGTCTGGCTCATGGTTTGCGCCAGTCTGCATGCTCTCCCAATGCTCACCCTGTGCCTGGATCCTCCTCTTTCCAGTCTGCCTCCTTCAGCAATGGCCCTCATCTCCCGCTTTGAGTTCTGTAAACATCCTCTCACTATTTGCCCATCCACAGTCACCTCTGTGTGCTGTATTCATGGTGAATGCTAGAGTCTGCGAAGGGCAGAGACTTGGCAGTCCACAGCAGAATCAGGCCCACACATTGCAGGAGTCTATCGAATGGTGAATGAATGAATGGTGAAAGTATGGAGTACATGCTGTATAACATGAGTTCACTAGTCTGACAGTCAGGTTTCTGGAAACCCGAGGAATGGACTCACAAAGATGGTGCTTCTGGGCATAGAGGTTGACTAAAGTAACACGAGGCTATGGGGCTTGCACAGCTTCTTTCATCTTCAGTCCTAAGTCACTCAGGATCCCAGTGGAACACAGCATGATCTATAGAGACTAGAACAGTGGGCTTCATTCCAGGACAGCAAGGTTTACCAGGTGAATTCTAATCTGACTCCCAGCCAGTCATTTGAGAGGGAGACTCCCATTTCACGGTTGCAGGTCTGTGTGCTACGTCGGCAACACACTGTGCAGGTGGAATGCAGCATCAAGGGTGTGGGCTCTGAAGGTAGGCTACTGGGTTTCCATTCTGTGCTTCCAGTCCAGCTCTGTAGCACTGGCCTAGAGACTTGAATGTTCTCTCCTTGTTTCCTTGCATATAAAGTGTCTCGGGTTTACATGGGTGAGGTGGTTGTGGGAATTCTGTGAGACCTGATATAAGAACATACATATGTAAGTGCCTGACGTTTAAGCGTTGCTTCTTACAGAGGGTGTTAGACAATGTAAAGGAAGGGTTTCAGAAAAGCTAGGAGGAAGTCAGTACGTGTGGGAGATAGGGAGTTCAAGGATGAAAAATGTACAGAGACTATTGGTCTGGGTGTTTAGATGGTTGCTTATAGTTCATAGAGTGATTTCAGTGACATGGTAAGATATGAAAAATATTGGAGAAGTGAAGCTGTTTACTTGAGATTGCCAAATAGTGATGATGGACATAAACCTGGCTTGGGATCAGGTCCTCTTACTTCAAGTTCATTTTCTCCCTTAGCTTCCATAACAACACATTCTTTCTGGCTATTCTTTCTGTGTCCATTTGTTTCTTCCTTTCTCCTTAAAAGCTACGTTTACTAAGACATAGTTATCTGTTTTCATTCTTTCCATTGTTTTTCATAAATTCACCCATCATCTTGATGTTCTCTTCTGTGAGAGTCCATATTCCAACCCCTAACTTCTTTCTTGAAGCTCCAACTCAACTCTGCTGAAAAGCTTTTCTTGGGGAGGCAAGTGTGTCGGGTTAATTGAACAGTCTGCCAGCCAGTGGTTCTCAGACTCAGGCCATGTACCAGAATCACCTATGGGCTTGTTAGAAAACAGATTGCTGGCCCCTCAGAGTATGTGATGCAGGAGGAAGTGGAATGAGATCAGAGAATTTGCATTTCTAACAAGTTCCCAGTTAATCCAGATGTTGCTAGTCACATTTTTAGAATCACTGTGTTACGGTCAAATCACCAGAAAACAGGTGAAGAGAAACCTTTATTTCCATGATAGCAGGGGAGAAAATCTAACATTCATACTGTATCAGACTCCTGGCAGTTATCAGAGATGGTATGTGCTCCTGAGAGACAGGGAATATAGTCCTACGAAGACTAGGTCATTGTAGTCAGTTTCTGGAAAAGATTGTCGAAAGTCTCAGAAGTCAGGAGAAGTATACTCAAGAGGTTAGTTAACTCTTCCTAGTTCACAGAAAAGATGACCCAGGAGTCATAAGCCTGGGGCAAATACGTTCTTACTTTCTGTGGATTTTGTCTATTTAAAAAACATGTGTTTCAGGCAAATCCAGGAAAAGTACTTTCTCTGGTCTCCAATTTTTCAAGAAAAGGGGACAGTTGGGGCCTGAGGCATGCCATGCTTTTTTGTGCAAGGGGTGCATACGGATTTCAACCCATGACTCTCCCTGAGTGTAAATCCTGGTTTTGCCACTTATTAGATGTATGCTGTAGGGTGAGTTCCTCAGCCTCTCCAAGGTTCCTCATTTAAAAATATGGAAAACAGACTTTGCCTCATTCATTCAGTACATATTGAGTGCCTACTTTGTGCAGGTCTACTGGGGACCAGGGGAAAATGGCACACTGAACAAGATACTTAAACTGTTCAATGAAAGAAATTGCCCATAGTTTCGACCTTCACAGAGTTCAGGGTCCCGGGAGGGAGATAGACATTAACCAAAGAATCATCAGAGAAAACCTGCTCTTGGAAAGACGCTGTTAAGAGATCTCTGTGGTGTCTGAGAGTCTATAACAAGCCCTTTGACCTGGGCAGGAAAGTGCGGAGAGCTCAGATGTAGAGTTCTCTGGATGAGGGCAGATGAGGAAGAGAGCCCCATACACACTGGAGTGTGCAGGTGTGGGCAACTTCAGGAGGAAGGAGGGTGTTTGAGGACCTAAAGAAAGCCAGAGTGGCTGACAAGGGTGGAAGAAAGTCTGGAACAAATTAAGGATTTTGGCCTATATTGTAAGAGAATTGGAAAATCAACAAAATGTTTTAGTCAAGATGTGGGGACAGATGTGCATCTTGAAAAGAGCAGTTGTGAGGATTAAGTATAATATAGGTAAAGAGCTTATTACCCTTAGTATACAGAAATTGCTTTACAGTAGCAATTGTTAAATAATGATGATGATAATGATGATGGTAATACACTGGTCGGAATGTCTATGTCCCACCAAAATTCATATGCTGATACCCTAAACCCCAAGGTAATGGTGTTAAGAGGCATGGTCTTTGGGAGGTGGGTAGATCACGAGGGTGGAGCCCTCATGAATGGGATTAGTGCCCTAATTAAGAAGGAGAAGTCTGCTACCCAGGAGAGGTCCCTCACCTGATCATGCCAGCACCCTGGTCTTGTATTTCCAGCCTCCAGAACTGTGAGACGTAAATTTATGTTGTTTATAAAGTACCATGAGCCATGGTATTTGGCTATAGCAGCCCAAACAGACTGACAGCATCCAATATTTGTTGAGCACTTACTCTGTGCCAGGTATTGCAGTGTTAGGGGAAGTAGTAGAATTAGAACTAGTAATAGCACTAGCTGTGGTCCTGTTAGCCTAGCCAGCAGGTGGGACACTAATGAAGATTATGAGGAGGCATCTGGATTAGTTATCTCTTGCTGTGTAATAGATTATCTTAAAACTTTGTGATTTAAACATGTATGAAGCATCTCCTAGTTTCTCTGGGTCAGAAATCCAGGCATGACTTACCTGACTCCTCTGTCTCAGAGTCTGCAGGCTACAATCAGGTGCTAGCTGGGGCTCTAGTCATCTTAGGCTCTAGGTGGGCATCCATTTTCAAGCTCACTCCCATGGTCATTGGCGGGTTTCAGTTCTGTACAGGCTGTTGACAAGGGGTTGCCCTCAGTTCTCAGCCACATGAATGGCTCCATAGGGCAGCTCACAACATGGCTTTCCTCAGAGTAAGTAAGTAAAAGCACCAGAGTGAATGCGAGCAAAAAGGGGAAGTGAGGACTGCACATTCTCATCATTTCCAGCTGCCATATTCTGTCAGAGTGAGCAGGGAGTGGAGTCCACATTTGGGATGAGGGGGGCACTTCACATGGAATGACCAACAGGAAACATCATGGCTGAAGCCATTGTAGAGGCTGCAGTCACAGCAGCTAACTTATCCCACAGACAGTGGTGGGTGAACACGAGGCCAGTCAAGAATGACCCCAAGGTCAGGTGGGGCTGAAACTGCACAGAGAAGACAAGGGTCAATTAGGGAGACACCCTCTGGTGTTCTAGCCTTCTTTCTTTTTAACCCTTATTCTCAAGGGAAGCAACCCTTGAGTTACTTCCTTCAGCTGTGGGATCTGAGGATAAGTATCTGCCTCCATTTTCACAACCAGGCATCTAACGTTATGATCCATGTCATTGTCCTGAGTTAATATTTATTGCATGACATGGGTCATCACTTGGCCCTCAATGAGTCTCAATGAGTATTAATGAAGATGAGCAAAGTGCTCTACTCACCACTTAGGGTAACCTGGTGTTTCATCTTCTGGAGGGGAGAGAGCAGTGCTTGCCAACATTGGAGTCAATGGTGGGGAATCCCAGAAGAGGTCCCCTCATCCAGAACTGCCCCCAGAGTTCCCTGGGTGTGCATGCAGTTACATCACCTGGTGTGAACCTCGGTATCCAATTGGGAGGGCTTGGGAGATGCACCAATGTTACCTTTAGCCTCAGTTTCCTCATTTATAAAGTGTACTAGATGTCTTAGCTTGGGTTGTCCCAAAAGCTGACCCTAAAATGATGACTCATGTGCAAATATTATATTTGGATCTGATTCCAGGAGACAGAATTAAGGGGGTGGCGAATGGAGAGGAAACAGGGAAGCCATTCCATGATGGGTTAGCCCTGTGGGATCTTAATCCCACTGGGGAATCTGGGAGCCAATGTAAAACTTGATCCTCAAGGGAATCCCACCCAAGAGGCCAGGGAGCTGGGTATTTGGTCATCGACTTCCATCAGCCACTGGTTCTGGCTGTACGTCCCAGGAGTATGGAAAAGCTGGCAGTGTCTGCCACATGGGGCTCCATTCAGCATCATACATATTCTTCTCCTTCCCTAGTCTGACCTTCTTGGGGGCCATTCCTTTAACCTCATCCCCCCAGTAAGAGGCCTATAACCAGGAATCAGTACATGTCTTTTGAAAGAACTGTGATGATTAGAAATTTGTGTGAAATGTTTAGCATAGTGTCCAACACTTAGGAGGTGCTCCATGAATTTTTGTGCATTTTGTCACAGCTTATTGGCCCAGTGAAGGAAAACATGTACTCAGGGATTTGTTTGAATTTCAAGAAGGATTTATAACTACTTGTTGACCTAAGGAGAGCGTATCCCCTGCTTCACATCCCTGTAGTGATGGGCAGTTTGCAAACGGTTGTCCCACACATCCTTTCATGTCATTGCACAAGGGTCCTAGGTGATACATGTGCTCTTCCTATTGCACACTATCAACCAGTCCCACGGGCCTCCATTGTCTTCCACATGTCTGTCTGGACAACTTCATTTCCACTTGTTCATTTGCCTAGAACAGCAGGTACATTTGCCTGTATGCATAGACACAGAGGTAGGGGCCAAGGAAAGGGGGAGGGAGTGAAAGAAACTGCTTGCCTCTCTCAAGAAATTATTCTTACTACTTCACTTCTTCACACAAAGTCCTAGACATTATAATTTTCTCCAGTGTATGTGAGGGCACTGAGGCTTAGATAGGTGAAAGGACTTGGCCATGGGCCATTCAGTAGGTAAGCTGATGAACCTGTACTAGAACCTGGCTTAGTATCCCTATCTCTGTCCATAACAGAGAAGCTATAAACATAAAGGCCCAACAGTGCTGAAAAGGCTTTTTTGAGTAATGTGATCAGACACTAAGTGCCCTCAGTGCCTTGGAATGGAATCTTCTGCTGTCCTTAAGGAGTCTGTAAATCTCTTGGGGAACAGAATACATTTTTTTGTAACAGAAAATTACAAGAGGGTAGGGCTACAGGGCTAAAATCTTAAATAATGTGTGTGCTTTAAGAGTCTTTTAACTGCAACTGACAAAAACTAACTCAAAATGTCTTTAGGAAAAAATGTATTGGAGCATTAACCAGATTCAGGTATGGCTGGATCCAGGAATTCAAACAATGCAATTGGGTATATGTCTCCTTTTGTCTTACTCCTGATTCTCATCCAGGATCTCCTCAGTAAGGGAAAAATGATCACAGGCAACTGCAGGGTTTACATCCTAACTGCTTGGCCACTCCAGCATAAAAATTGTGTTTCCTAATATCAGTTTAGCAGACATCTTGAGGTATATTTGTTGGCCCAGGTTGGATGACATCTTATTCCTGGAGCTTGTGGTTGTAGTCTAACTTCAGATATACCACCTGGACTGATAATTGGATGTGATGGCTCTCTCAAAAGAAAATTAGAGACTGTTTCCTGAAGAAGAGGTGAGGGATATCATCAGCCAGCAAAGCAGCAAACAATGAAACAAAGAAAGATACTTACACTTTAGGTAACTATTTGGAGTTTTTATTTTATTTTTTAAAAATATATTTATTGATTATGCTATTACAGTTTTCCCCTTTCACCCCCTTCACTCCACTCCATCCTGCCCACCCCTTCCCTCCCACATTCCCCCCCTGTAGTTCATGTCCATGGGTCATACTTACAAGTTCTTTGGCTTCTACATTTCCTATACTATTCTTACCCTCCCCCTGTCTATTTTCTTACCCCTGTCTATTTTCCACCTACCATTTATGCTACTTATTCTCTGTACCTTTTCCCCCCTCTCCCCCTCCCACTCCCCTGTTGATAACCCTCCAGGTGATCTCCATTTCTGTGGTTCTGTTCCTGTTCTAGTTGTTTGTTTAGTTTGCTTTTCTTTTTGTTTTAGGTGTGGTTGTTAATAACTGTGAGTTTGCTGTCATTTGTACTGTTCATATTTTTTTTCTTCTTTTTCTTAGATAAATCCCTTTAACATTTCATATACTAAGGGCTTGGTGATGATGAACATCTTTAACTTGACCTTATCTGAGAAGCACTTTGTCTGCCCTTCCATTCTAAATGATAGCTTTGCTGGATACAGTAATCTTGGGTGTAGGTGCTTGCCTTTCATGACTTGGAATACTTCTTTCCAGCCCCTTCTTTCCTGTAAAGTCTCTTTTGAGAAATCAGCTGACAGCCTTATGGGAACTCCTTGGTAGGTAACTGTGTCCTTTTCTCTTGCTGCTTCCAAGATTCTCTCCTTATCTTTCATCTTGGGTAATGTAATTATGATGTGCCTTGGTGTGTTTCTCCTTGGGTCCAGCTTCTTTGGGACTCTCTGAGATTCCTGTACTCCCTGGAAGTCTATTTCCTTTGCTAGATTTGGGAAGTTCTCCTTCATTATTTATTCAAATAAGTTTTCATTTTTTTGTTCTTCCTCTTCTCCTTCTGGCACCCCTATAATTCGGATGTTGGAACATTTAAAGATGTCCTGGAGGTTCCTAAGCCTCTCCTCATTTTTTTGAATTCTTGTTTCTTCATTCTTTTCTGGTTGGATGTTCCTTTCTTCCTTCTGGTCCACACCAATGATTTGAGTCCCAGTTTCCTTCCCATCACTACTGGTTCTCTGTACATTTTCCTTTGTTTCTCTTAGCATAGCCTTCATTTTTTCATCTAATTTGCGACTAAATTCAACCAATTCTGTGAGCATCCTGATTACCAGTGTTTCGAACTGTGCATATGATAGGTTGGCTATCTCTTCATTGCTTAGTTGTATTTTTTCTGGAGCTTTGATCTGGTCTTTCATTTGGGCCATATTTTTTTTGTCTTGTCATTCCTGTTAGGTAAAGGGGCGGAGCCCTAGGTGTTCACCCCAGTGGGTAACGCTGATCACTGGGCTGTGACGCTGTATGTGGGGGAGGGGCTGAGAGGGAGTAATGGCGCTTGCTCCACTCTGCCGGATTTTAGTCACTCCCTCCAGTACGCACAATCAAATTGGGCCCCTCTGGTGCTGATTCCCGAGTGGGTGGGCTTGTGCATGCTCTAAGCCCCTGTGGGTCTCTCCAACAAACTCTCCTGTGAGGCTGGGAGTTTTGCCTGCTGCCGCCTCAACCCCCATGGGGTGTTTTCACTCAGAGGTTTGAGGCTTTGTTTCCCTGAGCTGGAGCCCTGGGTTGCGTGGTCTGCTTTGCTCCCTCGCCATTCCTCCTGGTTTATCTACGTGCGAATGTGGAGCTGCAGGATCTATCAGCCACCACCTTGTGAATGTGCTAGCTGCAGCCTGGCTTGCCGGGTTCCACAATCCACCACCTCGCTGGGTCCGGCAGCCCTCACCTTGCCGTGAGTCCTCTCCACCCCGGCTGCCAGTCTCCGTCCCTCCTACCGGTCTGGATGAATGTTTCTTCTTTATCTCCTTATTCGTCAGACTTCCATACAGTTCTATTTTCTGTCAGTTCTGGTTGTTTTTTTGTTTTTAAATTGTTTTTGTCCTTCTTTTGGTTGTGCGAGGAGGCACAGTGTGTCTACCTACACCTTCATCTTGGCCAGAAGACGACTATTTGGAGTTTAAGATCAGCCCAATCATCCCATTACCATCTTTATCGGCTTCCCTTTAACCTTAATAAACATGGAGGATACTACGTTGAGAGGGAGGAAAGATGCTTGAGGCAGGGAGCGTAGAAGTGGGAATAGGAGCTACAGGTACAGGCACTAAGGAAAGGGTTTGCCATATACAAATGTCAAGGCTCATGTCTGGATTAAATACCTTTGGTATGCCCAGAAGGGATCTAGCTCCTTTAAGGGTTCTGTATAGTAGACATTCATAGCATGAGATCTGGAGTCAGACTACTTGCTTTTTATCAGAATTTTCTAGCTGTATGACATTGGTCAAAACCTTCACCTTCCAAGGCTCAGTCTCCTGTTCTGTAAAGTGGATATGATAATACCCATTTTGCTGTCAGAATTGAAGCTGTTCATGTCCTAAGAGTGCTTGGCATTGTGCCTGTGTCATATTTATATTTCCGGTCCCCTCAATGATGTGAGGTCAGTTGGATTCTCCTTTTGCAGATAAAGGTAACTAACTTGTATAATATCCCTCTCTGAATTGTGAGTCCATGGCCTTCCTGTTGTCAGAAATGCAATTAGATAGCTAAGACAGGGTCGAGTTGTGTGGATTCTTATGTTTTCTTACTTACACTTGTGTTTCTAACAGCCATGCTCTTATCCTAATTTTAAGTCAGAAAGACCTGCTAGTAGGTCTCATTTCTACCCCCATGCTGGTTTTGTAACTCATCAGGTACTCTTATAATCCACACTTAAGGGAAAGTGACACTTGCCAACATCACACAGTTAGTTAGAAAGTGGCAAGTGTGAGGAAGCACAGATTTTAATTTTGGTCTTCTGATTCTAGAAAGAGGAGACAAAAATCTAAGATTTTCAACTCTTTAGGAATCTCTAGAAAGTCAAAAACTAAACTGACAAGATAGACTTTCAAGAATTCAGGTAGTGATTGGAAAACCAAGGCTTCTGCTTGCCTCCTACTTCCCCTGCCCTTGTTTAGTCATTACACAAACATGTGAGTGTCTGCCACATACTGGACACTCTAGGGCGTAGTGGGGACTTGCTGTTAAACAAATGTGTCAGGACACTCTGGGCTTCCTGGGGACAAATGCAGATTCTCCCGCCCACTGTACTTATCTCAGAGTCACTGTTGATTGCAGGACGAGTGTCAAAAGTCTGCTCCAATATTTATGCACAAGAGGCTATTGACTTGGGCTGGCACCCATGGCAGTTGGAAAGCTCTCTCACAGACCTATTTTCACACCACCCCCCCAGTAACAACAGTGACAACTTAACAACAGTGTGATAGCTACCACATATTGGATGTTTCCTGTGTGAGTCTGGCTCCTGACTCAAGTTCTGATCTATATAGACCCACCTCCCCCAGGATTATTTAAAGGTCACCTCAATATGGTCACCTCTGATACCCTATTTAAAATTGCCTGCATTCCCCCCAGCCCCACTGGTGCTCCCACTTGCCTCCTTCTGGTTAATTTTTCTCAATAACAGTTATCTCTTCTAACATAGTACCCAACGCACTTGTTCATTTTCTATTGCCTGTCTTCTCCCACGAGAGTGAGTGTAAGTTCTGTGAGAGCAGGCTGTTTCTGTCTGGATAACTGCTGTGTCCCCAGATCCAGAAATGGAAAACTCGCATTATGGATGAATGAATAGGTGAGCTTAATATTTGCAACATCTCTCTGAGGTTGGGTTTATAATTAGCCCCACTTTAAAGATGATGTGACTGAAGGTTGGGGAGTGTTTTATTTTCCTTTTTGTTTTTAGTTAATTTGCCCCTCCTCCCAATGTCACAAAACAGGAGAGGCCAGAGGCACAACCCAAGCCCCAGCTCTCTGGATTCCAGACCCCTGCTGTCTGAGCAGCCACTTGGAGGGAAACAAGGCAATTCAGTGGCAGTCTTTTTTGAGTCAGCACTGCTGTTTATGCTCATAGTGTCTATAAAAATGTTATTTTAGTCCTGACACTGATGCTTATGAATAAAATTTAGTTCTCATTCAAAAACACATTAGCCAAGGCCATTTGGCGTCCTGTTATGGCGTTAATTTATATGGAGAAGAATACACTGGCAAGGAGCGCCTCCTCCACCTTCCAGCAAAACAAGCCCCTTGAAGGCCAGGACTGGTGGCGCTCACCTCTGGTCATAGACATTCTGGTGCGCAGCTGCAGCTTTACTTATGGGACCCAGGATATAATTTTCAGATGGCGGTTTTTTTTACCACCGTGCTCTGTCTCGGGCTTGGCAATTACATTCCATTAAGAGGGAAACATAAACCATAAATCATTGATCAGAAACAGGTTGTTAATCGGTCTGGTTAAAGTGTCTGTGGCTGGCAGGACACAGACTGCAAGTTGATGGATGCCTGGGCTCAGGACTTGCCCAGGTAGCCCATTAAGGCAATACTGCTAACAATTTTCACTGATGTTTATTGAGCTAGTTTCCTATATGCCTGTAAGTACTCTATCCTCCCAGCAATAGTCCTGAAAGGACTATTCCCATGTTATAGACGAGGAGACTGAATTCCAGAATAGGCACATGGCTTGTTGTTGTCCACACGACTTGAAAGTGGCAGAGGTGGGGTCCAGCCCAAGGAGATGAACTCTGAAGCTCGTGCTTTAATAGTCACCTGTTTTCTTCTTCCTAATCGTCACCACCAGAGGAAAGGGGACAGTGTTGGAAGCCACCAGCCAAATGTCTGACTCAGCTCTGCCCTGCCCATCCCCGCACCCCTGTAGCAGCACCTTTCTGTGAAGCAGACCTACTACAAACTTGAGGAGGCTGTGGGAAACACTTAGAATCTGCAAGATTGAATTTTAACCCATTTCTACAACAGCTGATGTTGACCAGCACTGCCAGGCTGCTGGCTAATTCTTCTGACTTCAGCTACAAGCCTGTCATGGGAGAGCAGCTGGGCCCATTCACATCCTATTAATCTTGTCTGTTGGAATGACACCTGGCTGTGCTGAAGCCTTGGTTGCTGTAATTAGAAATGTAAACAATGCCAGCTTCCTCCCCTCTGCCACCACGGGCTCTGTGCCTCCCAGAACAGACACCCTCCTGCAAGCTAGGGCCCCCAGAGACTGCGGATGCCTCTTAGTCTTGGGTCTAACACTTGTGGATCGCCAATCCTGACCCAGAGGTTTTCTAATGCATGACCTTATTTAAACTCATTGTGACCTCACCTAGGTTGTTTCTTCCCATTTTATGGAGAAGAACATGGGCCTCTGCAGAGATTGAATACATGTTCTAAGGTGACATGGCTACTAAATCACTGGGACAGTTTTTTGTTTGTTTGTTTGTTTTTAATTATTGCAAGTCCATAGTATACATTCACTCTCAATGTTGTATATTCCATGGATAACATAAATTTGTTTAAACAAATTTATAGGCATATATCAACCACTGTAGCATCATATAGAATAGCTTCACTGCCCTAAAAATCCTCTGTGCCCCTCCTATTTATCCACCACTCTGAACCCTGGCAAACACTAACATTTTTACTGTCTCTATAGTTTTCCCTTTTCCAGAATGCCATAGGGTTAAAATCATACAGTATGTAGCCTTTGCAGATTGGTTTCTATCACTTAGTCACATGAATTTAAGGGTCCTCTGTGTCTTCTCACGGCCTGATAGCTCATTCTTTTTGAGCATTGAATAATAGTCCATTGTCTGGATGGACCACAGTTTATTTACCCATCACCTACTGAGACACTTCTTGGTTGCTTGGTTGTAAATATTCACGTGCTGGTTTTGTGTGGATACGAGCTTTTAATTCCTTTGGGTAAATACCAAGGAGCACAAATGCTGGATCATATGGTAAAAATCTGTTTAGTTTTGTATTAAACTGCCACTCTATCTTCCAAAGTTGCTGCACCATTTTGCATTCCCACCAGCAGTGATAGAGAATTCCTGTTGCTCCACATCCTCACCAGTATTTGGTGTTGTCAGTGTTCTGGATTTGGGCCATTCTAAACAACTTTTGAACCTAAATATCTTGTCTCTAAATGCAGTGAGCCTTCTAGTAGGATAATAATGCCAACCTAATAGGACCAGTGTGAAGATGAAATTATATCACACATGGATTACAATAGTAATAGTAATAATAATATCTAAAATGTGTCCTGTGCCAAGTGAATTAGGTGCATTTACCATATTTTTTTGGACTATAAGACACACCTAGGTTTTAGAGGAGGAAAATAGGGGGAAAAAAACCCCGCTCCACCAACAACCCCCTTCCCCCAGCAAGCCACGTAAGCTACATTCAGACTATAAGACGCACCTCTATTCTCCTCCCAAATTTGGGAGGGGTGCATCTTATAGTACAAAAAATACTGTAATTCTCACAATAACCTCATGAGTCAGGTGCCATTATCATTTCCATTTTTCAAATAAAGAAACATCAGGTCAGAGGCTCAAGGATATGGAGGGAGTGGCAGAGCTAGATTCAAAGCCCACCCTGCTTGACTATGGGGCCTGTGCCCTTCACCATTGTGTTTTACATTGCCTCCTATATAGTAGATGTTCAGTAAAAGTGTTGTGCTCTGCCTTGGGCTCACAGCAGGACCAGTCCCCATCCCTTTCAGCACTATAATGCCAGGGTCTCCATCAAGTGGCTTTTGGTGTAAGACCCTGCAGTCAGCTGACCTCACACCCTGGCCAAACCCTGTGTCCATGCCTGTGGAGAACACAGACACCTGGAGTGTTGCCCTTCTCATTACAGCCCCAGCATGCTCTCTGAACCCTCCTTTCATCAATAACAATGGTGCCAACTAATTTAAACCCACTGAGCCAATGAACTCAGGATGCACATGTGTTTATGAGTGGGATACTAAGTAGGTATTCAACCAAGCACTTCCGGAGTAGCAAAAGGCAGCTACTCAAAGGAAATATTAAGGACACTGTTTTATATTGGCACTATTTATTATACATGATATTTAATACTTTTAATCACTTTATTTCTGTGTTGACAGCTACTAAGAAAAAAAGAGTTTTTTTGGTGACTGGGACCCAAGAATTACTGTCAAGCTGGGATAGATTATCATGAACCCCTGAGTTGTCCTGGTCTCCTGAGGATACAGTGAGGATATTATTAGCTTTAGTAATGGTAATCAGGGATATGAAGTTAGTGAATAGCAGAAAAGTGACTCCATGAGAAACAAATCTCTTAGAAAGGCTAAAATGATGGAGAAGGGAATTAACATTTATTGAGCACCCACTCTGTGCAAGGCATATGCTGGGCTACTTACACGCTGAGTTAACTCTCCAGGCAATTCTATGAGGCTAGCTACTGTTATGTCTATTATACACAAGTAAATGACAAGGCTGAGATAGTGGTTTATTCATCAAAACTTTTACACTGTGCTAGTTCACAATGAGGATCTGATAGTGAATACTATCGTATACTCCCTGCCCTAATGGGGCTTCTGTTCTGGTAGGGGGACTAGATATTTGTAGTAGTGAGACAAGTGATGAGACAAGGAAAGAATGGAAACTGGAAAAGGTGAGCCTCATTTAGACTTTAGGGTGAGAAATCAAAGAGAGCTTCCTGGAGGAAGTGATATCTAAACTGAGATCTGGATGATAGGCAGTGCTCAGCCAAGCAAACAGGGAGATGGAAGAAGGCTGGAAGAGTAATCAGGTAGAGGAAATAGTGTATATCAAGGCACAGAGGTATGGAGAAACCACTAACTTGCTAAGGATTGTGCTTCTAGGTAACAAAGCTAATATTTGAATCCAAGTTTATCTGACTCTTTCTACAGAAACCCAAAATAAAAGGGAATTCGTGGCCTCCTTAGGCATATATTCACCATGTCCAGTTTTCAAACGAAACATCCAAGTAGTTTGCAGTAGGATGGGAGCTTCCAGTTAGGGCCACAGTGGTCTAAAACTGACATGTGTGGGCCAGACAAGTCACATCTTTGTGGGACTTTGAGGGGGGGGATGAGAGGGCCTCTAACAATAGGAATACAGGTATTTGAGTTGATGTCTCTGTAAGTTTTAGGTTGTAAGGAAGAGAAACCCAGACATATTGACTTGAGCACTTGTGAGGTGCAGAGGTCATTTTGCTACAGGTATGGCCTGACTGAGGGTGTGGAACTAGGATGCACCTTCCCCAGCTGTTCAGGGATGTCCTGCACTTCATGTAGCCTGTTCCCAGGCAGGTCTGCCCTCTGTGGCCTTGTGACCTAACTACTTTGGTTTAAGGCAAGCTGGATGGACTGGGATGCGGTGGGGCAGGGTGACACTCTAATTCTCCGTGAGCTCAACAGAAAGCCTTGAACTCTGAGACGGTGGCTGTGGTCAGCCAGGTTTGGGTCACCTGCCCCACTGGAACCAATTACTGTTGCAAGGGAAAGCAATAAGCTAATTGGCTGAGGCCTGGTTCTGAGCTGTGTGTGGGCTGAGCATACAGTAGGCATGGATTCCTGAAGGGGAAATGGGGATGTTGCTGAAATAATGGGGGTGGATTCTGGGCTCTATCTGTTACTTGACATCTGGAGGATATCAATTCCATCTTGAAATCCCAAAGACACCCATGGCAAGAAGCACCCTTTGGGGGCACTGAGGGGGAGACCAGCTGTTTTAGAGGCAGTAAGGGGGAAAGCAGAACCCAGAAGACTAGATTCCCTTCCAAGCTCCTCTTTACCTGCTGTGACACCTTGGGAGCATCTTCAACCTCTCATAGCCTCAGCTCTCTTGCTTGTGTAATGGGGGTGTTGGTCCTGAGCTTGAAGGGTTCCTTTCAAGAATAACTGAGACAGTATCAGACACTAGCACCTAGCACTTGCTAAAGCTCGCAGTCAGTGTCAGGTACATTGGGAAGGTCCTTCCGTTCCTCTTAATGCATTATTTTATTTAACTCTCTTAGCTTTATAATATATTCCTCCTTTCCCTATTATTACCTTATCACATTTTTATTTTTATTCTAAGTAATCTTGTTTGGTGTTTTTAATCCTTTTTCAATCTTATTATAACTTATTCATTCTCTTTATTGCCTATTTTATCTTATTTATATTATCTACATATCTTACCATTTCATATAATAAAAAAAGAGAACATAATGTATAGTGCTTATTTATATTTCCATTTTTATCTTTCCAATACTGCCTTTGAGCTAATTTCTACTATTAGTAAATGCAATTAACTGATCCTACTTACTTACTTTTTAACCAATATTCATTTCTTTAAATATGTTATTTATTTTTAATGCTGAGTCTGAAGACTCACTATTACAAGTTGTTTTAATATATAATTGGAAATCTAAACTGTACTTAAATACCCCAGCAACATTGAATAATATTATATTATAGCCCTTTGCAATTAAGAAAAATAAAACATTTTAACAGCCAAGATCTTATTTTCATCTCACAAAAGCTCTGCTGGAGGAAAAGAAAAAGTGGCGGCTCAGAGAACTACACCCTCTTGCCTAAAATCGCACAGCTGAACAGCCCATTGTTCGTTCCACTCCAACTTGTTCTTTTGCCTGAGTACCGTGAACTATTGAATAAACCCAAATGCTTGGGAACTGATTTCATTGTTTTTCTGAATACAATTTAAATCTCATTTCCATCAGCTTTCCCAGAATGATCTTTCTGTTCATAAAAGACAGTGCAGTGTTCACAGCAGGCTAAGGAGATGGCAGGCATCACAGCAGATTCTTCAGTGAATTGCACTATTTTCCCCCAGCTAATAAATAGTACTTTTCCAGGAAGAGTGGCCTTGTGGAAAGATCTTGACCTTTGGAGGCAGAAAGACATTTATATCTTGACTCTATCACTTCTTTGTTCTGTGGTGACTCAATTTTCTAAACAGGGGACAGCAGCCCAATATAAAATAATTTTAGTACATACAAGAAATCATTGGTTTGTGTATCTACAAAGTCCAAACACAGCATTTGTTTCAGGTATGGCTGGATCCAGGGGCTCAAATTAAACAATCAAGACTGTCTTTTGCCCCAGCTCTTGATTATGCTTTCATCTATTCAGCTCAGTTCTCAGGTCGACTCCATCCCCTGGGTGGCTTCAAGCATCTCTAGGCATTCAGTTTACCAACTCAGTCAGCTACCTGAGTGAAAAGAACTTTTGTTTTTCAACAATTCCAGCAGAATTTTAAAATGGGCTCTAATAGGACAGACCAAAGTTCCAGGCCTATCTCTACCAATCACTGGCCAGGGCATGAAACAAAGCAATTGTCTATACCTCAGCCATGTGCCCACCCCAGATGAATAAGGACTGGGATTTGGGGTGAACGGTTTCTCAAAGAAAGAACTGAGTGTTAACAGGAGAAAACAGGCAGGGAGATAGATACATCAGGAAACTTACCCCAGTGACCTTGAGCAAAATACTTAACCTTGCTAAGCCTTAGTCTGCTCATTTGTAAGACAGGAATAATGACACACACTGTTTTGGGTTTGTTTTGTTTTTTTTTGGATGAGATATTGAAAGTATTTTGCATATAGTAGGTGAAAAATAAACATGAATTTTCTTTTTTCTCTTCTTCCGATGGCTCCACTTCCATTTTTGCCCAAGCTACCAGGACTATTTATTGGAACAGCAACCCTGTATCACCTTGCTGAGAAGCACATTTGCTTCCATTGATTTGTTCTTCCTCCTTATGAAAAATGGTATATTTGTAGATAAGATGGACCAAGACATAATCCATGTAAATAATGATACAGGAAATTCTTTTTTGGGCTGGAAACAAGTGAAGAAATATGGTCAGAGACCAGATAAGATTTGGGACCAAATGCCTTCTCATTGTTGGTTACAGCAATTTTCTGCAGACGTTGATGGTGACCACACTAAACCCTGATACCTTCCTGGAGTCTAAGGGAATTCTCCTTTCTTATGTGACTGCTTTGCACCTGTCCTGTCCCAGAGGGCTGGGATAAGACGGAGCCAAGACAGAGTGCTAGGACAGAGTTTTACAGCTTCTACGTATTTTGTGTGGTTTAAATTTCTAGAGATATGCATACCATTTTAAATTATAACTTAGGATTTTAGCTATATTATTTCTTTTTACATTTAGTTTCTAATCTATTTAAAATGTAATACCTCAATATAAGGTAATGGCTTCTACTTTTTCCAGATAGTAGGCAGTTGTGCCAGCAGCATTTATTAAATAACAAAGCAACAACTATTGACGCAGATCCTGGCCAGCAGGATCTGTTGTGGTTGCAATATTCAAATACACACGGACTACAGAAATCCTGTGAAGGAAAAGGGACTGCGCGGCCACTCTCTCAAGAGGAGAGTGCTCCCACCCTTGCCTTGACAGGCTTTTATTGTTTTCCTAGGCCCCTTACATCAAAGATGGTCCTCCTTTACTATGCAGAGGTTTGTTTTGGGTAGTTATCTTTTGCAGACAAAGGAGAGGGTGTCGTTGAATACATCAAAGGAGAACATTTGCAATGTAAAGGGAGAAGTGGTCGAAACTGGCTATGTTCTAATGTCTGGAAGGTCTAGCCCAGATTTTAGGAAGATAAAGATACTCAGTAAACATTTGCTTGCCTCAGGGTGAGGGAGTTTTAGCAAGAGCAAGTCTCATAGCAGTCTAGGTACAATGCAGGCCTGATTTCCCACTGGAGAACCTATCCATGGACGTGAGTCCGGCCTGCCAACCTCGCTCCCCACTGGCTTTTCCGAGTAGGGGCTGAGCCACATTTCCCACGCTTGGAATGGTTCCCCACAAATTATGCTTTAATTATTGTCATTGTATCATATACAGTTGTCATATATAATGCAATTTGTCTCAAGGTTTATTCCCTGCCTCCCACCCATTTATTTATTTGTATTAATTCCACATTGTTTTGATCATGGTGATTTCACAGTATGTTTTAATACCTTGTGAGCCAAGTAATTCCTCACTATTATTCTTGACTCATATTTTTAGTTATTCTAGGAAATTTATTCTTCCATGTGAAAACTAATATCATTTTATAAAATTAATAAAAATTTGGTATCCAAATTGAAATTATATTACTATAGCAATTTTCAAGTAATTGATATTTTAATACATTAAGTCATTCCATCCCTGGACATAATATATTTTTCAACTTATTGATATCTAGATTGATATTCTTAAATACAGTTTTATAGATTTCTTCATATAGGTTCCACATCTTCTTGGTTTAATACATTTTAAATATTTTATCATTTATTAATATGATTTTTTAATTTTCATTTCTAACTAGTTAGTGCTTGATTTAGAAAATGTGTTGATGTTTTGTATTTATCTTACATCCAGCCACTTTATCAAATTAAAATGATTTTTTTATCTGTAGCTTCTTAGACTTTCTAGATTTATAATTAATTATATCAGCAAAGGGAAAAAAATTTAAACCTGTAGACAAATGCAAATAATACTAATGATTCAGGTCATTCTTACCTCATTCTTGATTCCTATGAAATGGTTTTTGAGAGTTTAACAAAGCGGAAATAATCTCCCTGTGACATTTCAACTTCAAAATTTAATAGTTCCTTTAATCATTTCTCATGTGGTATGTTTATAAGGTTGAATTGGCTAGAAATCTTTTGGTGGCAAGTGGCAGACACTGAATTCAAACTAGTTGTAAAGACACATAACTGGAACATTCATAGTGACTTAAAGAAAGACTAGACCGAGGTTCTCGTTCATGGCAATAGGACCCTGTCTTTCTCCATCTCTTATTTATATTTTCTCCACTGGCTTCATGGTCACACTGTGTCCTGGTAGCCCCAGACCTAATGTCCCTTCAACTCAGCAACCTCAGCAGAAAGTAAATATTTTCACAATAGTTCCAACTGAAGTCTGATTTGATTTGGTGATCATGAGCCTAAGAACTAAAAACTACAGCCAGTTTTTCCCAGGAAGACACAACTATGACTGGGTATGCCTGGATCTGATTTTAAGGTCCAACATGTGCTAAAAATGGTGGAGGGGCAGATGCTTCCCTGAGGAGAAATGAATATTGTTCCCCAAAGAATGGGTATAAGCAAAACAACAGATTCTACCAGGTGGCTCCTCATTATTCTAGTCTTCCTGTGGATATGTTCACTCTCTCTTAAAAAAGCAAAAAATGACATTCCTTTAAACCTCAGCACTAACTATATCAAAGTGTACAGACCACATCATATTTCTGAGTCATATTGAGTAGGTGTTGAATTACCGATATCACAGATGTGATGATTACTTTCTTGGACTTACCAATAGTGTTTAGTATCATATGCAAGCATTTTTAGATTTATCTCCATCACTCCATATTACTGGAGTATTTTCCATTCCTGGTCTTGACAATCCTTTTTTCACTTTTTCCAGGCTTGTGCCATTTGATGAGTATTCATTTTCTTCATCTATTCATATGGCCAGGCCTTCTTCTCCCACCCCCAAATTCCTGTTAACCTGGTATGAACATCCTTGTCTTGTCCATTTGATGAATTCATAGATTCTGAGAACTAGCGAAATGCTCCTGCTGAAGTGCTCTGATAAGGTTTTAAGAATTCTCTCTGAGCATTTATCACATTATGCTTTCAAAGAATACTCTGTAATGGCTTAAATGAGATAAGATTCTCCTTTGAAGGTTTAATAGAATTCACTTCTGAAGCTTTCTAGATACATTTTTTTTTTTGAAAAATGGAATTGCCTCTGCATCTGAGACTATTTCTCCATTCTTACTTCAGCATTATGAATTTGTATTTTGCTCTTCTCTTGATTAGTGAGCAGATATTTTCCAGACAGCTATGTTTGGGATTGTATTCATCATTTCAACTATTTTTCTCTATTTCATAATCTAGTAATCTCTGCTTTTCTCTTTGTAAATTGATGCCATCTGTTTTCTTTGCATTTGTTTTGTTATTTTTCTAGACCCTTGAGCTCAAGTATAATTTATTTTTATTTGTGGAATTAACATTTTTTAACATTTATAACTATGAGTTTTCCTCCAAGAACTATTTTAGACATATCCTATGGGTTTTCAAAAATGCATATGGAACTTTCTGTTTAAAATATAATTTTAAATAGTTATATATTTGTCTCTAATACCAAACTACTCATGAGCAAGGTTGAACAATCTGTATACTGATATGTGAACACAGAATTTAAGAAGTGGTGACTGAATCTCTGGATAAATGTGCACAATGTTGAAAAGTCAGCGTATCTATTATTGCCCAGTCTGTAGTCATGCTAGAACTTCAGCAATACAGACCAGTGTGAAAATGGTGATAGAGTTAGATCCTTGTGATTTGCAAGACATAGACACCCACTTTCAGTTTAAGCAATCCGGAAATTTACTGGCTCATGCAGCTGAAAATCCCAGGTAAGGAAGGCTTCAGGCATGGCAGGAATCAAGCACTTACACGACGCCATCACCTATCTCCTTCTCTCACACACACACTTCAACTTACCCTGCACTTTTTTCTCATTCTCAAGAAGGATGTGATGAGATGCCCTTCCTCCACAGATTCACACATATGTTCTTCATCATTCACAAATCTCCGAGGAAAGAGGTATGTCCAGAAAGGTACGGGAAAAGGCCATGATGGCCTAACCTGGGATGTATGCTCAGCCTTGATTGTATGTCTGTGACTAGGGAGAGGATGGACTTTAATTGACAGTTCCTGGTTCCTGGTAATATATCAGGAACCACAGAGTTGGGAATCTGCCCCATGAAAACCATGAGGGTTGAGCCGAATTAGTAAGAAATTTGGGGGAGGGCATTTCCCAAAGGAATGAACTTGGACAGCCAAATAGATGCTGCAATGGCTGATGCCTAGGGGGTCAGCCAGACAGGGTTCAGTTGTCAGTATCAGAAGGAGTGTGTAGACTCTAGGAAGGGTCAGAATGTAAAGACCTTGAATGCCACATTGAAAATAGTTGGGCTTCCTAAATGTGTTACCTAAGAAGGAAGGGATATTCCTTATGTAGTATTTGATCAGGAAACAGTTCATTTGAATGTAATCATGAGGAAACATCAGGCAACTCCAAATGAGGAAAGTTCTATGTAAAAGAAAAAAAGAAACTCTATTCTTCAAAATATTTCAATGTCAAAGATAAAGGTTGTGGGAATGTTTCAGATTAAAGGAGACTAAAGAGACATAGCAATGAAATGCAAGCTCTAATTCTCCATCGGGTCCTATACTAGAGGGAAGAAACAAGCAATAAAGAACTTTATTGGGTCAATGGACAATATTGGAATCCAGACAGTAGATTAGATAAAAGTATTGAATTGGTGCTAAATTTAGTAAAGAGGATAACTGTACATCGGTTATATAAAAGCGCCTCTTCTTCTTAGAAATATACACAGAACTATTTAAAGGTGAAAGGCCATGATAGCTACAGTGTACTCTGAAATATTCTGAAAAATAATTGGGTGTGTGTCTGTGTCAATGCTAATATACAGCAAATGATAAAACAGAAGAGACAAAATGGTAACAGTAGTTGAATCTGGGTAAACATATACAGGTATTCCTTGTACTATTTTTATTGCAACTTTTCTGAAGGTTTGAAATTATTTTACAAACAACAAATTTTCTAAATGTTAGGGTTTTTCTTTCTTTAGGCAATAACAAAGTAATTGAGGTTTTTCAACAAGCCTGCAATATAAGAAGATATATTTTTAGATCTATTTCAAAAGACACTGCAATTAATATAAACACGACCCTGATTCAAAGTGCAGTCAATTTTATCCTCTTAGGGGAGATATCACACCATCCTCTTATTGGTTGTTTGAGAGTATTTTAAAGGGCATTCCAAAAAGGGTTTCCTTACTGCTTGTACTTACCTACTGTGCCACTTTCTCCAAGGCTCTGGAATGTCTTTTGAAGAGAGATCATGTTGGAAAGGGCAGATTGGGATGGAAATGACCTGGTGGTGGGAGAATGTTTAGGAAGCTCTTGGCAGTAGTTAGGCCAAGATGTAAGGAGGAGAATAAAAGAGGGCGTCTTGGAGGATACTGACAGGGAGTGTTGTCAGGATTTGGGAACTAATTAAACATGAGGGTTGCAGCAAGGATGATGAAAAGCCAAGCCGCCTGTTGGATCCTGAGCAGGTGATCAGGCCAGTAACAACTGAAATATGGGTCAAGGTGTACGTGGATGGGGAGCAGCATGGCAGAGAGTGAGACTGTGTTGGTATTCTTGCTTCTGTGGGATATTCAGTTGCACATGTTTAGTGGGAAATTGGGATTATGGGTGTGGTGTTCAGAAGAAGAATCAAAGCTCCCTGTGAAGTTTGGGGATCTCAGCGCATAGGTGGTCATTGAAGCCTTGGGAATGGCTGGGGTTCCTCAGGAAAAGCAGAGTCATGAAGAAACAAGGGGGCTAACTGACCATGTGAGTATTTTTTAAAAGACCACTCCAGAGCAGTTACAACAATAAATACTCACCTCAATTGAAATATATCTCATGAAGCCAAGTTGGGCAAAGTTCTGGTTTGTTTATTCTAGAGGAAGGAAATCAGAAATAGTATAAGAGGTTAAGACCTAAATTCCTTGCTGAGCACAAAACTGAGTAGCTGACAAATCCAGATGAAAGGTGGAAGGGTAGGTCTAGGAGAAACCCAGAAATGAGAGCTTCTGAACCTTTGGACTTTAGAAAAAGCACAAGATTTGGGTATTTCAGTTTGCAGAAAAGGATTTTCCTATATGCATTCTTTGAATTCTTTACTTGAAAACAATTCATAGGAGAATGGTCTGTAAAGGCATTTTATACCAACAATGTTTATGTGTTTGACAGGGTTCCATCAGTCAAGATTTTCTGTAGACAAGACAGTAGTTTGGTTAAGTATCTCAGATAGAAGGGACAGAAATCCAACTCCAACAGACTTAAATGAATTTATTGACTCACAGAACTAACAACCAGTGACTATATAATTCATATAATGTTTAAATTTGCAGGCTCTAGAGCCAGATTTTCTGAGTTGGAAACTTCACTTTACTGTTAACTTATCCACTTTTCTCATCAGTAAAATGAGATAATTATAGTACCTACATCATAGGGCTGCCGCGAGGGTTAATTGATTTAATATAAGTAAATCTCTTAGAATAGGGCTGATACATAGTAACTGCTCAATAAGTGTTGGCTAGTTTTATCAGGGATAGTGGCTTCCAGGCATGGTGCTCAAACAAATCCACCTCTCATCTTTCGGATCAGCTTTGTACTTGACTTTATTCTCAGGCAGACTCTTCTCTGGGGAGAGATGACCACCAGACACTGCAGGCTCAGATGCCATTCCATCAGGAGGAATGCATCTTTTGCTTAATATTTCCAGCAAAAGTTCCAAGGGTGACCTTCACTGGAGCTAGGTAATATGGCCATCCCTGACTGGGTCACTATGGGCAGTGCAATGAACTGAACTGATCATGTCCCCCTTCTGGAGCCACAGACTGTGTTTGTCTCTGTCTCTTTCAAGTTGGAGGTATTTTCAGCCGAACATTTGAAAGGACCAGTGACAGCGGGGGCATCAGGTTGCCTGGTGGGGCAGTGTGTGAGGAGCAGACATTCAGCCACCACTGCCTCTCTCAGCTCTCTTCTGGGTGCCCAGCCATCCCTTCTGTGTGCTGGAGCCTCACATCCTGTGCCTTCCATATTTCTTTGGAACAAATTTGCTTCTTTGTGGTGTCAGCCAGACTGGGTGCTTAGATCCAGCTTTTCTATCCTGCCAAGCCAGTTTCCTCACCCACTCATGTCCCCCCTTCAGTTCTCTGTCCACATCTTTATACTGTTTAACCAGTATTTGCAGTCACATTAGTGGTCTTCCTGGAGGGAGAGGAGATAGATGCACATGCTCTCCCCACCTTATAACCTTGAGTCCCTACAGAAGGTTTCAAGTGCTTCTTGCCATCCTGACAAATAATGTTCTCAGGCACAGCAGATTTCCATCAATACGTCATATTGGATAGACAGGAGATACCATAGATTATCTGTACGTCCCTGAGCAGTAAGTACACTTTTTTCTCTACCATTGATCTGTAACACACCAGAGCTGTGCTTTCGGAGTAGCTGATAAGTAAACTGGTTATTATGTACTCCTCAGAGATACTGTAGTAAGGACAGCATTTACTAGAGAGATTTGTAGGGACTAGGATCCTGTGTCCCATCTGATCAATCAGAGATAAAGGTAAAAGCTCTCAGATGAAATCTGTGGGGAAAACATAATGCAAGAAGTAGGCCCTTAACTTCTGGAGGTGTGCATTTCAGGAGACAATGTGTCTGTGTCACACATATGCATCGTGTCCTCCAGGTGCCAACGCTGTGAACTAGCACATGGACACACAGGTCAAGAAGATGAAGCATTCGCTGGGGCTTAATTATCCACCGGGGAGACAGAAATCATTTTGGTAAAATGTGATGGCTGCCAAAATGGTAGAATGTGCTGTGTGCGCTCTGGCACACAGCATCTTATGCAGAATAAACTGAGACACCCATTCAAAAGGATTTTATGACTGCTTTTTTTCACACTCCTCCGTCTGCACCGGAACTGGGAAGATATTTCTGTTTTTGCCCATAATTATCAGATCAGTGCCTATGGTTCATGTTCAAAGTTAACCCATTTTTTTTATTACCATGCCCATGGTTTTGTAGTTGTTCTTTTTTAATATCGCAGTTCATCTTCCCAGTCAATATCCTTCCTTTCAAGCATAAAATTTCCTCACCATAAAATAGCATTTCTTAAAGAAAGGAATCCCATATGAATGCATGTTTTTAGGGCAAAAAGCAAAGATCATATTAAGGTGAATACAAAAATCTGCTTTCTAGGTTTGTCCTGCAGGAAGTGCTGAGGCCTGTTGGGGAAATCCCTGGAAAGGTGTAAAAGTGAAATTCCTTAGTAACAGTCCATCCTGAAAACTAAGGTGACTTTGTCTTTACTCAATAACATAATGAGTTTTATTTTGAGTGATGCTGGATTTAATGGCTAAATCAATATGTTTACTTAGCAGTGGGCTTTCTTTCTCCAGGAAGTGACAGCAGATAAGCAGCCTCAGAGTGTGTTAATTGGTCTGTGTTTAGCATTTACTCTGATCAGCAACAGCACAGGTGCCCTGGGCCACTTCAGGCCTGGGGATGGGGTTTATCTAAACCTGGCTTTGTTTACACTATTGACTGGTGTTCAATTGCTCCTGAGTCTTATACACTTAAACATTAAGCTGCATTAGCAAGTATAACTCAAGACCTTCTGCATAAGTAAGAATTAGCCCAGGGCCAGCACAAGGCTAACAAAGTGAATAGCAAGGAAATATTATTCCATCCCTGGCACAGGAGAACTGTGAGGGGTGATGAGACCAGGAGAAGACTTGGCTGGGTGAAGAAAGCTTTAAACCAAACATTAGAGCTCAAGGGACCACAAGTAAAACCAGGATTTCTCGATCTCAGCACCATTGCCATTTGGGGCTGGATAATTCTTTGTGGTGGGGGCTGTCCTGTGCAGTATCCCTGCCTCTACCTACCAAGTCAGGGAAGCACTCCCTGTCCCGGTTGTGGCAAACAAAACTGTCTCCAGATATTTCCGTATGTCTCCTGGGGACCAAAATCACACCCAGGTTAAATGAGGCTTAAATATAGCATTGGTCTGTGCAGAGGTATGGATGAACGATGGATGGATATTTTTGTTTGTATTAGATTCTAGAATATTAACAGTTTGGAGATTTCACCTAATTATCTGGATTTTAGGATTCTCTTGAAATATTGGGAGATCGCAGTATCACGTAGCCATTGTCAATAGGAACTGATGAATGGCTGCTCCTTTTCAGAAAGGCACATGCTGTTTGGTCCTCTCTCTGCTGTGTTTCTCCCAGGCTGCTGGAAGCATTTGCTTTTATAACTCCTGCTTTAAATTTTGCACCATCCCAAAAGAACCTATGCACCTCAATGTTCATAGCAGCACAATTTACAATAGCCAAGTGCTGGAAGCAGCCCAAGTGCCCATCAGTAAATGAATGGATCAAAATACTATGGTACATTTACACAATGGAATTCTACAGAGTAGAAAGAAAGAAGGAGCTCTTACTCTTTGCAACAGCATGGATGGAACTGGAGAGCATTACACTAAGTGAAATAAGCCAAGCGGTGAAAGACAAATACCATATGATCTCACCGTTAACAGGAACCTAATCAACAAAATGAACAAGCAAGCAAAGTATAGCCAAAGACATTGAAATTGAGAACAGGCTGACAGTGATCAGAAGGGGAGGGGGATTAATGGGGGAAAGGGTGAAGGGTTTACAGGAACAATTACAAAGGACACACGGACAATAACAAGGTGGGGATTGAAACGGGGGGGGGGGGGGGGGGGGGAGGCGGGGAGGGCTGGGGTGGTGGGGTGGGATGGGGGAAAAGGCAGAAAACCGTGCTTGAACAACAATAAAAAAAGAAAAATAATAGAATGAAAATAGCTGTGAACAATAAATAAATGAATGAGCAAATGAAAAAAAAATTAAATGTTGACTTAAAAAAACAATTTGCACCATCAGAAGTTTATCCCTTAGTCCCAAGAAGACTCAGGATCACATGGAACTGGATTCAGTTCTTAGCTTTACTGATTACTGGCTTTGAGACTTCTCTGTGCCTCAGTTTCATTATCCATTTTATTGTTTAGTTCTGCAAGCATGGCAAGATGGGGATGTTAACACATCCAATTCAAAGAAGTTTATAAGGTAAAAGGCACAGTATTTAAAAACACCCTAGAAGTTAATAAATATTGCTACCCTGTCCCATTTTTTTCCAAATCCTACAGGCTCCTGTTCAGAAGCAGTGCAGTCATAAGACCAGGACATTTCCTCCCTTTCCATTCTTCACTTTTAGGCAATGAAGACCAGAGCCTCTATCCATCAGATGACACTGTCCTTCAGGTATGTCACACTTTGTTTCCATGAACTGTGAGTGGAAATGGGGGTTTATGAGGCAATGTTAGGGGAAGCCGCTTCACCACACTGCTTTTCTCTCTTTCTTCCCAAGGATATAAACTTCTGGGACCCACAGCAGTTAGAATCAGGGTCCCTGTTGCAAGAAAAAAACAACAAACAAGCAGGGAGTCAGGAGTTCAGTGCATCACCTATGGATTCAGACCCAGCTGAGGCCTGTGAAGTACCTGCGAGTTTCCAACTGCCTTCCACGTCTTGGTGATTTCACATGTGCTGTCTCACTCAGCAGCACTCATGGATAGTGTGCCAGTGCTGGGGACCAGAGCAGGGGGACAGTTTCCAAGCTGGTCTTCTTGGAGTTCCATGCAGTTCCTTAGGCCCATGGGGACTTGGCTTATGTTGTTCCCTGTATCTCACAGCTCTTCTTTCCACCTGCAAACCTTTCTCTAGTCAGTCCTTCTCTTCCTACAGCTTGCAGCTCCTTTGTGAATGTCTCAGGGACATCTTTCCTGCTCACCTGATTCTGTTAGCTTATTTCATGGCCTCATGCTCCTTGTCTCAAAGCATGTGTCACTGTTGTACATTTAAATGTGTCTTTATTTGCTTTCCCCAACAGACTGTGACTTCTGTGAGGTCAAAGGCCTATCTGATTTTGTGCACTATTATAGCCTTAGCCCCCAGCATAGCACCTGGAACATATTAGGTGCTCAATACATCTTAGTTACTTGAATGAATAAATAGGTTTGCTGCAGGAACACTATCCAGAGATGTGTTGGTTACAGAGCAAAAGGGTATCTTCTACCCAGGCAAGCTTCACATCCACAGCAGGGAGCTCAGGCGTCTGCTTCATACCCTTCTTCTTCAGGCATGTGGGAGATGCAGCCTCTGCCTTCTGCAGTGCCATGTGGTCCACATGGCCAAGCAAAGGGAATTATCGCATTGTGTACAAGCTCTTACAGCCTGTCACCAAGAAGTGATATGATTTACTTCCATGTACATTGTGTTGGTGAAAGCAGGTCACATACTCTTGCTCCCCTCCCTGGCCCCCACAGTGGGGAGCGCAGTCCTCCTGTGCTGCAAATGTGGCTCGGCTGTCTCAGCTGGAAGACCCCATGAGCTGTGGCTACTGCTCTTGAGGAGTCAGCTCTGCAGAGTCAGCCTTACAGTTTGGCTTAATTTTTTCTCCCAATGTGGATCACATCTCCTTTGTTCTTAGGAAGCCCACATGGTCATTCACTCATTCCATTAATGTTTTCAGAAGCCGCCTTCTGGCCCAGGCCCAAGGCTGAGCAATGAGGATCTGAAGATGAGTGGAACATGGGCCCTGCCCTCAAGCAGCCTTCAGACTAGTGTGGGTGGGAGTTTTCGATATTTCCTTAGTCCAACTGACTTGACCGTATGAAAAGTATCATTTTTAAGTATGTTTTTGTTTATTAGAGTAGGGCTTTTAAATTGAGGTTCAAGGAAACCTGGGTAATCCATGGCTATATTCTTAGATGTCTGTCATTTTTAAGTCTGAGAAATACTTGTCTAGAGGGAAATTTACATGGAATCCATTAAATGCAAAGTCAGATAACTTCACAAAGACGTGTTGTGTGTAATGCTGAGGGATACTCAAGAGGGAATGTGATTCCTGCCTGTGGAAATCAAAGAAGGCTTCACAGAGGAGAGATGGTCTCAACTAAACATTGAAGAATAAGGCATTCTTGCTGAGATAGTTGTTGGTATGTTTTGGAGCTGATGGCCTGATTTCCAATCTGAGATTTGCCGCTTAGTTGTTACACAATATTAAACAACTGTCTTAGTCTCTCTAAGCCCATGTTTCCTCTTCTGTAGGATGAGACTCCAACATTCCACCCAGCCCCCCATGAGAATGCTTAGTGCAATGCCTGCTAATACCATATTCTCAGCTATTATTACCAGCTTGGGAAGGAAGAGGCCAAGCATGAACAGCAGCTCATGCAGTGATGTGAAGCTCAGACCAAGTGTGTATGGTTAGGGAACGTGAGGTGCTTCTGTGTGACTAGAGATGGGGACTGCAAAAGGAAATGCCTCTGGGGACCAGAGGTAGGAATGAAACTCCAGAATAAGGATTGGTGGGGACTATGGTAATAGAGAGCCCTGAAAGGGTTACTTGAAAGCATTCAGATTTAACTGTTTAAAGTAAAGGCAGGTACAATAAATTATGACTCAGACTGGGTTTAGCTGGTGGGCAGCAGGTTACAACATGATATCAGGTGTGTGGGTGGTCATGAGTGTATTTGTGTGGACATGTGCATGTGTATATTCACATACAGGAAATGGGGTTGCAATAGAAACAACATGGAGATAAAAATAGAAAGGGACATAAAATCCATTTTTACTAATTTATTAAATATCTTGTAAGGGATACATGATGTCGAGGTCTGAGTTATAGAAATGAGGAAATGACATCTACAGACTCCAGGCTTCTCCTCCCATGTATTACTTAAGCCAAGATTAATGGAAGACAAGCCAGGGCCAAACAGCCTTTGCTGTTTCTGGAAGAAATTGAGAGGGCTGTAAAGTTGAAGAATAGAATAGGTTCTACACATGAATAATCGATTAATGTCTCTTTAATGATTGTGAAGGAGATAGGTACAAATTCCAAATCAATCTCAAGAATTAATCAACCGAGGCAACTCAGCCTGATTTCTCTGTAGATAAGCCAGCAGGGTGTGGTAAATTAGGATTATCTAATCCTATTATCTAATCCTAATTTACCATAAAACAAGGAGACAAGAGATTCATGCCTCACCTCCTCTCACATGGCATATAGGGAAAGGACTCAGCAGTTTCTCTTCAAAGTGTATGAGCTTGAGGAGCAGGGGGAAGAAATGATTTGCAACAAAAACAAAAAGAAAGAGAAAGTGTGTTCTTCATCCAATGAGCCAGGTCATCTAATTAAAAGGAAAGATCACAGGAGAAAAATCAAGGTTCTGACAGCTGAGAAAACCTGGTTAGCAGAGTCACTTCAAAGCACAATTGAAGGCTTCCTGAAACCTGTAATTCTGCTATTGTAGTTTTTGTTTGTTTGTTTTTCAGAAGCCACTAATACTTGTTCCGTTGTTTATGAAAATGTCCAGATACACTAGCAATAAATTTTATCTATCACAACCTCTGCTGACATATCCCTGCTGGGAATACAAGCTGAAGACACATGAGACAATTAAATGGCATTTGAAGGCTTGAAATGGTACATTATAATTTTGCACTTCTTTCTGCCCTCACTGTCCAGTATGTACAGAGGCTGGACCACATTCTTTATGTTCTCAGTGTCTTTTCAAGGGCTGGGAAGTTGGCAGGTGTTTGATAAATGCTCACTGAATAAATACATTTATTAAATAAGAAATTCACAGTAAAAGTCCAAGTGTGTTTTGAGAGGTCAAAAAAAGAAGACCGGGTCCTCTATTAGAGCCGTTGTTAGAATGGGCAGTATATGGAGCTGTTAGGGCAAGTACTGAAGAGCCAACTGCCCAGCTTCTAGTCCTGGTTTTACCACTTTAAAGCTCTGTGAATTTGGGCAATTTACTTAATACTTTCACCTCAATTGTCCCATCTATAAAAATGAGAAAGACAATGTTATCTACCTTGGGAAGTTGTGAGGATCAAATAAATTAATTCATGTAAAATATATGCTAAACACACAACAGAATTCAACCGTTATCATTCCTGGGGTGTTTTCACATAATAGTCAACACACATTTATGCAGGTTCACCTAATAGACACTTAAATTGTCATCTAAGTGTCAGGTTCTCAGTGCATTAATTTTGTAGGCTTCCTTCCATTTAATCCTCAATGATCATGTTCTTCTATACTTAAAATATGTCAAACTTGTTTCTACCTCAGGGCCTTTGCATCAATGATATCTGCTCAGAGATGTGTTCTTAAAGGGCTGTGTTCTCTTTCCCTGCTTTATTGTCCTTGTGGCATGTTTCATCATCTGAAGTTATTTGTTTGTTACCCATCTCTCCCACTAAAATGTGAACTCTGTGAGGGCAAGGACCTCATTCACTACTATATCCCTGGGGCCTAAATCAGTGGACACTCCATGGATACTGAATGAATTAATTAATTAATGAAAGTTCTAGCAATACCATTTTACACATGAGGACAGCAAGTCTCAAAAATGTGAAATGACTGTGTTAACAGAGAAAAAGCTCCAGATGTTACTGGAAGAGTTAGACCTCTGTCCTTGAGTTTAGCTAAGACAGAATTCAGAGCCATGAACTCTAATTATAAGAGAAAGTTTATTGAGCAAGTCACAGAGGTAGAGGAAGTGAGCCAACTGGGCTGCGTGAACTCAGGAAATAAGTTACAGAAGCAAAAGAAGGACATTTAGAACTTAGGAGAAGGAATGCAAAGGGACATGGCTGCAGGAAGAAGAGGGGTAAAGGTGTGGGCATGCTCCAGAGAGAGTATGCCTGAGGAAAGAAGGGATGGGGAAAGGATCAGGCATGAGAGGAAGGAGGAGAGAGAGAGAGGGAGAGAGAACACGTGGGCTGGGAACTTGGTCTGTGGTTTCATGGGTTTTTATCTGTTTTCTAAAGGTGGGAATTTTAGGGGAGGTCTCAGGGAAGGATCACAATAAAATATTCATCAGCTTTCCAGGTGTGTCCTTTCAGGGTCATGGTCTCTAGTGATTGCTGGGGCAGGGTGTCTCATCCTCATCGCCGATGGTCCGGATGTCGGCGATGGCCTTGCTTCATCTGTTTTTGCAGCTTTTCTGGGCCTGGAGCTGAATCACAGCCAAGGCCTAGAATCAGGGGTGTCAAACTCATTTTCACCAGGGGCCACATCAGTCTCATGGTTGCCTTCAAAGGACTGAATGTAATTTTAGGGCTGTATAAAAGTAACTACTGTTTAACAGTTAATCCAGAGCTTGGTGCTGCCACCAGGTAGAAATAAGGTTCGGGGCTGGATAAAGCAAGGTGGAGGGCGGGATTCAGCCCTCAGGCCTTGTGTTTTCTGTCAGTGGCCTAGATGTTATCTCTAGTCTGAGCAAAACTCCATCTCTGTGGTCAACAGAGGTGAGGCTTTGTTCCTAAGATTATTTGATGTGGGTCAGGGCAGAACTTTATTGTACTGAGGGCTTAATGCTTAAGGGAATGCTTATGCAAGGGAGTCATATGAGGCTATTTGCTGGTCCCCCCTGTTCCTCCTGCAAGGGGGTCTAAACCACATGACTAGCAATATGCAGGGGTGGGGGGAGGTCAGGGGAAGGTCCAAACCATATGACCAGCAATATTCTAGGGAAGGATAAGTCACCCTGGGGGTGAGGCCCCACCCTGAAATACTTGTTTTCCCAGTTTTACCCCTTGCTAGGCACCCGAGGCTTTCTACTCTAGTGACCTTCTGTACCTGGCCTATCATTCCTACTCTGCTCATGTCTGTCTAACTGCCTGTTCTCTCAGTTTGACTACTATATACAAACAGAAGAGATGGACTTGGGATTTATGCTTATAATTTAGAGGTCTAGGTTATTTCTTCCATACCTTTTGTGACCTCATACATTGGAAATTCCTCCTGGTTATTATAATGAAATAAAGTTGTTGGACACAGCCCTTTCCAAAAAGGAGCTATAGTAAACTTCTAGAGAAAACATTTTTAAGACAAAATTAATGAAATTAATGGTTAAAAATAGATGACCCTGTTATAACTGTCCTTGGAGTTAGCCAAAATGGAGGTTAAGGGTATAGACTTCTAGATGTCAAGTCTGCCCAAGATTTCTGACTCCAGCCATATGTTTGGGGGGTCCTCAGGGCCCTTTCACTTCAGACAAGCTGGCTACAAATTTAGGGGTTTTCACAACTGCCCTCAGGTATGAAAGGTGACATTGGAATGGCTCACAGAACTCAGAAAAAGGTTATACTTATCAATTATGTTTTATTATAACAAAACATACATATCAAAACCAGCCAACAGAAGAAAGGCATTGAGCAGAATCAGTTGTGGGTTGGGGGAGTACAGGTGTCAATGTAAGAAACGAGTTTATTTGAGTGAAAACTGAAGAGTGTTACTGGAGAGCAAGATCTCAAAATGCTCTGGAAAAGCACAGTTTTGCAACTTCTTTTATGCATTTGAAATTAAGGAGGGAAAGTAAGGAAGATTATTCAAAATTGGGAGATAGCAAGGCAGAGATTGGATTACAGGATAGTTAAGATTTTATGCTCTTTTGAGGGTGGTCATGGCTTATTTCAAAGGTGTCTTAACCTAGATGCACAATAACAATGGACAGGGCGTTTACTAAAAAATTCTATGCCTGGGACATGACTAACCACGATGACCTGTCTAGTTAGGAATTTATGATTTATTACAGCACCCATTTTCCACCCACATGGGAGTTCCAGACACAAAGCTCCTGTCATCCTCAAAGATGCCTTTATCTTCTGGACATCAAGTATGGCAATATGGGTGAAGTTCACCCAAGCTTCAGTGCCTAGAGTTTTTTCTGGGGCTCCATTACTTAGGGCTGATCCATTGAGTTATTGCCCATGTGGTTGAATCAGTCTCTGGCCCTTATCCCTTTCCTAGAGGTCCAGCTAATATTGTGTGGTTTAGAGCCCCACCTTCTCAGCACATGATTGGTCTATGAGTGGCAGGGCCAGCTCCCCACCCCCACCCAATCATCTGGTTAACAACTTATCTGGGTGCCCACAAGGAGTCACCTTGTTAGTATAAACTGTCATGAATAACAGAGATGCACTTATCACTTGGGAAATTCCAAGGGTTTAGAGGGTACCTCCCAGGAGGAAGGACAAAGTCAGACCTCTTTTTCCAGGGTAAATTTCTTATCTCTACAGCCTATCTTTCCAATTTTTTAGATTTATGTTAAGCTAGTACTTCTCAACTAGGGATAACTATAATGCCTAATCTGGAGACATTTAGCCAGGTATAGAGACATATTTGATTGTCACAGTGGGGTGGGAGGTGGTATTCTGGAATCTAGTGGGTGAGACCAGGGATGCTGCTAAATATTCCACAATGCATGTGTCAGTCCCCTCTCTCCACAGTAGTTTTCTGGCCCAAAATTCAGCAGTGATGAAATTGAGAAGGCTTGGAATAAAGTAAGCCCAGCAATGAGCCTAGATAGGGTTGCTTACAACAGAATATGAGCAATGGGCTTTGCCCTCTCACACACGATCTTGTCTGTACAAACACAAAGGCTCCAGTAACACTACCCTTATGGGTGAAGTATCTAGGAGTCTGCCTGCAGATGTGGTTGTTAGCCCAGCCCCAAATACCCAAGTCCTGTCAGAGTATCTCATGGGCGTGGCATTAGATAACCTTGACTTACATAGTGAGGAAGTTACTCACATTCTACTTCACTTTTGTCTGATTGTAACCAGGAGAGTGTCTCAGTTTGGTGCCAGCATATCTTTAACACCTGTCTATCCTTAACCCATCTCCCTGTTTTTTACTAAGTGAGAGTGGCTCTTGGACCCTGTTTGACAATATCTACTTAAGGTTTTAAAGTATGTTTTGTTTCTGTTTCTGATATGTTAATGTTTACCACCTATTTTTGGCAAGTGATACCAGTTATCTCTTCATGGAAGATATGTCAAGTTTCCATATATATAATTTCTCTCAAAAACTTGGCTGGAGCTGAGTAACAAGAAGTTGCTAATTTCAATGCAGTCACTCCATCTCCATGACACACAGCTTACCTGTGTGTCATCATCTGTCTGGTTCCTATAGTCATGTGACTGTGCAGCACCTGCTCCACACCCTTTTACCTCATCTGGATATTAAGGACTCTTCCAGCAACAAAGTGGGGGAGGCATCATTCTTGTCCTGTGTCCTGCAAGTGGAGGCTGCCAGCTCCTTAATGGTTGTTTCTAATCTGCTTTCCCCTCCCTCTCGCCACTCAACTCTTTATTTCCAAATGTCCAGGCAGGAGTGTCCAGGGCTTCTGTGTTGTTCACACATCTATCTACCCCTATACCCCATGTAGCAGCATTGGCTCATGAGAAAGGCCATCATCACTTAGTATTTTTATTTCCTAATTAATCTGTTCTCTATCCACTCATTATACATGCAAAAATGGTAATATGCTGATTTTTAATGCTCTTGAGCATATAATATTCTTAATATAATATTATTATTAATTCAAGTGCATTTTTCATCCATAATTGAATAGTTTGCTTATTATTGGTTTATGGTAATGACTCTGCATTTTCATTTTTGTACAGGGTGCCTACTTTTGACAGGAGGGCACTCAGTGTTGGGAGGGCTGGCCGGGTACTAATTGCTTTCATTATAAGAGTAGTTAGGATTCTTGCAACAGAGTGATAGATGTTTCCTGGGACAGCAGTGAAGACATGAGGAGAGAGGAGGGTCCCTCTGGGACCTGGGGGTGCAGCGTGCTACTTTTCATCCAAACAGATCCCGGATCTGCAAAGTGTAACCCTTCTTCCTCAGTGATGACAGTGTGAACAGTAACATGGATCGAGGGCTATTTATATCAGTTTGTACATTTAATCAGTTTTTTTGCAGTTTTCAACAAGATGTGAACTCTATCCCTGTTCAAGACATTTGGTTCAAATAGGCTGAGACAGAGAATAATCAAGATTTATGATTCTCATTCTGACTCCCATCAGACCGTCAGTGCGATTGCTACTCTCTGGCTCCACCACCCCATCCCCAGCCTGACTGACACCCACTTCACTTTCTCCCCAGCAAGTGATTTAATGTCCATCTCCACGACTGTCAAAACACTTCTGCTGTTGCAGATAACAGCTGTGTGGTGTATGCTTCCCAGACCACCTCACCCCCAGTTATACCCAGTTCCTACCAATCTTGCTTTCCAAAGGCTATGAATGCTTAAATCCTAGGACATGGGGAGCTTCTGGTGCCAAGCCCAGAGCACACAATGGCTATCACCTTTGACACTTGGTAGTGGAATCAAAGAGGTAACTTGAGTCAAACTGGGATAATTATACCTTACTTGATCTTGGCCTGAGTAGAGAGTAAATATGCAAATAGAAATGTTCCAAGGTCATAGCATTTGTGTCTATTTAAAGAAATGCTGCCCTTTATATAAGTGCACCAGGAATTACAGACTCAGAGCCCTGGCACCCTCTACTTGGTGCCCCCTACCTAAAAATCCAGGTCCTGAGAGAGACGGAAGGCTTGCTGACTCTCCCTGCAGCCAAGCTGGGGATGGTCTGAAAGAATGGGGCTGTGGGAGACCCTAGACTGAGGCTTTGGGTTTCTAAGAACTTGAACTTGTGTCAGAATCATCTGGTAAACACAGATTGCTGGCCCCCACCCCAGACGTTCACTCGCATCCGATGAGTTGCATTTCTAAGGAGCTCCCAGGAGTG
Source organism: Desmodus rotundus (assembly GCF_022682495.2). NCBI lineage: Eukaryota > Metazoa > Chordata > Mammalia > Chiroptera > Phyllostomidae > Desmodus > Desmodus rotundus. Next base: position 93,392,656 of record NC_071387.1, read on the forward strand.
CTGATACCACTGCTCTGGGCAATCAGATTTGGAGAACCCAGGTCTAGTGGGCCAGGGCTTTGCTACTCAGTGTGGTTCCTGGAGCGGCAGCAGCAGTGTCAACCTGGGAGCATGTTAGGGATGAATCTCAGGACCTACTCCAGACCTGCTGACAGGAATCTGAATTAATGACATTATCAGGTGATTTGTGTGCACATTTAAGGGCAAGAAGTTCTGGCTAAGAACCCATAGTCTGGCACCCACATTGCACAAGTTCAAACCCAGTTTCCACACTTAGCTAATACTGCCATCTTTAGTGAATTAGTTGACCTTTCTGTGCTTCAGTTTCACATCTGTAAAATGGCATTGGTGAAGCTGGCCCTTGCCTCCTGAAGCAATAGCTGTGTTAATATATATAAAGCACTCACAACAGTGCCTAGGGTATTGTAAGCACTCACTAAATGTGGTTGTTAATATTTATTTGAATGTCTAGAGCTTTAAAACTTCAAAGTAGACCTTATGTAAGGACTTGAATACCCATCAGGTGTTCAAATATGTGTACATCAGGTGCACTCCTGAAGTCATCTCAGACATGCACATTTGTGAATTTAGCTTTTGCAGAGTTGGACAACTGTCTGCCTACAGACCAAAGTTGTCTGGCCAATTTCTACTGTTCTGGGTGGTGATTTTTTTTAAGTTACCCACTTTCAGGTATGGGGATATTTTACCTATGTATCTGAATTTTCAGTTTTTTTAGAAAAGTCACAAATCTGGCCATGAGGGTCCGCATCCATGGGTCCTATGTATGGTGACACTGTAGACATGTTTTTGTTTTTTGTCTGCCCTAAACATTGGCACAGCTAGTTTGATAAGAAGGGTATTTAAATGGACAGAAGGACAGAATTTTTTAAAATTCATTTTGACTTCATTGAAAATCCAGCATGAATGAAGGGTCGGTCTGTCCTAACTGGTTCTTATCTCCAACTTCCTAGTTGATATGTCACAGGAGGGCAATGAACATGGGGTGTGCAGCTGGACCTGTATAAGCCTGCATGCTGGCTTTGTCACTTTTATAAGTCATATGAGCCTAGCAAGTTGTCCAACCCGAGTCTTGGTGTCCTCATCTGAAAATGCTTTACCTGAGAGGTTGTTCTTTACACTAGGGTGATGTATAGAATGCCCTTGATCAGTACATGGTATCCAGGAGGTGTCCGTAAAGTAGATCTCTGATTATTACAATAGACTATTCATTGGTATTGTGTCCATCTTCCTTTTAGACCCATGACGTAGGTCACATGTAGGAAGAGCACCCTGGAATTATTTTGTGCTTTTCATTTTACTTTTATTTATTGTTTACACAAGTCTTGTTTAAAACGCAAGTGCTACATTGTTTAAAAAACACTTCCAATATCTCCTTAGTTCACCTTCACATAATTCCAGCCTTAGACAAGTTGTCAAAACATAATCTATCATAGGCCATTGGTCAAGTGCAGCAGCCAGGTTATCTCATTGGCCTGCTTAGACTTTCATGGCCAGCTCGGAGCTCATTTGTAGGACATGGCTGTCCTTATTTTATGGACCCCCTCCTATTCCATTAATAGTAAAGTTACTAATGGGTAAGGTTCTGATTTAATTTTTTTACTTAATTCCATCCTGTTCCCTCTACACCAGGGGTGTCAAACTCATTTTCACTGGGGGCCACATCAGCCTTGCGGTTGCCTTCAAAGAGCCAAAATAATTTTAGGACTGTATAAATTTTAGGACTCCTTAACTGTTAAGGAGTTGAAATTACGTTCGCCCTTTGAAGGCAACCACAAGCTGATTTGGCCCCCGGTGAAAATGAGTTTGACACCCCTGCTCTAGAACATGGGGTACAAGTTGTTCTTTTGTAAATTTGCAGAGAGAAAAAGTTACACTCCTAAGTTATCTCTAATATAACAGATGTGCTGCTTTTTAACAAAAAAAGTCAAATTTTTCCAACAGTAAAGTACTGGAACATCACCTGATGTTAAGATTGATCCCAGAGGTAGGTTTGGTTGAGAGCCAAGTTTCTGTGAGCATCCCACTATCTGCTACTTATTTTCTTCTTACTGTGGGTCCCACATCTGATATTCAGAATGCTCACAGAGCTCAAGGTGGTCTTTGATTGGCTGCTGGTGTGCCTTTGGTTCTTAAATTACTAGCTAGCAAAGGTGAGTGTTGAAGTAAACTATTTGGCAAGATGTAAAGCTTAGAATTGGCCATTGCTCTTGTAGCATGGATTGATGTCACCTGGGAGGGTGGGAAATAACAGGGAATTAAGTTTCTCAAGCAGCAGAAGGCTTAGAAAAAACATCTTTTGTTGAGAAACCTCCTCATTTCTTCTTGTGTTGATAACCAGGGCTGATTCTTGGATTTCAAAAAGCCAATAGACTAGAGCTCATTATAAAGCACTTCTAGCCCCAAATAACAAAGAGCTCTGATGTCTTTAGTCCACACAGTAAGAGCAATTCATTATTGCATATAATGATACTTTTGAAAGGCAGGGTGGTGCCAAGGTTGGATAATTCAGTAGCTCAATGATGTCACCAATGATTGGGTTATTCTCTTCCTCCTTTTTTGTTGTGCTAGGTCAGTTTTCTGTACAGGCTAAATGGGTAAAAGAGTAAATATCAGGTAGAGGCTATATTTTAAAACCCCCTTAAGATTGTGATCATTAAATAGAGAACTCTATTGGGCATGTTTGGTTATCAAGGAGAGAAGCTTCTAGATCTGCTTGTTGAGTGCATCATGGAGACATTGTCCCTATGTCACTTGAGAATGAGGTTAGCAACGCATTTGTTATAAAGTTCAAGCCACCCAGTGGCTCCATTTGGGCTTCTTCCCTGGGCTTTGGTATTCGTGGCCCTGGATACTTGCTGACATGTGTTAATTTCATCTCTGGGCAAAAGCCCAGGCAACATTTCATAATCCAGGCAGTAGACCTGCTAAACTCCTGATCAGTCACAGAAGCACTGAGCTACGTCTAGGCAGGGGGTGGAGTAGCAGAGAGTATGAGAACGTGACTTGAGACCTGGGTGAACTCCACAAATGTTAACTTGTCACTTCATTGTGACTCTGATTTTAACATAGTTACTCACTAATTTTGAGAATTGGACCAAGCCATTCTTTGCCTCAGAGATTGTTTCCTCAACTGGAAGCATGGGCATGATAACACTCAGTTCCCAGAATTCTCATGAAGACAAGGTGAGATAAGGGATGTGATGCTGTCACAACTCGAGGACACCTGGGATCAGGACTGGCTTCATGGGCATGTGGCCTGAGTGGTTGCATGGAGCCTCACACTTGGTTTAAGGATCTGCTCTCGCCACCTTGAAATTCTTAATTTTTGTACAAGAGTGCTCCATTTTCAGAGAGCATTATGCTAAGTGAAATAAGCCAGGCGGTGAGGGACAGATACCATATGATCTCACCTTTAACTGGAACATAATCAACAAAGGAAAAGAGCAAGCAAAATACAACCAGAGACATTGAGGGGGGGAACAGTCTAGCAGTGGCCAGGGGGGAGTGGGATGGGGACAGTGGGAAGAGGGGATTGCAGGAACTATTATAAAGGACACATGGACAAAATCGGGGGGGATGGTGGGGGTGGGGGAGGGAGGTGGGTTCAGCTGGAGTGGGGGGAGGTAAGGGGAGAAAAGGCATACAACTGTAATTGAGTAACAATAAAAAATAATTTTTTAAAAAAAAAATAATTCAAAAAAAAAAAAAAAGAGTGCTCCATTTTCATGTTGCACTGGGTTCCTGCTGGGAGAGTCCTGGGGCCTGCTGCACGCAGCTCCATGAGGAGAGTGTGCTGGTAAAGGAACCAGCTGGTTGGATGGATTTCCTGGGTGGGTGACTTCCATTTCCACATTCAGTGTCAAAACAAGTGTGTGCACCTCTGGCTCACTTTTCTGGAAACCAGGATATCTTCTTTCTTACCTTCACACATACTGTTCTCTGCAGGGAACACATTTTCTTCACCTGCCTTTCAAGACCAGATTCTTTGTTTTTTACATCTTTTCCTGCTTATGAAAGCAAGACCTGTCAGAGTTGTGAGCAGGTAACATGGCAGCATGGTCCAAGGGTCACTGGGCAGTCCAGGCCTCTTTTAGCATGAGATTGATTTGTATCTTACAGTCAGTGGGTATGTTGCCAGGGAAGTGCCCCTGGCACCGCCAGCCTGGGTCATCATCCCAGCTCTGCCCTTTCCTAGCTCCAGTACTTTGGGAGAGTCTCATACACAGTTGATTCTCTAGTCTCCACATATGTAAAAAGGAAATAAACTGAAATTACTTATATTCATAGGTCAGTTATGAAAAGCAAATGAATAAATGCAAATACGGCTGCTGGAGTCATGCCTAGTGCAAGGTAGCCACTCGTGTAGGAGCTACATTTGTTGTGCTTTTCCAGCCTCTGTAACTTGATTAAATAAAAGAAACGGTGTTCACCTTGCCCTGGGAACTGGCACACACCTAGGCACCAGCTGTTACATCTTGAGTCAACCCCCTCAGTCATAAGAACTCTAGGGGTGAGACCTGCCATCAGTGGATGTAATCAAAGGAACATGGGCTTTGGTCTCAGAAACTGGTGCTTGATTTTCATCTCTTCTGTTTCTCAGCTCTATGTGATTCCAAGTTATGAAAACTCTGGGACTCATATTTTTCTCTTTGAAAGTGGGGATAATAAACTGTCCGTGGCTAGAGGGGAGGGAGGAGGGGGATAACAGGGGAAATAAAGGGAAGGGCCAAGTCAAAGGAACATGTATAAAGGACACATGGACAAAGACAATGGGGGAGGGAAGGATTGAAAGTGGAAGGTGGGGGTGGGTAGGACAGGGGAGAATAATGGGGGAAAAATGGAGACAACTGTAATTGAACAACAATTTTAAAAAATGGGGCTAACAGTACTGTTTAAAGCATCCCTCTGCTAAAGAGCATGTGCTCCGTCAGGAATAGGGTTTGCTTGTTTGGGTCATTGCTGAGTCCTTCAGACAGTGCCCAGCACACAGAAAATGCAAAATAAATGTTTGTGAAGGAAAAGATTGTTGCAAGAATTCAGTGATTCAATTCATGCACAGTACTTAGCTGGGAGATGGTCCCCTACAGAGCAGACACTCAGGAGAGAAATGGCTGTGGGTATTTTCAAGTTGTGTGGATGGGGACACATAGGCGCAGCCCAGTACTCCCTGTGGAGCAGGATGCCTATCCCTGCTGCTGGCCCAGGGAGAAGAGGGGTCTGACACAGACAGGAGGAGCAGAGTTGCTGAAGCAGAAACTGAGGTGCATGTACAGGAGCAGTAGACCCAGGGAAAGGAGGTGGCTGCAGCAGAAAAAATTCCAGACCCCATCTCCTCAGTAGAGGCGAGGCTCCTGTCTCACTCATTTCTATCAAAATAAGCTTTGGGTCCTGGTAGAGCTGAGCATGCTGAAGGAAGGCATCTGTGTTCCAGCCAGGGAGGGGGCTGGGAAAGGCCTGTCCACTAAAACACACCACAGAGAGGCAAGCTCTGATGATCCTGGCATCTATTTTGACTAGGGAAGTATTAGATCCTAACCAAGCAGCAAAGAGCAAATTTGTCCCAAATTAAAAAACCAAAAGGGAAGACTGATCATTTAGAAAATGTGTCACTAAGGAGCTCTGGCCTGGCTCACAAGCACCACGGCACAGCAGAAAGAGTGAAGTGTGACTTTAATACTAATTTAGATTGTGGCCCAAAGTATCTTCTTAGTGAATTAGCAGAAAGTAGCTCTAGCTCATACGTTCTCTTTACACTCTGGAGGATGTGTATGAGGTGAACCCACTCCTTAGACCTTGAAGAGAGGCTGTGAAGTCGAGTGGCAAGAACACAGGCTAAGAGTTCGGCAGGTCTGGGAGTGATGCATACTCTACTGCTCGCAACCCAGGCAACTCCAGCCTCTCTGAATCTCAATTCCCTCATCTTGAAACAAAGGTAGTAAAGATGCCAGTGTGCAGTGAAGATGACATGGACCAAGAGAGATGAAAGAGATAGTATGTAGTCTTGCTTAATAAATGTTCTCCTGGTCCACACCCCCACCATTTATAACCCAGGTTCCATAATCAGATTTCAGCTCTGAGTGACCCTCACAAAAGACAATGAGAGCAGCAAGCAATAAGTGATTGAGAGTCTCACCCTGAACGCATCTTCTCCAGATTCTTCTGGAGCCCCTGGCTTTGGCTTCCTCAAGTTCCTGGAAGGAGAGCAGAACAAGGGAGGCACTGGTTGGAGGTAGGCCAATGGCCATCACGGGGTCAGGGGTGAGTTCCAAATGCAGGGAGATGTACACACAGGGTGCCTGGATGACACCTTCAGCACCCTGCACCTAAGCCTGATCACTGCTCCCTGCGTGTGTCGTCATCTGTAGTTATTCCACACACATTTATTGAAGCCTGCTTTGTAACAGGCCTGTGTTGGCACAGAACATGAGGGCCACACAGAATAAATAAGGTAGCTTTCTCTTCTTCTTGCCAGACTTCTTGACAATACCCCCAAGTTACCTTGCTCCCCATCCTGCATGGCTTGTAGGCTGTTCTCTGTCCTGGACCCTAGGCCAGAAGACATAATCTAGTTCATCCCTTTCTGCCCTAAAACTGCAGATATTCCATGTAGTAGGGGATGGGAGGTTTCAACACGTAAAGCACAGAGTTTCAGATACCAGATTCTGTTATCTCCACTAGGAGAACCAGCAAGAAATACATAGAATCAGCTTCATCCTCTCTCAGATCTCTCTGACCATCTCTATGGAAGATATTGACATAATTGTGCCATGAAAAATACTTAACAAAGCCAAAATACCATTCATACAAAATAGCTGTGGTGGCAGCAGTTTTATATAGGAACAAGTCATGGGTAGGTGCTCTTTGAGAGGAAGGAAAACCACCTGAAAATGTGAGATGTGAAGAGAGTTGTCCAAGTGAACATGGAGGGGCAGTTAGTAGATTGGTCTCTGGCTCTTCCTTCTCTCACTGATACTATGCATGTCTTTGACTTCCTACAGGGACTGGCAAGTTAATATGTCCAACCCAGGCATATCCTCAGTGTTCCATATTGGTATGTCCAGCTGCCTTTTCACACTGCCTCTCAGGTAGTTCAGATATTCTAAATCAAAGCCGTGCTTTTCACGAGTGCCTTCCTCCAGTCCGATTCTCTTTCCAATGTCACTACCGGTGGGGTCAGCATTATCCATACACTTGCACTAAGCACACACGGAGGGATCATGTGTGATGTCTCTTCCTCCCTCAGTCTCCCAGACCCAATTCATTGCCAGTCTGTTCTTATGCCTAAAGTCCCTTGAGTCAATCTACTTCTCTTACTCCTGCCAGGATCCTAGTCCAAACCGCCATCTTCTTACCTCACACCCTCAGCAGTTTCCCAGCAGCTCTGCTCATGTGTAGCCTATCCTCACACTGCAGCCAGAGGATTTCCCCACATGCACATTGATCCCATCATCCCGCCACTGACCCTGTCCTTACCAGTACACAATAAGACCCTTCAGTGCTGTCTTGTTATTCATATGACAAAGATAAAGCCACTCCCCCAGCTGAGCATAGGATTTGAGTTGGAGGAAGGGAGGGTCTTTCCTCAAGGCCAACACCAATCTTTCACCAGCCCAAGAAATAAATCCCATGCCATCACATAAAGGCAGCCAACACCCACCATTGGGCAGTTTTCAAGGGAGAGTTTCTCCAGGGAAAACTTCACAAGGGATTAATGATGTCAAGACCCTGTACAGGTGGGCCGAGGTACTGATTTCAGCATGTGACTCAGAGGCCTGGTAGGGGTTAGGGAAAAGCTACAACTAAGAGTCAGGGCATGTATACCATGGGCACAAGCTTATGGTGCCCCATTCAGATCACATCAGCTGGTGAGGCTGAGACATGGAGCATCTCAGTTCATGTAGTGAAACAGAACTGGAGAATGACTCAGTCATCACCCCCACTTCTCCCTGCTCAGAAACCATCTACTCCATAGTACCTTCTAGAATCGAATTGGGGTTTGATGTTACACTACCCAACCTGTAATTCCTGGGAGTCTGCCTGACTCTTTGGTCTTTCCTGAAAATGAGCACATTTGCCCGGGTCCAATCCCCTGATATCATACTCTCACCTTCTTACCCTGGATTTTTCTTCTTTCTTTCTCAAAGTTCATCTTCTACTTCATAGTGGATACCTCTGTTTAAGCCACCATTTGAAGTGCTGGAGAGGAAAGTTTCCTTCCAGTCCATCATCCATGTCTCTCCAGAGACATTAAAAAAATCCACTTCTCTGTTCAAAAGCCAATTTCCCACAGAGTAAAGGTCACTGCTCTAATGTGGTACATGAAATTCTTTGTAACTTGGCCTGCATCCTGTAAGGTTTCTTGGTTACATGCACAAGAACTATCTCTGAACAGTACAAGCCTTAAACCAAATGCTTGGGCAAACTTCATGAAATGGAAAGGGTAGCTAAACAAAGAGGCCTAAGAAAGGGCTTGAACCAGAAGATTTCCAATAACCCAGAGAATAGGAGTTGAGATGATCCTGCAGCCGATGCAAACCAACTCCAACGGTTTTCCTTCAGCCTCTCCTTTCAGGATTCAAATTCCTAGGAACTCCCCACCACTGTGGCTTCTTAGCAGGATACCAGTCAGGAAATCACAGGTCCCTAAGCCTAGCCAACTTGACTGAACAGCTTCTTAAACCCATACAAGAAGCATCCTTGCCCTGAGTCATACACCCTAGAGATCTCCATCCAGCCCTTCTCCCACTGCATGTCTCCGCATGGGATAAGGAGGCCACAGGCTGTAGACACTTGTTCACCACAACCTGAACCCTCCCCCTGGGTGATTCTGTAGATAACTGAGACCCTGAACTTTCCTACCCAAGTTACCTTTTCCCTGGGCCTGTCCTCCTAAGGATGGATTGCATCCCAAACCCAGAGGGGGTATAAAGGCTGTTGTCCACTGATTTTCAATTGCAATCAATTCACATGTACAAAAAGCTACTACAGTGATAGCCAGAGCTGGAAGTAGGAGAACAAGTGGGGGACAGGCTGAGGGTAGGGATCCAGGAGCCATAACCCAGGAGCTTACTCTGCCTAGGCTACTGTAGTTTGGCAAGGAAATCTGAGAAGTTACAAGATTCTAGATTTGAACTTGGCCTTCCAGGTCATTATGAAAATAGGAGGATAGTACCTGTTTTATATACCACTTCAATAGATTGCTTTGTAACTTTCAAATACTTAGGCATGTGGTATATGGCCCTTCATTGATATTCTTATCCTGAGTTCTTCAATGTTATAGGCAGGTCTGTCAAAGACAATTAGGGTGCTGCTACCTAAGGAAGAGGCACCATTGATGTCCATGTGCTGCTGAGGCTCTGCATCCCATGCCTGTATCTAATGACTCTGCCTCCACATACGCAGTTGCCCATGCCCTCAGCAGATTCTGCAAATGCAGGAGCCTCCCAGCTGGTCTCCCTACTTCCACGCTTGACCCCTGGAGTCTTTCTCAGCAGAGCTGCCAGAGAGGTCTTTGAAAACATATAACAAAGCCACTCGTCAGTTTAGAAGCCTCCTAGGACCCCCATATCCCTCAGAGGAAAAGCCAGAGTTCTTTCCATATTTCATAAAGCTTCACATGTCGTGTCCCAGCCCCCCGCCCACACTGACTCATTGTCCTCTTGCTCCCCACTCCAACTGAGCTGTCCTCCTGTTGTCGCTGGGGTACATGGAGCTCAGCCCTGCATCAGGTCCCCTGCATCTGCTGCTCTTGTGCCTGGAATGTTTGTACCCTGGTTGTCCCCGCGGCTGCTTCTCTAAGCAGCTTCAGCTCCACTCTTGATAGCTCCTAGCATGGCCTTCTCTGGTAACCCTAAGTAAGTCAGGAACCCCATTCCCACCACAGCTCATCCCAACACCCTGCCCTCTGTGATTCCCAGATAGCCATCATTATCACTCTTCATTTTGCTCATATGTCCCTATATGGTCTGCCTGGACAAACTAAATAGAAGCAACATGAGGGGCAGGTACCTTCATCTGTTCCTTGCTGTATTGCCAACACCTGAGCTCAGAGGTGAGGCTCCACAAATGTTTGTTGAGTGAATGAATGGAAGAATGGGTGAAAGCATTCTTGCCCATGCCCCTGCACCCTGCTCATGATCCCTTCTCACTCTGGGAGGCCATGATCATCTCCAGTGGCTCATCCCTCCCGCCTAGCTCAGTGTTACCCTACCTCTGTGGCATCTCTTCTCTATCCCACCCCAGCAGAATTCTTTTTGGTACCACTATCATACTATACACACATACAATACACTATTACTTCTATAATAATGCTCACCATATTAAATTACTGTCCTTTTTTTAAAAAAAAATGTCTATAAGAAGTACATGAATACGTTCGTATCATTAAATATTCAAACAATATAGGTAAGTCAAAGGTCTCCCGTATCCTACTCTAAATTTATCTCTGCTTCCCATGAGTAATCTTGTCCAGGAATTTGCATACTTATGGGGATAAAAACATAAAGCTTTAAATGTGGGTATGTGTACTTTATGATAACGTGGGTTATTGCTCTGACATTGCTCTTATTTGCAACTTTGCCACAAATACTTTGGAAACCTGTCCATTTTATACCTGTATGAATTTGTCATTAAAAAAAAAAAAACTTCACCATTAAATTACCAAGAATGGAAGAATGACGATTTAGTTAGCCATTCCTCCAGTTATGGGCATTTAGATAGACAGTTTCCGTGGTTGCCACATTCCACTGTGAGCATTTGCACACAGGTCTCCCAGTGCCTATAACTCTCTACAGACCAGATACCTATAAGGGAAACAGCATTTGGGAAGTATATAGATTCTAATTTGCCAATTTGCCCTTAAAAATGCCAGTGAAATTCACGCTTCCATAAAAGCAGAATATTTTCAATATTAGTATTTGCATATTTACTCAGAGAAAATATCTCACTCAAGTTTTATTTCTCATTCCTCTGATTATTACTGAAGCTGAACATTTTTGTATATATTTATTGGAAATTAGTTTCTCTTCTTCTCTGACTTTTCTGTCCATATTATTTCTTTCCTGTTGCTTTCAATATTTTTTTATGTATCTGTTTGCCTTACTTAACCATGAGCTCCTTCAAGTGGTCACCACTTCTTATTTATCTTGGTTTCTGCCTCCAGAGCACACAGCTGGTGCTCAATGAATATATATTCAGTTACATTATTGAAGCCAAAGACCCTGTCCTCCATTATAGTTGGCATCATTAACACCTTCCTCACTATAACCACTATTTATTTGGGATTACTGGGTGCTAAGCCCTGTCTTGGGAGGTACACATACATTATCTCTAATCTTCATCATACGTTGCCCAACAAAGTGACTACTTTTTAAATCAACAATTACTTTATTTTTAAATGATGCTTTTTTATTTTTTAATTTTAATTGACATACAATATTATATTAGTTTCAGATGTACAGCATAGTGGTTAGGCATTTATATAACTTACAAAGTGATCCCCCCTGATGAGTCTAGTACCCACCTGATACCAGATGTAGTTATTACAACATTAGTAACTATATTCCCTATGCTGTACTTTACATCCCCTTGACTATTTTGTAACAACCAATTTGTACTTCTTAACCCCTTCACCTTTTTCACTGAGTCTCCCAATCACCCTTCCATCTAGCAACCATAGTTTATTCTCTGTATCTGAGTCTGTTCCTGTTTTATTCATTCATTTTGTTTTTTAGATTCTACATATAAGTGAAATCATACGGTATTTGTCTTTCTCTGTCTGACTCATTTCACTCAGCACAATACCCTGTAGGTCTATCCATGTTGTTGCAGATGGCAAGATTTCATTCTTTTAAAAAAATGGCTGAGTAATGTTCCATTATATATATGCACCCCTTCTTCTTTTTTTTTCATTCACTTACCAGTTTATTCTTTTTTTTAAATATATTTATTGATTATGCTATTACAGTTGTCCCATTCCCCCCCCACTCTACTCCATCCTGCCCACCCCCCTCCCTCCTACACTCCCCCCCCCCATAGTTCATGTCCATGGGTCATACTTATAAGTTCTTTGGCTTCTACATTTCCTACACTATTTTTACCCTCCCCCTGTCTATTTTCCACCTATCATCTATGCTACTTATTCTCTGTACCTTTACCCCCCTCTCCCCCTCCCACTCCCTTATTGACAACTCTCATGTTCTAGTTGTTTGCCTAGTTTGCTCTCGTTTTTGTTTTATGTGTGGTCATTAATAACTGTGAGTTTGCTGTCATTTTTACTGTTCCTATTTTTGATCTTCTTTTTCTTAGGTAACTCCCTTCAACATTTCATATAATAAGGGCTTGGTGATGATGAGCTTCTTTAACTTGACCTTATCTGAGAAGCACTTTATCTTCCCTTCCATTCTAAATGATAGCTTTGCTGGATACAGTAATCTTGGATGTAGGTCCTTGCGTTTAATCTTGGGCAATGTAATTATGATGTGCCTTGGTGTGTTCCTCCTTGGGTCCAGCTTCTTTGGGACTCTCTGAGCTTCCTGGACTTCCTTGAAGTCTATTTCCTTTGCCAGATTAGGGAAGTTCTCCTTCATTATTTGTTCAAATAAGTTTTCATTTTTTTGTTCTTCCTCTTCTCCTTCTGGCATCCCTATAATTCGGATGTTGGAACGTTTCAAGATGTCCTGGGGGTTCCTAAGCCTCTCCCCATTTTTCCAAGTTCTTGTTTCTTCATTCTTTTCTGGTTGGATGTTTGTTTCTTCCTTCTGGTCCACACCATTGATTTGAGTCCCAGTTTCCTTCTCATCACTATTGGTTCCCTGTACATTTTCCTTTGTTTCTCTTAGCATAGGCTTCATTTTTTCATCTGTTTTTCGAACAGATTCAACCAAGTCTGTGAGCATATTGATAACCAGTGCTTTGAACTGTGCATCCGATAGGTTGGCTATCTCTTCGTCGCTTAGTTGTATTTTTTCTGGAGCTTTGAAGTGTTCTGTCATTTGGGCCATTTTTTTGTTTGTTTGTTTGTTTGTCTTGGCGCGTCTGTTACTTTAAGGGGTGGAGCCTTAGGTGTTCACCGGGGCGAGGTAATGCTGGTCGCTGCGATGTGATGCTATACGTGGGGGAGGGGCCAAGCAGGAGCAATGGCGCCCGCCTCACTCTCCTCCGGATTTCAATCTTTCACTCCGATACCCACAATCAAACTGGGCCACTCTGGTGCTGGTTCCCGAGTAAGTGGGCCTATGCACACTCTAGGCCCCTGTGGGTCTCTCCAACAACCTCTCCCGTGAGGCTGGGAGTCTCTCCTGCTGCCGCCCCAACCCCCAGGGGCGCTTTCAATCAGAGGTTTGAGGCTTTATTTCCCCGAGCTGGAGCCCTGGGTTGCCCAGTCTGTTTCGCTCCTCGCCGTTTGTCCTGTTTATCTGTGGGCGAATGTGGTGCCGCAGGGTGCTAGTAGGGTGCTACCCGCTGCTCTGCCTGCCCTGTTCTCCGCCACTCTGAGTCCGGCCCTCTCGGTTTATCTGTGCAAATGTGGGGCCGCAGGGTCTGCTAGTGCTCGGACTGCCTGTGCCATTTGTCCCACACTCCGCCAGTCTCAGTCCCGCCACAGCCACGCGAGTCCTCTCCACCCCGGTGCCCGTCTCCACCCCTCCTACCAGTCTGGATGAATGTTTATTTTCTATTTCCTTGGTGTCAGTCCCCCTTGCTGTTCGATTCTCTGTCAGTTCTGGTTGTGCGAGGAGGCACAGTGTGTCTACCTACGCAGCCATCTTGGTTCTCCTCCACACCCCTTCTTCTTTATCCAGTCATCTGTTCATGGACATTTAGGTTGTTCTCGTATCTTGGCTATTGAAAATAATGGCTCAGTGAACATAGGCAAGCATATGTCTCTTAGAATTAGTGTTTTGGGTTTCTTTGTATAAATGCCCAGGAGTGGAGTTGCTGGCTCCTTCTTTGTCTCTTGTTATAGCCTTTGTTTTAAAGTCTATTTTGTCTGGTATAAATATTGCTACCCTACCTTTTTTTTCATTTCCATTTTCATGAAATATCTTTTCTCATCCCTTCATTTTCAGTCTGTGTGTGTGTTTACATCTGAAGTGAATCTCTAGTAGACAGCATAAACATAGGTCTTGTTTTTTTAATTTTGGTTTGTTTATCTAGTCAGCTACCCTATGTCTTTTGATTGGAGTATTCAATCCATGTACATTGGCATCTTGGCTTTACAGAAAAGACAGCTGAGACTCACACAAGTTACGTAGGCTACCCCAGGACACTCAGCTAAGGGGAGGTGAGATGATGAAGCAGGTTCTTTTCACCCTGGTTCCAAACCTGTGCAGGCTCCTTCATGCAATGGTCCTCACCCTGACTGCATGTCAGAACCACCTTTTAAAGGAGACCTATATTCCCACCCCATCCTGGGCTAATTTCAGAATCTCTTGAGAATGGGTCTGGGAAAATGATACCCCCTAAAAATATCCCTAGATGATTCTGATGTACAGAATTGGCTGAGAACCATTGTTCTACATTGGATGTGAGTGAGCTTTTTCTGTGAAGGGCCAACAGTTAATATTTTAGACATTGCTGACAATACAGTCTCTTTACCATTGTAGGGTCAGAGCAGCTGAAGACAAAAATGAATGAGCATGGCTGTGAGCTGATAAAATTTTATTTACAAAAGCAAGTAGCAGCAAAATTTGGCACATGGGCTGTAGTTTCCTGACCCTCTAGTCCACAGATGGCAAACACGAGGCCTGCAGGCTGAACCTGGCCCTCTACCTTGTTTTACCCAGCGACAGTGCTGAGCTCCTTGCCCCTAGTTAGGGAGTAGTTACATTTATACAGTCCTAAAATTACTTTCAGCCCTTTGAAGGCAACTGTGAGGCTGGTGTGGCCTTCGGTGAAAATGAGTTTGACACCCCTGCTCTAGTCTATATTATAATACTTCTAAGAGCTTAGAGTTTAAGATTGTCCCTGTAAAACCATGACATGTGGTCACATTAATTACCATGGCAATTCTCAAGGACAGTGGCATAAGAATCCTTGATGCCACCCCCACCCCACTCCCACCCCAAAAAGATTCTACTTTGGTTGATTGGGGCCTGGGCATCAGAGTCTGCATTTCAACCAGCAGTGCAGAGGATGCTGATGTAGGTGGATGTTATGGGTCCACATGGGAGCATCCCTGGTCTACCAAAGCATGTTCCTGACAAGCAGCAGAAGCTTGGATGGAGAGGCAGAACTGGAGTTTATGCACATATTCTCTAAGATTATGGGTAGACATTCTGTGCTTGTCCCTGCTTGTCTTACGTTCCAACCTCCTGCCTCCAAGGTTTTGGAATTTTTGGTTCCTCTTCATTCCACCTTCCCAGTCTACATGCTGGCAGAGAAGGAAACCACCTTTCATCTTCCACTCTATAATCAATAAAAGGTCAAAGTCCTTTTATATTTTAAAACATTAAAAGAAAAAGTGACTGTTTAATCACCTACATAATAAAAGTGATGCTGGCATTTATCAGTGTGTACCTGTGTGTGCGTTAACAGCCCAGTACTGGGAAAATGGAGCCTTCATTCTCCCATCGTCAGCTTTAAAGCTCTGTGGTGGGTGAATGCCATCATTTCTGTTTCCCAGCCCCTTTAACATCCATTATTTCTCTGTTGTCCTTGTCTGATAATCTCAATCCTTTTAGTTTTTGATGGTGTGGCGATTACCCTGGCTACCACTTTAAGATTACATCCAAATGCATCTGAACAGAGTTGCATTTACTGAATGCTTCCCTCCTAAAAGCCTTTTAGCATGATCCAGTGGGGTGGTTTCACTGAGAGAACCATAATTTGCAGCTCTCTTTTTTTGGTGGGAGTGGGGGGTGAAAATAAATTTCCCAAAAGATGAAAGGTAAGTCTGCTCAGTGTAGATCTGCAATATTACTTTTCCTTTCTTTCTTACATTCCATTTTCACAATTTTCCTCAGAAATGACTCCTCTTGGGGAAATAGGAATGTTCTAAATTGCACAATTGAGTCAAATCAATATTTAGAGTGCTTTGGACTTTTAAGCCTTTTGCTGGTTTTGGCAGCATCATTTTATACCATAAAACCCCCTTTTCCCAGGTAACCTATGATATTAATATTGAACATTATTCACCGCTTTCTAATACCCCCAATTTCACTCAGCTACCAGCTAAGCAAATAGTGCCCAAGAGTTAAAAATATGCTATTCTTCTTCTAAAGCACACACACTTCTATGTTCAAATGCTATTGCAATGTCCCTAATCTCTATACACATATCTATCTGTGCATGTAATAGCTTTCAGCACTGTAATTAGACACAGAAACCATGCCGTGCAAACAGAATGCACACACACAGGTTTGTAAAGCAGCTGTGACAAATGCATAATATGGTAAAACACCTCTCCACTAGCTAGGGCAAATTCTAGAGTCTATAATGGGGGTTTCAAATAAAAATGATATAGTAGCATCTGAACTATGCTATGCAGAAAGATCACACAGATGATAATGCCTGGAATCCCTCTGTGGCAGAGTGTGTCTGAGCGGCAGTGTGCAATAGTGTGAGGTGATAGTTCAAGGGGCCCCATCCTCCTGGGTTTAAACCCCAGTGGAGGCGCTGTATCATCTTGGACAAGTTGCTTCACCTCTCTGAGGCTCAGTGACTTTGTTTCATGATGGAGATAATAGAACATTTACTTCCGGGGGCTGTTGTGAGGATTGAGTGAGGTAGCAGAGGTCAAGCAGCAGAAACAGTTTTCTCATCTGAGGATTGCTACCAGTGTGGTGCTGACAATGAAAACACTAAGTAATTATTACAAGGACTCCTCTGTAATGCCCCTCCTCATTGCCACAGCAAAAATGAGTCTCTTTGATGATCTGTCTTGGTTAACAGCATCCATGTTTACTTAGCTACCCTAGTAAAAATTTGGAGCTACATTTGAATGGTTTCTCTCTCATCTTACCCCTCCCCTTCTCCTTGTACCCCCATGCCTTGGTCAGTTGGTCACCAAATTGTGCCATTTGACCTCCTAAAAAACTTCCCTGTTCTGCCTCCTTATCTTTGTCCTCCCTGTCACTGCCTCAATTCAGGTCCCTATTATCTTTAGTTTGGAGTAATGCAAGAACCTCTTGGCCAATCTCACTGTCTTTCAGCTTGGTTCCTTCTTAATACATTATTAGGTCCATTTTACAAGTTAAGAAATTGAAGCAGAGAAGTTTAATAAGTTGCCCACAATCACACAGCTAGTAAGTGGCATTATGGGTATTTCAACCCAGGTAGCTGGGCTGTTGGAGTTCTGCTCCCTCCTACCTTGGAATTTTAGTTTCAGTACTGTATTTGGACAGGGAAACAGGCAGTGCCTTCTCCACCTGGAATTGTGCCTCAATTTCTCCCTCACCAGATGTTCCATTCGAGCTGTGTTAATTGTTATACTGACTCTGCAGGAGCTCCAAGGAGCAGCCAAGCCATTCCACAGGAGGGGAGTAGAAGGAGAGGAGCAGCAGAAATCCACAAATGAGTGCTAGTGAGAGGCTTTCAATGCCCAGACTCTCACCTGGACCAACTATAAAAGGGAGGAAACTGAATTGTGGATGGAGGGAGTAGGTATTCAGGTTCACTTCAACTTTCCTGGACTCCCACCCAGTGAGTCAGCCTTGGCATTAAGAAATTTCTAAGTAGGGATGATGTTCTGATTTCAGTGGTAGCAGAGGCTGCTGCTTTGGAGCAAGATTTCAGGTAGATGTAATGCTGTAGTACCATGGGGACAAATCATCCATGTCTTGGTGAAGCCACACCCAAAAGAAGCAGGGACCCAGGACTTTCCCATGCCCTGTAGTCACAAGCACTACAGTGGCAGAAAAAGTAAACTGAGGCACATAAGTTCTGGAAGAAGATTGATTGCTGACCGGCCTGTAGATCTCAGTGCTCTCCTGCAAGGCTAACAGTAGTCTCTCCACCCATGAGTTTTCAAAAGACACTGACAGCCTATGTGAATGCGTCATTCATGCATCAGGCTGCTCTGAATGCGGTGTAGCACTGAGGGCACCTCCCGAGAGCCTAACACACTGTGATCCTGGCATTTGCTTGCACAGGGTCCACCTTGGTATTTCTCAGCCTTGTCTGAGAGATGTCAGTAGCTGTTACAAGAGATGAAAAAGACAGGGGGTTGGCATTGTGGTTAGAAATATCAGAAAAAATGACCTCTACCCTTTCTGAATTTGAAAATGTAGCATAATGTATGTCTCTCTTTAAAATTCATAGTGTATCTTAGCATTAAAGTTCTGTAGTGAAGAATTCATTTTTAGTTTAACATATTCTTGCCCAAAGTTATCTGAACAGAGAACTGATTTACCAGGAAGAGCCAGAAACATATTGCAAACAGTGGCCCTTGGATACAGTTTGGGAGACACTAATCTAGTTGAGCATGACCAGAACCTGCAGGACCTGGGAGGATGACAAGTGAATGGGCTCACTGGTGTAGACTATCTTCCTGGCGGATTGTACCTGGTTGCCAGGACTCTCCCACCATGGCTGTGAGCTCCAGTGATGCAGGCATGGTGCCCAACTTCATCCCCATTGCACCTTCCTAAGCCTTTGAATATTGATTTTTGTGTTCTGGCCTTTTCTTTAGGAATAACCGTCATTCATGAATGTTCTGTCTTTCTCAACATGCTCATCCCTTTCTGCTCTTTCTCTGCACTTTGATAACATCCTATTTCTCTCTGACATGAATGATTATATGTTTATGGGTTGAAGACTACCTTTCCTTTATCATGCCTAATGCAATTTTACCTTTCTTCTTTTTGTTTTTCATACAGTTTGGCTTACCTAAAACAGTTCTCATTTCAGTTCATTGTTTTCTCATTTCAGCTTCTTATTTCATCAAGTTTATGTTTCCGAAACTTTACAGAAACCATAAAGCATTTTTTGCTTTCTAAAAGTTTCTTCATTTCCTGTAGCATGCCCTCTTCCAAGGCATGTTCTCCTTATACTTCAGGAGTGCATGTCTTTCCAGCTATACTAGCGTGGGCTGTACTTGTAAATATGCCTCATGTGAGGACTCGTGGAGTTTTCACTGCATCCTGCTGTTTGCCTGCCAGGCTCGGTGCTCTCATTGAATTCCCACATGGTACTTCCAGTTGCTGTCAGATCTTCTATCAGTGACATTCACCACTCTGAACCAAATTTCTGGAATCTCAGAAGACTTTCAGCCAGTGTGGTTCTTTAAGTCTCGGAAGGAATTTCCTGTCTCTGCTTTGCACAGAGAAATGTATGCGTACATTCACACACACAGGCTATAGTTTATTTAACAAATGTTACCCAGTGCTTAGTGGGGTACTAGGCACTATTGTAAAGCCCTTTGCATTCATTTAACCTGCACAGTAACCCTATGGGGTTGAGGCTCTTAGTACCCCCATTTGACAGGTGAGGAAATTAGTCAGTATAATTCACCCAACATCATACAGCTGGTGTCAGAGCCAGAATTCAAACCTGAGCGAACTAGAGCTGCAGTTTGTGCTTTTAACTGCTCAGCATCCTTTTTGTTCCCATTCTGCCAAAAAGAAAATAAAAGAGTGTGGACAACTGCAGCCACCTTGATTTTCATGTCTATTTCCTGCTTCCTTTTCTTTCCTACTTAAGTGATATGCTGGGTGTGTTCTACAGCTGGGCAGGGTCAGGGCCTGAGTGAATGTAGACCATGGTCGTGATTAGAGCAGTTGGGGGATAAAGCCTCCAGGGCGCTTTCTGAATGAGCCCCACACAGCAGGTAGCACCCCACTTTGGTTGGCTCTAAGCATCTGTCACCGAGAAGTTATAGCAGACAGGGCTGGCCTTATTTTTCTGCATCAGGGACCCTTCCCTTATTTGATTAGTGGAAATAGCTCAGGAGCCCCAAAGATTGTGATAAACATTTCTTGTGCCCAGGGCTGTGCAGGAACTTGGCATTTATTGTGTATCTATTTTCATGAATATTTTACTGGGAAGTTAGTGGAGAGTGAATTTGGCCATTTGCCAGCTGGTGTCTTGCCCTGGAAGTTCCCCTTATCTTAAAACAGGTGAGGTGGGATTGCCTAAAGAGTCACTGAGGGTCACACAGCTCTCATGGCAGAGGCAGAACCTGAGCCCAGACCTGGTCTCCAAAGCCTTTATGTCCTCAGCTATTACTTCCACCACTCTCCAGTCTTTTTATTTTGTTTCACTTAATTCAATCTTATTGATACACATTTACTGGGCTCCTATTATATAAGAAAGCTCTGGCTTTGCACTCAACAAGCGCATGATGACAAGGGGAAGGTAGAAAGTGGTCATTCTGTGGTGGATGGCAGGAAGAGTGAACAAAGAAGAGTTTTGGCAAAAGTAAAAATTTCATTTGTGTGAATGATTGCAGAATATCTCACGAAGAAGGAAGCTCAAAGAGGTGCTCGAAGAAGGGCAAAGCTTCTCGTTCAACCAGATATAACATAGTGGCTTTGGGAGCATATGTAAATTGGGGAAGTGATACACTCTGTTTGACTATGTATTAGTCTTCTGCGTTGCAATACCAGAGTGCCACAGATTGGGGGCTTAAACAAAATAAGTGTGTTTTCTCATAGTTCTGGAGGCTGGAAGTCTTGAGGTTAGGTGTTATCAGGGTTGGTGACTTCTGAGGCATCTCTCCTTGGCTATCATGTGTTTCCTGGACACATGGTCATTCCTCTGTGCCTGTGTCTCAATCCCTCTTCTTATAAGGACACCAGTCATGTTGGATTGGTACCTACTTTAACGAGATTATATTTTAACTTAGTTACCTCTTCAATGACCCTGTCTGCAAATAGAGTCACTTTCTGAGGTACTAGGGGTTAGGACTGCCATATGAATTTTGGAAGGACACAATCCGTAATAGGCTGGAACCACGGATATGCCAGGTGGCAACATGAAAAAGACTGTGAATAGAGACCAGATCATCTGGCCTAACACCTGGGAGCACTTGGGGGAGTTGGGGCTTCATCCTCTCTCTAGATCACTGTTTTCCAGTATGGAACACATGTGAACATGAACCAACATGTGTGATTGTGTCACAAGGTTTTCTAAGTGGTAGTAGGGTGCAAAATTAAATCACATTGAATCCCACAGCAAGAAAGTTATTCTGTTTATTTCTCTTGCCATTTTTCAAGGAGAACATCTCAGCTGGTGCTAATATGTCATTCACACCTCCCTGACATTTGCTAATAGCGTTAGAGGATAATGGCATCCAGCTAGAATTTGATAATACTCTGTTGTTCTCATCTTATTTCATTTTTATGCTTACCATTCACTTATGACAGGTGATCCTGGGCTCGCACTTGCAATAATAATATAAAGCCTTTCTTTAGTATCTAAAGGTAACCATGTGTTTTTAAAGTGGGTTATTTTAAATAAAATATTGGAACAATAATAGAATAACTGTTATAAGCCAGAGTCAAAATGATGAGGGTGGGTGGATTGCAAATGCCAGAGCCCTGGGAAATGCTGGCGTGGGCTAGGGCAAGGAAGGGAGGAAGAGAACAGTGACACCTATTAGGAAACCATCTGGAGAATGATGTAGTTGTGAATGTGTGTATGAATGTGTACATCTCTGTGTATCTGTGTGTGTTTGTGTATATGTATTTGTGTGTCTCTCTGTGTGTTGTGTGTATCTCTGTGTTTGTATCTGTGTGAGTGTGTGTCTGTGTGTGTGTTTGTGTATGTATGTGTTTCCATGTATACATGTCTCCGTATATGTGTACGTATGAGTTTTTGTGTCTGTGTGTGCATGTGTGCGCATGTGCTCTCATACCCTGGAATTATCCCATCATCCTAGATCACCACAGGTGGCAAACACAAGGCCTGTGGGCCGAATCTGGCCCTCCACCTTGTTTTATCCAGCCCAGCACCTTGTTTCTACTTGGTGGCAGCACCAAGCTCTCACTTAACTGTTAAGGAGCAGTTACCTTTTGACAATCTTAAAATTACATTCGGCCCTTTGAAGGCAACTGCGAGGCTGATGTGGCCCCCAGTGAAAATGAGTTTGACACCCCTGTCCTAAATGAACTGGGAAGGGTGGCTTTGCCTTTGCCTCCCTCTCTATAATGTATACGTAGAAATGAATATATTCACATACTCTGAAGTACATAATGGTATAAATTCAGCTTGTTTCTCTGGAAACAAGTAGTTATCCATGGAGAGTTATTGACTACTTTCCACACTCCAGCCCTACGCAAGGTGCTGTAACTACAGCAGGATTTAAGACTGACAGGGTCCAGGCTAAGAGGTCAGAGGCTTCAACGTGACTCCCAACAGCACCTCTTGCTGATCAGGCACCCTTGGCCGAGTGATTTGAACTTTGAGAGCCTCCACTGAGACAGACCCCTCATGTCAGCACTGGTAACAAATGAGCTGAGGCATATGGACACTGCACATTGTATGAAGGCATGTGGTCAGCTGTTATGGAAGCTTCACATCCCGTGTTTCAAAAATGCCATTCAGAGAATCCTGGTCTTCACAGACCTCAGGAGCCGGCAAAAGGCATAGCTGCTCAGAAGACATAATTGCATAACTTGGGCAGTTTGGCTGGAAATGTAAAAAACTGCAACATGAACCTGGGGTGGAGGTCAGGATCTCCACATGGGAGCCATGAGTTTGAAGGACACCAGCATCACTGTGTGTTCATATAGTAGATTAATACAATTTGCTCCTGAATTTTAATAACTAGCCCAACACGTGCAGAGCTCCGGGCAGAATAATTGGAAGGAAACTATCTTAACTCAGACCAGGTTCATCAGGACCCACTGGCAATCTGTCTTCCACTGGTGGTGGGGGTGGGGAGAAAATGTCAGGTTAACAAGTTAATGGCACCTGTCTACTGCGCCTTTAATTATCCAAGACTGACAAGTGCCAGAGCTCCAGAACTCCATGCTGATTTCCTAGGTTCTTTCCACACAGAGCTCACAGTTGCCATCCCAAAGGCTTTCCAACAAGGAAGAGTGGCATCCCAGGAAACCCACTTCCACAGGCAAGCAAAGCCAACCACATCTTCTTACAGGTGTCTCTTTTAGTCCTAGAAAAAAAGCCTGAGAAGTCAATATTCTAGTATTTATTTACCCAGAAGGACACTGAGGCTTAAAGGTATGGAAACTGTAAGTTCAGGAATCACCCAGGTTGGAGTAGGACAGTCAGGACAGTTGTGGGTAGAACTCTGGTCTATCTGACTAATACATTGCTCACTCTAGGATTCTGTGCAGCCACGGCGTGGCGTGCCCCGCCCAAATCCCTCTCTGACTCCCTCCCTCCTTTCTCTCTATCCTTCCTTGTTTGTTTCTTCTCTTACCTTATTCAACAAATACAAACAAAACCCACATCTCTCCCGGTATAAGCACTGCAGATACAGAAATGAAAAAGATGTGTCACATCTCTGCTTCCATGAGTTGACATTGAAGTTGGGGGAGACAGATGATAAATAAACAAAAATAGTATTAAGTTAAACAAGCATGAAAAATAAGTTTAGGGAAGGGTGAAGGGGATGGGGACTGATGACAGCACTTTTCTTATGAGAGGAAAACTTCAAGATCTTTATTATAAACAAATTTGACATTAGAACAATTACCCAATGTTACAATTTTTTAAAATTATTTTATTGTTCAATTACAGTTGTCTGCATTTTCCCCTCACCACTCCTCCCACCCCAGCCATCCACACCTCCCTCCCTTGCTTCTACCCACCCTTGGTTTTGCCCATGTGTCCTTTATAGTTGTTCCTAAAAACCCTTCCCTCCTTCCCCCCATTATCCCCTTCCACCTCTCACCTGGTTATTGTCAGTTTGTTCTTAATTTTAATGTCTCTGGTTATATTTTGCTTGCTTGTTTGTTTTGTTGATTAGGATCCACTTATAGGTGAGATCATATAGTATTTGTCCCTCACTGCCTGGCTTATTTCACTTAGGATAATGCTCTCCAGTTCCATCCATGCTGTGATGACAGCATTTTTAAACCCTACCTGCAAAGGGCAGTCAATCTGGGATCTGAATGGGGTAAAGAAAGAAACTCTGTGAAGTCTGCATTGTGAAAGTTGCAGATGGAGGAAGCAGTTGTTGTAAAGGTGCTCATATCAGTCAGCTTGGGCTGCTATGACAAAATACCACAGACATAGCAGCTTCAACACTAGACACATATTTCTCACTGTTTTGCAGGCTGGAAGTCCAAGATCAAGGTGCAGGCCAGTGTCATTCCTGATGAACTCTTTTCTTGGTTCACAGAGGGCCACCTTCTCACTAGAGAGAAGCTGTTCTGCTGTTTCTTCCTCTTCTTATAAGGGCACTAATCCCATCACAACGCTCCATTCCCATGACTTCATCTAAACTTTATTACCTCTCAAAAGATGCCACTTCTAAACACCATCACGTAACGGGTTAGGGCCTCAGCACGTGAATTTGGGGGAAACCCAAGCATTGAGGCCATAACAGTGCTATGTAGTAATCAGTGGTGTGTTTGAGAAGCAGCAAGAAGGTCCACATGACTGGACCTGAGTGAGCTATGGGGAGATGGGGAGGAGATGAATTCAGAGAGAAGACAGCTGAGGGCAGATCATTTCTAGCCTTGTAGGCCAAGAAGAGAGACCCGGCCTGTGTCAGCAAGGAGCTGTTGGCAGACGGGGCCTGGTACTTAATACTCTGCTCTCTGTCCCTTCCCCTCCCCTATTCCTTGCACTGGCCCATCCAGCCCTCTGCCTTCCAGACATTGCAAAGTCTTCTGTTTGCCTCACACAATGTTGTTTTTAAGTCAGGAGACTGAATATTTTATTTTAAAAACATAAGATCCAGAATTCTGGCTTATTCCAAAGAACTCAAAAGATCTGTCACTGTCGGCACTGTCTTCCTCTGTGGTGACCAGTGGCAGGAGCCCATGGATGCAGACCATTCACATAGGGCATGTGCTTTGCCAGAGTCTCCACCCCTCTCAATGCTCCTCCGACCCTGAAGCCAGAATATTTTCTGTGTTCTTCTCTGCACTCTGCTGTTCTGCCTCCATATGGGGTCCTTTATCTCTGGGGACAATTTCTGGTTTGAGATGGGGGCTTCTGATTTACTAAAAATATATTTTGTCTAGCTTCTTCAATTCTTTTCATCTTACATAATACATGTTGTTAGTTGGCTTCAGAGGATTCCGTGACATCCGTTGGAAAACATGAAGCAGACCACAAGACTGGACACTGGTCAAGTCATAGGCCGCCAGTTTGCTGTGTTACCTTATACAAATCATCTTCCCTCTCTGGGCTTCAGTTTCCCTGTCTATAAAAAATGCTCTCTAGGAACCACCCTTTCAGCTTTGCCACCTACATGTATTTTCTGGCAACATAAGACACTCCCATCAAAAATCCACTTTCTCACATAAATTGATGGCCATATTTTCAGTTCTATAATGGTCTGTGAGAACAGGTTTGAGGTCTGTTATTTATAAAGATTAACTGAGGTAAGTCATTTTAAATTCTTATTACAGCACTTGGAGCCAATTAATGTTAATAATTGTTGCTATTATTACCCAGCATGAGCCTCCAGAGTCATAGAAATATCATATAGAGAAAAATAAACATATCTGGTTCCAAAGGATTTAAACAATAGGGTCTTAAGAAAGAAGCAGATCTATGTGAAGGGAGCATGGATCCTTCTTTCTCGGGAAGACCAAAATTGGGGCTTTAGAAAGTGTGTTTCTTTCTCTTAGCATAATGGTCTCCAGTTCCATCCATGCTGTTGCAAAGGGTATAAGCTCCTTCTTTCTCTATGCTGCGTACAATTCCATTGTGTAAATGTACTATAGTTTTTGGATCCACTAATTTGCTGATGGGCACTTAGGTTGCCTCCAGTACTTGGCTATTGTAAATTGTGCTGTTATGAACATTGAGGTGCATAGGTTCTTTTGGATTGGTGTTTGAGGATTCTTAGGGCAGTGAAAGATAAATACCATATGATCTCACCTTTAAGTGGAACATAATCAACAGAAGAAAAAAAGCAAACAAAATATAACCAGAGACATTGAAGTTAAGAACAATCTAACAATAGCCAGAGGGGAGTGAGGAGGGGACAAAGGGGAGAGGGGTTTACAGGAACTACTATAAAGGACACATGGACAAAATCAAGGGGGAGGGTGGAGGCAGGGGAGGGAGGTGGGTTTGGCGGGGGGGGGGGTGGAGGGATGGGGAGAAAATGCAGACAACTGTAATTGAATAACAATAAAAATTTTTTAAAAAAGAAAGTGTGGTTCTAATCAACCTGAAACAAAGAGGCCTTTATTCTACATGTGAGACTACTGTGTATGTTGCTGCATGTTCTGGGTCAAATATTTATCTCTCTGGATCCAGTTTACTTCCCTGGAGACTCAAAAATCAGAATTTAATGTGCCTATGTGATTTTTCCCAATATAGTCATTTATGTCTTTATTTTCAAATTTGTTATTATTATTTACTATGGACACTTATGCAAGTGTAACTATGATTAGGTCAGGCTATGTTGCAGTAACAATCACAACAAAGTCTCAATGATTTGAAATCCTTGAAGCTGGTTACTGTTGGATGTGGGTACACACAGAGGCTTCTGCTCCTCTTCCTCTCCTCTGAGGTGTTCTTGGGATGAATACTATCCTAATACACTGTGATTTGCAACAGTTGAATATACATGCATTGACCATCTGTTACGTAACAGATGCGCCAAGAAAAAAAAAAAAGAAAGAAAAAAAATGGCCCAAATGACAGAACACTTCAAAGCTCCAGAAATAGTTCAACTAAGCAGCAAATAGATAGCCAACCTATCAGATGCACAGTTCAAAATGCTGGTAATAAGGACGCTCACAGAATTGGTTGAATTTGGTCAAAAACTAGATGAAAAAAATGGAGGCTATGCTAAGAGAGACAAAGGAAAATGTACAGGGAACCAATAGTGATGTGACAGAAACTGGGACTCATATCAACGGTGTGGACCAAAAGGAAGAAAGAAACATCCAACCAGAAAAGAATGAAGAAACAAGAATTCGGAAAAATGAGGAGAGGCTTAGGAACCTCCAGGACATCTTTAAACGTCCCAACATCCGAATTATAGGGGTGCCAGAAGGAGAAGAGGAAGAACAAAAAATTGAAAACTTATTTTAACAAATAACAAAGGATAACTTCCTAATCTGGCAAATGAAATAGACTTCCAGGAAGTCCAGGAAGCTCAGAGAGTCCCAAAGAAGCTGGACCCAAGGAGGAACACACCAAGGCACATCATAATTACATTAGCCAAGATTACACAGAAGGAGAGAATCTTAGAAGCAGCAAGAGAAAAGAACACAGTAACCTACAAAGGAGTTCCCATAAGACTGTCAGCCGATTTCTCAAAAGAGACCTTACAGGCAAGAAGAAGCTGGGACAAGAAGGATTCCAAGTCATGAAAGACAAGGACCTACACCCAAGATTGCTCTATCCTGCAAAGCTATCATTTAGAATGGAAGGGAAGATTAAGTGCTTCTAAGATAAGGTCAAGTTAAAGAAGTTTATCATCACCAAGCCCTTATTATATGAAATGTTAAAGGGAGTTACCTAAGAAAAAGAAGATAAAAATATGAACAGTAAAAATGACAGTAAATTCACAGTTATTAACAACCACACCTAAAACAAAAACAAAAGCAAACTAAGCAAACAACTAGAACAGGAACAGAACCACAGAAATGGAGATCACATGGAGTGTTATCAATAGGATAATGGAGATCACAGGAGGGGGAGAGTGGGGGAAAATGTACAGGGAATAAGTAGCATAAGCGATAGGTGGAAAATAGGGGGAGGGCAAGAATAGTGTAGGAAGTATAGAAGCCAAAGAACTTACAAGTATGACCCATGGACATGAACTATAGGGGGGGAATGTGGAGGGAGGGGGTGGACAGGATGGAGTGGAATGAAGGGGGGAAATGGGACAAATGTAATAGCATAATCAATAAATATATTTTTAAAAAATAACTGAAATACATGCATTGACCAGAAAAAACTGAGGTGATAACAATCTAATGATTTGAGTCATGTAGACAGTGAGGCTTTGCAGTTTGGGCCAAGAGTTCTATATGACCTGTCTTGTCTGCCTATGGTTCAGGCTCACTGGACATTTGAAAAAGATGCCCACAGAGTGTAAACACAGGTTAGATTTACATCCTAATACATCCTGTCCTGAGAAAGAGATAGAGAAACAGAGGGTGGTGGGGAGGGAGAGAGTGAGAGAGAGAGAGAAAATATGCATTACTTTTATTTTTCAGAAGGATGTAACTCTTATCTCATAGTTAATTCAGTTTACCTGCCAATACGTCTCTCTCTTGTTCATGAATCTTTGTCAGTTTCTGTCAAGTGTCCAAGAAAACTGGTCAGTTGAATAATCAGAACAATGACCAGGGTAGAAATTTTGGGGAGCTGGTGGTCAAAAAAGGGTCATGCAAGAATGGCTATCTTCTGAGTGAAAAAAAAAAGGTGGAAACTGGGAGGAAGGGTGGGTCAGTCAGCACCAGGTCATTATTTTAGAGGCAAAGACCCTGTCTGAGTGCAAAGGCTCAGGAGCATGCCTGAACTGAGAAACAGGGAGTGTAGTCATGGATTTCACAAACACATAGCGAGTAGCTGAGGGCTTAGAAATGCTCTAGAGCCACCTCAGGGAACATTCACCATTTGAAGCTCAGCCTCTTTCCTCTTATTCCTTAGATGGAGCTTTTGCCACTGCCCCTCACCCAACCTCCTAAAAAATCACAAATAGTGTCATTCTATTTCCACCATAATGAGCCATAACACAGAGACATTTATTTATTGTATTTTCTTGGTTCTCATGGTAATACAGGTCAATTGTACTTGGTATTCTTTGTTATGTAAATACTTAGGACACATTCAACATGCGTATCATTGTTAGTATTATAAGGTGTATTCATATTTATAATTAGCACTAAGTATACATTATTGAGTGGTTCTCATTATACTCTTATTTCATCTTCACAAGGACCTTGTGAAGTTTTTATTATGTCCTTTTGATAGGTGGGGAAACAAAGGCTCACAGAGATTAAGTTATATTCTGTATCACATGGGCAGAGTGATCTGAACCAGCACCTGTCTGTGCGAAGAGGATCCAGAGGCCTGGAACCAGGTGAGGTCCCTATGTCATGGTGGAGTGCATCAGGGGAGCTAGCTGGGGACATCTCACTTGGGGGTTAGGAAAGAAGAGTGCAGTCCTGTTCGAAAGCATGAGAGAGAACTAAGATACAGTTTGATGGTAATGTGAGAAGTCCTCCCTTAAAAAGCCAGTCCTGATGGAGGAAGGGAGTTAAACCAGGAAACAAGGAAGCAACACAAGCCCTTGCAGGAAAATGCCCTTTAGAGCTTTGAATAATAGCTGCTGTCTGAGCTGTGATTGTGACCATGTGATTTCTAGCCTGTCCCCAAAGTTTTCTGAAGCGCATTTCCCCATCTGTAGAAGGGTTGAGCTGTTCAAGTGCCTGCTATTTGAGCATTATCTGGGCATCAGCTCAGAACAACCCCTGGGGATTATCCATTTGTCAAAGAAGAAAAAGAAATCAGGTACCAAGTGAAAGTAATATTTTTAGATTGCATTGCTTCATGCAGGTATTTTGGTTGGTTTAAATGTGGGCTTTGGGGCATGGCAGTGACATGAATGAGCTGGAGGGACCAGCATGAGAGGGCCCCTCCATCCTGAGAGTGGGGAGTGACAGGCTCTCAGGCACAGTGGGAGGTGGACAGCTCTGTGGCAGCTTTGGCTAAAAGGTCTTAATGGATTGAGCTCTCGCCTGCTTCATGATTACAGGATTCTTTCCTGTCTGTCATGTCTTAGCTGTAGAGCAGCACCGATGCTAGAGTTGCTTTGTTTGTGCCTCACCCTGTCTCTTCCTGAGACAGAGTCAGGACTACTCAGGGGGACTGGACATCGCTTCCCCTATAGCATTTGCCTCTGCTTTCTTCCACACAAAAGCAAGTGATTCCACAATCTTGACATTGGAAGCATCCTTAGGGAACATCTTACCAGCCCATTTCTGTATAGATGGGAAAACTGAGGCCCAGAGAAGGATTGGGAATGGGTGAGGTCACAGAGCCAAAACTGCACATCTGGACCAGTGAACAAGTGTCACAGGAGTATCACTTGCCTGTGCTGGTTCAAACCTGCAGGCTGGGGAGCAGGGGTTGGGGTTCTGGCTGTGAAGGTGTGGACTGAGGTCAGAAGCACTATGGATCAGTCTTTTCTGAGGAAGGAGGGAAGGTGTGACCCAAAGGAAGTGTTCAAGTATGGATCAAGCAGGGGAGCCAGAGAAGCAATGCTAAACCTCCAATGTGAAGACTGAGGCATAGCCTGAAACTAGTAGGCCTGGTCACAGCAACAGGCTCAGGACCATGACTACTGGGCTGTCTGGACTGTTTCTCCTCCTTCTCCTCATTCTCCAACCCCACCCCCCCCTCTCTCACTGGCAATAAGATGTGGAATCTGGTTTTCTTACTGAAAACCACCATACCAGAAGAGTCAGAACTGTTCACAAAACCATTATCTGTTATTCCTAACAATAAACTACAGTAGGGAGCAGAGGATCTTATAGCTACCAATATTGAAAAAATAGGCAAGGCACCAAACTTAGATCAGAAAAGCTGGCTTCATTAACCAATACATTCACTTATTTACTCATTGCTTCACAAACATGCCTAATATTTGCTACATTTCCAGCTCCATTCTTCACTATGTAAAGCAGGTGGAACATGGAAGCACTCTTGGCCTGAGATGGTAAGATGCTAATAACACTAACACCTCCCTGGGGTTTTGATAGGACTAAATGAGTTACTCCAGGCATTCTGAAATCTGTAAAAGCTCTATTTTGTCATTGTTGTTATTTTACATGTGATTATGGCGATTGTTGTCAGAGCCCTTAATGTGTGCATTAGTAGTTTTCCTTATAGCCAGTTCATAGAAACCCAGTCCTGTTCCTCAAAGAAAGATAGATGACCACTCAGGTTCCCTAGGAAGTATGAGGAGCCCGGAGTCCTGGGAAGTAGATACCAATTTGGACTTGACCTGTGCTCTCCTGTTATTGGAGTCTTGAAGGTGTCTGTGGCTGGTTACCTGGGAAAAAGACCAGTGACACATTAGTTGGAAAATTTTCCACCAGAGTAACAGCTGTTGTTTTCCTCACTCGCTCTGAGAATTTCTGGGGGCCACTGAGTTGCTGACGCACATGCCTGCCTAAGTACCTTGCTTCCTGTTGTCACATCACTCAAAGTCTGTGCAGTCTTCAGACACAACGCATTTGCTCTGCCCTCTGCTTCCCCCCACCCCATAATAGACATTGCCAATCAGTTGTAACAGTGACACTTAACTGGGATGAGACTAGGAATTTTTCTCACCATAGTTCTCTAATTAGCCAGGTGGAATGGCACATCTACCATCTGAAATCTGGTATAACTGCTAACCTGCCTTGATTGAGTACCTAGTGTGTGTTCAGCATTTTGCCGGATACTGTATTGAGGAATAAGGAAGCAGTTTCTAGTTCTGTAGTCTAAAAATGTCCATGAGGTTGAAGTAGTTTCAAACACCACCCTAAAATTGATCAGCTTGGATTTGTAGTTAACTGATCAGTCATTGATTACTGAGTAGCTGGGGAATCCGGTTGGAGTCTCTTTCCTTTTCCTTTGACTTCTTCCTAACTGGAAAAATTCACTATTATCCATGTGTCAGGGTTTCTACTCTACAGTGAGTCCTTGCTCTTTTATAAATATGTTCAGTAAGACAAGTGTGAGGAATGTCACATCTCCATCCCTTGAAGGGCCTGTTTACATCTCTGCACTTGGTTTCTGAGAAAAATTATATCTTGACAAAATGCACACACATTCCCAGTCCCATGGTGATGCAGTGTTTGGAACAGGTCTTTATATTGAAATTTGTCAAAGGTTTTCTTTTCTTTCTTTCCTTTTTCTTTTTTTTGGGGGGGTAATTAAATTATTTCCACAAACTCCTTTAGCTAGATGCCTATTTACCATTTCAAAAAGCACTGATAAATTAGTTGAGCATGTTGCCTGTCTCTGACAGGAGGCTGTTCATTATGCAGCATGCCTTAGTGCTCAACAGTGTGGTCCTGGCTTAAAGTCAATGTTAGGTCATGGTAGAAAAAAATCCAGTCTTAGCTAGTTCCAAGTCCCCATACCTATCTTCTTTCTTCAAGCTCTTCGTGACATCCACTCACCATTTTGACTACACACCAGCATCTGGGAACAATTATGACCAGAAAGAAGCTGGATTTAAGAAGTACTGGCCAGATTATTTGGAATGTGCCGTACTTTTAACTTTACTTCTTGCCCAGAATTCAAGTAGGACTCTTTCATGTTAAGTGACAGAAAATCTGACCAGGAGTTTATTGGCTCAGGAATATGAAGAATATGAGTCATTCTAGCTTCAAATGCAGTTTGACTTGGGCTCAAAGGAAGTCATCAGGGCCCTGTTTCTCAGTTTCTTATTACTCTTCCATCTCGGAGCTCAGATCTGTGTTGACCTCATTCTGTGATCAATTCTGACATTATGGTGACAAGATATAACCAGTAGCTTGAGTCTCAAATTCTCCCAAGTTAGAGTCTCATGGGGAAAAGGAACACTTTTTCTTTATCTTTCTTCCAGTACTTCCTACAAAATTCCTGAGATATATCTTGGTTGAATTGGCAAAGATCACATGCTCATCATTGAACAAATCATGTGGCCAAGGGATGAAAATATTCTGTTTTACTAGATTGAATCATGTGTTCCACCTTCTGGAGTTAGTGATGAAGTTCTGCCTGAAGCACACGGACTAAAAATGGGAGAAAGAGTTTAATGAACATGGAATGACTAAAAGATCATGTACTCATTATTCTAATCATTAAGTTTCTATCTCAGAACCAGTTTCCCCCAATCCAAATTCAACCAAATTTCTCAGAGGCAATTTAGAGAAGTTAGAGAAAGGAACATTGGCATAAGATGGATCTGGTTCCAAGTCTGAGTCCAGTACTAATTTGCAGCTCCAGCCTCTGGGCCTTAGTCTTCTCATCTGTAAGACTGAAATAGTGATAGCTCTCTCATAGTGCTTATCAGAGTGACTGGTGCATATGAAACTTTAATAAATGAGAGTTTGGCTTGTTCTTCCTACAGTTCTACCATGATAACCTCCCTAGTGCTGTCCATTATCAAATAAAGCTTTCCTTTTATCTCTTTTTGCCTCCAGGGATGAACTAGTTACACCTGAAATGGGACTAGCTGCCTACAGCCCTGCTGGCCAAGTTCCTTGATATATACCTGTGTACTTGCCTCATCTCTGGATCATCTTCAGTGTCATATATTACACACTGCTGGAACCCCTATGTCCTATACTAAGCCTAGCTCATGATTATATCCACGCTTCCCATAGTTCCTAGTTAGTCTGACTTCCTCCTGTAGCTCAGAGCTGGATCTAATAACCATCCCCCCCATTTCCAACATCTTCTGCAGCCCATTTGGTCCATTAAACATCCCCTAGCTGTTCCCTATCTGTCCCATCCACTTTCAAATAACAGGATGGTGCTCAGACTTGTCACAAGATGTGACAGGGAGATTGGGTGGGTGAGATTCTCACAGAACCATATTGAGTTGAGTTGGAAAATATGTTAGAGGCCATCTGATACAGGGACATTCCAGTTGATATCATATCCATCCTCAGTTAGATGGCCTTGGGGCTCAAGTGGTTGTATGGTGCTGCTCAGTTTTGGAGGGAGGGAATAAAATTAAAGAACAAGTAATCACCCCTGGATATGCATAATCAAAAAATTATGTCTAACACATGTGCTATAATTTGGCATTTTATGATATTGTTTTGCTCTGTGGAAGCCAAACACCTTTTAATATGTGGGTGGATAGGTTGATCTTTGCACATTTAACTCTTGTGTGTGATTTCAGAGATGTGTTATATATAAAAGTTGACATCTTGGTTGCTTGTTTGTAAAAATGACTCCAATTCTTTACTCCTTCCTCTATCTGCAGCCTTTGTAATGGACTGTTACAGCCTGTCTCATCAAAAAATGAAGTCCGTTCAGTTATTTGGTTTTTTAGATCCCACATGTAAGTGAAATCATATGGTATCTTACTTTCTCTATATGATATATTTCACTGAGCATAATGCCCTCTAATTCAATCCATACTGTTGCAAATGGCAAGATTTCATTCTTTTTAAATGACTGAGTCATATATATATATCACATCTTTCTCCATTCATCTATTGATGGACACTGAGGGTTACTTCCATATCTTGGCTATTGTAAATAATGCTGCAATGAACATAGAGGTGCATATATCTTTTTTATTTTAGTGTTTTGGATTTCTTCAGATCAATATCCAGCAGTGAGATTGCTGAGTCATAGTGGGATAATCACTTTATAAGTTATGTAAATGTTTAATCACTGTGTTGTACACCTGAAACTGAAATAATATTGTTTGACAACTGTAATTGAAAAATTAAAATAAAATAAATGGAATCATTTCCATACCTTTTGAATCTGGGCTGGCCTTATGCCTTGCTTTAGTTGATAGAATGAAATAGAAGTAATAGCCTGCCACTTCTGATTCAAGACTTCTAGAGGTCTTCTGAGATGTGACTTTCTTTTAGAACCCTGCCCTACCATGAGAGCAAGTCTGGACTAGCCTGCTAGGGGGTGAGGCACTAAATGCAACAAAGCCAAGTCATGTCAACAGATGCCTTCCTAAACTAGTCAGTCCCCAGCAGCCTTGCTAGCTGACTATAGGTTCTTGAACAAATCCGAAATCAGATGAGCCTGGCACAGATGACCTGAGTCCAATCCAGATACACAGAGCTAGCCCACCGACCCAAAAGCTCATGAGAAAAATAAATGGTTATTGTTTAAAGTAGCTGTTTTTTTTAGGTTATTTGTTACACAGCAGTAGCTAACTGATACAGCTTCTGTCTCAGAGCTTTGCCAACCAAACAAAGCAATGGGACAATTCTTGATTAATGTAAAAATTTCCTGAGTGTTCATTCACACTTGAATATGCTGGCACTGAAAACTTTCCTATTGAAAAAAACTCCATTTTCTGTACATCCAGTTGCTATAGCAACCAGATACTTTTGTTCTCTCCTCTGGTCCTCCTGATCATATCATATTGCAGTTAGTCAACATGATGTTGGAACTTTGGTTGTTATGGTAACCTGGGACCATTTTTTAAAATGTATTCCATTGACATTGTTTTTGAGGAGACCCAGGATTTTGTCTTGTACTCATCTGGAGGACCTTGTGGTACAGAGCAAAAAGCATTTCAGGAAATGCTTCTCTGGGGAGAGATTCTTCATTAAAGCCACCTTCCAGAAACCTCAGACATTCTGTGCTTTTATAGATTTTTCCTATTTGATTGCCTCTTCAGAATTTTGGCAAATTGCAAAGTTCATTTTAAAAAGTCCTAAAAGAACCTGAATTTCTAATAGAAAACATGTGTAGCTGAATTGTTATTAATTATGCATGAAGCCCCATAGGCACCTCTACACAGAGCTCCACAAACCCTGGAGATGGATTTCTTTGTGATGGGAAGAGGAGGCACTTGAAACAGACAAGGGAAATGTCAGTGAGAGTAGGTGAGCAGTGAGAGAGGAAGAGGGCCAGGCTTGGGAGGCCACAGGGGAGGGGCTGCAAGAGAGACAAGTTGAGGGGGCCTTGGAGCCCCACGTGCTGCTCTAAGAGTGAAGAAGGGGGGCATAGAGCAAGAGGTGGAGGAGTCTAGGTCCAAGCTGATTCTAAAAGGAAAAGAAAGTGTTTCTGTGCTTAGAGATGTCTCCGTGTTTAGAGATGTCTCCATTTCTGAGAGGCTTGGACACTTGAATTTTTTGAAGATTTTGCTATATTGAAAAGAATCATGAAGTGCCAAAACAATTATAAAATGGTGGTACATACCAAATGTTCATGTTTCTCTTACTGAACAATTCTCTTACTAAAAAGATACAATATGATATAGTCATGCTCTTCACAAGGTAATTAGAAGATTTCTTTAAAAATGTATTCATTAGGAGTACACCAGAGGCTGATCATAGGACTCAGGTTTCCAATTGTAGGATAAGTCAGGGCCAGCACTGGGGAGAAGCAAGTAAGGCACTGAGACTGCAAAATTTAGGAGGTACTGTGCCTCAGAATCAAGCCCACGTGCAGTTTCGTGCCTTGGGCACCTCCCTTTCCTCCCTCTAGTCCTGGAAGGCACCTTTTTCTCTTGCAATCGTGTTAGCATGTCACCATTACTGAATATATAATTTCATTTGGAACATTTACCAGAAATCTCCAACTGAGGCCAATTGGAAATGTGTGACTTGAGCCAAATGCCTCTCCCTCCTTCTCCCATGGGCCCCACCTTTGCTGTCTTTGGGTTCTAATGTTACTGAAGGAAGGCTCATCAAACATAGAGGACAAAATAGTCTGAGAAAGTCAGCACAGAGTAATTTAGAAACCTCAGTCCCAGAAGGATTGGGTTCTGGACCTAAGTGAGCCACTCACTTATTGTGTGACCTTTGGCAAGTACCTTGCCTTTCTAGGCCTCTATATGCACAGCTCTCAGAAAATATTTGGATGGACTTTATCTTGGGACCATTATGACTCACACCACCTGGGACTCTAGTTGAGGAGTGGTTAGCTTTTAGGATACTACAGCAGTCTGGAAGAGGGATGTTCCATCTTCTCCTGCCATTTGGAATCCTGTGCTGTGGCTGATAAGCTGGTGGTACTTTTTGATTTGGGTTATGGGATGTCAGAATTGATCCCTGGCATCAGACCAGTGGCCTTTAAAACCCCTAACATAATTGGAAAGAATATATGTGAGGCCTCAGTCTTAGAAATTTAGGGTGGCACCCAAGAGCTGGTAACTTCTCTTCTTGTACACGTGAGGCAGTGTATAGACTGTGTATAGGCAGGGTATAGAGGCAGTGCATAGACAGGTAAAGAGCCTGTTAATGCAATGGGCACAAACACTACCATTTACTTCACCAGTTTAAGTGAGTTAATGCCTGCAAAGGCTTAGAACAGTGTCCAGCACATCAGCACATAGTAAACATTACATGTTCTTACTCTTTTGTCCATTTATTTATTCAGCAAGCATTTATTGAGCACTCGCTCTACACCAGATACTGTGCTGAGCACTTTATGTGCTCTGTTTTATTTTACCTTCATGCAGCTTTTGGAAAGAACACAGCCCCATTGCACAGGGAGCTGGGGGTTCTAATGTCAATGCCAGGGTGAGATTTGTGTAGAGTGAAAATTACTCTTGACAAGTCTTTAGGATTGTGCAAATTTGGAGATCTACAGTGCTTTTTGACTCCAGAACCTGTACTCTCAACATCAAAATGCTCATTAAAACATCATAAATATCATTGAATCTCCTTGATTTTCTAGCAAAGATACAATGTGGCACTGAGAATGTGGTGACAGAAGTTCTGGGTTTGAGTTTGACTTCGACTTCTTCCACTTGTTCCCTTGTCACCCTTGGGTGACATTTTATTGCTTCCAGTTTTTGATTCTTCTTTAGTTTTCTCTGCCTCCAGGGTTGTCATAGGACTGAACAAGACAAAGCATAAATATTTATGTTGTGAGCTCTAAGGCACTACCTGGAGATAATTATGAGAATGATAGAAATTGGTAGACAAGCTCATGTTTGCACCATTAATACCTTGCATTATTTTTGCAGTTTTGAATATTTGTGCTGAATGTTTCAGTAACGCCCTCTGAGCCTCCAGTTTCCAAACAAGGAGCCTTTTGACTGTAGGGAGTCACCTCTCCTCCCAGCCCTCTCTCACCCACACCCTTTATCAGCGCTCTCTAATAGCAGGGGGCTTGTGGCTTCCCTATACCTCAGAGAAGTGCTTTCTCCCCCCAAAAGTCAAACTTTATCTTAAAATTTCACATAAATCACCATTGTTTATCTCAAAAGACTATTTTTGTACTTTTGTGAAACTAGGTAGGGGCTGTTGGCATTTTCTGGACAATGAAATGTATATAGACAACTGTTGGGGGCAGTTTGGGGAATGTTTCTGATTTCTTGATGAAGAGTTCAGGTAGGTCTGATGCCACCTCCTCCCCTCCTTACTATTCTGGATGCTCATGTGATGCCTGGAGCTGGCACAGCCAGATGGCAATGATAAGCAGCAAATACCAAAAGCCAATAGGCTGAGAACGATACATGGTAACATAGAAAGAAGCAAGGTCCGTAAAAGACATGGTTTATCAGTTGAGCATCCTTTTATCATTATTAATATACAAATTCTTGAACTTTGACATCAGAAAAAACTAGTTCCCAGAGTTGTCACAATTTGTAATCTGGCTGGTTTTATCTCTTGCCCGCTGTCCCTCAACTCTCATGTCCCCATATGTGTTATGTGAGTGCCCTGACTCTCAGCTTCCAGGAGGAAGTTCATTCTGGGAGAATGCCTGTCTCTGTTTCCTTTGTCTGACTAATTCTTACCACAAGACTTAAAAAGAGTCTTACTAAGTCCAAAAAACTTCTCCAGACCACCTCTTTTGCCAACTCCCTCACAATGTTGGCCCACAAACCTCTGGGTGATCACATAGCACTGCCCCTACCCATCTCAGGGCACTGTTTTGATCATTAACATGCTGTCTCCCCTATTATTAGATAGTAATCACCTGAGGACAGGATCAGCACTGTATATCTAGCACTCAGCATGGTGCCCAATCAATAATAGATGCTCAAAAATGGCTTGGTAAAAGAATGAATGAATAACTGAATATTTGCTATTGGAATTTGTTGTTAACCTTTATGATCCCGTGATGTTTTCCCATGCACTTTTATGCAAACATTCTGTAGACCTTGGAACATGGCAGTAAACTGGACCAAAGTGCTTGGGAAACAATATAGCAGGAGCCTTAGATCCTTTTCTCAATTGGTTGGGATATAAATATGGTTGGAATTCATGTTTCTTAAATACATAAATTAATTGCCTACTACATCCCAAAAGGTGACCCAGTGCTATTCCACACCTCCCAAATATTAACTCTTGACAGCTGGGGTTTTCACTACTAAAAAGAATATAGCATTATCTTCTGCAGTGTTGGACATTTCCTTTTCTGAAACAATTTTCAATATCTTAGTCTTAGTCCCAACACTCCTCGCTAGGAGGCATATCATGCTTATCTATTGTCACCTAGAGATTTAATAGTTTTCCCTTGCCCTTATTTCTAAATATAATCCATTTCCTCATCAATGACAAAACAAAACAAAACAAACAAAAAACGTCCTTCAACCTTCACTACAAGTCAGACCTGGATGGCTGATTTTAAGAAGCTACTTTAAATTATTGCTCCTTTTTGCAAGTCTTCATTGTATTGGAGGCTGTAGCTTGAGCCTGTGTACTTTGTTAAAGTACAAAAGCATCTGCAGGTAAGACCACAGGCAGGTTCGACCACAGGCAGGGACAAGACCATGGGCAGGGACCAGAGGGGCATATCAAGTTTGCAGCAGTGTGGATTTGGTGGGGAGTGAGGCAAGCATCCCAGGAATTCAGTAGGAGCTAAATGTTTGGGTTGCTCTAGTTCAAACAGTGACTCTGATTGTATTCCAACCATTCTGCTGGTTGAGGTGAGCTTGCTACACCTGAAGGATCACATGCACATAGGTGGAAGGTGCTGGCATTAATGCAAGTGTTGGGTTGGCCAGAGACATCTTAGAGTCACCCTCTTGTGATAATGGCTGCAGTGAAGGGAGCATGGGTGGGGCATTTAAGGGCTGGGACTTTGAAGTGAGAATGATTTCTGGTTCTTCCACTGAGTAGATGGGTACAAAACTTCTCTGAAAGTAAACTTTTCTCTTCTCTAAATTGAGAGTAGTGACATGTTCCACAGAGATGCCAGGAAAACTGTATTAAGATGTCAAGAAAGTACCTCAGTCAATGGCAGCTGTTGTTATTAGGCTATGAAGGTGGCAGAAGATGGGGCAGCCACTGCTCTTATAGGCTTATAGAATTGGAACTCTGCATTCCTTAGAGTTATTCAGAACATTTTATTCCAGCCGCACTGGCCATTTTATGGTTCCCTGAACTCTACCTTCCCCCCACCATTACTAAGCAGGGTCTGCCTCAGGACCTTTGCATTAGTCTTCCCTCCTCTGGCAATATTCTTTCCCTGATGCTGCAGGTAGCTATTGCTGCATAACAGACAGTCCCAAAATTTAATGCCTTACAGTGACACTGATTTATAACTCCACATGTCTCTGTGGAGTGGCACCCAAGAAATTCTTCTGCTCTTGTCACCTGGGACCACTCGTGCAGCCTCTGTCCTCTGATGGGCCACAGTGACCTCACCAGCTTGTCCAGACTCTGTGCTAGCTGTTCACTGGGGTGTCTTTGCATCATGGAGGTCTCAGGGTTCCAAGAGGCTGAATGAAGGCAGGACTGTACAGATGACTTGCTTTGACCAGTGGCAAGCCCAGAACCTAGTAGGAGAGGAAATAGACTCCACCTTTGAATGGGAAGGGTAGTAACATCTGTGTTACAAGAGGAGATGGTCACAGTGAGGGCAGATTGGTTAGGGTCAGGATAAGAACCTCCTACATCATTTGAGTATCTTTGAGGCTCTCCGCCCATCCCATCTAGCTCCTAGAGGAAGCTGCACTGCTGCCATGCTCCACTCCATTGTCACTCTAGCCGTACTTAGGTTCTGAGCACTTAGTGCCACCTGACACATTACATATTTACTTGTGTTTGCATGTCAGCCTCCTGCACTGGAAGGTAAGCTCCAGGAAGTTTGCATTTTTTGCTGTATGCCCAACACCCAGACGAGTGCCTAGCCCATACCAGGGGCTCGGGGAGTGATTGTTGCACACATGAACTGAGTTAATTCAGTGACATTTGTGGGACTATAACTGTAGGAATGTTTAGTCCAAGCACTTTCAATAACCCTCAGTGAAGAGCTGTGTTTGTGTCACATGAGGTGAGGAGGTATATGCAATAACAAGTGACTGCATTTTCCTTGCCAAAGTGGTCTGTGCTTTAATTTTTTTAAACTGACCCATGCACATGGCCCGAAACCTAAAAATGTATATTTACTGATTGGCAGCAGCAGGTTTCATGTGTCTTATTAGAAAGGACTGGCTGCTCTAGTTTAGCAATGTGCAAAAGGATTGGGCTTTAGA
This sequence comes from Desmodus rotundus, assembly GCF_022682495.2. Taxonomy (NCBI): domain Eukaryota; kingdom Metazoa; phylum Chordata; class Mammalia; order Chiroptera; family Phyllostomidae; genus Desmodus; species Desmodus rotundus. Next base: position 93,433,847 of record NC_071387.1, read on the forward strand.
GGGATTAAAATTATTTTCAGCATTAAATGTGATCTATCTGAGCTGATGCATCCAGTGTTGAATATAGATTCCCAGACCAGAATGATTATAACACTTTAAATCTATGTAAATTCAACTATTAATTTATGTTTGAACAAATTCAACAAGAGATTTGACTTGGGGGCTTACAGGCAAATAGATTTGGTTGGGAAAAATGCATATTGCAGTCTTTAACCACCATGCTGTATTCCCCTTGAAAATTCCCTGGTGGCCTGAATCCCTAGCAGGTCATAGTTGAGAGCCCAAGCAGTTGTGCCAGAATGTGTTAATAATAAAACAGGGAAATGACTATGTTTGTCTTGTATAAGGATGAAAGCAGCTGTTGGTACTGATTCGGAAAAATGATAGTGAAACTGGCAGCTCTGATGCCTTGGGGTGCTTGGTGGGGTAAAAAGAAGGGGCTCTTCCTGGGGACTTGTCAGCCTTCTGTGGGTGACAAGGCCCATGGGCATCAGCATTGTGATTCACTGTGTGGCAGTGGTTGGCAGATAGAGTTTACAAAGGCTGCCCTGAGCAGGTGCTGGGAAGACCAGACATAATAAATGATCTGCCTCCACATGATAAATGGCAGCTGTGAACGAGAAATAAACAGAGGAATCTGGACTTCCAGGAGCCACAGAGGGCTTTTGGCCACATGCGAATTCACAGACTTTTCAAATGTATCTTTGGGAAATGAAGATCTCTTTTGAAGCTAGAGTTCAGGAAAACCAGTCAAGCCACCCTCCTGAATCCTCATAGGAGCAAATACTGGTATACCCGGAGCCTCGTGGTGTCTGTAGGTCTAGTATTAATGACAATAATGATAAAAATGATGGTAAGCAGTTATCGAACTCTTACTGTTTATCAGATAATTTATAGGCATCATGCCATTTATATATTATAATAACCTTAGTATTACAAGGTGAGCATTGTTATTATGCCCATTATATAGATGAGAAAACTGAGGCTCCAAGAGGTTATGTAATTGCCCAAAATCACCACTGACAGAGCTGGGACTTGAACCTGGGCTTCCCTGTCTGATTCCAGAATCTCCAATGTGATAGGCAGAACAATTCACATTCAGGTGGAAGGAAGGGAGCTTCCTCTTGAGGTCCTTGTATCTAGCTCAATTGCCCCTCTGCTCTGGAGTCTATTTCAGACAACAGCAAGAAAGGCTTTAGCTCAGGAGATGCCTTATTGGAGGAAACCAGTGACAATGATGACAGGAATGGGACTTACCACCTTTCTACCATGGTGTTAGGCATGTTTTGGGGAGCTGATATTCATGCATTATCTTGTTTAATCTCTATAATAACTTTAATTCCAAAACAGATTCTATTGATAGCCTGGTTTGAAAGATGACACTAATGCACAGAGAACTCATCAAGTACATGTGAGAAGTAGGCAGAGAGAAATTTGAATGTATCTGCCTGACAGCTTCACTTCTGTGCTACTCTTCAGAAATGCTCCTCACCCCTGCCCCACTGCTGAGAACACCACCGCCATGGCCAAGGCCAGGTTTAAGGAGTCAGGGCAGAAGAGCACCTCCCCTCCATTCTCCCTCCTCTCATTAACTGACATTTTCTGGAGCTCTCTTTTTGTCTACTTCTCTGTTAGGAACCAAAGAAATAAAATTAGTCTCTACCCTCAAGTATTGATTGACCTTTCACTACATACTCACTTGTGAAATGAATGAATGAATACGAAAGGAGAGACAGAGCAGACAGCTAAAGTTTTAGGGACCTCACTGAAGTTGGTTTCCCCCCAGGCAGGCCAGACAGGATTACAAAGGGCTCATTTAGAGATTCACCCCAGAAAATACCAGTAGAGGAGTAGAACTGTGACAGAGAAGGCATGAAGGAAATAGCAGATTCACTCTCAAGTACATTACCAATGTGGGTGATGAAAGCATAGTCCCATGGGGAAACCCTGGGAACACTGTGGGAAATGTTTCAGGGCCACTCCACCCAAAGGATGAGGGAGCTAAGTACTTACTCACCAATACCCATCAGTCAGTCTAAACCTTTTCCCATCCATGCCCTGCATGGGCCAAGTAAGCTCCAGCAGCCAGAGGAGGACCTCAAGCAAAGAGTCCCAGATGCTGGTAGCTGCCATCTGTCAAGTTGGCATTCCTGGTATCAGTGAGATGCGAGGACATGGACAAAGCATCAACAGCACCAGCTATAGCCTCCTTGTTGAGCAACATGTGTTCCCAGACCAGAATCGATTAGCATCAACTACAATGCTCATTGGAAATGTACCACCTCAGGCACCAGCCCAACTCTGCTAGACCCAAATCCAATTTTAAAATATCCCTAGACAATAAACATACACAACAAAGTTTGAGAACCACTGGGCTACAAGAAATTTTTCAAATAGTCATTCATTCAACAGGCATTTATTGAGAATCTCCAAGGTGCCAGGCAATCTGTTAGGTGCTGAAGAATCGAGGATGGATACGTCCCAGGTTGGGCCCTTGAGGAGTTTATAAGGCATTTCAAATACTGTGCAGTAGGTCTACTGATAAGGTCCTGGGAGGTCCACTCTGGGGCACATAGCTCTGCTCAGCTTACATGAAAGGCGATGGCTAAGTAGAATCCTTAAGGATCAGGAGGACCCATCTAGGAGCAGAAATCAGAGGAATGTATTGGGGTAGGAACTAGCATGCACCACAAGCACCATGTCATTTAGGAAGTGCTAGTGCAGTCAGACACCACTTAACTCAGGGGATGTATTCTTTGAAGTGGAGGTAGAAACAGACTGAATTGGTATTTCATAGGGATTTTATAGGGTAGCCTTTATGGAGATGTGTTCTGACAATCCTATTCTATCAACTGCTTTTATGGTCTCTTAAAATTCTCTAAACTTTGACGTGACTACAGCTGTTCTTCATCTGGTCTGGGCTGCAGTGGTGACTACATGGTCTTCCATCAATCCTTAATGGCTCCCAATCATTACCCTCTGCTTCTTTAACCATTTACTTATAAGTGTCTTAACGTCTCTCTTCTACCACTGAGAAACTCTTGTCCAAACTTTAGGACCATTTTAACCATTTTGGTTAAGGGAGCGGTGGTAGGCTTTGAGTCCAGACTCCAATCTTCCTAATGGTGTGAACTTGAGCAAGTTACGTAAGCTTCCTGTACTGTGGTTTCATCATTTGTAGGTAACCTATGGCAGATGTTGCTAATGCTGGGCTATTATGTCTTGCTTCTTTTTCTGGCAAATGGCAAGCCCCCTTGAAGTTAAGTATGGCCATGTGAATTGTTTGGACCAGTGAAAACTGGAGCATGCCACTGCTGCCCAGAAAGTGCTGAGAGCTTTACCTGATTCTCCCTTCTCTCCCCTCTCCCTGCAGCAGCAAACCTGAGCTTCATGTTACAATAAAATACTGGTTTCACTAGATGGTGGAGTGTCTGTCATGCTAGGGTCTTACGTGCCAACTTCATGGAGCAACACACTCTCCCCTCATTTTTTTCCCACTCTATTGCACATGTTCTCTGAACAATAAAATAAATTTTGGTTGTTTTAAGACACTGAGATGTGGGGACTACTTGTTGTTAAAACATTACCCAACCTATTCTAATACAAGCAAGCATCCATCATTGGGGTTAATTGTAAGGACTGAATGTGACAAATTTTTCTACAGTGACTGGCACAAAGAAAATGCCCGATAAATGGAAGGCCAGGATTAATGCTATTCTAGGACAAGAAGAAATATCATAGATTCAATGAATGCCCCCTCATCTCCTGTTCCCTTGTCTACACGTCTGTCGATCTCCCGTCTGACAGCATAGTCTACAAAACTCTGCAATACACAGACGTACAGCAATGTACTTGCTAGTCACTCTCCTACACCAGCTCTTTGAATCCCCAACACTGTAATGGTGGCCATGATTTCTACCATTTCTCCCCCAGCTCCAGGCACAGTGTGTGGCACCACAGTGGGTGTTTGAAAAAAAAATGTAGTGAGTGAACTGCATTAATTTGAATATTTTGGTAGCAATTGCAGTTAGACTCAGCATTTTAGAGGGTTTTTTTTTCCCTTAAAACCCCTATTTCATTCTATTTATTAATTCTATCAAATACAGGGCCTAGAAGAAGTAACACCTGCTTGAGTGTGATTGGTAGAGTAATAATAAGGGTGTAATAATTTATAGTTTTGACTTGAATATTTCACCTAAAATGTCATATAATGTGCTCAGGTGTGATATTGTTATGTTATAGAATTATGTGCTTATAACTTTATAATAGACATTTTGTAATAAAAAATGGGTATTATTTGTGCTAGATCCTGTATATCTCAAGCACTTTAGTATTCAGAGCTATCTAGAACCAGGGTCGGCAACCTTTTTCTATGAAGGTCCAGGTAGTAAATATTTCAGACTTTGTAAACCACAAGATCCCTGTCACATGACTCAGCTCTGCTTTTGTTAAGTGAAAGTGGCAATAGATGATATATAAGTGTGTGGATGTGGCCGTGTACCAATAAAACTATTTATAAAAGCAAATGAAGGGCCAGATTCGGCCTATGGACAGTGTTTGATCTCTGATGTAGACAGACTCTAGTGCCTGGAATATTAAAAAAAAAAAAAAAAGCCAGTCAAGTGTTAATTGAGGCAATAACTTCACATATGACAAGTGCCCTGAATAAGAAAAAAAAAAAAAAGCATAACTTGATAGCTGGTAGGGGACGTGACCAAGCTACTTTATGAGGACTGTGAAGTCAGGACAGCCTCTTGGAGGGAGATAATATGTGAAATGAACTGGAATCAGCCTTATGAGGTCTTGAGGGAAGAGAATTACATAATAAGAATGCAAGTACCAAAGTCCTATGACAGGAATGGATATAAAATGGTGAGCAGAAAGAGGGCCAGTAAGCCCTGACTGGTGTGGCTCAGTTGGTTGGGTGTTGTCTCACAAAGTGAAGGTTGCCGGTTCAATTCCAAGTCAGGGTGCATGCCTAGGTTTCAGGTTTCATCCCCAGTCAGTTGGGGCACATAGGAGAGAAAACTGACCAATGTTTCTCTCTCACATCGATGTTTCCAAAGAATGAGGGCCAGTAGCTCCTGGTGAGATGACTTCCCTGCCAGATTTGGACTTTGCCCTGATCTAATGTCCCTCAGCTTAGTTTTATGCATTTGTTCCTGGCAGATTCCCATGGCCCAGCTTCTGTCATGCCCATCTATCCTCAGTATCTCTCTCCTTCAGAAGTCTGTGAGTGGTTATTATTCTTCCCCTCGGACCCTGTTTATCCAAGTTAATCCCTCCATGGTATTCTAGTGCCTTCAACTACAGGCTTTCTTTATATTTATTTTCATTGTTGTTCAAGTACAGTTGTCTGCATTTACCCCCCACCCATCCCCCCTACCCCGCCATCCCACCTCCCTCCCCTGATTCCAACCCCCCTTGGTTTTGTCCATGTGTCCTTTATAGTTGTTCCTAAAAACCCTTCCCTCCTTTCCCCCCATTATCCCCTCCCACCTCCCCTCTGTCAACCACAGGCTTTCTATGAAGACTTTACAAGATTTGTGTTTCTAGAGTCACCAGCACTCTTCAGAAGTAGCCTCTCCACTGGAACTCACTTCCCCTGGCTCCTTTTTCTTTCTGAAGTTGAGTCTCAAAGCTCACACCCCAGCTAATCTCTCATTATTTTTTCCTATAAAATAATAGGGATTGAAGTTTTAAATGCTTCCCAGTTCAAGCTGTGATCATGTTTCCATGATTGTCTCTGTCTCCTAAGGTCTTTAGTCTGCCAACCAAAGGGTTGGAGTTTGCTATAGTTTCCTTTGTTCTTTATAAGTCCCTTAAATCCCTGGTTGCTAATAACTTTGCCATGCTCTCTGCAACCCCTGCTTCTGAACACTGCTGTCATTCAGGTGTTGGCTCACCCAGTGTGACACAGCACATGGCCTTCCAGATATGACTCTTTGATGGAAAGTCATGTTTCTGCTGGCTCCTCACTCATCCAGCATCCTACAGACTTTTGGAGAGAGTTCAATGAAGTGAAATGATGAGTGAAATGATGAGGCTTAGATCCAAAAAAATTAACTCAAAATCCTAACTCTTCCTTAGTTATTCTGTAATTTAGGGCAAGTGCATCCACCCCTTTCTGGAATCCTCAGTTATCTCATCTGTAATACAGGTACTCTGTGACAGGATTGTGTGGAGGCTAAGTAAATGAACACATGTGGAAGTGAGTTAATGCATTTATTCATTCAACAAATATTTGAGTGTCCAGGGCATACTAGCATACTGGTCCTTGTATGGGGATGCAGAGATGGAGTGGCATCACAGATTATCAGTGAATGGTACAGGAAGAGCACTGCCTTATGAGGCCTACACGCTTGGCTGAAAGAATAACAGTATCTTGCCATTTCTTGAATGTTATTTGAATCACATGTGCCAGTATGTGAATGACCTCAGCTGGTCTTTATGAAAGAAAAATGCATATTTTGGACCTCTTTAAACATTAGAAAATTGAGGTTAAAAGAGGTTATGGAATTTGCCCAAGGTATCAGATCATAGGAGCACACTTAGAAATTGAGTGTAGGTGGACCCGTCTCGACCGCCAGGGCTGTTCACCAATAAATTTGCTGCTTAATTAGTGTAGAAGAATGATAGAATTCTTAGCTGCTGTAATTAATAGTTTGTACAAGTTATTCCAATTAAAACCTTGGGAGACACAGTTTGGATAGTTAACATAACACCTTTACTTTTTGGGTCTTGCTTTTCTGCAATAGAGACAGACTCCTTTTCAGTAATTCCTGTAATGGTGGCCTAGAAAGCTTTTAGCTCATGTCCCAGACACTGCTTTTTTCCAGAAATTCATGCATACCATATATTAAAGGGTCCTTAGGGCACCTTAGATTATATATCATATATTAACCATAATAACATTTATTAAAATTCTACAGGGTATCGCAAGGCCTCTATAGCCACATAAAAATCCTTACTCTCATCTTCCAAAAAGCACACTTTATGGATCCATTCAGACACAAATAAATACTTTCATAGCAATTTGTAAAACAAGGAGAGGAGAGACTAATTCTGCATGGAGGGATCCAGAAAATAGCAATAAGGAGGTGATAGTTGGTATGGACCTCAGAGGATAAGCAGATATCACCAGTCATTGTGGTAGTGTCTTCAGTGGGACATGGTGCACAGCTGTGATCTCCTCAGTGCTCCTCCTAACCTCAGTAGGTGGGTACATTTTGCAGCAGGAGGAAGTGAATTGCATATGTAAGAATAAATTTAAGGATAGAGAGGGACCCATCCTCATCTCCTTGGTGGACTATGTTTGGTCTACTTCCATTTGCCTCTGTTTTTCCCCTCAGTTGAGACCTGGGTCTTTAAGCAAGCCTGTCTGAACTCCTGCATGGACTGGTGGGAGCCTAAATAAAATTTATCAGCAGACACACTGTAGTTGGAAGAATAGCTGATTTAAAGTCAGGGCATTCCAATTTTTTCAATACCAGAAAAAGTGTTTCTGTTTTAACTGTAAACAAACTTATCTAACTAAATGTGTTAAAAACATATCCTTGGGTACTTATTCCTTAAAAATCTGAACACTAATACAAACTAACATGTTTTAGAACATTAAAAATTGATATAATAGGAGAACAGAAGGAGAAGAAGAAGAGCAAGGGATAAAAACCTGTTTGAAAAAGTAATGATGGAAAACCTCCCTAATTTGATGAGACAAAAAGTCACACAATCCAGGAAGTACAGAGGGTCACAATCAAGAGGAACCCAAAGAGGCCCACTCCGACACATCATAATTAAAATGACAAAATTCCAAGACAAAGAGAGAATATTAAAGACAGCATTGGAGAAACAGGGAGCCCCAATAAGACTAGCAGCTGACTTCTCAATGGAAAATCTCCAAGCCAGAAGGGAGGGCAAGAAATATTCTAAGTAATAAAAAACAAACGCCTGCAACCAAGACTATTCTATCCAGCAAGGCTCTCAATTAAAAAGGAAGGTGAAATAAGGAGTTTCCCAGACAAAAGAAGCCTCAAACAATACACCTCCACCAAACCAGTACTGCAAGATATTCTAAAGGGACTGCTTTAAGAAAAGGACTAAAAAGAGTGAGAGAGAGAGGAACATAGGTATGAAGGAACTAAAATGGCAATGAATAAGTACCTACTAATAATAACTTTAAATGTAAATGGATTAAATGCTCCAATCAAAAGACACAGACTAGCTGAATGGATAAGAAATCATGAGCTTATACCCTTTGCAATGGCATGCATGGAACTGGAGAGCATTATGCTAAGTGAAATAAGCCAGGCGGTGAGGGACAAATACCATATGATCTCACCTTTAACTGGAACATAATCAACAAAGGAAAAAAGCAAACAAAATATAACCAGAGACATTGAAATTAAGAACATTGTAACATTAGCCACAGGGGAGTGGGGAGGGGATAGTGGGGAGAGGGGTCTATAGGAGCTACTATAAAGGACACAAGGACAAAATCAAGGGGGAGGGTAAAGGTGGGGGAGGGAGGTGGGACTGGCTGGGGTGGGGTGCGGGGAAGGGGAGAAAATACAGACAATTGTAACTGAATAAAACTAAATTAATTAATTAAAAAAAAGAAATCATGACCCACACATGTGCTGCCTACAAGAGACCCACTTCAGAACAAAAGACCTACACAGGCTGAAACTGAAAGGTTGGAAAAAAATATTCCAAGCTAATGGACAGGGGGAAAAGAGAAAAGAAAAGCCAGGGTAGCAATAGTCATATTAGACAAAATAGACTTCAAAAAAAGAGCCATAAAAAGAGACCCAGAAGGTCACTTCATAATATTCAAGGGAAGAACCCATCAAGAAGACATACACATTATAAATATATATGCACGCAAGATAGGAGCACCCAAATATATAAGGAAAATCTTGGAGGACTTCAAGAAAGATATTGACAGCAACACATATAGTAGGAGATTTTGACACTCCACTGTCAAAAATGGATAGATCTTACAAACAAAATACCAACAAACATATTGAGGCATTGAACAAAGTCCTAAATCAAATAAACTTAAGTGATATATATAAAATCTTTCATCCCAAAGAAGTAAAATACACATTCTTTTCAAATGCACATGGAACATTTTCAAAGATAGTCCACATGATTGGACACAAAACAAACCTCAAAAAATTCAAGAAAGTTGAAATCATATCAAGCATTTTCTCCGACCACAAGGGACTGAAACTAGACACCAAACTCAAGGAAAAACCTCAAAAACACTCAAACTCATGGAGATTGAATAGTATGCTATTACACAATGAATGGATTAAGAATGAGATCAAGAAAGAAATCAAAAAGTTCTGGAAACAAATGAAAATGAAATCACAACAATCCAAAACTTAGGAGACACAGAAAAGGCAGTCTTGAGAGGGAATTTCATAGCAATACATACCTATCTAAAAGAGATAGAAACATTTCAAATAACAACCTAACCCTACACCTACAAGAACTAGAGGAACAAAAACAAAGACAACCCAGGGCAAGCAGAAGGAAGAAAATAATCAAGATCAGAGCAGAATTAAATGGCATAGGCACTGAAAGCACAATTGTAAGGATAAATAAATCCAGGAGCTGATTGTTTGAAATGATAAACAAAATTGACTCATCAAGAGCAGACCCATCAAGAAAAAAAGAGAGAGGACCCAAATAAACACAATCAGAAATGTAAGAGGAGAGATTACAACTGGTACCACAGAAATACAAAGGGTTGTAAGAAATTACTACAAAGAACTATATGCTAAGAAATTTCAAAACCTAGATGAAATGGACAAATTTCTAGAAAAATATAATCTTGCAAAACTGAATGAAGAAACAGAAAGCCTGAACAGACCAATAACAGCTGATGAAATCAAAGCAGTACTCAAAAAACTCCCAGCACACAAAAGCCCTAGACTGGACAGTTTCATGGGATAATTTTACAAAGCATTTAAAGAAGAGCTAACCCTTATCCTCCTCAGACTATTCCAAAAAAATCCAAGAAGATAGAAGACTCCCAAACTCTTTGTATGAAGCCAGCATCATCCTAATCCCAAAACCAGATAAAGACACAACAAAGAAAGAAAACTTCAGGCCAATATCACTGATGAACATAGATGCTAAAATCCTCAACAAAATATTGGCAAACCGTATCCAGCAATACGTTAAGAAGATTATATACCATGATCAAGTGGGATTCATCCCAGGGATGCAAGGATGGTACAATATTCGCAAATTAATAAACACAATACATCACATAAACAACAGCAAAGACAAAAATCACATGATCATATCAATAGATGCAGAAAAAGCATTTGATAAGGTACCACACCCATTTATGACAAAGACACTCAGCAAAGTGGGAATAGAGGGTGCATTCCTTAACATAATAAAGGTCATATATGAGAGACCTACAGCCAACATCATCCTCAATGGACAAAAACTTAGAGCTTTCCCACTAAGATCAGGAACAAGACAAGGATGCCCTCTCTCACCACTTCTATTCAACATAGTATTGGAGGTCCTAGCCACAGTAATCAGACAAGGAAAAGAAATAAAAGGCATCCAAATTGGAAAGGAGGAAGCAAAACTGTCATTGTTTGCAGACGACATGATAGTGTATATAAAAAATGCTATAGGTTTCCCCCCAAAATTCAACCTAATAAGTGAATTTGGCAAAACAGTGTCAATATTCAAACAAAGTCAATCAGAAATCAAAGGCAATTTTGTACACCGACAATGAAATATCAGAAACAGAAATCAGGAAAAAACTCCCATTTGATATAGCAACAACAACAAAAAAAAACCTAGAAATAAACCTAACCAAGGATGTAAAAGACCTGTACTCAGAAAATAACACAACACTGAAGAAAGAAATTAAGGAAGACACAAACAAATGGAAGCATGTACAATGTTCATGTATCGGAAGAATTAACATCATCAAAATAACCATACTACCCAAAGCAATTTATGACTCAATACAATCCCCATTAAAATATCAATGACATATTTATATGTTCTATTTCACAGATATAGAACAAACATTTTTAAAAATTATATGGAACTATAAATGACCCCAAATAGCTGCAGCTATTTTTTTCCAACAATAAGCCAATTTTATTTATTTTGCACTCTAATCAACAAAAAACCTAATGTCAATGGGTAATGGAAAGTTGAATCATATGGATCGTATGGTTTTGGAGATCATCATCAGAACACTGGGCATGTATGGCTTGAGCTTTGTTTTGTTTTTTTTTTAAGGATTTTTTTTAAAGCAACCAAAATATAACCAGAGACATTGAAGCTAAGAACAATCCAACAATAGGCAGAGGGGAGGGGGGAAGGGACAGTGGGGAGAAGGGTTTTCAGGAACTACTATAAAGGACACATGGACAAAACCAAGGGGGAGGGTGGAGGTGGGGGAGGGTGGTGGGTTTGCCTGGGGTGGGGTGGAGGGATGGGGAGAAAATGCAGACAACTGTAATTGAACAACAATAAAATATTTAAAAAGTTAATTGGCACAACCCTACAGAATATACCTATGACTTAAAAATAATTTTAAAATAAAATGATTTATTAAATAACATAAAAATTGTGATAAAAAAGGATTTTGTAAATTTTACTATGATAAATATTTATTTTTCTTTTTTTCCTCTAATTTTATTGTTGTTCAAGTACAGTTCTCTGCCTTTTCCCCCGACCGCAGCCTAACCCCCAGCCCTCCCCACCTCTCTCCCATTTCCACCCCTCCCCCCCATTATTGTCCATGTGTCCTTTATAATTGTTCCTAAAAACTCTTCACCCTTTTCCCCTGAAATTCCCTCCCCTCTCCCCTCTGGTCACTGTCTGCCTTTTCTCAATTTCAGTGTCTTTGGCTATATTTTGCTTGTTTGTTTGGTTGGTTGATTAGGTGCCTGTTAAAGGTGAGATCATATGGTATTTGTCTTCACTGCCTGGCTCATTTCGCTTAGCATAATGCTCTCCAGTTCCATCCATGTTGTCGCAAAGGGTAGGAGCTCCTTCTTTCTTTCTGCTGCAGCAATTTTGAGAAAGAAGAACAAAGTAGGAAGGATGACAATACCTCATATCAAGCTATATTAGAAGGCCACTATAATCAAAACACCCTGGTGTTGGCAGAAGAACAGACACATACACCAATGGAACAATGGAGAGCCCAGAAATAAACCCAAGTCTATATGGTCAATTAATATTTGACAAAGGAGGCAGAAGCATACAATGGAGTAATAATAGCCTTTTCAACAAGTGGTGTTGGGAGACCTGGACAGCTACATGCAAAAAAAATGAAACTCAATCACTAACTTACACCATACACAAAAATAAATTCAATGTGGATAAAAGACTTAAGTATAAGTCATGACACCATAAAAGTCCTAGAGGAGAACATAGGCAAGAAAATCTCAGATATTCCATGCATCAACATTTTCAATGATACGTCCCCTAGAGCAAGGGTCATAAAGGAAAGAATAAACAAATGGGATCTCGTCAAAATAAAAAGCTTCTGCATGGCTAAAGAAAACATCAGTAAAATGAAAAGAGAACCAACAGTATGGGAAAACATATTTGCCAATGATACCTCAGGCAAGGTTTTGATCTCCAAAATATGTAAAGAATTCACAGGACTCCAATCCAGGAAGACAAACATCCAATTCAAAAAAATGGGCAAAGGACTTGAGCTTCCAAGTGTGCTCCAAGGAAGACATACAAGAGGGCCCAGAGACATATGAAAAGATGCTCAGCATCACTAGCCATCAGAGAGATGCAAATTAAAACCACAATGAGATACCACTTCACACCAGTGAGAATGGCCATCATAAATCAACAAACAGCAAGTGTTGGAGAGGATGTGGAGAAAAGGGAACAAATACCATATGATCTCACCTTTAACTGGAACATAATCAACAGAAGAAAAAAAGCAAATAAAATATAACCAGAGACATTGAAGTTAAGAACAATCTAACAATAGCCAGTTAGGAGTGGGGAGGGGGCAGTGAGTAGAGGGGATTACGGAAACTACTATAAAGGACACATGGACAAAAATCAAGGGGGAGGGTGGAGGTGAGGGAGGGAGGTGGGTTCGGCTGGGGTGGGGTGGAGGGATGGGGAGAAAATGCAGGCAACTGTAATTGAATAACAATAAAAATTACAAAAAAAAAAAGAAAAGGGAATCCTGTGCACTCTTGGTGAGATTGCAGACTGATGTAGTCACTGTGGAAAACAGGGTGGAATTTCCTCAGAAAACTAAAGATGGAACTGCCTTTTGACCCAGCAATTGCACTGCTGGGATTATATCCTAAGAACCCTGAAACACCAACCCAAAAGCACCTATGCACCCCAATGTTCATAGCAGCACAATTTACAATAGCCAAGTGCTGGAAGCAACCTAAGTGCCCATCAGTAAATGAATGGATCAAAAAAATAATGGTACATTTACATGATGTAATACTACACATCGGAAAGAAAGAAGGAGCTCCTACCCTTTGTGACAGTATGGATGGATCTTGAGAGCATTATGCTAAGTGAAATAAGCCAGGCAGTGAAAGACAAATGATCTCACCTCTAAGTGGAACCTAATCAACAAAACAAACAAGCAAGCAAAATATAACTAGAGACATTGAAATTAAGAACAAACTGACAGTAACCAGAGGGGAGGTGGGAGCAAATAATGGCAAGGTGAGAGGGAAGGGTTTTCAGGAAGAACTATAAAAGACATATGGACAAAACCAAGGGTGGTGGTCAGGGGTGGGATGTAGGGATGGCTGGGGTGAGGGGAAGCAGTGAGGGAAAATGGAGACAACTGTACTTGAACAACAATAAAAAAAATAGAACATTAAAAAATTATTTTAATACCAGCAATTTAGATTTCTTGAAGATTTGGACTAGGAATAATAGTACACACTTTAGCATTGACAAAACTTTAAAATTTCCTCACCATTAAATTAAAATACTCAATATCTTAAGTCCAAGTTGGGCATGGGAGATAAGTATTTAACATTGGATGTTTTGTGTTATATTTATATTATAATTTTCAAAATTCATGCATAATAGTTTATTTTTGTCAACTTTTAGAAAAATAAATCCTAAATTACTAAGTTTTAAAATAATAATAATAATAAAATAAAGTCAGACCAGTCCAGGTTCAAACCTAAGCTTTGCCAGTCATAAGCTTTACAACCCCAGACACATCAACTCATCTCTGATGCTCAGTGTTCTCATCTGAAAAGTGGGTTAAAAACCTATTGGTTGCATTAAATGGAATTTGGAGGGGGGGCGTGCCTGGAATGCTCATCTCTTCAGTTAGTCTCAACCCCTGCTTCCTCACATCATGCAAGGCCTCTGCCCAAATATCACTTCCTTGTTGCTCTATTTATGGGAGCACTCTCCTCTCTGTCTCCTTTCCTTTATTTTTATTTATAGTTCTTATAATCACATGATGGGATATCACATATTTATTTGCTTATCTTCTTTTGTCAGGCACACTCCCTAGAATGTCAGCACCATGAAGGTATGGAGTGATCCTGTTTACAAATGCCTAGAACAATGCTTGGCTCTTAGTAGATGCACAAAAAAATGCTTGCTGAATGAATGGAGTGCAAAAAGCCCTTTGACCTGTCATAAATATCAATTTCATCTTCACTTCTCTCTCCACCCACTAATCTTCAATTGTGCCTCTTGTGTGTATTTAGGTTTCTTCTCTGTGTTTTCTGATAATCTGATGTGATTTAATTGGGTCTGAAGCACCTACACCTATCTGCCCAGATACAGAGTAAGTACTCCCATTCCCCTCCACCTCCTGTGTCACTGTCAAGCAGACAGTTTCTTCCTCCTGCCCACCTCAAGCCTTCAGTATGGATCATAGTGATTGATTGTTCTCTTAACAGTTTGAGGTCTGGTTTCTGCACCTCTTCTGTGGCACCGGGAAGAGCCATGGTGATTAAGAGTGTGCTGACATCTCCTTCACAGGCTCCTGATGGGGCTTGAATTTATGTCATTTGACCATTAAACTAAGTGGCAGACACATTGCCAGCACACAGTGGGCACATCTGAGCTACTCAGACGTATTTTCTTACTATCACTTGACTTGGCTACAGCAAGCTGTGGGCTGCTCTGGGGAGTAAATAGTGATCCATTTGCTCTCAGGGTGCTTTTCTTCCCCATTAAGGGACAACCAGTACTGGAAATTGATTCAACCAAACCAAGGCTCCTAACAGAACCGAGTGCACCCATCTTCCTACTGAGCCAACCCAAATCCAGGACCTACACTAATTCTCTGGCTCCCTGTACTCCCTTAACATCAAATCCATCAGCAGGCCCTCTGATTTAATCCTTAAATAACACCTAAAACTCTCCACTTCTCACCATCCCCATCACCCCAGGTCACGCTGATGATTTCTCCTGCTTGGATTATTACAATAACTTTGACCTTGGCCACCCCCGCTTTAATCCATCCCACTCTGTCCCTGCCTCTGCCCAAAACATTCTCCCCATAGTAGCCAGAGTGATGAAAACATAAAATAATTTTGATTATGCCACTCACATTCCCCGTGTCTTAAAACTCTGCAGTGCTTTCCCATTTCTCTGCAGATAAGGATAGAGTCCTTCATGAGTGTGGCCTCCTCTGAGGTCTGGAAGATTCAGCCTGAGCCTCCACAGTTTTCTCTTCACTGCAGCCACACTGGCCCTGTCTAGCCATTCACCCCTGCCCTGCTCCTTGTGCCCTGCCACACATCTGGGACGTGTGCTCCCCCTCCTCTAGTTAACACACTCTGATTTCAGCTCAACTATGGCTCTTCTTTTTGAAAGCCATTCCTGGACCCCTGGCCAGCTCACATCCCCAAATTTGTAGGCTTCTGCAGTTCACTGAGCTTCAGCTCTGTAGCAATTGGAACTATTATAGCTTAACATTTATTTAATTATCAGCTTTTGTTTCTTTTTAATGCATTAAAAAAATTTTATAGAGAAGGGCCCTGTCTGGTGTGGCTCAGTAGATTGAGCACTGGCCTGCAAACCAAAGGCTCACTGGTTCAATTCCTGGTCGAGGCACATGCCTGGGTTGTGAGCCACGTCCCTGGTGGCATGCACATGAGAGGCAACCACACATTGATGTCTCTCTCCCTCTCTTTCTCCCTCCCTACCCCTCTGTCTAAAAACAAATAAATAAAATAAAAATAAAAATTATAGAGGGAGAGGAAGGGGTAGAAAGAGGGAGAGAAACATCGATGTAAGAGAGAAGTATCGACTGATTGCTTCTCATGTGCACCCCAGCTAGGGACTGAACCTGCAACCTAGGTATGAGCTCTGACTGGGAATTGAACTCTTGACCTTTCAGTTTATGGGATGATGGTCCAACAAAATGAGCCACACCAGCCAGGGCTGGATTTTATTTCTGTCTCTCTCATTAAACTTTAACCTTCATAAGGACAAGACAACACCCATTCTTGTTCATGTTTTACCTCCACTGCCTAAAATCAAGGAAGAACCCCAACCTGACAGAAAACGGCAAGGAGTAACCTTGTGGCTAGATGGGGAGACTGTATGTATCAGAGTGGGATGGTTTATGACTCATAATGTTGGATCCTCAATGTAGTTATGACACTTCCCCTTGTTCCCAAGTCCCATGGGCAATACAATTGCCCAGAGAGTTGCCGCTCATGCTGTTCCACTGCTGAGGAATCCAGGGCCAAGGGCCCAGCACCTTTAGAAGGGAACATCCACAAGGGAGGTCCTAGCACCCTCCCCTGGGAATGAACAAGTTCATGGTAGCCACATCATGGTTGCCTTGACCTACCAAGTTGCTCCTATGACCAGCTATAGACATGTCTCAGTATCTGAGCTGCATCAGACGTGAAGCCCTCACAGGGACTCTGGAGCAACTCTGCAGGCAGACAACAAAACAAACATTTTCTGGGCAGCCTTTCATTCAGGGGCAGTTAAGCTTCTGCTATTTGTCTGTCTGTAGTATACCAGAAGAAAATGAGGAGTAGATTTTGAAGAATTTACAAGGTATATTTTGATGGTGTGTGTGTGTGTGTACACACATGGCTAGCATCAGGAGTTTTTCTGAGCAGGTGTCACCTGGTTCTCCTAGAAAGCCTGTAGCAAGAGCCTCTTAGCCCTTGACAGAGAAGGTGCAGATGAGGAAGGACCCTAAGGACCCTTAGAAATCATAGCGGGACGATCTACATCTCCAGATGGTGGAGGTTGACCTCTTTCAGCTGGAGGTAGAAGGGCAGCTCCCAGCCCACAGCAGCTAAGGGTAGACATGTGCAATGTGTCAGTTCTGGTAAAGTGTGTCCTGCCTGATTTCAAAGTCCACTGTCAGGCCTGTTGGAGGAGGAGGGTTAGATGTAGAAGCCAGAGAGGTTAGGGTAAGTTTATGAAAAGAGACCACATGAAAAGTGTCACTGCAGAGAGAGTCTGAAAGCAAATAAAAAGACAAAGACACCTGAAGGAAAGAAGAAAAGATTTTTACATTTTCTGAGTGCTTCCTTTATGCCAGGAATCAGTCAGCTGGCCTTGACACACATGGCTGTATTTAATCCCAGAGTCAGGGTGCTTCAGGAGTAGGCAGCCTCTGGATCTGCTATTTACAAGCTGTGTCACTGAGGCCAGTTGTTTTGTCTCTCTTAGCTTTCATTTCCACATTCACAAGATTGGAATAATGATACTGTGAGATAGTACACACACATAGGCTTTTGAGCCAGTGAATCATTAGTGTGAGTCCTGGTTCCCTAAATTTTGAACTGTGCAACTTTTGGCAAGTCACTTAACCTCTCTGTGCTTCAGTCTTCTCCTGTAAATAAATACTGCCACTTACCTCATGGGGTCCTGTGAACCATATGAGGAAATGCTTAGACAACAGTTGGCCTGGTACCAGGTGCATACTAAACAATACATTTTCACTTTCATTATTATTATTACTCATTCTTACTTTATAATATTATTAATAAAATTTTATAATCTAAACTGTATATATATATATATCATCAAGCACTTTGTAGAAGCTTAATAAATGTCAGTCTTTTCTTTTTGTCTAATTTTCACAACTCCACTATAGGCAGTTTTATAAAAAATTAAACCAAGACTCAGATTAATTGAGAAACTGTCCCAAGATTGCACAACTGGAATGAGTAGGATGGGATGGGTCCCATTTGCAGTGCCAGTGGTGTTCTTCTTGAAAAAAAAAGGCTTGAAACCTCTCAGTATTTGGATGTTTATGCTCCTCTCATCCACCCTCGAGAAATAATTCATCCTTGAGCTATGTCCATATTGGCTAGGGTTCTCCAAGATACATGAGCTGACAGACTTTGGGGATGATTGTACACAAAGCAGTCAGGGCCCTTCCTACAGAAGTGTCCATTTCTTTCCTTCTGCAGAGGAACATGGAAAGAGCGAAACTGATTTCCCCTAGAAATAGGATTGTCTTCGAGAATTGATGAGACCTGAAGGGCTGAACTCATAAAAGCAACTAGATTCATAAAGATGAACAGGGAATCCTCCATAGCTGCATGGCAGCCCTCCTCATGGAGAGCCGGGGGCAGGGATGGGTACATAGAAGATTTGTACTACTGTCCAAAGGGCATGTAATCATATATAATCATAAGCAATTTTAATTTGGAGATGCTGAGCCTCCAAATAACCATGAGGGAAAAAATCAATAAAACTGAGCTACAGGGAGGGGTGGCATGATGCCAGAGAGAGGTGGAAATTCTCCACTCCCCCACCACAGCCCTGAGAATGCATCAGGAGAGGAACACAACTAGTGAGGTGTCCACGGTGGAAGATGCAGTCACAGAGCAGAGTCTCACTTACTAAGATAGGTCTGAGTCAGCGCAGAAATCTCACTCAGCATATAGGGTCAGTGTTACCCTTGAGAAGTCCCTAAGTCATGCATACAGTTCATGAGGTTTTCCTTCTACAACCCTGTAAAGGTTTGTGCAGGCACACTAAAATTTGAGAACCACTAAGCTCAACTAAAGAAAGAAGCAAAAGAAATGTTTATATGCTCATGTCTGGATATCCTAACCATTCTGCCTTTGAGATAATTGACCAAGCCCCAATAAAAAGGAGGAACCACTAGGGAGTTAGCAGGCATTTTTCCTTACTTGTAATGGTTACCTTGATCTGTGGTAATATTAAGCCTCTGTAACTTTAACACATATTATCAGGTGTGTTGTTCCATGAATTAATCAAAAGGTATATTGAAAACATCTAGCATAGGATCTGGCACATGGTAGATATTCAATGAATGCTTATTGGATATAGATCTTGCCTGATCAGATTCACATACACACTGTTTTTTTTCTCAGTAGCAGAGAAGTTGGCCAGCTGCTCCCTGCCTTCCCAACATGGTTTTTGTCATTGTGGCCCATCTTTCACATCCTGGG
Source organism: Desmodus rotundus (assembly GCF_022682495.2). Classification (NCBI taxonomy): domain Eukaryota; kingdom Metazoa; phylum Chordata; class Mammalia; order Chiroptera; family Phyllostomidae; genus Desmodus; species Desmodus rotundus. Next base: position 93,453,277 of record NC_071387.1, read on the forward strand.
GCATCAGATACACCTTGATGCCCAGCCATCTTTCCACCTCTGTTGCTGGGGACCCTGTGCAAAGAGCAAACTGCGATAGGGTGCTACTGAGCCACAGAGATAGATTCAGAGGGAAGGTATTCAATATTATATCCTAGAAAGATACCAAAAATTGAAGTTAGTAACAGAACATTTAGGTCTCCATTTCAAAGGCTAGGAATCTCAGACACTAACCATGCAAAATTACAAACATGTAGAGAAGAATAGGAGAAGAAATTGGGATTTACTAGGTGTCCATCATGTGACAAGAACATCACCCAGAAAGAATTCAAACAAGGGACTCCAAATATAAGAGGGACTCAAGAGGTAAAAATTTCAAGAATGCATTTTTTTCAAGAAATAGTTATTGACCACCTGCCATGTGGCAAATACTGCTCTAGGTGTGGGAACATAGCCATAAACAAGAGGTGCTCACGGGGCTTTGATTCTAATGGAGCATCATGTTATAGAATCAGAAGTGACAGAACAGCAGGAGATAGGAGGTTTTGGATGAAGGCTGGAAATGCTGAGCTGAGGTCGTTGGCAGTTATTTACATACTCTGAGCACCATTATGTGGGCAACCTGGGTCCTCTCAATAAGCTAGGTAGGGAGGGCACAGGAGATAATATTCTGGGACTTCTGGAGCTATGTTTCTAAGGTGTTACTCAAGGGTCTGTCTGTGTCAGATCCCTGACCCCATCCATAGCTTCATTTTCCTCAGCTGGAAAAACATGGCAGAGCATTGGCCACAGCAAGTTTCTTCGCAAGACAATACCAGCTGTTTGCCTTACATTAAGAGGCAATGTGAATTTGGTGAGCCAGGAATCATGAGAATGTCACTAAGAGACCTGCCACAGTTAAGCAATATGGCTCCTACTGCTTCACGTCCAGTCATCATATCTGAAGATTCATCAGACCTGGCCAGGTAGTGGCTCCAGGTCCTGGCTGCAGATCCTGCAGTGGATACACTGTCTTATTGTATGAGTCTGGGTATTCTAGAAAAACAAGATCAATAGAACATTGTCTATCTATCTATCTATCTATCTATCTATCTATCTATCTATCATCTATCTAGATTAAGGGAGAGAGAAAGGGATGGAGGGAGAGGTATTTATTATAAAAGGAATTGGCTTGTGTCATTATAAAGGCTGAGAAGCCCCAAGATCTATAGTCAGCCAGATGGAGACCTCAAAGAGCTGGTGATGTAAGTTCCAGTCTGATTCCACAGGTCTGACAACCAGAAGATCAATATCCCAACTTGAAGACAGTCAGGCAAAGACAGAGACCTTTCTGATTAATCCTTTTTGTTCTATTCAGTCCTTCAGTAAATTGGAGGCTTCACATGTAGGATAGGCCAATCGGCTTTAATCAGTCTAGAAATTCAAATTTAATCTCATTTGGAAACACCCTCACAGACACACCCAGAAACAATGTTTACCCACATTCCTGGACACCCCATGGCCTAGTCATGCTGACCCATAAAATTAAGCACATAATGTACCTTAGGGCCTCTAGGATATGACATTGAATTAAGCACGTGTTAGGTAATATTTATTGAATGAAGGAACAAATAGATGAATGGTCAGGATAGACATATGGAAGCTTGGATATGTGCATAATGATGGATGGCAATGCAGATGGACAAATGTAGGGATTGATTGATGGGCAGAGAAAATAAGGGACAGTGTAGATATAGAGTGGTTAAATAACTTGCTTCAAGTCACACATCTGGTATGACTTGGAGGATTTCAAGGCAGGCAGGCAGACAGTGAGATGAAGGACACATTTGTGATGAACTGGAGCAAACAGTGCTCTAATAGCCAATGGGGGAGTAAAAGAAAGGAAAGTCAGCATGGACTCCACATCTGTCATCTTTAGACACCTTGAGAAGTTTATTCACATTCATCTATTCATCCACTCATCAAATGTTCACTGAGGGTCAGTTATAAGCCAGGTACTGGGAATAGAGAAGTGAGAAGGCAGACAAAACTCTGTGCCTAATGGAGCTTCCGTTACAGTGGGGAAGGCAGACAGTGATGGAGTTAGGAGGAAAGACAGAGCGAAGGGTGTAGGAGTTATCCTATTTCAGTATAGGCGACAAGGGGCTTTCTGAGAAGGGGACAGTACAGGAGCTGTGCATATCTGGGGGTAAGCTCTTCTGACTATTCTGCCATCCAATTCTCAGAACAGTGGTGCCTTAAAGGCATTATTATTACTGTGTTAGGTATGAAAAGGCATGATTATTAAAAGTTGGGTGTTTGCTTCAAGGTCAGAGTGGCAGCATATTTGGAACAAGTTTATGTACTTTCAGCCACAAACACTATGGGGATCTTCTCAGATGCTCTAAGTCCATGCTCCTGAGCAGGAGCCTTCTCAGGTCCCCGGTGCTTCTGAAGATGACTTATGTAGTTGCCCTAGATTTTCAGGACTGCTGCAGGGTTCATTATGGTATGTATGATCACTCATTTGCACTCTCCCTTACATGCTCCCAATTCATGGTGCAATGAAAAAACTTTTTTACTCTGATTTATGAAAATTAGTCCCATTGCATTATTTTCATGTCTTGTCAATCTCCCCCAACCGAGGTGGAATCATTAGTATAAGCCTAAAAGAAATTTACTCGCACCACCACCTGGCATCTCAGAGAAGGTTGTTCTTCTCTTAACTCCTTCAGTATTTTCATTAGTATCACATTATCTCCTGAAATCCTCCTAATAGTCTTAATAGTTTTCTATGGTAGTTAAAGAAGCTTTTATCATCCCCATTTTGCAGATGGGGCAATGGCAGTCCCCTAGCTCAGCCAGGGAGAATGACAAAAGATGAGGGGCTGAGCCTAGCAACCTTCTAGTTCTGTAAGTGGCACCATCATCTGCCCCGTTACCAATGCCTGTATTCTGGGAGTCATCCTTGCTGTCACCATGCCCCTCACTGCTCATATCTAGGCTGTCAGAAGACCCTATTTACTCCACTATCTGTCTCCAACCCCCTCACCCTTCCCTATCTCCTCAACCACCACCCAGCCCAAGTTGCCATATTTCTCCTTAAATTTAATAGTCACCTTGCTTCCATTCTCATCTCTGTACCTCCAGTCCATTCCCCCCACAGGACCTAGGGTGGACTCTTAGAAATTGACCCACCTCAAGTCATCCCTTTACTTAAAGAACATGCTAATGAAATCCAAACTCCTGTGACCCACAAAGGAGGCCTGGCCCTCCTTTCCAGCCTCCTGTCAAAACCCTCTCCCTTACCGGTTATGTAGTGGCTAGTTGGCTACTATTTATTTCTTTGGCTCAGGGTCCAAATATATGCTACTCCTACTTGGAATACTATTACCTGTGACTTTTGTTGAGGTTTGCTTTCTCTTCTTTCAGATCTCAGGTTAAATGTCCGTCACCTCAGCAGGAAGGTTCCCTTACCACCTACCTTGTTATAACTATTACTCCTCTTTTTTGTTATATGATGACATGTGTTTATGGTCTCTACCACCACAACCCCTGTCACCACAGGAATGTAGGTTCCATGAAGATACAGAACTGGTCTATTGTCCCAGTGCCCAGAACCCAGGAGTGTTCATTAAATACTTACAAGAAAAGTGAGTGAACTTCAAATGAGTAAAATGAAATATTAAGTTGATTGCATATTTAATAATCAGCATATCCCTCTCTTTTCTTTTCTATAGGATTTCTGAATGAACTTTCCTGGCATTTTTTGCATTTATATGCATAGATTTAGGTATAGAATGTCCTATAACTAGATCTATGGATGGATGGATGGATGGATGGATGGATAGATGATGGATGGATGATGAATGGCAGGAAGGAAGGAAGGGAAAAAGGAAGGAAGGAAAGATGGATGATGGGTGAACATATGGTTGGATGTATGGATGGGTGGGTGGAGGAATGGGTGATGAATGGGTGGATGGAAGAATAGATAGACACTTTTTGCTTTGTGATCTCAAATATTTTTTCATTTTCATAACCAAATAACCAAGCTTATATTCTTTTTATGATCTTCTCCCACCTTTTTCCTTCTGTAACATCCTCTCTATCTCCCTTCAAATCTGTTTCAGGGTTGTATTCCCTTAATAGACAAGAGGTTTTAATGTAACCTCAACAGTAACACTTTATTCTCTGAATGTATTATATTTCTTTTGGCATTAGTTACCTTATTCCAAGGATATGAAGAAATTGTATGATAACAAAAGCATCTCCCACCTGCAAGCACTTTTGGTTTATAGACACAGAAAGTGTTTCAGTTGAGGCTGGATAGGTCAATATAACAATTCTATAAAACTGGCTCATAGTTCTGGAAAGCCTACCATATGCAATAATCCAGTCTTTGTAAGGTTTAGTTACAAGAATCTTCCTTATCAGGAAAACCACCAAGGCATTTGGCATCACCCAGGATGCCTTGTTCTGGTATTTCCTTCCCGCTGGGTCATTTGTCATTAATCCTCTAGGATCTCAAAAGTGGTCCTTTGAATTCCCCATGTTGCTGCAGGGAAAAGCCTCTGGGTTTCCTGTCAGTGCCACCACTATTTCTTTTTCTTTCTTTCTCCCCTGGCATCACTGTTTTCTTCCTATTCACTTCCTCACATGGTAACAAGTCAAGCAAACTAAAATACCATTCCTTGAAACAGCTGTCCCTTGGGCAGCATGAGGCTTGTTATCCCATTCAAGACCTTGTATGTATGAAACAAATACATTCTACCTCCAGCCCACAATCACCATGCATTATGTCTACCTGCCATCTCTCATGTATAATAGTAGGTGATTTACTCTCTCTGGGTTGTAGCTCATTTGCTCGTGTTCTTTGGGATAAGGGTGAAAGAAAACAAACATTTATTTAGCATTTACTAGGCATCAGATTCTGTTTATATCAGTTGGAGCAGGCTAACACAATAAGAGTTTATTTTTTACTCACAAAAAATAGTAAAAAGGGCTGTAGGTTATTGGGCAAAGGGAGGGAAGATTTTCTCCACACAGTAATTCAGGAGCCCAGGCTGACAGAGTTGCTGACATTTTAAACATTCAGCTTCCAACACTGCAGAAGAGGAAAGAACATGGAAGCTCATTAGTGGTAAAATTTTATGGGGCAGAACTGGAGTGATTGCATCACTTTAGTTCATATTCTGTTGCCTAAAATTCAGTTAGATGAGCATATACAACTGCAATAGAAGCTGGATAATGTGGTCTACTTATCTGCCCAGTAGGAGAAAAGGGCTGTTGGAGAGGAGCTAACCTCTCTGCTAACCAGAGTTGTGACTTTTTGTATACTTGTCTTATTTAATCTTCACAACAATTGGTACTATTATTACCATTATCAATAAGGAAACAAAGTCCCAAGACATAAAGTAAATTATAAAAGAACACGCCATTATTATAGTAAATAAGTTGTGGGGTCTACATTTGAACTCAAGTCCATATGATTCCAACTCAGTTCTTTTCAAGGAATCACAATTTTTCAAGAGAGTGGAAAAGATCTTTGCTCTGGAGCTCATAAAATAGTAAAACTGCTGATGATTTTCAATGTGTATGGAGTAAGCTCCCCATTGGTCTTATACGCTGGCCATCTTGATTAGTTACCCTCCCACCTCTTCCATCCCCAGGTATCTTCTCTGTGAGTACATTTTTATTAATGAATCTGTCTTGGTGCTTTATTTTATCTCCATGAATGAGACTTTTGGTACATGGTTAATCAAAACCTTCCCAGCTTAATTAATCTAACACCATTTTTCCCAACAATAAATTCACTTAATGATCATATCATTTAAAATTCAGTACCCTTCAGTGTTTTGCATCCATTTGGGTTCCTAGTCTTTTTATCCTTGGAAATGAAATTTTAAAGAATGGATTTTTTGCCCTGGCCGGGTGGCTCAGTTAGTTGGCATAATTCCATACATCAAAAGGTTGGGGATTCAATTCTTAGTCAGGGCACATACAGAGAAGGCAAGTAAAATTCCCTGCCTCTGTCTCTCTCTGTGTCTCTGTCTCTGTCTCTCTATCTATCTCTATCTCTGTCTGTCTCTCTCTTCCTTTCGCTCTAAAATCAATAAATATATCCTCAGGTGAGGATTCAAAAAATGGATTTTTATCAGTGTCACTAAACACTATTTTTTAGTAGTTTTTGAAAGTGTTTGAAGGTAGATAAAATATGAGGCAACACCCACACCAATACAGAGAAAACCCATCTTTCCTAAAATGTATAAATTTGATAAACACACACACTCAAGAAATAGAAAATTAAATTGGAATGCTTTTGAATATGTTGTTTAGATTTTTTAAATGCCATACAGGGTTTTTAAAAAGAGAACAACAGTACATTGGACTGGATTTAGAATCATCAAAGAAAGTGTGTCTCATGGCAGAATTACTAGGTGGGTTGCTCATTAACAGGAGTTGGTTTAGCTTCGGTTAAGTCATTTGTTGACAACCTCAGTATCATCTTGTTTGAAGGTGTCCCTTCCTCTGGTGTCACTAACCAGACACCCTATCTCAGTCTGTCAGGGATCAGAAGGCCCTAGGTTCAGCTTGGAAACCCAGCCCATCACCCACCCATCCACCCTAGTCTGCACACCCATGTCTCTGTCATGATGCTGGAGGCTTGTGCCGGCCCCACCTGCCATTTGGGGTTGATATAATAGACAAATGGTAAAAGGCCAGTGAGTTGAAGTCACATTAGACTTATTCTTCTGACTCAAGTAAGTGACCAAAACAAAACAAACAAACAAACAAAAAACCATTCTATGCTGGTTCTACTTGTTGAAAGGCCAGCAGATCCCTTTTTGGAAAGCTCTGTGGTTGAGGCTCATGGAAAGTCCAGGACTCAGTCCTCAGGCATTTTTCTCTACTTCTCTGTTTCCACCCACATCCTTTATGAGCTCAGCTAGTTTCAAGGCATTAAATACCTCCTCTATGCTGATTTCCAATTTATAGCTCTCAATCCAGACATCTTAACTCTCGATTCAGAATTCCAGCTGCCTCCTCAACATTTCCACTTGGATATCTAGAAAGCACCTAAAAATTAAATGTCCAGAATCAAAGTCTTCCAAATGCTGCACCTCTGTGAGGCTCCCTCTTCTCTGAAAATGTTGGCTCTCTCCTTCCTATTACTTAGGGCAGGGACCTTGGAGCCATCATTGGTGCTTGCTTTTCTCTCATGCTTTGAGTCCCATCTACAAGCAAATTCTTTTGGAGGTACTACATCTCATCATACCTCCTTTACCTTTACCTTTGTCCATGTCAATATTATCTCTCACTGATGATTTCAGTGGCCTCCTAATTTGGCTTCCTGCTTCCATACTTATCTCCTAGATCCTCCTCTCCACAGAGCAGCCAGAATGATCTGAAGTACATAGCTCCAGCCAGGTCCTTTCCTTCCTCAAAACCATCTCATGGCTCTCATCTCACTCAAGATAAAACCCAAGGCCTTAGAGTGGCCTCAGGCTCTGCATATCTGGTACCCATTCCTCTCCTGCTCTCATCTCCTCCCACTGTCCCAATCACACTGCTTTCTCCTCATGCTGCCCCTCCCTCCCAGATCCTTGGAACCTGACACACTTTCACCCAAATTTATGCCCCCGATGTTTTTTCAACCCTACTCCACATGGTTTGCTGTCACACTTGTTCCATATCCATGTTTCGATGTTACCTCTAACCAGGTGATCCAGTTAAAAGTGCTCCTGTGTACACACAGGGAGTGGCCTGGATCTCGGTGTCTGTGGTTTGGCACCACCACTAACTTGGATAATGAACCCAAGCAGGGTTGTCCAACATTTTGGCATCCCTGGGCCACACTGGAAGAAGGAGAGTTTTCTTGGGCTACACATTAAATATACAAACACTAATGAAAACTAATGAGCAAAAAAAAATAGGTTTTAAGTATATTTACAGTTTTGTGTTGGACCTCATTCATAGTCATGCTGGGCCTCATGTGGCCCACAGGTAACAGGTTGGACATCCCTGATGTTAGAGCAATCAGGTGTATTCTACCAGAACACCAGAACATTGATTGTTAATGGAGTGAAATAGAAAAAGATAAGAAGGGGAAGAGAAAAAAAGGGGGAATAATAAAGGATAAATAAGGAAAGAAAGAGAAAATCAAGGAGAAAGGAGGCCATCAACTGACCCACAGCTGTGGTAAGGCCCTAATAACATTGTTGATCAGATTCTGTGGCCTGCACCCCAGAGCTTCTGCACTTCCAGCCTATGCATAAACTAGTCCTTAGGAGTCACCTCATGTAGCCTTTCAGTAACTTCCCTTTTATAATAGTCATCCAGAAAAATTTCTTGTTCCTTCCTAGTTGAAAATCAAAACCAATATTCTAAATGAGGGACCAAAAGCATGTGTATAAGTTAAGGGAAAAACCAAGAGCTGGATATTGAAAGGCATTGCAGAGTGTGTGTGAGGTTTATATGATTCAGAAGGGCCATGTTCATTGTCTTGGAGCTGAGACCAACCCTCTGACTAGAGTAGGAACATGGACTAGCCTGCTCAGGCCCCTGCCTTTAGGCTGCTTTGGGACATTAATAGTAGGTGAATAAAGGCACAGACCAATGACCTGCTCAGAAACTCACAGCAAAAAAGTGAGAAGGAGGAAGGTGAAACTGATCCCCCAGCACAAATGGAGAGGAAAGGCAACACTTCATAGGAATTGGCCCCAAGCCCTCTCCTCTTAGACTTTCCTGTGCCCCAGCCTACCAAATCATTCCTCCTTTGCTGAGTGCACAATGACTTGTAATGCCCTGTGTGCAAGGACTTGGGCTGATACTTCATGTAAGCATGTGTGTATTGGTTCCCTGCCTCTTCTGCCACTATAGCCCTTGATTATATAAAATGTTCTTTGCCTTCAGTTTAGACTAGCTGTCCCCTGTTCACCTCCCAATCTTCTCAGGTCTTAGCTCTTCCCTATTCTGGCCTCGCAGTCCCTTGAACAGACCTGTGTCTACATCACCTCTAATCACACAGAGGCATGAAAGCAGCTTGGTATAACTAGGAAGACCTAGATTCAGATCCCAGCTGGGGTCATACTATTTGGATGTTTTTGGGTGGGTCACTCTCAGAGCCTAATTTTCCCTGGTAAAATGGGTAAAATCATACAGCCTATTTTCCAGAATTAGAAATGAAAAGACTTATTGTCATAGAAATCACCTACCACAGATCTACATCATAAAACATGTGAAATAAATGCCTAGTAATAATTAACCCTCTTCCTCTTGCTTGTTTGCACATCCAAAAGTTGTCTTGAGTAAGTTGTTAAGAAAGCTGCTGTATTGGAATTCTGCCAGCTGTGTGACTTTAAACAAATTGTTGAACTTCCCCATGCTTCAGTTTCCTTATATAAAATAGGGATGAGAGTAACTTTCACCCCAGAGAATCGCTGTAAGTGTTCAGTGGGTTTAATCTTGTGAAACACAGGGAACTGTGCCTGGCATATGGTGAGATCTCAGTAGATATTAATGAACATTTTTTGGTATGAGTAAGTTTTAGGTGTTATCAGGGATCTCTCAAAGAGGCTGTGAACCCCTTGATGACAGGGGCATTTAATAGAGGACTTAGCAGGGCAGTATCTGGCATACAGTGAGCAATCAGAAACTGCTTAGTAAATGAATGGATAAGTTGCTGGGTGATGAGTATTGATGCCCAGTGGGTCCCAACTTAGAGCACTAAGAAGAATCAGCCTCTCTCCCCACCTACCCTGCCATGACAGCTTACCCAGGAGACACAGAATAACAGACTACCAAGGCATAAACATGCTGAGGACTAAATTAAGTGCACGCCGAAACCAGGGAGATGACATCACAAATAACCCCTGGAAGAAAAAGTAAGTCACTCTCCTTCAGTTCACTCTCTGGCACAAGGAACTGTGATTTACTCCTGTAAATTACCAGCTGTAAAATATTTGCCACTAATTCCCCCTTCCAGACTGGCTGTGGCAAAGGGAGGCAAGTTGTTTAAGTAGTAAATGCACACTGCAATTTCCATTACACTGGTCCTGTATCCTGCAGCAACCTCGGGAAACAGCGTCATTTATATCTTCCATGAAACAGTCTTTTCTGCATGTGCATGAGCCTCGATTATAGGCAGTTGAGGTTGTGTGGTAGGCATTATGCATTAATGAGCCAGAGAAAACACTTACTAGTGCTAATAATTCGTCCAAGGTGGAGGAGGAGAAGGGTGGGAGCACCAGGTGCAGCACCATCTCCCTGACAGTGAATCACAGGCCTGGGTGCAGAACTGGCACACAGCCAGGAAGAAGTGGACTATCCATCTGGAGACAGCTGCTCTCCCAGTCTCACCTCCTGCTGTGTCCTTCCCCAACAGCCCCCACTGGTGAGATCATGATAGAAGAGCCCAAGGCTCAGGCCATGGACATTTTCTCATCTCTCTATACACTTGAGAGGATACCATCTGCATATGTCATTAGTGCCCAAATAACTCTCCACCCAGATCTCTCCCAGAGTCACATACCCACTGCTTCCCAGACATTTCCATCTGGGTGTCAATGAGGCATCTCAAGCACAACACATCTGAAACCAAGATCTGACTTCCCCATACCACACCCACATTTCTTCTCAATGTCTGCCTCCAACTCAGTAAATAGTTCATTTTTCTGTCATTTGTTCAGACCTATTATCTTAGACTCACCCTGACACCTTACTTCCTCAACACCCCAAATACAATCCTTCTGCAAATTCTATTAGCACTTTCTTCTGAATATGTCCAGAAACTGCCCACTTCAGCAGCCTACAGGCATCTCTCATCTAGACTGCTCCATTCTTCCTCACAGGTTTCCCAGTCTCTGCAGCCTTGTGCAGTCAGCCTCAGGGCCTGTGGTTAAGTGATCCTGGAAAACTATAATCCAGATCATGACACTTAGTCCTCTGCTCAAAAACTCCAAAGACTTCCCAGAATGAAGTTGCATTATCAGGCCTCCCACTGACTCTCCAATCTCATCTCCTGCCAAAATATCACTCATGGTGTCCACCCCGACCAGCCTCATGTGTGTTTACTAAGAACACGACTAACTCAGGCCTTTTGCACAAACTGTTCCCTCTGCCTAGTACAGGCTTCCCCCTGAGAACCATGTAATTTGTTCCTCCACTTTCCTTTTACATATATTCTTAGGTAAAGAAGTATTTCTTAAATGAGAAACAAAAGTGCTAGTCACAAAATAGAGGTTGATGAATTTACTACTTAAACAACTTGCCTCCCTTTGCCACAGCCAGTCTGGAAGGGGGAATTAGTGGCAAACTACGTTAAATTGAAACCTCTGATCATCCAAAGACATGTAAAGAAGGTGATGAGCCAAGTACTGGAAGCAACCTAAGTGCCCATCAGCAAATGAGTGGATCAAAAAATTATGGTATATTTACACAATGGAATTCTACGCAGCAGAGAGAAAGAAGGAGCTTATACCCTTTGCAATGGCATGGATGGAACTGGAGAGCATTATGCTAAGTGAAATAAGCCAGGCGGTGAGGGACAAATACCATATGATCTCACCTTTAACTGGAACATAATCAACAAAAGAAAAAAGGAAACAAAATATAACCAGAGACATTGAAATTAAGAACATTGTAACAATAGCCACAGGGGAGTGGGGAGGGGATAGTGGGGAGAGGGGTCTATAGGAGCTACTATAAAGGACACAAGGACAAAATCAAGGGGGAGGGTAGAGGTGGGGGAGGGAGGTGGGACTGGCTGGGGTGGGGTGGAGGGAAGGGGAGAAAATGCAGACAATTGTAACTGAATAAAAATAAATAAATTAATTAAAAAAAATAAAGAAGGTGATAAGTTAAGCCACAAACTGGGAGACGATATTTGCAATCTATATAACAGAGAAAGTAGTGCCCAGAATATATTTTTAAAAAACAAACAAACAACTCTTACAGGTCAAAAAAAAGGGACAATTGAATAGAAAATGGGCAAAAGATATAGACATTTCTCTCAGGAGGAAACACAAATTATCAATTAGAAAAAGATCTCTCAAACTCAGAGAAATTCAAATTAAGTCACAAGGAGAGTGAGTGTGAACTCTTATGCATAGGGGAAGTGAGTATAATAACTTAAGTGCCATCATCTTATAAGGGTAATATCACAAAGCACATGAATTAGCATTTCCATTATTTGGAAAATACTGAGGAGGCATGTACAAGCATTTAAATAGCAGCATTTTAATAAAGCAAAAATCTAGAAACAAGTCCAAAGTCCATCACCAGAAAAAAATGGCTAAATAATGCCATATTCACCAAACAGAATATTATACAATAGTGAAAATGGATTGACTGACACTAAATGCAATGACATGAATAGATTTTACAAAAATATTGCTTATTTTTTAAAAAAATAATAGAATTAATAGAATAATATTCCATTTTCAAAACAGGAAAACTAAACAGCATATTGCTTACAAGTACAATATATTATATATACAAACACATGAGAATAATAGAAAATTCAAGAGAATGGTGTTTTAGTCTTTAAGCCAATTCCTCAGCAGCCCTCAGCCTTCTTATTCCCTTATGGGTGTATAGGGATCTTATCACTTGTTTTTTTTTTAATTTTTTTTTACATTTTTTAAAATTTTTACTGTTATTCACTTACATTTGTATGCCTTTTCTCCCCATCCCTCCAACCCACCCCAGCTGAACCCACCTCCCTCCCCCACCTCCACACTCCCCCTTTATTTTGTCCATGTGTCCTTTATACTAGTTTCTGTAATCCCCTCTCCTCACTGTTCAGTCCGCACCCCACCCCACCCCGTGATTATTGTTAGATTGTTCTTAACTTCAATGTCTCTGTTTATATTTTGTTTCATTTTTTCTTCTGTTGATTATGTTCCAGTTAAAGGTGAGATCATATGGTATTTGTCCCTCACCTCCTGGCTTATTTCACTTAGCATAATGCTCTACAGTTCCATCCATGCTGTTCCAAAGGGTATAAGCTCCTTCTTTCTCTCTGCTGTGTAAAATTCCATTGTGTAAATATACCATAGTTTTTGGATCCACTCATTTGCTGATGGGCACTTAGGTTGCTTCCAGTACTTGGCTATTGTAAATTGTACTGCTATGAACATTAGGGTGCATAGGTTCTTTTGGATTGGTGTTTCAGGGTTCTTAGGATGTAATTCCAGCAGCGGAATTGCTGGGTCAAAGGGCAGTTCCATTTTAGGTTTTCTGAGAAAATTCAGTACTGTTTTCCACACTGCCATCACCAGTCTGCCTTCCCACCAACAGGGCACTAGGGTTCCCTTTTCTACGCATCCTCTCCAACATTTGTTTGTGGATTTCTTTATGTTGGCCACTCTGACTGGTGGGAGATGGTACCTCATTGTGCTTTTAATTTGCATCTCTCTGATGGCTAGTGATGCTGAGCATCTTTTCATATGTCTCTGGGCTCTCTATATGTCTTCCTTGGAGAAGTGTCTGTTCAACTCCTTTGCCCATTTTTTAATTGGGTTGCTTGTCTTCCTGAAGTGGAGTCATGTGAGTTCTTTGTATATTTTGGAGATCAGGAAATTCTCTAAGGTATCATTGGCAAATACATTTTCCCATACTGTTGGTTCTCTCTGTATTTTAATGCTGTTTTCTTTAGCCATGCAGAAGCTTTTTATTTTGATGAGGTTCCATTTGTTTATTCTTTCCTTTATGTCCCTTGCTTGAGGGGATGTGTCTGTGAGGATGTTGCTGTGTGATGATCTCTGAGATTTTCCTGCCAATATTTTCCTCTAAGACTTTTATGGTGTTGCGACTTATATTTAAGACTTTTTATCCATCTTGAATTTATTTTTGTGTATGGCATAAGTTGGTGATCGAGTTTCATTTTTTTTGCACATAGCTGTCCAGATCTCCCAACACCATCTGTTGAAGAGGCTGTTTTTGCTCCATTTTATGCTCCTGCCTCCTTTGTCAAATATTAATTGACCGTAAAGACTTGAGTTTCTTTCTGGGCTCTCTGTTCTGGTCCATTGGTCTATGTGCCTGTTTTGATGCCAGTACCAGGCTGTTTTGATTACAGTGGCCTTGTAATACACTTTGATATCAGGTATTGTGACTCCTCCTGCTTTGTTCTTCTTTCTCAAAATTGCTGCAGTTATTCAGGATCATTTATGGTTCCATATGAATTTCTGAAATGTTTGTTCTATATCTGTGAAATATGCCATGTGTACTCTAATAGGGATTGCATTGAATCAATAAATTGCTTGGGGTAGTATGGCCATTTTGATAATGTTAATTCTTCTAATCCATGAGCATGGTACATGCTTCCATTTGTTTGCGTCTTCCTTAATTTCTTTCTTCACTGTTGTGTAGTTTTGTGAGTACAGGTCTTTTACCTCCTTTGGTTAGTTTTATTCCTAGGTACTTTATTTTTCTTGTTGCTATATCAAATGGGATTTTTTTCCTGATTTCTATTTCTGCAGTTTCATTGTTGGTATGCAGCAATGCCTTTGATTTCTGAGTATTGACTTTGTATCCAGCTGTTTTGCCAAATTCATTTATTAGGTCAAGTAGTTTTTTGGTGGAGTCTATAGGATTTTCCATGTACACTATCATGTCATCTGCAAACAGTGACAGTTTCACTTCCTTCTTTCCAATTTGGATGCCTTTTATTTCTTTTTTTTGTCTGATTGCTGTGGCTAAGACTTCCAATACTATGTTGAATAGGAGTGGTGAGAAAGGACATCCTTGTCTTGTTCCTGATCTTAGTGGGAAAGCTCTAAGTTTTTGTCCATTGAGTATGATGTTGGCTGCAGGTCTCTCACATATGGCCTTTATTATATTGAGGAATGCTCCCTCTATTCCCACTTTGCTGAGTGTTTTTATCAGAAATGAGTGCTGTACCTTATCAAATGCTTTTTCTGCATCTATTGATATGATCACGTGATTTTTGTCTATGCTGTTGTTGATGTGATGTATTATGTTTATTGATTTGCGAATATTGTACCATCCTTGCATCCCTGGGATGAATCCCACTTCGTCATGGTGTATGATCTTTTTAATGTATTGCTGGAGGAGGTTTGCCAGTATTTTGTTGAGAATTTTAGCATCTATGTTCATCAGCGATACTGGCCTGAAGTTTTCTTTCTTTGTTGTGTCTTTATCTGGGTTTGGGATTAGGATGATGCTGGCTTCATAAAAAGAGTTTGGGAGTCTTCTCTCAGTTCGGATTGTTTTGAAGAGTCTGTGAAGGATAGGGGTTAGCTCTTCCTTAAATGCTTTGTAGAATTCTCCTGTGAAACCATCTGGTCCAGGGCTTTTGTGTGTTGTGAGTTTTTTGATGACTTCCTCAATTTCGTCTGCTGTTATTGGTCTGTTCAGGTTTTCTGCTTCTTCTTCATTCAGTTTTGAAAGATTATATTTTTTTAGAAATATGTCCATTTCACCTAGGTTTTCAAATTTCTTGGCATACAGTTCTTTGCAGTAATTTCTTACAATCCTTTGTATTTCTGTGGTATCAGTTGTAATCTCTCCCCTTTCATTTCTAATTGTG
This sequence comes from Desmodus rotundus, assembly GCF_022682495.2. NCBI lineage: Eukaryota > Metazoa > Chordata > Mammalia > Chiroptera > Phyllostomidae > Desmodus > Desmodus rotundus. Next base: position 93,468,788 of record NC_071387.1, read on the forward strand.
TTTATTTGGATCCTCTCTTTTTTTTTTCTTGATGAGCCTACTTAAAGACTTGTCGATTTTGTTTATCTTTTGAAAGAACCAGCTCCTGGATTCATTGATCCTTAGAATTGTGCTTTTAGTCTCTTTGTCATTTAACTCTGCTCTGATTTTGGTTATTTCCTTCCTTCTACTTGCTCTGGGCTGTCTTTGTCGTTGTTCCTCAAGTTCCTGTAGGCGTAGGGTTAGGTTTGTTTGAAATGTTTCTATCTTTTTAAGGTAGGCCTGTATTGCTATGAACTTTCCTCTCAGGACTGCCTTTGCTGTGTCCCATAGGTTTTGGGTTTTTGTGAGTTCATTTTCATTTGTTTCCTGAAAGTATTTGATTTCTTCCCTAATCTCGTTTTGACCCATTCATTGTTTAATAGCATGCTATTCAGTCTCCATGGTTTTGAGTGTTTGGGGTTTTTCCTTTGGGGTTGGTTTCTAGTTTCAGTCCCTTGTGGTCAGAGAAAATGCTTGATATGATTTCAATTTTCTTGGATTGTTTGGAACTTGCTTTGTGTCCTATCATGTGGTCTATCTTTGAAAAAGTTCCATGGACACTTGAAAAGAATGTGTATTTTGCTTCTTTGGGATGAAAGTCTCTATAAATATCAGTAAGTCCATTTCATCTAGGGTATTGTTTAGTGACACAATAACCTTGTTGATATTTTGTTTGGAAGACCTGTCCATTTTGTCAGTGGGGCGTTGAAGTCCTCTACTATGATTGTGTTGCTGTCAATATCTTTCTTGAAATCCTCCAAGATTTTCTTGATGTATTTGGGTGCTCCCATGTTGGGTGCATATATATTGACAATGTTTATGTCTTCTTGGTGGATTCTTCCTTTGAGTATTATGAAGTGACCTTCTGGGTCTCTCTTTATGGCCCTTCTTTTGATGTTGATTTTTTCTGCTATGAGTATTGCTACCCCTGCTTTTTTTTTCCTGTCCGTTTGCTTGGAAAATTTGTTTCCAGCCCGTCACTTTCAGTGTGTGTAGGTCTTTTGTCCTGAGATGGGTCTCTTGCCGGCAGCATATGTGTGGGTCATGTTTTCTTATCCATTCCTCTATTCTATGTCTCTTTATTGGAGCATTTAATCCATTTATATTTAAGGTTATTTCCTGCCTGTGTTCCTCTCTCTTTCTCTTTTCCTTCCTTTCCTTAAAGCAATCCCTGTAGCATCTCTTGCAGAGCTGGTTTTTTGGAGGTGTATTCTTTTAGACTTCTTTTTCGGGTAAACTCTTTATTTGGCCTTCTATCTTGATTTAGAGCCTTGCTGGGTAAAGTAGTCTTGGTTGCAGGCCTCTGGTTCTCAGTACTTGGAATATTTTTTGCCATTCTCTTCTGGCTTGAAGTGTTTCCATTGCGCAGTCAGTTGCTAGCCTTATTGGGGCTCCTTTGTATGTTACTTCCTGTTTCTTCCTTGCTGCCTTTAAGATCCTCTCTTTGTCTTGGAATTTTGCCATTTTAATTACGATATGTCTTGCAGTGGGCCTCTTTAGCTTCCTCTTGTTTGGGACTCTGTGTTTCCTGGATTGGGGTGACTTTTTCTCTCATTAAATTAGGAAAATTTTCCATCATTACTTTTTCAAACAGGTTTTCTATTCCTTGCTTTTCTTCTTCTCCTTCTGGTATTCTTATTATAAGGATATTATTACATTTCATGTTGTCCTGCATTTCCCTTAATGCCTCTTCATTCTTTCTGAGCCTCTTTTCCTTTCCTTGCCCTTTCTTGGTGTTCTTTTCTACTTTGTCCCCCAGCTCGCTGATCCGATCCTCTGCTTCATCAAGTCTGCTTTTGATTCCTTCTACTGTGTTCTTCAGTTCAGAAATTGTATTCTTCATTTCCTCTTGGCCCTTGTTGATAGTTTCTATTTCCTTTTTCATGTTGATATAGTTTGCAGTGAGTCCATTGTAGTTTCCTTGTAGTTTCTGGTAGTTCTCTGTGATCTCAGTGAGCTTCCTGATAACCATTGCTTTGAAGTCAGTATCTGATAGTTGACTTGCCTCTTTTTCAGTTAGCATTCTTTCTGAGGCATCCTCCTTTCCTTTCATTTGGGGATTGTTTCTTGTCTTCCCATTGTCAGTCTCTTCTTGTTATCCTCTGCTTCGTAAATTGATCTGTTCTGACTCCCTTGGTTTATGGTATGAATTTCTATGGTAGAATGCCAATGGGATTCAGTGGTGCCCTCTCTGTAATCTCCTGTGCTCACTGGTCTTGCACTGAGTTTTATGGGTCTAACACATTCTGACTGTGACCTTTTCAGTGCTCCAGGTTTTATTGTCTCACCTTTGGGAAAAAGAGAAAGAAGGGGGAAAAAAGGGAGAAGCGAAGGAGGGGAAAAGGGAATAGAAAAGGCATGGAAGGCAGGAAGGCAGGAAGGCAGGAAGGAAGGAAGGAAGGAAGGAAGGAAGGAAGGAAGGAAGGAAGGAAGGAAGAAGGAATAAAAAGGATTTGAGGAAAGAGAAGAAGGAATTTTAACAAAAATCAAAACAAAAACAAATCAATAGAAGAAGGCAGGAAGAAGGAATAAAAAAGTAAAGGATGGAAGGAAGAAGGAATAAAAAAAGAAAGAAGGATAGAAAGGAAAAAGAAATTTAGGGGGAGAAGAGGAAAAAGGAAAAAAAAGTCTTCTTCTGGCTTTAAACTGGTCAGGTTCGTTCTTTGGACTTCCTGTCTGTGAAACAGGAGGGGGTGGTTGGAAGGATGCTTTCACTTTTCTCCCTTCCTGAGCCACATTCTTCACTGTTGTTCAGCCTCCAGTCCAGTTTCTCAGGGTCCTTCTGGTCCCCACTAGGCCTTTAGTTCACCAGCTGTGCTGTCCTTCAGGTACACCGATTAGGGGCAACTCACACTCCACCTTCTTGCTCTTTGCTGTCCTAGATGGTAGGGGCTCTCAGTGCTCCTTCAGGGTAGTTCAGCCCCCTACTGCGTCAAGTCTTTCTGGGGACTGCAGTCTCCCCTAGCCCTATAGCTCCCCTCTGCTGAGCATTCTGCCTTTCTCCTAGAGAGCCAGTAGGCCCTGCAGGGCTCTGTGCACAGGGCTAGGTAGGAGTTGTTCAGACTGGTGATTTTAGGTGTGGTCACCCTCCAGGCGGTTGATCAGGTTGCAGGGGCAATCCGCGGCTGTGGGCCTGGGGTGCATGGGCGATCCACAGTTGTGGGCCTGTGCGCAGGGCAGCCAGCCACTGAACCGGGTGTGCACCCACCGGAGGTTTCAGGTGTGGGAGCCCAGTCCGCTAATCTGGGTGTGCACCAGCTGGGCTTCAGGTGAGTGCTGGGGCTGTTTATCCCCTGTTCACAGTCCAGGGGCTGAGGGGGGAGGGGCGCCAGAGGCCGCGGCTGCTGCAGAGAGTTCTCTAATTAGCCACTGAGTGCCTCTATTTTCTCTTTTTCTTTTGGAGAAATTCTTCCTATTCAAGCCCCCCTAGTCCAAACAAGCACCTGGCCTGTCACACAGCCGAGTCTGGCTCTCTCCCAAGAATCCTGCAGCAGACCCTGCACCCAGCCCTGGCTTTAGCCGCCCTGGTCCCTGCACTGGTCCCAGGGACCTTATTGTCCTTAAGCACTCTTCTTACGGTCAGATCTTTCGATGTCCTCTATCTTTGGTCTCCGATCTTCATATATGCTGGAATACCGTTGGCTGTTCGCTCTGCTCCTCAGATCAGCTAGGTGTTTCACTGGTGCAGAGGGGAAGTGGACTCTGCTCCCACCTATCTCTCTGCCATCTTCCGAGTCCTTATCACTTGTTTTGATCAATCAATTAGTTGAAATGATGAGAATCATTTTTAGGGTTAGTATTCAATTACCAATGTGACATTTTCTAGAATGCTCACATACTCTTTCTCCTCTCCTCCTTCTCCCTCTTCCTTCCTTCCTTCCTTCCTTCCTTCCTTCCTTCCTTCCTTCCTTTCTCTCTCTCTCTCTCTCTCTCTCTCTCTCTCTCTCTCTCTCTCTCTCTCTCTCTCTCTTCTTTCTTTCTTTCTTTCTTTCTTTCTTTCTTTCTTTTTTTCTTTCTTTCTTTCTTTCTTTTTCCCTTTGGAGCAACATCTGAGAATGTTTGAGATAGTGGGCAGCTTGTCACTAATAGATGTAATGATATCAGTATTTATGGGTGGATATATACAACTAGGTCTGTCCAGAAAGAATCTAGCTACACACTATGAAAAAATAGAGACATTTCTTGAGGAAGATACAAGAAACATTGTACATAGGACTCCTTAGTCCCCTTCAAAGTTATGCCCTTCTTGAGGAAATCTGGTTCATAAGTTTCAATCAACTTATTAGCAACTGTAGCACAATGTTCCTTCTGCTCTGGTAGCAGAAGCCACAGAACAAATTTTGCCACAACACATTTCATGCCAAGATTCTGTGTCAATATCTCAGACATGGTAGTTTTTAGAATCCCAGATCAATTCTAGTCTCACACTGTTTGTCGCCAATCTTTGTTGATTACAACCTGTAATCAACAGGTTGTAATCAACCTGTAATACACATTCAACATTCTCAGGTGTTCTGAGAATATGGATCACTTCAACAGATTCTTGACCATCTTTGAAGCATTTATACCACACTTTCATGTGCGCTGCACTCATTGAATCATCCTCAAAAGCCTTCTGAATCATCTGAGTAGTTTCCACGGAGGAATGATCAAGCTTAATGCCACATCTGATGCAGATTCGCTGCTGTACGCACTCAGTCATTTTGAATGCTATGGCCATACACATGCTCACTCAATGGCATCTACCACCCACAATGACTAGTGCAGTGAAGTTGTTATTGTTCACGCATGTGCATTCCAGCCCACTCTCCTTGGCTGCCAGGTGACATCCATGTTGCACAAACCATGCTCATTGTATTAACAATGGCTGGACTTTTTCTGGCTAGACCTTTATATATATCCCCAGGGAAGCTCAGGAAGGAGGCCTTGGATGGGGCATACCATGAACAAGGGTTGGCCCAGGCAGTAGGCAGGAAAGGAAGGGCACATCCATCATATGCAAATCCAAAATATGACAACATTTGGTGTCTCCAAAAAATGACAAGAAGTTCCAAGAGGCTCAGAAACAGAGTGTGGGGAGCACACGATAGGTCTGTGGCCAGAACACAGAACTCCTCATGAGGGGTCCTTGCTAATATTTATTCTCTCCAGGAGAGTTTGGCTTTGAGTTTTTGTCCATCTCCTATTTCTGCTCAGTTGCACCAAATTAATTTCCACATATGATTATGTTCACATAAATATTTCTCAATATCAAAGTTCACATGGAACCCCACCTGCTCCTGGTGCTGCCAGGGCACAAGAATTCCTGGCAAAGATATGTTATAGCATCTGGAAAAAGCAGGGGGTTAATCTGGTCCAACTGAGCAAACTTTTCCTGGGAGCCTATTTTGGCCTTTTTCCCAAAGAGCTTACAGTCTAAGAGAGAAAACAAGGAAACACACACATGCCATATGATATGATGGGTCAAGAGTGGAAATCGACTGCTAGCCACAAGTAGCAGAGACCAGAACAAGGCAATGTCCAGCAGCCCGGGGAAACAGGACACATGAGCTGAGTCCTGAAGGATGGCCATCAGTCACCAAACTGGTGGAAATAAAGAGGTTTAGTACCATTAAGAGCTGGTAAAGGGTTATGAGTACTCTCATACATTGTTAGTGGGGCATAACTTTGCATGACCACCATGAAGGGCAATTTGCTGGTATCCATTAAAACCTTTGTACAGAAGCTCCCATTCCTAAAAAATTCAACTTAACCTAAGACTGTATTAGGGAAATAATTAAACAAGTGCCTACAGAGTTGTATGCAAATGGTGCACACTTCAGCCCTTATTTGTCATAATAAAAAAATTGGTTAAAACTAATGGACCCTCTAAGAGAGAATGATGAAATAAATGGTGGCTTGCAAATAGAATGCAGCATTCATTTAAAAATGACATGTGCACTGATGTGGGAAGATCTTGAGAAGTATTATTGAATAGATAACACAAATTTTAGAATGCTACATAGAGTATGACACTGTTTGTGTGAACAAATTCCCATATATGCACATGCACTCGCCCAGAGAAAACCATTAACTCAGACATGGTTCTTTGCAGGAGTAGTAAGCCATGGCACTCCTGATGGAGGAGGGCCAGGGGTGATGGGGAGCCCTGGGAGGTGAAACATCTTTCTGGAATAATACATGGTATTTGTTTTTCTCTGCACTGAGGCAGCATTTGGATTTGGAAAGGGAAATATTTTATCCCCCTGGAATCAGAGTAGCATGTCTATCCCAATTCAAAGTGCATAGGTGTGAGGCTTTTTGAGAACATATTCACAGAGTTTGGCAAAAAAAAGAGGAAGCCTGTCCTCAAGGCAGCGTGTCAAATGTGTGTTGAGCTCTGGATTGGGACAAAAAATATTTGCAGACCAGGCAGACTGAATCCAGGCAGAAGATGAGATCCATGAGCAGCTGGGTCAATGTCCCATTGCCCTGGGATTTTTCAGCAAGAGCAGAATTTCACTTTCCCAGGGCTACTGAGAAAGGTCCAGGTAGGGACATAAAAAGAGAACAAAAAGGGGATCAATATTCACCCTGAAAACAGTTTCCCAAAGTTGGTATGCTGATTGCAGGATGAGTATGGACAGATGTGAGGGAATATAACCAGTCATGAAGCAAAGGCTGTGACTTGTCTGTACCCCTCCCCGTGGACCTGGAACTTCCTGAGGTTCCCTTCCCCAGGTGCTAGAACCTGACTAGGACTCTGAATCCAGCCCCTAAGAAGCCTGGCAATGTGTGTAGAGCCTCAGTGAAGAGATCAAGCCAGTATATGCTTCTACGATAGCAGGGAGCTGGGACGTTTTGCAGGAAAATGAGCAGAAAATCCCCAGTCCTGTAGATAGAACCAGAATAGTGGAGATAAAGGAAAGACAGGATCTCCCAGATGCAGGAACTCTGTTCAGGTGGGACAGATACTCAAGTCAAACACATGAGTTCCATGTGCTGACATATTCCCAGCCTAAATGAGATGTAATTTCCAACTAGTGGTTAGAGGTCAGTGGGCAAGTGTGATTGGCTGCAGGAATTAACAAAGACTAGAACCATGCAATTAGGCAGAGATAGGGATTAGAAAATAATCCCCTTTCAATCTTTTTGAGAAGACCTCATTTAAATGAAAGGAGATCTCATTTTGATGCCGGGAGGTCTTTAACAACTAACTTTGCTAATTTCCCCTTATCAAAAAGGAAATATCTGATTCAGTCTAGGACAGGCTCATCATCATTCCTTTTATCATTACCTTCTATTTATGGCAATTGTATGAGTTATCTCTTGATACATAACAAATTTCCACAAACATAGGGCTTACAATCACACACATTTATAATCTCACAGCTTCCTAGGTTCCTCTGCTTCAGGGTCTCTCAAAAGCTTCCAGTCAAGTTGTTGGCCAGGGCTGAGGTCTCATTTGAAGCTCAACCGGGGGACAATTTGCTTCCAAAATTATGTGGTTTTTGACAGGATGCAGTTCTTTGTGGGTTATTGACTGAAGGCCTCAGCTTTTTGCTGGCATTGACCAGAGTTTTTACTCTCATCCTTGACAAATGAACCTTTCCATATTGTAGCTTTCTTCATTGAAGCAGAGAAAGAGAGAGCCAGTGGAATCTGCTAGCAAGACAGAAGTTACAATCTTATGTAGCAAATCATGGAGGTAATATCTTATGCCCATTGTCGTTAGATTAGAAGTAAATCCTGAGCCCTGCCTCCTCTCAAGGGGTAGAGATTACACCAGGGCTTAAATGCCAGGAGGTAGGGATAATTTGGAGCCATTTTAGAGTCTGTCTTTCACAGCAATTGTCATTGTTTTTCTATTTAAGATAGTGATATACAATTTCTATATAAGTAGACCTGCTTAATCAAAATAGAACTTGATATAAAAAAAAAAGAGTCCACAATAGCATGAATATAGGTGGATGCCCAGAAATAGAGATACTCAAGGTTATCATGATATGCTACTCATAGCGCTTTTTCATTCATTCATTCGTTTATCTATTCATCTGTATGCATCAGTCAGGGTTCTCTGGAGAAACAGAATATATATATATAAACAGTGAGAGAGTATGATTGATTGATTATGGGAATTGGATTATGGGATTGTAAAGACCAAGAAGTCCTATGATCTGCCATCTGCAAGCTGGAGAACCAGGAAAGCTGGTGGTCTAATTCAGTCCAAGTCCAAAGCACTAAGAACCAGGGGATCTGGTGTTGTGAGTCCCAATTCAAGTCCAAATGCCTGAGAACTAGGGTTGGCTAGTTCTAGTCTAAGTCTAATTGTCTCAAAGAACAAGAGCAGGAGAATATGATGCCCCAGCTCAAGCAGAGAGTAAATTCACCATTCCTCTGCTGTTTTGTTCTATTCAGGCCCTCCATGGATTGGATAATGTCCACCTACATTGGTTAGAGTAGATCTTCTTTACTCCGCTTATCGATCCACATGCTGATCTCTTCCAGAAACACCTTCACAGACACTTTCAAAACTAGTGCTCTATTAGCTCTTTGGTCACCCCTTCACCTAGCAAAGTGGATACATAAAATTAACCATCACAACTGTCCATCTGCCTATCCATCTACTTATCATGGAATAGCATCAGTCTAGTTCTAGCCTTTCCCTGTCCTCCAAAGTATGGAGATGGAAAAGATGCACTCTTATCTTTTAAGGAATTTGGTTTAGCAATGAGTTTCTAAATCCTGGCTGCACATTTGAATCCCTTGGGAACTTTTTGGAAAATGCCAATGACCAGGCACCATCACAGACCAATTGAATCAGAAGTCACCATTGTTGGTCCCAAGGAATTCTAATGTGCCCCCAGGACTGTGGTCACTGTTGTGGTGACTCCAGGGTGTCAATCCATTTGCAGCAGATTTGGCAGATGGAGAAATTGTTGGAGATACAGGCAGCAAGTCCCACAGCTGCAAACAAGCCAGCAAGTTCAACTTCTTTCTTCTCCAGAGAGGTAGTTGACTTTGAAGAGGTAATAGGCTAAACCCTACACTGAATTCCAGTCCCTGTTCTTAATCTTGAAGTTTATCCCAGACCTGCAATGTGACCTCCAGCATGAACTCTATAACTGACCTTCATATCAAACTCTAGCCCCACCTCTTCCTCTTCTTTGCTTTTCCAGAGGCTGGAGATGAGTGATCCTGCATTACACATGCATTTCATGGTGGAGGTCTTGCCACCTTTAAATAGTTCTGCTTGGTCGCTGCCCTGGCCAGGGGAAAGAGTAAGCATCAGCATCCTCAGCAGGTCAGCCTCAACCTTTCCTACCTTCTCATCACCTGGACATAGAGATGGAGGCTCACCTGCCACCAGCATAGGCCCTACTTCACTTCCCTTGTCCTGCTTCTGGAAAGGAGTGTGTATAAATGTAGGTATGCATATCCAGAAGGATCATTCATTAATTCATTGTTCATTTATTAACTACTTATCATATACTATGCTCTATTAGAGATAGATATAATACCTAGTTCCACGTAGAGAGGAATCAGAAATCATGTGAGCTGAGAAGTACATTAGAGAGTTCCAGATCATGACCAACGCCACAAAACAATGAAGAGGGGAATGCAGAACAATGGGATAAGAGAGCCTTGGGGCAAGCATTATTTTTGGTAGAATGATCACAAAAAGTCTTTCTAGAGAAATGACTTTTAAGTGGTATGTAGATGTCACAAAAATCGAACCCAGTGGTAGAGACCAGCACTGCCCAGCAGAAATTCGCATGATAGTGGGGGTATATTGTGTGTGCACTCTGACACCATAGCCAGTAGACCTTTGTACCTACAGAGCACTTTAAATGTGGTGGCTACTGTCACTGAGGAATTAAATCTATAGTTTTCTTTAATTTTATTTAATTTAAATGTAAATAGCTGCATTTGACTAGCAGCTTTCCTATTGAACATTTAATACAAGACCTGAACTCAAGGACAAAACCAAAGACAGGGTGTAAGCAAGGAAGGCAGGGAGGTTTGACAGGGGTAGGGGGAAGAAGTGGGGGGAAAATGCAGACAACTGTAATTTAACAACAATAAAATAATTTTATTTTAAGTTTGTATTCTTATTCAATTACAGTTCCCTGCATTTTCACCCCATCCCTCCAACCCACCCCAGCCGAACCCGCCTGCCTCCCCCACCTCCACCCTCCCCTTCATTTTGTCCATGTGTCCTTTATGGTAGCTCCTGTAAACTCCTATCCCCACTCTCCCCTCCCCACTCCCCTCTGGCTATTGTTAGACTGTTCTTAACTTCAATGTCTCTGGCTATATTTTGTTTGCTTTTTTTCTTTTGTTGATTATGTTCCAGTTAAAGGTGAGATCATATGGTATTTGTCCCTCACCGCCTGGCTTATTTCACTTAGAATAATGCTCTCCAGTTCCATCCATACTGTTGCAAAGGGTATAAGCTCCTTCTTTCTCTCTGATGCTTAAAATTCCATTGTGTAAATGTACCATAGTTTTTGGATCCACTCATTTGCTGAAGGACACGTAGGTTGCTTCCAGTATTTGGCTATTGTAAATTGTGCTGCTATGAACATTGGGGTGCATAGGTTTGTTTGGATGGGTGTTTTGGGGTTCATAGAATATAATGCCAGTAGCGGAATTGCTGAGTCGAAAGGGAGTTCCATTTTTAGTTTTCTGAGAAAATTCCATACTGTTTTCCACAGTGGCCTCACAAGTCTGCATTCCCACCAAAAATGTACTAAGGTTCCCTTTTCACCTCATCCTCTCCAACATTTGTTTGTTGATTTGTTTATATTAGCCACTCTGACTGGTGTGTGATGGTACCTCATTGTTGTTTTAATTGGCATCTCTCTGATGGCTAGTGATAGGGAGCATCTTTTCATATGTCTCTGGGCCCTCTGTATGTCTTCCTTGGAGAAGTGTCTATTCAAGTCCTTTGCCCATTTTTTAATTGGGTTGTTTGTCTTCCTGGAGTGGAGTCCTTTGAGTTCTTTATATATTTTGGAGATCAGGCCCTTGTCTAGGGATCATTGGCAAATATGTTTTCCCATACTGTTGGTTCTCTATTTATTTTAATGCTGTTTTCTTTAGCCATGCAGAAGCATTTCATTTTGATAACGTCCCATTTGTTTATTCTTTCCTTTATGTCCCTTGCTTTAGGGGATGTCTCTGTGAGGATGTTGCTGTGCGGAATGTCTGAGATTTTCCTGCCAATGTTTTCCTCTAGGACTTTATGGTGTTATGACTTATATTTAAGTCTTTCATCTACCTTTAATTTATTTTTGTGTATGATGTAAGTTGGTGATGGAGTTTCATTTTTTGCATGTAGCTGTCAAGATCTCCCAACACCATTTGTTGAAGAGGCTACTTTTGTTCCATTTTATGCTCCTCCCACCTTTGTCAAATATTAATTGACCGTAAAGACTTGGGTTAATTTCTGGGCTCTCTGTTCTGTACAATTGGTCTATGTGCCTGTTCGTATGCTAGTACCAGGCTGTTCTGATTACAGTGGCCTTGTAATACATTTTGATATCAGGTATTGTGATCCCTCCTGCTTTGTTTTTCTTTCTCAGAATTGCTGCATCTATTAGTGGTCATTTATGGTTCCATATAAATTTCTGAAATGTTTGTTCTATATCTGTGAAATATGTCATGGGTACTTTAATAGGGATTGCATTGAATCTATTAATTGCTTTGGGTAGTATGGCCATTTTGATGATGTTAATTCTTCCAACCCATGAGCATGGTACATGCTTCCATTTGTTTGTGTCTTCCTTAATTTCTTTCTTCAGTGTTGTGTAGTTTTCTGAGTACAGGTGTTTTACCTTGTTGGTTAGGTTTATTCCTAGGTAATTTATTTTTCTTGTTGCTATATGAAATGGGATTTTTTTTCCTGATTTCTGTTTCTGCAGTTTCGTTGTTGGTGTACAGGAATGCCTTTGATTTCTGAGTATTGACTCTGTATCCAGCTGTTTTGCCAAATTCATTGATTAGGTCAAGTAGTTTTTTTGTGAAGTCTGTAGGATTTTCCATGTACATTATCATGCCATCTGTAAACAGTGACAGTTTCACTTCCTTCTTTCCAATTTGGATGCCTTTTATTTCTTTTTCTTGTCTGATTGCTGTGGCTAGGACTTCCAATACTATGTTGAATAGGAGTGTTGAGAGAGGGCATCCTTGTCTTGTTCCTGATTTTAGTGGGAAAGCTCTAAGTTTTTGTCCATTGAGGATGATGTTGTCTGCAGGTCTCTCATATATGGCATTTACTATGTTGAGGAATGCTCCATGTATTCCTACTTTGCTGAGTGTTCTTATCAGAAATGGGTGCTGTATCTTATCAAATGCTTTTTCTGCATCTATTGATATGATCATGTGATTTTTGTCTATGCTGTTGTTTATGTGATGTATTATGTTTATTGATTTGCAAATATTGTACCATCCTTGCATCCCTGGGATGAATCCCACTTGGTCATGGTGTATGATCTTTTTAATGTATTGCTGGATGCGGTTTGCCAATATTTTGTTGAGAATTTTAGTGTCTATGTTCATCAGAGATATTGGCCTGAAGTTTTCTTTCTTCGTTGTGTCTTTATCTGGTTTTAGGATTAGGGTGATGATGGCTAAATAAAAAGAGTTTGGGAGCCTTCCATCAGTTTGGATTTTTTAGAATAATCTGTGATGGATAGGGGTTAGCTCTTCCTTAAATGCTTTGTAGAATTCTCCTGTGAAGCCATCTGGTCCAGGGCTTTCATTTGTTGGGAGATTTTTTTATACAACTTCAACTTCATCTGCTGTAATTGGTCTGTTCAGGATTTCTGCTTCTTCTTCATTTAGTTTGGTACAATTATATTTTTCTAGAAATGTGTCCACTTCAACTAGATTTTCAAATTTCTTTGCATACAGTTCATTGTAGTAATTTCTTACGATCCCTTGTATTTCTGTGGTATCAGTTATAGCCTCTCCTCTTTCATTTCTAATTGTGTTTATTTGGATCCTCTCTTTTTTTTTTCTTGATGAGCCTACTTAAAGACTTGTCGATTTTGTTTATCTTTTGAAAGAACCAGCTCCTGGATTCATTGATCCTTAGAATTGTGCTTTTAGTCTCTTTGTCATTTAACTCTGCTCTGATTTTGGTTATTTCCTTCCTTCTACTTGCTCTGGGCTGGCTATGTTGTTGTCCCTTGAGTTCTTGTAGGCATAGGGTTAGGTTGTTTGTTTGAAATGTTTCTACCTTTTTAAGGTAGGCCGGTTTTGCTATGAACTTCCCTGTCAGGACTGCCTTTGTTGTGTCCCATAACTTTTGGGTTTTTGTGAGTTCGTTTTCATTTGTTTCCAGAAAGTTTTTGATTTCTTCCCTAATCTCGTCTTGACCCATTCATTGTTTATTAGCATGCTATTCAATCTCCATGATTTTGTGTGTTTTGGGTTTTTTTCCTTTGGGGTTGGTTTCTAGTTTCAGTTCCTTGTGGTCATAGAAAATGCTTGATATAATTTCAATTTTCTTGGATTGTTTGGAACTTGCTTTGTGTCCTCTCATGTGGTCTATCTTTGAAAATGTTCCATGTACACTTGAAAAGAATGTTTATTTTGCTTCTTTGGGATGAAAAGCTCTCTCTATATATATCAGTTAACTCAATTTTATCTAGGGTGTTTTTCAGTGACACAGTATCTCTGTTGATATTTTGTTTGGAAGATCTGTTCATTTTTGACAGTGGAGTGTTAAAGTCCTCTACTATGATTGTGTTGCTGTCAATATCTTTCTTGAAGTCCTCCAAGATTTTCTTTATGTATTTGGGTGCTTCTGTGTTGGGTGTGTATATATTTACAATGTTTATGTCTTCTTGGTGGATTCTTCCTTTGAGTATTATGAAGTGACCTTCTGGGTCTCTCTTTATGGTCCTTCTTTGGAAGTCTATTTTTTCTGCTATGAGTATTGCTACCCCTGCTTTTTTTTCTTGTCCGTTTGCTTGGAAAATTTGTTTCCAGCCCGTCACTTTCAGTGTGTGTAGGTCTTTTGGCCTCAGGTGGGTCTCTTGTAGGCAGCATATGTGTGGGTCATGTTTTCTTATCCATTCCTCTATTCTATGTCTTTTGATTGGAGCATTTAATCCATTTATATTTAAGGTTATTTCCTGCCTGTGTTCCTCTCTCTTTCTCTTTTCCTTCCTTTCCTTAAAGCAATCCCTGTAGCATCTCTTGCAGAGCTGATTTTTTGGAGGTGTATTCTTTTAGACTTCTTTTTCGGGTAAACTCTTTATTTGGCCTTCTATCTTGATTTAGAGCCTTGCTGGGTAAAGTAGTCTTGGTTGCAGGCCTCTGGTTCTCATTACTTGGAATATTTTTTGCCATTCTCTTCTGGCTTGAAGTGTTTCCATTGAGCAGTCAGTTGCTAGCCTTATTGGGGCTCCTTTGTATGTTACTTCCTGTTTCTTCCTTGCTGCCTTTAAGATCCTCTCTTTGTCTTGGAACTTTTCCAATTTAATTATGATGTGTCTTGCAGTGGGCCTCTTTGGATTCCTCTTGCTTAGGACTCTCTGTGTTTCCTGGATTTGTGTGACTTTTTCTCTCATCACATTAGTGAAATTTTCCATCATTACTTTTTCAAACTAGTTTTCTATCCCTTGGTCTTCTTCTTGTCCTTCTGATATGCCTATTATATGGATATTACTATATTTCATGTTGTCCTGCATTTCCCTGAACACCTCTTCATTCTTTCTGAACCTCTTTTCCTTTTCTTGCTCTTTCTGGGTGTTTTTTTCTACTGTGTCCTCCAGCTCACTGATCCGATCCTCTGCTTCATCAAGTCTGCTTTTCATTACTTCTACTGTGTTCTTCAGTTCAGAAATTGTATTCTTCATTTCCTCTTGGCCCTTGTTGATAGTTTCTATTTCCTTTTTCATGTTGATATAGTTTGCAGTTAGTTCATTGGAATTTCCCTGTAGTTTCTGGTAATTCTCTGTGAGCTCAGTAAGCTTCCTGATAACTATTGCTTTGAACTCAGTATCTGATAGCTGACTTGCCTCTATTTCATTTAGCATTCTTTCTGAGGTTTCCTCCTTTCCTTTCATTTGGCGATTGTTTCTTTGTCTTCCCATTGTTTGTGAGACTCTTCTTGTCAGCTTCTGCTTCTGAAATTGATCTATTCTGACTCCCTGGTTTTATGGTATGAATTTCTATGGTAGAATGTCAGTGGGATTCAGTGGTGCCATCTCTTTAATCTCCTGAGCTTGCTGGTCTTCATCTGTCGTTTATGTTGGCTCTCTGTATGTCTTTGCGTTTTGATTTTTGTTGGGTCTTTCTTTGATGGGTCCTTCCCTGGAGCTGGTTAATTGAGGGTCACTCTGTCTACCACGTCTTATATTCTGTTGTGCAGGTGTGCACAGTTTGTGTTTAAGCTGTTTCTTCTGTGTGTACAGTGTTTTGAGGCTTCTCTCTTGCTCTTGTTCAGTTGTTTGTTCTTAGTAATTTCTTCACTATTTGGTTGTATTTCCAGATCAGTCCTGGATTGAGGTTAGTGTGGCTTCCACTACCTTCGTCACCTTCTTCTTTTGTTATCTGTTGGTGATTCCTTTGTTGGTGGGTTTCCGCTTCCAGCAGGTGTACTGGTGTTTACCATTCCCCCCTTGCACGTTCTGTGGAGTAGCAAAGTGAAATTTGTCTCACTGTCTCAGTTATTAGGATGACCCCTGTTTGGGTCTAACTCTGGTCTTTTCATAGATCCAGGTTTTATTGTCTCACCAGTGGGAAATGGAGAAAGAAAAAAGATGGAAAAGGGAAGGAAGGAGAAAGGAATAGAAAAGGAAAGGAAGGAAGGAAGGAAGGAATAAGGAATAAAAAAAGATCAGAGAAAAGAAAAGAAGAAGGAATTTTAACAAAATTAAATTAAAAAAAATAAATAAAAGAAGACAGGAAGAAGGAATAAAAAAGTAAAGGAAGGAAGGAAGATGGAATAAAAAAAGAAAGAAGGACAGGAAGGCAGACAGAATTTAGGCATGGGGATGCCTTCTGCTTGCTTTAAACTGGTCAGGTCAGTTCTGCTGGTCTTCCTGTCAATGAAATGGGAGAGAGTCTGTGGAGTGATTGGTTTCACTTTTCTCCCTTCCTGATCCACACTCTTGCTGTTGTCCAGCCTCCAGTCCATTTCCTCAGAGTCCTTCTGCTCTTACTCCACCAGCTGTGCTGTCCTTCAGGTACACCGATTAGGGGCAACTCACACTCCACCTTCTTGTTCTTTGCTGTCCTAGATGGTAGGGGCTCTCAGTGCTCCTTCAGGGTAGTTCAGCCCCCTACTGAGTCAAGTCTTTGGGGTGACTACAGTCTCCCCTAGCCCTGCAGCTCCCCTCTGCTGGGCGTTCTGCCTTTCTGCTAGAGAGCGAGTAGGCTCTGAAGGGCTCTGTGCACAGGGGCTAGGTGGGAGGTGTTCAGTTCCTGGTGCTTCAGGGGTGATCACTTGCAGCCATCCAGGCCGTTGATCTGGGTACGCACCCACCCAGGGTTTCAGGTGTGGGTGCCCAGGCCGCTGATTGGGGTGCACACCACAATAAAATAATTTTAAAAATAATATCAGACCTGAATGATGAGAAGAATACACTTCTGTGGAGATCTGGGGAGAGAGTATTTCAGGGTGAGGGATGAGCAAATCTGAGAACAGGAGGAATTTGGAGTGTGAAGACCAGAGTGGAACTTGGAGGAAATGGAATTGCATTTAGAGGACATATCACATGGAGCCTGTAGAAAGAGACCATGAAAGGGGGGTATGATTTAAAAATATATATATAATGAGAGATTATTGAATGATGTAACATTAATGATAATGGTAATAAAGTATAAGTAGATTTATTATGTGAGTTTTATGGACATGTGATTCAATCCTCCACCCTCAATAATATCAGTGAAATCTTTTTGTTATCACTAAAATATCCATTTTAAATGGGAAAACTGAGGCATGCAGAGGTTAACTACCATCTTTAAGTGGAAGGGTTAGTATCTAAACTGAAGCAATTGGCTCCAGAATCCATGCTCTTAACCACTAGACTACCCTGCCTCCCTCTCTGCTAAAGCAAGTTTTTGAAAACTCACTTTTGCCCAGTGTGCACAATGAGATATAGGGAACAAGACTGGGGGAAGAGGCTGAAGATGATGTGCTATGTACCAGAGAAGTGCCAGAGGAATGATGGGAAGAAGAGGTTACACTTAAAATACATTTTAGAAATAGAAGCAACAGATAGAGTTTCTGTAATTGGATTGCTGGGGGGTGAGTGAGGCCATGAAGAATCAGTGATGGCTCCCTATGTTTGGAGCTCAGCAACAGAGTGGATAGTGGTGCCCTTTCCAGAGGGCAGAAAGACGGAGTGCGCAGAACCTGGGCTGGTGGAGAGGGGAGGGTGCTATAATACGATGTTGGGAAAGTTATTGGGTGTAATTCTCTGCCTCAATTTGGTAACATTTTACTCCTATCTTTCTTTTTCTTCCTTGCCTTCTTCCCAACTGTGCTCTCTTTTCCTTCTTTATTTCTTCTATCATTCAGCAAATATTTATTGAGACCAACTTGATGCTAGGCACTGTATGGCTGGGGATACAAGAGGTTACAAAAGTGCCAAATTACACCCCACCTTTGGAGCTTACATACTTTATGAGGACAGACAGACTATGCACAAGACCTGTGAAGATGGTTCCTGGGGAAGAGGGTTGCACTCTGAGTGGGTGATGTTTGAGCCAAGACCTGAATAATGAGAAAGAGACAATTATAAGAAAAGCAGAGGGAAGTGTGTGTGTGTGTGTGTGTGTGTGTGTGTGTGTGTGTGTCAGAGGCAAAGAGAGACGGAGAGAAATCTGTAGGGGATTGGTGTGCATGAATATCTATCTGATCATGTAAGAACCAGCCATTTTCATGTCGTAGCATGTGCATGTGTTTGTGTATATCTTTCTAGGCACACACTGAGCTTCTTTCCCATCTATCAGTCATTTCTTCACCTCTTGTGTAATCAGGTTGACTGGTTTGAAAATCTTCATGAACCCCAAGCTGTGAGGGTCATGTCTAAATACAGATAGAGTAGGATGCACTAATTAATGTATGATTGTGGTTTTCATCATGGAAGCTAGAGATCTCAATTTGGGGATGCAGCTTTTCAAAGGAATTATCTCAGGGACAACATGGAAGGCTCTTATTTGGGTATTTTGTATAAGAGGCTGTCCTGACATTCTGTTCAATGTAGAGAAAAGGGGGCTTCTCGACTGCATCTCCTCAGCAGAGTGCAGGTTTCCTTCCACATTGTGACAAAACACTAAAGCTGGTGCTCAGCAGTGTGACCAAACATGCTCTTCACAGCACTGCTCACACCTGTTGCTCAGCTCATGTGGATGAATGTGTCCATCTTGATGGACTTATTTTACAGGTTTCCATGGCTGGGCATGAATTGACCCAAGTGAAACTTTCACCAATGAAATAGCAAGTGCTTTGACTGAGCATTACCTCTCTAGTTGCCTGGGTTCCTTGGATCACAAGGAAGAAACATGTACAAATTACTAACAAAAGCGAAGTTTGCTTCAAGGATGCACATGAGACAAAAGTTAAATGACCTCACCGTGAGCACAGTTCCTAAGATGGTATTCTCTGTGAATGCACAATATACACTGGTAGCAATGATTAACACTCAAACTGAGCAGTTACTTAATTCCTCCCAGGCACTGTGTTCTTAGTCTGTTTGGACTGTTGTAATAAAACACTGTTGACTGGGTGGCTTAAGCAATAAATATTTATTTTTTACATTTCTGTAGGCTGGAAGTCCAAGATCAAGGCACTGGCCAATTCCATGTCCATTGGGGACTTCCTGGTTCATAAAGGTGGTCTTTTCATTTTCTCTCTGTGTCCTCACATGGAAGAGTGGGTGCAAGGTTTCTGGGGTCACTTTTATAAGGTCACTAATTCCATTCATGACGATCTAATCCCCTCCCAAAGGCTCCACCTCCTAATGTCATCACATTGGGGTTGGGATTTAACATGAATTTTGTAGGGGCACAAACATTCAGTCTATAGCAGAACCATATGTACCAGTCCTTTTGATCTTTATGAAACACACTCTGAGATTGGTCTTGCTTGTGATTCCCTGCTGTATACAATGAGGAAGTTGAGGTGAGGTTTGAGGTGATTAAATAGTTTTCCCAAAGTCCTTTGCAGTGAGAATGGCAGAGCCAGGTTCCAGAGCAGACACCATGTGTGTCGGCTGCAGCAGCTTGAGGGACACTCACTGAAGTAGGCAGAACCCCAGGCTCAGGAGGCATGACCATGATGACCAACAAGTGATGCTCCTGGCGGGCAATGGTGCCAGCCTCCACCAAGAACACATGCTAGCATCCTGAGAACTTGAGAAGCAAGTGTAACAAAGCAAAAGGGGGTTCAAGCAAAGGCAAGACTTGGGTGAAAAGCTGGCATATCGGCCATCACCTTCATAAGGAGCAATGTCTTTGTCACTCCAAGGCTGAGGGCTGAAGTGGCCCCTGCAGTTAGAGGCAGCAGGGTTTAGACATGCATAAGGGTGGCAGAGGCTAACTCAGTCAGAGCAAACAAGGCTTGGGTCAGCAGAAGGATGCAGGTAAGAAATAGGGAGAGGTGGCTGCAGCCCCAAGACAGTAAGGTGCTGCCTGCCCCACAGCTGGGAGTAAAGCATGAGGTGTGGAGACCTGGAGTGCAGCCTTCCCGAAAGGAGCCCTCTCGTCACCTTCTGTTAAGCCATGAGCACAAGGTGCCTGTGCAGACATGCTGACACCTCTGTAAACGTCACTTAATTGTGGCACCTACCCTTTGAAATGCTGGTCCCAAGGAAAGTAAATACAATAAAACCACTAATGGAAGTTGGTGTGTGAGGGTGTACAGGGGATCAGTCTTTGAATGTGTATGAATAAAGTATCAGAGAGAAAAGCTCCGGTTGGAATCTCCCGGTCAGAGGCAGGTTCAGTGTTCCATAATTTCATTCATTTTAAATCAGTAACTGTCTCGTCTTAGAAACTCTGGAGTCCAATGCCCAATAAAAAAAGGAAGATAGGGTGAACAAGTTGAGGGTGAAAGGACACAGATGGGAGCTGAGGTTGAGGGTAGGCAATGGCTTAGATTTTGGAACCCTGCTTCCCAACCTGAGGACTTGAGCATTACTTCAAGGGACTGCCACATCCCTACAGAGACCAAACATTGTACAAACTAAATAAATAAAAACTCATATAAACACACACATACACACATGGTGACCTTTCAGAGACATAGCTTCAGTGCTGATGACTCACACATTCATTTTAAAGGATTGGGAAAAGTCAGACAACAGGGATAAATGAAAGCAATGCCTATGACTTGAGCAGTTGGAGTCATGGGCCCCATGAAGTGCTCAAGTTCTGCCCAGCAACAAGGCTTCCCAAATGTCTGGGCACCTTGGAGTGGCAAGGAGATTTCTGGTAATTCACTGGAATGTATGCCAGGCACAAGATGTTTGGTGCACTAAGAGTCAGTTACTAAGAGTAAATGGACACCCATTTGAGAGATGGGTTTCTGTGAATCAGATTCATCCATTACAGAGGGATGCATGTATTAGACAACCAGGAACAGTCATATAGTTTCAAAATTTTAGCAAAGCCATCTCCTTCGTGTGCTCATCATATAGGTTTGTTTGCGCCCTATGGGCTACATGACACTAGCAGCAGTAACAAGAGGGGACATTTGCCAGTACTTGCTTTGTTGAGGGCACCTGGTGCCTTTTCTTGGGAGTGAATAAATGTTGTCCTCATTCCATGGGTGATGGAAATGAGTTGCTCAAAGTGCGTATGGTTCAGAGATGGGACCCCTAGGTCCCATGCCCTTGCTGCAACCACCATTCTCTTGGGTTACAGTTCATCAATAGAGCCCAGAAGATATTGCTAATTTATGCACCATTTATTCTCTTATAGAACATTAAGGAAAATGTGAAGTGTCTACATACCTCTAATGCAGGCAGTCTGAAGGCAGCTGTGCCGCTGACCCTTCTGCAGAGAATGGGCACTTTACATCTAACACAGGTGATTGCTCTCTCCCTGGGCATTCATGATAGTGTCCATTTGCTTCACCTGAGGGGGCCCTGGAGAGACATATAACAAATTGAATGATGCAGCTGAATCTGGCAGGAATTTCTGGGGATTCCGGCATGGGTTTCTCTAACTCCAGGTAGTAACTCAGCAACACACATAATGAGTCACATTTTAAGATGCAGCTTTGCCACCTACCACAGAATGACCTTGGGCCAGTCGTAAAACCTTGCTGAGCCTCCACAGTTCAGTTAGGCATTGTCAAGCAATAACTAAGAGCTTGGGCTATGGTGCAACACAGGCCTGGGACTAAATTTAAATTGTTTCGTGTGACTTTGGGCAATTTCACAGGGCCTCAGTTTCCTAATCTCCAAAGAGGACATAGTAACAATACCTTCTTTTGTTAATTTTTAAAAGAGAGTTCTTTTAAAAATTAACAACTAATGTATTGAGAATCTATAGTATGTGAGGCATTCTTTTCAATATTAATTCATTTAAACCTTCATAAAATCCTTGTGAGGTGGGTATTATTGGATAGTGCCTTTTCTCCAGATAATGAAACTGAGACACACATTACCTGGGTTAAGTAATTTACCCAAGGTCACATGGCTAATAAGCGGATCCAAATTCAGTAAGTCTGCAGGCTATGCCCCTAACCACTCGGCTGTAGAGTCCAATGTCTGAAAATGCTTAGAGACCTTGGTCTGCTGTCAGGATTTGAAATCTCAAACACAGAACATAGCATAGAGTGAGTGCTCAGTAAACGATGTATGGCAACTACTTCATGACACTATTGTTATCATTGATTCCTGTGAGACCCCAGATGCTGACCTACATTCAGATGGTGCTGGAACTCAGCAAAGCGCCACCACCAGGGGAGTGGGGTGGGGAGGCTACTAGTGACTTGGAGAGTGTCTCATAAACATTTGCGGCTGTGAGAGCATCTGTGTGATATCGCAGAGTGATTTTTGCTTCAGGACTGTGTGTTGACGCTGATGTCACGGCTGCTCTGAGCACCCCAGATACTGTTAACGAGCTGTTCCAAGCCCAGATGCAGTGTTTTCTCACCATATGCTCCACACTGAAGTACATGGTCTCTCAGACAGGGATGGTGTGGAACTCAGAAACCCTGCATGCCCACGTGTGGCACACCTACTCAGAGGAGCCATACTCAACAAACTGCCCCAGTTCTCCTGACTCCAGGAATCCTGTATTCATATGTATGTCATTCATTCATTCATTCATTCATCCAATAGCCAGAGGTAGTGATGGGGCAGCTCCTACGTGGAAGGTACTATGTTAGGCACTGGGGATACAAAGGTGAATGAAGCATTGACTGTAGCTCCCAGGGACTAAGACCAGCCACGATGGGCATAGGCACGAATCATATCATGACATTGCTCTAAGCTCCATAATAGATAGTTATCAAGGACTTTAGGAATGGAAAGGAGTTAGTAAAATATTCGTTAGTATAATTTTTAAAAATTTGCATGCCCAGCACCTAAATACCTTTTCTATTCAAGAGAACTCTAAGAATAGGTGAAGATCAGGTCCCATCTTCTACTGGATGATAGACTGTGAGCACCTGATGTGAATGTCTGCCTCCAATGTGGCTCTTCAGGCTCCTGTATCAAGGTAATTACTCAACACTTCTGTTTCAGTGTGTAGCAGATACCTCATAATACAAGTCCAAAGTCAGACTTGGTACCTTCCCCTGAAACCTGCTTCTTTCCCAGTGTTCTCCAATCCACAGACAACACTTCTATTTAACAGTTGACTCAGGCCAACCATCTTGGAGTCGCTGTGATGCCTCTCTCTCTCTTGCACATGTATCACACCCATCATAAAAGACTTTGTCCCTACTTTTAAAATGTATCCAATTCTAACCACTTCTTACCACATTGTGTGCTGCACTGATGTCTGTGCCACCACCATCTCCAACTTGTTGTCCTGAAATGGCCTCCTAGAAGGTTGCCTTTGTCTGTTCTTGCCATGATCTTGTCTGTTCTCAACAAAGTAGCCAGAAAAAAGTAGCCAGTTAGGATATCATCAGCCAGCAAAGCAGCAAACAATGAAACAAAGAAAGATACTTACACTTTAGGTAACTATTTGGAGTTTTTATTTTATTTTTTAAAAATATATTTATTGATTATGCTATTACAGTTGTCCCATTTCCCCCCCTTCACTCCACTCATCCTGCCCACCCCCTCCCTCCCACATTCCCCCCCTATAGTTCATGTCCATGGGTCATACGTATAAGTTCTTTGGCTTCTACATTTCCTATACTATTCTGACCCCCCCCTGTCTATTTTCCACCTATCATTTATGCTACTTATTCTCTGTACCTTTCCCCCCTCTCTCCCCCTCCCCCTCCCCTGTTGATAACCCTCCATGTGATCTCCATTTCTGTGGTTCTGTTCCTGTTCTAGTTGTTTGTTTAGTTTGCTTTCGTTTTTGGTTTAGGTGTGGTTGTTAATAACTGTGAGTTTGCTGTCATTTTTACTGTTCATATTTTTATCTTCTTTTTCTTAGATAAATCCCTTTAACATTTCATATAATAAGGGCTTGGTGATGATGAACTCCTTTAACTTGACTTTATCTGAGAAGCACTTTATCTGCCCTTCCATTCTAAATGATAGCTTTGCTGGGTACAGTAATCTTGGATGTAGGTCCTTGCCTTTCATGACCTGGAATACTTCTTTCCAGCCCCTTCTTGCCTGTAAGGTCTCTTTTGAGAAATCAGCTGACAGTCTTATGGGAACTCCTTTGTAGGTAACTGTGTCCTTTTCTCTTTCTGCTTTGTGTGAAGACACCTGGTACCTTTTCTTGGGAGTGAATAAATGTTGTCTTCATTCCATGGGTGATGGAAATGAGTTGCTCAAAGTGAGTATGGTTCAGAGATGGGACCCCTAGGTCCCTTCCCACCACCATTCTCTTGGGTTACAGTTCTCTTGGATTAAGATTCTCTCCTTATCTTTCATCTTGGGTAATGTAATTATGATGTGTCTTGGTGTGTTCCTCCTTGGGTCCAGCTTCTTTGGGACTCTCTGAGCTTCCTGGATTTCCTGGAAGTCTATTTCCTTTGCCAGATTAGGGAAGTTCTCCTTCATTATTTGTTCAAATAAGTTTTCAATTTTTTGTTCTTCCTCTTCTCCTTCTAGTACCCCTATAATTTGGATGTTGGATCATTTAAAGATGTCATGGAGGTTCCTAAGCCTCTCTTCGTTTTTTTGAATTCTTGTTTCTTCATTCTTTTCTGGTTGGATGTTTCTTTCTTCCTTTTGGTCCACACCATTGATTTGAGTCCCAGTTTTCTTCCCATCACTATTGGTTCCCTGTACATTTTCCTTTGTTTCTCTTAGCATAGCCTTCATTTTTTCATCTAATTTGCGACCAAATTCAATCAATTGTGTGAGCTTCCTGATTACCAGTGCTTTGAATTGTGCATCTGATATGTTGGCTATCTCTTCGTTGCTTAGTTGTATTTTTTCTGGAGCTTTAATCTGTTTTTTCATTTGGGGCCTTTCTTTTTTTTTTTTTTTTTTTTTTGTCTTGGTGCGCCTGTTATGTAAAGGGGTGGAGCCTTAGGTGTTCACCAGGGTGGGGTAATGCTGGTCGTTGTGCTCTGATGCTGTATGTGGGGGAGGGGTCTGAGAGGGAGGAATGGTGGTTGCTCCACTCTCTGCCGGCTTTCAGTCACTCCCTCCACTACCCACAATCAAATTGCGCCCCTCTGGTGCTGATTCCCAAGTGGGTGGGCTTGTGCATGCTCTAGGTCCCTGTGGGTCTCTCCAACCAACTCTTCTGTGAGGCTGGGAGTTTCTCCTCCTGCTGCCTCAACCCCCACAGGTGTTTTTAATCAGAGGTTTGAGGCTTTATTTCCCCAGGCTGGAGCTCTGGGTTGTTTCGGTCTACTTTGCTCCCCCGCCATCCCTCCCCGTTTATCTATGCACGAATGTGGGGCCACAGGGTCTGCCAGCCCCCACCTTGCTGCAAGTCCTCTCTTCCCCTCCTACCGATCTGGATGAATGTTTCTTCTTTATCTCCTTGGTTGTCGGACTTCCATACAGTTCGATTTTCTGTCAGTTCTGGTTGTTTTTTGTTTTAAATTGTTGTCCTTTTGGTTGTGCAAGGAGGCACAGTGTGTCTATCTACCCTTCCATCTTGGCTGGAAGCACTTTTTCCACATTTTTTATTGTTGTTCAAGTACAGTTGTCTCCATTTTTCCCCAACACTCTCCCCCTACTCCAGCCATCCCCACTTCCCACCCATGATCCTACCCCCCTTTGGCTTTGTCCATCTGTCCTTTATACATGTTCCTGAAAACCCTTCCCCATTTTTCCCCAATTATCCCCTTCCACCTCCCCTCTGGTTATTGTCCGTTTGCTCTTAATTTCAGTGTCTCTGGTTATATTTTGCTTGCTTGTTTGTTTTGTTGATTAGATTCTATTTACAGGTGAGATCATATGGTATTTGTCTTTCACCACCTGGCTGATTTTACTTAGCATAATGCTCTCAAGATCCATCAATGCTGTTACAAAGGGTAGGAGCTCCTTCTTTCTTTCTGCTGCATAGTATTCCATCATGTAAATGTACCATAGTTCTGATCCATTCATTTACTGATGGGCACTTATTTTCTAACTTTCTTACTTTTGCTCATGACCTTTCATTGTGACTGGTCTTTCTGTTTTGCAGGCACATCGAGATATGAGAATATGGGCATGTTGAAACATCAGATCTAATCAAGAAGGACTTAGTTAAAACCATGAAAAAGAAGGAGAATTGGGGTGAAACATTATTGAGAAGGTAGCTGGAAATAAGATCTAAAGCTCAGTTGGGGAGAAGTTGGTCTTGTACAGTAGGAGAGCTGCCTCCTCTACTTTACCAGGAAGAGGGAGACTAGAAGAGGTATAAACATAGTTACCAGATCAAGGGCCCAGGTGAGAATTCATTTAGCAAATATTTATTGAGCACCTGTTGGTTGCCAGGAACTGGTGTTAGACACTGACACTGGTACTGAGTTGGCCAGTGAGCTTGAAAACCAAAGACATGCTCACTCAGGGAGACCTTGAAAACTATCTTTAGTTTCTGAGTCTGCTTCCTTCTGTGTAGAACTGGAATAGTAATGATACCTGCTTTGATGATTAAAATAGTTATTTATGTAATGCTATAAAGAGCTCTCCACCCTAGCCAGTGTGATCAGTTGGTTGGAGCATCATCCCATACACCAAAAGGTTGAAGGTTCAATTCCCAGTCAGAGGATATACCTAGGTTTCAGGTTTGATCTCTGGTCTGGGTTCATGCAGAAGGCAACCAATCTATGTTTCTCTCTCATGCCAATGTTTTTCTCTCTCCCTTCTTCTCTCCCTTCCTCTCTCTCTAAAAGCAATGAAAAAAAGTGTCCTCAGGTGAGAATAAAAATAAAAAGAGCTCTCCATTTATCAGATCAGTTTAGGAAAGGAGAACTGCTACTTCATAAATTTCAAGCTTTTCCTGAATATCTTCTTACTGTTCAAAACTCCTAGTTAACTCATGCCACAACAATGGTATATTGGCTCAATGAAACAGCCTTATCATGCTTGTCCCAAATGCAGGAACTCTCCTAATTTACATGGTTTATTCATTTATAACATGATAATCAAAGCCATTCAGGGTCTTCTGTGCCTCTTTACCTTCTCCAGTACCTCCTCTCATTCTCTTCTGCACCAAGCACTGAACTAGGCACACATGTCCTCTCCCCTACACACTGGCTTATAGGCTGAGTACCATTTCATCCATGATACTTACAAGACTCAAGATCTTGACAGACTATATATAGCACTTAGCCAAAGTGAAGGAGGTGAATTTGAATGGAACTTAATGTAAAGACAAACACTGAGGTCTAGAAGTGAATGGCAGAGGACCGAGGAGAAGAGAAACCTACCAGCGATTCTTATACAAAAGAAACATGCAACAAAGTCAACAAAAATACATCTGAAGGACAAAACTCTAGAAAGGCCCATGTAAAGATATCTATCTTTAGGTATTTACTGTTTATTTAATGGTTTCACAACAGGACATGAGATTCTTGATAAGAGAATATAGCTCTCCAATTGAAATAAAGATAGAAAGTCAGTATGTTCCTTAAACTCTGGCTGAACTAGCAGTAGTTCCCTCATTGGTCATCATCCTCCAGATCAGGAAGTATGGTTGGTGATAGTGGCTTGAATCAAAGTATCCTTTTTTTCTAGATCAGTTTCTTAGTTCCCATACTATTCAGTTTGGTCAAATGTAAATATTTTTTCCTTGCTGTTCTCTAAGAAGTGCTTTGCCAATGACCTTATGCCCTTGGTTTAAGTTTTAAAAATTCTGGCCTTACTGGGCATTGTTCTAAGTGATTTGCCTGCATTATCACATTTCATCTTCATTACAGTTCTATGAGGGAGGGACTCTGCAGTCCAGAGTCCAATCTGGATTGCTCCTATGCAATCCAGATTCTATGCTAAATGCTCTACAAAAATTAACCCAGATTTTTAGATGAGAAAGTTGAGGCTCAAAGTAGGTTAAGTAACTTCATGGAGGTGATGAGGGTAGTCACAATTCTTAAAACATATACATGTGACTCCCCAAGGCTGTGTTGCTTAGCCCTGTCCCTTCAAATGAGACAGTTAAATCTAGCATAAGACACACAGACACAAAAATATGAAGACATTCAAAATACTTTGAAGAATACGTTAGTCCAACATGAGCATGATTATGGCCAAGGCTGTTGCTTTGATTTGAAAACTCCATGCTGCCCAACCATTATGCTCTAACAACACCTAACTGTGATTTTCTCTACCAGGCAAATTTCTCTCGCCTAATAACAGTGCTTTCTGAGAAAGCTCAAAACCCAGTAGCAATTAATTATTGACAGAGCATGTGAATTAGAGATAAAAGAAAAGTCATTCTTTCTCTATACATGCCATAGTAAATAAATTTAATTATGGTAGAGGAAGCTAAGGGATCTTTGCTTGTATTAAGCTTTATTAGCCGAGACATTTAAAAGCATGTCATTATAACAAAGAGGTCTTGTGTAATCCTGAATGTACCACTTTGGTGCAAGGCTTGGAAGTGAATAGACTTAATGGAGCACGTGGTGGCAGATGGCCTGCTGTGCTGACAGGTATTGAACAGGTTTATTGTCAATTAACTTTGGTCTACATATGCCTATAGCAAATTGACTGTATAATAGAATCTTGAGCCTCAGTTTATCACTGATAGGCCTGCCACTTTGGGATTGGGGGGACAAATAGCATCCAAGTCCTTTAATATCTTGAAGCTCCCAAATGAAACAAGGCCACTGTGAGGGTGAACATAGGTGGAGGGATGGATCTGAAGAAGCAACCTTGGGAAGAGATATGGGCCATTGTGTAGGGTTGATTACTGGCTCATTGGGCAACCCTAGAACAAAGAAGGAAGGAATCCCATTTGTAGAACCAAACCTGTGTAGATGTTATCATGCTATATGCCTTTTTATTCTCAGCTGAACTTGAAGTATACTTTAGGCTTTTACCAATGAGGGTAAGAAGATTCAGGGATGTGATTCAGCTTGCTGTGGTCACAAAGTCTATCTCATACTCTGTCTCTGAGCTTCAGTTTCCTCGTTTGCACAACAAGGCCCTCAGACTAAGTCAGGGGACAGCAGACTCTGCCAAAGGGCCTGAGAGTAAGTATGTTTGGCTTTGTGTCATGTGGTCTTGTTGCAACTGCTCAACACTGCTGTGTGCTAAAGCATCCCTACGCAACACATAAAGGAATGGGTGTGGCTGTGTCCCAATGAAAGTTTATTTATAAGCATTGAAATTCCAATTTTATATAATATTCATGCATTGCAAAATGTTATTATTATTCTGTTTTTTCCAACCATTTAAAGATTTAACATCATTCTTAACTGGAGGCATTATAAAAACAGAAGGAGGTAGTAGTTTGCCAACCCCTAGACTAGATAGTCTTTGAGGTTTTTGTTGAGCTCCAACATTTTCTAAAAGCTGCTACAATAATAATAATAACTTAGATTTATTAAGCTCCTATGCAATCCAGATTCTATGCTAAATGCTCTACAAGCATCATCTCCCTTAATCGTCATATTGCAGGTTGAAGTAGGCACTATTGTTATCTCCATTTCTGAGATTATAAAGCTAGTACATAGAGAAATTAAATGTATATTTAGCTTAAACAGAACTGGTAACAGGTAGAGCAACAGTTTAAATCCAGATGTATAAGGCTCCCAACCATGAAACCCTAAGCCTTATGCTGCCTTTTTTAATAATTCCGTACTTAGAACTCTAGTGGGACATGTAGTTAAAAAGAACTTCCAAGTGTTTATCAATGAAGTTGGTAGCTCCCCATGAGACTATTTATATCAGGCATTTTGTGCAAAAAGTTAAAATATTTCTGGACAGGAATAACCACTCTTTTCTTTTTTCTCTCTCTTCCAGAAATGTGATGCCTAAGACTGTGGATGGGCAGATAACCATGGAGAAGACGCCAAGTTACTTTGTGACAAATGAGGCACCTAAGCGCATCCACTCCATGGCCAAGGACATCAAACTGATTGTAGTGGTGAGAAACCCGGTGACCAGGGCCATCTCCGACTACACGCAGACATTGTCAAAGAAGCCTGAGATTCCCACCTTTGAGGTGCTTGCCTTCAAAAACCGGACCCTGGGGCTGATAGATGCCTCCTGGAGTGCCATCCGCATAGGGATCTATGCTCTGCACCTGGAGAACTGGCTCCAGTACTTCCCCCTCTCCCAGATCCTCTTTGTCAGTGGGGAGCGACTCATAGTAGACCCCGCTGGAGAAATGGCCAAAGTACAGGATTTTCTAGGCCTCACACGTGTTGTGACTGAGAAACATTTCTACTTCAATAAAACCAAGGGATTCCCTTGTCTCAAGAAGCCAGAAGACAGCAGCGCCCCAAGATGCTTAGGCAAGAGCAAAGGTCGGACTCATCCCCGCATCGACCCGGATGTGATCCACAGACTGCAGAAATTCTACAAGCCCTTCAACGTTATGTTTTACCAAATGACTGGCCAAGATTTCCAGTGGGAACAGGAAGAGGGTGACAAATAAGGCTAGAGATGTGAAGGAAGGTTAGGGAGTAGCTAAGGAGAACACTTACCAGAATCCTGAATCCCCCAGGATCTGAAGCTTAAGCCTTGCTGGGGTGCCACCTAGACTCCTCCTTTGTCTGGTCAGGATTGCTTCCCTATGGAGTAGCCAGGCCTGCCTGGGCAGAGGCATCTGGTTGACTACACGGCCACCAGAATCTACTGCTAATTCTTGTCTTCTACTAGTTAATAGCGTCTAAGACAGGATTGAATAGCTGTCAGGGTTGAAGATAGTGCCATGAATGTTTAAGGGAAAAAGAGGAAGGCCTATTTGGGGGGGCTTTTACCTTGCTTTGGGAAGCCCAAGCTCTAGCCCTGTGTCTGGTCCAGGCCCCTGCTGTATAAACCTCGGCTGTGGCATCTCTCCAGAATGCTGACTGAGTGCTCCAGGTCTCCCAGGGGCAGGGTCATCACTAGTTGTCTCTAGCTTTCCTGAAAGTTCTCATCCCACAACCCTGTGACTTCCTTCCTCCACACCTTATGAAGGGAGGGGCATGCACATTTCTCACCAAAAAAAACTGATACCCCTGGGAACCCTTCTAAGAGCCTTCTGAGGAGGGTTGGGTCTCTCTCTTCATGAGTATCTGGGTGCCAGAGAAGCTTAGCTTATGCCCCTGTATTAGACTCAGGCCCATGCTACCGTCCGAGCCATGCGGCAGCAGCTAAGTTCAGAGCCCCGAGCTTGGTAAAGATGAATGCCATCTCTGGGAGTGAAAAAAAAGAAAGCCAGTCCTCTTGTGGGTGAGGTCTCCACACCTGCAGGTCCTCCCCCCAAGCACCATGGTTCTGAGACATGCTTTTGGGGTAGGCTCTGTCCCTTAGGGTTCCTGGAGGGGCAAGGACCAGAACAGGGGACCAGTCACCATTGTCTATTTTGTTGCACCGTGTCCCACCATGGCCATCTCATGCTTCATTTGCTCTATTCAGAGACAGCACATATTGGGGAATGACAAGAGGGCTGACTCCACTTGTCACATCCAGTTTATGGGGGCGGGGGAAAGCAAGGGCTGTCTGGGACACCCCCTTCAAGGGCTGCTGACTAAAATGTCCCTTCCCATTAGTTTGATTTGATCACAACGCAGCATTTGACATAAAGCTCTTGTTGACAGATCTCCCAAACCAGGAACTGTACTGGTAAAATTGGTAACATGTATGAGTGGGGGGAGTTAATGCTGTTCAGCTGTTATTAAACTGTCATTCTCCTGCTAAATGAAAACTGTGTTGTTATAAAGCTTAATGCAACCCGATCAATGTGTTTTGATGGCATGTTTCTGTGGTTCACCTCCAACCCCACCCCTACTCTCAGATTCTGGGAGTGTCCCTTGTCTGCGATGGCTGGAAGGACTCAGAGTGGACAGTCTTCTAGGGGTCTTGTCTGCAGAGCTGGAGGACCCTTGAAATAATACAAAGGAAGTGGATCCTGCAAGGGGTGCCTTTTTCCCAATCTTAACTGGCCCCTGGTGAGGAATGAATTGATGTGCCAGATTCACAAAAAGCCTACAAATAATTTTTTCCAGATAAGAATATTGTTATTGAGCTGAAGGCAACATATTTATACCTTCACTACCAAAATAAAAGAGTATATAGATAAAAATATACATGCACACTTATTTCAAGAAAGAAAATGCATAACCACATGCTTTTTCAGAACAATGTATGGTGGACTGCTGATATGGGGCCTTTTTTTATACTATGAGCAATGAGTGAGTCCAGTTACACATCAGAGTCAGCTGTGGGGTTGTTCAAGCTATAGCCTTCTGAGCCCCATTCCAGAATTCTTGAGGAATCAGAATCTCCAGGTTGGGCTCAGGCATCTGTCCTTTCAAAATATTTGTATGTAAGCTGGGGTTGCGAACAATAGAAGGAAAATCTTACCTGTGTATTTCTTTGCCCTCCCATCCTCCTTCCCACCCTCATGCACTTTTGTGGTACTATTTCCAAAAGAAGTGGTCCCCAGAGTTTTATGGTTTCCTTGGGGGAACGTGGTCTCTTTAGGTGGGGAGTCCAATGGGGTCTAGGTAAGGAGTGATTTTTATAACTTACAAGGTTAAAGGAGCAACTGGTTGTAGAAAAGCTTTACTGATGACTTTCCACCCACTAAGAACGACCATTTCTCTAACCTCCCCTCATCTCTTCTATCCTGAGTTGACACATGTTAACTCAGCCCCTCAGTCACAGCTACTCTTCATGTCCCATCTCCCTGACAGTCTGCATGTCCTCATAAAATCACAACATCAAGACTGTATGTGCTGCTTAAAGAGAAACCTAGTCCATATGTGTGCTCACATACATGGCAAATTAATCCATTTTTAATATGGTTAGCTGATGGTTAAAAGCCATTCTCACCTGGGAAAGAAGTGGGGAACACACCCTTAGCACATTTATACCCTCTTGCATATAATAGTAGGCTAATATTTTCTGGAGAAATAGGGCAGAGGCCTAAGCCTTGAGATCTGAAGGATTTTTATCTTAACAGTCTGTTTGATGACACGGTTGAAAGCTCATGGTTCTGAAAAGAAATTCAAATTTGACATGTTTAAGTTCCGTTTTCTGCATTGTCTACTCCCCCTTGATCCCCATGACTCCAGGAGTGAGCCACTAAGCCATGTCTGCTTTGTCAGTGGGGAAACTTGACAAAAGAATTATTTCCTATCCAGAAAAGCTAAGTCAATCTGATAGAATGGAGTCAGGATAATAATATTTCCACCCTATTTAAATGTGAGCATTGCAACTCACAGGAGAATGAATTTTGTATTTGATTTTGATTAGCAAAGCATAAATTATATTAAATTTTCTGTTCCCCTTCCTTCCCTCAAATGGATGATTTACAGCTGTGGAAAGACTGCTGCATGAGGTTCAAGACCAGAAAAGGAGACTCCATCCTTCTGGGTAGTACTGCTGCCATTGCTCCCACACTTATCTCCTTTGCCAGGGTCATTCTGTACCTGAAAGGTATGAAAGCCTCAACCTTGACATTTATACCTACCAGCTCTAAACACAGCAACAATAATAACAAAAACATTCAGCAGCCCCATTGATCTTTTGACTTGAGAGCAGTAAAGATGTGGCCATTCCTAGCAACTCTTTGTAACCTTTGGGAGCCTCTCACCTGAATTTTAAGTTGAGGAGAGTGTGGACTGCTCCATTCCATGACACTAGGACTCCTACTCTGAACCTCACTTCTTTAAAACCTCAACTCCTTAGTTCTTCCAGTTCCATGATGTTTCTGCCCCCTCCCATTTGCCCACCCTCTTCCTCCTTATTCCCCCTAAAAAGGTGTCTGCCTCATGACAATCAGAAGAAATGTAGCTGGTTTTATCCTGGCCTTTATCGATGTCTTCAACAAGTAGCATTGCCCATCCAAACCTTAGTTTTCATATCTCTAATATGGGTTTATTCAATTCCTACTGGCTTATCACCAGAGTTTCTGTGATAACTAAAATGAAGGGAAGATACTTTTAAAAAATAAGGTGCTTCATTGACACAGTGGAGAATGATGATGTTGGTGATGCTGATATGAAGATGAAGGAGGAAGAGGAGTAGGAGAAGGGAGGAGCACCTTCATATACCTTCCAGAACAACATGCCTCTGTAGTATTTCAAGGGTATAGCTTTCTCAGACTGGACAATTATAAGAATGCTCAGAGAAAGTGATTTTGCCCAAAACTAAGGTCAGAAAAAAACCCTCTATAAATAGCACAGAACTGGCTGGATTTCTGGCATTCAAATACAAAAAACTTTTCAGGACCTCCCCCCCCCCCACACACACACACAGACAGACATGGTCTCTCACTCTGGTCTTTTCCTGGCTCCACACTCAAGATCCTTTCAGATACAACAAGGCACCATGGCTTATTCACATGAGGCCAAACAGATCCTCTTGAGGTAGAAATGGGGGTGATGTTTTCAAGCTCCCGAGCTTTGAATTCTGTGCCTGGAGCTTGACTCCTAAATGTTGACATGGATGACACAGAAGGTTGAGAACCAGAGCAGTGCTTGGGAGCAAGTCTCAGGTGGTTCTGGGAATAAACTGGGGTTGGGGGATCTCCTCAGACTCTTTAATACATTGGGGTGGGGAAAGATGAGTTCATATGATTTCTCACTTCTCAAAGGTGTGAGCATGTGTCATTTCCAGATATAAGAGATATATGAAACCACTCTTTTAAATTGTGAAAATATGTAACGAGGTAATGAGTACATCATCTGTCATTGAGGCAACAAAGGCAGACCAAGAAAATGTATGGTGTCAACAGATAGAACATGGGCAGGAATCTGTAGTGTCCCTGGACCCAGGTATATACCACTGCTTTAGAATTAATCATCTTTCATTGAGGCTTTTATTCTACAAATATGTGTAGAGTGACCAAGTAGCAAGAGATAAGGACGTGAGCAAAACTGATTTGCCCTGACAGGGCTCCTAGCTTACTGGGCAAGATAGAAGATAAATACATACAGTAAATGTATACACTGTTATGAGAGAGATGCACAAAGTGCTATGGAAACATGAACTGGGGGATGGGGCAGTGAGAGAAAAAGGACCACCAAGAACTAATGTTATTAAAGATACAACAGTCAGCAGAATTTTGCCTCATCCCACATCATAAGACAATTCTTATGCTCCAGAGTTAGGTTAAAGCACAAACAGGTAAATACTATCAAAATAAAAGAAATAAAAAAACACAAACTGGGTAATTAAGACAGCTATTAGGTAGATATTTGGAAGAAAAAAAGAGAGAAGTACCTATGAGGAACATTACTTTCAAGGATAATTTCTCCCTAAAGGGAAACTGTTGTCTCTTTTCTTTAAGTGGTTACTTAAGGCCAAGCCACTAATAGGGGACATAGTCCTTCCAAACACCATCCCCCACCCCACCACCACTACCTATAGTTTCCTTATAATTGTCTAAGGCCAAGTCACAGGATGACCCTCTTCCCTTAGCTTTCAGGTACCCTCTTCCCTTAGCTTTTAGATGTTTGTTGGCTCAAACATCAAGAAGGAAAACAGACCAATAGACATCCAACATCTCTGAAAATGTGCTAAAATCAATACTAGTTAAAATAGAAACATACTTACACACTGACATATCTTAAATGAGATTACGAGATAATATGGATTTGTTCCCTAGGCATGATTCATAAATCTTACCCCCATGTTTGCAGATGAGGACATTGATGGCTTGGGAATTTAAGGGTTATTTCCAAAGTTCCAAAGCAATTCAATGACTGAAGTAAAACCACAGCACAGGTTGCTGCACTGAGGGTAACAGGAGAGACATGTGCCAGTACAGCCTGCTCTGAATAACCACAGTAAACACGATTTTAAAGGGTATTTTTATAATATTTTCTCTAAGCCCAAGAAAGGTCAGTTTGAATTCCATTCTAATCTTCGTGGACCACTTGGAAAAGGGTGATTCTGAAGTAGAATAATGACCTATCTCAATCTCATCCTTGAGGCAATGAGTATGCTAGAGCTAGAATGGTTGATTTTGTTTTGGGGTCAGAAAGAGCCCTCTCACAGCTGCTTATGGTTCCAAGCAGGCCCAGAAAAACCCTATTGCTGTGCTAATTATGGGGCACCAGTAGGACTGAATGTGAGATGTAGAGCTCATTTGGGTTGACTTCTCACTGGCTAGTCTAGGGCATAACAAACCCATTTCCTGGTCATTGGTCCAAGATAAAGATCTACATTAACACTGAGACCCAGAGCAGTGCACACCGCTCTCCTTAGCCACCTGGCCCCAGAAGTACTTCCTCACAGGTTTTCTGGACAATTTCTTTTCCTAATTAATTTCTTGTTCTTTGCTGTTACCTTCCAGCACCCATATCTCACTGAATCTACTTACAGAAGCCTCCCCTTACAGAGATGCCCAATTATCTATCCCATGTGCCTCGGGAACCTGGATCCTGTAATATTTCTCTAGGAGGGGCTATAAATAAATAAATAAATAAATAAATAAATAAACAAACAAATAAATAAATGCAATGGAAATTTAGGGAGACCTTCAGGGGTCTCTGAGAACTAGAAAAAGTTAATGCAGGAAACCAGATGCAGGCCAACAGAGTGGGGCTGAGAAATTTGGTGTGAAGGACCCTCAGGGTTCATGTCTTATACCCTGCTGGGCTGAGAGGCTTCCTGAGTTCTGCAAAGAACACATCTTTGGGTGGACCTCCATTAGTGTGTTTGACCAGTTCACATAACTTCCCATTGTGCTTTGCTCACCATTCATTCTGTTGGTGAACCAAGGGAGGCAGCAAACTGATGTTCCAAGAAGGCCATTGGGAATCATGTCTGTACAGAATTAACTAAATTAGACACAAGAAGGAAATTTTTGGCAGCAATGCTTGTTACAGCAAACCAAGAAGGCTCTGAAATCCTCATTTATTCCATTCACCCCTTATTTGCTAAGTGTTTATGGGTCATAGCTGGGCTCTGTGTTAAGGACGGGTTTTGAACAAGAGGTCCTATCACTGTTTCTCATGACACTTACATAAGAGAAAGATGCTCATCTGTCTGGAAAGGTACAAGAACAATCCAACCCATAAGTAATACTGGATTGGATGCTCAGTTCTAGAATTTGATTATTAAAGGGGTCTTGGCCTGTAGAAGATGCTGTATATCTCCTTCCTTTAAGTCTCAACTTAAGAAAAGGGTTGTTACTAAGTGTTTTGAAATTTCTAACTTTGCTGGGGTTTTTTTTTAAATCTCTCCTTACCTGGAAGAAACACAAAATATCCTGGGGCGGGGGTGGGGGAGGATTGAAATGAGCTGGAAAGGCAGGATGAGGCTGGAAGCAGGTTGGGAAAATGACTAATTGTGGTCCTTAAAAGGTTAGGAGTCTGTAGTTCCATGTCCTGCTTGCCTCTACATGGACCCACAGAACAGAGATGGGACTGTGTGTGTGGGACCAGCAGCCTTCACACAGCTCTGCACCCAGTGGAAGGATAGAGTCTTTTTTCCTAAAAAAAAATTCAAAAAGCCCAATCCCCTCTGTCACATCTTTACTTGCAGCTTGGTGACAACAGTCACCAAATATCCTTTTTAACAAAGGATATTTCCCCTACATGTCTTTAGGGACTCAAGTTTTTGTTACCAGTTTATTTCTAAGATTATGGGAACAGCTTTGGGAAGATCAAAAATCTACAATAAATGGCATAAAGAAAAAAATGTGTGTTCTTTCTGATAATTCATGGGGAAAGCCATATTAAACAGCCACTTTGGTTCCCTCTATCCCAAGAGAAAAGACAGATAGCATTCCAGGTGACAGCTGCAGATTCCATGTGGCTTTGATGATCAAAAAAGCAAGACTTTCTGAAGG
This sequence comes from Desmodus rotundus, assembly GCF_022682495.2. Taxonomy (NCBI): domain Eukaryota; kingdom Metazoa; phylum Chordata; class Mammalia; order Chiroptera; family Phyllostomidae; genus Desmodus; species Desmodus rotundus. The sequence goes on from NC_071387.1 coordinate 93,506,297, forward strand.
ATCATTAGATAGCCTCTTTCCCATCATTTAGAGAAGAAAAGATTTCTTAGTTTTGATTCCAGTAGAAGTGCCTGCAAAGGGTCCCAGGGGAGAGGATCTTCTTGGAATGCCTGTGCAAAGTAGTTCGGAAATAAGAGCTTTCATTACCCTGCTGTGCTGCTGAGAGGGAAGAAATGACAAAACATAAACTGGGAGCTGTTTATGCCCTCGGCAGCACATCCGATGACCTAGTCTAAATCACAGACTGCAGACCAGCCCCACAGCCAGGATGGATCCCATCATCCATTCATTCTGCTCTGGTGCTCTGGGCAGAGTGCAGACTGGGATCTCTATAAATCTCTGGTTTCTAACTTCAGCTATGCTCTCAGTTCTGCTCTTTATTCCTTTCATTTTCCCTGGGAGCTCTTTTCCCAGGCTTCTTATATTTGTTTCAAATATTTCCACCTTTTTCAAGCTCTCTACCCCTGCCCAGACTTCCTCCTCTTGTTCTCCTGGTCAAGGAAGTTGGCTGAATGGAGAAAGTTGAGGTTTTCTCTCTGCTTCTAGACATGACGTCCCTTATGCATCAGATGGAGAAAGTGACAGTGCCCACTTCCCAGGACAGTTACGAGAACTGAGTCAGATGATAGATTCAGGGAGCTTACAAGAGGGACTGGTCAAAAGAAAGAGCTCGATAGGCTTGCTATGATTTTTATTATTATAAATTTAAAAAATCATCAGCAATGGCGGGATCCTAACTTCCTCCACATGTCATCATTTCATCCTTTTGCCTTGGATACCTACCTCTTTACCCTTTGCTTAATGTCACTTTAACTGGAAATGACAGACAGCACAATTCAAGTAAGATGAAGGTCTAAAGGAAATTTACTGGCTCATGTAACTGAAATTTCCAAGAGGTGAATGGTTTAAGGTCTGGCTGCATTCCAGGAGCTCTTTTCCAGTCCCCTCTCTTTTACCCTGTCTGTCTTCCAATAATTTGTCTCCCCTGACCTCTTTCACATGACCAAAATCTTATCATTCTGGGTCTCTTCACATGATATTATTGTGGTTTCTTGCAGTTGAGCCTACACCACTCATAATTGCACAGAAACATGTTTTCCTAAGAGCTCCACCAATAATGGGTCATATGATTACTCACGAACCAATCATATAGCCAAGGCCCTAAAGCACTTTTCTAACCTGACTTAAGACACACTTGGGGACTAGGCAGAGCCAGCCTCTCCCCTCACAACTTGAGAAGCATAATTATTGAATGGGGCTGAATGATTCCAAAAGGAGATGCTAGGAAAACCAGTAAAATGTTTTCTTGATTCCCTATTGCCTACATGATAGATTCCAAATTCCTTAGCTTAGCCCAGGGGTGTCAAACTCATTTTCACTGGGGGCCACATCAGCCTCATGGTGTGGCGCCTTTAAAGGGCCGAATGTAATTTTAGGACTGTATAAATGTAACTACTCTTTAACAGTTAAGCAAGAGCTCAGCGCTGCTGTTGGGTAGAAAGAAGGTGCAGGGCCAGATTCGGCCCTCAGGCCTTGTGTTTGCCACTTGTGGCTTAGCCCACGAGGATTTTTATAACCTGTCTCCAAACCCTGCTCCAGCCTCCTCCCAGGCAACTACTGCATTCTCTGGGCTCCTGCCACACTGATTTGTCATTATCCCTACAAGGCTAATTTATACTAGTGATACCTTCCCTACACCAACTCTTTCTTTTCCTGCAAAATAGTACTCATGCTTAAAGACCAGATGGAACTTCTTGCCAGTTACTTCTTGCTGGAGTAAGTCCCCTCCCATTTATGGAGTTCCTCCTTCTCTAAAACAACCATTATATCATTGTATTCCATTGAAATAGAGAGGCTATTCCTAATGGACATCCAGTGTTACTGAGAATGACCTTGGAAAGAGGCCCTCAAAGACATTATTCCACCAAAGCACTCTCTAGTTCTTGATCTTACCAAGTGCTTTGTGATCAGAGAGAGAGAACAGAGCCCTTTACCCAGAGAGAAATGATAACATTGTGAAAATGAATAAAGGAAACTGAATTTGAGATGGAGTTGGGAAGCCATGAAGGGAGCACTCTCACACACTATCAACCATTACAGCTTGCATGGTCCACAAGAGAGAAGGAAGATTTCTTCTCTGCCCAGAGATAGCAGGCTGCGCTTGCTACAGCCAATGAGAGGATGTCACCATTTCCAACTCTTTCCTCCAATGAACTTTTGTTAAAACAACCCCTCATACTTCCTCATTTCCTTTGTAAAAGAACACTTGTCTCCTTTGTTGTCTGGACCTACCTATGGTTCCTCACAGTTTGCTTGTCCCAAGTTGCAGTTCCTCTGCTATTCCCAAATATAATCATTTACTACTCAGTAACATTTGATGTTTAATATTTAAGACTTCCAAAATCTTCTCAGACATGATTTTATTAGACTGTGGGGAAATGGCCCAAATAATCTGTCACCCAGGGGAAAATTATTGGACTTCACCAGGCTCTTAACAATTAATTCTAATAATTCCAAAAATTGAAGAAAAGTAATAAAAGGAGTATTAGGGACACATTTTTGTTGAGCAGTTCAAATGTTTGTATGATGCATAATATTGATCCTCAAACCAAATTCAGCTTGCAGAAATATTTGTATGTGCCCTGCACAATTTTACTGTTTTTAAATAGAATTGGTGTGGGTCACTACTCACCCCAAGCCCCACAAGTCCTTAGAGTCTTATTTCAGCTTAATTTACGTGTGCCTGCTTCTAAAAGTTTTAAAATTTAACGACACAGATAAGGAGTTTTGAAAAAGGTACAGGATGAGTTTTCTGGGCCCATATGTCATAGTATTCATGTGACATTCACACTTAACAATATTAAGGGAAATGATAATACCCAGAATCTTGATAGCATTTTCCAGTTATTTTTATTTTTATATTTTGATTATGCAGTTACAGTTGTCCCATTTTTTTTCCTCAGCCACCCTTCCCTCCAGCAATCCACCCCCTTTAGTTCATGTCCATGGTTTGTGCATGTAAGTTCTTTGGCTTCTCCCTTACCTATACTATTCTTAACATCTCCTTGTCTATTTTGTTCTTACCCATTATGCTTCTTGATCCCTGCACCATTTTCCCCATTCTTCCCTTTCCCCCTCCCAGTTGATAACCCTCCAAATGATCTCCAAATCTATGATTGTGTTCCTGTTCTGGTTGTTTGCTTAGTTTGTTTTTGGTTTTGGTTTTGTCTTTAGATTCAATTGTTGATAGTTGTGAGGTTTTTGGCATTTTAATGATCATAGTTTTGATCCTTTTTTTGTGAAATAAGTCCTTTTAACATTTCATGTAATAATGGCTTAGCGATGATGAATTCCTTTAGCTTTACATAGTCTGAGAAGCATGTTATCTGCCCTTCCATTCTAAATGATAGATTTTCTGGATAGAGTAATCTTGGTTTTCTTCACACTGAATGCTTCTTGCCAGCCCCCTCTACCCTGCAAAGTTTCTTTTGAGAAATCAGTTGAGAGTCTTATGGGAACTCCTTTGTAGGTGACTGTCTCCTTTTCTCTTGCTGCTTGTAAGATTCTCTCTCTATCATTAACCCTTGGCATTTTAATTATGATGTGTCTTGGAGTGGGTCTCTTTGGGTCCAACTTTATTGGGACTCTCTGTGCTTCCTGGACTTGCATGTCTATTTACTTGGCCAAATTACCAAAGTTTTCTTTCATTAATTTTTCAAATACATTTCCAACTTCTTGCTCTTTTTCTTTTCCTTCTGGCACCCATATGAGGTGAATGTTGGACCTCTTGAAGTTGTCCTGGAGGCTGCTTGTACTACCCTGATTTTTTTGGTTTATTTTTTCTTCTTGTTGTTCTGATTAGATGTTTTTTGCTTTCTTATGTTCCAAATTATTGATTTGATTCTCAGCTTAATCCACTCTACTGTTGTTTCCCTGTGAATTGTTCTTTATTTCAATTAGTGAATCTGACTTTTTTTATGTGGCTGAGGTCCTCACTAAGTTCTTTGAGCATCCTTATAACCAGTGTTTTGAACTCTGCATGGATAGATTGATTATCTCCATTTCATTTAGTTCTTTTTCTGAAGTTTTGATCTGTTCTTTCATTTGGGCCATGTTTCTTTGTCTCATCATTTTGGCAGCCTACCTGTGTTTCTTTCTATGTATTAGGTAGAGTTGCTTTAACTCCATGTCTTGGTGGGACGGCCTAATATAGTAGGTGTTCTGCAGGGTCCAGTGGCATAGCCCACCCTATCACCCAAGCTGGGTACTCAAGATGCACTCTTTGTGTAAGCTGAGTACACCTACTTCTTGTAGTTGAGCCTTGGATGCTGTTGGCAGTCAATGGGAGAGATTTGCCCAGGCCAGTCGGCTGCAAGGACTGGCTGTGACCACTTACCACCAAACCTCCACCCTCCATGAAGGAACAGCTGTGCAGGAATAAGGTGGCAGTGCTTTGAAGTGATCTATAGCTGTCCACTGGGTGTGCTGGCCCTGGGGTTTCCTGAATGGTGAAGGCCAAAGTCAGCTCCCACCAGTGTTTTGCCCAGGGCTGCCCTTCCTGAGCTATAAAGCAATCTGAGAAGGCTGGTACTTGGGCTGTGCTTGGAGATTCCCAGGTGAAGCCAAGCTGTGAAACTAATCTAGTTGCTGTTGGGGTTCAGCCTGGGGCTCACTGAGGCCAGCTGTTACTTGTTTGAGAAGATTTAGGAAGTTGTGAAGCATGATCCAAGACCAAGTATTCATATGGAAAAATAGTTTGGGTACACCCATAATTGGGTAGCATGGAGTCTCCATGGATCTCTAGGGCAGTTCAAACAGTGTTAGCCAGGTTGATGGAGTCAGATATGGCATCAGCCTGCTGGCTCCATGGTTCTGTGGGAGGAGGCTCAGAAAAGGGACAATTGTTTCTGTTTGCCCTGATGCCAGACACTTCAGCCTTTCCCAGTATGCCACTGGTGTCCTTCAGACTGCCACCCTGGCACTGGAGCTCAGAGTGAGTGAGTCTAAGTAGGTCAGTCTGTGTATGGGTTCTTTAAGAAGAAATGATTGGGGCTCCAGCAGTTTCTTCCACTAACTCTTTCCCCACTGGTTTTTGCAGCCAGAAGTTACAGGGACTTATCCTCTTGGCACCAGAATCCTGGGCTGGGGGACTTGGTGTAGGACTGGACCTTCTCACTCCTGGGATATCCTCCTGAACTTTTATCCACTACATATGGGTGAGAGACCAGGCTATTCTGCACCTGCACCCTTCCAACCATCTCAATGGATGTAGTTTCTTTAACTCCATAGTTGTCAGACTTCCATTCAACTTGATTTCTGATGGGTCTGAGTGATGGTTGTTCTATAATTTAATTGGAATTTTGATGTGGTTGTGGGAAGAGGCAAGCCATGTCTGCCTATGCCACCATCTTGCCAGAAGCTCCAATTTTTTTTTCCAGAGCACATTCTCTTGTTTTTCTAACAGCATCCCTAGAAGGCATTGGTTCTTAAACTCAAACACATATGCACATAACTAGTACCCCAAAATTTATGAAAATACAAATATCTGTTTTACACCCTTAGAGATTCTTTCTGTAGTTTTGAGGAGGAGCCCGAAAGGTTGTGTTTCTCACAAGCTTCCAAGGGTGTTGATGCTGCTGATCCAAGGACCAATGCTCAGGAGCAGGGGAAAGATGATCTCACCCATTTCACAGATGCAGAAACTAGTTGTCATCTACAGAAGGTTTAAAAGACAAAGATACATATATCTAATTATCTAGTAAAATGTTTGGTAAATTCATTTCTATCACTCCATTTTTCCATGTAGGTCTGGACTAGCTGGGTAAACAGAGGAAGAATTGAGTGATGGGTTACAATGAATATTTCTACAAGCTCATTAAGCTGTAAATGTATCTGGCCTAATGAGGAAAAATGTTCTTCTCTACTCTCACTACTAAGGTTAAGAACTCCCAAGGTCAAAGCTAGGCCATCTCCAAGCTGCCTTCCTACTACTTTCCCTTGATGTTGATGAAGGATAATTTATTATAGCTGCAAATGGGAGAAGGGAAAGTAGGGGGTGGTAGTGGAGGGAAAGACAGCCCTATCTTCCAACTAATGAAAAGAGCTAATCAAACAATTTTTTAAATGTATTTACCTCTTTAGAGGACCCATGTTTACCTACATTTGGGGCAAGTGATTTCATAGCCTGTTGTGTTGCAGTGCCTGACAAAACCATTGGGGAAAAAATGTATCCACAAAATGGAGAAGTAGTGAACTATAAAATTGCTAATTATTTTCTAGTAAATTTACTTTTAAATAACTTTAAACATCAATTACAGGCACCATTAGGCACCATTAAGCACTGGGTATGTTTACCAAACAAGGGCAGCACATTGCTGATTCCTGTCCCATCCTTACAGACTCATCACCCAATTTCAGCCTCCCCCGTACTCTTCCCCAAGCCCTCCTCACAGACATGGCTTTAGTGTCAAGAGCTGAAATTAAACTCCATAAATAATAGCAGATTGTTTCCATTGAAAGTGCCATCGCCCAGTCAAGCCCCAGGTATCTTAGATGGATAGTTGAGGGGAAAATCTTAATTGTAATTGTCAGTTTTAAGTGAAGTTTCTGGCCCAAGGTTTCTCTAAAATTGCTACATATTAGAATCACCTAGGGAACATAAAAAAAACCACACACACACACACACACAAAACCCTTTATGCCAGAGCTGCATTTCAGGCCAATTACATTAGAACCTTAACTTAAAAAGTTAACTGTAAAAGAAAAAAATTATTTTCAGTATTTCTAATGTGCAACCAGGCATAATGACGACAGACAGCCTCAGCCATCCTCAGGAGGCACACGCGGATCTCTGCCTTCCTCATGTCTCCTGTGTCTCTGGTCAGCTGGAGTTCAGAAGCCATGATGCTTTGGCTCAACTGTATTCACGGGATCTCCTCAGGAGAGTTTCTACCTGACCATCGCATACAAGGCTTTACAGCCATTTATTTATAAGCCCTCTTTCCATGGTGCAATTGAATGTGCTATGTGTTCAGGCAGCCTGTATTCTAGGCCCAACTTGCTTTGGAATCATAAGCAAACCTCAAGTTCCTCACCTGGCAAGCAGGGGTGAAGAGCTGGTGTCCCTACTGTGTGCATCAACTCAGGTGGGAGGCTCAGACTGCATGCTGTGGTGCAATGCCTTCGGGATTTTAACCTGACTCTGTCACTTACTAGTTGTATCACTTGGTCTCACTGTGCCTTATCTCACCTTAGTTACCTCATAAGATTGTTGGGAGGATTAAATCAGTGAATATATGAAAAGATGCTAGATAATAGCTCTCATTAAAAAAAGCACAGTGTCTAATCCAAAGTGTGAGCTCCTCCTCGTTTTCTTGTATATTTCCACAGAAAGGGAAGCTTTGTCCGTGTTTCTAACCTTTCTAAAAAGGGTGTAAGGGGAGCTTCCCCACATCTTTCTTGTTCTTCCCCAAAGGAGGTAGAGTAGACAATATAATTGATGAGAACATGGCATGTGCTGGGCAACATTTGCCAGTAGGTTTGGTCTCTGCTCATTAGTACCAGGGCCTTTTGCTGTCTTAGACCTTTCTGTGCTTACTGAGAAGGACTAGAGGAGGAGAGGACTCTGTTTTCTAGCTTCTTTCCATTAAATTGTGGTTTAATTCTGGGTCTACTACACAGGAAAATGTATACACCCTGAATGTATAGGGAGCAGAATTGGAAACCTTCAGTCTAGGCTCAGGTCCAAACCATTCTTTCCACATTGTCTCCCTTTGTGGAGGGAAGGGACCAAGAAGGGTCTTGGGTATTAATAAAACTGATGGTTGTGTTCTCACTTGGCTATAGGTTTCTGTATTTTCTGTAATCAGACCCTGGAGGAGGATTGAGGTGGGCCTTGAGCACCAGATTCCACCATAGCAAGATGGTTCCATTTTCCCCTCTGTTGGCTCTATCCATGGGATAGAGATTCTGCATAGGTGCTTTGCTGATCATTTCCCCTGTTAAGTCCTCTGTTCTCACATCAGGATCCACATGGACCCTATGCACAGGGCACGTGTATACAATGGCACCATTTCATCATTTTTCCAGTGGATGAGAAGACATGGAATAGTAGAGTGTAGAAGAAGTGGATGGATGCTTACTATGGATCTGGCCACCAGTGTTTGATTATCACATGGCTTCCAATGTGCCATGTCTTGGATACTGAATAGGACTTCCCACACCACTCAAGAATTAGGACATGGATGTTTCCTCCTAGACATGGTGCCTGGAACACTCACCATGATCAATCTGTGAGGCCAACATGTCATCATTTTTGTCCCTTCACCCAGATGCTACTTCTCTCCATATTTATTAACACTGCAGAAAACCTACCATTTCTTAAAGATAATCTTTTTCAGAAAGAGCCTAGAAATTTTGGTAAGGATTGTCTAGGCTGGGCTGGATTGGGTCTTTGATGTGGGTATCAGGTTTTAATAATACAACAAGATCATGTGAATTACCATTATAACTTTAATATCAAATTGTAAATGCTTTCGTTGTGAGCTCAGTGGTGTGAGCTTGGGCCCAGCGAGTGGGATGTTGTAGTGAATTCTCCCCATCAGAGTCTGCATCTCAAGAGAAGCAGCTATGAAAGGAGAGCCCTTGAAGAAAAATTCATACTTTTATTATAACTTTTCTATCATTAAGAATTATAAAATTAATGTAATAACAGCATGGAGAGTTTGGAAAACAGAAGAAAATAACTTAAATACCAAAGCTCTAACACAACCGAAATTTTAGTGTTTGGTCTTTTTTCCCCTTCCATCCCCAATACATAGGAAAGCTATTTATACACATTCACCATTATTGCTTCATTAAATAAATGATCAGTGGCCTCCTATTATGTGTGCAGCTTTCTTTCATGGGTTCAAAGCCAAGGAAGACTCAGTGCCTGGCCTTAACCAGCTCACACTTAGTAGAGGAAACAGACATATATGTAAGTAATTGCACATAAAGAGGTAACTGCACTGATAGAAGTTAAATCTCATATCTGAATACAAGTAATGAAGATAATAGCTTGATTCTTCCTAATGCCTTAAAATCTATCCAACAAATCTAGTGATGTTAGAATCACATGATAACATAGTTCATAACATAATTCATAGACTCAAACTGGGGCAGGGGACACAGAGTGCTTTGACAAAATAGAATTTATTGATGATATTAAAATAAATTAGGAGTCTTCATGTAAAAACCCAGATTTCTGGCTTCTACTGAAAAGCAGAAAATTAGCCAACATCAGGCTAGCCTTTCCTTTGGGAGTATTTGTAATGAAAGTGAGTAGGGTCGGCCCCATTGAAATGAGACAGACACACCTTTTTGCCACAGTCCCGCCTAAGCCACACTGCTCATGACATTACCCGCCTGGCCCACATGGGTGACTTAATCTGTGTCTCTGGGCTTTCCCGTGTTTCTCATATTAGAAAGCCAAGTCCTTATAATGGTTTCCATGATTCTAGTGACAATCCATCTTCCCCTGTGCTATCTGTTAGATCTGGGCAGGCCTAGGAGGAATGAAAATCACCAGGCAAGAAAATGGCACCTTGGGAAGCTGCCTGAAGACCCTACCCAGGAAGATTAGGGTCTGGGGTCAGCCTATGCGGCATAACAGGATGCAGCTTTCACCCAGCAACCAGCTCTAGCTAATCAGACTCTAACACCCCAACTGTACGTTTTTGCACTTAAAAACCCTGATCTAAGAACAACCGAGTGAGTCCCAACGTCCCTTCGTTGGCTCCACTTTCCTCCATGAGTCCTAGCCTCCCTTGGTTGACTCCTCAACCACCCTTGGTTGACCCCACTTTCCTTAGCTCGCTGTGTCTGTCCACTTTCTTGAGTGACTCTGACCTAACACTATCATTGCCTATTAGGGTCTTTATTCTCTTTCTTTACTCCTGCTTATGTCCTTTCTGCAGTCCATGCATGCCAGCATGCTTCTGCCTCTGTGTTCACACTCTCCCTGTTTGGGGTGTTCTTCTCCCCATAGCCTCAAGCTTCCTCTTCTTCCTTCAAGGCTTTGCTAGAAGGTCACCTTCTCACTTATTTAAAATTGCAACCATTTTTTTTCCATTTTAACATACCTTTTCACTTTTACTACCTTTTAATATATTATCCAGATTATTTAATTGTGTATCTTGTTAATCCCCCATCTCTCCCATTAGAATGGCAGAATGGTAATGAGTTCTCAGGGCCTAGAAGGCTACCTGGTACATAGTAGGTGCTCCCTTCATTTTTTCCAACTTTGTTTATTATGGTAAAATACACTACTTAAATTTTATCATTGTAATAATTTTAAAGATAAACGATATTAAATATATTTATAATATTGTGCAACCATCACCACCACCATCTCTATAACTCTTTTATCTTGTAAAACTGAAATTCTGTACCCATTACACTCTCCATTTTACTCTAAACCCCTTCCTGGTTCCTGGCACCCACCACTCTACTTTCTATCTCTATGAACCTGACTACTCTGCCTCGTATGAGCGGAATCACACAGTATTTGTCATTTTGTGACTGGCTTATTCAATGAGCATAATGTCCTCAGAATTCATTTATGTTGTATCATGTGCTAGAACTCTCTTTCTTTTTAATGGTGGTAAATATTTCACTGTATGTATAGAACACATTTTGCTTATCCATTCATCTGTCAGTGGACACCTGGATTGCTTTCACGTTTTAGGTCAATTAATTTGTTTTGAACAAATAAATGACCCTCAATTGGACTGTTGAACTTGAAGACTAGTTTTGGATTTTAGCTCCTTCCTGTGGGCTAACTGGCCTTGGCAAGTCACCGAACTATTTTTGAGTCTCAGTTTCCTTATATGTAAAATTAGTTGGAGGCTTAAGAATCATACATGGATTCATACATATAAATACAAATCATACATATATATATAAACTTTTTCTGCCTCAGTTTCCTCACCTATAAATTGGGGCCTTCCAGACTGTCTCCTCTTAGACTAGTTAGGAGCAATAAAGAGGACAGTGTGTGGAGGGTGCATCCTAGGCCTAATAACAGTTAGGTTCCTCCTCTTCTACTCAATAGTGGAGATTCCTCAGGGAACTTGGAGCAGATTCCTGAAGCAAAACTGCAGGTCCGACCTTTTGAGACCAAGAATCTTAGCACAATGAAAATTTGAAGAAGGATTCTGGGTGGGACACAGGGTGAGGGCTTGTGTTCTTTGGATGAGAAGGTTAAAGGCATTTACCATTTTCAGGGATGTGAATGCATGGAGCAGGGGTGTGGTGAATAAAGTGTGGGGGCAGGGAAGTGACCAAGGTTTGCATTTAGTTCTATTTAGATGAGCCCATTCAAGTGAGCCAATAAAGCTCAGACTTTTGCAAGTTCATCTGCACTTCCCATAGCTTTAGGGACAGGGAGGCCATCTATCTCTACACTGAAGATAATGACAATGCTTCCTTCCCAGGGCAGCTAATTTGTGTGACAACATCGCCAGCCCCCTTTCCTGATGTTGGTCAAGATACTTACAAGTAGATGCTAAAATCACCAATTTGGTAGCCTCCCTTTTTGCACTGAAAGTTTTCAAGGCTTAAAAATAATCATCATGATGAAAAAAACCATCATTGCTTAGAGCATTTGCTAGGTCTGAGCACTTTGCTAAACACTCTGCTCAATAGTCTTATGCCACAATGAGCCTAAAAGCTTGGTCCCATTAGTATCACAATTTTGACTGGACAATTCTGCAAAATTGGTTCTTGTTGGGAGCTGTAAATGGCCAGGAAAGAGCTGGGTAAGTTGTCTAGAGCTGGATTGTGATAAAATGCACATCTTATGGTTTCTTTTTCCCTTGGCCCTGGGACAACAACTGATGTTTACTCTCTAGGCCTCTGTTTTCTCACCTTTCAGAGGGATACAATCTGGTTTACCTCTCAGCACTTTTATAAGGATTGCATGCACCCAGTTCTGTGTTTTGCCCAATGTATAGTATCCAGAGAAGCCAGTGCTTCTCTTTCTCTCTTATCTTTTTTAAGGTCTCTGTTATTGGCTAAATAGTGTGTCCCTTTCTCCTGCCAAATTCACTTGTGGAAGTCCTAACTCCAGTATCTCAGAATGTGATAGTATTTAGAGGTTAGGTCTTTCAAGAGGTGATTAAGGTCAATGAGGTCATATGGGCCCTGATACACTATGACTCGTATACATTATAAGAAGAGAAGTTTAGGACACAGAGGCACAGAGGAATGACAGTCTAGCATATTGTCACAGCATCCCTTGAAGACTCATACAGGCTGCCATAGCAAAATGCCACTGACTGGACAGCTTAAACCAGAAGATTTGGTTTCTCTGAGTCCTCTCTCCCTAGACTGCAGATGGCTGTCCTGTGGCTCTCCCTCACATAGTCACTTCTCTCTGTGTGCACATACATGGTGCCCTTTTCTCTTCTTGTGATGACACCAGTGATATGGAATGTTAACTTAATTACCTCTTTTTAGGCCCTATCTCCAAATACAGTCACATTCTGAGGTTTATAGGGGTTAGGACTTCAACATGTGAAATTTGGGCAACCACATTTCAGCTCATAACTCAACCCTAGTAAACTATTATAGTCTCTGAGCAACAGGGATTATTTAAATCAAGGCCGGGCTTGGTTCAAGAACAAGACTAGCTTAGGGGTAGACCCAGTAGACAGCTCGGTGGTCAGCCCCTGATGGTGAAGTTCCAGGAAGCTTCACACAGCTTTGCCCACATTCACTAGACATGCCTGCTGTCTGATCTCTGAGGCCTTATTTCATCTGCAATGAAGGCTGCAGGATGCAAGAAAGTCATGTGCTGGAGGGCCTCGGTCCCCCTGTACAATCCCCTGGACAGTGCTATAGACATAATTCATTTGGGTAAAATAAATATCTGACTACAGACAGGCTTCTTGAAAATTCCATGAAATGCTCATTAAAAATAAATATTACACCCTGTCCAGTTGGTTGAAGCATCATCCCATATACCAAAATTTCTCAGGTTCTATTCCCAGCATACCTAGATATGTTGTGGGTTCAATCAGAAGGTGTACAAAAGGCAACCAATCAACATCTCTCTCTCATATCGATGTTTCTCTCTCTCTCTCCCTTCCTCTTTCTCTAAAAAAATCAATGAAAGAACGTATCCTTGGGTAAGGATTAAAAAAATAAAATAAATATTATCAGCTCTGCTCTCCTATTTTCATTCTCTGGGTTTGGAATGAAATGTAAGAATCTCTTTCTGTCCCTCTCTCTCCCTCTTACCCTCTCATTCTTAATGAGCATGTCAGGTGATTCTCCTATGCAGCCTAGGTTTGGGTGGAAACCAATGTATTTTTAGATGCCCAAAACTACAACAGGGTAGGCAGGGCCACCTCATATGCTCATACAGGTTGTGCACTGAACAAGCTGTACACAGGTGCTCAGAGCATAAGCCTGGAGCATTCCACATCATTCATAGGATCACCCTAATGTATCCATCATTTTACAGTTTGCATTGCAATTAGCCATTAGCATTTCATAACATAGAAATAGCATGGGTCAGTTTGGAAGCAGCACTGTGGGTAGCAGTGTTTATGAGCCAAAAGTCAGTTCTGCCTGGATGTAGTTCCAAATACCAGGAAGCATCCAAAGCAGACAATGTGAGATAGGAAGGGAAAAATAAAAAGAAATCAAGATATGGTTTACTTGGGAAAGACAGTCAAAAAATTCTGAAACCAGAGAAATATGGGCTCATGTCTCAGTCCTGGCACATCATGAGATACAACACTAAATGAACTAGCCCTGTGTTGAGTTTCACTTTTCTCATTGTGATACCTACCTCATACATTTGAGGAGTGGATTAAATGGATTATGTCTACAAAGCTCTTATCACAGAGCATGGTATAGAACAGTGCTTAATAAATGTCAGTTATTGTAGCAGTAGTCAGAATTAAACAGACTAGGAGAAGAGCACTGGCCATTGGGCAAATCAACTGCAGGACAGAAAGGATGACCTAGAAGTTTGGTTACATTCAGTGGCCGATATCCACCACATAGCTCAAGCAAGACACAGTGGGGCTACATTACAAAGCACCTGCATGGGCAAGATGTCCCACAAATTCACATGGGAGGGGAGATTTTGTGCCTTGAAGATTGTCCCTATGCTTTGGTCCATGACAATGACTCAGTATCCCAGTTATAATGACAAACTCCCATTCTGACCAAGGTTGCCTGAGATGACCCTAAGTCTTGAGAGAAAGAAGAGATTACAATCAGCTGGGAGGGACTTTGAAAATCTGGGTCTCAGAAATTGTCTGGCCACCTTCATTCAAGGGTTCCAAGAAGGAAGTACAGTTGAGCCCTGAAACCCTGTCTTCAAGACTTGGGGTGGAGAAATCTACATGTTACTGTAGAGAAGACAAGTTTGGATTCTAGGGGCCAAAATAAACTGCTGGGCCTTTGCTGTTCTCACTGCTTGGAAATCAACCTCCCCCAGATATTTGGGTGAGTCACTCTCACTTCATTCAGGTCTCTGTATAAATATCATCTCAAGATATAAGATAGCACTCCTATATACTGATAAACCTCCCTACATAAAATCGATCTCCTAACCTCCCTATGTGAAATAGCCCTCTCCCCTTCATTTTATATTCCCTTACTCCACTTCATAGACTGATCACTTCCAGATTGGTTAATTATTGATCAGCATGGGAGTTTTGACCTGCTCCATTTCTGACCTGAACTGGTTTACCCCCCCTTAGGCAACCTGGTGCCCCCCTCTGCCCCCCGGCTCCTGAGAAGTCACCATATTGATGCTGAACTTAGTGCAGACACCCTATCGGCATAGCGCCCTACAGCCCAGAAGTCCTGGGCTCAAGCATTCCTCCTGCCTCAGCTTCCCAAGTAGCTGGGACTACAGGCGCATGCCACTGTGTCCAACAAGATTGGATAATTATTGCTCCCACTAAGGCTCATGAGGACAAGGAATTCAACCACAGTGGCTTGTTGAATTGGAGTGGAGGAGTGATGAATGACAGCTTGGTTGTTCAAGTCCTGCTGTCTTCCAGCCACCTACAGATTTATAAAATGTCTTCCCAAAAGGAATAATGAAGAAAGTTTTATGTATGTTTTCAGTATGTTCTTATTTACATGGGTTTATTTAATTTATAAAAAATAGTGTCATGTTACATAAACTACCTGGTAGCCTGCTTTATTTCTTACCATATGTCATAAAATTTTTCCTGTAGCAATACAGAGTATTTTTAATATAGTCACAGTATATCATTATCTGAATCCTTCATGGGGTACTTGACCTGTTCATAATGAATATTTTTATTATTTCAAATTTTACATTTTTTAAAATTTGTTTTATTATTTTATTTCTTTAAATTTTATTGTTTCTTTAAACTTTTGAAAACTTGTTTAATTCTTTTAAAAAATTTTTTATTGTTATTCAGTTATAGCTGTATGACTTTTCTCCCCATCCCTCTACCCCACTCCAGCCAAACCCACCTCCCTTCCCCACTTACACCCTCCCCCTTGATTTTTTAAAAATCTTTTCAACATTTTTTTCTTTTTTTTATTGCTGTTCAAGTACAGTTGTCTCCATTTTCCTACCAACATTTAACTCCACCCCACCCCCACGTCCCATTCTCAATCCTTCCCCAATTTGGCTTTGTCCATGGCTCCTTTATACATGTTCCTTGATGACCCTTCCCCTTTTTCCCACCTCCACTCTGGCTACTGTCAGTTTGTTCTTTATTTCAATGTCTCTGGTTATATTTTGCTTGCTTGTTTGTTTTGTTGATTAGGTTCCACTTATAGGTGAGATCATATGATATTTGTGTCTAACTGCCTGGCTTATTTCACTCAGCATAATACTCTCCAGTTCCATCCATACTGCAGTGGAGGACAGGAGCTCCTTCTTTCTCTCTGCTGCATAGAATTCCATTGTGTAAATGTGCCCTACATTTTTTTTAATTTTAATTTTTTATTGTTATTCAATTACACTTGTGTGCCTTGTCTCCCCATCCCTCCACTCCACCGCAGCTGAACACCCCTCCTTCCCCCACCTCCACCGTCCCCCTTAATTTTGTCCATGTGTCCTTCATAGTAGTTCCTGTAATCCTCTCTACTCATTATCCGCTCCCCACTCCCCTCTGGCTATTGTTACATTGTTCCTAACTTCAATGTCTCCGGCTATATTTTGTTTGCTTTTTTCTTCTATTTATTATGTTCCAATTAAAGGTGAGATCATATGGTATATCTCCCTCACCGTCTGGCTTATTTCACTTAGCATAATGCTCTCCAGTTCCATCTATGCTGTTGCAAAGGGTATAAGCTCCTTCTTTCTCTCTGCTGCGAGAATTCCATTGTGTAAATGTACCATAGTTTTTGGATCCACTCATTTGCTGATGGGCACTTAGGTTGCTTCTAGTACTTGGCTATTGTAAATTGTGATGCTATGAACATTGGGGTGCACAGGCTATTTTGGATTGGTGTTTCAGGGTTCTTAGGGTATAATCCCAGCAGTGGAATTGCTGGGTCAAAGGGCAGTTCTATTTTTAGTTTTCTGAGGAAATTCCATATTGTTTTTCCAGTCTGCATTCCCACCAACATGCCATAGGGTTCCCTTTTCTCCTCATCCTCTCCAACATTTGCTTGTTGATTTCCTTACGTTGGCCGCTCTGGTGTGAGATGGTACCTAATTGTGGTTTTAATATGTGTGTCTCTGATGGCTAGTGATGCTGAGAATCTTTTCATATGTCTCTGGGCCCTCTGTATGTCTTCCTTGGAAAAGTGTCTGCTCAAATCCTTTGCCCATTTTTTTCTTTTTTTTTTAATCTTAATTTTGTATTGTTATTCAATTACAGTTGTGTGCTTTTCTCGTCACCCCTCCACCCCACCCCAGCGGAAACCCCCTCCCTCCTCAA
The DNA here is from genome assembly GCF_022682495.2 of Desmodus rotundus. Taxonomy (NCBI): domain Eukaryota; kingdom Metazoa; phylum Chordata; class Mammalia; order Chiroptera; family Phyllostomidae; genus Desmodus; species Desmodus rotundus. The sequence goes on from NC_071387.1 coordinate 93,523,228, forward strand.
TCTCCACTTTCCCCCTTGATTTTCTCCATGTGTCCTTTATACTAGAACCAGTAATCCCCTCTCTTCACTGTCCCCATCCCAATTCCCCTTGCCCATTGTTTCATTGTTCCTAACTTCAATGTCTTTGGTTATATTTTGTTTGCATTTTCCTTCCACTTATTATGTTCCAGGTAAAGGTAAGATCGTATGGTATTTCTCCCTCACCGCCTGGCTTATTTCACTTAACATAATGCTCTCCAGTTTGATCCATGCTGTTGCAAAGGGCATAAGCTCCTTCTTTCTCTCTGCTGCGTAGAATTCCATTGTGTACATATACCATAGTTTTTGGATCCACCTGTTTGCTGATGGGTACTTCGGTTGCTTCCAGTACTTAGCTATTGTAAATTGTGCTGCTATGAACATTGGGGTGCACAGATTCTTTTGGATTGGTGTTTCAGTGTTCTTAGGGTATAATCCCAGCAGCGGAATTACTGGGTCAAAGGGCAGTTCCATTTTTAGTTTTCTGAGGAAATTCCATATTGTTTTCCACGTTCTGCATGGCTAAAGAAAACAGGACCAAATTACAAAGAGAACCAACATTATGGGAAAACATATTTGCTAATGATACCTCTGACAAGGGCCTGATCTCCAAAATACATAAAGAACTCACACGACTCCACTCCAGGAAGACAAACAACCCAATTAAAGAATGGGCAAAGGACTTGAACAGACACTTCTCCAAGGAAGACATACAGAAGGCCCAGAGACATATGAAAAGATGCTCAGCATCACTAGCCATCAGAGAGATGCAAATGAAAACCACAATGAGGTATCATCTCACACCAGTCAGAGTGGCCAACATAAACAAATCCACAAACAAATGTTGTAGAGGATTTGGAGAAAAGGGAACCCTAGTGCACTGTTGGGGGGAAGACCTGTCCATTTTTGACAGTGGGGTGTTAAAGTCCCCTACCGTAATTGTGTTGCTGTCAATATCTTTTGAAGTCCTCCAAGATTTTCTTATGTATTGGGGTGTTCCTATGTTGGGTGCATATATATTGACAATGTTTATGTCTTCTTGGTCGACTCTTCCTTTGAGTATTATGAAGTGACCTTCTGGGTCTCTCTTTATGGCCCTTCTTTGGAAGTCTATTTTGTCTGATATGAGTGTTGCCACCCCGGCTTTTTTATCATGTCAGTTTACTTGGAAAATTTGTTTCCAGCCTTTCACTTTCAGTCTGTGTAAGTCTTTTGTCCTGAGGTGGGTCTCTTGTAGGCACCATATGTGTGGTTCACATTTTCCTATCCATTCAGCTATTCTATGTCTTTTGATTGGAGCATTTAATCCATTTACATTTAAGGTTATTATTGATAGATAGTTATTTATTGCCATTTTTTCATACCTGTGTTCCTCTCTCTTTCTCTTTTCATTCCTTTCCTTGTAGCAGTCCCTTTAGCATCTCTTGCAGAGCTGGTTTGGTGCAGGTGTATTCTTTTAGACTCTTTTTGTCTGGGAAACTCTTTATTTGGCCTTCTATCTTCATTGAGAGCCTTGCTGGGTAAAGTAGTCTTGGTTGCAGGCCTTTGGTTCTCATTACTTGGAATATTTTTTGCCATTCTCTTCTGGCTTGGAACGTTTTCATTTAGAAGTCAGTTGCTAATCTTATTGGGGCTCCCTTGTATGTTACTTCCTGTTTCTCCCTTGCTGCCTTTAAGATCCTCTCTTCGTCTTGGTATTTTGTCATTATAATTATTATGTGTCTTGCAGTGGGCCTCTTTGGGTTCCTCTTGCTTGGGATTCTCTGTGTTTCCTGGATTGGGGTGACTTTTTCTCTCATCAGATTAGGGAGATTTTCCATCATTAATTTTTCAAACAGGTTTTCTATCCCTTGCTCTTCTTCTTCTTCTCCCTCTGGTATCCCTATTATACACATATTACTACGTTTCATGTTGTCCTGCATTTCCCTTAACCCCTCTTCATTCTTTCTGAGCCTCTTTTCCTTTTCTTGCTCTTTCTTGGTGTTTTTTTCTACTGTCTCCTCCAGCTTGCTGATCCGATCCTCTGCTTCATCAAGTCTGCTTTTTATTCCTTCTGCTGTGTTCTTCAATTCAGAAATTGTATTCTTCATTTCCTCTTGGCCCTTTTTGATAGTTTCTATTTCCTTTTTCATGTTGATATATTTTACAGTGAGTTCATTGTAGTTTGCCTGTAGTTTCTGGTAGTTCTCTGTGAGCTCAGTGAGCTTCCTGATAACCATTGCTTTGAGCTCAGTATCTGATAATTGACTTTCCTCTTTTTCAGTTCGCATTCTTTCTGAGGCTTCCTTCTTTCCTTTCATTTGGGGATTGTTACTTTGTCTCCCATTGTTTGTGAGACTGTTCTTGTTAGCCTCCTCTTCTTAAATTGATCTGTTGTGACTCCCTGGGCTTATGGTATGAACTTCTATGGTAGAATGCCAGTGGGATTCAGTGGTGGCATCTCCTTAATCTCCTGAGCTTACTCGTCTTGAGCTGAAGTTTATGTGTCTAATATGGTCTAACTCTGATCTTTTTAGTCCTCCAGGTTTTATTGTCTCACCTGTGGGAAAAGAAGAAGAAAAAAAAAGGAGAAGAGGGGGAAGGAAAAACGAATAGAAAAGGAATGGAAGGAAGGAAGAAGGAATAAAAAAACTTTGGAGGAAAGATAAGAAGGAATTTTAATAAAAAATAAAATAAAATATATAAATAAAAGAAGGCAGGAGGAAGTTAAAAAAGTAAAGGATGGAAGAAAGAAGTAATAAAAAAGAAAGAAGGACAGAAAGGAAGAAGGAATTTAGGGGGAAGGGAAAAAAAGTCTTCTGCTGGCTTTAAACCTGTCAGGTTAGTTCTGCTGGTCTTCCTGTCTGTGGAACGGGAGGGGGTGGTTGGAAGGATTGGTTTCACTTTTCTCCCTTCCTGAGCCACACTCTTTGCTGTTGCCCAGCCTCCAGTCCAGTTCCTCAGGGTCCTTCTGCTCCCCCCTAGGCCTTAGTTCACTAGTTGTGCTGTCCTTGAGGTACACCAATTAGGGGCAACTCACACTCCACCTTCTTGCTCTTTGCAGTCTTAGATGCTAGGGTCTCTTGGTGCTCCTTCACGGTAGTTCAGCCCCCTACTAGGTCAAGTCTTTCCGGGGACTGCAGTCTCCCCTAGCCGTGCAGCTCCCCTAGCCCTGCAACTCCCCTCTGCTGGGCCTTCTGCCTTCCTGCTAGAGAGTGACTAGGCCCTGCAGGGCTCTGTGCACAGGGGCTAGGTGGGAGGTGTTCAGTTCCTGGTGCTTCAGATGTGGTCACCTGTGGGCAGCCAGGCCATTGATCAGGTTGCGCTGCCAATCCCAGGCTTTGGGCCTGTTTTCCCAGGCAGCCAAACCGCTGATCAGTGTATGCACCTACCTGGGGTTTTTGATTTGGGCCCCAGGCCACTGATCTGGGTGTGCGCCAACCTGGCTTCAGGTGTGTGCTGGGGCTGCTTATCCCACATTCACAGTCCAGGGGCTGAGGTGGTAGGGGTACAAGAGGCCACAGCTGCTGCGGAGAGGTCTCTAAAAAGCCCCCGAGTGCCTGTATTTTCTCTTTTTCTTTTTGAGAAATTTCTCCTATTCAAGCCCCCTCATCCAAACAAGCACTTGGCCTCTCACAAAGCCCAGCCTGGCTCTCTCCCAAGAATCCTGCAGCAGACCCTGCACCCCGGCCAGGGGCTTCAGCCACCCTGGTCCCCACTCTGGTCCCAAGGACCTTATTGTCCTTAAGCACTCTTCTTACCGTCTGATCTTTCAATGTCCTCTATCTTTGGTCTCCAGTCTTCATATATGCTGGAATACCATTGGCTGTTCTCTCTGTTCCTCAGATCAGCTAGGCATTTCGCTGGTGCCAAGGGGAAGTGGACTCTGCTCCCACCTATCTCACTGCCATCTCTCCCAACTCTCCAAATTTTACATTCTTATAAATAAAGCTGGATATTAGTTATCTGTTGTGTAAGTAATTACCCTAAAACATAGTGGCTTAAAATAACATTTATTATCTCACAGTATCTGTGGTCAGGAATCTGGTCAAGGCTTAGCAGTGTCCTCTGGCTCTGAATCTTGATTAGGCTGCAGTTACAGTGTTGGCTGGGGCTGTGATCTCAGGCTAGACTGGGGAGGATCCACTTCCCAGATCACATTTCTGGGTGCTGGCAGGATTCAGTTATTTGTGTATGCCTCAGTTTCTCACTGACTTTTGGCTGCAGGCCTTCCTTTGTCCTTTTGTCTCTTTCTCTGTGGACCCCCGCACAGGGCAGCTCACTGCCTGGCAGCTGACTTCCTCAGAGTAAGCTAGAGGAGGCGGGGAGAGAGAGGGAGAGGGAGAGAAAGATATTAGTCTTTTGTAACCTAATCAGAAAAGAGACAGCCATCATTTTGCCATATTCTATTTGTAATAGGAACAAGTCACTCAGTGCAGCCCCAAGACAATGGGATAACACAGGGAAGTGAACATCAGAAGACAGTAATTGAGAGTCATGTAAGAAGCTGCCTACCACAGGCTGATATAAGTACCTGTATCTTTGGCCAGAAATATCTATACCCACATACATATTTGAGTACATCTCGGATTGCTTATTTGGAATACATTTCCTAGAAGTAGAATCATAAGTTGAACCATGCATATGTTTACTGCTGGGTCAAATGTTATGTATATTTTTTAAGGCTTTTGATATGTAAAGCTATAATACCTTCAAAAAAAGTTATAGCAATTTATCTCTTTGTCCCCTTTCAGTACTGTGTGAGAATGTTTTTTATACCATCACACATCAACAGTGCTTTTTATTCACTCTCAAGTTAATAGGTGAAACATATATCACAATAATTTTTTTTTAATTTCTAGAAATCCAACATATTTTATATGTGTATTGAGTATTTGGTGTTTTTTTTTCCCTATGAACAGCTAGTTCATAACCTTTGCCTATTTTCCTATCGGGTATATACAATTTTTCATTAATCTGTAAAAGCTCTGCATGTTTTATTTTCAAATTGTTATTCCCTTTCCTCTCATACAAACACCACCTTGGCAACAATCAGTTTGTTCTTTATGGGTTTGTTTCTACTTTACTTTGCTTATTTATTTGTTTTGTTTTTTTAAATTTTTGTTGTTATTCAATTATGTTTTGTTTTTTTAAAGATTCTATAAACATGTGAAATCACACAGTATTTGTCTTTCTCTGGCTTATTTCACTTAGCATACTACACTCTAGGTTCATTCACGTTGTTTCAAATGGTAAAATTTCATTCTTCTTCTATGGCTGAATAACATTCCATTGTATATATGTACCACATCTCTTTTTTATCCATTTATCTATCCATGGGCATCTAGGTTTCTTCCATATCTTGGCTTTTGTAAATAATGCTACAATGAAATAAGGGTACATATATCTTTTCAAATTCATATATTTGTTTTGGTCAGATAGATACCAAGAAGTGGAATTGCTGGAGCATATGGCAGCTCTTTTTAAAGGAATCTCCACACTCTTTTCCATAGTGGCTGCAATCCAATCAACAGTGGACAAGGTTTCCCTTTTCTCCACATCCTCATCAATACTTGCTATTTGTTGATAACAGCCATTTTGATAGCTGTGGTGAGATGATATCTCATTGTGGTTTTAATTTGCATTTCCCTGATGATTAGTGATGTTGAGCATCTCTGTTATGTCTGTTGGCCATCTTTGGAGAAATAGCTATTCATGCCCTCTGCTCATATTTAATGAAATTATTATTATTTTTTGATGTTAAGTTTTATGAGTTCCTAATATATTTTGTATATTAACCCCTTATCAGATATATCATTGGTGAATATCTTCTCCCATTCAGTAGGTCGCCTTTTTGTTTTGTTGATGATTTCCTTCATTGTGCAAAATCTCCTCAGTTTGATGTGGTCTTATTTGTTTATCTTTTTCTTTTGTTTACCTTATCTGAGGAGACATATCCAAAAAGATAATGCTAATAGTGATGTCAAAAAGTTTACTGTCCATGTTTTCCTCTGGGAATTTTACAGTTTCAGGTCTAACATTTAACTCTTTAATACATTTTGAGTTTATTTTTTATACAGTATAAGAAAGTGGTCTATTTTTATTTTTTGCATGTATCTGTCCAATTTTCCCAATACCAGTTATTGAAGAAACTGTATTTACCTCCACTGTTATTACTGGCCTTGTTTGTCATAGATTAATTGACCACATAGGTGAAGATTTATTTCTGGGCTCTTTATTGATTTATATATCTGTTTTTATGCCAATACCATGCTGTTTTGATCACTGTAGCTTGGTAGTATAGTTTGCTATCAGGTAGCATGATACCTCCAACTTTGTTCTTTCTCAAGATTTCTTTGGCTATTTAGGGTCTTTTTCAGTTCCCTATAAATTTTAGGATTAGTTGTTCTAATTCTGAGAAAAATGCCATTTGTATTTAAATACAGATTGCATTAAATCTGTATACTGCTTTAGGTAATACAGACATTTTAACAATATTAATCCTTCCAATCCATGAGTAAGTTATATCTTTTTATTTATTTGTATCTTGTTCAGTTTATTTCTTCAATGTGTTCCAGTTTTCAAAGTATAGGTCTTTCACCTCATTGGTTAAATTTATTGCTAGGTATTTATACTTTTGATGCAACTGTAAATGGAACTTTTTCTTAAAGTTTTCTTTTGATTGTTATTGGTGTAATGAAACACAATAAATTTCTATATATTGATTTGGTATTCTGAAACTTCACTGAAGTCATTTATTAGTTCTAATAGTTTTGGAGTCTTTAGGGTTTTCTATATATAGTATCATGTTATCTTTAAATAATACCAGTTTTGCCTCTTCCTTTCCAATCTGGATGACTTTTACTTTTTTCTGTCTGATTGCTGTGACTAGGACTTCCAATACTATGTTGAATAAAAGTGGTGAATGTAGACATCCTTGTCTTCTTCTTAATCTTAAAGCAAATCTTTCAGCTTTTCCTTGTTGAGTACTGTGCTAGCTGTGGGTTTGACATATATGGCCTTTAGTATGTTGAGGTATTTCTACTTTGCTGAGAGTTTTTTTTAAGCCATAAATTGTTGTTGGATTTTGTCTATTTTTTTCTGCATCTACTGAGATGATTGCGTATGGTTTTATCCTTTATTTTGTTAATGTGATGTGTCATGTTGATTACTTACATATGTTGAAGCAATGTTGCATTGCAGGGATGAATCTCATTTGGTCTTGGTATATAACCCCTTTAATGTATTTTTGAACATGGTTTGCTAATATTTTGTTGAGAATTTTTGCATCTGTAGTCATCAAGGATATTGGTCTGTTGGGTGTGTGTGTGTGTGTGTGTGTGTGTGTGTAGTGTCTGTCTGGTTTGGTATCATGGAAATGCTGGCTTCATAAAATGAATTTGAAAGTGTTCCTTCACCTTCGATTTTCTGAAATGGTTTAAGAAGAATAGGTATTAATTCTTCTTTGAATGTTTGGTATAATTCGCCTATGAAGCCATTTGGTCCTAGACTTCCATTTATTAGGAGTTTTTAATTATACTTCAATTACATTACTACTAATCAGTCTGTTTAGATTTTGTATTTCTTCCTGATTCAGTGAGTTCTGCATATTTTAAATATCCTATTTCTGTTACAAAAATAGCAACAAAATAAACATAACATTAAGTAATCTAAATATCCTATTTCTGTTAACTTACTTTACAAAAAACAATTTCATAATTTTTAAGAGACCTTCCAGCTTTTAATGATATTTTTGATACAAATATTTTATTTAAAAATATTTAAGGTAATCAAATCTATTAATATATTCCTTTTTTTTTCTTTTTTTCTTATGCTAAAAAGTCTTCTTACCTATACCAAGTTTGGTTACCTAGAGTATCTTTCATTGTTTTTAGTTTCCTTCCTTCCTTTCTTTGTTTATAAGATTATAGTGCTTTAATACACATTGCTCATTTATTTTGTTTCATATATTTAAGTAATCATTCAACATCTCCTTTTTGCTTCTTTTTTTCTTCTTCTTACAATTATTATTTTTATAAATGTATAATGGGTTGACCATATATTAAATAATACCCAAGACCATATATTGAATGATTCTTCCTTTTCCTCCTGATGGGAAATGTCATATTTATCATATCACTATACATTTTTGTTTATCTTGATCTTTTTCCTGGCTTATCACTACTTATTCTTTAATCAAACTATCCATCATGAATCAGTTTCCATTGTGCTTTAAATGAATATAGTAATTTTGTTAATATTATACATTATTGCATGTTACTTATTAGCAATCATTGCTTTATCTTAGCAAATTAATTTATTAGTACATCAATATACCTTCTCACTGCTTATTAATATTTCTCTATTTTGTTGGGATATTTATTTCTAAAAATTAAGGATCAGTTTGATAAAATGAGAAAGTCATTAGGATTTTGATTGAAATTGTTTATACCTATAACTTAGGAGAGCTAATACTTTTAAATACTATTCTTCCAAATAAAAACTAAGTTTCTATTTTTTCAGTTCTACTTTTATAAATGTCAGGAAACATTTATAGCAATTTTTCTCAGTTTTAAACATTTTGTGTCTTCCTTTACAACCAGTGTATTCCATAGCATTGGTGTATTGGGGAAATTACTTCACCACACTGAATTTCTTACACTATCTTTAAACTGGATGTGTTCGCTCCTGCCTCTCACAGATGTTGTTAGGTTAAATGAAGTGATACATTGGGAGATCTAAGACCATTCACCAGGTGTTCAATATTTGTGTTTGTGTGTGGGGGGGTGAGGACAGGGGCTAATTTGTAGTTAATTTTTTAAAAATTGAAGAACATTATTAGATAATTGTGATCATACTACACCATAAGAAATTGTCTATTCTACATGATGACTCTCTGTGCACCTAGTACTATTAGCCTATAAATCTTTTTTGAAAACTTTTTTTATTGTTGTTAAAGTACAGCTGTCTCCATTTTCCCTCCACCCCAGCCACCTCCACCTCCCACCCCTGACCCCCACCCCCACCTTGGTTTTGTCCATGTGTCCTTTATAGATGTTCCTGAAAACCCTTCTTCCTTTCCCCTCCTTTATCCCTTCCCATGTCCCCTCTGGTTATTGTCAGTTTGTTCTTAATTTCAAATCTCTGGTAATATTTTGCTTGCTTGTTTGTTTTGTAGACTAGGTTCCACTTAAAGGTGAGATAATATGCTGGAAGCAACCTAAGTGACCATCAGTAAATGCATGGATCAAAAAACTATGGTACATGTACACAATGGAATTCTTCGCAGCAGAGAGAAAGAAGGAGCTCCTACCCTTTGAGACAGCATGGATGGAACTGGAGAGCATTGTGCTAAATGAAATAAGCCAGGTGGTGAAAGACAAATAGCCTATAAATCTTTTGAAGTGAGGCACTGAGGCAACAGGATGGCAAATAGTAACATAAAGTGGAATATTGTGGCTTTAACTGTTCTTTCATCCAACTACTTATAAGATGACAGCTATTTGATTTCTGATTGAAGTGGAAATTCCTATCATGCTCCGTCATTATGTGTGATTTAGTGGTCAAAAGTGGTTCATTAACATATAAATCAACATTATATAGATGCTGTTTAGATAGATACCCAAGATCCTAATCCTAATCATTCTAATTCTGTTTCTATACCATGTTTCTACATGATTTTATAGAATAGTTGTTTGTGAACTAGCATTTAGTTTTTTTCTTCCTTCCTCCCTCCCTCCTTTCTTTCCTTTTTTCCCTCTCCTTCCTTCCTTCCTTCCCTCCTTCATTCCCTTAAAACATTACAATGCTTTAATCTACCATCTCCCATTTATTTTGTTTTACATTCAAGTCACCATTCAACATCTCCTCCTTTCTGCTTCTCTTGTTTCTTATTTTTTCTTCTTCTTACTGTTATTATTTTTATAAATACATAGTGATTGAGCACATATTGAATGATTCCCAGTTCTCCAGAGTGGTTCTCTGTGTTGATTCTGGAGAGTGATTATGTGATGGTTTCTTGTAATGATTCTCTATGGCAGCCTATGTGCACTCTCCCCATAGGACCATGTTAAGGCTAGTGTGGAATTTCCACTAGGAGTTCCTCCAGCTGATTGTAGAAGATGGCCACTTAGATGGAAAAATGAGGGAGAAGAAATGGAGGGTTGATGGAGGGGGGTGGAAAAAAAAGAAAGGGCTAAGATTAGCAAAGAGTGAGAAGTAGAAAGACCAGACATTGGTGAGAAGAGATAGAATTGGCAGAGAATAGGGGCAGAAAAAATGTTGAAGGACCAGCAGAGGACAGAGGAAGTAGTTACAGTGAAAGGAAATAAAAGGAGAAGTCTAGATTATTCCATTTTTGCAAAAATTATAGTACAAATGTCCCAAAATGTTGCCAACAATACATTCTGTGGCTAAGTCATTATGCAGAGAGATGAGTGGGGGACTGAAGGACAGAATTAATATAGTAAGTAATTCTATCTTTTTGACAATGTCTTCCTGCATGAAATAATGATTTTATGTCTCACTTCTCTCCAACCTGCACATCCCTCATAACAAACAATTCCACAGTGAGTGACTGTTTACATTTCAAGGCAACAGCATCAGTATAATGGACTATCCTCTGAATCTCTCTGCAAAGGAATGCCAGGACTGCCTAGGAAACCTGAGAGAGCTTTCCACTGGGAATAACAATGTGCTGCTGGCTGTATGAGCTGGAGTTTAGGATCTGAAATCAGGAAGATCCTGGTTCAAGCTCTTCCAGTGCCATGTACTGAATTACCCTCACTGCATGTCAGTTTGTCTTCTCATCAGAAAACGGGACATGCATGTCTAGCTAGCACATGGAAGCACATAGTGCAGTACCTGGAGCATAGACAGGATTCGGTATTGGTTGGCTAGGAAAATGTCTATTTTCCTTTCAGTGTTCATGCTTGGAAGAGCACAAATCTGGGTGGTAAAATTCCTGCCTGTGAGCACAGAGAGAAGAAATGAGTACATTTCCACATCTCCACAACTCATTGTGACAGCTTACTTCATTCATTCAACTATATTTAATACCTCCTTTGTTCCAAGCATCGTGTTTAGGGATGAGAAAAGGAGTGGACATGAAACCTGCCTTTATCATTTTCACTTCATTATCTTTGTAAACTCACTATGTGCCATGTGCTAAGCCAAACCATATCGTAAGAAACACATGAGTTTGAGTGGGTTGCTATAATGCCCATTTTACAGATTAATAACATCTCAAGCACAGAAAGTTAAATAACTTCCCCAGGGTTATATTTTGATATAACCAGGATTCCAAGTTAGAACTTTATGACACCATAGCCTGAATTCTCAATTTCTGGGCTTTATTGTCCTATACCTCCCTGAGTTTTCCACAGTCTAGCAGGGGAGACAGACAGACAGACAAATACAACAGAATGTGTTAAAGCTCTGATAGCATTGCATAGGTTCAGTTGGATTACAAATGATGGGTTGTTGTCTGAGTATCAGTTAAATACAACTGAATTATCCTAGGGCTTTGGGGATGACTCAGCAAAGGGGATAAAGGTCTGATTTGGGTGCTAAAGAATTTGCAAGACTTTGCCACACAAACCTGGCTTTCTACTGCAGGAAATGGCCTCTTTAGGACATGGTGACTTGAATACTCACAGGGTGTTCAATCAGGAGATGCCAGGTATTTTATGGCTCAAGTTGAACTACTCCTTCAGATAAATGACAGGACATAGAGTGGGAGCAATCTGATGGCATATATAGTAAGAGGACTTTCTTGCCTGTCTGGAGTCTGCACTTTGCCCTAAGGGCAATGGAGAGCCACTGAAGTGTTTCATAAGAGGAAGGACATTATTAGATTAATATTTTAGAAAAAGCATACCTGCTGAGTAAATGGCTATAACCTGTTGGCAGATGACACCAATGGCAGGTTAAGCTGAAAACCTAGGTAAGAAATAGTGAGATCCTCAATTTACAATAGCCAAGTACTGGAAGCAACCTAAGTGCCCATCAGCAAATGAGTGGATCCAAAAACTATGGTATATTTACACAATGGAATTCTATGCAGCAGAGAGAACGAAGGAGCTTATACCCTTTGCAACAGCATGGATGAAACTGGAGAGCATTATGCTAAGTGAAATAAGCCAGGCGGTGAGGGACAAATACCATATGATCTCACCTTTAACTGGAACATAATCAACAAAAGAAAAAAGCAAACAAAATACCACCAGAGACATTGAGGGGGGGGAACTGTCTAGCAGTGGCCAGGGGAAAGTGAGGTGGGGACAGTGGGAAGAGGGGATTGCAGGAACTATTATAAAGGACACATGGACAAAATCGGGGGGGATGGTGGGGGTGGGGCAGGGAGGTGGGTTCAGCCGGGGTGGGGGGAGGGAAGGGGAGAAAAGGCATACAACTGTAATCGAATAACAATAAAAAATAAATTTAAAAAAACCCATAAAAAAAATAAATAGTGAGATCCTGAATTAAAGTAAGGCAATGGACCTGGAGAAGAGAAGGAGAATTTGTAAGAGATTTATGAAAAAGAATCCAATATTGTGAGCTGTGCATATAAGGTATCATATAAAAAGAAAGGGAGGCAGAGGGAGGGGAAGGAGGGCCAGGGAGAATTCTAGAATGTCTAAGAAGCTAACATGGACAATCTGGTAATGGTGTCCTCCCACTCCCTTGCCCCACTAGAGACAAGCCTGATTTGATATCTATATATAGCCTGCCAAATATACCACAGGTCTTCCAGTTTAAAAAGCACAGCAGAAACCTATTGATTATTCTAGTTCAATGTCCTTTGATCAGAAGGCAAATTCATCAGCCAGAAGTCCACAAGCCAGAAGTCCACAACAGGGGTTTTAGAGCACAGCAGCAGCCATGTGGCCTCATTGATTCACCAGGACAGGTCTACAAACCTAAGTGCTTTCCACCATCCTGCTTTCCATTCCTGTGTGTGTCTGCTTCCCAGGGAACTCATGTCCTGAAGATCCTGGCATTTTAGGGATCCAGGATGAGCTATAAACCCACCCCTATGGCCCTGGTGAGGTGCTCCAACAACCTGTTAATTCAACAAGCATGAACATGTTCCAAGGACTGTTATGTACTGAGGATACAACAGTTATCCAAAGAAGGATGGCCAGTTCCTGACTTCACAAATCCAACCTTCTGAAGAGGGTGGGGACAGTTGGTGCAATGAAGACTGTAAATGCTGAAAAGGGATGAGACATAGAGCAGTGGGACTCCACACTAATAAAGACAAACCTCTACTTGATGAGGTCGGGAAGGTGCTAGGAGAAAGTGATAATCCCACTGAAATTGAGAAATGAAATCACAGTTTTAAGTAAAGGTAAAAAGAAGGAAGTGCTCCCCACTGTAAGTCCACCCTTCCCAGTTATGTAAGGTACCTTAAAATGTCACTTTTCTCAGATCACACTCTCATGCAAGGATATAAAGCAGTTCCTTGCTTCTTACAGTTGAGGTGGCACTTTTAGCTGGCACGTTGGACCTCTCCATGCACTGGCACCCAGCTGAGACATGGCAGTGATGAGTCCTGGGCTTGGTGCCAGGCAGAGTATGTTGAATCCAGGCCCCATCCCTTGCTAACTATGTGACTTTAGGCAAGAGACAAATCCTTTCTGTGCTTCAGTCCCCGGGCTAGTAAATTGAGACCAAAACCCCTCCACTTTCTTGTGATCTGTAGAGCATTAATGACATAACACAGAACAGCCTGCAGGGTGCCTGACATGTAGAAAGTACTCAGGAGTTGATGGTTTGATTGACGTGGACTTCTGAATTTGGTTCTAGGTCAATTTGTTGAAAGTCAGTTTCCCTAAAGTCAGTTCACCTAAAATCAATCTGTAAAAAAGGAAAAAAAGGCAATTCTCCAAGTGACCAATTTGCCACTGCTACTTGATACAGAAAACCATCCTGACTGGCACAAAAGGGAAATGTAAGACAACAAACTGTCATGACTTTCTCTAGCCACCAACTTCTGGTTTTCTCTTTACAACACACATCTCAAAAGAAAAATATTGGTAAATTTACTGACTCCACTTCTTCGCCTCTATCCCTCCTCCAATCTAGTTTCTGCCTTGGACAATCCCCCAGACATTCTTTATGAGGTCCCTGACTGCAGTTGTTCCCCCTTATCTGCAGGGATATGTTCCAAGATCTCCAGCAGGTGCCAGACATCATGGACAATACTGAATCCTATATATAATATTTTTCTATATATATAATACCTATGATGAAGTTTAATTTATAAATTAGGCCCAGTAAGAGATTAACAATAATAAGTAATAAAGTAGAATAATTGTGACAATATACTGTAAAAAAAGTTATGGGAATGTATCTCTCTCAAAATATTTGGAATTTTCCATATAATATCTTCAGATCATGGTTGACCTCGTGTAACTGAAACCCCAGAAAGTGAAACTGTGGATGAAGGGACATGACTGTGCTTTGTTCAGCTTGGTCCAATGAACTTCTTCCACTCCTGACTCTACCTACTGTTTATGGTTTCACCAATTTGGAATATTGACCACTTTCCCTTTCTGGAAATTTTTTCTTTTTTTGGCTTATTTCTCCTCATTCTACCCACTACATGTCTCTCACATCTCTGACTCTCCTTGTCGGGGTCTTTAACTGTAATTACTTAGGGCAAGGGTCCCTGATGCTTGGCTTGCTCCATGCATCATTGTCCCCATGTGGAAGCATCCACATACACAGCTTTAATTCTCATCTATTCCTGATTAACTCCAAGGCTTATCCTTCTAGCCCAGATCTTTCTTTTGCAGTGTGTACCCATAAATCTAATTGACTGCTGAGGTCACTGTAGGGTAAGCGGAGGCAGTCTGGCTTCCTCACCCAGGTGTCTGGGTAACTGAGAGGAGCAGTGTTTCCATAGCCTTGAAGGGGCCTGATAACCAGTCTTCTCATAGCCTTGAGACTGGATCCGATAAACTGTTCCCATGACACAAAGTGGGGTTGCATGCACAGAACTATGTTATGTTACGTAAGGTTTTGTCAGTTTTCTGTCTTTGTTCCCCTCTAGTGCTTAAACAGGTAGGGGTTTCCCACTAGTTAAACACACAACTTATGGCATGTGCGGCTCACCTACCCATGAATAAAGGCATGTCAAGTATCCCCACGGCTCTGCACATTTTCTTCTGTCTACCCAAGGCAAGAGTGGATCTGCCCAGCCTTGACTGGTTGCAACACAATTGGCATAGTCAGCAGGATCCCCACACTATGGAAATGGGGGGAGACCCAGGATCCTCTGGGGGAAGTCTCCAAGGATGGACTGACCCAGGGGGGCCATGGCAATCGGTGGCAAGACTCCTGGCCTCCTGTGCCCCTCCATGAGAGTGCCCTGATGTCAGGGGCACCCCCAACACCGTGGAGAAAGCCTTATGGGAGGTCAGGGAGACCCTGGAGCAGCCCAACACCCCTGCACCTCAGGGGCTATGGCCTGGGTATTTCTTTTAGCTTTTCAAGCTGAGACGAAGGCTGCACTCCCAGATGCAGAGAAACTATGAGAGGTCCAAGAACGAGAAGCAGCCCTGGAAGCCAGGATTGGTGCCCTGGAAGAACTGTGATCAGTGGAACAGCGAGGCAGATCTCCCACTCCTGCTGCAGTGGACGGGTGGGAGTTGGAGTCCAAGTGGGGGAAAGGTAATGTCCATCCAGAGCCGGAGCCATGTCCCTGAAAGGCCTGCCCAGTGGTGATACAGAAAATGAAATCCCAACAGCCTATGGTGCCTGAGGGAAACCCTGAGGGCCTTTTGCAAGTGGAACACACCACTTATAGGCCACATACCCAAGGTGAGCTGGTCGATCTTTGATCTCGCGATTCAGTTTCGTCAGTGACCTGGGGAGCCCTTGGCCTAGCTGCGTGGCTCTTGCACTTGTGGGACCTAGGGGTGGATAGCATCATGTGTTCTGATGTTGAGGTGGAAAAGTTAGCGTCCATCATGACACACCCCTCCCTGCACCAGCAGCTGCAGAATAGCCAGAGACACGGGGGACAGGGCTCACATTCCTTGACAGAGTGGGTAATGGCAGCTATCTGCACTGTCTGGGCAAATGCGGGGATGTGCCAGATATGGTGAGCAAGTCGCAGACTTTCACAGACTTAGTGCAAATTTTGCAGGAGTTGGACATGCGCCAGCTCACGTTCAACCCCTACACACAGGGCCCCAGAATGAGAGATCTTGTGCTGCAGCAGTGTCCCCTCCTCTTTTGGTTCCCTGAGGGCAATTCTCGCACACTGCCAGCAGTCGCATAAATGGCGCCATGACTACGAAGGCTAGTCTGGGAGAGGCAGAGTCCCACTGCCAGCAGGAAGCTGTGTGCACAGTTACTCGGAGTCCCTCTGTTTCCCCGCCAACTAGCAGTCCTGTTCGGGTCACTGTTCAGAACACAGATGTGGTCAGATCTTTTAGGAGCTGGAGTCCATCGCACTAAGATTGACAGGAAGCCGAACATGTACCTGTTAGAGCTCTGGAAGCAGCTGCCAGCGGACCAACGCTTCCTGTGGCCCCAGAAGAAAAAGAAGCTAATGGGGGAGCCGGGAGGGCGCCTTGAGGGCCCCGAGAGCCCCGAGAAGCCGGTTGGGTCTGGCTGGAAGATCATCTGGCTGCGTTAACCTCCAGAGATGAGGGAAGAGATATCCTCTGGGCCTTTGGCTAGGATGAAGACCGAGGGACCCATTTTCAGGGGAGAGGCAGGGACCAGAGGCCACATGTTGAATTAGCTATTCACTGGTCCCCTGCAAATATACAGCAAGTGTTAGCTCTTGTGGCTACAGGAGCTGAATGTACTCTTTTACATGAAAACCCTGAGAAGTTTCTAGTGCCTGAGGTCTGTATTGATGATTATGGGGGACAGAGTGTAAGGGTGAAGGCTGTGTGGCTTTCTTTGGGTATTGGGCATTTGCCGCCCCCCCCCATTAATACACTGTCTATGTTTCCCCCATTCCTGAGTATATCCTGGCTATTGACATACTTCAGGGTCTGTGGCTACACATGACCGTGACCGTAGAAGAGTTCTGCCTGTGGATGAAAGTGCTAAAAGCCATTTTGAAGGTACGTGCTAATCACCATCCTGTGCAACTGCCACCCCCACTACGGGTAACAGTAGTGAAACAATATTGGTTACCTGGAGGGCATGAGAAAATCACAGCAACTATAGGAGAGATGGAGAAGGTAGACATAATCAGGGCCACACACAGTCCTTTTTTTTAATTTTAATTTTTTATTGTTATTCGATTACAGTTGTGTGGCTTTTCTCCCCATCCCTCCACCCCATCCCAGCCAAACCCCCATCCCTCCCCCACTTCCACTCTCCCCCTTGATTTTGTCCATGTGTCCTTTATAGTAGTTCCTGTAATCCCCTCTCCTCACTGTCCATTGTTAGATTGTTCTTAACTTCAATGTCTCTGGTTATATTTTGTTTCCTTTTTTTTTTCCTATTTATTATGTTCCAGTTAAAGGTGAGATCATATGGTATTTGTCCCTCATCGTCTGGTTTATTTCACTTAACATAATACTCTCCAGTTCCATCCATGCTGTTGCAAAGGGCATAAGCTCCTTCTTTCTCTCTGCTGCGTAGAATTCCATTGTGTAAATATGCCGTAGTTTTTGGATCCACTCCTTTGCTGATGGGCACTTAGGGTGTTTCCAGTACTTGGCTATTGTAAATTGTGCTGCTATGAACATTGGGGTGCACAGGTTCTTTTGGATTGGTGTTTCAGGGTTCTTGGGGTATAATCCCAGCAGTGGAATTGCTGGGTCAAGGGACAGTTCCATTTTTAGTTTTCTGAGGAAATTCCATACTGTTTTCCACAGTGGCCTCACCAGTCAGCATTCCCACCAACAGTGCACTAGGGTTCCCAATACCTCAGACAAGGGCCTGATCTCCAAAATATATAAAGAACTCACACGACTCCACTCCAGGAAGACAAACAACCCAATTAAAAAATGGGCAAAGGACTTGAACAGACACTTCTCCAAGGAAGACATACAGAGGGCCCAGAGACATATGAAAAGATGCTCAGCATCACTAGTCATCAGAGAGATGCAAATTAAAACCTCAATGAGGTACCATCTCACAGCAGTCAGAGTGGCCAACATAAACAAATCGACACACACACAGTCCTTTTAGCTCTCCTGTGTGGCCAGTGAAAAAGCCAGATGGCACATGGAGAATGACAGTTGATTACAGGGAGCTCAACAAAGTCATTCCTCCCGTACATGCAGCAGTCCCTTCTGTGATGGACTTAGCGGACTGGTTAACTAATGAGCTGGGAACTTACCACTTTGTAGCTGACCTAGCAAATGCCTTTTTTTCCATTGACCTGGCTCCAGAGAGCCAGGATTAGTTTGCCTTCACATGGGAAGGCCTGCAGTGGACTTTTACTGTGCTCCCTCAAGGGTACTTGCACAGCCTGACTATCTGTCACGGGCTTGTGGCAGAGGACCTCGCTAAGCAGCCACAGTCTCCAAAAGTGTGCCTGTTCCATTATACTGATGACATCTTGCTAACCAGCAATTCTCTTGCAGAATTAGAGAAAGCAGTGCCTCAAGTGCTGTCACACCTGAAGTCATGTGGCTGGACAGTCAACGAAACCAAGCTGCAGGGACCTGGATTGTTAGTCAGATTCCTGGGGGTTGTCTGGTCGGGTAAGACAAAGTCATTCATGATGTGGTGAAAGATAAGATTCAGGCATACCTGCCCCCTACCCCTGTGAAAGAGCTCCAGGAATTTTGGGGCCTGTTAGGGTACTGGAGAGCATTTGTGCCCCATCTAGCCCAGGTTGTTCACCCCTTATATGCCTTGGTGAAAAAGGGGTAAACTAGGATTGGACCCTGACCTCAGAATAAGCATTCCAAGGAGCAAAGTGCATCATTAAGCATGCCCAGGCCTTGCATGCTTTGGACCCTGCTAGACCCTATGAACTAGACATGCATGTGACACAGGAAAGCTTTGGATAGGGTTTGTGACAGCGAACGGAATGGCTATGTCAACCTTTGGGTTCCTGGTCCCAACTCTGGAAGGGAGCAGAGGTACAATACTCCTTGACTGATAAACAGTTGGCTGCTGTATATGCTGCCCTTCTGACCACTGAGGCCATAACAGGAACTGCCCCTGTGACAGTTAGGACCACCTATCCCATTGCAGGGTGGGTCTGGGACTGAATGGCCAAGCCTTATAGTGGGATGGCTCAGACGCCAACATTAGCTAAGTGGAGGGGCTTATCTGCAACAAAGGAGTGTTCTGTCCACTATCCCTTTGCAGGCTGAGCTACAGAAGTGTTAGGTCCAGTTATTTATGTAGATGAGAAATCTACTGCTCCTGTCCCTATAGAAGATGTAAAAACTAGCCCCTTCTGGGAAGGGCGGCACCTATTCCCTCAGATGTATGGTACACTGATGTGTACAGCAGGGGCCAGTGTGCTGTGTGGACTTCTGTGGCCATCCAACCAGAAACAGAGATGATCTGGTTTGACACAACTATGGGGCAGAGCAGTCAATGGGCTGAGCTCTGCACCATTTGGATAGTGGTGGTCAATGAAGCCCCACCCCTGACTATTTGCACAAAGAGTTGGGCAGTGTACCAGGGGCTAACATTGTGGATCTCTACATGACATACAAATACATGGATGATTATGCATAGACCATTGTGGGGACAGGCTTTGTGACAAGACTTATGGGATTTAGGCCACCAGAAGCGAATCACTGTATAGCATGTTACTGGACATGCACCTCTTGCCTCTCCTGAGAATGATGAGGCTGATACTCTAGCCAAGGTGTGGTGACTAGAAATGGTACCTGCCAGTCCCTCAGGAAGGGAAGTAGCCCAGTGCCTACACCATCACCTCTTATATGCTGGGCAGGAGACCATGTGGTCCACTATTAAATCTTGGGGGTCACATATTACATTGGCAGAGGCACAAGAAACTTGTGAGACCTGTGTTGTCTGCTTGTGAGAGCATCCCCGAAGGACTGTGGGAACTTCTGGACAGGTAGTGCAGGGACAGGTACCGCTGACCTGGTGGCAGGTGGATGTAATCAGGCCCCTACCTAGTTCAGAGGGGTATAAGTATGCTATTACAGGTGTGGACACAGCCACAGGACTTTTAGCTGCTTATGCCTCGTGGCACCCAAATCAGAAAGCAGTGATTGCTGTGCTGGAGCGGTTATGTGCTGCTTATGGGTGACCCCTAATCATTGAAAGTGATCAGGGAACACATTTTATTAGGACCTTGGTGCAACAGTGGGCTTGGGACTTGCAGACTGACTGGAAATTCCATGTGGCCTATCATCTCTAAGCTGCTGGAATGATTGAATGGTACAATGGTCTCTTAAAGCAGGGCCTGTGAGCTGCAGCTGCCACCCCTATGATGATGGACTGGACGAAATGCTTATGGACTTTCCTCTAGACTCTAAATGAGAGGAGTATAGCCGGGGGCAGCTCTGGTGGAAGCACTGCTCCACTGGACTGCTGCTCCTATTCAGCTGCAGGTACAGACTAAGGATGCCTTGCTGAAATCAGGCATGGGAAAACAGGGGAATATTCTCCTGCCTGCTCTCCAGGAGGACCTGGAGTGAGGGCAAACAGCCACTTGGACATGGCCTTGGGAAGTCAAAGCCCCCCACATGCTTTGGGTCGTTCTTGTTACTCCTTGCGGCCAGGGGGTGGAGAGAAACTTACAAATAGTGCCCTGGGTGATTGGGACATGGCCCCCAGTCTTAAATGTGACATATCCAGGGCTAGCAGACCATGAAATGCTTCTTCATGGTACCTTTGTGATTTCCCAATGGCCCATTATGAGTTCTTCCCTGTTAATGCAAATAGATGCTGAGCCCCCAGCTGAGGCATGAAAGGTCTGGTATTCATGTCCAGGAAGACCCCTCTACCAGCTACTGACTTATTGGCTGACCAGAAGCTTGCTTGTATATTGCCAGAGGGTCATGACTTGCCTTTACTGGTGCCTATAACTGCACTGTCTTTTCACCCTTAGAGTGCAAGTAACACCTTTGTGGACTGGGTTCATACTTGTGCCTCAGTGGCAAACCAGTCGGCATGCTGGGTCTGCACTGAACTTCCCCTGAACATATTGACCAGCCCCCATGGCACATCTCTCCTGCTTCTGTCTTGAACTGGACTTCGCTTCACAACCAGTGGAACAGTGCACATCCCTTGTGGAATGTGATCTGGACTGACATCTATGCTGGGGTGAAACAGCGGTATGACTGGCTCAGGCCATTAAGTGGCCTCTCCATATGGGATGGCTCAGGGTGGCTCACAGCTGAGGCCGTGGAGCTGGCTGGACCAGCTCCCCTTTGCACTGAGAACTCTGAAGGACATGCCCAGATGGGCCGGACTCCAAATTGCTTGTGTCAGACTCAGACTTTAGAGCATTTCTGGGGGTCACGGGATGATGCATGGGCTGCAGTTCCTATTGAAGCCCTCTGGGTGTGTGGCTCACATAGGTGGCCTTACCTACCTGGAAACTGGACTGGTCATTGTACTTGAGAATAGCCTTATTTGCCTGCTTAAGTTCAGAAAACTCTTGAAACCCAGCCAACAAACAGGGAAGCATTCAAAGCATGACACTGGGTAAAGTGTACTGCCTGGTGGTATTATCCATTAGCTGTTTTCTCTCCTCAGGCTGCTTCCATAGTCACTGAGACTGAGATTGCTGCTTCAGCTTTACACACTGCTTGTGCACTGAATGATACTTGTTATTCTATAAGCTTGTTAAATGAGGAGATGTACCAGTTAAAGAAAGTAGCCTTGCAGAATCATATGGCTTTAGATATGCTTACTGCATCCCACGGTGGGGTATGTGCCCTAGTAGGGGCTGAATGCTGTGTATATGTTACTGATGTCCACCACCATGTTAGTCAAGCCTTGTGGGCATTAGCCTCTGCCATTGAAAGCCTGACAGGCTATCCTTTGCAGGAATGGTGGGCATCCCTGACTACTGAATGGTGGAGGGTTCTTGCTGTCCTGAGTGGCAGTGCTTGTTTTGCTTGCTTGTTGCTGTAGCCTCTGTTGCTGTTGTGGGTTATGGGTTCAAGGCTCTGTCCTCCTCGCCAAGGGATCTCTGGAAGACAACGTCATTGTAAGGCAAGGAACACAGAGGATTGTAGGGTAACTGGAGGTAGTCTGGCTTCCTTGCCCAGGTGTCTGGGTAACTGAGAGGAGCAGTGTTTCCATAGCCTTGAAGGGGCCTGATAACCAGTCTTCTCATAGCCTTGAGACTGGGTCCGATAAACTGTTCCCATAACATAAAGTGGACTCACATATGCAGAACTATATTATGTTATATAAGGTCTTGTCAGTTTTCTGGCTTTGTTCCCCTCTAGTACTTAAACAGGTAGGGACTTCCCACTACTTAGGCATGCAGCTTGTGGCATGCATGGCTCGTCCACCTGTGAATAAGGGCATGTCAAGCATCTCCACGACTCCACGCATTTTCTTCCATCTACCAGAGGCAAGAATGGATCTGCCCAGCCTTGACTGGTTGCAACACAGTCACCATTTAGATATCTCACTATCTCACAGGCCCCCTAATACAGCCAAGACTCCATTCAAGGCTCCAGGTACTCCATACCTGCATCTCCCAAACTGATCTTGCCCCTAGAGCTCTTAATTTCAGTACAGACATCCGGCCCACCAGATGGTCATGTCTAGAACTCAGGACTTATCTTCAGCCATACTTCCTCACCCTCTCACTGCCCATCTCCAAAGAATCGACACATCTGCAAAGTCTCCTTCCTAACTTTGCCTCAGATTTTCAGGTTTTTTACATAGAACTTTTAAAAATGCAAATCTGATCCTGTCACTCACCTGCTTGGAATCCTTAATTCTCTCAGGATAAAGACCCAAATCCTTTACAGGACTCATAGGCCCTGTGTAGTCACATCATGGCTTTTCTCTGAGCTGAATGCCACGCCATGACCCTGTACTTCTGGATCTATAGCTGCACTGCTCCTCTTTTCCTTCAATGACAGCACTACTCTCTGTTCACTGCTGTGGTAGAAGGTAGTCTACCTTCCACCCAACATCACTTGCAAATTCCCCTTCACCCCTTAGTTATCAGGTTGACTGTCACTTTCTCAGACTCTACGAGGCTTACTACTGCATCTTAAGTGTGTTGTGTCCTGCCAGGCATAGTGTGGACATTCAGCAAACATTCTCTGAATACAAAGATAAATGAGTAAGTAAACCTATATTTCTTGTAACATTGTTTGTGAAAATGAAGTAAGGAAGTGTGCAAACTGTAAAGCACTACCTCACACCCACTCATTTTCATTATTAGAGTCTCTGGCAGACAGCTGTGAATTCTGAGCAACCAGCTATGAAGTCTGAGCTGACAGGAGCAAGGTTCTCAAAGTGATCAAAGATGACAGACTGAATCTGACAGCTATTTAATGAAGTGCAAAACCTGGATTTCACTGTGTGGGGATCAAGTCCCACTGACTAATTTCATCAGGTTCCTCCATGGCACTGCAGGCTCTTAGATCCCTCCCTCCCACCCCCTCATACATGCACCTCCCAGGTTCTAAAGAAATGGTAAGAAACCTCCCTGCCCACCCTATTCCAATCTGGGAGTTAGAATTTTCTTTTGTTCTTGGGTAACACCCTGCATATCCCTCCATGAGTGAATGTATCAAACTGTATCTCTGTTGTATATTTACTATTTTGCCTGCTCTCACTAACAGTAACATAATAGCTCCATTATGAGGACATGAATATGTGTCCTGTGCTAAATGCTTTACCTCCTTATCAGTTACTCATCACAACAACCCTGTGAAGGATAGGTATGTCTGTTTGCAGATGGGGAAACATCTTAAGCTTAGAGACCTTAAGTGCCTTGCTCAAGTGTTTATGAAATAACAAATACAGAGAAACTAGAATTTGAACACAAGCAGGTATATCTCATTCAGGAGCTGGTTGGTAAGTGTGAACAAGGAGCTCTCCAGGAAATAAAAAAGTCCACATTTGTAGAGTTTTCCAATTTCTCTGGTGTAAACATTCCCATCATGGCTGATTTCAAACTACCAATGGACTCTTGCAACTCAGTAGAAGCTGGCTCCAGCATACCACTGATCTGAACAGAAATCTCTGCTTTAATCCTTCAAGCAGTGGTTCTGAAAGGGAAGATCCTAAACTAGCAGCAGGACCTCCGGTATCACCTAGGAATGTGGTGGAATTGTAGATTCATGGAGTGCTCCCTAAAGCTCCTGCATCAAGTCTGAAGTGGGGCCCAGCAATCTGCATTTTCACCGGTCTCCCAGGTAGTTTCGATGCTTGTTTTCCTTTGTTTGGCAGAGCAGCAGCACTACACTGGCGTAATTAAGTATTTGTTGAACTGCACTGAATGGACAATTGTAAAGAAACCATCAACTCTAGAGCCAAGTTCAATCCCAGGTAGTCTTAGTTATCTACCTTCAGAGAACAAGATAAAGGTGGTAAGAAGTTTGGGGAAGGGTTGATGTTTTCTTTGAAGCCCTCTTCAGACTACTCCCATTATGTCTAGCCTTACCTGTTTCTTCTGCTTTATGGGAGCCTCAGCTGGAAAATGACTTCCTTGAATGACTGAGACATGAGCAGTTCCTTCACATCAGGGCTGCTAGAGATAACACTTTGAGTTCCTGTGTTCTACTTAAGCCAGACTAACCAGAGATCACAAAGACTTTTTCATCTTTTGCTCTTAAAGTTTTGAGATAGGAAGTAGAATAGGAAACCTTGAGACAGTGAAGCTGTCATTAGTTAGCATCCTGATTTCCAAGAATCACCTATCGACACCTGATAATAATTAGCATTGTGGTTTCCTCCCTGAGTGGGCAATTAAGGAGAATTGTGGGAATTTCCATGTGTAGAAGCTTAAGTAAAATCCCTATAAAGCCTGTAACCCTTCAATAGAAGGGAGCCATTCTCTGGCCAGAGATGGCATGCTCCCATTTCTTGGGAATTGTACTCTCCTTAATAAATTTCCCACTTGCTTTGCTTTACCATATCTGTGTGGTCAGTCCAATTCTTTGTTCGCGACCACCACAAGCCTGGACCCTGTTTTCATCTGTAAGAGTTTCATAGTTTTATCTTTTATCTTTTGATTTTTAATTCATCTTAAGGTATTTGTTGTATATGGTATTAGATAAAACTAGATGTTCATGGTCTTCAATAGAAATAGCCATTTGGTTTAGCACCATTGCATTAAAAAAAGCAATCATTTCCACACTTAATTGCACTGGTACTTTTGTCAAAAATTGCTTAAACATGTATATGTGGGTCTATTTCTGGATTTTCTGTCCATTTCCATCAATTTATGTCTATGGTTAGCCAAGCTACACTGTCTTGATTATCAAAACTTTATAATAACTCTTGAAATCCCAGTAGTAAAAGTCCTACAATTTTGAGTTTTTTTAAACAAAATTGTATTGACTATTCTAGTTCCTTCAGTTTCACATATAAATTTTAGAATCAGCTTGAAAGTTTTTTTCAAAATGGCTCCTGGGGATTTTGGTTGGGATTTCATTAGCTCTGTAGATATATTTAAGGAAAACTGAAATGTTAGCAACATTGAGTCTTTGCATCTATGAACATGGTATATCTCTTCATTTATTTAGATTGTTTTTAATTTCTTTCAGCAATATTCTATGGGTGTCAAAGAAGAGTGTTGAATGTTTTTTTGCTAAGTTGATTTCTAAGTATTTTAAGTTTTTGGCAACTTAAGTTGTTGTAAGTGAAATTGTTGTTCTAATTTTATTGTCCAATTTCCATTAGTACTCAAATACACTTGAGTTTTGTACATTCATTTTTATCCTAAAAACTTGCTAAGTTTAATTTTTAGTTCTCGTAATTGTTTTGTCAATTCCTTGGGATTTCCTACGTCTGATAAATGAGATAGTTCTGTTTCTTATTTCCAACCTGATTCTTCACACATATTTTTCTTGCTTTATTACACTTACTCCAGGACATTGTTTAATAGAAGTGGTTTATCCTTGTCTTGTTTCTTAACTTAGGAGGTAAGCCCTCAGTATTTCTAAATTAAATATGATGTAGAATTTCATTGGTTAGGTTAATGAAGTCCCCTATCTATTTACAGCTTGTTGAGTGTTTGCTTTTTATCTAAATCCCCAAATAAATGTTGTATTGTACTAAATAATTTTTCTTCGTGTATTAAAAAGACTGTATTTTCCCCTTCTTTGAATATGATGAATTATATTAATTGACTTTAGAATGTTAAACCAGAGTTCTGGCCAAGATGAAGGCACAGGTAGAAACACTTCACTTCTTCACACAACTAAAAGAAGGATAACAAATTTAAAAACAAAAACAACCAAAACTGCCAGAACACCAAACTGCAAGGAACTCTGACAACCAAGGAGTTAAAGAAACATTCAGACTAACACCACCACAGCACAGCAAAGAGGGTTGCTCCACCCTGGTGAATACCTAAAGCTCTGCCCCTTACAATGTAACAGGTGCACTAAGACAGAGAAATATGACCCAAATGAAAAAACGGATCAAAACTCCAGAAGAAGGACTAAGCAACAAAGAGATAGACAACCTATAAAATGCAGAGTTCAAAACACTGGTTGAGTTCATTCACAAAATGAAGAAATGAAGGCTATACAATGTGAAATAAAGGGAAATATACAGGGAGCCAACAGTTAGGGGAGGGAAACCAGGACTCAAATCAATGATTTGGGACAAAGGGAAGAAATAAACATCCAACTGGAACAGAATGAAGAAACAAGAATTCAAAAAAATGAGAGGCTGAGGAACCTCTGGGACAACTTTAAATGCTCCAACATCCGAATCATAAGGGTGCCAGAAGGAGAATAGGAAAAGCAAGAAATTGAAAACTTGTTTGAACAAATAATGAAGGAGAACTTCCCTAATCTGGCAAAGGAAATAGACTTCCAGGAAGTCTAGGAAGCTCAGAGAGACCCAAAGAAATTGGATCTGAGATTGTTAAACCAACCTTGTATTCCTAGAACAAACTCTACTTAGTTATAATTCATTTTCCTTTTTATATATTGTTGGATGTTGGATTTAATTTGTTAATATTTCTTTATGGATTTTTGTGCCTAAGTTTATGAGGTATATTGGTCTGTTACTGTATTTACTGTAATGTCTCTGTCCAGTTTTGGAATCAGAGTAACTTTGTCTTTATACACTGCATTAGTAGTTCTATCTTCTGAAAACATTTTTGTAAGATGATTATTTATTGTTTAACGTGTACTTTAAGATGATAAAGCTGCCTTCTGTGATCAGATTCATCTCTAAAGATCAATAATCTAAGCATGAAGAATTCTTAGGAATCTACTTGTAATCTTGCAAAGATATTATGGTTGCTTATTCTAGAATGGTAGTCAGATTCTGAGTATATACAAAAGGTAAAGTAAATAGGATTCCCTGGCAGATATTATGGGGACATAAGTAAAAAGGATGACTTCAAAACATTTGGTCTTTGAAACTGAAAGGTAGAGTTGCCTTCATGTGAGACAGGGAAAGTTGTGGTTGAGCAGGATTTGGGCAAGTGAAGAGTTTAGCTTTGAACATGGAATGCTTGAGAAGTCTTTTAGATATTCTAGCAAAACTGTTCATTAAGAAGCCCAGTTTATTAGTCTGAAGATTAAGGGTGAATTCTGGGTTGGAGATATAAAATTTGGAATCATGAGGAGTAGTCATGAAACTTACTGGAACACTAAGGGAATGTGTATAAATGGAAAAGATAAGAGATCTAGGAACTAAGTTCTTGACCCTCCAACACTGAGATATTAAAGGAAGATGAGGAGCCACAAAATAACCTGAGGAGTAGCCAGTGAGACAGGAGGGACACCAGGAAGGTCCAATGAAGAAAGCTATGGAAGGGAAGGGGTGAACAATGATGTCAGGTGCTACTGATAGTTCAGGTATAATAAGACCAAGAGTCTGTCATAGGATTTGGCAATGTGGAGGTCACTAGTGATCTGAAAAGGAGCAGTTTTTGTGGATCAAGTTTAGGAGAGGAAGGGAAGGGAAGAACCAGAGAAAGAAAATGTAGAAAAGTATATGCATATATTCTACTTTCAAAGAGATCATGAGCTGGCAGGAAAAGGGGCATCAATTTTGTCATGGAAGAAATAACAACATACTCACCAGTAAAAAGTATTTTACTACCCCTTTCTTTGAATGTCATTTAGGCTGTGTTTCATACTATTTCCCATGGCAGCCACCTTCCTCCTCTAACATTTTTAGCTCCTGAATGTTTCTCTGGCTTGAACTCAAGTAACATCTGGCTGAAGGCTCCTTTTCTTTGTGCCAAGACCTCAAGTTACAATACCAACAGAATGTTAACCCTAAACTAATGACTATTTCTTGTTCCCTTCCTGCAAATAAATACATTCCATTCATTTTAGCTCATCAACACCTGCTTTAGCATAGGCATCAAAGACCCTCTGGGACCTCCCTGATCATGTCCTACCATTCCGTCCAGCCCAACTCAGGTCCTTTGTTCTGCTCTTTCTGGCGCTAGGTACCAATTCCTCAGAGCAAATTCACTAGCATGATGATTTAATTAATTTCTAAATGTAAGTTTCAAGTTAGTTTTACTTCCTTTTCATAACCCCAGTTCCCTGGATTCATTCAGTAACCTTTTCCTGTGTGCATACTATGTGCTGGACCCATTAAGGCTACCAAGATAACAAAGATAAAATACCAGCTGAGGGGGCACTCAGTTTCGTGAAAGTTAACTATAAAACATAATTATTAACCATGTGTTTTAGTACCTGCAGAAATCAGAGATACCAGGAATGACTGCTCAGTTACATGAGAGAACTAATTTAATTTATTGTATCAAAGTAATACAAAAAGTAAAAGATAATGGGATAGCACATAAAAAAAAAAAACCAAAAATCATTTGTTGAATCTTTCCCTCATTTTTGCCTCCACTTTAACCAGTTCATTTTTACTTCTCTTGGTCATTATCTCCATATTTTAAAATAATACTCTAATTCTATTTTTTTGTTATATCAACTTCACACATTATTATTGACTTCTATTGTAGAGATGGTGAGTTAGCTCAGGACACCCCCAACACAAACTTTTCCTCTTCTTCCCCCACTCCCAACAGAGGTCTATCACTATTCTTGGAAATTCTACTGGTCTCTCCTGTCCATTCAAACAGGGCACTTGTGATGCCTTTCCTGGTTTGATAGACTGTGGAGAGATTGTTAATTGTTTAAAACTGAGGTAGGAGTTTTCAAGGACAGAGATGACTGGAGTGGCCATAAGAGTGGACAAGCCAGGTGGATGATGTGTCATATAAAATGATGCAGATGTAGAGAACAGTCTATCAGACCCTCAGTACACATGGCATTCATACTACACAGAATGCAAAACATAACTATGTCATTTATTTCCTAGCCTGTGTATATAGGTTAGGAAAGTCAATGCTAGACTTGTCACAAAAGCAATTCCTGTCACCCAAACAGTCTCATTAGTAAAAACAGGACCAAAATATTTTTTCATTGAAAAATATCTTCCCAGTCAGATGTGAAATATTGTAAGATGTCACAGTATTTTTAGCTACTTTCATATTTGGAAAACAAATAGAAAAAGGTATTTTTCAATTAAATCCTGTCTGGTATAAATTTGTAAATGGAAAGCTGTATGAAAAAATTATTTTGCCAATCTTTGGCCTGAGAATTTCATTAAAGGAACATATTACTAAAATCTACACTTTCCTCTTGTACAAGCTGCTACCTATCAGATTAAATTTTAACCAACACCTCAGAGCAATTACTCAGAACATGCCAGTATGCCAGGAACTTGTGCATGCCATAGTTCAGTGAAGCGTCGACAAAAACCTGTAAAATAAGTATAGTTACATTCAGTGTAACATGTAGAGAATAAGGCTCAAGGAAGTCAAGCTATTTGCTTAATATTGTTTATATAGCAACAACAAAGGTTTACATATTTAACACTTACTACATGTCATGGTCTTCGCTAATTGATTTACCAATATTGTATCATTGCATCCTTATAAAGTCCCTGATAGACAAGCTTTATGTTGCCATTTTGCAGATGAGGAAATAAGGGTTCACTGAGTTGAAGTATTATAAATTTCCCACACCTTTTGAATAGTTAAGATTCTCATCTTAACACAGCCTATATGCTAACCAGCAGCTTGGGGTTTATGGGACAACCTCATTTTGCAAGTCACTAGTCCAGCTACCCTTCCTCTGTACCACCCTGATTCCTGGGACAAAATATTGTTAATCATCAGATCCCTCCTCAGTGTTAAAAGGCATGTAATTATGGCTTCTCAAGTTGAAAAGACTAAATTGCTAAAACTGAATTATGTGTGAGTATGCTTGTTAACTCCTCCTAATTGATAGCAATCTTGATGGGGAAATCTGCATCTAAAATCACCACAATACCCAGGAATCTTAGTGAAAATGCCAGAGAAAAAAAGGTTGGAAATCTACCCACATGCAGGGCTCTAAGATATACTAAAAATGTCTCTGTCCAAGCATATTTTACAGAATACCAGAATTACAGGTTCTTGGAATAGGGAAAAGACTCAGAGGTCATCTAGTCCACCCGTTTCCTGCCCAAGCAAGGTTCTTCTAGGTGACATCCCCTGCAGAAGGTCAAAAGCACCTGCTCATGCAGTATAATCTTGCCACTTACCTGTAATTGTTACTCATGTGTTCATATATCTGTCCTCTGAATGTACATAGATATATACTTTTTTCACACTTTTTTTCATTTTACTGTTGTTCTATTACAGTTGTCCCAATTTTCCCCCATTACTCTCCCCTGCTCTGCCCACACCCGACTCCCATAGTCAATCCCTACCCTGTGGTCCATGTCCATGGGTCATCCATACATGTTCCTTGACTAGACCTCTCCCTTCCTTACCCACCTTCTCACCCTCCCCCCACACCTCTGGTCACTGTCAGTCTGTTCCTTGTCTCTATGACTCTGGTTCTATTTTGCTCATTTGCTTGTTTTGTTCATTAGGTTCCTCTAATAGGTGAGATCATACGGTACTTGTCTGTCAACAACTGGCTTATTTCACTTAGCATAATATTCTCCAGTTTCTTCCATGCTGTCGCAACAGGTAGGAGTTCCTTCTTTCTCCTGCTACATAGTATTCCATTGTGTAAGCGTACCACAGTTTTTTGATCCATTCTTTTCCTGATGGGCACTTAGGCTGTTTCCAGCACTTGGCAACTGTAAATAACGTTGCTATGAACATTGGAGTGCATAGGTTCTTTTGGATTGGTGTTTCAGGATTCTTAGGGTATAATCCCAACAGTGGAATTGCTGGATCAAAGGCAGTTCCATTTTTAGTTTTCTGAGGAAATTCCATAATGTTTTCCACAGTGGCCTCACCAGTCTGCATTCCAACAAACAGTGCACGAGGGTTCCCTTTTCTCTACATCCTCCCTAGCACTCATTGTTTATTGATTTGTTTATAATGGCCATTCTGACTGGTGTGTAGTGCTATCTCATTGTGGTTTTAATTTTCATCTCTCTGATGGCTAGTGATGCTGAGCATCCTTTCATATGTTTCTGGACCCTCTGTATGTCCTCCTTAGAGAAGTGTCTGTTCAGGTCCTTTGCCCATATTTTGATTGGGTTGTTTGTCTTCCTGGTATGGATTTGTGTGAGTTCTCTGTATATTTGGTAGATCAAACCCTTGTCCAAGGTCTCATTGGCAAATATGTTTTCCAATATGGTTGTTTCCCTTTTCATTTTGTTGATGTTTTCGTTAACCATGCAGAAGATTTTTAGTTTAATGTATTCCTGTTTGTTTATTCTTCCCCTTATTTCCCTTGCCCTAGGGGATATATGGGTGAAAATATTGCTGCATGGGATATCTGAAATTTTCCTGCCTATGTTTTCCTCCAGGACTTTTATGGTGTCCCAGCTTACATTTAAGTCTTGTATTTATCTTGAGTTTATTCTTGCATATAGTGTAAGTGGGTGGTCTAGTTTCATTTTTTTGCATGTACCTGTCCAGGTCTCCCAACATTATTTATTGGAGAGGCTATTTTTACTCCATTTTATGCTACTGCCATCTTTGTCAAATATTAATTGACCATAGAGACATGGATTTATTTCTGGGCTCTCTATTCTGTTCCATTGATCTATATGTCTGTTCTTATCCCAGTACCAGACTGTTTTGATTACAGTGGCCTTGTAAATGTGGTTTTATATCAGGTATTGTGATCCCTCCTACTTTGTTCTTCTTTCTCAAAATTGCTGAGGATGTTCAGGGTTATTTTTGGTTCCATATAAATTTTTGAAAGATTTGTTCTAAATCTATGAAATATGTCCTTAGTGTTTTAAGAGGGGTTGTGTTGAATCTATAGATTGCTTTGTGTAGTACACACATTTTAATGATGTTAATTCTTCCAATCCATGAACATGGTATATACTTCCATTCATTTGTATCATCCTTAATTTCTTTCTTCAGTGTTCTGTAGTTTTCTGAATACAGGCTTTTTACCCCAATGGTTAAGTTTATTCCTAGGTACTTTATTTTTCTTGTTGCTATAGTAAATGGGATTTTTTCCCTAGTTTCTATTTCTGTTATTTCATTGTTGGTGTATAAAAATGCCTTTGATTTCTGAATATAGTGAAGCTCTAGAAATAAAATTAGAGAAATGCAACAACAGCTATTGTATCTGGAACCAACAAGTAAAGGTTGATAAAAGTGGAGAGAGAATAAGTGTATTTAAGAACAGGAAAAAGAATGTGAGATGACTGAGAAAACCAAGATGGAGGCATAGGTAGACCCACTGTGCCTCCTCGCACAACCAAAAGGACAACAATTTAAAAGCAAAAAACAACCAGAACTGACAGAAAATCGAACCACACGGAAGTCCGACAACCAAGGAGATGAAGAAGAAACATTCATCCAGACTGGGAGGAGGGGCAGAGATGGGCAGCTAGGGGGGACAGGATTCATGGCCACATGGCCAGACCCAGAGACGTGGAGGATTGTGGGACAAACGGAACAGGCAGTACGAGGGGCAGGCAGTACAACTGCTAGCAGACACCCAGACACCACATTCACACATAGATAAACTGGGAGGGCTGGACCCAGAGACATGGCAGACTGTGGAATCAATGGGACAGGCAGTGTAACTGCTAGCAGACCTTGTGGCCCCACATTCGCACACAGATAAACTGGGAGGAACGGCAGGGGAGCAAAGAAGACCATGCAACCCAGGGTTCCAGCACAACGAAATAAAGCCTCAAACCTCTGAGTGAAAACACCCATGGGGGTTGAGACAGCAGCAGGAGAAACTCCCAGCCTCACAGGAGAGTTGGTTGGAGACACCCACAGGGGCCTAGAGCGTGCACAAGCCCACCCACTCGGAAATCAGCACCAGAGGGGCCCCATTTGATTGTGGGTAGAGGAGAGAGTGACTGGAGTCCAACAGAGAGTGGAGCGGATACCATTGCTCCCTCTCAGCCCCTCCCCCACGTACAGTGTCACAGCGTCACAGCGCAGGGAACAGTGTTACCCCGCCCAGGTGAACACCTAAGGCTCTGCCCCTTTACGTAACAGGGGGGGCAAGACAAAAAGAAAAAAAATGGCCCAAATGAAAGAACAGATCAAAGCTCCAGAAATAATTCAACTAAGCAACAAAGAGATAGCCAACCTATCAGATGCACAGTTCAAAACACTGCTAATAAGGATGCTCACAGAATTGGTTGAATTTGGTCACAAATTAGATGAAAAAATGAAGGCTATGCTAAGAGAAACAAAGGAAAATGTACAGGGGACCAATAGTGATGGGAAGGAAACTGGGACTCAAATCAACGGTGTGGACCAGAAAGAAGAAAGAAACATCCAACCAGAAAAGAATGAAGAAACGAGAATTCAAAAAAATGAAGAGGGGCTTAGGAACCTCCATGACATCTTGAAACGTTCCAACATCTGACTTATAGGGGTACCAGAAGGAGAAGAAGAAGAACAAAAAATTGAAAACTTATTTGAACAAATAATGAAGGAGAACTTCCCTAATCTGGCAAAGGAAATAGACTTCCAGGAAATCCAGGAAGCTCAGAGAGTCCCAAAGAAGCTGGACCCAAGGAGGAACACACCAAGGCACATCATAATTACATTACCTAAGATTAAGCAGAAGGAGAGAATCTTAGAAGCAGAAAGACATAAGGACACAGTTACCTACCAAGGAGTTCCTATAAGACTGTCAGCTGATTTCTCCAAAGAGACCTTACAGGCAAGAAGGGACTGGCAAGAAGTATTCCAAGTCATGAAAGGCAAAGACCCACATCCAAGATTGCTCTATCCAGCAAAGCTTTCATTTAGAATGGAAGGGCAGACAAAGTGCTTCTCAGATAAGGTCAAGTTAAAGGAGTTCATCATCACCAAGCCCTTATTATATGAAATGTTAAAGGGATTTATCTAAGAAAGAGAAGATAAAAAATATGAACAGTAAAAATGACAGCAAACTCACAGTTATTAACAACCACACTTAAAACAAAAACAAAAGCAAACTAAGCAAACAACTAGAACAGGAACAGAACCACAGAAATGGAGATCACATGAAGGGTTATCAATAGGAGAGTGGGAGGGGGAGAGAGGGGGGAAAGGCACAGAGAATAAGTAGCATAAATCATAGGTAGAAAATAGACAGGGGGAGGGTAAGAATAGTATAGGAAATGTAGAAGCCAAAGAACTTATAAGTATGACCCATGGACATGAACTATAGGGGGGGAATGTGGGAGGGAGGAGGTGGGCAGGATGAGTGGAGTGAAGGGGGGGAAATGGGACAACTGTAATAGCATAATCAATAAATATATTTAAAATTTTTTCAACTGGAAAAATAAATAAATAAATAAATAAATAAGAATGTGAGATGACTAATAACATGAAAAATGATTTTGAGAGGCTGGAGAGGAGGGAGATAGTAAGAGTGCAGAATCGAAACAAGTCATAGCAAGAGAGAAGATAAAATTTAAAACAAAAATAAGAAGACAAAGAAGGTAAAAATGGAGTAAGAGAAAGGGGAAGCAAAATATGAGTTTTGAAATAAACTATAATATAAATACTAATTCATAGCATTTATATGAATGCTAATGACCTAATGGACACAAACTTGAAGGAAAAGAAATGAATGTTACAAACTATGCAGGAGAGAAAATAATGCAAATCATGAAGACCATGGTGGAATTCTTTTCAGTAGAATCCAGTGTTTACCACTCACTGTCTTCTCTTTCTGGATCCACCCTTTGTGCTATCAGACGGTGTCGCAGCCTGGCCCTATGCAGCCTGTTTGAGACTAAAAGCAATCCAGTCTGTGGCTGTCTCCTTCAGATTTGGCTGGACCACACTGCTCTGCCCTGCTGGCTTTCCATCAACCCTGGGCCCTAGAGTGATTTCTTTAATGACTTGAGAGGTCTGCCAGTACCTTCTCCATCTGCCTCTGGTGTGATCACGAGTGTAGGAACCCTGGGTAGACCCCAGGGGAACACTATTCAGTCTTAAGGGAAGATGGTGGGATTGTTTCTCCACCCCCTTACCACATATCTTGGTATGTCCCAGATTCTTTCTAATAATGTATGGCTTTTGGTGAATTTGCTGACCATTTCCTGTAAGTGGCCAATCTGTGTAAACGGGGGTGGCTATCCTGCTTGGTACAGGCAGCAGCTCTGTCTGGATGCTGAGGCTTGGGGAGACCCTAAAACCCCCTTGTTGCTCCTGTCTTTATTGTCTCTGCTCTAGTGGGTTTAGTGGATCAGGTCCTGAGGCTCAGTGTAGCTTGTAGTGTCTGGTGAAGGGACCTTTCAGAGGTTTTTCTCCTTCCCCTGTGGAAATGTGCCCAGCAGGATGCTCCTAAACCTGGCCTCACTGATCTGCAGAGCCTGTAATTCCACCAGTGAGGGTTGGTCTTACCTGTCTGTGAGGGGATATGGCTGGCTGCAACAAATCTCAGGCATTCAGTTTTTGGCCTTCCAGACCCTAGCTTGCTTCTCACTCATAGGAGGGTTGGGCCCAAATTCTCCACTCTGAACAGCCCCCTTCTTGCCAGCTATACTGGGTGGTACCCACAGACCCTTTAGTGGTTTTATCCCTCAGACTTCTCTGTTAGCAGAACCACTGCACCCGTGTGCAGGTGCTTGCAAGCCCTGGGTCCCTGCCCAGTCTTTGGCCTGGTCTCTGCTCCCCCTTTAAAAGAGTTTCTCTGTGGCATACATGCTGTAGCACCGAGCCCTGGGGGGCCTGTTCTCCTCAAGCTCCTGCACCCCAAAAATCAGTCTGTCACAGTCAGGGCTGGCCGCCCCCATCAGAGCCTCTGACAGTTTTACATAAAGTTTCTTTCTGGATCTTTCCTAGACAACATTGGGAAGAGCCTCACAGCTATACTATAACATGGGGTCAGTGATGGGGTGCTGTACCTGCTCTCTCAGAGATTTTCAATGTCCGGTGTCCTGCTCCCACTGCACTGTTTCTGGAGCCAGCACCTCTCCCCTCTTCTCCCTCTTCCTCCAGTGCCCGTGGCTCCTATGCTGCCAAAAGTGTTAGTTTGGGCTGCAGTGGCGGCAGTTGCTCTGCTTGGAGAGTCCAGGCTGCCTGCTTCTGAGTGCTCCTACGGGCAGGTGTGGTCTTGCCCACTCCTGCACACCGCCCACGCTTTCATCCACGTTCATGCCCACTCACACCCTCACTCTCTGCTAGATTTTCCAGTTGAATACTCTGTGGAGACGCTGCAACACCGGTCCAGGTCTGGGAGTAAGTGAACGTAGCTCCCAGATACTCTGCAGCCATCTTGGATGCCCCCTTTTTTCACACTTTTTATTCATTTAGTCAACCATATTTGTTGTACTCCTACTATGTATCCAGTAGACATAACGGGAAGAAAATTGTACAGGTAGCTGGACAAACATACCCTAAAGCCCCAATGTAGAAGGAAGAAGTTGTAGTATTTAAAGAATGGGGGAAGTCCAATGTGACTGGAGAAGAGATTATCCTAGAGAGAAGTTTAAGATTGACTAGGCTGGAACATTTTATGCCTTAGAGCAATTACTTGCTTAGAACTATAGGAACATATTGAAAGTACAAGAAGCCAGCTTAAAGGGCTAGCCCCTGGCCAAATTAGGGACAATTTGATCATCAAAGTAAATGATTATAGAAATGAGTACTAATACATCAGATGAAATAAAAACAACTAAGTCGATTCTGTAATAAATTGATGAGTAGATAAGTAAATCTTGAAGGAAGAGGTAGCTACTCCAAATAGAAGAATGCCACTAATAAATATAGAAGGAATGATGGAGGTAGAAAATTATAGGTGAACTATAAAATTAACAGAGAAAGCTTTATAGGGAGCCAACTGTTTATATGCCTCCTCACAAGAGACATATTAATACCAAAAGAAACTAGAAACTTTAGAGTAGAGAAATTAGTTGCACCACTTTAACCAATTGATCAAAGTCACATAGTGGACATTGGGGCAACCTGACATCCTGGGCCTCTTGATGACATGATGTACTGAGAAGAACATAACATCATCTCTTTGGAGTTCCTCCCAAAATTCTTTATCCAAATCAAGTCAATAAGAAAATATTAGGCAAACTCAAGTTGAGGGACATTCTACAAGATAAGTGGACTGCACGCTTTAAAAATGTAAAGGTCAAAAAAGACAAGGAAAGGCCTGGAGCTGTTCTGGATGAAAGAAGACTAAAAGAGACAAGACAGCTGAGTTTCATGCATGACTCTGGATTGGATCCTGGACTGGAAAATGAAAATAACTTAAAAGATTATCATTGGGACAATAGACAAATGGTGAATATGGTCTGTGGATTAGGTAGCAGTATTGAATCAGTGTTAAAATTTCTAATTTTGATAATTGACTGTGTAAGAGAATGTTCTTATTCTTAGAAATATACACTAAACATGCACAGATGTCTCAGAAAAAAAAAAACCTCTCTCTATCCATCTATCTATCTCTGTCTCTCTATCTTCTATATATCTAGAGAAAATAAGTCAAATGGGGAAAAATGAAAGGAACTGATCTAAGTGAGGAGAATATTGGAGTTCCATGTATTATTTTACAACTTTTCTATAAATTTGAAATTATACCAAAATACGCAAAATCAAGATTATCTGGAGAGCTGGACAGAATCAGATGCAGAGGTCATGCAGGTCCTTGCACAGCATCTTATAGATTGGGGGTAAGAACATTTGGAATTCTTGAAAGGTATTCATCTCAAGAACGTCAGGAGGGAATGTGGGACCACTCAGTCTGGGCAGGAGTGACAGTGGCTGTCAATGGCAGGAGAATAGAAAAAAAAATTACATAGAATAAGCCGCCTAATTAAGCATGGCTATGACTAATTAAGTGTGGGAAGTGTAGGAAGGAGAAGTGTTCCTGGAGCAAGTGGGTGAATTGAAATAATCCTGGCAGGCTCTCCACCTGTGATAGTTCATTTCTGCCTTTCACAGAGAGAGGCAACCAGACCTGAATGCAGCACTCCACGTGTTAAAGTCTGATTCTTAGAGGCTGAGCATCTTTATTTTTACCCTTTTTTAAAAAATGTTATTTATTTAGTTTTAGATAGAAGAAGGGAGGGAAAAAGAAAGGGAGAGAAACGTCCACGTGTGAAAGATACATTGATTGCTTGCCTCTCCCACGCCCCCAGCTGGAGACATGGCCCACAACTCAAGCTGGGAATCAAACTGGTGACCTTTTGGTTTGCAGGCTGGCACTCAATTCACTGAGCCACATCATCCAGGGTTATTTTTCTCTCTTAAAGAGCCCACTTCCCTATTTATCCAACTAGTTATTGAATCCTGTTGATGATTCTAAAGCTCCTCTCCCAAATCACATGAATCCATAACATCTTCTGTAGCTCCACTACCATTATTCTGGTCTAAACCATCATAATCTCTCCTACAGATTTTCCCATTTCTTTTTATCTTAACTTTTGCCTCCCCCTCTCATATTGGACAGTAATATCACTAAAATACAAATCTGGTTATGTCTTCCTTTCCTCAGAAATCTCCGTAATTCCTGAGAGAATACCACACAGCTCTCCCAACATCTCACTGTTAACTCCTGCTCTTTCCCTGACTATGTCAGTACATAAGACGTGAATCCTGCCCCCAACACACAACCACTGTGCCTCTTTGTACAAGTTTTTTGTTTTTCATTCTGAGAATGCTTCATTATTTAGAAAATAGTGACAACAATATTGCCACATTGTAAGATTACTTGGAGGATTAATTGAGGTGATGTTGGTAAAGAACTTAACACACTTCCTGCCACGTGGCAATTGCTATACTCAAGATGCCTGGAGCTTCTCAGTGGTCTCTAGCATCATTGTTAATTTCCCCCTTTGGGTCTTTGTGATTGTCCATCCAAAATTTCTACTCATCTATAAAGACTCAGATCAAATGCTACCTGTTTTGGAAAGCCTTCTAGAAACCCCAGGTTCTGGGTAGGTGTCACAGAGGAATAGTAGCACAATTATCTCACTAGTTCAGCAAATATTTATTGGGAGCACATTGTGTGTCAGGAACTGTCCTGGCACTAGACATAGACCAGGAAAGGAGTTTGCTGTTCCCATGAAACACACATTCCAGTGTGGAGAGGCAAAAAATAAAGGAAATGACCAAATGAATAAACAAGATAATTGGAAAGAGTGCAAAGTTTTACATAGCAAATTAAACAAGGATGTCAAAGAGAGTAATTTGGAATGGAGACTCCAGTAGTGTTGGGGAGTAGAAAGTACCCCCTCTACCCATCTTGAGTTCTTATGACTGGACTAATACAATTGACTGACACAAGGCCAGGTTAACAGGAGAAAAACCAATTTAATACATGTGCATGGGAATTCATGAGTGATGTTCAGAAAAATGATCAGAACAGGCAGCCTTTTATACTGTTAGACAAAGAAGAAATTTGTGAAGAATTGACAGGACAAAGAAACTCAGGCTTGGGTGCTCATTCATGAGAAATCTAAACAACAAGAATGTTTGGAATGGTAAATTAGTAAAAAAGTAACAAGGTTTGTTTACCTATGTTTTTTGACCCTGGATTTCTTAACTCTGACAAGGGTGTCTCTCTTGGTTCCCCAGACACCTTTCATAAGAGAGATTTATTTTCTCTACACAGGTTAGGTTCAACCTCCCCTTTTTTTACTGGTGCTTTTTAAGTAACTTTAATTTGAAATAATCAATATGTATTGTGGGACGTTTGGGGGGTGGGGGCTGTCAGTAGAGAAAGCAGTCAGGGAAGAATTTCCTGAGCTTGTCAGTCAGCTGAGACCTGAATAAAAAGAAGAAACCATACACTCTGGCAGGGTGACTCGGTTGGAGTGTCATCCCATACACCAAAAGGTGACGGGTTCGATTCCTGGTCAGGGCACATACCTAGGTTGCAGATTCAACCCCTGGTCAGGGCATGTGTACAGAAAGCAATCCATCAATTTT
The DNA here is from genome assembly GCF_022682495.2 of Desmodus rotundus. Classification (NCBI taxonomy): domain Eukaryota; kingdom Metazoa; phylum Chordata; class Mammalia; order Chiroptera; family Phyllostomidae; genus Desmodus; species Desmodus rotundus. Next base: position 93,563,714 of record NC_071387.1, read on the forward strand.
TCTCCCTCACATCAATGCTTCTCTCTCTCGATGTCTTCCTCTCTTTCTGAAATCAATGGATATGTCCTTGGGTGAGTATTAAATTTAAAGAGGAGAGAGAGAGAGAGAGAGAGAGAGAAAGGGAGAATGGGAGAGAACTATGAGAATAGCAAGAGTAAGAATATTGCTGGCAGATGCAAAACACTTGACATTGAACTGAGCTTGTATGGACCCAGAAACACAATGTGATCAGAGTACATATAGCAAGGGGTAGAAAGGAACACACGAGTTTGTATAGTACTTTGTAATCTACCCAGGAAGTAGGTTATGCAGGACCTGGGAGGCATGGCTCAGTAGCAGACGTACAAGAACTAAATGGTCTGTGTGTTTCATTGCGTAATAAAGAAAACTCTAACGGGAAAGGTAAAGAGTGATTTGGGTCTGAGATAGGGAAACAGATGAGGACTATTTTCTGTATATATTGTTGTGATGTTTAATATAAATAATAGAAATGTAACTGGTGAAAGAGTCTCATTGAAAGTGTATTAAGAGATACATCTTTTTTAGTGTTCAGAGCTTTACCATTTGCGTCACTTGAATTGGAAATACATACTTTGTCTCAGTGTACTGCACTATTGAAAGTTATGGTGGAACCAACCTTATTTTTCAGTTAAGTATCTGAGAGGCACAGACTCAGTCAAGAAAAGATGAATACATTTTAAAAATTGCTTCCAAGATTTACCTTTAAAAATGGAACTATTCCATTGCACGTGTATACACTTTGCTTGCCTACCCATTCATTGATGGGCATTTGGGTTGTTTCCACATTTTGGATGTTGTAAGTAATGCTACTATAAAAACTCATATATAAGTTTCTGTGTGGACATGTTTCTATTTCTCTTAGGTACATACTTAGGAGTGGGTGGAAGTATTAGGTCAAGTACTACAAGTTAGCCTATGAATGATGTTTTTGAGGAACTGCCACACTGTTTTCTGGAGTGGCTGCACCATTTATATTTCCTCCAGCAACACACAAAGTTTCCTCTTTCTCCACATGCTCATAAACACATGTTATATTTCCATTAAAAAATTAAAGCCATCATAGTGTGTAAAATGGTATCTCATAATGGTTTTGATTTATGTTTCCCTAATGACCCATGACATTAAACATGTTCTCATGTGCTTCCTGGCCATTTGTCTATCTTTGGAGACATGTCTACTTCAGTTCTTTGCCCATTTAAAAAATTGGATTGTCTGTCTTTTTGTTGTTGCATTCTTTATGTATTCTGGGTACTAAACCCTTAGGAGAATTCACAGAGAGGAAAGGCAGCTGACAAGTTACCAGTGTGGAGTGGGGGGTGAGAGTGGAGAATGATTACTGATTGAGTATGGGCCGTTTTTATGCATGATAAAGTTCTAATACTAGAGAGAGTTGATGTTTGTACAGCATTGTGAATATGCTAAACACCACTGAATCATAGACTTTAAGGTTAATTGCATGTTATATGAATTTTACCTCAATAAAAATATTCATGTTAAAATGAAAATAACATCTTTTCAAAACAGGGAGATTTACACACATTGAATTTTCTTATAAAATGAAATTAATTTCTTTTGATAAATTTGTATGTATATATTTTGTTTTTAAAGTTATTTTATTATTGTTCAAGTACAGTTGTCTGCATTTACCCCCCAGCAATCCCCCACACCCCAGTCATCCCTACCTCCTTCCCTTGCTTTCACCCCTCCCCCTTGGTTTTATCCATGTGTCCTTTATAGTTCTTCCTGAAAATGCATATTTTTTTTGATTAATTAATCCTCATGCAGAAAAATTTACCGACCACTTACAGAGCACTTGGGCCTTATCTTCCAGGACCACAGATATATAGAGCTTCACTACTTTCTTACCTGCAAAATCCTGTTCTTTCTTTTATATCCAGCTAAAATCAATCCAGAAACCAGTCTCTGAGTAACTTCTAAGCTTGTTGTGTACTTAAACTCTTCAGAATTAAATACATTGATTTGAAGTATGAGACATATTTAGTAGTTAGAATAATTGAAATTGACTAATGCAACAACAACAACAAAAACCTTTGAAATATCAGTGTTTCAGCCCAATCAAGAATTATTACTTGCTGGCTTTAAATCTGATGCAGTTCCAAAAAAAAAAAAAAAGGATCATGAATGAATGGAATGAACATTGGTGAGAAGACTGATATGTGATAAAGGAAGAATAATAAGATGTTAATGATGGAATTGAGGTCATGGGTATTTGGGTATTCATTATACAATTCTTCCAACTTTCTGCATTGAAAAATTTCATAAGAAATTGTTGGAGAAAATTTGATGTAGGTCAAGTATCCCTCTACTATTATGTAGCAACACCATGTGTAAAATGTAGACCCAAGTGCACCCCAGAAGTAAAAGGGAGGTATAAAGGATACAATTGATGCTCATCACTTCTGCACACAATCCACTGGCCTATGAAGGCTAAAGAACCTGCACTGAGTGGCTTTTTAATGTGAATTAAGGATTCAGATGGAGACCCCTTCAGTGTAGTTTTTGATGGTCTATAAGTTTTTAGCTTCAAACATTACTGTCCAGTTCAGTTCATCTTATCAACTAGACTGAACTCCCTTATAACCAATTAAACTTTGTTAAATTTATAATATATGTCTCTCTGCCTGCATTGGAGCTGGTACAGGGGTCTTCTGCCTAGAGAACTGCAGATTAGACTCAGACTGGAATTTACACTGGAAGAAGCTCTGCTTCTCAGGTGCCCAGACCCAGAATGGAGCTGTATCATTGGCTCTCTTGGGCCTGGACCATTCAGCCTTCATAATCATATGAGCCAATTCTTTTTTTAAAAAAATTTATTTTTGTTCAGTTAGTTTTCCTGCCTTTTTCCCCAAGGCTCACCCCTACCCTGTCCACACCCCACTCTCACAGTCAATACCTAGCCATTGTCTGTGCCCATGAATCCTCTATTTGTGTTCCTTTGTTTGTCCCTTCTCTTCCTTCCCCCCTTCTCTCCAGCCCCCCTGCCCTCTGATCACTGTCAGTTTGTTCTTTATTTCCAAGTCTCTGGTTCTATTTTGCCCATTTTTTTGTTTTGTTCATTAGGTTCCACTTATAAGTGAGATCTTATGGTATTTATCTTTTACCAACTGACTTATTTCACTTAGCATTATGCTCTCCAGTTCCACCCATGCTGTTGTGAAGGGTAGGAGCTCCTTCTTTCTCTCTTCTGTGTAGTATTCCATTGTATAAATGTACCATAGTTTTTTATACACTCATTTACTGATGGGCACTTAGGCTGTTTCCATCACTTGACTATTGTAAATAACGTTGCTATGAACATTGGGGTGCATAGGTTCTTTTGGATTGGTGATTCAGGATTCTTAGGGTATAGTACCAGTAGTGGGATGACTGGATCAAAAGGCAGTTCCATCTTTAGTTTTTTGAGGAAATTCCAAACTGCTTTCCACAGTGGCTGCACCAGTCTGCATTCCCACCAACAGTGCACTAGGGTTCCTTTTTCTCCACAACCACACTAGCACTTGTTGTTTGTTGATTGATGAATGAAGGCCTTTCTGACTAGTATGAAGTGATTTTGCATTGTGGTTTTAATTTGCATCTCTCTGATGGCTAGTGATGTTGAACATTTTTTTAATGTGACTATGGGCCCTCTGTACATCTTCCTTGGAGAAGTGTCTGTTCAAGTCCTTTGCCCATTTTTAAATTGGATTGCTTATCTTCCTGTTGTGGAGTCATGTGAATTCTTTATATATATTTTTAGATCAAACCCTTGTCCAAGGACTCATTGGCAAATACATATTCCCATATGGTTGTTTCCCTTTTCATTTTGTTGATGTTTTCTTTAACCATGCAGAAGCTTTTTAGTTTGATGTAGTCCTGTTTGTTTACTTTATTTCCCTTGCCCTAGGGGATATATGGGTGAAAATATTGCTGCATGGGATATCCAAAATTTTCCTGCCTATGTTTTCCTCCAGGATTTTTATGGTGTTCCAGCTTACATTTAAGTCTTGTTTCTATCTTGAGTTTATTTTGATGTATGGTGTAAGTTTGTGGTAGGTTTTCATTTTTTTGCATGTACCTGTCCAGATATCCCAACACCATTTATTAAAGAGGCTATTTTTACTCCATTTTATGTTCCTGTCCCCCCTGTCAAATATTAAATTACCAAATATTAAATGACATGGGTTTATTTCTGGGCTCCCTATTGTGGTCCGGTGATCTATGTGTCTATTCTTATGCCAGTACCAGACTGTTTTGATTACTGTGGACATGTAATATAGTTTGATATCAGGTATTGTAATCTCCTACTTTGTTCTTCTTTCTCAAAATTGCTGAGACTATTTGTGATCATTTATGGTTCCATATATGTTTTTGAAATATTTGTTCTATATCTGTGAAATATGTCATTGGTATTTTGATGGGGATTGCATTGAATCTATAAATTGCTTTGGAGAGTACAGACATTTTGATGATGTTAATCCTTCCAATCCTTGAACAGAGCCAATTCTTAATAATTAAATAAATAATTAACTAATAATAAAATCTATCTGTATCTCTCTACTTTATATGTATATATGTGTATATAGTATACATAGTGCATCTATGTATATATATTTTTATATATTATATATGTGTGTACCACCTATATATGTATACATATCTTACTGATTATGCTTCTCTGGAAAATCCTAATTTAGTGTCTATTTATTTTTATTCTATGAATAAGGTTTTACTTAGATAATCCTACTATCCCATACCCAGATTTGTTGGCATAAAAAATAATTTTAAGGGTAGATGTTTGGAAAGTTCTAAAAGGACATGTCTTTGTGTCCTCAGTGTGGGAAGGTAACTTCATTCTCAGTGGAAAAAGCAAGTGCTGAGCCTGCCCATGATTTCTGTGCTTCAGAGATGTAGGGCAATTCCCATGGGTGGAGGCAGTGGGGCTCTTACTGGGACAAACTGAAGAGGGCAAGGTGATGTGGGTCTAACACCAACAGAGGCAGAGAGTGCCTGGTTCCCAAAAGAGGGCTCCACACACGTGAACAGGTGTACCCACAGTGGTTTATTTCGGCCTTTATTTCAGAGCCTCTGAGGACTCAATTTCCCATTATTAGACACTGCTCCCTTCAAAAATTTTTTTAAAGTCAGCAGTTCCCTGGGAGCACTTGTCTTGTATACAATTCACACTTCCACACTGGAAACAAGGAAGCCTGGTGCTGAGTCCTGGTTTTTACTTCCTAGTCCTGTGACCTCAGTTTCTCCTGAGGATGGAGCATATTTTAACCCTAAATTTTCTTCCACAGCTTCATCCAACCACTCATTTATTTATCAAATATTTATTGAGAATGTATATAAGGCACTTCATTGTTTGCCAGACATATGTGAACACGATACACATAATCCTGTCTTTGTGGAATGCTTAGTCTGGCAGGACAGATGGACAAATTTAAAAACAATGTAGTATGTAATAAAGACCACACTAGGAGAAACAGAGTGTCTTGTGGATGAGCATATAAAATACAGCCTCCTTCTGGGAGATGGACTGTGCCAGGAAGGGCCATCTGAACTGAGTAGAATTGGTTTGGTTATATCACAGGGGAAGAATATTACAATACTCTTTACACAGTCAGAATAAGGCTTAGAATTAAGGACATTATGGTGTCTTAAAGGAAGTAAAAGGGTTTCAATGAGGCTGGGGATAAGGACAGGGACAGAACACAAGGATGAAGAAGCAAAGAAAAGAGGGATCATCCAGGGTCTTCCATGACATATTAAAATTCTGTGGTGTACAGGCCTGCTCTTACTGTAGTCCAACCCTCCTCACCAGCCTTTGTAGTATTTTTACACCAGGCATTAGAGATGTAAGCTATTCCCACACTAAAACCCAGTGTCTTTCACACCATCTATTTCCTCCCAATGTCTCTGATGATTGCTGTATCTGGGCTCTGTCCAGCTCTCCTGGCAGAAGACGGAAACATGCACACATCTTCCTTTCACAGCGATATGCTGCTTGAGACATCTAATTTTACAGATCATGGTTTTGGAGAAAAAAATGTCACCCCAGAAATGAGTGGGAAATTACTCAGTTCTGGAGAGATGGAAATGTCAAGACAGATGGGTCAGGCCCCAAACTGGATTCCTGGGCAGTTTTCCCAGAGATCCTACAAACCCAGTACCTTCCTTTCCCCATCCTGTCTCAGGGTGTGCAGATTTGGAGGCTGGCAAACACTCACCACTGGGACCTTTCTCACCTCTGTGCCACTTCTCACACTGCTTCCTATGCCTGTCCCTCCTCCCTCACTTGCCCTGGAAAACACCCACATCCTTCAGCTTGAATGTTAACTCCTGGAAATCTTCTCTGAACCCAAGGTTGGCTCAATGACCCTACTCTGTGCTTGCAAAGCATATTTTAATGTGACTTTTGTTTGTTTTGTGTTCTTTTCCTAATAGAACTTGGCTATACATACATTTGTATACATACACAAAGTGCTTATGTAAACTAAACACATTTTATATAATATATAAACTAAAATGAATTTTATTTCATATATAAACCGCAGCGGTGATTAGTACCATCTTTTTAGAAAGTATGGTTTAGAAGAGTAAAGAGCTCCAGCCAAGATGGAGGCGTAGGTAGAAATGCTTGGCTTCCTCCCACAACCAAAAGAGGAATAACAAACAATTTTAAAACAAAAAACAACCAGAACTGCCAGATTATCAAACTGCATGGAAGTCTGACAATGAAGGAGTTAAAGAAACATTCAGATGGATAGCACCACATGCAGCAAAGAGGGTTGCCCCACCCTGGTGAATACCTAAGGCTCTGCCCCTTACAATGTAACAAGTACACTGAGACAAAGAAATATGGCCCAAATGAAAGAACAGATCAAAACCCCAGAAAAAGAACTAAGAGATAAGGAGATGGACAACCTATCAGATACAGAGTTCAAAACACTGGTGATCAGTATGCTTGCAGAAATTGAGTTTAGTCACAAAATGAAGGAAGAAATGAAGGCTAGTTAATTCTGTGATCATTCTGATTACCAATGTTTTGAACTCTGCATCTGATAGGTTGGCTATCTCCTGATCACTTTGTTCTTTTTCTGAGATTTTGATCTGTTCTTTCATTTGGGATATATTTCTTTGTCTCAGTGCACTTGTTACATTGTAAGGAGCAGAGCCTTAGGTATTCACCAGGGTGGGGCAACCCTCTTTGCTGCATTGTGGCACTGTCTCTGAGGGATGGGTCAGAGAGGGAACAATGCCACTTGCTCACTCTGCTCTAGCTCCACTTTTCAACGAACTCTCCTGTGAGACTAGGATTTTCTCATGTGGAAACCACCCCCACAGGATTTTATAGCTAGGGGTTTTGAATCTTTAGTTTCCTGTTCAGCCCATCCTACCTCACCCAGGTGGTCCGCCACCTTGCCATATGACTTCTCTACTCAGCTGATGGTCTCTACCTTCCCTACTGGTCTGGATGAATGTTTATTTAATTCCTTGGTTGTCAGAATCCCATGCAGTTTGATTTTCTGACACTTCTGGTTGTTTATTGTTTTTAAATTGGTTGTTATTCTTGTTATGGTTGTGTGAGGAAGCAAAGCATTTGTACCTATACATCCACCTTGGCCAGAACCCAATAACCAATTGTTTTCTAAGGCTTCCCAGGAGTTCCTAAAAGGCAGTCAGATTTGGGAACAACTAACTACTCCATGCTACCTACCAATATGATTATTGCTGTGTGACTCTGGAAAACTCTGACATCTCTGGGTCATTTATTAAATGTTTTTTACTCACAGCAGAAAGAGGGAAGACCAGATAATTTACTTTAAAGTTGCCTTCTCTCCCAGAACTTTGCTGTGACAATACCTGGGATTCCCATGGCCTCATCCTCCCTGCTCCTAGTCTGTGTGAGCATGCATGCATCCACAGTCCCACTGTGGGCAGATACAGCCATATAATGCATCTCTGAGGGTCTGGCGCAATTTCCACCACTCACTCTTGCCTCTACCACAGGCACTGACAGGTGCGAGTGAGACAGATACATATCCTGTTTACATCATTGTGATAAGAGAAACTGGGAGATGAAACAGAAATATCGATCTCAGCAGCTGACAGGTTTTTTATTGCAGGAAACAATGGTAGGGAGGAATGAGCCCAGAGTGAAAAGCTTATACTTGCCCTGTACAAAATTTGACTGCCACAGAATCTTAATTAAAACATTTTCCCCATATTCCAGCGTTATTGCCTCTCCATCCTATTTCTGACACTGCTACCCTTGACATTCAAGGGGCCTGCTGGTCCATGAGCATGCAGTGCTCTTTTTTGCGTGCCCCTGCCTGGTCAGAATGGCCGCCAGAGCTCCCAGTCCTCCATGAATGATTGTCCTCTTGAGTAGGGTTGTGCTGGACATGGCTCCTCCAACCACCATAATGGAAGGCTGGCCGGAAGGCCCCTGGACAGAAGGAATGTGTATTGCTTTACAAATGGATTGTAATTCCCTCCTTATCTCCTTTTGGGAGTGGCTTCTCATCCTGTCTGACTGCTTCTTGACCTTTTCTCTCTGCATGAACACACTGAGGTAATGTAGTTTAGAGTCATACACAAGATACATGCCCCCTTTGTCTGGAACCCTTTAAAACAAGTCTCAGACTCAGGGAGGGGAGGTCCTATTTTGCTGATCTGCCACTATAGATGCTCCCTGTAATGTGATTAATAAAGGCTATGTCCGCTCCATCCAGTCCTCCTTGTGTGTGTGTGTTTTGTGTGTGTCTGTGTGTTTTGTGGGGTGGGGGGGTTGACTTATCTGAACAAGCAGTCAAGATCCTTGTGTTTGACCTCCTGTGTTACACCTTGTAAGACCCTGGTCAAGCAGATGTTCTCTGGGAACATTGCTTGTGCTCTGGGCAGAGTCGTCTAAGGCATGGTCCAGGCCTAGTGCCTTCCACACCCTGTGTTATATTATTTGTTCACATTTCCCCTACCAGGAGAAGGCAGGCACTGTATGACCAGGACAGCATTTTCATTAGTTTATTACTGAATGAGTGAACAGAAGAATTGAATGTAGATAAATAGGAGACTCTTTATTATAGTCACCAGATAGTAGACTTAAGATATGTTGGGAAATCTATTTAAAATGCATTTCACACAGATAAGCTTCTCAATGCATAATTTTATTTTTTGTGTAGCCATCATTTTCAACATCCACTAGAATATGGTAAGCAGTCTTGAGTTTGTGTCCAAATTATGGAGACTGGTTGAAGCACATGTTCCTGTACCTCTGGCCCCTACCCCCAGAGATTTTAATTCAGCAGGTCTGGGGTGGGGTGCAATGTTCTGCATTTCCAACAAATTCCAGGGTAATGCTGATGAGTCTGGTCTGGGGGCCACACTTTGAGAATCACTGTACCAGATAATATTACTCTAGCTCAGAGTCTTAGAAATGAGTAGAATTGTTGTCCCTACACTGAATTTCTCTATAGCACTGAGTCTTTTGAAGTTCCCTGCTGGCTTTTTATCATGTTGTTGCTTCCTATCTCAGTGACACCACAAGTTGTAATCTTTCCTTCATTCTGTGACCTCCTACCCATGATGCTGTATTGTCTTGCACAGGAAAATGAGGAGCAGGAGGAACACGAGGAACACTGACTAAGAGAGAAGAGGTTATGACTGGCATTGCTGGAGTGTGGGAGAACAAACTTGTCAGGGAAACAAGACCAACAACGGGAAAATTAAGAAAAAGGTGTAGGAGGCAAGCTAAGAATTAAGAATTTTATTTGGACTATAGCGAGAGAGACTAAACCTTTTGTTAAGTAACCTGGTGATTCTCACTCATGACTTCCTGTTAAAATCCCTAGGGGGGCTTTTACTATAAGCCAATACCTGGTCTTACTGTGGACCAATGGCATAGAGGTTTCTCTCCCTGCTGCCCTTCAAACCATAAAACCACCATATGAAGAAGCTCAGGCTAGCCTGCCAACATCACACCTGTGAGTAAGGCCACCTTAGATAATCCAGATGACCTGCCAGGTACTCAAAGATGCTGAGGAGAGTCTAGCAGAGATGGGTTCTATTGGCCCAGACCATAGGAAACTCTTGGTTAACCCACAGAGTCGTAAGTTAAATGTGGCTGTTGTGTTAGGCCACAAAGGTCTTGCAGTGGCCTGTTACACAGCAAAAGTTAACTGATACATCATTCTAGACCTTGAATTCGCCATGTGATGTGTAACAGACTGTAAGTATTAGCCTGTTGGTATTAGTTTTCTAGTCTGGCATAACTCATTATTGCAATGTTAATGGCTGAAAGCAGGACATATTTATTATCTTACAGTCCTGTGAGCCAGGCATGACTTAGCCAGGTCCCTGCTCAGGGGATTAAAAGGCTGTAGTCAAGTGTTGGCTGGGATGCCATCAGCATAAGACCTGCCTTTGTTGGAATATTGTAATTTCTTATGATTATAAGACTAAGGGGCTGGCTGTAGCTGAAGGCTGCCTCAGCTCCTAGAGGCCCCCTTCAGTTCCTGGCCATGCAGGTGTCCTAACATAGGTAGCCCAGAACATGGGAACTTGCTTATTCAAAGCCAAGAAGGAGTGAGAGAAAAACTCCAGCAAGATGAACACTGCAATTTTAGTACACAGTCACATACATGTAATCATATATCTCCCATTGTGCTTGAACATTCTATTGATTAGAGGCAAGTGCCAGGTCCCACATACACTCAAGGGGAAGAGATTACACAAAGGTGTGACCCTCAGGAGGCAGGATTCATTGGGAGCCCTTTCACACTACTTTAACCTCAACACACTGACCTGCAAGGGACTTCTGCCTCATCAACTCTTCATTGAAGAACCCTTCACTGAGTGCTTCTTAGTGGCAGACACTGATGCTGTGATACTAAAGTCAGAGAGGGGGGAGTGATGATAAGAATGGACAGCCATGTATGTCACTGGAAGGACTTTGGCTTTTATGATAAGAGAAGGGGAAGTCATTGGAGAGTTTTGAATGAAGGAGAGGCAGGATCTCACTCCTGTTTAAAACCACTGCTTGGCTATCATTTTGATTCTAGACTTCATGGGAATCAGAAGGTGGTTACAATATCTTAGTGAAACACGAGGGAGGCATGGGTCAGGAGATAGTAGGAGAGGTAGAAAGAGGAGCTGAGAAGTGACTTACTTCCCAGTCAGGAACTTCAGGTTTGTCCTGGGCCTCTCATCTGCCTGGTGGAGGATGGACGCTGGGCTTAACTTCTTGTTGATTCAGGGGGATTGAGTCCTTTGGTGAGATTCTGCTTTGGGTGTTTGGCCACCTGTAGGATATTTACCACCAACCTTTAGACCTGTTACTACCTGTTGCTTGGACTCTGGCCACAAGGTTTCAAGATCTGGGATGGGATCTACTAGTTACTGCCTGGAAGAGCCTTATTTACCTGTCTAAAAATTAAGGTAACAATCCTGAAATCCCAGGTTTGTTTATGTACTTAATAAAATAATTCAATCAGATGCCTGCTAGAACAAAACTGGCCTTTACTGCCTTCTTCTGTACAATGTCTGCCCTATCTTGCTCTATCCTTGAGCAATTTTGCTCTGTGCTGGCAGTCTGTCTCTATTTCCTCAATTTGACTGTGATGTAGGAGCTTGTATTAACGGAAGGAAACCACTTGGACTGTTGATGCTTTTGAGACATATTGGCAGCTTTTTTAGGCTGCGAAAACCACTCCCCACCCCCACTGCTACTTCCCCAAGGGCCCAGAATGCAAATCCCATTGCAGCCCCACAGAGCTAGTAAGATTGGAATGCCTCAGAGAGGGGACAAGAAAAATTACATAAAAGGAACAAAATGGGATGAAGGTTGCTTCTGTCATTGGCTTTGGCTGGTGCCACAGGCACTAGTGGAATTACCCTAACAAGGGCACGTGTTTCAGACCCAAGGCTGAGTAAGGGAAACTTCCACAGATAGGAAAACAGTGAATTTACAATGTAAATTACCTGAACCATACTTTCCTACATGCACCTGGTATTTGAGTGATTATCTGACTTTTTAAAATATATGAAAGGGGATAGAAAAAAAATAAAATCCAGTTATAATGAGAAGTATTCATTATGAAACATCTTCTTGGGTCTGCTACTATGCCAGCAACCTTATGATAGGAAAATAAAGATGTGAAAATTAAAAAAACAAAACAAAACAAAAAAATGGGGTTAAGCTCTGCTACCACTGAAATTCTAAGAGAAAAGACAGTACAAAGACTGCCACATCAATTGCTTGAGGAAAATTATCACAAAGTAGAGGGGCTAATAAATTACTCTGTCAGATTTCTGAGCTTTCCATGAAGCTCAGCAGATCAAGTGTCAGGCAGGAAGGGGTTAATTGGAAAAGGTTTTAGCCCCCACCTATATGCTGCTAGTGACAGCCAATGTATATTTTCATTTCCTCTAATGATGTTAATTAGGCTTATTACAATGACAAAGAAAGGAGATTTGTAGAGACAGGGGAGTTCATTGTAATGATGCAAAGGATGTATGTGTAGCAATACACCCCATGTTTGGCAGCTGTGATTACAAATGGGGGCAGAGTAAGACCCATATGTAAATCTTCCTAAATCTAAGCCCTACTCTGCTTTTGTCCTTGACCTTCCTGCAGAATTCAAGAAGTTCATAAGTTGTCTCAAAAAATCTTGAAAATAAATACGCTTATGTCCCTGTGTTCTTGTCACCTCAATTTCATTGACGTGTTCTCTTCTATTATCAAAGGCATGTATAACAAATGCAATTATTTCTCAAGGACTGTTTTCTAATCTTCCCAAAAGGGTCATCCTCAAGTTATCAAAGTACTGTTGGGTTCCATGACAGTTTGGTAGGAATTCTGTCCCTAGTTTTCTGCTAAACTTTGTTGATTTGTCCAGAAACGCAGCACTACTGAAACCGGAAAAGACACTGGCATTTGGCTGCCTGTCACTACCAAACCCAATAAGCAATGACAGTGATTGAATCTTTATGGGCACTTTATTCAGATGGCTGGTGATCCAAGAAGATGGCAGGTTCATACCCTAACAGACCATCTTGTCTTTTCTTTCCAGGCCAATGTTTTTATAGCAGGGAATAAACAAGGTGCAGTGAGGGATTTTGAAGTTCCGGGAGGATTAGGTGAAAGAAACAGCGACATTCCTATCCTGGGCAGTTAGCTGTTCCCAGGGGCCGGTGGTCAGTTGTTTCTCCCTGGAACACAAAGGCCCGGATGCCTCCAACTTGTCCCCAGGTGGTAATTTTTAGCAGTGTCCCACGAGGTCGGCTGTTTTCCCAGGAGCCGGGATGGACCTTATCTATCTGTAGTTTCTGAAACAAAAGCTTTAACATACACATTACTTGCTAGGCTTAAAACTTTTTACCTTGAACTGAAATTTTCCAACTCTTGAGTCCCCTATCACTACCTGTGCCCAGTGTACCATCAGATCCTTCAGCTTTGGCACACTCATTTCTCCAGTGATGGAAGCCACATTACACTCTTTACTGCCCCCTACACACAAAAACCCATATCTCCACCTTCACAAGAAAGCTTTCTGTGCATACCAACTCATATGAGTATTGATAAATAAATACTGGGTTTGAGTATTGAAGGTTGTAGCGGGGCATAGTTTAAATGCCCCAGTCAAAGGCACCCGAGTTTTAGTTCCAGCCAGGCAGAATCTGCTGCAATGTTAGGAAATTATACAGCAGATGGCTTTCCAGACTGAAAAGAACTGTCATTCAGAACTCTGGGGTCACATTGATCTCTGTAGTAAAACTTCTCCATCTCTAATTGTACTGTGTAGACTGTGCATCTGTTCCATTCCACTGTAGTATCCATTGTCTCCCAGCTTCCTTCTATGGCTTCTCTCTGGGGTTGTCTAGAGTTCTATGCTATCTTCCGTGTCTCTGTCTCTATATGAACTTCCCAAGAGAAATAATCTGGTCGAATAATTTAATTACTCTTCAATATTACTCAGTTAGTTACTATGCAATACAGCATGCCCATATGAGGCAAGATTCCCACATCAGGTCACTTAATGGACTGTTGATCTGAGATTGGACAAACCCTGATACTATCAGCTACAGTTGCAGTTCAAGCTATTGACAGCTAAGCACAAAAATTTGTATATGGTCTGGCAACTCAGAAGGAGCCTGTGCATGTAACAGCCACCCTGAAACTCATTAACTCTTCTCCAATTTAGCCAAGTTCTAGCCACAGATATCTAACTCTGTCCTTGCATAGCCACACAAGCATCTCAAACTTACCGCATTCTAAAATAAACTCTTCACCTTATCTGTGCAAAAACTTTAATGTGGTCCTATTTGTTTATTTTGTTTGTTTGTTTCCTTTGCCTGAGATGTATCCAAAAATTTTTTTTCTAAGAGCAATGTCAAAGAGTTTACTGCCTAAGTGTTTCTTCTGTATATGGCATAAGAAAGTGGTCCAATTTCATTTTTTTGCATATATCTGTCCAATTTTCCCAACACCACTTTCTAAAAAAAGATTTAAAGGGAGAGAAACATCAAGGTGTGGTTACCTCTTGTGTGTTCCCAGACCTGGCCGGCAACCCAGGCCTGTGCCATGACTGGGAATGAAACCAATGACCCTTTGGTTTGCAGGCTGGTGCTCACTCCACTGAGCCACACCAGCCAGGGCCCTGGCACCACTTTTTGAAGCAACTGTCTTTATCCCACTGTTTATCCTTGTCTTATTTGTCATAGATTATTTGGTCATATAGCTGAGGATTTATTTCTGGGCCCTCTACTGTATTCCTTTGATCTGTTTATCTGTTTTTATGCCAGTACCATTCCATTTTGATTCTTATAGCTTTGTAGTATAGTTTGGTATCAGAGAGAATGATACCTCCCACTTAGTTTTTCCTCAAGATTTCTTTGGCTATTTGGGGTCTTTCATGCTTCCATATAAAATTTAGAATTAGTTAGTTGTTCTAATTCTGAGAAGAATACCATTAGTATTTTAGTAGGAATTACATTGAATCTGTATATTATTTGAGGCAGTAAAAATATTTTAATATTTTTGATAAGTATGGACTTACTGCCATTTTATTCATTGTTTTTAGGTTATTTTTATAGTTGTCCTCTATTTCTTTTCTTCTCAATCTCTTCCTTTGTGGTCTGCTGTTTTCCTTTACTATTTTGTTTAAGTTCTTTTCTCTTTGTTGTTTTTATATCTTTTGTAGGTTTTTGATTTGTGGGTACCATGAGGTTTATGCACATCATTCCTTATGTATAGCAGGCTATTTTAAGATGATAGGCTTTTAAGTTTGAAAATATTCTATAAGAACTACATTTTTACTTATTCTTCCATGCTTTATGTTATTCAGGTCTTATTCTATATCTTTTTGTGTCATGTATCTCCTAACTACTTATTGCAGTTTGAATTGAGTTTGATAATTTTTTTCTTTTAAACTTTGTAGTAGTAGTTTTTTAAATGTCTGATTGCTGTGTTCATTAAATATCTGGCTTTACCAATGATGTTTTGTTGTTGTTGTTGTTGTTCTTTCTTGTTATGGTCTTTCCCTTTCTACTTAAGGAAGACCCTTTAATATTTCTTGCAAATCTCGTTGTAGTGGTGGTGAACTTCTTTAATTTATGCCTGTCCAGGAAACTCTTGATCTCTCCTTCAATTCTGAGTGATAACTTTGCTGTGTAAATTATTCTAGATTATAGGTTTCTACCACCGCCCCCCACCAGCTCTTTAAAGATGTCCTACTACTCCCTTCTGGCCTATGAAGTTGCTGCTAAAAAGTTATCTCATAGCCTTATGGAGTTTTCTTTGTGTGTAAGTTTTCTTTCTTTCTTTTTTTTTTCTTTTTTCAAGATTGTCTCTTTATCTTCAAATGTTCCCATTTTAACTGTGATATGTCCTGGTATGGGTCTCTTAGGGTTCATCTTGTTTGGAACTCTGTGCTTCCTGAACCTGGATGTCTATTTCCTTTCTCAGGTTAGGAAAGTTTTCAGACATTATTTTTTTAAGGAAATAATGGCTTTTCTTAATTACAAATTCAAGGACTTTTTATTCTGAGCTATATTTAGGAAAGTCCTAATGTGACAATAAAAATTATCATTTCTCTCTGTAAAAAAAATAGAAAAAAAGGACCCCACATACACAAAAGTTTTCCCCCAATATTTTTCCATTTTTTAAAATATTATTGTTGTTCAAGTACAGTTGTCTGCTTTTTCCCCCTTCCCTCCCCCCACCCCAGCCATCCCCACCTCTCTCCCCTGATTCCATCCCCCCTTGGTTTTGTCCATGTGTCCTTTACAGTTATTTCTGAAAACTCTTCACCCTTTCCCCCCATTATCCCCTCCCATCTCCCCTCTGGTTGCTGTCCATTTGTTCTTAATTTCAGTGTCTCTGGTTATAATTTGTTTGCTTGTTTATTGATTAGATTCCACTTATAGGTGAGATCATATGGTATTTGCCTTCACCATCTGGCTTATTTCACTTAGCATAATGATCTCCAGTTCCATCCATGCTGTCGCAAAGGATAGGAGCTCCTTCTTTCTTATTTCTTTAAGTAAAGTTTCTGGTCCTTTCTTTCTTTATCCTCCTTCTGGGATCCCTGTAAGATCCCTAATATTTGAGTGCTTGATGTTATCACAGATGTCCCTTAAACCGTCCTCATTTTTTAAAAGTTCCTTTTTCTTTCTGCTGGTCTGATTGGTTGATTTCCACTAGTCTGTCTTCTAGGTCTCTGATCCATTCTTGGATCAGCTAATCTGTATTAGCTAATCTTCTGTGAATCTTTCCAATTTAATTTTTCATTTCAGTTATTGTATACTTCAGGTCTGCTTGGTTCTTTCTTATACTTTCTAACTCTTTGTTGAGGTTCTCCCTAAGTTTATCTATTCCACTCTTGAGTTTGGTGAAGTCATTACAAATATTTCCTTGAATTCTTTATCAGGAAAATTATATATTTCCATTTTCTTAGGGTATTTTTCTTGGTGATTTTTCATGTTCTTTCATTTGAGAGATGTCCTTCTATCTTTTTATTATGCTTTTACTTTCTATGTTTGTTTATATAAATTAGACAAAATAGTTGTCTCTTCCAGTCTTGGAAAAGTGTCTTTTTAGCCCTGGCTGGGTAGCTTAGTTGGTTACAGCATGGTTCTGATATGCCAAGGTTGCAGATTCAATTCTTGGTCAGGGCACATACAAGAATCAAGCAATGAATGCATAAAAAAGTGGAACAACAAATCAATGTCTCTGTCTCTCTCTCCCCTACTTCCCTAATATCGATGTTAAAAAATAGATTTCTTTTTAAAAGAAAAGTACCCTTATGTAGAAGTGGGCCCTGTATAAACCCTGTGTGCTGGGTGGTTTTGGCAGGTCCAGTGGGAGCAGAGCATTTTCCTAGGGCATTGAGGTGCTGGTACACCTTGCTGGAGCAGCTTCAGGTGGGAAGCCAGGTGTGTGTAATAATGCTATGTTGTTTCTGCTTGCTCCCTTTGTTCGGGTTGAAATGGGCTCTGGCATTGTGTCTGGGAAAGCACTGCACTAACCTTGCAGGTAAACCAGAGTACCTGGATAGAGCTCCACCCATTTTATGGAGGCGTAGGGAGCATAAACAATAGAACTAAATGGCCCCTCTGACCCAGGAGACCTCCACTGCTCTGCAGCCTTCTGTACACATTCTCTCTCTGGTTTGTTATAATGAAAGTGGTCCTATGTAGAAGAGACCTCTGTGTAGACTATGTGACAGGTAGTTTTTGAGAACACCTGGGTGATGAGCAGGTACTTTGGCACCTGGGCACTAGCATTTTGGCTGGAGCAGCTCCCAGCAGGTAGACCAGGTGGGCATGATGACACCCTGTTGTTCCTGCTCCCTTTGTTGGAGTCAGAAGGCTCCAAATGATGTGGCAGTGATCCTCCAGGTAGGCCAGAGTCCCAGCAGAGGTCCCACCCCTCCATAAACGTAAATGGGAACTTAATGGCTCTCACTAGCCCTTATGCTGGAGAGTTTATGCAGCTCCTGTAAGGCTCCTTCAGCTTCCCAGCCTCTCCATATGGCCTCCTCTTGTTTGCTGTTCATTCAGTATTCAGCTGTCTCACAGGAATAATTGCTTCCTACAGATGTGTGTATTTCATTTTGTTTGTGGGAGTGAAGAGGTAAGCATTCTCCTACACTGCCACCACCATCTTGAACCTGTAATTATTGTTTTTCCTTAGGTGTGATAACAGCACCAAGGTTATATTGTTTTTGTAAGTAAAAGTTTTTATTTTTCATAAATATATATAAATACACTATCTACATAATAATGCCTATAATTTTATACACATACAAGGTCTGTCTGGAAAAAGTCCAGCCATTGTTAATAGAAGGAGAATGGTTTGTGCAACATCGATGTCCCTGGAAGCCAAGGAGAGTGGACTGGAATGCACGTGTGTGAACAATGACAACTTCACTGTAGTAGGCAGTGGGGCCAGTAGATGTTGGGTGAGCATGTATACTGTGTGGCTGTTGCATTCAAAGTGACTGAACAGAACCAAGATGGAGGCGTAGGTAGACACACTGTGCCTCCTCGCACAACCAGAACTGACAGAAAATCGAACAGCAAGAAAGTCCAACACTAAGGAGATAAAAAATAAACATTCATCCAGACCAGTAGGAGGAGCGGAGATGGGCAGCCAGGGCGGAGAGGACTCACGTTGCTGTGGTGGGACCAAGACTGGCAGAGTGTGGGATGAACTGGGCAGGCAGTCTGACCACTAGCTGACCCTGCGGTCCTACAGTTGCCCACAGAAAAACCAAGAGGGCCGGACTCAGAGTGCAGGAGAACGGGGCAGGCAGAGTGCGGGTAGCACCGTGCAGCCCCACATTCACACATAGATAAACTGGGATGAATGGTGGGGAGCAAAGCAGACCTCGCACCCAGGGCTCCAGTGCAGGGGGCGGGGGGAATAAAGCCTCAAACCTCTGATTGAAAACACCCGTGGGGGTTGGGGCGGCAGTAGGAGAAACTCCCAGCCTCACAGGAGAGGTTGTTGGAGAGACCCACAGGGGCCTAGAGTGTGCACAAGCCCACCCACTCGGGAACCAGCACCAGAGGGGCCCAGTTTGATTGTGGATAATGGAGGGAGTGACTGAAATCCGGTGGAGAGAGGAGCAGGCGCCATTGCTCCCTCTCAGCCCCTCCCCCATGCACAGCGTCACAGCGCAGCATCACAGAGAAGCTTCACAGCACAGCGAGCAGCATTACCCTGCCCCGGGGAACACCTAAGGCTCCACCCCTTTAAGTAACAGGCATGCCAACACACACACACACACACACACACACAAATGTCCCAAATGACAGAACACCTCAAAGCTCCAGAAATAATTCAACTAAGCAGCAAATAGATAGCCAACCTATCAGATGCACAGTTCAAAATGTTGGTAATAAGGACGCTCACAGAGTTGGTTGAATTTGGTTAGAAAACTAGATGAAAAAATGAAGGCTATGCTAACAGAGACAAAGGAAAATGTACAGGGAACCAATAGTGATGAGAAGGAAACTGGGACTCAAATCAACGGTGTGGACCAGAAGGAAGAAAGAAACATCCAACCAGAAAAGAATGAAGCAACAAGAATTCAAAAAAATGAGCAGAGGCTTAGGAACCTCCAGGACATCTTGAAACGTTCCAACATCCAAATTATAGGGGTTCCAGAAGGAGAAGAGGAAGAACAAAAAAATGAAAACTTATTTGAACAAATAATGAAGGAGAACTTCCCTAATCTGGCAAAGGAAATAGACTTCCAGGAAGTCCAGGAAGCTCAGAGAGTCCCAAAGAAGCTGGACCCAAGGAGGAACACACCAAGGCACATCATAACTACATTCCCCAAGATTAAAGAGAAGGAGAGAATCTTAAAAGCAGCAAGAAAAAAAGAGACAGTTGCCTACAAAGGAGTCCCCATAAGACTATCAGCTAACTTCTCAAAAGAAACCTTACAGGCAAGAAGAGGCTGGAAAGAAGTATTCCAAGTCATGAAAGGCAAGGACCTACATCCAAGATTACTGTATCCAGCAAAGCTATCATTTAGAATGGAAGGGCAGATAAAGTGCTTCTCAGATAAGGTCAAGTTAAAGAAGTTCATCATCACCAAGCCCTTATTATATGAAATGTTAAAGGGAGTTACCTAAGAAAAAGAAGATCAAAAATAGGAACAGTAAAAATGACAGCAAACTCACAGTTATTAACAACCACACCTAAAACAAAAACAAAAGAAAACTAAGCAAACAACTAGAACAGGAACAGAACCACAGAAATGGAGATCACACGGAGGGTTATCAATAGGGGAGCAGGAGGGGGAGATGGGGGGAAAGGTACAGAGAATAAATAGCATAAAAGATAGGTGGAAAATAGACAGGTGGAGGTAAGAATTGTGTAGGAAATGTAGAAGCCAAAGAACTTATAAGTATGACCCATGAACATGAATTATAGGGGGGGAATGTGGGGAGGGAGGGGGTGGGCAGGGTGGAGTGGAGTGAGGGGGTGGGAAATGGGACAACTGTAATAGCATAATCAATAAATATATTTTAAAAATAGTGACTGAACAATCGGAACAATGAATCTACATCAAATTTTGCATTAAGCTTGAACATTACTCCATGGAGACTATTAGAATGATTCAGGAGGCCGAATCTATGGGCAACTGGTGATTGGCAGCTTCATCATGACAGTGTGCCTACTCATGTATCATGTCTCTTGCAGAGTTTTCTGGTGGAACATCAAATCAGCCAGGTGACTTAGCCAGCCTACAGCCCAGATTTGGCACTCCGTGACTTCTGGCTTTTTCCAAAACTAAAATCAACTGAAAGGGAAGAGATTTCAGATGTTGATGAGATTTAGGAAAATACAACGTGGCAGCTGATGACAATTAAGAGAATTGTGTGAGGTCCCAAAGTGCCTACTTTGAAGGGGACTGCAGGGTCATTGTCCTACATAAGATGTTTTTTTGTATCTTGTATGTTCTTCAATAAATGTCTCTATTTTTCATAGTACATGGCTGGATACCTTCTGGAGAGACCTGGTATATGAAAGTGGGTGACAGTATAAATGAAACTGGACTGAATTCATAATTTTTGAAGTAAAGTGATGGGTATATAGAGTTTCATTATATTATCTTCTCTACTTTTGATTGTATCTGAATATTTTTTAGATGAGGAAGGAAGGAAAGTGTAAGATGCTTGCTCCATTTCCTATTCCTTTTGTTAGTTTCTTTAAATTTCAGCTCCACTCTTATGTCCTAATTGTAGCTGCAATGGGTATTTCTTATTTTGTTTCTGGATTCTGAAAAACCCATATACTTTTGTTTCCAGAACTTCTTGCAGTTAGAAAGGAGACACTACTCCACCAAACAAATTTACATGACCAAATTTTTTTAAAAATATATTTTATTGATTATGTTATTACAGCTTTCCAAATTTTTCCTCCTTTGCCCCCTCCACCCAGTACCCACCTTCCCTCCAGCAATTCCTCTCTTAGTTCATGTCCATGGGTTGTACATATAAGTTCTTTGGCTTCTCCATTTCCTATACTATTCTTAACCTCCCCCTGTCTATTTTGTACGTACCAATTATGCTTTTTAATCTTACACATTTGCCCCAATTCTCCCCCTTCCTCCTCCCAGCTGATAACCCTCCAAATGATGTCCATACCTCAGGGACTAGGACTCAAGATCATAAGTGTATTGAATCAAGTGCAGATTCGAGCTACTTGATATCATCTGATTACATTCCTTGTCCATTTGACTCAACCAGAGATGGATTCTGTTGCTTGTGATCAAAAACATTACTTGAAGACATTTTTTTTCCTGGATGAGTGAATAAGTGAATGAGAACAAGTAGAGGGGGGTGTTGTGTAGTGCTTAGCAATAAAAAGTTACCATAATATCCTCTAGGTCCACCCATGTTGTAAAAAATGGTAAGATCCCATTCTTTTTATGGCCTAGTAATATTCCATTGTATTCATATCTTCTTTATCTAATTGCTATTGCTGGACAGTTAGGTTGCTTCCATGTCTTGATTATTATAGAAAACAGAAACAGGCTCATAGATAGTGAACTGACTAATGGTTGCCAGATAGGAAAAGAGTTGGGGGACTGGGTGAAAAAGATAAAGGGATTACTAAGTACAAATTGGCAGTTACAAAATAGTCACAAGGATGTAAAGTATAGCATAGGGAATATCTTCAATAGTATTGCAATACCTTTGTATGGTGTCAGATCGATACTAGACATATGGGGGGAATCACTTCATAAGTTGTGTCAATGTCTAATCACTATGCTATATACTTGAACTAACATAATATTGAATGTCAATTGCAATTGAAAATAAAATAATAAAATGAAATAAAATAAAATCTGATATCCTTTAGGGCACATGAAAGACTGGACTTCTGAATTCTTTTGTAGGGAGGTGGGACCAGAAGACTAGTTATGTTGAGTGGCTTGTGGCACAGCTCTCTTGTCCCCTGCTTCAGTGACCAAATGATATACTCACATGAGGAGTGCAGAGCCTACCAGCCTAGGTCCCTGAGTGAGTATATGGAGTCAAGACTCTAAGCTTGACTGTATTAAACATGTAGAGTGAGAGAAAAAATAGAAAACCTTCTGTTGTACTTCTGTTGTAAGCCATTGAAATTTGGGAGAACTTTCACTTCAGCGTAACCTATCCTATTCTGATATGTACAAGTAGCAGAGGAAGAAAAATCAACACTATGAATGGACCTGGGAGACATTTTGCTAAGAGAAATGTCAGTCACAGAAGACAAATATTGTGTGATTACTCTTACATAAGACATCTAAAATAGTCTAATATATATAAACAGCTAATGGCATGATAGTTACCAAGGGACCAAGGGAACATTGGGCATTGTTCAAAGGATATGAAGTTACAGATGGGTAAGTTCCAGTGAGTTACCAGACATCATAGTGCCTATACTTAACAAGAAGGTATTGTGCACCTAAAATTTGTTAAGAGGGTAGATCTCATGTTTGGCATTTTTGCCACAGAAAACAAATGAAGAAAAACAGGAGAAAAACCAATAAAAACAATATACACCAGGAAACTTTTGGAGATGATGGATATTTTTATTACCTTGATTATGGTGTTGGTAACACAAGTATATACCTGTGTTCAAACTCATCAAAATGTATACATTAATTATGTGCAGGGGTTTTTTTGTATACCAATTGCACTTCTAAAGGCTAGAAGGAAATGGAAAGAAAAAAATCACAAAAAGAAGAAGTGGAAAGAGGTATTTGTGGACAAAGAAGAAGATATATGACAACAGAGAATCTAGTCTACAGTAGATTCTTGGGTTTGTCAATGGATATTTGGGGGGTTGAATCTCAACTCTACCACTTATTAGCTGTGTGTTACTGGGTGTTTCTTAACCTCTCTGAATCTCAGTTTCCTCTCCTGAAAAACGAGAGGAAAATAACAGAAAGTTTCTGGGTTTGTTGCATAGATTAAATTTAAGTGAGATAAGTTTATGTGTAAATGCCTACCTGGCATGGTGTGCTAGATGCTCAATGAATATTGATTGATTGAATGAGTGGATAGAGAGAAGTCTCAAGTGAGAACAAGGATGGGCAGAGGTGGAGGAAGCCCTGTAGTCAGAGGAGGTTTGATTGCTAAGCAGGCTGGTGTCCCGACTCCCCCAGGTCTGTCACTATGCATTGTAATTTACTAAATCATTTCAAGCAGTAGGGTGTTTGCTTATTCAGTCAAGAAGTGGATTTATGCCTAATTCCAGTGGCTCCTCTGCAAACTACTGTGAGCTTAGGAGGATCCCCAGCTCAGGAGCCAGATTGTTGCATGTTGACTTCTGTGGTCAGGGAGGCTGGCCCCACAGCCACGTGCATAAATCTGGGTCTCGCAGCCATGTGCATAAATCTGGGTCTTGCAGGGAGCCCTGATTTGTCCTGCCACTCTATGGCTCAGCACCAGCCTGAGCTCCTTCTCACCTTCTTGTGAGCTTTGACATTACAAAGAGTAAGGCAGAGGGCTAGGCTCAGACGATGCTAAGATTCATTTTTCACTCATTTATCTAACCTGTAAGTATTAGGCACCTTCTCTGTGCCAGTTCCGCACTTGGTACTTGAGATATTGGTAGAGAACTTGAAAGACACAGTCCTGACTCCATTGGTACTCATACTGCATTGGGACAATCAACAAGATAGCCAATAATTGTGTTTCAGTGTGAGAAGTGACAAAATGAGGGAAGCACAGGTGCCCTGGAGGCAAAAAAAATGGCATCATGGAGGTCACTGGCTTTCCAGGAGGGGACTTTTCAACTGAGACAGGACAGAAGTGTCTAAGAAGAGAGAATGGTTTTTGCAAAAGCAAGGAAAGGAATGAGAGAAAGAGGGAAGATAGAAAATTCTGAAGTGGTTAGTCAGTCGACATGGCTGGAAAGCAGAATTCGTTTAGAGAGGGTGAATGGTAGGAGAGGATACTAGAGAGGTGGCCTGTCTCTGACTGTACAGACCTTTTCAAGCCAAGCTAAAGAGTTTGTACTCCACATGAAGGGCAGTTAGAAGCAGGGGTATATCACAATAAGATTTTTTTCTTCACCAAGTTGCCACAGGCTTTTCTACGCAGAATTGACTGGTGGAGGCTGGAAGACCAAGTAGAAGGCAGACAACTCCAGGTGAGAGATGATGGTTACTAGATTAGGATGTGACAGAGTTTACAGGTTGGATGTTGATGTGGATCCTGGCTGGCAGAATCCATGTGCTGTGGCAGCAATAGACAAATTCACAGGGACTACAGAAATCCTGTGGAGAAAAAGGGACTGCACGGCTGCTCTCTAAGTGAGAGAGAGGGCCCGGATCCCTGCCTGGACAGGCTTTTATTGTTTTTCTAGGCATATTACATTAAGGATGGTCCTCATTTACTATGCACAGGTTTGTTTTGGGTGGTTACCTTTTACAGAAAACAAAGGAGAGGATGTTGCTAATTACATCAAAGAAGAAGGATATTTGCAAATGTAAAGGGAAAAGTGGTCGAAGTGGTTACACCCCATACTTGCAAGGTTTAGCTCAGATTTTAGGAAGTTAAAGATACTCACTAAACATTTGCTGCCTCAGTTCAGGGTGAGGGAGTTTTAGCAAGAGCAAGCCTCATGGCGGTTAGGTGCAATGCAGGCCTGATTCCCTACAGGAGAACCTATCCATGGGTGTGGGTTCTGACTGCCGGGCCTCGCTCCCCACTGGCTTTTCCGAGGGGGGGGTGGGCTACATTTCCCACACGTGGGACTGTTCCCTATAGGATGTAAAGCAGATAATAATAGTTAACAGCAAGCCAAGCACTGTCCACAGCTTAACTGATTTAATTTTTATAACTCTACAATAAATTCTATTATTATGCCATTTTTAAAGATAAGAAAAATGAACATTGGGGTGCACAGGTTCTTTTGGATTGGTGTTTCAGGGTTCTTAGGGTATAATCCCAGCAGCGGAAGTGCTGGGTCAAAGGGCAGTTCCATTTTTAGTTTTCTGAGGAAAGTCCATACTGTTTTCCACAGTGGCCTCACCAGTCTGCATTTCCACCAACAGTGCACTAGGGTTCCCTTTTCTCCGCATCCTCTCCAACATTTGTTTGTGGATTTGTTTATGTTGGCCACTCTGACTGGTGTGAGATGGTACCTCATTGTGGTTTTAATTTGCATGTCCCTGATGGCTAGTGATGCTGAGCATCTTTTCATATGTCTTTGGGCCCTCTAAGCCAGGCGGTGAGGGACAAATACCATATGATCTCACCTTTAACTGGAACATAAGCAATAGAAGAAAAAAGCAAACAAAATATAACCAGAGACATTGAAGTTAAGAACAATCTAACAATAGCCTGGGGTGTGTGTGGGGGAGGGGGGGACAGTGGGAAGAGGGGATTACAGGAACTACTATAAAGGACACATGGACAAAATCAAGGGGGTGGGTGGAGGTGGGGGAGGGAGGTGGGTTCAGCTGGGGTGGGGTGGAGGGATGGGGAGAAAAGGCATACAACTGTAATTGAATAACAATAAAAATTTTAAAAAAATAATTAACCCCCCCCAAAAAAAGATAAGAAAAATGAGGCACAGAGAGCTGGGATTCAAACCCAGCCAGTTTAATTCCAAATCCAAGCACTTAACCCACACACTTGACTGTCTCTTTAGACTATGAGCTTTTGGGAAAGTCAATGTCGGAGCTCTGTAACATTCCCAGGACCTGGCACAGAGCCTGGTACCTAGTAGGTTCTCCATTACTATTTGTGGAGTAAATGACTGATTGATGAGCAGAGCTGGCCAGCCTGGCTTTGCATCACTGCCCTGCCAATTCCCAGCAATGTCCATTCCAGCAAGAGCCTGCATCTTGCCAAGTCTAGTTCCTCTCCTCTCTAACAAAGGTTTTATTAGGAAACAAGGCGACTGCCTCTTGGGGCTTCTTTGCACATCCAGACTGATAATGAATGTGAAAGCCTTTCATAAATGACACGGAGGTCTGCCAGTGGTGGTGATGACAATTGTTACTGCCCTGGCTGAGACCCTTTGGAATTCCAGCATTCTTCTTTTTGTCGAACCCCAGACGCTTCCTTTCCCTGCAAGTCTTCAACACAAATCAATTACTGTTATCTGTGTCTGGGGCCTGTGGCCACCTGGCCATCCCTCTGTGTCTGACAGCAAGGGCTCCTAGGCTCTCAGCAGTGTAAGCCTCTTTCCTTCTGGTGGCAGCTCCTTTCCCCCCTATTTACTTCCCCTTTAATCTGCATATTATCATCACCACAAAGCCCTCGGAATAACATCTGACAAATGACGCCTATTAAAAAAAATGGCGAGCACTTCTCTTTCACCGCCTTCTAATTTGGAATAGCATTATAACTATGCATCGCTAGACAAGCAATATTATGTTAAGAACATGATGAAACACCAGCAGCTCTGTAATGGCACCAACCAAATGGTAATTTCTGCTTCAGAAATTGGTCATTTATTTTGCTGGTCTGTTCTTACGTTCAAATTAGATGAAGTTTAATATACTGTAAAATTGAATGTATTCTGTCCTTTTCAACAAATATGGCATGTGTGAAAATGATTTATGGCTCATGGGAACCTCTAAAATGTTAAATAATCTCTTTTTCTGTGTGTTTCTTAAGTAAGTTATGGCCTGAGAGTTTAAACATAAGAAAATCAAAACTTTATTAAGTTCCAGGCCCTGGTTCTGTTATTGGCAGTGGTGAGAATAAGAGCTGTGGCCCCACACATATCACACTGGGCTGTAAGAGCAGCCACATTGACTGCTATATTAATTTTCCTCTATTAACTGTAATTGGGAGGAAAGCAACTCTTCCCCAGTGAGTATTATAATTTGCAACTTAATTTTTAATAAAGCCATGTTGAGACCAGGGGTGCTTAGCACAGGTCATTTCTTTCAGTGGATATTTGGCATCCTGCTGCTACTGGACTGTGGGAACAGCTGCTTGAAATGCCCGTATAGGGGCAGGAGGCACGGGAGGATGGACAGCTCTCCCAGGGACAAGGAATAAAGGGCTCCTTTCTGGAAAGTGCTTGACGTTGCCTCCTTTCCCTGCCTCCCACCCTCCATAGCATATCTCCAAGCCCAAGGGAAAACTTGAGAGGCCCAGGTAAGTGGCCAGAGGTTATAGCTAGATGTCCAAGACAGTGACTATGCCACAGCACCACTCTATGACTGGCAAGTCCCTTGAAAACTCTGAGCCTTAGCTTTCTCACCTGTAAGATGGGGAGATTACATGACAATATACTGACAATAACTGACTTTTCATCACATGAATCACATGCCAGGCACTGTTCTAAGTACTTTACATATTAATATTGTATATTAATATTATCATTAAATTCTTATGACAATGCTATGATGTTGGTATGTTATCATCCCCTTTTATATAGATGTAGAAACTGAGACACAGAGACATTAGGGAGCTTGCTCCTGGTCACACAGACAGAGGCAGGGTTTATTCCCAAGTGGTCTGACTCTACACTCCATTTTTTAAACCTAAAAGCTAAGCAATCCACACTTGTAAGGAGACTTAATTAAGGGAGATCATGGTTACGGCCAGGGTTGGCATTTCTTCACCGGGAAGTCTTCTATTCAAAAAATGTTTATTTTATACCTGCTGTATACAAAACAGCCACAGACACCACAGAGCGTTGAGGATACAGACTGACAAGGAAAGTTATGGTCTTTAATGAACTTAAAATATACATGAAAGCATTCTATAAACATGAGTCTTCTTGCACCCACTGATTCATGAACCAGCAGATTCCCGGTGACAACAACTTTCTGTCACTCAGATTTAGCGAGAAGTCCAGCACCTGCAGTTGGAGAAAGAGAGGGGATCAAAATTTATCAAAGTCCTGCCAGACGTGTACCAGTTTCTTTTTCTATGCTATTGTTTCATTCTCACAATAAGGTAAACTTCAACATCCCTCTTTGACAGATTAAACAACCAAGGGCGTGTCTGCAGTTTCTATGAAACTACAACTTCCTAATTAGCCTTCTAACTTCTATGTCTAAGCCAGCTTCATCCCAAAGCAGAGCCGCCTTGCTGGCCTCAGCAGAAGTTAAAGGTAACAATTGGCTTGGGGAAAACAAAATTCATAGCAGGGGAAATTGCAGACATGATGGAAGCCCAGGCAGGTGGGAGCCATGAGCAGAATTAACAGCAATGTAGTCAATGAAGAATCATAGTAATTAATGACGGAGAATCCAGCTAGTCAGACCTGGATCTAAATTCTAACCTCTCTCAGCCATAGCTAGGTGACCTTGGGAAAGTTTCATAAACTTTTGGAGCCTTTGTTTCCACATTTTAAACATTCTAACATGGGTGTTGATGTCCTAGTGTTGTGATGAGAATTTAATGAGATGCTATTGGGATGAATGATCTTAGCAGCCCAGTGTCCTTCAGAGAGAAAAAGTTCCTAATTCATGATTACTTAATTATGTTAAGAGCTCTTATTCAGGGCACATCACAAGGAATAAAATAAGAAAAAGGGCTGCCCTCAGTACAATTGGGAAATACCCCCAAAATCTGTCATTGGTTTTCTGCTTACCCTTTCCCTGTAGGATGGGAAATTGAACAAATATCCAGCAAGCCTTACCTGACCAGCAACAAAAGACAAACTGTAACCCACTGCTGCTCCTTCCCATAAATATTCTAATTCTCTTGGTCTGGCCTGTCTATGTTTATTCTTATGACTGGGCTATTTGGAAAATCCTGCACTTAATGGTGGTTCTGAAACTTAATGTGTGCAAGAGTCATCTGGAGAAATTTTTGCACCTCAAATTACTTACTTTCCATCCCGTAAAAATGAAATTCAGTGTCTGGGACCCCAGATTCTTGGTCATGGTTTGGTTTGCTCCTATTTTTTTTAATCCTCACCTGAGGACATGATTATTGATTTTAGAAAGAGGGGAAGGGATGGAGAGATAGAGGGAGATAAGCATCCATGTGAGAGAATAACATCAATTGTACCTGATCAGAGACAGAACCGGCAACCCAGGTATGTGCCCCTGGGAATCAAGCCCACAACCTATTGGTTTATGACACCATGCTCCAACCAAGCCAAACCGGCCAGGCCTGGCTTTCTCCTATTTTTAAATTACAAACTCATTTTTCATCAAACTATCTTAAAATTGCTTACATATCTAGTTATTTCTATATCTCCAGAGTTCAGCACAATGCTCAACAAATAATGGTAGATTCATTCATCCATCTATCTATCCATCCATCAATCCATCCATCCATTCATCTACCTATCCATCCATTCATTTATTTATTCAACAAATATGGCTTGAATGATCAAACATTCTGAATATTATTTTTGGTGCTGAATTATAGAACAAAAGGATTTCTAAAACTCAAATTTCTTCTCTTGTAATTGTAAAATCTTCTTGATTTATTTGGGGGAGAAATTTACCTTACTCCACATATAGGGTCCAGCACAAATAACACCCTCCCCCTTTTTTTTGTACAAAATCATAAGCATGTAATTCTGTAACATAACATAACACTCAAGCACACAATATGACATTTTAGGTGAAATGTTCAAATTAGACCTATAAATTATTACACTCATATTATTACTCTACCAACCACACTCAAGCAGGCATTACTTCTGCTGGATCCTGTGTAACAGGACTTTTAAGTGAAAAGCACAGATCATATTCTGTTGAATTTAGGGAAGTCACTTAACCTCTCAAGATGTTGGTTTTCACATGGTACTCTGTTCTGAGGGTTAGCATGATCCTTGTAGAGCAGCTTGTACATAGCAAGAACTTTAAAAAATGGTAGATATTATTGTTAACATCAAAAACACTATCAAAAGGACAGTGTTAACTGACAATGATTGTCCCTGATGCCCTTTCCCAGGTGAATGGCCAGGCAATAGCTCTTAATACCTCTTAATTATTATAGAATCCAGTAAGTTCATCTCATATACCTTGTGATTTTCTTCCTCTGATTTCAGAGTTTTTCTTCTCTTTATATGTTCCATATCTCCCTTATATTTGAATACAAGGAATTAATGGTTCCCATTTTGGTTTTTCCTTTTTTATCTCTACTATTTTCTTTTTCCTTTATTGCTCTTTTCCTCTCTGCTTCTTTTCTTACTTTTCCCCCTCTTTATCTTCTAGCTTTCTTATTCTTTCTTATTATATTCTAATATACATAATTTTTCTCTGATTTTCTGTCTCCTGTTTTGATCTTTCTGCCTCTCTCAAGGGCTCAAACAGGGTCTTAAATTCTTGCTCATGACAAGAGTGAGATTTTTATTATTAATTTTTAGAGTAGGTAAGCCAAATGCTTTAAACTTCTCTTCAAACCAAAAACAAGAAGGGAAAGCTACCCTTTTACAAGTAAATCTAATCATTATTTCCTCCTGTGTATGTGACCCTCAGTGGAAGTGTAACCGTCCCTGTGGCTCAGCACCAATAGCATTGGTATATTTTCTACAGAGTGAGAGAAAAATACATTTTTGAGATGACCTAGTTCCAGCACTTTTCTTCTACCAGACTAGCTTCAAGAGTCTGGGCCTCACTTTCACACTTTTAAAGTAAGTAGGTTGTACCCAACATCTCTAAGGCACTTAGTACTAAAATTTCCATGAATCTAATCCCCAAGTCATTTCCTATAGAAATGCTATCAAGAGCCAAATTTACTAGTCTGACAAGCCACAATAGCTATAAGAAGGTATTCAGTTACAGATAGAAGACAATTGAAATTATAGTTTTCAATTTTCTCTAGGTCTAATGCACAGCATTAGACTTACCTTTTTTTTTTACTTTTGGAAATATGTTTCTAAAAAGTCCAAAAGGGCATGAGCAGGGGAGGGAGTGGTCTCAGGACCTTCTTTTCCTGTAGGCAGAGAATTTATTTTTCTACCCTTTTAAAACGTGATTAATGATATTTAAGATAATCTTTCTAGCTTTATTGAAGCATAAATGACACAATTCTAATATATTAAGTGCACAATATGATGAGTTGATACACACATACATGCAACAGTACATCAGTGGATCCTTCCGCAACTGCCATATTGTTTGCTTTGTAGAGCCCAGTCCACTCTTTATTTCCTTGGGCCTTAATAAAATTTATTTTCATTGAGTGTTTAGTACATCCAAGGAAAGTCCGACACACATTGAAATACTTTAATTATGCACTTTTGTACTAAGAAGCAGATAATTAAAATACCTTGCCACCTGATATAATTTTCAGGTACCTCATCATCATACTTTCCTTCCCTGAACTTGTCAATTCTCCACTTGAAGTGTGATTCTGAGAATGGTCCTCAATACTTTATCACACTATATCTCTGGTCTCCATATTTCTATAATGTTCTGGATATATTCCCAAGTATTAACATCTGTGCTTATAAAGACAGGTCACAATCAAAATGCCCATTGAACTCCTCAGTCCTTCTCACCAACATTCTTTTCATATTACCAGTTTCAGGTAACTCTACCTAAAACTACACAGTTGCTTAATGTAGAAATATCCTGAATCTAACTCTCTGCCTCTCGCTTCCCATAAAGGCACCCAAAGTCAATCAATTTGACTGCAAAAATTTTTCTTTATTCAGAATTCTTTCTCTGTCCTTGTTTCCATCATTTTAGTTTATAATTTAGTGTTCTGAATATTTTCCTGCAACTGTCTTCTAACTAATCTCAATGCTTTTACTCTTGATGTAATGGGGTGCAGAGTGTATCCCCCACAGCCCTTGATTGGGGGAAGGAGGGAGTGGGTGATATATCATTTAAGACACACTGCATAACAATAGCAAGTTAATAGCTGGGACTTCCTGAAGGGAAGAAGGCTGCCGCTTAGGCAAATTGTGTACATGACTGAGATCATTCAGGGTCTCATGACATAGCGGGGATATAGCACCTGTGTGAGAGGCAGGGACTGCATGCCCACCCCAGATGTCTATGTGTCACTGGGAACTTTTGCCCTGACTAAAGATGGCAGCCAAAAGAAGGTAAAAGATATTGGGGAACTGGCAAAAATGGTGGGCACTAACACATCATAGGAAGGGATTGATATAAGATCATGCAGGAAGCTTCTGGCCAAGCATTTAATGAGAGTCTGCTGAAAGAGAAGAAGGAGAATCCATGCAGTCTGGAGCAAGAGAGAGGAGTCTGTAAGTTAGAAGTGAGTTACTGGACCTAGTGATGCGGCGGCGGGGTCTTGCCCAGCCACCCAGATTCAAGTCTGCCTGGAGAAGATGGTGGTAGAGCTGATGGAGTTGCGCGGGACCTGCCTAGCTACTCGGACTTCTGAGAGCTGCTTGGAGCTGAACTGTGACCTATAGTGAGCTACAGACTTCTGCTTCTCTAAAAGATGGTACCTCTGACTGGTACATTCTGAAACTGTACAGGTTTGACAAGGTGGGGTCAGGACTATGTGTTTTTGGGTGGTTTTAAAAGGGAGCAGGACTTAACAGCAGAAATCTGCCGTTATTCTAAATTTGTATAACCTTTGAATAAACAACCCCTTTCCTTTTTCACCAAACTCTTGCATTGGGAGTCATACTTCTTAGTGGTGGAAATCGAACCCCACAGCTGTACCAGAAGAGCATTGGCAAGGTTCTGTAACATTGATACCATCTTACATTGTCTTTTCTGGAGAAAGAACAGTATTCCAACTTGAAAACTTTCAGTGGCTCCCCATGACTCTCCTGATGAAGTCAGAACTCCTCAGTATGCACACAAAGCCCTTCACAATCTACTTCTTCTGCAGTACTTTAGTTTTCACACACTGTTGTAAAAATGATGTTGAGGGATAAGTTGAAAGGTTGTAAACTTAAGGAGAATTTATTTAATAAATAAGCCAAAACAAATGAGGGCAGAGCTATGACTCAGAGAGACAGATAAATATATCAAAAAATGGCATCATGGTGATATGTAGACTAAAGATGCAGATTCAACTATGCCTGAGGCTTTCTTGAATTTCTCAGTTATGTAGCCAATAGTTTTTTGTAGGTGTGTGTGCTCACTTAGTGTTCACTAGGGTTTCCTTCACTCATACCCCGCCACCAAAAAAAAAAAAGCTCTAATTTAAACATGAGTTACTTGAGTTGGCTTGTCATATCTTTCAATAAGGGCAATAAAAAAATTTTAAGATCCCCACATCAGAATTTACTAGAGTTCTTCTCATTAATCAAAATCTAGGAAAATTTCTGTTATATTAAGGCATACATGTTACGGGGGTAGCAGTAGAAACACAATATTAATAATAGCTTCTACTTGTTGTGTATTATATATCAGATTATATGTCTGATATATATCAGATTATATCATATATATATATATCAGAATCTTTAGGTACATTATATCTAATTATAGTCACAATCCATGTAATATATAATTAATCCTACTTTACATCTTTAAAAATGAGGATCTAAGAAGTATGATTAAAATCACATCCCCGGTGGATGAGATAACTGAGATTCAAAGCCAAGTTGTACATGCCTTCCAAATAAATATTTATTATGTCATACCACATCATTCAAACTGTAGATTGGAGCTGTGTTCCTCATATGAAAGAACAAAGTACGTAATACTGATTGAGCACCTAGTATGTGTCAGACACTGGTATTTTCATAGAAATCAACAAAAATTCTATGATTAGGTGTTATCAACCCAAATTTACAAGTAATTGAACTAAATACCAGAAAGTTTTGGAGTCAAAATGTGGTTAATACAGGTATTAGGATCCAAATTCATAAATATCTGAAACTGAAGATCGTGTTTTATTTTTATGATTATTCCTACTGATTCCTCAGGCAGATTCAAAACCAAACTGTCTAAATAATCAGAGAAATTAGGGTACCATGACATTTGTGTAATTGGATTAAAATGTAAGGGTATTTAACACAATAAGGGACAAGATAATTCTTGATTCATCTGTAAAAGAACACTTCTCTCGTTGAAGAATCAAGGTACCCATTTCTAAAATGTTGGTATAGGACTTAATGACCTGAAAGTTTCCTTCCAGCTGTAAAATTTTACATTTCTATTATACGTCAATTGGGACATCACATAAAATGGATCACTTTTAGGATTAGGTTTGGCAGTAGGTGAAAGAGACTAAAAAATAGTAGCTTAAAAAATAGGAGTTTATCTCTTTCTGTTATATTGCAAGGAAGGCCATCCAAGGCTGGCATGGTGGCTGTGTCCCACAAAATCTTCAGGGGCCCAAGCTTCTTCCAGAAAGCTCCATCTCCCCCATGATCCAAGAGGATGGCTAGATCACCAAACACTTTCATTTCCAAGAAGCAGGTAGATAAATGAACAAAGATAGAGAAAAGAGTAAAATCTTTTTTTATATGTATTTTATTGATTATGCTATTATAGTTGTCCCATGTTTTTCTCCCCTTTATTCCCTTCCTCCCTGTACTCCTCCCTCCTACCAGCAACCCCCCACCTTACTTCATGTTCATGGGTCATACATATGTTCTTTGGCTTCTCCATTTCCTATACTATTCTTAACCTCCCCCTGTCATTTTGTACCTACCATTTATGCTTCTTTTTAAACATTTTTAAATTGTTTTTCAAGTACAGTTTTTTGCCTTTCCCCCACCCTTCCCCACAACTCCAGCCCTCCCTACCTCCTTCCCCTGTTTCCACCCTGCCCTTGTTATTGTCCGTATGTCCTTTATAATTGTTCCTGAAAACCTTGCACCCTTTTCCCCTATAGTCCCTTCCCCTCTCCCCTCTGGTCACTGTCAGCCTGTTCTCAGTTTCAGTGCCTTTGGTTATATTTTGTTTGCTTGTTTGTTTTGTTGATTAGATTCCTGTTAAAGGTGAGATCATATGGTGTTGGTCTTTTACCACGTGGCTCATTTCACTTAGCATAATCCTCTCCAGTTCTATCCATGCTGCTGCAAGGGGTAGGAGCTCCTTCTTTCTTTCTGCTGCATAGAATTCCATTGTGTAAATGTACCATAGTTTTTTGATCCATTCATTTACTGATGGGCACTTGGGTTGCTTCCAGCACTTGGCTATTGTAAATTGTGCAGCTATGATGATTGGAGTGCATAGGTTCTTGTGGATTGGTGTTTCAGGGTTCTTAGGATATAATCCTATCAGTGGAATTGCTGAGTCAAAAGGCAATTCCATTTTTAGTTTTCTGAGGACATTTCATAGTAGTTGCACCAGTCTGCAATCCCACCAACAGTGCGCTAGGGTTCCATTTTCTCCACAACCTCTGCAACACTTGTTGTTTGTTGCTTTGTTTATGATGGCCATTCTGACCACTGTGAAGTGGTATCTCATTGTGGTTTTAATATGCATCTCTCTGATAGCTAGCAATACTGAGCATCTAGAAAAAAACCAACACATGGCACTTCTACTCAATAGTTCATTGGTCAGAACTTAGTCACATGACCACACCTAACTGCAAAGGAAGCTGGGAAATACACTTCCTCTTACATGTCAGGTTCCTGTTACTAGTGATATGGGGAGAATAGATCATGGGAACAATTGTTTTTTACCACACACACTTGTGGGTGATGAATAAATCATTGAAAATAGCAAACTTATTTGCCTAGAACTAAATGCTATATAAATTTTAGATCATAAACAAAGTGAGATGTGAACTAAAAAGTGAGATGTGAAAGCTAAATCTTTTTTAAAACTCCTTGCCCAAGGACACAACCATTAATCTCAGAGAGTCAGAAACTGAACCCACAGCCTAGCTATGTGCCCTGACTGGGAATTGAACCTGTCTTATCTCAGTGCACAGGATGACACTCCAACCAACAAATCCCATAAGAAACAACCCCAAAATTGTCAGTCGCTAACCATTGTTTATTCTTTCCAAAGTAAGACAAATTGACCCTGAACAAACTATTTCATTAAACCTCACATTCCTTGTCCTTAAAATGAAGATGAAAGTACCTCCTTCCAAAGTTTTTGTGAGAATAAGGAGGAATTAGTGACTCCCTACAAAAGCATATTTGTTGTTAAATATTTGGCTTTTAGAATAACAACGTTGCTGTTTTACTCCATATACCTATGAAGAAATGATATACTAGCACCCTCTTGGTTTTCATCAGTGGCAACTGCATCAGCCAGGGCTCTCCAGAGAAATAGAACCAAAAGGATGTGTGTATGTATTATAGTAATTGGTTCACATGGTTATGAGGCTGAAAAGCTCTATGATCTGCCATTTTCAAAATGGAGAATCACCCTGGAATGGGAGGGAAGAGGTGTGGGTGTTGGGAACTGATGGTGTAAGTCCTCATGGGATTCTGAAAAACTGAGAACAGAAGCACTGCTTCCCCCTGACCAGAAAACAGAAGAAGGGTGTCTCACCCTTCCTCTACCTTTTATTCTATTTGGGCTTTCAGTGAACTGGATATTGCCCACAGGCTTTGGGGAGGCCCATCTGCTTTACTCAGCTCATCAATTTAAATGCTAATCTCTTCTAGAAATACCCTCACAGACACATCCAAAAATAATGTTTTATCAGCTATCTGGGCATCCCTTACCGCAGTCAAGTTGGCACATAAAATTAAGCATCAGGGCAACCGAATTTACATAGGTTTAAGCTTTCTAGGGTTTGCAGGCCAGTGCTCAATCCACTGAGCCACACCAGCCAGGGTGGTTTAAGCTTTCTAAAAAGGAACCTAATTGACTGGCTAACATAATGATTTCAGGAATGGCTGGATTAAGTTGTTCAAATGATATAATTAGGGTTTTCTCTTTCTTCTCATTTTTGATTCACTCCCCTCTCTTTTGGCAGAATTTTTATCCAGCTTCTCCTCTTCTGGTGGCAAAGATGGGTTCAAGGGCAACCATCTTGCCATTTTGTCAGTTCTAGTAGAAGGAAAGTGACTCCTTCCCAGTCCATCTTGGAAATGTCCTTGGTGTCAATCTCAGTGGTTCTATTTGGGGCACACACTAATGTCTGAACTAACCACGGACTTCCCATTAGATACAATAAACTCATTGACTGTGTCTGATTTGTCAGCCACTAATTATGTGAGATTGTGTTTACATTTCAACACCAGGTGTTCTAACCAAAAGAGATGCTAGCAGAAAATGTAACAAGTTGAACATAGAAAATAGTTACTATACTCTTTTCCTTTTTATAAATTGAAGACTCTTAGACTCTAGAGGAACTACACAGACAATCTATTTCTGCCTCTCATTTTATATATGAATAAGACTAAAAGGTTAAGTAACTTGCCTGAAGATGTAGATCTTGTTAGTGACAGATCCACGGTGAAAACCCATTTCTTTTTACTCCAGTTCAGTGAGTTTCCCACTATTCAAATCTGATTCTTTTTAAAGGATAACTAGTCATAATCTGACTTGTAAGAAAGCTGACCAGTAGTTTTTTCCCTTCTTGCAGCCATTGATACTTTCTCAAGAAATTTGTATTATTTTTGGTTTGACTTATCACTTAGTCTGCAAAAAAACATGGAATGGGAATCTAGTCCCACAAAAATCTGTGATGCTTTATTAGAACTCTCACTTTTGTTTCTTAGATCTGTGACTTAAGAAATTCCTCTGAAGCTCTGGCTGGTGTGGCTTAGTGGATTGAGCATCGGCCTGAAAATCAAAGGGTCTCTGGTTCGATTCCCAGTCAGGGCACATGCCTAGGTTGTGGGCCAGGTCCCCAGTAGGGTGAGCATGAGAAGCAACCACACATTGGTATATCTCTCCTTCTCTTTCTCCCTCCCTTCCCTTCTGTCTAAAAATAAATAAATAAAATCTTTCCAAAAAACTCCTCTGGAAAAATTTATTATTTGTTCAAATGACCATAAATTATAAAAATATGATTACCTCTTAAGAAATGCAATTTTTGAAGGAACATTACGAAATACAGTGAATCCATTTAATCCTCCTAATCCCACTTCTCAGAAACGAGCTCTGAATATGTTTGTGTATAATGATAGTAAATACTGTATAATACACATAATAATGTATTATATACATACAT
This sequence comes from Desmodus rotundus, assembly GCF_022682495.2. Taxonomy (NCBI): domain Eukaryota; kingdom Metazoa; phylum Chordata; class Mammalia; order Chiroptera; family Phyllostomidae; genus Desmodus; species Desmodus rotundus. The sequence continues at coordinate 93,602,210 of NC_071387.1, forward strand.
AGTGGATATAGGTGTATTTATATACACATATTGCTCTTTAACTTACTTTCTAGCTTAACAATATGTTGCAAGTCAATAATTATAAATCTCTATCATCCTTCAAATGGTTGTAGAATACTTCAAGTTTCAATAAACCCTTTTTTTGTTGTATTTTTATTTTTATTTTTTAATTTTTATTGTTATTCATTTAGAGTTGTCTGCATTCTCTCCCCATCCCTCCACCCCACCCCAGCCAATCCCAACTCCCTCCCCACCTCTATGCTCCCCCTTGATTTTGTCCATGTGTCCTTTATGGTAGGACCTGTAAAGCCCTCTCCCCACTATGCCCTCCCCATTCCCCGCTGGGTATTGTTAGATTGTTCTTAATTTCAATGACTCTGGTTATATTTTGTTTCCTTTTTTGTTGTTGTTGTTGATTATGTTCTAGTTAAAGGTGAGATCATATGGTAATGGTCCCTCACCACCTGGCTTATTTCACTTACCATAATGCTGTCCAGTTCCATCCATGCTGTTGCAAAGGGTATAAGCTCCTTCTTTCTCTCTGCTGCATAGAATTCGATTGTGCAAATGTACCATAGTTTTTGGATCCACTCATTTGCTGATGGGCACTTAGGTTGCTTCCAGTACTTGGCTATTGTAAATTGTACTGCTATGGACAATGGGGTGCATAGATTCTTTTGGATTGGTGTTTCAGTGTTCTTAGGGTATAATCCCAGCAGCGGAATGGCTGGGTAAAAGGGCAGTTCCATTTTTAGGTTTCTGAGGAAATTCCATACTGTTTTACACAGTGGCTGCACCAGTCTACATTCCCACCAACAATGTACTAGGGTTCCATTTTCTCCACATGTTCTCCAACATTTGTTTGTGGATTTGTTTATGTTGGCTACTCTGACTGGTGTGAGGTAATACCTCATTGTGGTTTTAATTTCCAACTTTCTGATGGCTAGTGATGCCAAGAATATTTTTATATATCTCTGGGCCCTATGTATGTCTTCCTTGGAGAAGGGTGTGTTCAAGTCCTTTGCCCATTTTGTAATTGGGTTGTTTGTCTTCCTGGAGTGGAGTCCTTTGAGTTCTTTGTATATTATGGAGATCAGGCCCTTGTCTGAAGTATCATTGGCAAATATGTTTTTCCATACTGTTGGTCCTGTTTTTATTTTAATGCTGTTTTCTTTAGCCATGCAGAAGCTTTCAATTTGATGAGGTCCCATTTGTTTGTTCTTTCCTTTATGTCCCTTGCTTTAGAGGACGTGTCTGTGAGGATGTTGCTGCGTGGAATGTCTGAGATTTTCCTGCCAATGTTTTCCTCTAGGACTATTATGGTGTTACAACTTATACTTAAATCTTTCATCCACCTTGATTTTATTTTTGTGTATGGTGTAAGTTGGTGATTGAGTTTCATTTTTTTGCACATAGCTGTCCAGATCTCCCAACACCATCTGTTGAAGAGGCTATTTTTGCTCCATTTTATGCTCCTGTCTCCTTTGTCAAATATTAATCGACTATAAAGACTTGAGTTCATTTCTGGGCTCTCTGTTCTGTTCTATTGGTATATAAGCCTGTTTTTATGCCAGTACCAGGCTGTTTTGATTACAGTGGCCTTGTAATACAGTTTGATATCAGATATTGTGATCCCTCCTGCTTTGTTCTTCTTTCTCAAAATTGCTGCAGCTATTCGGGGATGTTTAAGGTTCCATATGAATTTCTGCAATGTTTGTTCTATATCTGTGAAATATGTCATTGATACTTTAATAGAGATTGCCTTGAATCTATAAATAGCTTTGGGTAGTAAGGCCATTTTGATGATGTTAATTCTCCCAATCCATGAGCATGGTACATGCTTCCATTTGTTTGTATCTTCCTTAATTTCTTTCTTCAGTGTTGTGTAGTTTTCTGAGTTCAGGACTTTTATCTCCTTGGTTAGGTTTATTCCTAGGTACTTTATTTTTCTTGTTGCTATATCGAATGGGATTTTTTCCTCATTTCTGTTTCAGCAGTTTCATTGTTGGTATACAGGAATGCCTTTGATTTCTGAGTATTGACTTTGTATCCAGCTGTTTTGCCAAATTCATTTATTAGGTCGAGTAGTTTTTTGGTGGAGTCTATAGGATTTTCCATGTACACTATCATGTCATCTGCAAACAGTGACACTTTCATTTCCTCCTTTCCAATTTGGATGCCTTTTATTGCTTTCTATTGTCTGATTGCTGTGGCTAGGACTTCCAGTACTATGTTGAATAGGAGTGGTGAGAGAGGGCATCCTTGTCTTGTTCTTGATCTTAGTGGGAAAGCTCTAAGTTTTTTTCCTTTGAGTATGATGTTGGCTGTAGGTCTCTCATATATGGCCTTTATTATGTTGAGGAATGCTCCCTCTATTCCCACTTTGCTGAGTGTTTTTATCAGAAATGGGTGCTGTATCTTATCAAAAGGTTTTTCCACATCTCTTGATATGATCAAGTGGTTTTTGTTTTTGCTTTTGTTTATGTGGTGTATTATGTTTATTGACTTGCATATGTTGTATCATCCTTGCATCCCTGGGTTGAATCCCACTTGATCATGGTGTATGATCTTTTTAATGTATTGCTGGATGCATTTTCCCAATATTTTGTTGAGGATTTTATCATCTGTGTTCATTGATATTGGCATGAAGTTTTCTTTCTTTGTTATGTCTTTATCTTGTTTGGGGATTAGGATGATGTTGGCTTCATCAGAAGAGTTTGGGAGTCTTCCATCTTCTTGAATTTTTTGAAATAATCTGTGGAGCATGGGGATTAGCTTTCCCTTAAATGCTCTCTAGAATTCTCTTGTGAAAACATCTGGTCCAGGGGTTTTGTGGGTCTGAAGCTTTTTGATTAATCTTTCAATTACATCAGGTGTCAGTGGTCTGTTCAGGCTTTCTGCTTCTTCTTCATTGAGTTTTGGAAGGTTATATTTTTCTAGAAATTGGTCCATTTCATCTAGGTTTTCACATTTCTTGGCATACAGTCCTTCATAGTAATTTCTTACAATCCTTTGTATTTCAGTGGTGTCAGTTGCAATCTCTCCTCATTCATTTCCGATTGTGTTTATTTGGGTCCTCTGTCTTTTTTTCTTGATGAACCTGCTTAAGGGCTTGTCAATTTTGTTTATCTTTTCAGAGAACTAGCTTCTGGATTCGTTGATTGTTATGATTTTGCTTTTAGTCTCTGTCATTTAATTCTGCTCTGATCTTGGTCATTTCCTTCCTTCTACTTGCTCTGGGTTGTCTTTGTTGTTGTTCCTTGAGTTCTTATAGGTGTAGGGTTAGGTTGTTTATTTGAGATGTTTCTATTCTTTTTAGATAAGCCTGTATTGGTATGAACTTCCCTCTCAGGACTGCCTTTGCTGTGTCCCATGGGTTTTGGGTTGTTGTGAGTACATTTTCACTTCTTTCCAGAAACTTTCTGATTTCTTCCCTAATCTAATTGTTTACCCATTCATTGTTTAATAGCATGCTATTCAATCTCCATGTTTTTGAGTGTTTTGGGGTTTTCCCCTGAGATTTGTTTCTAGGTTCAGTTCCTTATGGTCAAAAAAATGCTTCATATGATTTCAATTTTCTTGGACTTGTTGAGACTTGTTTTGTGTCCTATCATGTGGTCTACCTTTGAAAATATTCCATGTGCATTTGAAAAGAATGTGTATTTTGCTTCTTTGGGATGAAAGGCTCTATATATCAGTTAGGTCCATTTCATCTGAAGCATTCTTCAATGCCACAATATCTTTGTTGATATTTTGTTTGGAAGACCTGTCCATTTTTGATAGTGGGGTGTTAGTGTCCCTTAATATAATTGTGTTGCTGTCAATATCTTTCTTGAACTCCTCCAAGACTTTCTTTATGTATTTGGGTGCTCCTATGTTGGGTGCATATATATTTACAATGTTTATGTCTTCTTGGTGGATTCTTCCTTTGAGTATTATGAACTGACCTTCTGGGTCTCTCTTTATGGCCCTTCTTTGGAAGTCTATTTTGTCTGATATGAGTATTGCTACCCCTGCTTTTTTTTTCTTGTCTGTTTGCTCGGAAAATGTGTTTCCCGCCCTTAACTTTCAGTGTGTGTACGTCTTCTGTCCTGAGGTGGGTCTCTTGTAGGCAGCATATGTGTGGGTCATGCTTTCTTATCCATTCAGCTATTCTATGTGTTTTGATTGGAACATTTAATCCATTTATGTTTAAGCTTATTATCGATAGGTAGTTATTCATTGCCATTTTTTCATACATGTGTTCCTCTCTCTTTCTTTCTCTTTTCCTTCTTTTCCTTAAAGCAGTCCCTTTAGCATCTCTTGCAGAGCTGGTTTGGTGGAGGTGTATTCTTTCAGACTTCTTTGGTCTGGCGAAGTCCTTATTTGGCCTTTTATCTTGATTGAGAGCCTTGCTGGGTAAAGTAGTCTTGGTTGCAGGCCTCTGGTTCTCATTACTTGGAATATTTTTTGTCATTCTCTTCTGGCTTGGAGTGTTTCCATTGAGAAGTCAGTTGCTAACCTTTTTACGGCTCCCTTGTATGTTACTTCCTGTTTTTCCCTTGCTGCCTTTCAGATTCTTTCTTTGTCTTGGAATTTTGCTATTTTTATTGTGATGTGTCTTGCAGTGGGCCTCTTTAGGTTCCTCCTGCTTGGGACTCTCTGTGATTCCTGGATTTGTGTAACTTTTTCTCTCATCAGATTAGGGAAATTTTTCAACATTACTTTTTCAAACAGGGTTTCTATCCCTTGCTCTTCTTCTTCCTATTCCTATTATACGGATATTGTTACATTTCATGTTGTCCTGCATTTCCCTTATTGCCTCTCATTCTTTCTGAGCCTCTTTTCCTTTTCTTGCTCTTTCTGGGTGTTGTTTTCTACTGTATCCTCCAGGTCTCTGATCTGATCCTCTGCTTCATCAAGTCTGGTTTTCATTCCTTCTATTGTGTTCTTCAGTTCAGAAATTGTATTCTTCATTTCCTCTTGGCCCTTGTTGATAGTTTCTATTTCCTTTTTCATGTTGATATAGTTTGCAGTGAGTTCGTTGTAGTTTCCCTGTAGTTTTTGGTAATTTTGTGTGAGCTCATTAAGCTTCCTCATAACCAATTCCTGGAACTCATTATCTGATCGTTGACTTTCCTCTTTTTCATTTAGCATTGTTTCTGAGACTTCCCCCTTTCCTTTCATTTGGCGATTGTTTCTTTGTCTTCCCGTTGTTTGTGAGACTCTTCCTGTTAGCTTTTCTTCTTAAGTTGCTCTGTTCTGACCCCTGGGTTATTGGTGTAAACTTCTGTTGTAGAATACCTGTGAGATTTAATGGTATAGTCTCCATGATCTCCCGATCTTACTGATCTTGGGCTGTGGTTTATGTTGTCTCTGTTTATGTCTTTGGTTTTTGGTTGTTGTTGGGTCTTTCTTTGGTGGATCTTTCCCACCAGCTGTTATCTGAGGGTCAGTCTGTCCCCCATCCCTTGTCTTCTGTTGTGCAGGTGTGGGCAGGTTGTGTTGGAGCTGGTTCTTCCATGTGTACAAGGTTTTGAGGCTTTTCTCTTGCTCTTGTTCCGTTGTTTGTTCTTAGTAATTTCTTCACTACTACTAATTTGTTTTTTCAGATAGGACCTGGTGTTACTTAGTGTGACTTCCACTCCCTCCTTCACCTTCTTCTGTTCTTATCTGTTGGTGTTTCCTTTTTTGGTGGGTTTCCTCTTCCAGGAGGTATCCTGGTGTTCCCAGCTTCTACGCATTCTTTTTTATGGTAGGCCCCCTCCGGGCTATGGGTGTGTGTGCAAAGCCATCCTTGATTTACTCTCTCCCGGGTGCCTGTGTTCTCAGTTCCCTCTGAGATGAGGTGCAGACACTCCCTGGTGGGTGCATACAGAGTCTGGTGGGTGCACACACTCCCAGGTCGCTGGGAACAATCCCGGGTCTCTTGGCACACTCTTCTGGTTGGTGCCTGTAGCCTCAGCTCCCTCCAAGATGAGGTGCGTACAGTCCCCTGACGGGTGGTGGGGTGGAGAGGAGACTGAATATGTTGCTGCAGGGGAATTCCCCAAAGTGCCCCCGAGGGTCTTTTTCTTTTTGGGAAAATCCTCCTCCTCCTCAATCCTGTGGCTCCTTCTGTAGAAGGAAGGGCCTGTCCTCTCACACAGCCCACCTCTCCCTTTAGACCAGGACTGTCTAGGTCAGGGTCACACACGGCCCAACTTTCAACTCTCCCCAACCAGCGCCTATGGTCTCTATTGGTTTACCACTTCGTCCTTATTCCCCTCCCTGCAACTTCAAGCAACCAGGTCTCTCACAATGTTTCTGGGGCCTTGTTTGGCAGGAGACAGAGCCATTAACCCCGCTGTCTCCCAGGAGTCCTGCAGCAGACCCAGCAGGGGTGGGCCTGGGGCTGCAGCCGTCCTGGTCCCCATGCTGGTCCCAGGGACCTTTTTGTCCTGAAGCAATCCCCTTACCTTCTGTTTTCTCAGTGTCCTCTGTACTTTTTGGTCTCCTATCTTCATAAACACTGGGCTGCTCTTGGCTGTTCGCTTTGTTCCTCAGTAGATTGGGTAGGTGTTTCACCCAGGTGCAGAGGGAAGTTGACTCCGCTCCCACCTATCTTGCCGCCATGTTTTCCTGAATAAACCCTTATGTATTTAAATTATTTTCATGTCTTAAGGGATTTCTTCTTTTTTTCACTATTATGAACAATACAATGATTAGTGTCATAATGTATTGTTTGAATAATGTTTCAGTCAAGATCCTTTAATTCTGAGAAACAAAAAGTCAATCATAACTTGCTTGAAGGGAGAAAGGATTTATTGGAATGATTGATAACTCAGAAATTTGAATCATAAACTGAATAACTAGACATCAGAAAGCAGATGGATCCGGGAAGCTCATTGCATCCAAGTAGCAGAAACTAATGGAAAGTCCATTGAGGCCATCACCATGGACGGGAATCAATGTCAACCATTTTTGACCTTGAACTAACTTCACTGAAATTCAATGAGGAGGCTCTATACTTTTTTTTACCTTGTGTCCATGTCCACCATTTGGCCAAGAGAATATGTGGCATCTTTATTTATACTAAATGTTTTAGTAAAAATTTATAATAATTTTTATTTATACCAAAATTATTTTTTAAAATTATTTCCCAAAGAAAAATCCAAGGGCTTCATTCAAAAACAATTTTGTGACACTGGATAACTGAAAATGACACCATAATAGACTTGTCTGGATATTTCTTAGATTAAATTTCTAGAAATAAAAGTGATGAGTTAGGAGGTATAAATTCATTTTTATAATCTTCTAAACAATGCAAAAAATTTTGACATCTGGAAAGCTAATAAAGAGAAAGTTATTATTCTTATGATAGATTAATTAACAGTTGCTAGAAGAAATCCCAGGAAATTTGGCCCAGTCTGCCTTTCACATTATATTTTAGAATTACAACCAGAGACAGTGGGACCATGGGTTGAATTTTATGTCAAAACTCATCATTCTATGCTCCGTGATATATGCAGTTAGTGTTTACCATAAGATCCCCAAAGAGAAGAAGATGAATGCACTTATTCTACTGTTTAAAAACAAAAGGGGATAAGTGGAAGCTTGGAATTTGGATTCTTATATTTTTGAGCTCAGATTCTTACATTTATGTACAATTATATAAAACTCCAAAAGAAAGTTTAGCATAATGGCTTAGAACAAAGGCTTTGGGGCCAAACATTTCTAGCATGAGTTCAGGTTATATCACTTTCTAGTTTCTTCACTTTAAACAAAAATCTTAGCTTCAGTTTCCTTACTGGTAAAATATGTCTCATACCTTACTGGGTTATTGTGGATATTAAATAAAATGACTATTATAAGACTCTTAGGAGAGTAGCTGGATTATGGTAAGTGCCCAATTAATGTTAGCTCTTAAATATTGGGTTTGGAAAATTGTTCCAGAGGACTTACCATTGTGAAGGAATTGCTAGATGTCCACAAAACACTGTGGGATAAATTTCACTTAGTCTACCTTCTCCTGGTTGAAACTGTGAGGGACATTTTTTATTTTTGGATAGTCAGGATAATTTTCTTTACTTTTTCCTTTAAGTAGAGTTGATTGGAAATATATACACCCCTATTCACCCCTATGTTCATTACAGCATTATTTACAATAGCCAAGATGTGGAAGCAACCTAGGTGTCCATCAGTAGAGGAATGAATTAAGAAGATGTGGTGCCTATATACAATGAAATATTTTAAAGTAACAAAAAATTCTTGTGATTTGTGATAACATGGATGGATCTAAAGAGTGTTTTGCTAATTGAAATAAACAGACAAAGAAAGATAAATACTATATGGTTTCACTGACCTGTGAGGGACATTTTCAAACTAACCATTTTCCTTGGCCGGGGCTGTGCAATAGCCATCGTGATGATGGTTTGCAAATAGTCTTATTGCCTCAAACTGAATATCATTTTAAAATTATTTTTCACATATTAAATATATCTTTTTAGAATAGTACTTAAAAAGGGCGTCTGTAGCTTCAGATAGCATTTAAACAAATATCTATATATCTATGACTAAGCTTCAGAAACAGAATGTTAAATATTATCAGAACTTTGAAAGTCATCTCTTTATTCTTCCTGATCACCTCTTCTTTTTCCTCCTTCTTAGAGGTAACTGCTCTTCAGATATTCTGTGCTATTTATTTCTCACTTTACTCTATAGCTATTCCCCTGAGGTATGCATTCTCAAACACTATTTTTGCCTGTTTTAAAAAATTTACAGAGAATCATACAAAATGCATTTTTTATAACTTGACTATTGTAGTTAAAATTATACTTTGAGATCCATGAATGCTGCTTTGTCATTTATTCAGCCTCATTGCTATATAACATTCCCTGTACAAATCACCACTCTTTATATATGCATCCCTTTGAAGATGGGCACTGGAATACTTTTTTGCTGTTATTATAAAAGCTGCTGCTGCAAAAAGTACTTGAATATACCTTCCAGGACACTTGTGCAAGGTTTCTCTGGAACGTATACCTACTAGTGGAATTGCTGGCATTGGCAGTATGCGGGGTTAACTCTACCAGGTGAGGACAGATCAGTTCCTAAGCTGTGGGTGTAACAGTTTATGTGCCCACTAGCCATGAATGAGAGTGCCTCTTGTTCCACATTCTTGCCACCCCTCATCTTAGATATTTTAAAAATATATTTCCAGTCTGATGATGTAGAATGATATCTCAATGAATTTTCGTGATTAATAATGATGTTAAAATGTGTTAATATATTTATGGGCTGTCCATATTTCCTTTCCTTTTCTCTGAAAGTTTATTTTTATAGTGTATGGTTTGTTTCTTTTTCTTGTTGATTTGTAGAAGCTCATTAAATATGGTGGGTATGAATTCTTCCTTGATTTTTCATGTGGAAATTTTATTCTCAGTTTTTGGGTTATCTGTTCACTTTCTTTATGGCCTAGAACTGCCATTTGTAGAGAAGGAGAGAAACATGGGTATCCACATGGCTTCTGACACATAGTCTCCTGTGAGGTGCCTGTGTGGTCTGCTTTAGCACTTGGGATCTTCTCTCAACATCCTTCTCTAGTCTCAGTCTCTCTTCTCTCTTCTTTCTCTTCTCTCTCTTCTCTTTCTCTCTCTTTCTCTCTCTCAGACCACAATTCTAAAACTAAGACAACTGACCTGTAACTTTTGACCTTGAAGTTAGTTTCTTCTTCTATGCTTCAGTTTTTGGCCTGGACCCTTTGTGATTGCATCCATAACCCAGAGCCAGGCTCTACTGCAGGCATGGCTTTGAGTATTACAAGTCCCAAGAGTCTTGCTTGCTGAAATACAGACAAAGATCTCAATGGTCCAAACACATATGTGCAAGCAATTTGGAGCCTTCAAAGTGACAGTGAAAAACACACAGCTTGGACTCATGGCTGTCTAGACTTGTTTAACTTGTTTGAAAGGTAAGTGATTGACTCCACACCTCCTGCTTATTGTCTCAGCCTCATCCAACCTGCTTCCAAAATGTGGTTGGGTCTTCACAAAATATGGCTAAAAAATTAAAGTTGTTTCTTAACTCTATAATGAGTTAATATGTGCATGTATTTCTCATTTTATACATGTATGTGTAGATATGAAGATATGTATGTATGTGTGCATGTGTGTATTTGTGTAATCTCTGATCATGTCCCAGAATCCATTGCACTGTGGTAGGAATTACAAAAGATATGGCCATTAAGGAATTACAGGTGATGGCTCTACTGATTAGGACCTTGTTTCAAAATGGAAAACTGGCCTACAAGCAACACTGTAGTGTCTAGATATTGGTTTGAACATTAAGAAAGGCTTCCTAGAAGAGGCAGGATGTATAATGGGTTCGATAAATTGTATTAGTATGAGTGCTAAAAAATGTCTATGAATGTCAGCTGTGAACCCTTTATATGACACCTCATTTAATTCCCAGGAAAGGTTTTTTGTTTTTTTTTAGATGAAGTAGCTTAGATTTACATGTCAAGTGACTTGCTTAAGTTTACCCAACCAGCATGTGGTGAAATGTAGCCTGGAACCTACATCACTTCAGCATCAAAGCCCATGCAGCACCCTTGCTGAATCTTTCCTCTGACCTCTACCCTTAAATCCCTGCCAATACAGTGAGGCAGTGCTTTTGTGAATAACCTATCATGATCCTGTTTGCTGAGAGATGACCTCATTAGCTAGTGTCTACCTGAATTCAAATCTCACAGTGAAGCAATATATTAAAAGCACTCTCCTAATAGTGTGTTGCTTAAGGCAAAAGAATTGCTTAGCTATGTCACTAGAATTGCACTTTCTAAGTGCATGGGGACCGGAGGATTCACTGTGCTGTAACATTGATTTCAATTATACCTCAACCTTCAGCATCATGGTATGACATTACACCCCTGTCATTAAGTGCAGGTAAACTCTCACTCTTATTGCTCATGTTAAATGTGAGCTTTGTTGTGCTCCACTGATTTCTGCAAATATTCTGCTGTTCACAACTTTGATCATCTTTGGATAATATGCAGGAGTAATTGGATTCTTAAAAGCAGGCCACCTTTTAAATATCACTGTGGTATAGAAAAAATGGGGCATCTGAAACTGTGAAAGCCTCCCAAACGCAGAAAATGCTTTTGTTCTCCAGTTAAAGTTGACCTTTTCTCTCAGGTTTGAAAGGTTATGTCCTAATAAGTTTGGGCAGTATAACAGAAAGAATGTGGCTCCTTAAATGACGCAAGGCTGTAAAAGTCACAGCTCCATACCCCCTTAATTCCATCACCACTGTGGCTGGTGATTATCTCATTCAAGAAAATAAAGATGACGGGGTTCTCATATGTCAAAAAATTACTCTTTTATTTGGAAAACACACACACACACACACACACACACACCCCTCAGATTCCACAACTTGTGTTCTTCTAGAACAACAGCTTTCGCTACTCTGGTACAACAGCTTTCCTTTTTCAGCCACAAAGGTACATGGAAGGAAAAGGGGCCAGTGCTGCCTTCTCATCCTCTTGCCACCTGCTATCCGGGAGGCTTTGGACAAAGTAGCCTCTATCAGCCATAGTTTCCCCACATTTAAAATGGGGAATAGTAAAAAAAATTACCTTAGAGAGTTGGTATGAGGATATATTAATAAATTTTTAAAGCCCCTAGAACATTGGCAGAGTAAGCATTTATGTTTTTTAACTCAATAAAAGGGGAAAAAATGATGTATATATACCATCTTGCCAAAGCTTATCGAATAGTAGGGATTGGGATTTTTAGATTATCCTCAGAAAAGTAATATCTTGAAAAGAAGGGAGCCACTTTTAGAAGGGAGGCCTTTGGGCATGAGTGCAGATGAGAGCTCATTGCTGCCACATCCCTAACAACTGGACTCCACCTGCAAGACCAACGTCAGTGTTTCGTGTGAATGTACTTTTTCACTCCTTTTAAAGAAGTGGAGGAAATTAGCTTATGATTTATTCTTAACATAGCAGTATTTTTCACATAGAAATATATTTTCAACAGTAGGAAATTATTAAAAATAATTAAACCCATATTTCGAAGATGGCGGCAACATAGGTGGGAGCGGAATCCACTTCCCCTCAACGCCAAGGAAATACCTAGCTGATCTGAGGAGCAGAGCGAACAGCCAACAGTATTCCAGCATATACGAAGATCAGAGACCAAAGATAGAGGACACTGAAAGATCTGACGGTAAGAAGAGCGCTCAAGGACAATAAGGTCCCTGGGACCCGGGACAGGGACCTCGAGGTACAAGGGCTGCAGAAGCGCCAGCCCAGGCACAGGGGCTGCTGCAGGAGTCTTGGGAGAGGGCCAGGCTGAGCTGTGAGCAGCCAGGTGCTTGATTGGACCAGGGGGGCTTGAAAAGGAGGAATTTCTCAAAAAGAAAAAGAAAATAGAGACACTCAGGGGCTAGTTACAGAACTCTGGGTAGCAGCGGAGGCCCCTGGCGCCCCTCCCCTCTCCGCCCCTGGACTGCGAGCGCCAGATAAGCAGCCATGGCGCTCACCTGAGGCCCGGTTGCACACGCGCAGATTAGCGAACAGGGCCCATACATGAAACCCCGGAGGGGCGCCCACACCTGAAACCTCCCAGAGCATCTCGAGCAGAAGCTAGCTGCTCCACCCACAGGCCCAAAACCTCGGAACCGAGTGCCTAGTGATTCGGTCCCAGGGCGGCCCCGCCCGCCCAAGAGACTCAAGCCCAGGGCGGCTGGATCGGCCCCCCAAGCACTGGGCCACTGGCTCAGCCGGCTGCATGCTCACCAAGCACAGGGTCGGCTGGATGCGCGCTTTCCAAGCACAAAGCCACTGGCAAGCGTCCCAAGCCCAAAGTGGCTAGATCCCCCTGCTGCATGCACACAAGTCCCAAGCCCAAGCGGCTGGAGCCTCCACTTGCTTGTCCAAAGAACAAAGCTGCTGGATTGGCTGATCAACGGCCTGATTGCCTGCCAGGGACCACACCTACAACGCCTACCTAACACTTGCGCACCCTGCAGGGCCTACTAGCTCTCTAGGACAAAGGCAGAACACCCAGCAGAGGGGAGCTGCAGTGTTAGGGGAGACTATAGGCTGAACAACAGCGAAGAGTGTGACCCAGGAAGGGAGAAAAGTGAAACCAATCCTTCCAACCACCCCCTCCCGTTGCACAGACAGGACACCAGCAGAACTAAACTGACCGGTTTAAAGCCAGCAGAAGATTTTTTTTTCTTTTTTTCTTTTTCCTTTCCCCCTGAATTCCTTCTTCCTCTCTCTTTTTTTTTCTTCATTCCTTCTTCCTCCCATCCTTTACCAGTTTTATGTCTTCTTCCTGCCTTCTTTGATCTATTTCTATGTTTTAATTTTTGTTAAAATTCCTTCTTATCTTGCCTCCGATCTTTCTTTATTCCTTCTTCCCTCCTTCCTTCCTTTCATCCTTTTCTATTTCCTTTTACCCTCCTTCCCATCTTGTTTTTTATCTTTCTTCCCTCCTTTCTCTTTTTCCCACAGGTGAGACAACAAAACCTGGAGTGCTGAAAAGACTAGAGTTAGACCGTGTTAAACCCATAAATGTCAGCTCAAGACCAGTGAGCACAGGAGATTAAGGAGACAGCACCACCGAATCCCATTGGCATTCTACCATAGAAGTTCATATCATAAACCCAGGGAGTCAGAATAGAGCAATTTAAGAAGCAGAGGCCAACAAGAAGAGCCTCACAAACAATGGGAAGACAAAGAAACAATTCCCAAATGAAAGGAAAGGAGGAAGTCTCAGAAAGAATGCTAACTGAAAAAGAGGCAAGTCAACTATAAGATACTGAGTTCAAAGCAATGGTCATCAGGAAGCTCACTGAGCTCTCTGAGCTCAAAGAGAACTACCAGAAACTACAAGGAAACTACAATGAACTCATTGCAAACTATATCAACATGAAAAAGGAAATAGAAAATATCAACAAGAGCCAAGAGGAAATGAAGAATACAATTTCTGAATTGAAGAACACAGTAGAAGGAATGAAAACCAGACTTGATGAAGCAGAGGATCAGATCAGAGACCTGGAGGATACAGTAGAAAACAACACCCAGAAAGAGCAAGAAAAGGAAAAGAGGCTCAGAAAGAATGAGAGGCAATAAGGGAAATGCAGGACAACATGAAACGTAACAATATCCATATAATAGGAATACCAGAAGGAGAAGAAGAAGAGCAAGGGATAGAAAACCTGTTTGAAAAAGTAATGATGGAAAATTTCCCAAATCTGAGGAGAGAAAAAGTCACCCAAATCCAGGAATCACAGAGAGTCCCAAGCAAGAGGAACCGATAGAGACCCACTGCAAGACACATCATAATTAAAATGGCAAATTTCCAAGACAAAGAGAGGATCTTAAAGACAGCAAGGGAGAAAAAGGAAGTAACATACAAGGGAGCCCCAATAAGGTTAGCAACTGACTTCTCAATGGAAACTCTCCAAGCCAGAAGAGAATGGCAAAAAATATTCCAAGTAATGAGAACCAGAGGCCTGCAACCAAGGCTACTTTACCCAGCAAAGCTCTCAATCAAGATATAAGACCAAATAAAGAGTTTCCCAGACAAAAGAAGTCTAAAAGAATACAGCTCCACCAAACCAGCTCTGCAAGAGATGCTAAAGGGACTGCTTTAAGGAAAGGAAGGAAAAGAGAAAGACAGAGGAACACAGGTAGGAAATAATGGCAATGAATAACTACCTATCAATAATAACCTTAAATGTAAATGGATTAAATGCTCCAATCAAAAGACATAGAACAGCTGAATGGATAAGAACACATGACCCACACATATGCTGCCTACAAGAGACCCATCTCAGGACAAAAGACTTACACAGACTGAAAGTGAAGGGCTGGAAACAAATGTTCCAAGCAAACGGACAGGAAAAAAAAGCAGGGGTAGCAATACTCATATCAGACAAAATAGACTTCCAAAGACGGGCCATAAAGAGAGACCCAGAAGGTCAGTTCATAATACTCAAAGGAAGAATCCACCAAGAAGACATAAACATTGTAAATATACATGCACCCAACATAGGAGCACCCAAATACATAAAGAAAATCTTGGAGGATTGCAAGAAAGATATTGACAGCAACACAATTATAGTAGGGGATTTTAACATCCCACTATCAAAAATGGACAGGTCTTCCAAACAAAATATCAAAAAAGATATTGTGTCACTTAACAATACCCTAGAGGAAATGGACTTAACTGATATATACAGAGCTTTTCATTCCAAAGAAGCAAAATACACATTCTTTTCAAGTGTCCATGGAACTTTTTCAAAGAAAGACCACATGATAGGACACAAAGCAAGCCTCAACAAATTCAAGAAAATTGAAATCATATCCAGCATTTTCCCTGACCACAAGGGTCTGAAACTAGAAACCAACCCCAAGGATAAAAACCCAAACACTCAAAATCATGGAGACTGAATAGCATGCTATTAAACAATGAATGGGTCAAGAACGAGATTAGGGAAGAAATCAAAAACTTCCTGGAAACAAATGAAAACGAACTCACAACAACCCAAAACCTATGGGACACAGCAAAGGCAGTCCTGAGAGGGAAGTTCATAGCAATACAGGCCTACCTTAAGAAGTTAGAAACAGTTCAAACAAACAACCTAACTCTATGCCTACAAGAACTGGAGGAACAACAACAAAGACAGCCCAGTGCAAGCAGAAGGAAGGAAATAACCAAGATCAGAGCAGAACTAAATGACATAGAGACTAAAAGCACAATTGTAAGGATCAATGAATCCAGGAGCTGGTTCTTTGAAAAGAGAAACAAAATCGAAAAGCCTTTAAGTAGGCTCATCAAGAAGAAAAGAGAGAGGATCCAAATAAACAGAATTAGAAATGAAAGTGGAGAGATTACAACTGATACCACAGAAATACAAAGGATCGTAAGAAATTACTATGAAGAACTGTATGCTAAGAAATGTGAAAACCTAGATGAAATGGACCACTTTCTAGAAAAATATAACCTTCCAAAACTGAATGAAGAAGAAGCAGAAAACCTGAACAGACCAATATCAGCAAAGGAAATTGAAGCAGTCATCAAAAAACTCCCATCACACAAAAGCCCTGGACCAGATGGTTTCACAGGAGATTTCTACAAAGCATTTAAGGAAGAGCTAACCCCTATCCTTCACAGACTATTCGAAAAAATCCAAACTGATGGAAGACTCCCAAACTGTTTTTATGAAGCCAACATCATCCTAATCCCAAAACCAGATAAAGACACAACGAAGAAAGAAAACTTCAGGCCAATATCGCTGATGAACATAGACGCTAAAATTCTCAACAAAATATTAGCAAACTGCATCCAGCAATATATTAAAAAGATCATCCACCATGACCAAGTGGGATTCATCCCAGAGATGCAAGGATGGTACAATATTCGCAAATCAATAAACATAATACATCACATCAACAACAGCATAGACAAAAATCACATGATCATATCAATAGATGCGGAAAAAGCGTTTCGATAAGATACAGCACCCATTTCTGATAAAAACACTCAGCAAAGTGGGAATAAAGGGAGCAGTCCTCAACATAATAAAGGCCATATATGAGAGACCTACAGGCAACATCACACTCAATGGACAAAAACTTAGAGCTTTCCCACTAAGATCAGGAACAAGACAAGGATGTCCTCTCTCACCACTCCTTTCAACATAGTATGGGAAGTCCTAGCCACAGCAATCAGACAAGAAAAAGCAATAAAAGGCATCCAAATTGGAAAGGAGGAAATGAAACTATCACTGTTTGCAGACGACGTGATAGTGTACATGGAAAACCCTATAGACTCCACTCAAAAACTACTCGACCTAATAAATGAATTTGGCAAAACAGCTGGATACAAAATCAATACTAAGAAATCAAAGGCATTCCTGTACACCAGCAACGAAACTGCAGAAACAGAAATCAGGAAAAAAATCCCATTCGATATAGCAACAAGAAAAATAAAGTACCTAGGAATAAACCTAACTAAGGAGGTAAAAGACCTGTACTCAGAAGACTACACAACACTGAAGAAAGAAATTAAGGAAGACACAAACAAATGGAAGCATGTACCATGCTCATGGATTGGAAGAATTAACATCATCAAAATGGCCATACTACCCAAAGCAATTTATAGATTCAATGCAATCCCTATTAGAGTACCCATGACATATTTCACAGATATAGAACAAACATTGCAGAAATTCATATGGAACCATAAACGACCCCGAATAGCTGCATCAATTTTGAGAAAGAAGAACAAAGCAGGAGGGATCAGAATACCTGATATCAAACTGTATTACAAGGCCACTGTAATCAAAACAGCCTGGTACTGGCATAAAAACAGGCACATAGACCAATGGAACAGAATAGAGAGCCCAGAAATAAACTCAAGTCTATACGATCAATTAATATTTGACAAAGGAGGCAGGAGCATAAAATGGAGCAAAAACAGCCTCTTCAACAGATGGTGTTGGGAGATCTGGACAGCTACGTGCAAAAAAATGAAACTCGATCACCAACTTACGCCATACACGAAAATAAACTCAAGATGGATAAAAGTCTTAAATATAAGTCCTAACACCATAAAAGTCCTTGAGGAAAACATTGGCAGGAAAATCTCAGACATTCCACGCAGCAACATCCTCACAGACATGTCCCCTAAAGCAAGGGACATAAAGGAAAGAATAAACAAATGGGACCTCATCAAAATAAAAAGCGTCTGCATGGCTAAAGAAAACAGCACCAAATTACAAAGAGAACCAACAGTATGGGAAAACATATTTGCCAATGATACCTCAGACAAGGGCCTGATCTCCAAAATATATAAAGAACTCACACGACTTCACTCCAGGAAGACAAACAACCCAATTAAAAAATGGGCAAAGGACTTGAACAGACACTTCTCCAAGGAAGACATACAGAGGGCCCAGAGACATATGAAAAGATGCTCAGCATCACTAGCCATCAGAGAGATGCAAATGAAAACCACAATGAGGTATCATCTCACACCAGTCAGAATGGCCAACATAAACAAATCCACAAACAAATGTTGGAGAGGATGTGGAGAAAAGGGAACCCTCGTGCACTGTTGGTGGGAATGCAGACTGGTGAGGCCACTGTGGAAAACAATATGGAATTTCCTCAGAAAACTAAAAATGGAACTGCCCTTTGACCCAGTAATTCCGCTGCTGTGATTATACCCTAAGAACACTGAAACACCAATCCAAAAGAATCTGTGCACGCCAATGTTCATAGCAGCACAATTTACAAGTACTGGAAGCAACCTAAGTGCCCATCAGCAAATGAGTGGATCCAAAAACCATGGTATATTTACACAGTGGAATTCTATGCAGCAGAGAGAAAGAAGGAGCTTATGCCCTTTGCAACAGCATGGATGAAACTGGAGAGCATAATGCTAAGTGAAATAAGCCAGGAAGTGAGGGACAAATACCATATGATCTCACCTTTAACTGGAACATAAGCAATAGAAGAAAAAAGCAAACAAAATATAACCAGAGACATTGAAGTTAAGAACAATCTAACAATAGCCAGGTCGCGGGGGGGTGTTCGGGGACAGTGGGTAGAGGGGATTACAGGAACTACTATAAAGGACACATGGACAAAACCAAGGGGTAGGGTGGAGGGGGGGAAGGGTGGTGGGTTCACCTGGGGTGGGGTGGAGGGATGGGGAGAAAAGGAATACAACTGTAATTGAATAACAATAAAAAAAATTAAACCCACTTAACAGAAGTTATTAAAATGATCTAACACTTCACGCATTGCTATGGAAAAATGTTAAATATATATTGTTATCAGTGCATTTTAAAGAAATCAACAATAGCCTTGGCCTGGTGGCTCCATTGGTTAGAGTGCCATCTCATGGGTTGTGTGTTTGATCCCCAGTCGGAGCTCATATAGGAGGCAACCAATTGATGTTTCTCTCTCTCTAAAATCAATAAATGTATCCTTGTGTGAACACTAAAATGTAAATATATAAACAAATAATAAAAATTAAAAAACAACATATTCAGGAAAAGATACGAATGGATACTTGACAAATTGTGGTTTTATTTGTGTTTTAAGATTATGGGTGACTATTTTTCTTCATTTATTCCCCCTTTTAAAAATATATTTCTTCTTGTTTTCCCTGTCACTCCTCAATCTTCATATGGAAGCTCCCATCTCATTTAAGCTCATGCCAACTGCTCTGCCACTCTCTCCACCCCAACCCCATTGCTATCTGACCATTACACATTCCCTGTGATGAGTTTGGCACCTCAGTCATGGTCTTCAGCTCCACCCCAGTTACTACCATCATTCTGAAACTCCATGCCAAGGAAGCAGGTCCCAGCCACCATCGTGGCCTCACTACATCTTGACTTCCTTAGAGGCATCAATATGGGTGTCTTCTGTATCCCTCCACTTCAGCCAGCTACTCCTAAGTGGGCAGTGTCACCATTAGAAACTCACTGAAATCACTGACCCCAGGCTGGCCCACTACCTTTTAGATCTCCAGCCATCATGGGATATATCTGGTTGGCTATTTTACATATACTTCGACTTGAAATGATTGAAACTGACAGCAATCAGATAGACACCCAGAAATTTAAACTTGAATTTCATTTCATGACAGTAGAACACTGGGGTGCTGGTGTTAGTATCAAATGAAGCTATGAGGACTCATGCCAGGGTGTGGAACCCAGGTGTCCGAAGTTCTTCCTTGACTGTGGCATCTTATTAACCTGTGAGAGGTTCACATTTCTAAATAGGTGGCTAATATAAGAGTTGTTGAACACAGTGTATTCACATGTTTTTAGGTGATGCATCTCTGCTGGCCTTCTTGCCTCCCAATTTCAGGGTTTCAGTGTGTAAACTGTCAGGGTCTTGAGATATGGCAGTGAGGAAACTGAGTGTGGATGAAGACAAGTGCTGGGGATAGTTGCTCTCCCACAGAATGTGGTCAATGCAACTCACAAGGAACTATAGCTCAGCTCATGCAGAGTGTGAGCTAAGCTGCTTTCTAGGCCTATAGTAGCTTTGATGGTCCATGTTTCCGCACATGGTGTTTGTGGGTTTTGATCTCATGGGCCCAGTTCAACTTTCCATCTGGCCTGAAAGTCTAAAGACACCAGTTCTCGACTTTGGAGATTGGAAGATGGCGGTGAGGTAGGAGGGAGCTGGGCCCACTTGCTCATGCACCCAGCTGGGACACCTAGCCGATCTTCTGAAGAACAGAGTGAACAGCCAATGGAATCCCAGCTTATATGAAGTTTAAGAGTTAAAGATTGTAGAGGAAATTGAAAAAACAGATGGTAAGGAGATTGTGTAGGGATTGTAAGGTCCCAGGGACCCTTGCCGGGACTGCGGCTGCTGTGGTCACCAGTCTAGTGCCTGGGAGGAAGGCTGCCACAGGAGCTTTGGAGAAGAGCTGAATCAGTGATTGTAACTCTGCAGCTCCATCCCCTCCCAGAGCAGGGAAGCCAGTCCCACACCAGGAAAGACCTGGATGCTTGAAGTCTCTGGAAGACAAAGACACAGTGGGAAACACACAGAGGCGATATTCCCCTGCTAGGACCGGTTGCCAGCTGGGACAGTACCAGAGAAACTGGGGAGCTGAGTGACACCTGGAGATGGGAGAAGAGTTGGGGCATGATGGACCCTGACACAGATAGTCTCAGAACTGGTCAGAGAATTGGGCTGTGCGAAAAGCAGGGTGAGTATTAAGAATGGCCAGTGCAAACAAGGGGAATTTGCTCAGAAAAAGGCTCTCAGTCACTGTTTACGGAACTCTAGAGTGCCGCAGCCCAGACAGTGAAGAGAGGGGAGGAGGGGCATGATTTGCTCCAAATCAGGGAGCCTCATGAACTGATCAAAGTGGGTCAGCAGGCTATTATAAATTGTATTGGAAGTAACCTAAGCGCCCATCAGTAAGTGAATGGATCAAAAAACTATTTTACATTTACATGATGGAATACTACACAGCAGAAAGAAAAAAGGAGCCCCTACCCTTTGGGACAGCATGGATGGATCTTGATAGCATTATGCTAAGTGAAGTAAACCAGGCAGTGAAAGATAAATGCCATATGATCTCACATATAAGTGGAACTTAATCAGGAAAACAATCAAGCAAGCAAAATATAACCAGAGACATTGAAATTAAGAACAAACTGACAGTAAACAGAGGGGAGGTGGGAAGGGATAATGGGAGGACAACGGGGAACGGGTTTTCAGGAACATCTATAAAGGACACATGGAAAAAAACCAAAGGGGGTAGGATCAAGGGTGGGAAGTGGGGATGGCTGGGGTGGGAGGAGTAGCGGGGAGAAAATGGAGACAACCTTACTTGAACAACAATAAAAAAAAGTAGGGCAGCCAGGGCTCAGGGGAGTAACAGTCCCCAGAGAGACTTAATTTAATAGGGGAACTAAACTGCCCTGAAGGGACTTTGTGCAGGCACAATGCCTAGACCAGCAAAGAGGGAAGAAGGGTGGGAGTTGCTCCCACTTCCTGCACCTCACAGACTAATCAAAGGGTGGCACAATGAGGTGTATTAAATGCACTGGCTTGGTGCATATGGACAGTGGGGACTGCATAGCGCTCTGAGAGCTTGGGCTGAGGGCTGGACACCTGTGAATATTGTAGCCCAGACCTAGCCCCCAAAGCAGAACAACAGGAAAGGAAAAGAAAAAAACAACAGAGCCCAGCCCTGCAAGCCTGCAGCATCAAGGAAGACCAGCAGAAACTGCTTTGTGGGCTTAAAGTCAGTAGGAGGATTTTCAATTTTTTTTCTTCCTTTATTCTTCCAAGTGTAAGACAATAAGACATGGAGCTGTGAAAGGATCAAAGACAGATTCAAAGAGAGATCAGAAGGCTAACACCAAAAGCTGAGACAAAATTCACATTGTTACCCTACAGAACTTGCATTTTATTTTTCACTTTTTGTTATTATTTTTAAAGGTTTTATTTATTTATTTTTAAAGGGAGAATAAGGGAGGGAAAAAGAGAGGAAGAGAAATATCAGTGTGCGGTTGCCTCTCATGTGGCGCCCACTGGGGAACTGGCCCACGACCCAGGCATGTGCCCTGACTGGGAATCAAACTGGCGACCCCTTGGTTCGCAGCCCATGCTCAATCCACTAAGCTACACCAGCCAGGGCTGTTATTATTTTATTATTATTATTTTTATCTCTCTTCCTTTCATTTAGTTTTTTATGTTTTGTTTGTTTGATTTCATTGTTTGACTAGTTTTCTTTGTTCTCCCTTTCATATTGCATTTTAATTTCTCTTCCTTCACTTTACTTATATTCCAATAACACACTACTCTTGGTCTTTTACTTTTTATTCTCTTTATTCAGATCATATATTTCTTTCCATATTACTGTTGTTCCCACACAGCACCCTTCCCTGGTCTTGGTCCATTTTACTATCTTCCTGAGCTTTATTGCTATTGTGGTTAACTTCATTCTGTTGCACACTACACCAAGTTTCTATCCCTTACTCTCACTACATCTTGCCATCTAACCTCACATAAACACTCTGCTTTCTGGAGTCAGTTCCCATTCTTTCCCCCCTCTAATAAGAGTCTTATCTCTCTTTCATCTATTAAAACAGTGGCTAGATGGATGAAATATCATAGTTATTGCTGTATTTCTCCAAAGGATCTCCTATCTGTTCTCTACTCGTTGGTACATTAAATCCCATAGAATACTCAACTGCTGTCATAATCTACTTCACCTTTGCCCAGCCCTGGATCACATACAAGATAAGGTGGAAGTTGTGAATAGGAGTAAACCAACTGGAGGAGAGAACCCACCAACAAAGGAGCCACTGATGGGTAAAACATAAGTACAACAAGAAAACCCACTCAAATGGAAAAGAAGGGCAACCTTAGAGCATCCAGACAAGGAGCTTAAAGAGACCACGCCACTGAGTCCCACAGAACTGCTACCATGGAAGTTCACCCTACTGATGTGGATCCTGGCCAGCAGGATCCTGTGTTGTGGCTGCAATAGACAAATACACATGGACTACAGAAATCCTGTGGAGAAAAAGGGACAGCATGGCCACTCTCTAAGTGAGAGAGGATGAGAGGGCTAGAGAGAGCCCAAGAGAGAGAGCCGATCCCTGCCTGGACAGGCTTTTATTGCTTTTCTGGGCACATTACATCGAGGGTGGTCCTCATTTACTATGTACAGGTTCACTATAGGTGATTACCTTTTACAGAAAACAAAGGATAGAATACTGCTAATTACTTCAAAGAGAAGGATGTTACAGCTCAAGAGGGAAAGTGGTCGAACTGGTTACATTTCATACTTGGGAGGGTTAGCTCAGATTTTAGGAACTTAACACACTTCAGTAAACATTTGATGCTTCAATCCAGGGTGAGGGAGTTTTAGCAAGAGCAAGCCTCATAGCGGTCTAGGTATAACACAGGCCTGATTCCCCATGGGAGAACTTATCCATGAATGTGGGTCCTGCCTTCTGAATCTTGCTCCCCACTGGCTTTTCCAAGTGGGTGCTGGGCCACATTTCCCATGTGTGGAACAGTTCCCTATACCCCACAAAGACGGCTACCAAAGCAGAGCATTGGGAATCATAGAAACAAACAAAAAGAGTCACCTAAAATGGGGAGACAAAGAATGAACCTGCAATACAAAGGAATGGAAGAATCCCCACTAAAAGAACAAAATGAAATGGAAGCAAGCAAACTGTCAGATATAGAATTCAAAAGGATGGTTATAAGGGTGCTCAAGGAACTCAATGACAGCTACAAAAACTGAATGAGAACTACAACAGTATGAAAAAGGAAGTAGAAACTGTAAACGAGAACCAGGAAGAAATGAAGAATACAATTTCTGAACTAAAAAACATACTAGAAGGAATTATAAGCAGGCTGGATGAAGCAGAGGACTGAATTAGTGAGCTGGAAGACAAAATAGAAAGAAATACCCAGATAGAGCAGCTGCATGAAAAAAGACTAAAAAAAAAAAATGAAGATAGCTTAAAGGAACTGCAATAGAACATGAAATGCAACAACATTCAAATCTCAGGATACCAGAAGGAGAAGAAAATGAGCAACGGATAGAAACCTTGTTTGAAAAAATAATGACAGAAAACCTTCCAAATTTGGAGAGGGGAAAATACCACACAAGTTCAGGAACCACAGAAGGTACCAAACAAGATGAACCCAAAGAGGTCCACTCCAAGACACATCAACATTAAAATGCCAAGATTTAAAGACAAAGAGAAAATCTTAAAAGAAGTAAGGCAGGAACAAGAAAACATAAAAAGGAGCTCTCATAAGACTAGCACTGATTTCTCAACAGAAACACTGCAAGTCAGGAGAGAGTGGCAAGAAATATTGCAGGTAATGAAAAGTAAACACCTGCAACCAAGACTACTCTACCCAGGGAGATTCTCACAAAGAAAGAAAGAAAACTTGAGGCCAAAATCACTGATGAACATAGACACTAAAATCCTCAACAAAATATTGGCAAACCACATCCGGCAATACATCATGAAGATCATACAACATGATATAGTGGGATTCATTCCAGGGATACAAGATGGTACAATATTCACAAATCAATACACATAATACCTCACATAGCAAAAGAAAAGAGAAAAATCACATTCTCAACTAAAATGGAAGACCAAATAAGGAGTTTCCCAGACAAAAGAAGACTGAAAGAATGAACCTCCACCAAATGAGCACTGCAAGATGTGCTAAAGGGACTGCTATAAGAAGAGGAAGGAAAAGAGTGAGAGACAGAGGAACACAGGTACAAATGGGGAAAAATGAATAAGTACCTATCAATAATAACCTTAAATGTAAATGGATTAAATGCTCCAATCAAAAGACATAGGGTACAATGTTCTTAATTTCAATGTTTCTGGTTATATTTTGTTTGCTTTTTTCTTTTGTTGACTATGTTCCAGTTAAAGGTGAGATCATATGGTATTTGTCCCTCACCAGAGGGGAGTGGGAAGGGGATAGTGGGGAGAGGGGTCTATAGGAGCTACTATAAAGGACACAAGGAAAGAATTAAGGGGGAGGGTAGAGGTGGGGAAGGGAGGTGGGACTGGCTGGGGTGGGGTGAAGGGATGGGGAGAAAATGCAGACAATTGTAACTGAATAAAAATAAATAAATAAATTTTTCAAAAAAGACATAGGGTAGTTGTATGGATAAGAAAACATGACCCACACATATGCTGCTTACAAGAGATCCACCTCAGAACAAATGACCTACACAGACTGAAAGTGAAGGGTTAGAAATAAATATTCCAAGCAAATGCACAGGAAATAAAGGCTGGGGAGTAATACTCATATCAGACAAAATAGACTTCAAAAAAATGGCCATTAAAAGAGACTCGGAAGGACACTTCATAATCCTCAAGGGAAGAATCCATCAAGAAGACGTAAACATTATAAAACATATATGCACCCAACATAGGAGTACCCAAATATATAAGGAAAATCTTGGAGGACTTCAAGAAAGACATAAACAACACTCTCAACATAGAGGATTTTAACACCACACTGTCAACAATAGATACATCTTCCAAACAAAATATGAACAAGGATATTGTGTCATTGAACTATGCCCCAGATCAAATGAACTTCACAGATATATATAGAACTTTTCATACCTAAAAAGCAAAATACACATTATTTTCAAATGTACATACAACATTTTCAAAAATAGACCACATGATAGGACACAAAACAAGCTTCAATAAATTCAAGAAAATTGAAATCATATCAAGCATTTTCTTAGACCACAAGGCCTGAAACTGGAAAACAACCTCAAGGAAAAAATGCAAAACACTCAAATTCATGGAGATTGAATAGCATGCTATTAAACAGTGAATGAGTTAAGAATGAGATCAAGGGAGAAATCAGAAAGTTTCTGGAAACAAACAAAAATGAACACACAACAGTCCACAATTTACGGGACACAGCAAAGGCAGTCCTAAGAGGGAAGTTCATAGTGATACAGGCCTAACTAAGAAAGATAGAAACATTTCAAATAAACAACCTAACCCTACATCTACAAAAACTGGAGGAACAACAACAAATAAAGCCCAGAACAAATAGAAGGAAGGAAATAATGAAGATCAGAGCAGACTTAAATGACATAGATACTAAAGCAACAATTCTAAGGATCAATAAATCCAGGAGCTGGTTCTTTGAGAAGGTAAAATCAACAAGCCTTTAAGCAGACCCATCAAGAAAAAAAGAGACAGGACCCAAATAAACAAAATCAGAAATGAAAGAGGAGAGATAACAACTGATACCACAGAAATACAAAGGATTGTAAGAAACTATTATGAACAACTACTTTCCAAGAAATTTGAAAACCTGGGTGAAATGTACAAATTTCTAGAAAAATATAATCTCCCAAAACTGAATGAAGAAGAATCAGAAAATCTGAATAGATGAATAATGGCTGATGAAATTTAAATGGTAATCAAAAAATTTCTGCCACACAGAAGCCCTGGACAGGATGGTTTCACAGGAGAATTTTACAAAAGACTTAAGAAAGAGCTATACCCTATCCTTCTCAGACTATTACAAAAAATACAAGAAGAAGGAAAACTCCAAAACTTTTTTGACAAAGCCAGCATCATCCTAATTCCAAAATCAGATAAAGACACAAATAAA
Source organism: Desmodus rotundus (assembly GCF_022682495.2). Taxonomy (NCBI): domain Eukaryota; kingdom Metazoa; phylum Chordata; class Mammalia; order Chiroptera; family Phyllostomidae; genus Desmodus; species Desmodus rotundus. Next base: position 93,628,884 of record NC_071387.1, read on the forward strand.
GAAAAACACTTCAGGCCAAAATCACTGATGAACACAGACACTAAAATCCTCAACAAAATATTGGCAAACCACATCCAGCAATACATCAAAAAGATCATACAACATGATACAGTGAGATTCATTCCAGGGATACAAGATGGTACAATATTCACAAATCAATACACATAATACATCACATAAGCAAAAGAAAATAGAAAAATCACATGAGTATATCAGTGGATGTGGAAAAAGCATTTGATAAAGTACAGCACCCATTTATGATAAAAAAAAAAAACACTCAGCAAAGTGGGAGTAGAGGGAAAATACCTCAACAGAATAGAGGCCATATACAAGAAACCTACAGACAACATCGTACTCAACTGGCAAAATGTAAAAGCTTTCCCACTAAGATCAGGAAAAAGGCAAGGATGTCAGCTTTCACCACTTCTATTCAACATAGTACTGGAAGTCCTAACCATAACAATCAGACAAGAAAAACAAATAAAAGGCATCCAAGTTGGAAAGGATAAAGTAAAACTATCACTGTTTGCAGATGACATGATAGTGTACATAGAAAACACTATAGATCCCACCAAAAAACTACTTGACCTAATAAGTGAATTTGGTAAAAGAGCAGGATACAAAGTCAATATTCAGAAACTGGCATTTTTGTACACAAACAATGAAATATCAGAAGCAGAAATCAGGAAAAAATCCCATTTGCTATAGCAACAAGAAAAATAAAGTACCTAGGAATAAACCTAACTAAGGAGGTAAAAGACCTGTACTCAGAAGACTACACAACACTGAAGAAAGAAATTAAGGAAGACACAAATAAGTGGAAGCATGTACCATGCTCATGGGTTGGAAGAATTAACATCATCAAAATGTCCATGTTACCCAAAGCAGTTTATAGATTCAATGCAATCCCTATTAAAATACCAATGACATATTTCACAGATATAGAACAAACATTTCAGAAATTTATATGGAATCGCAAAAGACCCTGAATAGCCACAGCAATTTTGAGAAAGTAGAACAAAATAGGATGGATCACAATATCTGATATAAAACTACATTACAAGGACACAGTAATCAAAACAGTATGGTACTGGCATAAGAACAGACACACAGACCAATGGAGCAGAACAGAGAGCCCAGAAAGAAACCCAAGTGTCTATGGTCAATTAATATTCAACAAGGGGGGCAGAACATAAAATGGAGTAAAAGTAGCCTCTTCAACAAATGGTGTTGGAAGATCTGGATAGCTACATGCAAAAAAATGAAACTCAATCACCAAGTTACACCATACACAAAAATAAACTCAAGGTGGATAAGAGACTTAAATATAAGTCGTAACAGCATGAAAGTCCTAGAGGAGAACATTGGCAGGAAAATCTCAGATAGTTCACACAACAGTATTTTCATTGATATGTCCCCTAGAACAAGGGACATAAAGGAAAGAATAAATAAATGAGACCTCATCAAAACAAAAAGCTTGTGAAAGCACAGCTAAATAAAACAGCAGTAAAATATAAAAGGAACCAATCATATGGAAAAATATATTTGCCAGTGACACATCATATAAGGGTTTGATCTCCAAAATATATAAAGAACTCATATGACTCCACTCCAGAAAGAATAACAATCCAATTAAAAAATGGGCAAAGGACCTGAACAGACACTTCTCTAAGGAGGACATACAGAGGGCCCTGAGACTTATGAAAGGATGCTCAGCATTACTAGCCATGAGAAAGATGCAAATTAAAACCACAATGAGATATCACTTCACACCAGTCCGAATGACCATCATAAAAAAATCAACAAACAACAGGTGTTGGAGAGGTTGCAGAGGAACGGGAACCTTAGTGCACTGTTGGTGGGATTGCAGACTGGTGCAGCCACTGTGGAAAACAGTATGGAATTTCCTCAGAAAACTAAAAATGGAACTGCCTTTTGACTCAGCAATTCCACTGCTGGAATTATAACCTAAGAATCCTGAAACACCAATTCAGAAGAACCTATGCATCCCAAAGTTTGTAGCAGCACAATTTATAATAGCTAAGTGCTGGAAGCAACCCAAGTGCCCATCAGTAAATGAGTGGATAAAAAAACTATGGTACATTTACACACTGGAATACTACACAGTGGAAAGAAAGAAGGAGTTCCTACCCTTCATGATAGCATGGTTGGATCTAGAGAGCATTATGCTAAGTGAAATAAACCAGGTGGTGAGGGACAAATACCGTATGATCTCACCTATAAATGGAACCTAATCAACAAAACAAACAAGCAGGCAAAATATAATCAGAAACATTGAAATAAAGAACAAACTGACAGTAACCAGAGGGGAGAGGGGAGAGGGAAAATAAGGGATGGTCCATCAAGGAACATGTATAAAGGATCCATGGACAAAGCCAAAAAGGGTAGGTTCAAGGGTAGGAGGCGGGGATGGGTGGAGCAGGAGGCCGTGGAGGGGTGAAAATGTACTTTAACAAAAATAATTTAAAAAATAAAGTCACCAGTTCTTAGTCCACCCACTGTCTTCTCAAGCTCCAGTCCCTGCTGGCCAGCAGGCAACCTTTGTGACACCTGGATGAGCTCTGAATGCCTACGTTTCCATGATCAAACCTGGAACAGAAATGTCTGTGGTAGAAACTCTGATATCACCCTATTATCCAGAGCCTCATTTTGAAGGAACTCTAACTTTCTATTTGACTTTCACATTGAACAAATAAATATGTGTCTCAATGGAAGAGTTTGCCTTGTCGGGAGCACACCACACTGGTCTGAGATATCTGGTCTTGTTATTGGTGTGTTGTAGCATTCAGCCTTCTTGAGTCCTTAAAAGTGAGGCCCACAGATTTAAAGATATCTTCTCACCTTCAAGTTCTCTCCTGCAAATCCTTTCCATTAATTAGAGAGCTGGTTCACTCATTAACAATCCCAGTTCGGAGAGACAGCAGAACCCAAAACTCTGAGGTTGATTTCCATGCAAAGGGATAATTTTCTTTTGTCTTCCAGAATTTAGATTTTAAAAATCCAACTATTTATTTTTACATCACTAGGAAAATCATCCAAGGAGTAACTTCATGGAGCTTGGCATACCAATGTATTTGGAAGAGCATGGACTTTTTTCCTCCAAATTCTAGGAACATTACATCTTATCTGGGAATTTAACATACCTACTGACTCAGTAGACATGTAAGGGAGAAAGAGACCCTGCATGCGGCCAAGCAGAAGGTGCACTGATTGGTGGGATACCTGTGCCTGTCTCTGCAAAACTTATACAGATAATAAAATATATGTGTTGTGGAAATAAAAGTACACAGAACATGATAATTACCTATAATCTTACCCCACATATGGAAACTTTGTTAACATTTAGTATAATTTCCTTCTATGTCTAGCCTTCCACTCTCTTTATACAGATACAGAAATATAGATATAAGTATTTCTAACTCTATCTATTTCTATCTGTACAGAAAAAGATACATAGAGTTGAAGTGCTTACAAACTGAAATTTCATTTATAAATATATACATACTCTTTTAATTTTTACATAATTAAAACCATAGAATATACAATACATTCTGGCTTATATTCAAATTATTTTACTTAATTATTAATTATTTTGTGTATACTATATGCATTATCTTATGTCACTAAATATTCTCTGCATCATGATTTTAATGGCTTCATATTATTTCATTGTATGGCCATACCATAATTTATATCACAAACTTCCTATTGTAAATATTTATTTTTTCAAATTTAACACTATTGCAAATATTGCTGTGATAATAAGATCACATGTGTATTTCTGAGTATTTCCTCTGGGCAAATTCCTGGAAGTAGAATTACTAGGGGAGAAGATATAAACACCTTTTATTTATTTTATTTTTTTAATTTATTTTTTATTGTTATTCAATTACAGTTGTATGCCTTTTCTCCCCTTCCCTACCCCCACCCCGGCTGAACCCACCTCCCTCCCCCACCCCCACCATCCCCCCCGATTTTGTCCATGTGTCCTTTATAATAGTTCCTGCAATCCCCTCTTCCCACTGTCCCCACCTCACTCCCCCCTGGCCACTGCTAGACAGTTCCCCCCCTCAATGTCTCTGGTGGTATTTTGTTTGCTTTTTTCTTTTGTTGATTATGTTCCAGTTAAAGTATAAACACCTTTTAAAACCTTTTAATATATCTTGCCAGATTACCCTTAAGAAAGAAAGGATAGAACAATTTTTTGGCTCACCATCAGTGAATGTATTATCACTACACTCTTGACAACAGGAGGCCTCTCATATATAATTTTATTCTTTGTCAATTTAATAGATGAATGATAGCATTTTGTTATTATGTTAATTTGCATAGCTTTGATTACAAAATAAGCTTATTCTTTTAGCTCTCTATTATTTTTATGCATTTATTCATTTGTGGACTGTCATGTCACTTCCTTCTTTTCCATTGGATGTTCTTTTTTTGCTCTTTTGATCCACTAAAGTTATTTAAATATCAAATGTGCTAGCTTTGGGGGAAAATGGTGATAATGTACATAGGAAACATTCTGGTAGAGCCCTGGCTGGTGTAGCTCAGTGGACTGAGCGTGGGCCTGCGAACCAAATGGTCGCTGGCTCGGTTCCCTGTCAGGGCACATGTCTGGATTGCAGCTGGGTTCCCAGTGTGGAGGGTGGGGGTGCATGAGAGGCAACCACACATTGGTGTTTCTCTCCCTCTCTTTCTCCTTCCCTTCCCCTCTCCCTAAAAATAAATGAAAAAATCTTTAAAAAAAACCATTCTGGTACAGTGAACCCTAAACCATTAATCATCATGATTCTGCTTCTAGGAATTAGGGTAGGTGGTGAGAGAGAAGAACTGGTCAGTCTAAGTCGTCTCCTCACTGACCCATTTGCCATCTTGTCCTGTCCTGCTTGGTGCCTGAGGAGGCTGACCTCTGTGTCTTGGATTCCTAGAGCTCCATTGTCCTCTGTTTTCCAGCTGGTTTTGGCTAGTGGGCATCAGTGATGGTAAATCAGACTGCAGGAGGGAAGAGGGGATAGGTTTTTATGCCCTCACCCTTCTCCCTGCCTGCCTGGCTGTGGTTCTGGTAGAGCTTGTAGTCCTCTCTGTGGTCACAGCTTCTATCAGGTGGCCTTGCTTCCATAGATTCAACTCCTGAGCAAAGAAAAATTAACCTGAGGATGCAAGAGGTTCCTGCTAGTGCTGGTGCTTAGAACCTCACCATCCCTGTCTAGTCCTTTCACTGTGCCCACATCTGTGCCTGATGCCCCTTCATTAACTCTCTTCATTTAAACCCCTGAGTGGGCCATGTGCTTCTTGCCAGGACCCTGTCTCATGTAGGAGGTGATGAACTTTTCACTCTAAATACTTCTGTAGTGTTGTTAACTTCACTGTTTCACAATAATCATGTATTCATTTGTAATTAACTAAACTCCTTTACATTATTTACCTCAATTGGATTTGTTCTCCTGGGATGGGGTAGGCATTGTCCACTTTTCTATTGAGGTATTGGCCTCTTTATTGTCTATTGTTATTGACTATTACAGATTTTAAATGTCCCCCAATCTGTCACTTCTCTTTGACTTTTTAACAAGTGTTTTGACATGTAAATATCATAAAACTATATTTAGTCAAATTGACTGTATAACTTTTGTAGCCTCTATGTATCTTTCCTAATTAATTAAGCTTTATTATCTTGAGAATTTGTAGGCATAGTACACTCAATATTTTTCTAATATTTTAATTTAGGTCTTATTTATGTCTATCTACTCTCTAGGTAATGGGGAATCTTTTTACTATTGTGAATAATGTTGTTAAACAACATTTCTGTGGAAGACTTTATGTGGATATGGAATTTGTTTTATATAATGTGAGATAGGGGTTCAGACTCATTCATAGTCAGAAAAGTAAAATCAATATAACAACAAAATATCATTTTACTCTCAAGAGTTTGGGAAAAATAATTAAAAATCATAACACTATTCCTGACGGGTATGAGGGGAAAATTATCTCAAAAGTTACTGGAGGAAGTATAAATTTTTACAGTTCTTTGGAAAGTAAAATGGCAGTATCTCTTAGAATTAAAAGTATATACACTGTTCAACCTAGTAATTACACTTCTTAGGATCAACCCATAGCAGTAAAAACATCAATACACTAGGACACATACACCAGAATGTTTATAGAAGCATTGCTTGTAGTAGCAAAAATAAATGCCAATGGCAAAGAAAGGTAGAAAAATCCATATACTACAATACTTTGCAACCACTTAAAAGAATGAATTATAGTTATAACAGTTAGAAGTGTTTATATGAGGTATTGTTGAGTAAGAAAATAAAGGTAAAGAAATATATTTCACATGATGCAATTTTTATTAAGCTAACTGATAAAAATGATGTCTGTGTGTAAATTTGCAAACAGTTACATGAGAAAGGCAGAGAACTTACAGCTGTTTTGTTAGCACAAGTTATGTGGTTACAGGATTTGGGTGTGGGGCAAAAAAATATTGTAATACAAAAATAAGATCCCCCACTTATGATAGGATCCTTTTTTGGTTTGTTACAGAAATCTGCATGTATTTGCATGAATGCATCAGAAAAAAGAGTGTATCTATATCTATTGACTTGTAAAGATGTCTGTGATATGACAGATTGTCAAGCATGAAGGTCAGTTGTATAGTGATATGTAAATATCCACCAAGAACCCCCTTGTATATGTATACATACACATATACTAATGTGTAATTGTATAAATTGGAACAAAAGTGAAATTCATCCTAAATTTTCATATGGTGGGGGAGCAAAGGGAAGTGGGATAACAGGAAATGGTGTATTTTGCATATACACAACTTTATATGGTATTGTTTTAATCACAGTATTTTTGTAATCTGAAAAAGATGACATAATTATTTTTTAAAAATTGGAAAAAGAAATAAAAGGAGAAGCACTATGATAGGACTATGTCCAAGGGGGATTTGGAAGTTAGATGCTAACATTGCCAGGGAAACTAGAAAGATCGTATAGAGGAGGTTATTGGAGGGGGCAATCCTGGGCAATGTAAGATATTTAGCAGCATTCCAGGTCTCTGCTCCTTAGACAGCAGTAGCAAACCCCACCTCCAACAGTGAAAATTAAAAATATCTACAGATATTGTTAAATGTCACCTTGGGGATAAAATATCCCCCTCTATCCCTTGAGCACCACCCCTGTAGCTTATAAGAAGTAAACAGATTTTTAAGCAGTTGAGTAAACTAGATCTATACTGATTCATAGAATGACCTTTCTGGTTGAACACAGATTGGGGAGGGGACAGAGTGAGAACTAAGGAGGCTGCTACAGCAATCTAGGTAAGAAACAAAGACAGCCTGAACTAGGGCAGTTGCTACACATTGGGGGGATCCTCTCCCACCTAAATTCATCTCAGATCTATTGCCTCCTTTTCATCCCTACTGCTGTTTCCTGGTTCAGATCACTCCTGTCATTTCTCACCTTGTCTCCTTCTGCCTTCTCCAGTGCATTGATTTCTGCCTTCTCCAATCTGTCCTCATTCTTAAATCCATTTCCCATGTTGCTGCCAGAGGGAACTTTCTTAAAAACAAGCCAAAACATGTTCATTCTAAGCTTAGGATCCTGCAAAATTTCCCTATTATTGGTAGGATCATGAACAGTCTTCGTGTGGAGAACATGGCCTTTCCTGAGCTGGGCCTTGTCTCCTATCTATTTCTAGGTCATATTTCATGATGAGCTATTCAAAATCTGTTGAACATATCTGACTTTGCCAAATGACTTCTTTTCAGGCTTTGTTTTTCTCCTCCCTGAAATCTGTCAAGATTCACCTCAAATGTCACCTCTTCTGAGAAGCCTTCTCTGCCCAGCTCAGAGTAGAGATGTAGAGATAAAAGATTCACTTTCTGGGGTCCAATGCTCTGACACTGTATCATAATGGCCTAATAATCTCTCTACTCCACTTGTCTGTATGTCCTTCTATTCAAAGCTTGTGTTCTGGCTCATCTCTCAAACTCAGTGTCTGGGTTGTAGTCATCACTTAAATATTTTTTGGAAAAAGGAAGAAGGAAAGAGAAGGGTGCTCTAGAATAGGCTAATACAAGCATATGGTTGTACTAATCTGGTAATTGTGCAAGCAATTTTCAGAAAGAGACCTTGAAAGGCAGAGTCTCTCAATAATAATACTAATCAGTAAACTTCCAGAAGAGGTGTTTCAGGATAGAGAACAGTGTGTGGTAGAAGGAAAAGAACTCTTGAGTCATAGGAAGTCTTATCTCAGAGCTCTAACTGAATCTGGCCTTTGGTATATTTTCTTTGGCCCCAAATCACTGCTGTATTTTCTTAAAAAGTCAGTAATTCTTGTAAAATATTATTAATTGTAAAGTAGACTTTATAATAACAGTGTAAAAAGTGAACATAAATAATATGAAAATATTGATTTCTGCCTTCTCTTTATTTTTTATTTATTTTATTTATTATTTTTTAAAATTTTATTATTGTTCAAGTACAGTTGTCTGCATTTCCCCCACCTCCCTGCCAGTCATCCCTGCCTCCCTCCCCTGATTCCACCCCACCCCTGGTTTTGTCCATGTGTCCTGTATAGTTGTTCCTAAAAACCTGTCCCCCCATCATCCCCTCCCACCCCCCCCCCCCGTCTGGTTACTGTCAGATTTTTCTTAATTTCAATGTCTCTGGTTATATTTTGCTTGCTTGTTTGTTTTGTGCCTTCTCTTTTCATGGATTGCTGGATAAGAAACAAAGGGTTGAGTGACCAAGTCAAGTAGACTGGGTTACCAGAGAGGCTATACGATTGCAGGTTCACAGTCAGGCAAGGGTCAGAAACTTATTCTTAAAATAGCAATGCAGGGTTTGTGGAGACAAACTAATAGTAGACACCACCTGCAGGTAGAGGTAGGGGTCCTATTACCTTAAATGCCTGAGTCTGGTGGTTGAATATGCAGTTAATTCATACTGGGGAAGGCAGGGGGCTAATGCTCCAAGGAGACCCCCAAGGATGCAGGAGTCACTCCAGAGTTGTATAATATCTGCACATCCACACTGGAGCCCATCTTCCCCAGAACTCTGGGTTACCCAGAACAACTGCCAGAACCATGTCATGAGTGAACCACAAAGCATGTAGAATGCTGGACACTAAGTGAAAACTGCACTCTAAAGTGGCAAACGTGTTTGCTAAGGTGTTGCACACAGTGTTTTATAAATTAAAGGTAAGAGCAATGATGGCACTTTACTCTCAATTCTCTGAGAAAAGCAAATCAGCAACCAAACCTGGAATTGATTTTCTTTATTTTCTCGTTCAATACATAATGTTACATGTTAAGCAACAGGATTTTACAATTCACTAGTCCTTTGCTTACAGGGAATTAAGCAATAAAAATCCATTCTCCTTCCAAATGCCAAGAGCCAAGGCTATACACTAAGTGAGTAAACCGATCAAGTGATTTAGTCAGCACATTGATTTCTTGTTTTTCTAGATATCTATTTCTTTGCTATGTGTGGGGACTCTGTAATAGACTCCAAGGGCTCTTTTTTCTCACTGTTTATAATTATTTGTCCCTTGTCCCTGTCTCCCCAAACCTGAGACTCAGGAGCCTGCTGATGTCCATGTTACCAAACTTTTGACAACAAGGGCAACACTACCTAAAATCTCTTGCATCAGGACATTCCTGAGCAGACTTTGTAAAAACCAAACCTGTAGATACAAAGGGGAGCCTCATTTGGTCTTCACAACACCTTTTTGAAATATGTACTATTATTTCATGATAATAATGTAGTCCATCTTTCTAGACCATAGAGGTTGTCATCATCCTAATGTTTCCCCAGGTAGTGAGTAGTCAAGCTTGAGTTTGAACCAAATACTCTGGTCCTCAACCTTAACCTTCGCACAATGCTTTCTCTCTGATATTTACACATTTAAATGGTTTTCTCTAGAAAGAATTGCTGCCTCTGGTTAATTCCCATACATCACTACTTATCCATTAAGAAAATGGAACATGGGCCCTGGCTGGGTGGCTCAGTTGGTTGGAATGTTGTCCCATACCCCAAAAGGTTGCAAGTTCGATTCCCAGTCAGGGCACATAAGTAGGTTTCAGATTCAATCTCCAATTAGAGCACTGATCGATGCTTATCTCTCACATTGATGTTTCTCCCTCTCTCTCACCCCCTCCCTCTCTAAAATCAATAAACATATCCTCAAGTGAGGATTAATTTTTTAAAAAAGAAAAGAAAATGGAAGTGTTAAATAATTAGTTGATGCAAGAGTTCATTCAGAGCACTTCACTGCCCTAATGAGGCCTAATGTTCAGCATGCTGTATGGTGCAGACACATTGCAACAGATGTGAAGAGTGGGGAATGATAGCATTCAACAGCCTTGGAGACCACAGTTTATAAACTGATGGTGTTTTGTAGGGCTCTAAAAAGGGCTTATGCATCCACTAGGATCAGACGGGTAAATGCTTGCCTTGCACTGAAGGCTCAATGGAGACAGGTCAAGCATCATCTTTATATCCTGTCCAATCCCTAGAAACTCCTTGTTCATGAGCCAGGATCAGGAGATGGAACAGAAGGATAGTTACCTCCTAAGTAAGTCCCATCACAAGGCTCTTGGTCAAGTTAATAGTACTAGTCTCTTAACCCAGTCCCTCCCATCCTAATAGTACAAGAGAGAGGAAGGGACTGGGTGAAGAGACTTCAGGGTCTCCTTGCATCAATCACCAAGGCCTCAAATGCCTACGTTATTGGTTTTTAGCTGTGTCAGTGGAGTCAAAGGTTAGCTGTAGAGGTAGCTTAGGTGGCCAGATGAAGAGGCCAAGGAGGAAGATAAACAGTTGGTATTTTCATATCTGTTAATAAACTTGTATTACACTTATTACTTTGATAATAAATAAACAAAATACTCAATTCTATTATTATCAACCCTAAACCCACCAATATCAACAACTCTTATTTTTTTTTTTTAAGAGCAATGTACCAAACATTGGGATAAATATTTTCAAGCATTATGTCAAAAATCCTCCCAGAACACTTATGGGAAGTACAATTTTATTTGTACTATATTTTGCTATATTGACTAGATGTCTATATATTACTGAAGAATCAGCCAAGTTCACACACCCGGTAGGTGCCAGAGTCAGGATCTGAACCCAGGTATGTCTGGTTCCCAAACCTGGATATCAGCCACCTAGGTACTACTGCCACTCCCTGAATTCTGTCCTGCCACCTCCTATTGCTACTTGCCTCCTGCATTCAGCTCCTCCCTGCACCATAAACAGACTTTGAAATGGAGTTTGTGTTTCCTCAGGTACCTGCTGCTGTTTTCTCTGTGAGTACAGCCTAACCATGGTGCTTTGAGGCTTCTGAGCCAAAGGATGGGGCACAATTTGTCCCTCCATAAAGGAGACAGTTGAGGCTGGAGAGTTACCTGAACAAAAGACTATCTTTGACTGCCTGGAGTATCTTTTTATTCTGTACTGCTCACATGTACATTTGACTGGTTGACTTCCATTTGCTATTCAAGAGTCTTCCTCCTCTGGAAAGAAATGTAATTCCAACACACACATGCACACACACCATACTTGGTACACCTGCCGTATGAGTGAATGAACAAACAAACGAGTGAAAAAAATGAACATGCAGATAATTCTCATTCTTCTATAAAGCACCAACTTTAGACATTTAAAGAGGGTAATTTACCCCAGCCCATGTAGCTCAATTGGTGGGAACATTGTCCTGTACACTGAAAGGTTGCAGGTTCCATCCCTGGTCTGGGTGCATACGGGAGGCAACTGATCAATGTTACTCTTTCACTTAGATGTTTTTCTCCCTCTTTTTCTCCTTCTTACTCTCTCTCTAAAAGCAATGAAAAAATGTCCTCAGGACTTGAACAGACACTTCTCCAAAGAAGACATACAGAGGGCCCAGAGACATATGAAAAGATGCTCAGCATCACTAGCCATCAGAGAGATGCAAATTAAAACCACAATGAGGTACCATCTCCCACCAGTCAGAGTGACCAACATAAAAAATCAACAAACAAATGTTGGAGAGGATGCAGAGAAAAGGGAACCCTAGTGCATTGTTGGTGGGAATACAGACTGGTGAGGCCACTGTGAAAAACAGTATGGAATTTCCTCAGAAAACTAAAAATGGAACTGCCTTTTGACCCAGCCTTTCCGCTGCTGGGATTATACCCTAAGAACCCTGAAACACCAATCCAAGAGAAGCTATGCACCCCAATGTTCATAGCAGCCCAATTTACAATAGCCAAGTACTGGAAGCAACCTAAGTGCCCATCAGCAAATGAGTGGATCCCAAAACTACGGTACATTTACACAATGGAATTCTACGCAGCAGAGAGAAAGAAGGAGCTTATACCCTTTGCAACAGCATGGATGGAACTGGAGAGCATTATGCTAAGTGAAATAAGCCAGGAGGTGAGGGACAAATACCATATGATCTCACCTTTAACTGGAACATAATCCACAAAAGAAAAAAGCAAACAAAATATAACCAGAGCCATTGAAATTAAGAACAATATACAATAGTCAGAGGGGAGTGGGGAGGGGATAGTGGGGAGAAGGGTTTACAGGAGCTACTATAAAGGACACATGGACAAAATCAAGGGGGAGGGTAGAAGTGGGGGAGGGAGGTGGGATTGGCTGGGGTGGGTTGGAGGGATGGGGAGAAAATGCAGACAACTGTAATTGAATAACAATAAAAATTTTTAAAGATGTCCTCAGGTGAAGATAAAACAATAAAAAATACAAATATAAAAGGGTAATTTGCAACAAACAAAATTTGAGCTAGCTTGTAGGAAAATTCCTAAGTCTAGGAAGAAAAATGTTGACAGAGTAACCTTTACACAGGCTTTCCCTAGAAAACCAAGACAAACAAAAACATAAACATATTTGGACTGCTTGAATGACTGACTTACCCTGCAGGGTGGGGTGCAGAGCCTGTTCAACAGCTCTCCATCTTGAGTCACGTGATATTAAAGTTCAGACTTTCAATTATTGCTCTTAGAAATTCTGATTTGGGGTTAGACTCAGGATTTTTTTTTAATTTAGCAATCTCACATATTCCATATACTCTGTCATGCACTATTCCAAGTTCTTACACAAATTAACTCATTTAATCTTCATAACAATCCAAAAAGGAAAGTTCTCCTATATCTTCATATACTGTGCTCAGGATCACATGGTCTGTAAATGGTGGAATCAGGGTTGTGCACAGGCAGTTTCTCTATGGCTCTATACATTATTGTAGGTTTCTGGGCCACTGTACTATAAATACTTTCAGAAGGCCCTTCAACTCAGGTTGAAATCAGTCTATAAACAGAATGTTCTACAGAGGAACAAGTTAGTGTTGGGCAAAGCTGAATTCTGTCTTTCCATGAAAAGACTCTTTGCAGTCTCCACTACTCTATCAATGCTGATGATCCTTGCCTCATGTGACTATTGTCCTAGGGTGCAATGCCTCCTTACTGCAGGCGTCCTGAGAGCAGTACCGGCTTTTGATTTATGCTGAAATTCACCCACCCTGTCAACTTCCCACACTTAGGCTATATGCCTAGCACATAGTAAGAACTCAATAACTGTTGAGGAAATTAATGAATAAATGAACGCATCTGTTTTTCATCATAATCTTGTTAATGAGCTTGCCCATTAGATATCAGTGATATGCACTGCATTAGTTTCTTGTTGCTGCTGGAACAAATTACTTCAAATTTGGTGGCCTAAAACCACACAAATTTATTATTTTAGAGGTCAGAAGTGCAAAATGGGTTTCACTGGGCTAAAGTCAAGGTATTAGCAGAGCTTTGTGTCTTCTGGGAGACCTAGAAGAAAATCTGTTTCCTTGACTTTGAATCTTATAGAGGCTGTCAGATTCCTTTGTTCATGGATCCCTTCCACCTTCCATCTTCAATTCCAACAATAACATCATTCTAATGTCTGCATTTGTCCTCAAATTTCCTTTGACTCTGATTCTGCTGCCTCCCTCTTTCACTTACAAGGAGCCTTATGATAACATTGGATCCACCCAGATAATCCAGGATAATCCCCCACCCTTGAAATCCTTGAATTTTAATTACATCTGCAAAGTCCCTTTTGTCCAGACTGATAACATATTTACAGGTCCCAGGGACTGGGATAGGGGTTATTATCCTATCTAGCATAGAAACATAGGACTTAATAGATTATCCCTTTTTTTCTACTTAATGAATTAATCTTTCACTCATTCAGTATGAGCCCTTATAATGAGCTAGAAATGTAGGGCTGAATATAGTGTAATCTTTGCCTTAAAGAAATCCCATTAAAGTTTTGGATATGAAATTGACTCCAGCCGTGGAAGAAAAGATAGAAAATCTTTTATGAATTTCACAGGAGGGCAAAACCAGTTGTTGCTGAGATAACAGAGGAAGGCTTCATGGAACAGGTGCCACTGGAACTGGAATGTAAAGACTGTGTCAAATATGGGAATGGGAGGGTGTAGGAGCAGGAGGAACAAGGACATGGAGCAAGGAAAACCTGATAACTATAAAAGCTAATACACATTAAGAATTACTACCCTTGTTGTTCAAAAACCACAACTCTAAGAATAATTTTCCCATGTTATAAGTGAAACTGAGACACACAGATAGGCTGAGCAACTTATCCAAAGGATGTGATACAATGTGAATTGAAACCAGCTTCTAACCCACAAGTAAATAGTTTTGTTTCAATGGAGAGTGGAGCATATATGTTGAAGGAAAGGCTAATAAGATTGAAAAAATAGGTGGTCACTAGACTATTTAAGAATGTAATACCCAAGCCTTCAATTTGCACTTTATTTAAAAGGTTATTAGGACTTCTACTTTTGGGAAAATGGAATGATGTAATTCCTCTTATTCCTTCCATTATATACAACAACTAGTCAGATTACCTAGGTACTTCGAGTAGATGAGGTCCCAATTTTTGTTTTTGTTTTTTATGACTCAGATATCCCAGATTTGGAGCTAAAGAACCCAGTAACATGGAAACATCAAGATGTGCAAAACAAGTAAAGCCCTCAACAAAGCCTTGTCTCTAGTCCCAGACATTGAAAGAGGCAACCTCTCAAAACAGACAGCTTGAAATAATGACTAGTCTACTTCAGCCAAACACCTTGGGAAAGCCGCGGCCCAGTGCCCTCTAAGCTAGCAAAGCCTAAGTGGGAGCCTACACTCCTGCCCTTGCCAGGCTGTCATGACAGTCCTCCACTGCTGTGCTGTCCAAGGAGCCCACACTGGCAGCCTGGGTTCAACACCAGCTACTCCTAGTGAAGAGATCCTCGCCTTCCCCTCGCAGTGGGTCAGGACTTTCACCTTTTCCAGCAGGGAGGCCACACCCTGTGGTGTCAGTGGAGGCCACTTGGGAAGCAACAACAAGGCACAACCTGAATCTAACCCAACTTACTTCATAATTGGCTTAGCAACCTGGAGAAACCACACCACAAGAAGCCAATGGTGTAGGGAATGTAAACATATGTTACTAAGACTAATGATAAAAAATCAGTTCGAGCTGTGGAGAGAGGCTTCTAGCACAATAACACCCCTTAGTGATCACCACTCTGAATACCTTTGCTTTACTACTGGGAACATACTGCTTTTTATCACTTTGGCTAAGACCACACAGTGAATAATACATTCATGATATGTTAGCAGTCAGAAATCAGATCCATGTTTTTCAAACTGAGGCCCACAGAAATCTCAGAGATGATGATTGTATCAGTCTGTGTCTAAGCAGAAATATAGAAATGACTTCCAAATACTTAAAACAGAAGGAATGTAATAGAAGAAATTATCTACCTGGATGAGAGCCATGCTGAGACCAAACACAGGATACTGAAGTAACCAAGAGATTAGATATGGCAGGAAGCTGCAGCAAACTCTAGGCCAGAGAGGTAAAAAAAAAAAAAAAAAGAGGTGGTGTTACCGGAGTTCAGAAGCTAGAACCATGCTTCCTGATCTTTCTGGGGCCACAGAGGGTACACAGTCCATGACCCAGAAGCCACTGGCATGGAGGGGAAGGGGGAAATGCCCTATGTCTCCTTCCCGCTAGCTATCTGATGATTTCCTGCCAGTGCCTACCTTTGACCAAACCCAATAGGAAGCCAGTTGCCTTAGAAGCCTGGGAAATTTGGCTGCATGAGAAAATCCCCAGTGATGACAGAGCAGAGCAGGGGCAGGGCATTGAAACTACCTGTGTGTAAACAAGCCAGAACCAGCACAACCACTACTTTATTGTCATACACTATCTGAGAACACTGCAGAAAGGACAACTGGTACCAAGACCACTGGATAATTTGTCCAGGCAACTTCCCTAATTAGATAAGCACTAGCACCCCCATTTCACAGCAGAATACTGAGGCTAAGCAAGGCTAAGTCACTTTCCCACAGGTAGCACTCTAAGGTGGCTGTACCAGTATTGACCTAAGGTTATCTGGAAGCCAAAAGCTTAATGGCTTTAATTCCTTGTGGGAACAGAATGAGATACCAAAGATATTTTTCCAACAAGGATTATTATATCTGTTGGTAAATCTAATAAAAACAGGAGTTTTCTAGTAAAATAAATATTAATGTATTTAAAGTGGAGAACAATCAATCTCTAAAGCTTACACTCATTTTTTTAAAGATTTTATTTATTTATAGACAGAGGGGAAAGGAGGGAGTAAGAGAGGGAGAGAACCATCAATGTGTGGTTGCCTCTTGCCTTCCCCCTGTTGGGGACCTCACCCACAGCCCAGGCACGTGCCCTGACTGGGAATTGAACCAGAGACCCTTTGGTTCACAGGCCCACACTCAATCCACTGAGCCTCACCAGCCAAGGATTACTCTTTCATTTTTTAATTAAGGTGTAATTTATATATATTAAATCCAACATCGTAGTGTATAGTTCTGTGAGTTTTGACAAACACCTACCATCAGGTAATTAGAACTACAGAAAGATACAAAACTCTTTCATTCTCCAAAGTTCCTCTGCACCCCTTTGTAATCAGCCTCTCTCCCCTTCCCCAAACACCCTATCTATCTTCTGTCTCTATAGTTTTGCTCTTTCCCAAGTATCATATAAATGAAACCATTTAGTTTGTATGTTTTCACTTAGCATAATTCATAGATTTAAAAATATATATAAACAGGAGAATTTAGAGATACTTATTGCTTACTGGACAGCTATTTGGGCACTAACTCTTTCCTGGCTTTAGAAACATTTTGAGGACAAGTCTTAAAAGTTCCCCATGACTAAGTTTCCTTATTTGGAAAATATGGATAAAAAGAGTGGGAATAGTAATTATTAAGCCACCTAATAGGCTTGGTGTGAAGATTAAATAAGTTAATATAAGTTGTTAAAAAGAAACAACAGACGCAAACTGGAGTCACTGTGCTGTGCCCTACCAAGACTTAACCCTGAACTTGATTTCGGTCTTAGCCTCTCCCAGGAGTGGAATTTTAAACCAATCAGTCTGGCATTTTCTGTACTGGTAAGGTCATCTGCCTAGTAAGACCCTCTGCCTTCTCCTAAGGAATGGGGACCTTGCCTGACATACTCCACTTTTTCAACTTTCTTGTCCCACCTGTTTGCTCCTCAGAGCACCTGTGTTTACTAGATGAGATGCTGCCTGACTCATTACTAGTTCAGTAAAGTCAATTAGATCTTTAAATTGACTCAGTTGAACTTAGAAGAGTGCCAGGCATAAAGTCATTATATTGACATTACTGCAATGATTGTGATTACCATTATTTTTATCACTGCTATTGCTACTCTTGTGCTTGTTGAGTAAAAATTAGGACATTATCAAGGTCTGTAGGAAATGGTACTGAGGATGTGATATTGTGATTTTTAATAAGTATATATTTGGTCTTGTTTCATTTCTGTCTGACATGGAGATCCTAAAACCCTTAGAATTTCCTAAGTTATGTGATATTAAGATGTTTTGATATTTATAACAAGTCCTTTTCAACCACACCAGAGTTTATGTTAATGATATAACTCGTGAAATCACTTAAGGATGGGGTCTGGTTACCAGGGAAACCAACCATGTGATTAGAGAGTTGGAAGATTCAGCTTCACCCCCAACCTCTCGGGAGGGAAGAAGGGCTGGAGATTGAGTTCAATAACCAATGGCCAGTTATTTAATTAATCCTGCATATGTAATAAAACCTCCATAAAACCCCAAAAGGTGGGTGTGGGAGAGTGGGAATGGGGTTTTTAGGAAGCTTCCAGGTTGGTAAACATTTAGAGGTGCTGGGAGGGGGGCTCCCTCAAGGAGGGTATAGAAGCTCCACACTCTTTCCCCATACCTTGCCCTAGGCTTCTCTTTCATCTGAGCTATATTCTTTTATAATAATTCACATAAACTGCTTTCTTGAGTTATAAGTCACTCTAGCAAATTAATCAAACCCAAGGAAGGAGCCTTGGAAACTTGAGTTCTCTAGCTGCTTGGTCACAAAAACAGATGACAACCAGACGTGTGATTGTTGTCTGAAATAGCAGCAGTCTTGTGGGACTGAGTTCTTAACCTACGGGATCTGTTGCTATCTTCAGGTTGGTAGTGTCAGAAGTGAGTTAAATTGTAGGACACCCAGTCAGTGTCCACTGTGAACTGGACAATTGCTTGATGTGGTAAAAGTTACTACATATTTGGAGAACAGAAGTGTTCAGAGTATTGTGTGTAGTGTAAAGGAGAACAGTGGAGTTTTCAGTGGAGTTTTCCCTTCATGGAGGTATAATGTGCAAACCACAGGTTGGAGTTCTGGACCTTGCACTCAGTACTTGGACATTCTTAGAAAAACTACTCCATCGATATGAATATACTGATTTCACTTTTCTTGTTTACTGTTATGGATACCTGGTGTTGTCTTTCTGCCCAGTATTCTGGCCCTGATTTTGAACAACCATTCCTCATGTGTTTCTGAAGGACTGTCTTGTTCCTGCTCCAATGACAATCATATGATTCAGCCTTGGCTGGTCACAGCTCAGTATCCCTTTGACCATAAGGATTGGTTCAGGCAGAGACACATGATTCAGGCCAGGCCAATGAGGGTCCTTCTAGGAATCCTTTTAGCACTACGAGGAATAAGGGGTTTATTCCTCTGATTTCCGTACCCTGCTGGATTATAAACCAGAAGTTTGTGGTGATTATCTTTATCATTGTCAGAGAAGGCCTCCACTTTGAATGACATCAATGCTCAGGAAGGCAGACTAGAAATGAGTGTGTGGAAATTATTTTTGAGCTTTGGGTCACAACTGAAGCCAGATGGCCTGCGTGTGTTCCAAGTACCACATTCTTCTGACCTTGTTTTGCTTAAACCAGTTTGAATTAAATTGCTGTCACTTGCACCCACCGTGTTTTGACTTACAGATCTGTGAATTATGGATAATAATCCTTAACTGTGAAGATTAAATGGAAACTGACATCTATGTACCTTGATTTGCAAAGCCTAAAAATTCTACAGATTTTAATAAATGGTAGTTTTTTCTTAAATAATGGGCAAGTTCTTGTGAGTACTTAGAAGAGGGACTGAAAGTGTCTCAGCGATGCCGAAGTCACTTAACAGGTAAAAAACCTGGGGGTCACATATCAGCCTCTCCCCACCCTCCAGTGACCAAATACACTGTTAGGATTTTTCTAGCATGTTCAGTATCAGGAGTCTTCTATATTCTTTCCCCATCCCATGACATTAAAAACTCCATGCACGTGAGGCAGTTGGGTGTAGCACAAGGTGTGACTGACTCAGGAGATAATGGTACAACAGCCAGAGCTGCAACGTATAATATGGCTTTCAGGAGTCTCTGAGTCTCAGCTCCTCAGATATAATAGCAGAACATGGCAATACTTCTTCTGCCACAGTTCAGGTCTGCTCTTTGATTAAAGGAGAAGAGATGTGAGAGGACTTAGAAAAGAGTAAAATATCATCATATGTGGCATTAATTATATGTTGATAAATACATTAAAACACTGGTTTTCTAGTAAAATTAAAACACTGGCTTTCTACTTTTAACATATTTATAATGAAGAATGATCAGCTAGGGCTCATTTTTTGTTTTTTATTAAGCTGTAATTTATATACATTAAATTCATCATCTATATGTGAGATATTTTCATATATTTATACTTAAAAAGGAACCTAATCTTTGGAATATAAATGCCCTGAGTGTTAAACTTATGTTCTTTAAAAAATTAAACGTTTCTTTGTAACATGCTGTAGTCGATTTTTTAAAAAGCTGCAAATGCTTCATTTTCCTGTTTCTATAGCCTTTCCATAGAGGGTTTTGCAGCTCCTACCATCCAGAGGAGGAGTTTGTATCCCTTCCCTTGAATCTGGTCTGGTGTTGTGACTTGCTTTGGCCAATAAACTGTTGTTTCTCTAGTTCTAAGCCTAGGCCACAAGAGACTTTGCAACTTTATTTCCATCTTAGGACTCTACCAGTTACCTTTGAGAGCCTAGGCAGCCTACAGGCAGATGAGAGACCATTAGAGATAACCCATGGTAGCTGAGCCCATCCTAGTCCAGCAGCTCATAGCTGACCCACTAGCAGACCAAAGGAGTCCAGGTGAGACCCACCCCACTGAGTGCATCCTAACTAACAGACTGCTGTTTTACACCACTAAGTTTGAGAAGGTTTATATGTAGCAAAAGCCAAGTAATACATACCAGGTAGAGTCAGCATATTGTCATGACTTTCACATCATTTCACTTTACAAGGACAATGGTTTGAGTGCCAGCTCTGTCTTTTATCCTCAAGTGACCTTGGGAGAGCCATTCCTGCTGCCTCCCTCCATCTTTAAAGGAGAACTAACAGTCCAACTTACCTTGTGTGGTTGTAAGGATTGAGTTAAGATGAAAATCAATGCTAGAGGTGATAAGAATTGGCTGTGTTAGAGTTGTTGACTTTCAAGCTTCCTTGCAAACTTGATGATTTATATAAATTATAGAAATGTAGGTTATTAGTATTATCATTATATGTGGAATAGATGCATAATCAATATTGATGATACTATTGGAATAAAATTTCCAAGACGTGAAAAAAATAGTTGATCATCTTCCTGGGGCCCATTTGCAGTGTTCTGACCTGTATTCTGAAGACATTTAGTAAAGAACTATGATAAGGTTATAGGTGGCCCCTCCCACACATGGATACAAAAACTTACACGGTCCTTGAATTTTGTTGTGTTCAGATACAATCTGGGAGACAAAGGAAACAGGAAGAAAGCCTGGGGGCAGATTCTTACTCTCTGCTTCTACACTTCTTTAGAGGGTAAGGAGCAAGGATCGAGAATCTTGGGAATTTTGAATTGGGGATGTGGGAAATTCATCAGCTCTTTGTAAATAGGCAAGCCCCTGTAGGCCTCCAGTCATTAATGCAATATCTATATAAATGATAATCCTCCCATCACAAGGCTTTTATTTGGCCCCAGTGAGTCAGTTTCCTGTGGTAGGTGTGCTAACTTAGAAAACTAAGAGGACCCCAAAGCCTTGGGACTAGTTGGTGCCTGAGGCTACCCAGACCAGTTCCTTTCAATAAATTTTTCCAGCCTAAGTAAATGTGGCTGGGAATTCAGAAAAGACTATCTGGGTCCTAGGATGCCCAATCATCCCTGGGATAATCATTTATTCATTGCTAACATCAAGATGATTGTGGATATGAGAGAAGATAGTGGATAAGAGCTCGATTGAGCTCAGGAACCAAACTTCATGAGGAAGAATTCCATCTCTGCTACTCACCAGTGGTATGACTTTAGGCAAACTACTTAATTTCTCTAAACTTACTACCTCATCCACACAATGTGAATAATAATAACAACACACAACCTTTTGGATGATGGTGATGATTAAATCATTTAAATGGGAAAACCACTTAGAAGCATGCAAGTGTGTAAAGACTTGATTCATGTTGGTTATTCTTATTTTCACTATATATTAAGTTTTCACTGTATGCCAGATTCCTTGATAGGAGGTGAAAAGGCTATGAGAAACTAAATGTAAAATCACCTTGTCCTCATAGACTTCACATTTTATAGGAAAAAAGGTATTTAGTGACCAAGTAAGTAATGAAATAAAGTACTTAGAGATCCCTAGGAGTGCAGTGAAGGAGATAAATGAGGAGACATTATGGAACATGGTGTGGAGGGCAAATGACTAGGACAGGCTTTAGCTGAGACCTAAGTGATGAGGAGCCTCCAGGGAGATGTGGAGAAAACAGTTTCAAGATAGAGTGAAGCACAAAGACAAAGGCCCTGAAGCACGGAGGAGCTTGACATTTTCAAAAGGAAATGAAAACTAAGTGAATGGAGTTTAGTGACAGACAAACAGAGTAGTAGGGGTGCCAAGAAATAGGCAAGGGGATTAGTGACACCATAGATGTATCTGGAGGCTGTCATGCAAAATGAAATAAGCCAGACACAGAGAGACAAATGCTAAGTGATCTTACTTATACGTGGAATCTAAAATAGCAGAGAGGAAAATGGTGGTTGCCAGGGGGCATGGGGAGGGAGAAATGGGGAAGTGATGGTCAAAGGGCACACAATTTCAGTTATGCAAGGTAAGTTCTGGAGAGGCGCTATATAGCATAGTGTCTATAGTTCACAATACTGTATTGTATACTTAAAATTTGCTAAGTGGGTAGCTCTTATGTTCTTATCACCAAAGAATATAACAACAATAATAAAGGAGGAAACTTTGAGAGGAGATGGATGTGTTTATAGGCTTTGATGGTAGTGATGGTTTCATGGGTATATATACTTATCCCCAAACTCATCAGGTTGTATATATTAAATATGTACTGCTTTTTCCAGGCCCATCATAACTTGATAAAATGCTTGAGAAAAAGAAAAAAGAAAAAGCAGGCATGGAATTTTTCATGTAGACTATGATAAAAATAAAATTAGAATAGATTATTTTTATTTTTTAAAGACATATCAACTGCTTTTATTACTGTGTATCTGAAACCAGGAATAATTGGTTGGAATATGAATTATTATTTTTAAAAACAACCCATTGGTTGGACATGTTCTTTCTGATCTATATGTGCTTATATTTCATTTATTTGCATTTCATTGGGCATAAGAGAATTTAAATGACATTTTCAAAGTCACATAGTTCTCTGCTCTTTACCCTGAACCCTGCAGGTTGTCTTGCACCTGTTGAGCCTGTGTCTTATCTCCCAGTGATTCCTTGAGGTCTACCTGGCTTTTATGGCATTTTTGGATCTATACTTCCCATCCTCTCTCATTTCCTCTAGATAATTTTATATTTGAGCTCTAGAAACCACACACACACACAAACTGGGAAGAGCTGGCCTTAGAAATACTAACTCTCCCAGCTCCTGTTTTTCTGAAATTGGTCTCTAGCAAATTCCACCTCTTGGTGTTTCTGGGTCAAAGAAAGGCATATTCAGCACGTTAATGAAAGCCCTTCAAGTATAAAGAGAACTTTCCAGTATCCTGAATTTTGTATAATAAGGACACAGATGACCTAGGGACAACAGTGATAACTTTTTCAGGCAAAGAATTAATAAATGACTCCATAAGGAATATGTGTTGTTGTGTGTGTGCACCCAAATAAATGCTGTCAACACTCTGAGCCTTAGTTACTTACATGTGAAAGGAATCTGCACTATGCCATCTAGGTACCCTTTGACCTAGTGATTTCTCTTTGTCCAGAGACTATTTTGGAATTTCCAAAGTCATGGACCATATCTTTTAAATAACCTTCAGTATAGAAATTTTTTTAATTGGTGTTTTGCTATTGAGTTGGGCTCAAGAGTATATTCTGTGGAAATTTGAAAAATAAATTAGCTTCTTTTGTTACCAGTTGAAATCACATTGCTATGATTTATCAGATAAATGTCTGGGGTGGGTGGCACATAAGATCTTTTTGTGGATGCAGAGATGACAGGGACCTAACAAAGGCACACTCCTCATTATAAAGGCTCCCACTTCTTTCTGGGTAAACTAAAGGATCACCTAGGGAAGAAGCCAGTATTATTCACCTCAGAGATGAGAAATAAGTGAGCAAGTACCCAAATTCCACTCTGCATACAGAGGATGAAATAGTGGTAGCCTTAAATATCATTAAGGCAGATGCACTTTAGATAGCAAACTCAGTCCAAAAGAATTTAAAGGCTTTAATGATAAACTCCTCATAAAAGTTTTAATTGAAGTAATTGTATCAAGTAACTAGTTTGTTGTCCATTACTGACAACACTGTAAATATGTGGTTGGATACAAAGATAAGTGAAATCATAAAAAACATGATCAGGACAAAGATTGTAAGCTGAATAATTGAAGAAGTATAGAGATCTATGTGAAGATTTTCTTTGTCTTTTCTTTGACGTAGATAGGTAAGGTTCTTTATGGAGCTGACTACTGAATAGAGAGGGCTGAAGATGATATTGGGACATAGATGTTGCGAAGAAGATTTGAAAAGTGAAATGTTTTTAAGGAGATTAAAGAAAGAAAGTTGAGTAATAGTGGTTACCCTTTTCAAGATTTTGTGATGTTCATAATCAGAAAAATTAAGTACCCAAAGTGATCTAAGTGTAAGGACTGATTGGGATATAAAGGGTTATCAAATGAATGAATCAACTTCCAAGGCTGTAAAGGACAGTTTAGAAATGTCTGATCACAGGATAAAACTATGAAGGATGGCACATAAAGATAAAGGAGAAAGAAAGCATCATAAGGACCATAGAGAGATATCTAGGGACTGAGCATCCTGTGAATGGAGCAGTGGGAAAAGAGGTTTCAAATAAGAAAGTCATAGAGATTGGGAACTCAAAATAGATTAGCCTACTTGAGAAATCCAAATAAGTTAACACAGATGGAAATTCACTTTTAAACTAAAAATATTGTGCAGCACAAAATATTAGTCATCGCGATGGCATTCAGAATGAAGATGATGCGCTGGCATTGGTGGTATAGTGGTGAGCACAGCTGCCTTCCAGAATGAACATGATAATAGTGATAGTGATGATGGTGATAACAGTGGCGACAGTGTTTGGTGGTGATGATGATGTGGTGGTGGTGTGGTGGCTGTGATGTCTCTAGTGTAATTATGCTCTTCTTGGTGACTAGGGAGAAGATCCATTTTCCTCAACTGTTTCTTGCTTCTGTATTTCTTATACATTTGTCCACTTCCAAGACTCTTCTTGCTCATCTGTGCCTTATTTTATGTCTGGAGAAAGCCTTTCCACCAATCTTCTTCTCTCCATCTTTACTGCCATTTCCAAATGTAATGCACTATAATTTCTCACCTAAACTTCCCAACTGATCTCTCAGCTTAAACTCTTGACTTTTTTTAGCCTCAATCACCTCACCCAAATCCATTCTTCCACTTAACAGCCAGAATAATTGTGCAATAATATAAATCATATTTTGTTACTCCCTGGCCTACAGCCATTCATCTAGGGGGAAAAATAAAAGTAACTGCTTGGCGTTTCCCAAAAGCCCTTGATGATGTGGCCCAGCTCTGCAACCTCATTTTATTTCACTCTGCCCTTTGACCACTGAGCTCTAGCCACACCGTTGTCTCTTCAGATCTCTGAAAATCCACATTTTTATCAGTTCATGGAGCTTTCAAAATAGCAACTTTGACTGTTCTTTCACTGCTGTAACCCCAGAGCCTGGTACACCACATGATCATTGATAATATATATGTGCTGAGTGAATGAACAAAGTGACAAAGTGGATTCTCTCCTTTCTGTATGAACAGTAGGTTTCATAGCCATCTCTATTACTGTATGTCTGACAGTGAATTAGAATTTCCTGTTTTTATATCTGTTTCTTTACTAGAACATGAGCTTCTTCAGAGCTGGGACCATGCATAATTTATTTCTACTTCCTCATAACTGAGGACACTATCAGACAAATAGTATGTATTCTATAAATACATGAAAAAATGAATAAAAGTCACTGCAGTTGTGGGATCGATAGTTTGTGAAATCAGCGTGTCCCATGGAAGATCTAAAGTGCCATTGTTAAGGATAATAACAAGCAACAGGCAACTTGGAGTTTAGGCAATGTAATATGGAAATGAGCTTGTATTACTGAGCTGATGAATCAACATGTTTTTACCCCAAGATGGGTTTCCTGTATCCTCTGCTTTCCTTAAAAATATCTTGTGTACCCTCTTTAGACTGTTTGAAACTCTCCTTTCCATATTTTCTCTCTGGAACCAAGGGACAGGCAGAGAAATGACATTTTCTTTGCCAAAATCAATTTGAAGTCCTCAGCAGGAGTGCACATTAATCACCTTCTTGGAGGCTCTCTCTTTCTGCTGTTCTGAAAAACTATTGTAAAAGGCAAAGGGGCCAGGAACTTCATTGATTCCCTTCCCACAGGATATGAATAGGTCTTCTTTATCTAACTAAAGAGGTATATTTCAAATAGTCTTGTGTTCAACCCCTAGTACATTGAACTACATGTGACTCCCTTGACTCAGGACAACAAGAGAAGCTCGTGGAGATAAAAATCAAGGTCACTCATTCATTCCACCATATGGGTCAATTAGCTTCCCTCTATTTAATAAACCAAAGGCATTCCATGACTGAGTACCTACTATGCAAAAAGCATTGTGATAATCACAGAGAATGAAGAGATGAGGTCATGGTCTTTTCCCTGGATGTTGCAGCGATATATTGGGGGTGGCAGAAAAATGAATAAACCATCATGGTTAAAAAGTGTGTAAGGGCTCTGATAGAAGTAATAATACAAAGAAATTTGGAGTGAAAAAAGGAGTTAGTGGTTCTAGAGATGTTTTCTAAGGAGAATGAACATTTGTGTCACATCAAGAAGAATGAGTGAGGGTTTTCCAAGAATATGTTGTATGCTGTAAGTGTGGAAAAGGACTTGACCATCCAGAGCATATCTTTCTCTGGGATATGATTGGTTATATTGATGTTTTTCAGGCCCTTGACTGCAAACAGGGGCAAAGAACACTGAAGGTAAGCTTTGTCCATCTACCAACCTGCTGCCCCCCCCCCCTTCTGGAACTGTTAATGGTGCCTAAATCAGAGGAGAAGGCAGGAGTAAAATTTTAATTTTTAGAACTGAGCTCAACTACCTATTTTCAACACAGTGACTGTTAAAGAGAACAGAAGTAGGAAGAATAGCCAAATGTAAAGTAAGTGACTGAGGACCCTTTGTTGAGAGTCAGTCTAGAACAGCTCATGATCTGCTCCACTGTCCCTTGAATATGCTCCTCATTTGGTACAAAAGGGCCCAGACAGAAGCTGGAGAAGCTATAGGTACAAGTAAGAAATCCCCTTGGGGTCAGGAGGAGTTTGGCATTTGATTTTTATTCAGATTTTTAAAGGCTACTCAGGAACATGTATAAAGGACACATGGACAAAACCAAAGGGGGGTAGATTCAAGGGTGGGGAGAGGTGATAGCTGGGGTTCGGGGGGAGTTGTGGGAGGGAGGAAGGAGACAACTGTATTTGGACAATAAAAAAATAATAAATATTAAGAAAAGAATAACTTCAAATATATTGTCAGTAGCTACACAGCCTAATTACCGCCACTCTCAATTAAGATATGCTGTATGTGTAAAATACATAATGAATTTTGAAGATTTAGTAAAAATGTAAATTATCTCAATAATTGTTAGTGTACTTACTTCCTGTTAATATAGTGAAATTTTGGATATTTCAGGTTAAATAAAATATACTATTAAAACTAATTTTATTTGCATTTTTCTTGAATTGATTATGTACCAGTTAAAGGTGAGATCATATGGCATTTGTCCCTCACCATCTGGCTTATTTCACTTAGCATAATGCTCTCCTGTTCCATCCATGCTGTTGCAAAGGGTATAAGCTCCTTCTTTCTCTCTGCTGCATAGAATTCCATTGTGTAAATATACCATAGTTTTTGGATCCACTAGCTTGCTGATGGGCACTTAGGTTGCTTCCAGTACTTTGCTATTGTAAATTGTGCTGCTATGAACATTGGGGTGCATAGGTTCTTTTGGATTGGTGTTTCAGGGTTCTTAGGGTATAATCCCAGCAGTGGAATTGCTGGGTCAAAAGGCAGCTCCATTTTTAGTTTTCTGAGGAAATTCCATACTGTTTTCCACAGTGGCCTCACCAGTCTGCCATTGAAGTTAAGAACAATCTAACAATAGCCAGAGGGGATTGGGGAAGGGACAGTGGGGAGAAGGGTTTTCAGGAACTACTATAAAGGACACATGGACAAAACTAAGGGGGAGGGTGGAAGCAAGGGAGGGAGGTGGGTTTGGCTGGGGTGGGGTAGAGGGGTGGAGAGAAAATGCAGACAACTGTAACTGAACAACAATAAAATAATTTAAATAAAAATAAAAATGAAATTAAAAAGCTAATTTTACCTGTTTCTTTTTACTTTCATAAATGTGGCTACTAGAAAATTTTAAATGACCTATGTGGCTTGCATTATTTTTCCACTGGACAGTACTTTCTATAGGATTACAACTGCATTGCCTTAAACCACTGAATTTGTGGTAATCTGGAATAGCAACAATAGAAAATTAACATACATCCCATATGTTCTTTTTACAATGTGACATTGACAAGCTTATATCAAAATATGGGCTCTATGGTCCCTTCACTTGAATGTAGGCAGACTTTTGTGACTGTCATGACCAACAGAATGACACTGCATGACTTGCTGTTTCCCTTCAAGAGACTTGGGACCCAGTCATGCTGTGAGGAAGCCCTGAGCTGATAGTATCAACCACCAGACATGTAAGTAAATTGACAAGAGAAGATTCCAGGCCCTGATCTGAGAGTCTTCTGTATGAGATACTAGATAACATGGTGCAAAGACAAACTTCCCAACATCCCCTGTCTGAATTCTTCCATCATTTTCTCGTTAGTGCATAAACGATGGCTTGTTTAATATCTTGGGACCATTGGTAAATGGTCATTATAGCGTTTAAAAATTAATCTGAATTACATTGTCCAGCAAACTGGAATATTAACTCCTTCTCAGAGTCATGGATCTTACATAATTCCAACACCATATTTTTCTTTGTGAAATTCTTATTCCTGTCATTGGTTTTTCTCTGGGTTCTACTGATTTCTTGAGTGAATTAGATGTATGTGATCTCTCCCACTCTCTGAAAGTCTAATAATCTTTGAATAAATGCTTCTCTGCTTCTGCATTCAAACCATCATTGCTTTAGGTTAGCCTCTCAGCACTACTCACTTAGACTATCATGTGCACCCATCATCCTACCCAGGTTCCCAAGCCCATGGAAAGTAGAGCCTACAACTTTCATGCAGGTAGTTTATTTTAGGAAGTGGTTCAGGTAGAGTGAAAGAGGGAGGCATAAAAAGCAATAGAAAAGGGTCAATGCAAAAGCAATTGAGCTGGTCATCAATGCAGGCGACTGGGGCTAGGTCCAGCTGGAAACCTCTGAAGAGGTGCTTAGAGTGTAACAAGATATTCCCCATCTAGGGGATAGAAGAGGCAACATTTACCCTTTAGCTTAAATCTTCCATAGGGTATTAGCTTCCATATACTTCCAGCCTGGGCATGCTTGAATGCCAAGGCTGGATACCGCAGCTTCCCAGCTTCGTCTACATAAAAGATATAGGATAGAAAGTGAGAGCTATGGTAGAGCTGGGGTGAGGTGCTGTCAAATTACACCTGCACAAACATGGCTGTCACAGCAAAGCCTCAAGTACCAGAAACATCCAATATGCCTCTTAATGAATCTCCTTGTTTCTACACCAATGATTGTCACATCAATACTTTCTCCATATCATTTTCATAATGATCTTAAAACCCATAATTACATTACTCTTCTGATTACAAACTTTTGCCAACTCTTTATTGCTCTGTGGCACACTATCATTGGCAACTGTTTTGCCTAACCATCATCCTTTCCCTCCTTTTACAATTTTATTGAATTATAAATGGCATAAAATAAACTGGACATGTTTAAAGTATATAAATTAAATTTTGACATAAAAATATGAAGAAACATTCCAGATTATGAGTATATCCATTTCCTCAAACATTTTCTCTTGCCCTTCAATAATTCCTCTTTTCTACTTCTTCTCCCACCCCCACCAAATCCACTGAGCTTTCTATCACTAGAGATTGGCTTGCATTTTGTAGAATTTTATATAAGTGGAATCATACAGCATGCTATGCCATTTGGGTAGGACAAATTACACCTCCAGGATACTGAGGGACAAACATGATCCAGAAAGGCCAATGAGAATACCATATTCCCTGGGCTACACCAATTGGTTAAAAAATAAAATGTGACCAAACTTGAGCTACAGATCAGAGCTAAGAAACATCAGACCCTGATGTTTTGTTCAAATCAAGGGTAAAGAGTTATCTGTTTCCAAAGGGATTCCTCAACTAGGAGGATTATAAATTCAGGGCTGCTGATGCTCACTTTTCACATCTAGAAGAGAGCCTGTATGAAAACAAAAACAAATTGGAAGAATCTTAACTAAGATATATATGGAGACAAATTTCTGCTGATATCACTTGAACACCTGGATTTAGCCATGCCTGAATCTAGCTATTCTGTAATTTGTTACATGTACCAATGCAATTTCCTTTATGCTTAAACCAATTTGATTGTATTTTGCACTCAACTAACAACTAATAGATGCTTACAACTGAAAGGGTCTGACATGTACACATTAAATCTAGCCTGTCTACCCTTTTCATACTTACCTCTCACCATTCCCCACCACAGAGTTCATTACTTTATTTGCATCAAAATCTTGGCCCGTTTGAAATGCAACAGGCAATTTTATGTCTCTGTTCCTTTGCACACACAGTTTTATTTCCTTACCCAATTTTATCTTCCCCACCAGAAATCCAGCTCTTGACAGAGGAAAAAAATATGTCTTTCTAGTATAATTTATTGAATAATGCAGCTGAATGCCTCCTGTGGGCCAGGTACTGTGTAATGGACATATGTATGAACTTAAAAATCAACTGATTAAATAAATTTAAGTAAGATATTTTAGAAATAAACTATCTTATTTAAAAACAATTTTACCAAGGAGATTGATTTCCAACTAATATAGATATATATGTGGATTACACCCTCAACCCCTACCCCATGCCATGAACTCGAGGTCTCTTTTGCCTGGCTAAGCTACATTTATCTCTCTGTGGAATGTGGTGAGAAATTACCATTACGAGTCATAGCAGGATCCTGTGACATAAATCACTACTGTGTTAAGAATACTGAGTTTTTTTGTATTTATTTTATTTATTTGTTTGGCAATTGTTGTGGTCAATATCTGAGAAGTGGATCAACCATGAAAGATTAATAAAATTCCCATAATGGCAAAAATATAACCATTTCTTGTTATAGCTAAAATCATGATTGAATCAGCTATTGATTGTCTGACATCTAACTTGGAACATTTGATTCAACTGTAGACATTTTCTAAAAGGCTCAATGATTCTCTCACATCAGAAACCTCCTAACTCCTGCGATCTTTAAAACCCAGATGCTGAAGACTGACTGTAAGCCTTTGGCTGAAAGACGAACATGGCATTTAAAAAGCAAAAGACTTCGGTCTCCTTTGTCCAACAAAGTTCAAATTTCCCCTACAGCAATAAACACCTTCCCTGAGAAGTATGCGGTATGGGCTAAAGTCTTCAACCATGAAATTATATGACTCTACCTTGACCTCTGGTTTTCTCCAGTGAATCTCACTCGTGGAATACAAACAGCAGCTCTGGGCTGTTTCTGTGATCCAGCCAGTGAATTCCGTAAATCTTGAGGAATGCAGACTTCTATACAAAGGCATCCAGGTAAAGGGGACATCTTTATCTGTCCTCACTTACCCTGAGCATTACTGAGCAGCCCCAGGGGCTCATGCTACTTGATATCTATATCTGACCACCTTTTCTGTCTAGGCCTCCAGCAGGCAAGGCAGAGGCAGGCTTTCTCTAGTTATAAAAGCTAAGGCCTTATTGAAGTGATGGAGTGGCTGGTAATATGCTAAATTGAGGCAGAACTTTTTTTCTCCCCTTGGTCCTAATTAGGAATGGTTATCAGCCAACCTGTGAAATACATGGTGTATTGGTTTGGTACTTAAAGTGTGGTCCATGGACCAGTAGTATCAGAATCACCTGGAGTTTATTAGAGATACAGACTTAATGAATCAGAATCTTCATTTTAACCAATCCCCAGGTAATTCTTGTACACATTAATGTTTGAGAATTACTGGCACAGTGTATCTCTATTATTCCTGTCCTAAATTCTCTCACCCTAGTTCTGATAATAATAACCTGAATTCACTCCAAATGGGGAGACAACCCTCTCCACCCTCAGGCCTATGGGTGAGGGAATCAATGTGACCCATTATTGATCCCAGTGACTAGTTCAGGGATGAGTATGTGATTAATTGAAGGCAGAGGCATTGAGGCCCATGAAAATTGGTTGAACTGTCGGGGGGTGAGATTAGACTTGGACTTGGAAGGATGCAAGCTACCAAGGGCCACCTTGTAGAGGCTGCTGATGAACTTACAATCAGAGCCAAGAAAGTGGTAAAAATAAATTTAATGCTATAATTTGAGCCCCTGGATCAAGTATTACCTGAAGCCCACATCCATAATATTAGTAGCACAAAACAACACATTTTCTCTACAGTTTTTCTTATTGTTTTTATCTCTATGTACACACATAGGGAGAGAAAATCAGATATCGATATAGATAATCTTTTTATCTATCTACCTATCAAGAAAGAGAGAAAAACTTATTTTGAGGCACTGGCTCACATTATCGTGGAAGCTGGCAAATTTAAAATTTGTAGGGCAAACAGGCAGCCTGGACATTCAGGTAATAGTTGATGTTGCAGTCTTGAGTCCAAAAGTTAGAAACTCAGGCAAAAATTCTGTATTGCAGCCTAGATGCAGAATTTCTTTTTTGTCAGGAAACTTCAATCTTTGCTCATAAGATCTTCAATTGACTGGCTGAGACCCATCCACATTATGGAGATTAATCTATTTTACTTAAAGTCTACTGATTATAAATGGTAGCCACATCTAAAAATTACCTCCACAGCAACACCTAGACTGCTGTTTGACCCAGCAACTAGTTACTATAATCTAGCCAAGTTGACACATAAAACTCACTATCGCATTTGGGTTTTCTGAACTCTGCAACAACAAAAAAAAAAGATAGTAGAGTGGGGCTAAAAATCCTTAGAGATGACTCTTCCACTCAACTAAACATACACAACTGAATCCTGGCTTTCTGCTGTCTTGAAAAGGGTTGTCTTCGCACAACAATATCAGCAAAGCAATTTAAACCCAATTTTATTTCATTGAATCTAAGAGCTCAGGACTGGGAAAGACTTTAAGGTCTGTCTAACCAGAGTTTTCTAAATGACATTTATGTTCTTAGCACTGTAATGATTTTTCCCTCATAGTTATAGTCCACAACATGCAACATCCATGCCTATATGCATATTTTTCTTTAAATCAAAATGATTCTTTAATAACATACTTTATAAAAATGTTTATATGACTGCCATAAATATATAAATATATATGTAAATAAACATGAGAGCAAAATAGTTTTAAAAGTCTTGTAAGACCCCATTACCTGCTAAAGAGACAGCCTAAGTGCTGATCAGTAGATGAGTGGATCAAAAACTGTGGTACATTTACACAGTGGAATACTCTGCAGCTGAAAGAAAGAAGGATCTCCTACCTTTTGTGACAGCATGGTTGAAACTGGAGAATATTATTCTAAGTGAAATAAGCCAGTTGGTGAAGGACAGATACTAAGTGATCTCACTTATAAGAGGACTCTAATGAACAAAATAAACTATTAAGCAAAATAGAACCAGAGACATGGAAACATGGAACAGGCTGACAACGGCCAGAGTCATCCGGGGAGGGGATAGTGGTGGAAAGAAGGGGAAGGGACTAGACAAAGAACAAGTATGAATGGCCTACGGACATGGACAACAATGTGGAGACTGACTGTGGGAGTGGGAGGTGGGCTAGGTGGAGAAGGGCACGGGGGGGGGGGAATTGGGACAACTGGAACAGAATAACAATTTTTAAGAAAAGAGTCTTCATCTAAGTATTTATTCCCATTTTTAAAAAAAGGGAAACAAAGCAAGTGTTAGATGTTAAGGACAAATGAGGTGATCTTCTTGACAAAATTGCAGAACTGAAAGGAAATTGAAAAGGAATAATCTTTTTACAGCTCGATTCAATGTTATTTAATGGTATTTCTACCATTACCAATTGTGGCATGTGACCCACCCTTTGGGAAATACTGATTTTTCCATAACAATTGTGTGATTTCCAACTACTATAACCTCAGGCAGTATCCAGACTTTACTTAGACATTACCTGTCTTGAGAAACTGACTACCTACCAAGACAGATTCTGTCACTGGTTATGGGTATAAATTAGAAAACTCTTCCTTTTGCCAAAGTGAACAACTCCCTGTATTTTCCACTAATCAAGATCACAGTGTTGCCTCTTGGGGACACACAAACTCTAACCCTACCCCTGCCCAAGTTCTACATGCCAGCTTTTCAGAGAGCTGAGGGTGACTCCCACGGGAACTAGAACATTCCTACACTGCTCCTCAGGTCACTTTCCTCATATTTTCTATGTACAAACATCTTACTAATCAAGGCGCAAACCTGCTTTCAAGTTCCAAAACATGACAGGGACAACGATACTTTGAGGACAATGGAACAACATTTAAATCAGGATGGACATGCCCACCTGATTACTCTTAGCTTGCAGCACTCTCCCAGTCTCGTATGTGCAGCCACAGAGGCTTTTTCCTTTTTTTTCAAACATGCCAACTTGTCCCAGCTGGGGGATATTTCCACTTTGTGCTTCTATGGCCTAGACAGATGTTCTATAATTCTATTATGTAACATTCTTTTTATGAGTTAAATCTCATTAAAAATTTAATTTTCATGGACAAGCTTTCTTTGAATAACCAATATAAAGACTTTCAATCCCATAGACACTTTCAACTCAATCAAACTTATTTATTTGCTTTATAACACCCACCTTTGCCAAGTTGTCTTGTTGGTTTTATCTAACTTGGTTTTATCTAAAATACAAGCTACAAGATGACAAAAACTCATTGCTCTCTCTCTAAAACTTAGATTATTGGGAATCCAGTATCTGTTTAGCATGAACTTGTTCAATTCATGGATGAAATCGAGACATAGCATTGCTAATTTTAAATCTTTAAAACTTATTCCCTTAGTCACTTACCTTTGTATTCATTAAATTGGAAGTAACATGTGAATTCTGGTTTGTCACTCTCCCCAGAATTTACTCCAGTTTTTCTTTCTTTTGTCTTGAAATTTGTAACTATTTATTTAATAGTTTTAAGCTTGACATAAAAGGGATGCTATTTTTGCAGGATCATATTTATTTAATAGTTTTGTTTTGCTGTTTTTTTAATTTTTAATTTTTTTATTTTGTTGTTCAAGTACAGTTATCTCCATTTTTCTCCCTCCCACTCCCCTCCAACCCAGCCATCCCCACCTCCCATCCCTGATAGCCTTCCTTATTCTTGGAGCTTACTTCTATCAATAGAGCCTACAACCAGATTAGATTTTTTGGCAGCCTCATCACTCTCTCAATACTTATAAAGTTGATGAAAAACAAAGGGCTAAGTGCTTAAATGTGTGTTTCTGCTAAGCCACATGTCCTTGGCATCTGGCTTTATAATACTAACTCAGAGTCTTCCATTCATCCTTGTTAAACTTCATCATCTTATCTGACAGGTATTGGTGTCATTTTTGCATCTCCTAATCTGTGACTTTATTTGGGTTCTGACAGACTGTGTAAGAAGTGATTTGCAAATTGCTTCACTGCAAGCAAAGGTTGACTGACAACTGAACATGCTAAGGAACCCCTTCTCCACTGAATCTGGTGTGGGTCTGAGCCAAAGCAAGAAAAAACAAAATGCAATAGAAATATACATATTTTAAAAATCACAGTAAAAATTAACATTCCTTGCTTTGGTTATCTCTTTCTGTGTAAAAATCACAGCAAAACATAGTGGCACAACACAAGTTATTACTTCTTTTTTTTGATTTTTTATTTTTACTGTTGTTCAATTACAGTTTTCTGCCTTTTCCACCCACCCCTCCACACCACCCCAGCCCTCCCCACATCCCTCCCCTGTTTCCACCCCCCCTTATTGTCCATGTGTCCTTTATAATTGTTCCTGTAAACCCTTCACCCTTTCCCCTCATTATCCCCTCCCCTCTCCCCTCTGGTCACTGTCAGCCTGTTCTCAATTTCAATGTCTTTGGCTATGCTTTGCTTGCTTGTTCGTTTTGTTGATTAGGTTCCTGTTAAAGGTGAGACAATATGGTATTTGTCTTTCACCACCTGGCTTATTACACTTAGCGTAATGCTCTCCAGTTCCATCCATGCTGTTGCAAAGGGTAGGAGCTCCTTCTTTCTTTCTGCTGTGTAGAATTCAAAAGAACCTATGCACCCCAATGTTCATAGCAGCATAATTTACAATAGCAAAGTGCTGGAAGCAACCTAAGTGACCATCAGTAAATGAATGGATCAAAAAACTATGGTACATTTACAAGTTATTATTTCTCACAGTTCTATGATCCAACTAGGCTGTTCCTCTGTTTCATATGATATTGATGTTGATGGGGATCTGCAGGGAAGCTAGAAGTGCTAAAATGTCCTTACTATATGTGAACCAAGATGGTGGCGTAGGTAGACACACTGCGCCTCCTCGCACAACCAGAACTGACAGAAAACCTAATGGCAAGGAAGTCCGACACCAAGTAGATAAAAAAGAAACATACATCCAGACCTGTAGGAGGGGTGGAGATGGGCACCGGGGCAGAGAGGACTCCAGTTGCCATGGCGGGACCAAGACTGGCGCATAGTGGGACAAATGGTGCAGGCAGTCTGACCACTAGCAGACCCTGTGACCCCACATTCACACACAGACAAACCAAGAGGGCCGGACTCAGAGTGGTGGAGAACCGGGCAGGCAGAGCAGCGTGTAGCACCCCACAGCCCCACACTCGCGCACAGATAAACCAGGATGAATGGCAGGGAGCTAAGCAGACCATGTAACACAGGGCTCCAGCACGGGAAATAAAGCCTCAGACCTATGATTGAAAGAGCCCGTGGGGGTTGGGGCGGCAGCAGGAGAGACTCCCAGCCTCACAGGAGAGGTCATTGGAGAGACCCACAGGGGCCTAGAGTGTGCACAAGCCCACCCACTTGGGAACCAGCACCAGAGGGGCCCAATTTGATTGTGGGTAACAGAGTGAAAGACTGAAATCTGGTGGAGAGGGGAGCGGGCACCATTACTCCCTCTTGGCCCCTCCCCCATGTACAGCATCACAGTGCAGCAACCAGCGTTACCCCGCCCCAGTGAACACCTAAGGCTCCGCCCCTTAAAGTAACAGACACGCCAAGACAAAAAAAAATGGCCCAAATGACAGAACACTTCAAAGCTCCTGAAAAAATACAACTAAGCAAGGAAGAGATAGCCAACCTATCAGATGCACAGTTCAAAACACTGGTTATCAAGACGCTCACAGAATTGGTTGAATTTGTTCGAAAACCA
Source organism: Desmodus rotundus (assembly GCF_022682495.2). NCBI lineage: Eukaryota > Metazoa > Chordata > Mammalia > Chiroptera > Phyllostomidae > Desmodus > Desmodus rotundus. The sequence goes on from NC_071387.1 coordinate 93,666,496, forward strand.
GATAAAAAAATGAAGCCTTGCTAAGAGAAACAAAGGAAAATGTACAGGGAACCAATAGTGATGCGAAGGAAACTGGGACTCAAATCAATTGTGTGGACCAGAAGGAAGAAAGAAACATCCAACGAGAAAAGAATGAAGCAACAAGAATTTGGAAAAATGAGGAGGCTTAGGAACCTCCAGGACATCTTGAAACATTCCAACATCCGAATTATAGGGGTGCCAGAAGGAGAAGAGAAAGAGCAAGAAGTTGAAAACTTACTTGAAAAATAATGAAGGAGAACTTCCCTAATCTGGCAAAAGAAATAGACTTCCAGGAAGTCCAGGAAGCTCAGAGAGTCCTAAAGAAGCTGGACCCAAGGAGGAACACACCAAGGCACATCATAATTACATTAGCCAAGATTAAGCAGAAGGAGAGAATCTTAGAAGCAGCAAGAGAAAAGGACACAGTTACCTACAAAGGACTTCCCGTAAGACTGTCAGCTGATTTCTCCAAAGAGACCTTACAGGCAAGAAGGGACTGGCAAGAAGTATTCCAAGTCATGAAAGGCAAGGGCCTACATCCAAGATTACTGTATCCAGCAAAGGTATCATTTAGAATGAAAGGTCAGATAAAGTGCTTCTCAGATAAGGTCAAGTTAAAGGAGTTCATCATCACCAAGCCCTTATTATATGAAATGTTAAAGGGACTTACCTAAGAAGAAGAAGATCAAAAATAGGAACAGTAAAAATGACAGCAAACTCACAGTTATTAACAACCACATCTAAAACCAAAACAAAAGAAAACTAGGCAAACAACTAGAAAAGGAAAAGAACCATAGAGATGGAGATCACATGGAGGGTTATCAATAGGGGATTTTTGAGGGGGAGAGAGGGGGGAAAGGTACAGAGAACAAACAGCATAAATGATAGGTGGAAAATAGACAGGGGGAGGGTAAGAATAGTGTAGGAAATGTAGAAGCCAAAGAACTTATAAGTATGACCCATGGACATGAACTATAGGGGGGGAATGTGGGAGGGAGGGGGTGGGCAGGATGGAGTTGAGTGAAGGGGGGGAAATGGGACAACTGTAATAGCATAATCAATAAATACATCAAAAAAATAAAAATAAAATGTCCTTACTGATGGTAAGAGGTTAGTGTTGAATGCTATCTGGAAAATAGCTGATCTTAGGATGGAGGCCTCTGTTCTCTTCCATGTTGACTTATCATATGCCCTCTTGGCTTCCTCACATCATCAAGCAGGGTGCCAAGGTCAGGATTCCAAGAAGTATTCCAAGAGGGTGGAAACTACAGCCCTCTTTAGGTCCAGCCCTGGAAGTAACTCAGCTTTCTTCCACCAAACTCCATTGTTAGTAAAGGTCACAAGGGGTCAGATGTTGTACATGTGACAATTGCAGTTCAGTGATGGGAATGTGCACGTCTGGCCCATCAGAGCTTGCATTAGAGAGGGGACGAGCTCTGAGAGTGTCAGGTTGTTGTGTGCATACGTGTATGTATTATTATTAAGAAGTAATATATATAGCCCGGAAGATGGCGGTAAGATAAGTGGGAGAGGAGTCCAATAACCCTCAATGCCAGTGAAATACCTAGCTGATATGAGGAGCAGAGCGACCAGCCAACAGTATTCCAGCATATATGAAGATTGGAGACCAAAGATAGAGGACATTGAAAGATCAGAGGGTAAGAAGAATACTTAAGGACAATAAGGTCCCTGGGACCAGTGCAGGGACCAGGGCGGCTAAAGCCAGGGCTGGGTGCAGGGTCTGCTGCAGTATTCTTGGGAGAGAGCCAGGCTGGGCTGTGTGAGCAGTCAGGTGATTGCTTGGACCAGGGAGGCTTGAATGGAAAGGATTTCTCAAAAAGGAAAAGAAAACAGAGGCACTGGGCAGCAAGTTAGAGAACTCTCCACAGCAGCCGCAGCCTCTGGCACCCCTCCCCCCTCAGCCCCTGGACTGTGAACGCAGAAAAGCAGCCCCAGCACTCACCTGAAGCCCGGCTGGCGTGCACCCAGATTAGGGGACTGGGGGCCCACAACGGAAACTCCGGGTCAGCACGCGCCCTGATAAGTGGCCCGCTGCCAGGGCACCAGACCCAAAGTGCCCCAGTGGGCGCGTACCACAATCAGTGGCCTGGGGCCAACAACTGAAACCCCGGGAGGGCACATGCCCTAATAAGTGGCCCGGCTGCCGGGGCGCACAGACAAAAAGCGCCTGGGTTGGCATGCACACCTAAAACCCCGGCTGGGTGCCCACAACTGAAACCTGGGGTGGTTGCGCAATGGGATCAGTGGCTGGCTGCCCCTGTGCACAGACCCAAAGCCGGGGATCCACAGCCAAACCCAGGACCAATGGAGAGATAGGCCACACAACCCTATCAACTGTCTGGCTGCCTGCAGGTGACCACACCCAAAAGCACCAGTTCTGAAAAACTCTATCCTAGCCCCTGCACACAGAACCCTGCAGGGCCTACTGGCTCTCTAGGAGGAATGCAGAACGCCCAGCAGAGGGGAGCTGCAGGGCTAGGGGAAACTGCATTCCCCAGAAACACTCCACCCAGTAGGGGGCTGAACTACTCCATAGCAGCAACAAGAGCCCCTAGCAAAGACAGCAAAGAGCAAGAAGGTGGAATGTGAGTTGCCCCTAATTGGTCCAACTCAAGGACAGCACAGCTGGAGAACTAAAGGCCAAGTGGGGTACAGAAGTACCCAAAGGAACTGGTCTGAAGGCTGAATGACAGCGCAGAGTGTGGCTCAGGAAGGGAGAAAAGTGAAACCAATCCTTCCAACACCCTCTCCCATTCCACAGACAGGAAGACCAGCAGAACTAACCTGACCGGTTTAAAGCCAGCAGAACACTTTTTTTTTTTCTTTCCTCCTTTCCCCATGAATTCCTTCTTCCTTTCTGTCCTTCTTTATTGTTTTTATTCATTCTTCCTTCCATCCTATACCTTTTTTATTCCTTCTTCTGGCCTTCTTTTATTTATTCTTTTGTTTTCATTTTTGTTAAAATTCCTTCTTATCTTGCCCCTGATCTTTCTTTATTCCTTCTTCCTTCCTTCTTTTCATTTTCTATTCCCTTTTTCCCTCCTTCCCATCTTCTTTTTTTTTCTACCCCCCGCCCCCGATTTTTCTCTTTTTCCCACAGGTGAGACAAGAAAACCTGGAGTGCTGAAAACACCAGAGTTAGACCGTGTTACACCCATAAACAAAAGCTCAAGACCAGTGAGCACAGGAGATTAAGGAGACAGCACCACTGAATCCCATTGGCATTCTACCATACAATTTCATACCATAAACCCAGGGAGTCAGAATACATCAATTTAAGAAGCAGAGGCTAACAAGAAGAGTCTCACAAACAATGGGAAGACAAAGAAACAATCCCCAAATGAAAGGAAAGGAGGAAGCCTCAGAAAGAATGCTAACTGAAAAAGAGGCAAGTCAACTATCAGATACTGAGTTCAAAGCAATGGTTATCAGGAAGCTCACTGAGCTCTCTGAGCTCACAGAGAACTACCAGAAACTACAGGGAAACTACAATGAACTCACTGCAAACTATATCAACATGAAAAAGGAAATAGAAAATATCAACAAGGACCAAGAGGAAATGTAGAATACAATTTCTGAATTGAAGAACACAGTAGAAGGAATAAAAAGCAGACTTGATGAAGCAGAGGATAGGATCAGTGAGCTGGAGGACAAAGTAGAAAAAAACACCCAGAAAGAGCAAGAAAAGGAAAAGTGCTCAGAAAGAATGAAGAGGTAATAAGGGAAATGCAGGACAACATGAAACGTAACAATATCCGTACAATAGGAATACCAGAAGGAGAAGAAGAAGAACAAGGGATAGAAAACATGTTTGAAAAAGTAATGATGGAAAATTTACCTAATCTGAGGAGAGAAAAAGTCACCCAAATCCAGGAAACACAGAGTCCCAAGCAAGAGGAACCCAAATAGACCAACTGCAAGACACATCATAATTAAAATGGCAAATTTCCAAGACAAAGAGAGGATCTTAAAGGCAGCAAGGGAGAAACAGGAAGTAACATACAAGGGAGCCCCAATAAGATTAGCAACAGACTACTAAATGAAAACGCTCCAAGCCAGAAGAGAATGGCAAAAAATATTCCAAGTAATGAGAACCAGAGGCCTGCAACCAAGACTATTTTACTCAGCAAGGATCTCAATCAAGATAGAAGGCCAAATAAAGAGTTTCCCAGACAAAAGAAGTCTAAAAGAATACACCTCCACCAAACTAGCTCTGCAAAAGATGCTAAAGGGGAGGCTTTAAGGAAAGGAAGGAAAAGAGAAAGAGAGAGGAACACAGGTAGGAAAAAATGGCAATGAATAACTATCTATCAATAATAACCTTAAACATAAATGGATTAAATGCTCCAATCAAAAGACATAGAATAGCTAAATGAATAAGAAAACATGACCCACACATATGCTGCCTACAAGAGACCCATCGCAGGACAAAAGACTTATACAGACTGAAAGTGAAGGGCTGGAAACAGATTTTCCAAGCAAAAGGACAAGAAAAAAAAAAAGCAGGGATGTCAATACTCATATCAGAAAAATTAGACTTCAAAAGAGGGCCACAAACAGAGACCCAGAAGGTCACTTCATAATACTCAAAGGAAGAATCAACCAAGAAGACAAAAACATTGTCAATATATATGTATCCAACATCGGAGCACCCAAACATAAAGAAAATCTTGGAGGACTTCAAGAAAGATATTGACAGCAACACAATTATAGTAGGGGACTTTAATACCCCACTGTCAAAAATGGACAGGTCTTCCAAACAAAATATCAACAAGGATATTGTGTCACTTTACAATACCCTAGAGGAAATGGACTTAACTGATATATATAGAGAGCTTTTCATCCCAAAGAAGCAAATCACACATTCCTTTCAAGTGTACATGGAACATTTTCAAAGATAGACCTCATGATAGGCCACAAAGCAAGCCTCAACAAATTCAAGAAAATTCAAATCATATCAAGCATTTTCTCTGACTACAAGATGGAAACTAGAAACCAACCACAAAGGAAAAAAACCCAAAACACACAAAATCATGGAGATTGAATAGCATGCTAATAAACAATGAATGGGTCAAGACGAGATTAGGGAAGAAATCAAAAACTTTCTGGAAACAAATGAAAACGAACTCACAAAAACCCAAAAGTTATGGGACACAGCAAAGGCAGGCCCGAGAGGGAAGTTCATAGCAATACATTCCTACCTTAAAAAGATAGAAACATTTCAAACAAACAACCTAACACTACATCTAGAAGAACTCAAGAAAGAACAACAAAGAGAGCTCAGAGCAAGCAGAAGGAAGGAAATAACCAAGAACAGAGCAGAGTTAAATGACATAGAGACTAAAAGCACAATTGTAAGGATCAATGAATCCAGGAGCTGGTTCTTTGAAAAGATAAACAAAATCGACAAGCCTTTAAGTAGGCTCATCAAGGAAAAAAAAAAAAAGAAAGAGAGGATCCAAATAAACACAACTAGAAATGAAAGAGGAGAGATTACAACTGATACCACAGAAATACAAAGGATTATAAGAAATCACTACGAAGAACTGTATGCCAAGAAATTGGAAAACCTAGGTGAAATGCACCCATTTCTAGAAAAATACAATATTCCAAAACTGAATGAAGAAGAAGCAGAAAACCTGAACAGACCAATAACAGCAGAGGAAATTGAAGCAGTCATCAAAAAACTCCCAACACACAAAAGCCCTGGACCAGATGGTTTCACAGGAGAATTCTACAAAGCATTTAAGGAAGAGCTAACCCTATCCTTCACAGACTATTTGAAAAAATCCAAACTAATGGAAGTCTCCCAAACTCATTTTATGAAGCCAGCATCATCCTAGTCCCAAAACCAGATAAAGACACAACAAAGAAAGAAAACTTCAGGCCAATATCGCTGATGAACATAGACGCTAAAATTTTCAACAAAATACTGGCAAACCGCTTCCTGTGATGCATTAAAAAGCTCATACACCCTGACCAAGTGGGATTCATCCCACGGATGCAAGGATGGTACAGTATTCGCAAATCAATAAACATAATACATCACATCAACAACAGCAAAGACAGAAGTCCCATGACCATATCAATAGATGCAGAAAAGGCATTTGATAAGATACAGCACCCATTTATGATAAAAAACACTCAGCAAAGTGGGAATAAAGGGAGCATTCCTCAACATAATAAAGGCCATATATGACAGACCTACAGCCAACATCCAACTCAAAGGACAAAAACAAGACAAGGATGCCCTCTCTCACCACTCCTATCCAACATAGTACTGGAAGTCCTAGCCACAGCAATCAGACAAGAGAAAGAAATAAAAGGCATCCAAATTATAAAGGAGGAAATGAAACTGTCACTGTTTGCAAATGACATGATAGTGTACAAGGAAAATCCTATAGACTCCACCAAAAAACTACTCGACCTAATAAATGAATTTGGCAAAACAGCTGGATACAAAGTCAATACTCAGAAATCAAAGGCATTCCTGTACACCAACAATGAAACTGCTGAAACAGAAATCAGGAAAAATATCCCATTTGATATAGCAACAAGAAAAATAAAGTACCTAGGAATAAACCTAACCAAGGAGATAAAAGACCTGGACTCAGAAAACTACAAAACACTGAAGAAAGAAATTAAGGAAGACACAAAGAAATGGAAGCATGTACCATGCTCATGGATTGGAAGAATTAACATCATCAAAATGGCCATACTACCCAAAGCAATTTATAGATTCAATGCAATCCTTATTAAAGTACCAATGACATATTTCACAGATATAGACCAAACATTTCAGAAATTTATATGGAACCATAAATGACCCCGAATAGCTGCATCAATTTTGAGAAAGAAGAACAAAGCAGGAGGGATCACAATACCTGATATCAAACTGTATTACAAGGTCATTGTAATCAAAGCAGCCTGGTACTGGCATAAAAACAGGCACATAGACAAATGGAACAGAATAGAGAGCACAGAAATAAACTCAAGTCTTTACAGTCAATTAATATTTGACAAAGGAGGCAGGACAATAAAATGGAACAAAAATAGCCTCTTCAACAGATGGTGTTGGGAGATCTGGAAGCTACGTGCAAAAAAATGAAACTCGATCACCAACATACGCCATACACAAAAATAAACTCAAGATGGATAAAAGACTTAAATATAAGTCCTAACACCATAAAAGTCCTTGAGGAAAACATTGGCAGGAAAATCTCAGACTTTCCAGGCAGCAACATCCTCACAGACATGTCCCCTAAAACAAGGGACATAAAGGAAAGAATAAGCAAATGGGACCTCATCAAAATAAAAAGCTTCTGCATGGCTAAAGAGAACCAACAGTATGGAAAATAAATTTGCTAATGATACCTCAGACCTGGGCCTGATCTCCAAAATATATAAAGAACTCACACAACTCCACTCCAGGAAGACAAACAACTCAATTAAAAAATGGGCAAAGGACTTGAACAGACACTTCTCCAAGGAAGACATACAGAGGGCCCAGAGACATATGAAAAGATGCTCAGCATCACTAGCCATCACAGAGATGCAAATTAAAACCACAATGAGGTACCATCTCACACCAGTCAGAGTGGCCAACATAAACAAATCCACAAACAAATGTTGGAGAGGATGCGGAGAAAAGGGAACCCTAGTGCACTGTTGGTGGGAATGCAGACTGGTGGGGCCCCTGTGGAAAACAGTATGGAATTCCTCAAAAATCTAAAAATGGAACTGCCCTTTGACCCGGCACTTCTGCTGCTGGGATTATACTCTAAGAACCCTGAAATAGCAATCTAAAAGAACCTGTGCACCCCAATGTTCATAGCATCACAATTTACAATAGCCAAGTACTGGAAGCAACCTCAGTGCCCATCAGTAAAGGAGTGAATCCACAAACTATGGTATATTTACGCAATGGAATTCTACACAACAGAGAGAAAGAAGGAGCTTATACCCTTTGCAACAGCATGGACGGAACTGGAGAGCATTATGCTCAGTGAAATAAGCCAGACAGTGAGGGACAAATACCATATGATCTCACCTTTAACTGCAACATAAGCAACACAAGAAAAAAGCAAACAAAATATAACCATAGACATTGAAGTTAAGAACAATCTAACAATAGCCAGGGGGGAGTGGGGTGGGGACAGGAACTACTATAAAGGATACATGGGCAAAATCAAGGGGGAGGGTGGAAGTGGGAGAGGGAGGTGGGTTCAGCTGGGGTCAGATGGAGGGATGGGGAGAAAGGGCATACAGCTGTAATTAAATAATAATAAATATTTTAAAAAAAGAAGTAATATAATATATCCCAAAAGTCACAGGTGTTTGTTCTTATTAAATACAAATAAGTAAAGTGCAAACAAAACTTATTCATCATTCTACTTTAGAGACATAGCTGATCCTTAAACAACAGGATTTTTAACTGTGCAGGTCCACTTATAGAAGGAATTATTTTTCAGTAAGTATCTGTACTGTTTTCAATTCACAGTTTAGAGTCTACAGATATGGACGGATGCATTGATGCATTGATTTATTAATTTTTATGTAGAGGACTTAGCATATGTAGATTGGTATCTGCAAAGGTCGTGGAACCAATACCCCCCAAATATCAAAAGACAACTTAAGTTTTGAGGTATTCAAAAGATATACACAGATTGTGTAGGGAGAGTGGTGCCTCTAACCCCATATTATTGAAAGATCAACAGTAATGCTCTTCATAGTTGTTTTTCCCTACTTTGCTTTCTTCTATGCTTATATATTATAGATAGAGATGGATAGATAGATAGATAGATAGATAGATAGATAGATAGATAGATAGATAGATAGATATAAAGACTTGTCTTATACTCTGCCTTTTCTCATTTAAAAATTTGGTCATGAGCATGAGTCACTCTATGCCATTAAATAAATATTCAAATATTACTTTATTTTAATGCCATGTACCACAATTTACCCATCCCCTGATGTTGGATATTTAAGTGTTTCTGATTTGCCACTGTCACAAACATCCTTCAGGATCACATTGTAAAAAACCTGTGGGGTGGGAAGCACTGCCTTGGCAGTCATTAGAAAATCCAGCCCATTGTGCCCTATGGCCACAAATTAAGATCCTCTGACATGCAAACTGTATTTGTTTCCTCCCAAGACATTTAATATTCTCATCTGTTTATGGCATCAGGCATAGCTTCAAGGTTCCAGACCTTGTCATTTAAATCTAAATGACAATCCTTGTATACAGTTCCTCAGATGAAGAGAACTGTAAGACCTAAAGAAAATCCGCCACTCAGCACAAAACAGAGTGACCAGGGCAGTGAAACCAGAGACTCATGGTAGTCATTAGCCCATAGCAATTCTGAAATCCAGTGTGTATGTTGGTAATTCTCCCTGTTCGTAGGCAGAGGATGTATTCAATATATAGCTTAGGGTCTATTTCTGCTTTGGGGAATTATTCTCAGTAGCTTTTGGTGCTACTCTCTGGCCTCTGATATTTTTATTCTGAGTAATTATTTTCTTTACATTAGAAATTACCTGCCCATTTTATAGCTGAGTTGCTCCAAATGCTTGCTCCCTATTCATAGAAATTTAGGGGCCAAAAAAACCTTTTCTTACTTTGAAAAATCTGTATTTTTAAAAACTATTTTATTGTTTATCCTGTTACAGTTGTCCCAGTTTTCCCTCTTTGCCACGCTCCACCCAGCATGCCACTCACTCCCATAGTCAATCCCCACACCACTATCTATGCACATGAGTCATGCATATATATTCTTTGACTAATCCCTTCACCTTCTTTCAACTACTCCCCACCTCCTCTCATCCCTCTTAAAGTTGTCAGTCCATTCCATGTTTACATGCTTCTGATACTGTTTTTCCTCATTAGTTTATTTTGTTCATTAGATTCCTCTTATAAGTGAGATCATATGGTATTTGTCTTTCACTAATCGGCTTGTTTGACTTAGCATAATAGCTTCCAGTTACATCCATGGTGTGGCAAAAGATAAGGATCCCTTCTTTTTCACTGCTGTGTAGTATTCATTTCTGTAAATGTACCTCAGTTTTTTCATTATAATTTGAATTTTACTTTATTTTTTAAACTATTTTATTGTTGTTCAATTACAGTTGTCTGCATTTTCTCCCCACCCCTCTACCCCACCCCAGCCAAACCCACCTCCCTCCCTTGCTTCCAACCTCCCCCTTAGTTTTGTCCATGTGTCCTTTATAGTAGTTCTTGAAAATTCTTTTCCTCACTGTCCCCTCCCCCCTCCCCTCTGGCTATTGTTAGATTGTTCTTAACTTTAATGTCTTTGGTTATATTTTGAATTTTATTTTTTTAATTTTTAAAATATTTTTATTGATTATGCTATTACAGTTGTCCCATTTTTCCCCTTTGCTCCCCTCTGCCTGTTACCCCCATTCTCTCAGAAATTCCCTCCTTTAGTTCATGTCCATGGGTCATGCATATAAGTTCTTTGGTTAGTCCACTTCCCATACTGTTCTTAACATGCCCCTGTCTATTTTGTGCTTACCTATTTGTAATTCTTAATCCCGGCACCTTTTCTCTCACTCCCCACTTCCCCAGCCCAGCAGATAACCCTCCAAATGATCTCCATATCTATAATTATATTATTGTTCTGCTTGTTTGCTTCATTTGTTTTTTAGATTCAGTTGTTGATAGTTATGCATTTATGGCATTCTTAATGTTCATAGTTTTGATCTTTTTCTTATATAATTCCCTTTAACATTTCATATAATAATGGCTTGGGGGTGATGAACCCTTTAGTTTTACTTTGTCTGGGAAGCACTTTATCTGCCCATCAGTTCTAAATGATAGCCTTTCCAGATAGAATAATGTAGGTTGTAAGTCCTTGCTTTTCATAACTTTGAATACATCTTGCGAGTCCCTTCTAGCCTGGAAAGTTTCTTTTGAGGAATCAGCTGACAGTCTTATGGGAACTCCTTTGTAGGCAACTCTGCTTTTCTTTTGCTCTCTCTTTATCTTTAACCTTTCATTTTAATTAAGATGTGCCTTGGTGTGGTCTTCTTTGGGTCCAACTTATTTAGGGCTTTATGTGCTTCCTTGACTTGTGTGTCTATTTCCTTCATCAAATTAGAGAAGTTTCATTCATTACTTTTCAAATAAGATTTCAATTTCTTTCTCTTCCTCTTCCACTTCTGGCAACCCATGATTGGGATGTTGGTACGTTTAAAGATGTCCCAGAAGTTCCTTATTCTCCTCTCATTTTTTTAATTCATTTTTGTTCTTGCAGTTATGATTGAATGCTTTTTTCTTCCTCATGTTCCAAACCATTGATTTGAATCTCAGGTTCATCTCTCCACTGTTGGTTCCCTGTAGATTTTTATTACTTTTTTTTAAATGTTGTTCAATTACAGTTGTCTGCATTTTCTCCCCACCTCTCCACCAAACCCCAGCCAAACCATTCGCCCTCCACTGCCTCCACCCTCTTCTTGGTTATGTCCATTGTCCTTTATAGTAGTTCCATAAACCCCTCTCCCCAATGCCCCCCCACTCCCCTCTGGCTATTGTTAGATTGTTCTTATGTACAATATCTCTGGTTATATGTATTTAGTTTTTTTCTTTTGTTGATTACGTTCCAGTTAAAGGTGAGATCATATGGTATTTGTCCCTCACTGTCTGGCTTATTTCAGTTACCACGATCCCTCTACACTTCCATCCATGCTGGAGTTCCATCCATGCAAAGGGTATAAACTCCTTCTTTTCCTCTCCTGCATAGACTTCCATTCTGTAAATGTACCATAGTTTTTGGATCCACTCATTTGCTGATGGGCACTTCGGTGGTTTCCAGTACTAGGCTATTGTAAATTGTGCTTCTATGAACATTGGGGTGCTTAGGTTGTTTTGGATTGGTGTTTAGGGTTCTTACGGTATAATCCTAGCAGTGGAAGTGCTGGGTCAAAGGGCAGTTCTATTTTCAGTTTTCTGAGAATATTCCATACTGTTTTCCACAGGGGCCCCACCAGTCTGCATTCCCACCAACAGTGCACTAGGGTTCCCTTTTCTCCGCATCCTCTCCAACATTTGTTTGTGGATTTCTTTATGTTGGCTACACTAACTGGTGTGAGATGGTACCTCATTGTGGTTTTAATTTGCATCTCTCTGATGGCTAGTGATGCTGAGCATCTTTTCATATGTCTCTGAGCCCTCTGTATGTCTTCCTTGGAGAAGTGTCTGTTCAAGTCCTTTGCCCATTTTTTAATTGGGTTGTTTGTCTTCCTGGAGTGGACTCATGTGAGTTATCTTTATATATTTTGGAGATCAGGCCCTTGTCTGAGATATCATTAGCAAATATGTTTTCCCATACTGTTGGTTCTCTTTGTAATTTGGCGTTGTTTCCTTTAGCCATGCAGAAGCTTTTTATTTTCATGAGGTACCATTTGTTTATTCTTTCCTTTATGTCCCTTGCTTTAGGGAACGTGTCTGTGAGGATGTTGCTGCGTGGAATGTCTGAGATTTTCCTGCCAATGTTTTCCTCAAGGACTTTTATGGTGTTAGGACTTATATTTAAGTCTTTTATCCATCTTGAGTTTATTTTTGTGTATGCTGTAAGTTGGTGATCGAGTTTCACTTTTTTGCAAGTAGCTGTACAGATCTCCCAACACCATCTGTTCAAGAGGGAATTTTTGCTCCGTTTTATGCTCCTGCCTCCTTTTTCAAATATTAATTAATCATACAGATTTGGGTTTCTTTTTGGGCTCTCAGTTCTTTTCCATTGGTCTATGTGCCTGCTTTTTTTTATTTTCTTCATTAACAGCAGTATTTAATTTTGTGTTCCTTTTTTTAAAATTTTTTATTGTTATTCAATTAAAGTTGTGTGCCTTTTCTCCCCATCCTTCCACCCCACACCATACAAACCCTCCTCCCTCCCCCACCTCCACCCTCTCCCCTTGATTTTGTCCATGTGTCCATTATAGTAGTTCCTGTAATCCCTTCTCCTCACTGTCTCCTCCCCACTATCCCAAGCCCATTGTTAGATTGTTCTTAACTTCAATGACTCTGGTTATATTTTGTTCACTTTTTTTTTTCTATTTCTTATGTTCCAGTTAAAGGTGCGATCATATGGTATTTGTCCCTCAACTTCTGGCTTATTTCACTTAAGTTAATGCTCTCCAGTTCAATCCATGCTGTTGCAAAGGGTATAAGCTCCTTCTTACTCTCTGCTGCATAGAATTCCATCGTGTGAATATACCATGGTTTTTGGATACACTCGTTTACACTCGTTTGCTGATGGGCACTTAGGTTGCTTCCATTACTTGGCTAGTGTAAATTGTGCTGCTATGAACATTGGGGTGCACAGGTTCTTTTAGATTGCTATTTCAGGGCTCTTAGGGTATAATCCCAGCAGCGGAATTCCTGGGTCAAAGGGCAGTTCTATTTTTAGTTTTCTGAGGAAATTCCATACTGTTTTCCACAGTGGCCTCACCAGTCTCCATTCGCACCAACAGTGCACTAGGGTTCCCTTTTCTCCGCATCCTCTCCAACATTTGTTTGTGGATTTGTTTATGCTGGCCACTCTGACTGGTGTGAGATGGTACCTCACTGTGGTTTTAATTTGCATCTCTCTGATGGGTAGTGATGCTGAGCATCTTTTCATATGTCTCTGGGCCCTCTGTATGTCTTCCTTGGAGAAGTGTCTGTTCAAGTCCTTTGCCCATTTTTAATTGGGTTGTTTGTCTTCCTGGAGTGGAGTCGTGTGAGTTCTTTATATATTTTGGAGATCAGGCCCTTGTCTGAGGTATCATTGGCAAATATGTTTTCCCATACTGTTGGTCCTCTTTTTATTTTAATGCTGTTTCCTTTAGCCATGCAGAAGCTTTTTATTTTCATGAGATCTCATTTGTTTATTCTTTCCTTTATGTCCCTTGCATTAGGGGACGTTTCTTTGAGGATGTTGCTGCGTGGAATGACTGAGATTTTCCTGCCAATGTTTTCCTCAAGGACTTTTATGGTGTTACAACTTATGTTTAAGTCTTTTATCCATCTTGAGTTTATTTTCGCGTATGGCATAAGTTGGTGATCGAGTTTCATCTTTTTGCATGTCACTTTCCAGATCTCCCAACACCATCTGTTGAAGAGGCTGTTTTTGCTCCATTTTATGCACCTGCCTCCTTTGTCAAATATTAATTGACCATAAAGACTTGAGTTTATTTCTGGGTTCTCTGTTCCATTCCGTTGGTCTATGTCCCTGTTTTTATGCCAGTACCAGGCTGTTTTGATTACAGTGGCCTTGTAATACAGTTTGATATCAGGTATTCTGATCCCTCCTGCTTTGTTCTTCTTTCTCAAAATTGCTGCAGCTATTCGGGGTCATTTATGGTTCCATATAAATTTCTGAAATGTTTGTTCTGTATCTGTGAAATATGTCATGGGTACTCTAATAGGGATTGCATTGAATCTATAAATTGCTTTGGGTAGTATGGCCATTTTGATGATGTTAATTCTTCCAATCCATGAGCATGGTACATGCTTCCATTTGTTTGTGTCTTCCTTAATTTCTTTCTTCAGTGTTGTGTAGTTTTCTGAGTACAGGTCTTTTACCTCCTTGGTTAGGTTTATTCCTAGGTACTTTATTTTTCTTGTTGCTATATCAAATGGGATATTTTTCCTGATTTCTCTTTCAGCAGTTTCGTTGTTGGTGTACAGGAATGCCTTTGATTTCTGAGTATTGATTTTGTATGCAGCTGTTTTGCCAAATTCATTTATTAGGTCAGGTAGTTTTTGGGTGGAGTCTATAGGATTTTCCATTTACACTATCATATCATCTGCAAACATAGACAGTTTCATTTCCTCCTTTCCAATTTGAAAGTCTTTTCTTTCTTTTTCTTTTTGGTTTGCTGTGCTTAGGACTTCCAATACTATGTTCAATAGGAGTGGTGAGAGGGCATCCTTGTCTTGTTCCTGATCATAGTGCGAAAGCTCTAAGTTTTTGTCCTTGGAGTTTGATGTTGGCTCTAGGTCTCTCATATATGGCCTTTATTATGTTGAGGAATGCTCCCTGTATTCCCTCTTTGCTGAGTGTTTTTATCAGAAATGGGTGCTGTATCTTATCAAATGCTTTTTCCGCATCTATTGATATGATCAAGTGATTTTTGTGTTTGCTGTTGTTGATGTGATGTATTATGTTTATTGATTTGAGAATATTGTACCATCCTTGCATCCCTGGGATGAATCCCACGTTGTCATGGTATATGATCTTTTTAATGTATTACTGGATGCGGTTTGCCAGTATTTTGTTGAGGATTTTAGCTTGTATGTTCATCAGCGATATTGGCCTGAAGTTTTCTTTCTTTGTTGTGTCTTTATCTGGTTTTGGGATTAGGATGATGTTGGCTTCATAAAACGAGTTTGGGAGTTTTCCACCTTCCTGAATTTTTTTTGAATACTCCTGGGGGACAGAGGTTAGCTCTCCCTTAAATGATCTGTAGAATTCTCCTGTGAAACCATCTGGACCAGGGCTTTTGTGTGTTGGAAGGTTTTTTATTTCTCTTTCAATTTCATGAGGTGTTGCTCTGTTCAGGCTTTCTGCTTCTTATTCTTTGAGTTTTGGAAGGTTATATTTTTCTAGAAATTTGTCTATTTCATCTAGGTTTTCACATTTCTTAGCATATAGTTTTTCATATAATTTCTTACAATACTTTGTATTTCGGTGGCATCCGTTGTAGTCTCTCCTCTTTCATTTTTGATTGAGTTTATTTGGGTCCTCTCTCTTTTTTTCTTGATGAGCCTGCTTAAGGGCTTGTTGATTTTGTTTATGTTTTCAAAGAACCAGCTCCTGGATTCATTGATCTTTACAATTTTGCTTTTAGTCTCTGTGTCATTTAATTCTTCTTTGATCATGGTTATTTCCTTCCTTCTACTTGCTCTGGGTTGCCTTTGTTGTTGTTCCTTGAGTTCTTGTAGGTGTACGGTTAGGTTGCATATTTGAAATGTTTCTATCTTTTTTAGATAGGCATGTAAGTCTATGAACTTCCCTCTGAGGCCTGCCTTTGCTGTGTCCCTTAGGTTTTGGATTGTTGTGAGTTAATTTTCATTTGTTTTCAGAAACTTTCTGATTTTTTCCCTAATCTCATTCTTCACCCATTCATTGTTTAATAGCATGCTATTCAATCTCCATGTTTTTTTAGTGTTTTGGGGTTTTTTCCTTGAGATTTGTTTCTAGTTTCAATCCCTTACAGTCAGAGAAAATGCTTGATATGATTTCAATATTCTTGAACTTGTTGAGGCTTGCTTTGTGTCCTATCATGTGGTCTATCTTTGAAAATCTTCCATGTGCACTTAAGAACAATGTGTATTTTGCTTCTTTGGGATGAAAGTTTCTCTATATATATATCAGTTAACTTCATTTCCTCTAGGGCGTTGTTCAATGTCACAATATCTTTTTTGATATTTTGTTTAGAACATCTGTCCATCTTTGATAGTGGGGTGTTGAAATCCCCTACTATAATTGTATTGCTGTCAATATCTTTCTTGAAGTCCTCCAAGATTTTCTTTATGTATTTGGGTGCTCCTATGTTGGGAGCATATATATTTACAATGATTAAGTCTTCTTGGTTGTTTCCTCCTTTGAGTATTATGAATTGACCTTTTGGGTCTCTCTTTTTTGCCCTTTTTGGAAGTCTATTTGTCTGATGCGAGTATTGCTACCCCTGCTTTTTTTTTTCCTGTCAATTTGCTTGGAAAATTTGTTTCCAGCCCTTCACTTTCAGTGTGTGTAGGTCTTCTGTCCTGAGGTGGGTCTCTTGTAGGCAGCATATGTTTGGATCATGCTTTCTTATCCATTCAGGTAATCTATGTCTTTTGATTGGAGAATTTATTCCATTTACACTTAAGTTTATTATTGATAGGTACTTATTCATATCCAATTTTTTGTACCTGTGTTCCTGTTTCTCTCTCTCTCTCTCTTTTCCTTCCTTTCCTTAAAGCAGTTCCTTTAGCCTCTCTTGCAGAGCTGGTTTGGTGCAGGTGTATTCTTTTAGACTTCTTTTGTCTGGGAAAGTCCTTTTCTGGCCTTCTATCTTGATTGAGAGCCTTGCTGGGTAAAGTTGTCTTGGTTGCAGGCTCTGGTTCTTATTACTTGGAATATTTTTTGCCATTCTCTTCTGGTTTGGGGCGTTTCCATTGAGAAGTCAGTTGCTAACCTTATTGGGGCTCCCTTGTATGTTACTTCCTCTTTCTCCCTTGCTGCCTTTCAGAATCTTTCTTTGTCTTGGAATTTTGCCATTTTAATTATGATGTGTCTTGCAGTGGGCCTCTTTGGATTCCTCTTGCTTAGGACTCTATGTGTTTCCTGGATTTGTGTGACTTTTTCTCTCATCACATTAGGGAAATTTTCCATCATTACTTTTTCAAACTAGTTTTCTATCCCTTGGTCTTCTTCTTGTCCTTCTGATATGCCTATTATATGGATATTACTATATTTCATGTTGTCCTGCATTTCCCTGAACACCTCTTCATTCTTTCTGAACCTCTTTTCCTTTTCTTGCTCTTTCTGGGTGTTTTTTTCTACTGTGTCCTCCAGCTCACTGATCTGATCCTCTGCTTCATCAAGTCTGCTTTTCATTACTTCTACTGTGTTCTTCAGTTCAGAAATTGTATTCTTCATTTCCTCTTGTCCTTTGTTGATTATTTCTATTTCCTTTTTCATGTTGATATAATTTGCAGTGAGTTCATTGTAGTTTCCCTGTAGTTTTTGGTAATTCTGTGTGAGCTCATTAAGCTTCCTTATAACCAATTCTTTGAGCTCAATATCTGAGAGTTGACTTGCCTCTTTTTTTATTTAGCATTGTTTCTGAGACTTCCTCTTTTCCTGTCATTTAGGATTGTTTCTTTGTCTTCCCATTGTTTGTGAGACTCTTCCTATTATCCTCTTCTTCTTAAGTTGCTGTTCTGACCTCTTGGGTTTATGTTATAAACTTCTGTGGTAGAATACCTGTGAGATTCAGTGGTACAGTCTCTTTGATCTCCCGATATTAGTGACCTTGAGTTGTGGTTTATTTTGGCTCTATATATGTCTTTGGTTTTTCGTTCTTGTTGCGTCTTTCTTTGGTGAGTCTTTCCCACCAGCTGGTTATCTAAGGGTCAATCTGTCACCCACCTCTTTTTTTGTGTTGTGCAGGTGTGGGCAGGTTGTGTTGGAGCTGGTTCTTCCATGTGTACAAGGTTGTGAGGCTTTTTTCTTGCTCTTGTTCAGTTGTTTGTTCTTAGTAATTTTTTCACTATTTAGTTGTATTTTCAGATAGGTCCTGGGTTGAGTTAGTGTGACTTCCACTCTGTCCTTCACCTTCTTCTGTTCTTAGCAGTTGGTGTTTCCCTTGTTGGTGGGTTTCCTCTTCCAGGAGGTATCCTGGTGTTCATGGCTTCTACCTACTCTTTTTTATGGTAGGTTGTAGGGGGAAGACGAAATGGTTTAAGAGAGCATGAATGTATTATTTGATATTTAAAGTACCAGCCCTTAGAGAAAAGATAGGAGATCTTTTAGATATATATAGTGTTAACCGTGATAATTCACCTACCTAGCCACTTATTAGAAATGGTAGAAAGAAGATAAGACTCTTGTTGAAGGGGGGTAAGGATTGTGAGTTGGATCTAGAAAGCTGTGAGCTTGTGGAAGGTTGGACTATGAGGTAAAGTGAGAGTAAAGGGTAGAAAATAGGTGTAATGTGTGAGAGAATAGAGTTAACCACACCAGTAATAAAGTTCAGGAAACAGTGATGTGGGCTGTGATTTGGAAGGGGTTCTGTGCAGTATTTACAGATGTATGGAACAGCTATTATTTACAGTGGTAATGGAACAACAATCATATGACAGAATCTATGTGATCTGGATAACTAGAATAGGGAGTGTAGGTCCTAGAGTAGTGTCTTAATGGAACACAAGTGAAGTGAAAGACAGTTAATTAACAATACACCATGAAAGAGAGAAAAGGGGCAACCAGTCAAACAATGCAAATTTACCAGTCAAGCAAAGACTATACAGAAAGAAGAGAGATACAAAAATACTAATAAAATGAGTGATGTAATAATAATGACAAAATAATAATACAAATATACAATATCTTGCAAGTTCTCTGGAGTAGCAAAGTGAAATTTGTTTCACTGTCTCCGCTGTTGGGATGCCCCCTCTTTGGTTCCAACTTTCATCTTTTCAGAGTTCCAGCTTTTATTGTGTCTCTTGTGGGGATTAAAAAAAAAAAAAGACGGAAGGAAGAAGAGATATAAAGGGAGAGGAAGAAGGAGTAGAACAAGAAAGAAGGAAAGAGAGGAAGAAGGTTTTAAAAGAAAGAAGAAATAATAAAACAATAATAATAAAGAATTACTTTAAGAAAATTAAAAAAAAAAAACAAACCCAAGCCTGATGGCTTCAAACTGGCTGAGCTAGTTTTGTTGGTCTTTTTGGCTGCAGCCAACTCAGGTGGCCTAGCCCAGGTCTTCTCAGTCTTGACCAGCACTAGGGCAGCCTCCAGTCCAGCTCTCTAGGGGCCCCGGGACTCACAGGTTCAGGCACTCACCCTCCTCTGGGCTATGGGTGTGCGTGCTTGGCCTTCCTTGATTCACACTCTCCCTGGTGCCTGTGGTCTCAGGTCTCTCTGGGTTGCACTCTCCTCCCAGTACTTCGGATTTGGGCTCGATACCCCCCACACCTCTGATGGACAGGTGGCCAGGTGGAGAGGAGACTGGAGCTATTGCTGCAGGGGAATTCCCCAAAGTGTCCCTGAGGTTCTTTTTCTTTTTGGGAAAATCCTCCTGCTTATTCTTGCCACTCCCTCTGTACAAGGAAGGGTCTGTCCTCTCACACAGCCCACCTCTCCCGCTAGACCAGGACTGTCCAGGTCAGGGCCCCACACAGCCCAACTCTCAACTCTCCCAGCTGGCACTCTCAGGCTCCGTGTGTTTACCACTTCGTCTTTATTCCCTTCCCTGTGACTTCAAGCAACCAGGTCTCTCTCGGTGCTGCTCAAGCCTTATTTGGCAGGGATGTAGCCATCATATCAGCTCTCTCCCAGGAGTCCTGTGGCAGGCCTGGCAGGTGCCAGCCTGGGGCTGCAGTTGCCCTGGTCCCTGTGCTGGTCCCAGGGACCTTTTTGTCCTGAATCAATCCCCTTACAGTCTGTTTTTTCAGTTTCAGGAGACTTTTTGGTCTCCTATCTTCATAAACGCTGGGGTACTGTTCTGTTGGCTATTCGCTTTGTTCCTCAGTAGATCAGGTAGATGTTTCACCCCTGTGCAGGGGAAAGTGGACTCTGCTCCCACCTATCTCACCTCCATCTTTCCCATCTGATTTTTCTTTTTTTTTTGAATTTTAATTTTTTATTGTTATTCAATTAGAGTTGTATGCCTTTTCTCCCCATCCCACCACCCCACCCCAGCTGAACCCCCCTCCCTTGCCCACCTCCACCCTCCCCCTTGGTTTTGTCCATGTGTCCTTTATAGTAGTTCCTGTAATCCCCTCTCCTCACTGCCCCCCCCCTCTCCCCCCTGACCATTGTTACATTGTTTTTAACTTCAATGTCTCTGGTTATATTTCTTTTTATTTTTATTTTTATTTTTATTCAATTACAGTTGTATGCCTTTTCTCCCCATCCCTCCACCCCAACCCAGCTGAACCCACCTCCCTCCCCCACCTCCACCCTCCCCCTTGGTTTTGTCCATGTATCCTTTATAGTAGTTCCTGTAATCCCCTCTTCCCACTGTCCCCCCCCCCCCCCCCCCCCGGCTATTGTTAGATTGTTCTTAACTTCAATGTCTATGGTTATATTTTGTTTGCTTTTTTATTCTATTGATTATGTTCCAGTTAAAGATGAGATCATATGGTATTTGTCCCTCACTGTCTGGCTTATTTAACTGAGCATAATGCTCTCCAGTTCCATCCATGCTGTTGCAAAGGGTAGGAACTCCTTCTTTCTCCCCACTGCATAGAATTCCATTGTGTAAGTATACCATAGTTTTTTGATCCACTCATTTGCTGATGGGCACTTAGGTTGCTTCCATTACTTGGCTATTGTAAATTGTGCTGCTATGAACATTGGGTTGCACAGGTTCTTTTGGATTGGTCTTTCAGAGTTCTTAGGGTATAATCCCAGCAGCGGAATTGCTGGGTCAAAGGGCAGTTCCATTTTTAGTTTTTTGAGGAAATTCCATACTGTTTTCCACAGTGGCCTCACCAGTCTGCATTCCCACCAACAGTGCACTAGGGTTCCCTTTTCTCCGCATCCTCTCCAACATTTGTTTGTGGATTTGTTTATGTTGGCCACTCTGACTTTCTTTATTTCACTTAATGCAACCTTCATTTCTGCCTGGGTCTTTTTTGCAATACTCAATTATTTCTTTGAGGATCCTGATAATCAATGTTTTGATCTCTGCATTTGATAAGTTGCTTATCTCCATTTCATTTAGTTCTTTTCCTGGAGTTTTTTTCTGTTCTTTCATTCGGACCATATTTCTTTGTCTCTTCAATTTGGCAGCTTCTTTGTGTTTGTTTCTGTGTATTAGGTAGAGCTGCTTTGACTCGCTGCCTTAGTAGTGTAGCCTATTGTAGAAAAGACACATGTAAATTATGTGGGGCAGAGCCTCAGGTACTCGCCAGGGGGAGCAACCCACTTCACCACTTTGTGGCTCTGTGTGGGGGAGGGCTCAGAGAGGGACAATACCGCTGCCTAACCTCTGGAGATGAAGCTGTCTTCTGGCACTCCCCACTTGTCAGTCACTTCCCTTTCTCCCCTTCACTATGTATACTACTGTGCCCTTTCAGCTGTTGCCCTGCTGCTGAATCCCAGGGTGGGACGGGGGTGGTTCTGCATGAGTCCTGAATCCATTGCAGGCCCTTTAAGAGAAATATCTTGAGAATCCCAGAATTTTTCCACCCCAACCCCCACCGGTTCTTGCAGCCAGAAGTTATGGAAATGTATCTTTCTGATGCTGGAATCATGGACTGTATGGTCTGGTTTAGGGCTGGAATCTCTCACTCCAGAGGTAGCCCTCCTCATTTTTATCCACCACACGTGAATGTGGAACAATTGGTTCCACTTCCTTACCGTGACTCTCCGTGCCTCTACATCTCTGCCTCTCCTACTCATCTGGATAAATGTGGCTTCTTTAAATCATTGGTTGTTGGTCTTCCATAAGTTCTATTTTCTGATGAATATTGGTGTTATTTGTTTTGTAGCCTAGTTGAAATTTTTGCCATACTTGTATACTGAGGTGAGCATGTTTACCTACACCTCCATATTGGCTGAAATTCCTGTACCACAATTTTTTATCCATTCATCTACTGATGGCCACTCAGGCTGTTTCCAAATCTTGACTATTGTATATAACACTGCTATGAACATTGGGGTGCATATATTCTTTTGAACACGTGTTTTGAGATTCTTAGGATATATTCCCAGAAGTGAAATTGTTGGATCGAAAGACAGTTCCATTTTGAATTT
Organism: Desmodus rotundus; assembly: GCF_022682495.2. Taxonomy (NCBI): domain Eukaryota; kingdom Metazoa; phylum Chordata; class Mammalia; order Chiroptera; family Phyllostomidae; genus Desmodus; species Desmodus rotundus. Next base: position 93,689,010 of record NC_071387.1, read on the forward strand.
TTAGAGGAAACTCCTTACTGTTTTCCATGGTGACTGCACCATTCTGCATTCCCACCAACAGTGCACTAGGGTTGCCTTTTCTCCACAACCTTGCCAGCACTTGCTGTTTGTTGATTTATTAGTAATAGCCATTTTGGCAAGTGTAAGGTGATATCTCATTGTGGTTTTAATTTGCATCTCTCTGTTGGCTAATGAAGTTGAGCATGTTTTCATATGTCTATGGGCCATCTATATGTTCTCCTAGGAGAGGTGTATATTCAGATCTTTTGCCCAATTTTAACTGGACTCTTTGTACTACTAGACCTAATAAGTGAATTTAGCAAAGTAATGGGATACAAAACCAATACTCAGAAATCAATGGCATTTTTATATACCAATAATGAACTATCAGAAAGAGAAAATAAGAAAACAATCCCATTTACTAAATTGCAGAAACAACAAAAAATAAGGTACTTAGGAATAAAATTAACCAAAGAGGTAAAAGACCTGTACTCGAAAATCTATAGAACACTGAAAAAAGAAATTGAGGAAGATACAAAGCATATATTGTGTTCATGGATTGGGAGAATTAACATCATTAAAATATCCATACTACCCAAAGCAATCTATACATTTAATGCAATCCCTATTAAAATACCATTGGCATATTTCACAGATCTACAGATAATACTCCAAAAATTGATATGGAACCAAAAAAGATCCCAAATACCCTCAGCAGTCTTGAGAAAGAAGAAAAAAAGTTGGAGGGATCACACTATCTGATATCAAACTATGCTATAAGGCCACTGTAATCAAACAGTCTTGTAATGGCATAAGAACAGATACATAGATGAATGGAGAGCCCAGAAATAAATCCATGTCTTTACAGTCAATTGATATTTGACAAAGGAGGCAAGAACATACAATGGAATAAAGAATTGGATTGGTACATGTAAAAAATGAAACTAGACCACCAACTTACACCAGGATGAACTCAAAATGGATAAAAGACAAATATAAGTCATGATACCATGAAATCCTAGAGGAAAACATAGTCAGTAAAATTTCAGATATCTTGTGTAGCAATATTTTTGTCAATGTATCTCCTAGGGTAAGGGAAACAAACAAATAAACAAATGGGACTACATCAAATTAAAAATCTCCTGCACAGCTAAAAAATAAAAAAAATCATCAGAATGAAAATGGAGCCCACTATTTGGGAGAACATATTTGCCAACAATACATTGGACAAGTTTTTAATCTCCAAAATATGTAAAGAAAGCATGACTAACACCAGGAAGAAATGTCTGTACTTTTCAGTTCAATCTGATTTTTCCCATTAATACACTCCTCTTTAAAACTTTGTTGGTTTTAAAATTTTGTTGAGGTTCACACTAGTGGACAAAAAACACACTCATATATTGGTACAGGTAAGATGTCTCTCTAGTTTAGGGTGTAATCAAGATCTTGTAGCACAACACTTACAACATTTTTTGAAGTCCTTTGTCCAATGACAGGATCTGGGAGATTCCTCTCTACATTTTTCTGAAGCCTTAACAAAGGTTGTTACAGCTAATACCTTTTTCTTGATCTTTACCTGAGACTATGTTTGAGTGGCAATACACTAGATTTAATCTTTGCCTGAAGTTTTTATTTACTCTGAGACTCTTTTACACCATAGAGAGCTGAAAAATAGGAACAATTTTAGTTTCCAAACCTATAAGTTGAGAATATTTTCTCTAATTTCTGCTTAAATATTGAACATTTCCTTCTTTAGAATTTTCCCCCAAATATTTTATCATAGGAAGCTAAAAAGAAGCCATTTGGTATTTTATTCTGGAAGCCTCCTAATCAGACCAATAAATTTATTAAGTACACTTTTTATTTTTCACCTTACTTTAGGTAAAGCATTGCCAAATGTGTCATTACATAACATGGGTCTCCTTTTTTCAAAACCCCAATAATAATTTTCTCACCGCTTTTCCATCCTCTATTAAGTGTCTTCCCTGTTCTTCAGCCTATACTAACTCTCAGCTCAAAGCTGGTACCACATGATTGAGGTTTTTGTTACACAGGACAAATCTTCTGGTACTAATTTCTATTTTGGTTATTTCTTGCAATGTAAAATCCACCCCAAATTTTATGCCTTAAAACAGTAATAATTTATTACTTTCATGATGTTGTGAGTGTTCAGGTGTTATTTCTGGTTCACATGGTGTCAGCTGAGGTTCTGGGAAAGCAGGAGGAACGTCCAAAATGACCTCCCTCACATGGCTGACGATGGTGTTGGATGCCATCTGAGAATGTATCCTTGGGCTTTGGTTTTCCTCCTTTCAGGCCTCCTTGTGGCTGATTTAGCTTCCTCAAAATATAAAGCTATGTTGTAAGATATGTTGTAAGAGATAAAGATGAAAACTGGACTTTGAAGACTGGTCTTAAAATTACACACAGCTCTTTTGGATTGGTGTTTCAAAAGAGCTGTGTGTAATTTTAAGACCAGTTTTCAAAGTACAGTTTCCATCTTTATCTCTTACAACATCTTACAACATAGCTTTATATTGTGAGAGGGGATTACAGGAACTACTATAAAGGACACATGGACAAAATCAAGGGGGAGGGTGGAGGTGGGGGGGAGGTGGGTTCAGCTGGGGTGGGGTGGAGGGATGGGGAGAAAAGGCATACAATTGTTATTGAATAACAATAAAATTTTTGTAAAAAGATACGATAAGTGAAATCAAAAAAAAATTACACACAGCTCTCTTCTACCACATTCTATTGGTCAAAGCAGGATACAGGGAAAACCGAGATTTAAGGTTTTCCTCTTTATGGAGGAGTGGTGAGATGCCACTGCAGAAGGGCACATGGATGAGACCTTGCTGTGGCCATCTGTGGAAACACAGTCTGCCTCATTCATGTAGCACTTGCCTCCACCCCACCCCAGGCTCTGTTCTGAGCACTCCATGTAATAATAAGCCATTTGTCCCCCAAACCCTGTGAGACAGATTAATGTTGTTATCTTCATCATACAGTTGAGGACATGGAGGCACAGAGAAGATAAATGATGTGCTGAAACTTCAAACTTAGTAAATTGCACAGGTAGGGATTGAACTCAGTCAAATCTTGTGTCTGAGCCTGTGAACTTAACCTCTACAGTCTTCATATCAGTATTCTTGGGCTGTCATAGCAAAGTAACACACACTGGGTGACTTAAAAGACAGGAATGTATTTCCTCACAGTTCTTTTCTTTATTCTTTTTTTTAAAATATATTTTATTTTCTGCATTTCCTCACCTTCCCTCCACCCAGACAATTGTAACTGAATAAAAATAAATAAATAAATTGAAAAAATAAAAAAATATATTTTTTATTGATTATGCTATTACAGTTGTCCTATTTCCCCCCTTTATCCCCATCACCTTGCACACCCACCCCCACCCACATTCCCCCAAGTTAGTTCATGTCCATGGGTGATACATATAAGTTATTTGGCTTCTACATTTCCCATACTATTCTTTTCTTTTTAAATTTTACTGTTATTCAATTACAGTTGTATGCCTTTTCTCCCCATCTCTCCACCCCACCCCAGCCGAACACACCTCCCTCCCCCACCTCCACCATCCCCCTTGGTTTTGTCCATGTGTCCTTTATAGTAGTTCCTGAAAACCCTTCTCCCCATTATCCCTTCCTCCCCCTTCTGGACATTGTTAGATTGTTCTTAACTTCAATGTCTCTGGTCATATTTTGTTTGCTTTTTTCTTTTGTTGATTAGGTTCCAGGTAAGGTGAGATCATATGGTATTTGTCCTTTACTGCCTGGCTTATTTCACTTAGCATAATGCTTTCCAGTTCCATCCACGCTGTTGCAAAGGGTATAAGCTCCTTCTTTCTCCCCACTGCATAGAATTCCATTGTGTAAATATACCATAGTTTTTGGATACACTCGTTTGCTGATGGGCACTTAGGTTGCTTCCATTACTTGGCTATTGTAAATTGTGCTGCTATGAACATTGTGCACAGGTTCTTTTGGATTAGTGTTTCAGGGTTCTTAGGGTATAATCCCAGCAGCGGAATTGCTGGGTCAAAGGGCAGTTCTATTTTTAGTTTTCTGAGGAAATTCCATACTGTTTTCCACAGGGGCCTCACCAGTCTGCATTCCCACCAACAGTGTACTAGGATTCCCTTTTCTCCGTGTCCTCTCCAACATTTGTTTGTTGATTTCTTTTTATTGGCCACTCTGACTGGTGTGAGATGGTACCTCATTGTGGTTTTAATTTGCATCTCTCTGATGGCTAGTGATGCTGAGCATCTTTTCATATGTCTCTGGGCCATCTACATGTCTTCTTTGGAGAAATGTCTGTTCAAGTCCTTTGCCCATTTTTTAATTGGGTTGTTTGTCTTCCTGGAGTGGAGTCGTGTTAGTTCTTTATATATTTTGGAGATCAGGCCCTTGGCTGAGGTATCATTTGCAAATATGTTTTCCCATACTGTTGGTTCTCTTTGTATTTTAGTGCTGTTCTCTTTAGCCATGCAGAAGCTTTTTATTTTGATGAGGTCCCATTTGTTTATTCTTTCCTTTATGTCCCTTGCTTTAGGGGACATGTCTGTGAGGATGTTGCTGTACGGAATGTCTGAGATTTTCCTGCCAATGTTTTCCTCAAGGACTTTTATGGTGTTACGACTTATATTTAACTCTTTTACCCACCTTGAGTTTATTTTTGTGTATGGTGTAAGTTGGTGATCATGTTTCAATTTTTTGCAAGCAGCTTTCCAGATCTCCCAACACCATTTGTTAAAGAGGCTATTTTTGCTCCATTTTATGCTCCTCCCTCCTTTGTCAAATATTAATTGACCATAGAGACCTTGGGTTTCTTTCTGGGCTCTCTGTTCTGTTCCATTGGTCAATGTGCTCATTTTTATGCCAGTACCAGTATGTTTTGGTTACACCGGCATTGTAGTACAGTTTGATATCAGGTATTGTGATCCCTCCTGCTTTGTTCTTATTTCTCAAAATTGCTGCTGCTATTCGAGGTCGTTTATGGTTCCACATAAATATCTGAAATGTTTGTTCTATATCTGTGAAATATGTCATTGGTACTTTAATAAGGATTGCATTGAATCTAGAAATCACTTTGGGTAGTATGGCCATTTTGATGATGTTAATTCTTCCAATCCATGAGCATGGTACATGCTTCCATTTGTTTGTGTCTTCCTTAATTTCTTTCTTCAGTGTTGTGTGGTTTTCTGAGTCCAGGTCTTTTACCTCCTTGGTTAGGTTTATTCCTAGGTCTTTTATTTTTCTTGTTGCTATAACAAATGGGATTTTTTCCTGATTTCTGTTTCTGATGTTTAGTTCACTTTTCATAGCCTTCACTCTTTCTTCAATTTTGCAACCATACTCAACCGATTCTATGAGCATTCTGATTGCCAGTGTTTTGAACTGTGCATCTGATAGGTTGGCTATCTCTTCATCACTTAGTTGTATTTTTTCTGGAGCTTTGATCTGTTCTTTCATTTGGGCCAAATTTTTTGTCTTATAGTGCCTGTTACATAGTAAGGGATGGAGCCTTAGGTATTCACCAACAACCCACATCACTGCATTGTAGTGCTGTATGTGGGGAAGGGGTCCAAAAGGGAACATGCCATTTGTTCAGCTCTCTGCCAGCTTTCAGTCACTTCTGCCACTGCCCACAAGGAAATTGGGCCCTCCTGATACTGATTCTCGGGTGGATGGTTTTGTTTATGTTCTAGGACTCTGCGGGCCTCTCCAATGAACTCTTCTGTAAGGCTGGGAGTTTCTCCCACCACCTCTATCCCCACAGATTTTTTCAGTCAGAGGTTTTGAGGTCTTCTTTTTCTGTGCTGGAACTCTGGGTTGTGCAATCTGTCTTGTCCCCCAGTTGTTCCTCCTGATTTATTTGCACACAAATGTGGGATTGCCCACTCTGCCAGCTGCCACCTCACCTGGTCCCCTGGTCTGCCAGGTTCTGCCCATCCCTGTCATCCAGCTGCTGCCTTGCTGTGGGTACCCTCCACCTGGCTGCCTGTTTCCGCCCCTCCTACCGGTCTGGATGAATGTTTCCTCTTTAACTCCTTGGTTGTCAGACTTCCATACGGATTGATTTTCTGGCGGTTCTGGTTGTTTTTGTTTTTAAAATTGTTGTCCTTCTTTTGGTTGTGTGAGGAGGCACAACGTATCTACCTATTCTTCCATCTTGGCCAGAAGTCTATTTTTTCACAGTTCTGAAGCCTTGGAAGTCCAAGATCAAGGTGCCAGCTGATTTGGTTTCTAAAAAGATCTCTCTTCCTCCCTTGGTGACAGCTGCTTTTTCACAGTGTTCTCACATGGTGGAGAGAGAGTGAGCTCTCTGGTGTTTCTTTTTATCATATCAGGTCACCAGTCCTATGGAATCAAAGTCCCATTCTTATGACTTCATTTAACCTTAATTGCTTCCATAAAGACCCTGCTGAGTTAACAATGCCTATTTCCAAATACAGTCACACTGGGGATAGAGCTTCAACATATAAATGCTGAGGGTACACAGTTGAGTCCATATTACTTTCTTCCTATCCCCTCCTTAAATGGTCAACCCTAGTAAGAAAGCACCACAGAAAGTATACCATACTTTTTTAATTGACTTTTATAGAGAGAGAGAAAAGGGGAGAAATAGAGAAAAAAAATATCAACTTTGCTGTTTCACTTGTTTACGCATTCATTGGTTGCTTCTTGTATGTGCTGTGACCAAGGATTGAACCCATAACTTTGACATAGCAGGACAATGTTTTAACCAATTGACCTATCCAACTAGGGCTAGGAAAACATACTTCTAATAACACTGTATTCATTTACTCATTTACTATTCATAAAGTATTTATTGAAAGTCTGTTAAGTGTCAGGTACTGTTTTAGTCATTGATAAATAAATCAGAAATTATTATTGCTTCTGAGCAACTTATAGTACATATTAGAAAATAGCTATTATGAATATTAAATAATTGTTATTACAATGTTATTGTGTACTTTGAAGAACCAAAAAAATACACAACTATGTGAGCTTTAAGTAATAGAGTGATTTGGGATTTTGTCCAGGGTCCAAGAAACTTAAATATCTAACATTTAAAATAACGATTTAAAAGATTGTACAAATGCCATGCCCTTTTCCCTAAGCAAATGCCTCCCTCAAAAACATCCAATTCTTTTACTTCCCCGGACACAGGAGCAATCACATGCCTGTCCAGGATGAGTCTCCCTGGCAGCTGGCAGAGGTAAATGTGCCCTCCCTCTTGGCCAAGGACAGGGTGTCCACTAGCTCTTGGCAGCCTCACGAGTGTCATGAGTCTTTATCCATTTCTTTCATGACTTAAGTCTCAATTTCTTTTTGATTGTCCCAAGTTCTGACTGTGCTGACAGGTAGATTGAATTAAGTTTGAGGATCTTCAGAAGTCTTGCCTGGGGAAATGGCATTTATGAAAGGGATGAGAAATTTCATGAATTTTCTGGGCATCCAGGTGAAAGTGCCATGTCCCTTGTTTCTGACGTCCATTTTGGTAAACATGGGGCAGTAGAGGTGATTGTAGTGTAGGTTCTGCTGTCAGAGGCTTGAATTGAATCCTCACCCTAAACACAGTAGCAGTATGATAGTAAATAAATTACTCAGTTTCCCTGGACTTGGTTTCATCTTATGTAAAGTAGGAAACAAGTGACACCACTGAGAATTATTGTGAAGATCAATTAGGATGGCATTGAACACAGTGCTTGGCACAAAGGCAGAGCTCAGTTTTGCCAGCTTATTACTATTCACAATCTTGTCTGGGTCAAAAGAAGGGGAGGATTTGGGGGAGAGAAACAAACCTTCATTTACCTACTCTGATAGACATTGTTAACTCAGCAATCCTGGTTTGCCCAAACCTTGCACATTCCAAAGGTCTTCAGGACTGGCCTTTGACCAGCTCCAGAGAGATAACCTGTGAATATTGATGGAGTATACTGCCTAGTGAGAGTGTCTTTATATATCTGAGACTTTGAGCTGTGCCAGTTAATTTATGCTAACAATGTGATTTATGGCCAAAAAAATCGTTTTTGTATTCCTGATGCTTTAGGGCATGTTGTATCAATATGGCATTCAGGTGGTCAGAAGACCTCAATGCCTTTGTGACTAACCTCTAAAAGTTCCTGGAAACCAAGGCTCAGGTGAGCCTCCCTGATTGGAGATAGTTCACACATGTCACATATCATTGCTGTGAGAATTAAGTGCTCTCTATGTGATTCCACTGGGAAAGGGCAGCTGGAAGGGCTTTGCCCCATGTGTCAATTTCTTTTGCTGATTTTAATATGTATCTTTTAACTATAGTAAACCATAACTAAGTATAACAGCTTTTTGAATTCTTGAGAATCTTGAAACCTGAGGGTGGTCTAGGGACCTCCAACACAGGTATTGGGCTAGGTGCCTTGTTCATGGTGTCTCCTTTAATTTAATCTTCAATACAATAAGTGATGAAACTGATATACTCAGAGGTTATCATCCAAGATGAAGCAGCAGGGTAGGCTTGTACACATAGTATGTGTTACACCAGAGTTTGAACCCAGGACTGCCTGGTTTCAGAGAAATGAGTCTAACTGGGCAGGCAATTTCCAAGTGGACCAAGTACATACATGGGAGAATTGCACTGTGTCCAGGCACTACTTACACCACTTATTCTGGTCTGATTGTGTTTCTCTCTGTGAGAAGGAGATACTGGATGTAGGAGGGGAGAAGACAGAAGTGAACAGAGTATCATAACAAGATAACATTCTTCCTACTCAGTCACAACCCAGTGCATTGTCTGTAAATTTCTTCAGGGAACTATAGAAGGGGCCCATCAAGAAGCAGGTGTCTCCTATAGGCCAGCATAGCTAGAAATAAGAAATCAAAATACACTGAGTCTCAAGGAATTCCTTGCTGAGTTTTTCATATTTTTATTTAAATTATTTATTTTGAGGAACAAAGCATATCTATGGGCACTGATATTAAAGATCTCTGAGATATAATGTTAGAAGAAAAGAGGGAGGTGAAGAAAGATGTACAGTACTGTTATTTGTGTGAAACATGGCAACTATACATACATAAATATATGCTATAAATATATCCTGTATATATGCTATATATATCCTATAAATATATGCTTAGTAATGATTACAATTTACAGTATATGTAAGATGACATATATATATTATCTCTATATATATGTATGACATATATATTATCTCTGTATGTCTATGTCCATTTCTCTGTACCTATGTATCTATAAATCTGTTGCATATACAAGAGGAGAGATCCCCCCAAAATGGAGTTATCTTCTGAAGGGCAGGTCCCTTGTAGTACAGGCTACCGCTGCTAGGTGAGTGTTCTAAGAACCCATCTGTATCAGTGTACCCGCTGGCATTGTTGTGAGACGGTGCGTTCAGCTTCAGTGAAGTTTTTTGGACTCTTTCCATTTGTTTGCCCATTTCCTGATGGGTGATTTACAAGTGCACCTACCCATACTGCACTGACTGTTCAGCAGTTTTTGACCAAAAAGAGCATGACCCATGTGCCCCACCCTTCCTATTCACTGATCTCACCCCGAGAGACTTTTTTGTTCCCCTGGATGGATGAAAAAAGTCCTCAAAGGGAAGCATTTTGCTGATGTGGAAGAGATGAAACAAAAAAAAAGCTGAAGCACTAAAACGTATCAAAATCAACAAATTCAAAAACTGGAGCTCTGGGAAAAAAAGTCTTGGTAGGTGTATTGCATCAAATGGAGAGTACTTTGAAGGTGACTGAAGTTTAAACATGTAAGAATAAATACACAATTTTTTAATAAATAAATTTAATTTGGGGGTCCCCCCTCATATGCTTGTATCTATCATTGTGAACAGAGGGTCATAGGGGCCCATCAACCTCAATAGAAATCCCCAGTTTGAAAAATGAAACTTTATTTAGTGCATCCAGCTCAACAGTACTACAGTAAGGCTATGAAAACAGCACAGCTATGAGACAGTCCTGGGGCTAGGCCCCTCTTCAGTAGGCAGCTCTGCCCTGCTTCATGACCATCTGCTCAGCTTTGTCTGGTCTGCTCCACTCTTCTCAGTCAAGACGGCTTCTGCTCTGGTGGGGCAAATGCAGCCTTCAGTCTTTGGCAGAAAATGTGCTCTTAGACATAGAGTTGAGCTGGATTTTACAGATGAAAGTCCTCTCTCCTGGCCCCTCCCTGATTGGTCAGAATAGAACTGCTCTGATTGGATAAGGAAAGCCTCAATCTTTTTGGTTGAAATAGGATTCCAGGGAAGTTTTATAATGCAGGCAGGCAGTTCAATGCAGAGGCAGGCAGGATAGCACAGAAGCTTCTGGGTGAAGTGCAGTTTGTGTGAAAGGCACCTGCACAAAAATGCCTATTAGGCTCTGTTTGTGGATTTTTGGGTTTTTTCCCAGTTAGGCACCAGGAGTCCTTCTTAGTAGGTGTTTTTTTGTTTGTTTTTGTTTTTTTAGGGTTTACCTTATCTATCTATTTATCTAGGGAGTATATCTATGTATGTAGAGATGTCTATTTTACTGTTTAGCTATATCTTTACATCTTCTACATATCTATCTATGGATCTTTCATCTCTTCCTGTCTGTCTATCTATCTGTCTATCTAGACTGTTTCTGAAAGGACACAAAAGAACAGGAAGGAGTAACTGCCTCTGGGAAAGAGAATTCAGGGGTTGTATTAGTTTCCTACTGCTACTTTGACAAATTACCATTCAGTGGTTTAAAAAGCACACATTATCTTATAGTTATGGATGTCAGAAGTCATATAGGTTGACAGGACCATATTTCTTCTGGAGGCTCTATGAAAGGTCTCATTTCCTTGCTTTTCCCAGCTTCTAAAGGCTGCCACATTCCTTGCTTGCAGCCCTGCACCACTCAAAATATGTTTCTTTCTCTAACTCTGACCATCACCCTCATGCTTCCCTCTTAAAAGGACCCTTGTGATTACACTGGATGAATCGGGATCACCCAGGATAATCTTCCCATTTCAAAATCCTGAGCTTAATCACATTACCAGAGTTCCTTTTGCTGCATTAGGTAACATATTCACAGGTTACAGGGGGAAGGACGTGGACATTTCTGGGGACCATTATTTGCTGAACACACGGGTAAATGAGAAATGTCATTGTCACTGGATATAGTTGTACTTTTAAAATTATTTTATTGTGGTGTTAATGTAGCTATTCAAATTTAAAGTTATATTTATATTTGACAGAACAATTCCTATGTATGCTTTTTTAAATTTTTATTGTTATTCAATTACAGTTGTATGCCTTTTCTCCCCATCCCTCCACCCCACCCCAGCCGAACCCACCTCCCTCCCCCTTGATTTTGTCCATGTGTCCTTTATACTAGTTCCTGTAATGCCCTCTCCTCACTGTCCCCTCCCCACTCCCCTCTGACCATTGTTACATTGTTCTTAACTTCAATGTCTCTGGTTATATTCTGATGCGGATCTCGTCCCGCAAGATCTGCTGTTGAGGTTTCAGTATTCAAACACATACACACCCACTATAGAAATCCGGTGGGGGAAAAGGGGCTACGTGGCCACTCTCCAAGTTAGAGAGAGAGACCTCTTCACCCCCGCCTGGACAGGCTTTATTGTTTTTCTAGGCCTCCTACTTCAAAGATGGTCCTCATTTATTATTCATAGGTTTGTTTGGGGTGGTTATCTTTGCAGACACAGGAGAGGAAGTCACTGAGTACATCAAAGGGGGATATTTGCAATGTAAAAGGAGAAATGGTCGAAAAGGCTTTGTCCCATACATGGGGGTCTAGCCCAGATTATGGGAAGATAAAGATACTCAGTAAACATTTGCTTCCTCAATTCAGGGTGAGGGAGTTTTTTAGCAAGAACAAGTCTCATAGCAGTCTAAGTACAATGCAGGCCTGATTTCCCACTGGAGAACTTATCCATGGATGTGGGTCCTGCCCGCCTACTTCGCTCCCCACTGGTTTTCCAAGTGGGGGCTGAGCCACATTTCCCACGCTTGGAACGGTTCCCCACAATATTCTGTTTCCTTTTTTCTTCTGTTGATTATGTTCCAGTTAAAGGTGAGATCATATGGTAATTGTCCCTCACCACCTGGCTTATTTCACTTAGCATAATGTTCTCCAGTTCCATCCATGCTGTTGCAAAGGGTATAAGCTCCTTCTTTCTCCCCACTGCATAGAATTCCATTGTGTAAATATACCATAGTTTTTGGATACACTCATTTGCTGATGGGCACTTAGGTTGCTTCCAGTACTTGGCTATTGTAAATTGTGCTGCTATGAACATTGGGGTGCACAGGTTCTTTTGGATTGGTGTTTCAGGGTTCTTAGGGTATAATCCCAGCAGCGGAATTGCTGGGTCAAAGGGCAGTTCCATTTTTAGGTTTCTGAGGAAATTCCATACTGTTTTCCACAGTGGCCTCATCAGTCTGCATTCCCACCAACAGTGCACTAGGGTTCCCTTTTCTCCGCATCCTCTCCAACATTTGTTTGTTGATTTGTTTATGTTGGCCACTCTAACTGGTGTGAGATGGTACCTTCTTGTGGTTTTAATTTGCATCTCTCTGATGGCTAGTGATGCTGAGCATCTTTTCATATGTCTCTGGGCCCTCTGTATGTCTTCCTTGGAGAAGTGTCTGTTCAAGCTTTTAAAAAAAAATCAAAGATTATTTTAATAGAGGTTAAATTGTCTCCTTTCCTCCCCTGATGTGTCCCAACTCCTCCTTGAAAGCAGTCATATTACTTATTTCTTATGTATTATTCTGCTTTTTTGAAGAAGAAGGAAACTGGGGGTAGGGAAAAAGGATGCAGCCCTGGGTGGGAATGCTGAGGTGGGAGTCTTCTGCGGCACCTCCTACTTGTTTTAAGACCTCCTTCTGCTTTTCTTTGGGGGTCTAAATCTTTTACAAATTCAGCCAATAGATATTTTTTCTGACTATGTGTGTCAAGCATCAGGTTATACCCTGGTGTGCAAACCAGGCTGTGCTCTCATGTGGCCTCAGACCTGGAGGGAAAGCAGGTAGTAACAATGTGGGGTGGCTTAGTAGGGACAGCTCCAGCTGGGCAGAGCCTTGCACCGCTGTGCAGCTGAAGGAGGGATGGGGAAAGAAAGGTCAGCTTGCTGACAGCCTTTCTGCTATGTATTTATGCCTAGCTTAGTCTTCTAAGATGGCTTGGGAAAAGATGGCAGCGAGATAGGTGGGAGCAGAGTCCACTTCCCCTCAACACCAGTGAAATACCTAGCTGATATGAGGAGCAGAGTGAACAGCCAACAGTATTCCAGCATATATGAAGATTGGAGACCGAAGATTGGAGACCAAAGATAGAGGACATCAAAAGATCAGATGGTGAGACAAGAAAACCTGGAGTGCTGAAAAGACCAGAGTAAGACTGTGTTACACCCATAAATGTCAGCTCAAGACCAGTGAGCACAGGAGATTAAGGAGACAGCACCACTGAATCCCATTGGTATTCTACCATAGAAGTTCATACCATAAACCCTGGGAGTCAGATTACATCAATTTAAGAAGCAGAGGCTAACAACAAGAGTCTCACAAACAATGGGAAGACAAAGAAACAATTCCCAAATGAAAGGAAAGGAGGAAGCCTCGGAAAGAATGCTAACAGAAAAAGAGGCAAGTCAACTATCAGATACTAAGTTCAAAGCAATGGTCATTAGGAAGCTCACTGAGCTCTCTGAGCTCAAAGAGAACTACCAGAAACTACAAGGAAACTACAATGAACTCACTGCAGACCATATCAACATGAAAAAGGAAATAGAAACTATCAACAAGAGCCAAGGGGAAATGAAGAATACAATTTCTCAATTGAAGAACACCGTTGAAGGAATGAAAAGCAGAGGATCGGATCAGCGAGCTGGAGGACAAAGTAGAAAACAACACCCAGAAAAAGCAAGAAAGGGAAAAGAGGCTCAGAAAGAATGAAGAGGCAATAAGGGAAATGCAGGACATGAAACATAACAATATCTATATAATAGGAATACCAGAAGGAAAAGAAGAAGAGCAAGGGATAGAAAACCTGTTTGAAAAAGTAATGATGGAAAATTTACCTAATCTGAGGAGAGAAAAAGTCACCCAAATCCAGGAATCACAGAGAGTCCCAAGCAAGAGGAACCCAAAGAGACTCACTGCAAGACACATCATAATTAAAATGCCAAATTTCCAAGACAAAGATAGGATCTTAAAGGCAGCAAGGGAGAAAAAGGAAGTACCATACAAGGGAGCCCCAAAAAGGTTAGCAACTGACTTCTCAATGGAAACACTCCAAGCCAGAAGAGATATGGCAAAAAATATTCCAAGTAATGAGAACCAGAGGCCTGCAACCAAGACTACTTTACCCAGCAAGGCTCTCAATCAAGACAGAAGGCCAAATAAAGAGTTTCCCAGCCAAAAGAAGTCTAAAAATATACAGCTCCACCAAACCAGCTCTGCAAGAGATGCTAAAGGGACTGCTCTAAGGAAAGGAAGGAAAAGAGAAAGACAGAGGAACACAGGTAGGAAAAAATGGCAATGAATAACTACCTATCGATAATAACCTTAAACGTAAATGGATTAAATACTCCAATCAAAAGACAAACAATACCTGAATGGATGAGAAAACATGACCCACACATATGCTGCCTACGACAGACCCATCTCAGGACAAAAGACTTACACAGACTGAAAGTGAAAGGCTGGAAACAAATTTTCCACGCAAATGGACAGGAAAAAAAAGCAGGGTTAGCAATATTCATATCAGACAAAAAAGACTTCCAAAGAAGGGCCATAAAGAGAGACCCAGAAGGTCACTTCATAATACTCAAAGGAAGAATCCACCAAGAAGACATAAACATTGTAAATATATATGCACCCAACATAGGAGCACCCAAATACATAAAGAAAATCTTGGAGGATTTCAAGAAAGATATTGACAGCAACACAATATAGTAGGAAACTTTAACACCCCACTATCAAAAATGGACAGGTCTTCTAAACAAAATATCAACAAAGATATTGTGTCACTTAACAATACCCTAGAGGAAATGGACTTAACTGATATATATAGAGCTTTTCATCCCAAAGAAGCAAAATACACATTCTTTTCAAGTGTCCATGGAACTTTTTCAAAGATAGACCACATGATAGGACACAAAGCAAGCCTCAACAAATTCAAGAAAATTGAAATCATATCAAGCATTTTCTCTGACCACAAGGGACTGAAGCTAGAAACCAACCCCAAAGGAAAAAACCCAAAACACTCAAAATCTTGGAGACTGAATAGCATGCTATTAAACAATGAATGGGTCAAGAACGAGATTAGGGAAGAAATCAAAAACTTCCTGGAAACAAATGAAAATGAACTCACAACAACCCAAAACCTATGGGACACAGCAAAGGCAGTCCTGAAAGGGAAGTTCATAGCAATACAGGCCTACCTTAAGAAGATAGAAACAGTTCAAACAAACAACCTAACCCTATGCCTACAAGAACTGGAGGAACAACAACAAAGACAGCCCAGAGCAAGCAGAAGGAAGGAAATAACCAAGATCAGACCAGAGTTAAATGACATAGAGACTAAAAGCACAATTCTAAGGATCAATGAATCCAGAATCTGGTTCTTTGAAAAGATAAACAAAATTGACAAGCCTTTAAGTAGGCTCATCAAGAAGAAAAGAGAGAGGATCCAAATAAACAGAATTAGAAATGAAAGAGGAGAGATTAAAACTGATACCACAGAAATACAAAGGATTGTAAGAAATTACTACGAAGACCTGTATGCTAAGAAATTTGAAAACCTAGATGAAATGGACACATTTCTAGAAAAATATAATCTTCCAAAACTGAATGAAGAAGAAGCAGAAAACCTGAACAAACCAATAACAGCAGACGAAATTGAAGCAGTCATCAAAAAACTCCCAACACACAAAAGCCCTGGACCACATGGTTTCCAAGGAGAATACTACAAAGCATTTAAGGAAGAGCTAACCCCTATCCTTCACAGACTATTGGAAAAAATCCAAACTGATGGAAGACTCCCAAACTCTTTTTATGAAGCCAGCATAATACTAATCCCCAAACCAGATAAAGACATAACAAAGAAAGAAAACTTCAGGCCAATATCGCTGATGAACATAGACGCTAAAATTCTCAACAAAATATTAGCAAACTGCATCCAGCAATACATTAAAAAGATCATACACCATGACCAAGTGGGATTCATCCCAGGCATGCAAGGATGGTACAATATTCGCAAATCAATAAACACAATACATCACATCAATAACTGCAAAGACAAAAATCACATGATCATATCAATAGATGCGGAAAAAGCATTCGATAAGATACAGCACCCATTTCTGATAAAAACACTCAGCAAAGTGGGAATAAAGGGAGCTGTCCTCAAAATAATAAAGGCCATATATGAGAGACCTACAGCCAACATCATACTCAATGGACAAAAACTTAGAGCTTTCCCACTAAGATCAGGAACAAGACAAGGATGCCCTCTCTCACCACTCCTATTCAAGATAGTATTGGAAGTCCTAGCCACAGCAATCAGACAAGAAAAAGAAATAAAAGCCATCCAAACTAGAAAGGAGGAAATGAAACTGTCACTGTTTGCAGACGACATGATAGTGTATATGGAAAACCCTATAGACTCCACCAAAAAACTACTCGACCTAATAAATGAATTTGGCAAAACAGCTGGATACAAAATCAATACTAAGAAATCAAAGGCATTCCTGTACACCAGCAATGAAACTGCAGAAACAGAAATCAGGAAAAAAATCCCATTTGAATAGCAACAAGAAAAATCAAGTACCCAGGAATAAACCTAACCAAGGAGGTAAAAGACCTGTACTCGGAAAACTACAAAACAATGAAGAGAGAAATTAAGGAAGACACAAACAAATGGAAGCATGTACCATGTTCATGGATTGGAAGAATTAACATCATCAAAATGGCCATACTACCCAAAGCAATTTATAGATTCAATGCAATCCCTATTAGAGTACCCATGACATTTTTCACAGATATAGAACAAACATTTCATAAATTCATGTGGAACCATAAACGACCCCGAATAACTGCATCAATTTTGAGAAAGAAGAACAAAGCAGGAGGGATCACAATACCTGATATCAAACTGTACTACAAGGCCACTGTAATCAAAACAGCCTGGTACTGGCATAAAAACAGGCACTTAGACCAATGGAACAGGACAGAGAGCCCAGAAATAAGCTCAAGTCTATACAGTCAATTAATATTTGACAAAGGAGGCAGGAGCATAAAATGGAGCAAAAACAGCCTCTTGAACAGATGGTGTTGGGAGATCTGGACAGCTACGTGTAAAAAAATGAAACTCGATCACCAACTTACGCCATACACGAAAATAAACTCAAGATGGATAAAAGACTTAAATATAAGTTGTAACACCCTAAAAGTCCTTGAGGAAAACATTGGCAGGAAAATCTCAGACATTCCTCGCAGAAACATCCTCAGAGACTCATCCCCTAAAGCAAGGGACATAGAGGAAAGAATAAACAAATGGGACCTCATCAAAATAAAAAGCTTCTGTATGGCTAAAGAAAACAGCATTAAAATAAAAAGAGAAGCAACAGTATGGGAAAATATATTTGCTAATGATACCTCAGACAAGGGCCTGATCTCCAAAATATATAAAGAACTCACACGACTCTACTCCAGGAAGACAAACAACCCAATTAAAAAATTGGCAAAGGACTTGAACAGACACTTCTCCAAGGAAGACATACAGAGGGCCCAGAGACATATGAAAAGATGCTCAGCATCACTAGCCATCAGAGAGATGCAAATTAAAACCACAAGAAGGTACCATCTCACACCAGTCAGAGTGACCAACATAAACAAATCCACAAACAAATGTTGGAGAGGGTGAGGAGAAAAGGGAACCCTAGTGCACTGTTGGTGGGAACGCAGACTGATGAGGCCACTGTGGAAAACAATATGGAATTTCCTCAGAAAACTAAAAATGGAACTGCCCTTTGACCCAGCAATTCCGCTGCTGGGATTATACTCTAAGAACCCTGAAACACCAATCCAAAAGAACCTGTGCACCCCAATATTCATAGCAGCACAATTTACACTAGCCAAGTACTGGAAGCAACCTAAGTGCCCATCAGCAAACGAGTGTTTCCAAAAACTATGGTATATTTACACAATGGAATTCTATGCAGCAGATAGAAAGAAGGAGCTTATACCCTTTGCAACAGCATGGATGGAACTGGAGAGCATTATGCTAAGTGAAATAAGGCAGGTGGTGAGGGACAAATACCATATGATCTCACCTTTAACTGGAACATAGTCAACAAAAGAAAAAAGCAAACAAAATATAACCAGAGACATTGAAGTTAAGAACAATCTAACAATAGCCAGGGTGGGGGGCGGCGGGGACAGTGGGAAGAGGGGATTACAGGAACTACTATAAAGGACACATGGACAAAACCAAGGGGGAGGGTGGAGGTGGGGGAGGGAGGTGGGTTCAGCTGGGGTGGGGTGGAGGGATGGGGAGAAAAGGCATACAACTGTAATTGAATAACAATAAAAATTTAAAAAAAAATCTTCTAAGGCAATCCTATGATCCACAAAGCATGATTTCCTGGGAAACGAGGGGCATGAGGCCATGAACTTGTCTTATATAGGGACCTCCCTGGGATGTTCTCTAAGCAACCCACAGGCACAAGGCAGGAAAACACAGACAATGCATAGCTCTCCAGCTTTCTCTCTCTCCCCCTGTGGCCCAGCTTATTCATTTTAGTGCCTCTGAGAGGCTCTGCCTACCATGGAGGGCTCCCCTCAAGCTATGAAAACTGGTTGTCAAGGTCAAGTTACCCTTGGGCTGATACCATGCACTAGAATTTTCTGAGATTGACTCTCTCTTTTATCTGGCTATAAATTTTGAATCTTTAAAAGTCCAAACTATCTCAGGCACCCACACAAGCCATAAGCCATGAAGGTCAGTGAATTCCAGACCAAAAAGAAAAACTATACAGAGGAGAGAGAAGGAAATGCACAGAGACAGAGTGAGCTGCTGACCCCTGAGAAACACATGACCCAAGTAACAGCAGAGGGACTGTCCCTAAGAGACAAAAATGACAGAGGGTTAGAGCCGGAGACACACCTGAGAGGACTGGGGAGTGTCAGAAAGATATAGAGAAGAGGCAGAGACCTAGATACACAGAGGCTCAGTGACACTGCTGTGCTCAGGTGCTCTGAGAGACACACAAGCTGAGAGACACATCTTTCTCAAGGACAGACCCTGATATCCTCGGGGCCCATTCCTACTGTTCTGACTTCCAGTTGGCAGACTCGCCTCCTCCTCCTCATACCAGGGAAGACCTTTCCAGAGTGGGGAGACCCCACCTGCCACACAAATGAGAGCTTTCCCACTTTCAGACCCCAGCAGGAAAGCAGTTTAACTGTGACACAAGGCCTCAACATATGTACAGGAATTGTCTTTGCACGAGGGTTGGAGACTGTGTATTCACAAAACAAGTGCTCATGGGAAGGTTGTCCTACTCTCAGACACTTAGCAAAGGAAAGTGGCTCTAGAATTATAACCATAGAGGCATACATTAGTAAAGCAAAATCCTCATTTTGTCAAACCCCTTTGTTTTACAGCCTAACAAAGACCAGAACATCGAGGTAGCCCCCCCAATATTGCATTGAGTTCAGATGCAGAGGCAGGGGGTGGGGAGGGTGACGGCATATTTGGCCATGTGTTAGGGTTTCAGACAGTGCAATTTTGACTCTCCATTGAAACAGTGTCTTATTCTGTTGGGGGTGGGAAAGCTGGATCCCAGCTTTACCAAAAATTGTGAAGCAAACTAGAAACTGTAAACAGCACTCTCAAAGGTGATCATAAGTATTTTCCTTTTTGCTGGAGTACAAAGGGGTTCCCCATCTAACACTCCCACAAGATCCTGGCACAAAGGGATAAATATAGCACAAGTTTGGTTCCTCACTGATGTTGAAAAGCTCTCATTTGGGAGTAGGATTTATTAAATATTGTAATCAGTTCAATGTCGCCTGTTGAAACATTTTCCTTAATGGCCTTGTTAAATTTAGATTATGTTGAAAAGAAAAAGAGAAAGAGAGAGTGAGAGAAAGACATTTCCCTGTCTCTGAACTCTTATGTTGCCACATCATGATTGGGTCTGTGTTAACAAAAAAGCTCCCAGCCGTGATAATTACCCCGATTGTGGGAGGAAGACAGTAACATTTCAAGATGATTCAAGAGGCTATTTTGTTTTGTACACACTCTTTCTCAATTAAAGCCCGTCCTTACTTTGGAGAGAGCAATATAAACTCTCCCTTCTTTATTATTACCTTCTTCTTTTCCTTTTTTTCTTGAATGATATTGCTAATTTATTTTAATTCTTTGAGTAACACATGATATTAATAGCTAACATTAAGCATTTTACTTGCATTAATGCCGTATATCTTTGTAATGCCCTATGAGGCAGGTATCAGCATCACAAGTTACAGGTGAAGAGAATGAGGCTCAGAGACGTTAAGCAACATGCCCAAGGTCACACAGCTAGTAAATGGCAAAGCCAGGATTCAAATTCAGGTGTCTGACAATGAAGGTTATGCTCCTAACTAACTGCTATGCTCCATTGCACATATAAACATTCTCCCATAAAATTAAAGATATTTTTATATAAAGCTAACATCTCCTTTGATCACAACCTAATCCCTGTCTTCTCTCCCCATACCCAAAGTTAGTGGTTCCCATCAGCTTAGGAAATACTTATCATGTGTAAAAAATAAATAGCATCTCTATGTGTCTTAAATCAATTTTACCATTTTGTATCATTCTTGAAACAACTTTTCATACAAACATTCTATTTTGTAGCTTTTTACTATCTATTCTATTTAATTTAGCTATTCTCCTTTTTATGGATATTTAGGCTGTTCCCAATTTTTTATTAAAGTAGCTAATGCTGCAATATATATGGAAGTGTGTTTCTGGGGCAGGTAGCAATTACAGAATCACTTAGTTCATTTGGGGTTCTAAGAGATATTGACAAGTTATATCCTAATAGCAGTACCTGAAAGTCACTGTTTCTTCACAGCCCCACTGTTCATAATTAAACTTTTTTAAAAAATGACAACCTAAGGATGAAGACGTGGTCACTTTTCTCTACTTGGCTACAATGGTCAGCCACCTTGATAATGTTGTGTTTGAGTCTGTCATCTTCTGTTCCACGTTTAGTAGGCTCAGGCCTTAAAAAAAAAAAAAAAAAAAAAAAGGCTTTTCTTGGTTCCCAGGAAAGGTTTGCAAAAATAAGATGTTAATCTTTTTTTCTCCCCTTTGAGGCCTGGGAATCAGGAGACAATGTGTAGTTGTTGAGATCTCTAGAATATGGCCACCCCCTCTACCTCTGATATAAAAACTATGTGCTCATTTGAAATCAAAACCTTCCCCTCTTTGGTTTATTCATTCATACCAATATCCAAACCTCAAGTCAATGGTTAATGAATGAGAGACTTCTACGGGCATGTAATATGCTGGGTGCTGGAGATACAAGGATGAGCAACATAAATGCTGGCCCTACCCTCACAGAGCTTCAGGTACCTGTGATGGCCCTGTTCATAGGATCAAATGTCTACTTTGGTCTTCTGTATTACATGTTGCCTACCTACACACCCCAAGAACTTCACTTTACATTCTAAGCCATGTGTTTGGGGCCCTGCTACTTTGGAAAGTGTCCAGTTCCCATTTCTGAGTGTTGAATACTGCCTCCCACCACCACATCTATTGCAGAAAGAAAGAAGGAACTCCTACCCTTTGTGACAGCATGGATGGAACTGGAAAGTGTTATGCTAAGTGAAATAAGCCAGGCACTGAAAGACAAATGCCATATGATCTCACCTATAAGTGGAACCTAATCAACAAAACAAACCAGCAAGCAAAATATAACCAGGGACATTGAGATAAAGAACAAACTGATGGTAGCCAGAGGGGAGGGGGGAGGGGAATATTGGGAGAAAGGGTAAGGGTTGTCAAGGAACATGTATAAAGAACACATGAACAAGGACAACTGGGGGGAGAATTGAATGAGGGGGTGAGTGGGCAGGGCAGGGGAGAGTAATGGGGGGAAAATGGGGACAGCTTTAACTGAACAACAATAAACAATTTTTTTAAATATTTGAAAAATACTTAAGATTAACTGTTATTAAACTGTTTATTAGCCAGATTAACTGTTATTGTGCCAGGTCTGTTTAAATAGTTCAGGATAGATAGACCCTAAACCTTGAGATGAAATATCCATCCATTATGTTGTGACAATTCTTTTTATGAAACCTCTTTATTGAAAAAATCCTGCCATTGGGACAACACAGATAAACCTGGAGGACATTAGCTAAGTGAAATAAGCCAGACACAGAAGGACAAATGTGACATGATTCACTTATGTGATGAATTTAAACTACAACCAGTGGCTGGGTGGAGGGAGAATGGGGAGTACTAATAAAAGGGGATAAGTTTCATGAGTTATATTTCTGCATGTCTTGAGAGCAAATCGACTGATTGACTTTGTACTGAACCATGTTTTCAAGGATGTTTGCATAGTGATCAGCCTTGGAAGACAGAATAGTCTCTTTCTCTGGGGTATGGAGTATGTTTTCTTTCATCAGACATGCTTGCTGCTTACTATACAAGATTCGAATTCCCTAATTTTGGAGTTCCTTTCCTGTCACCCCACTGCACATACAGATGTCATCTTGCTCTCTGTACTCTACATCAGCCTGTGGGGACTGGGGCTCAGGAAATTATTACACATGCTGACACTCTGGGTAGAGCTCTCTCTAAGAGCAATACATGTTACTTCACTTGTGGCCCAGGAGTCTTGTATCTTCTACCAGCATCTATGAAACCATAGCAGGCCACCTTGTTAGCTTTCAAACAATGAAATACCTCAGATGTTTCAGTCACTGATCCATTCATTTATCCATTCCAATAACTATTTATCTGCTATGTGTCAGACTCCAGGAATACATACATGAGTCAGACAGGTACCTGCTCTCATGGTGCCTCAATCTAACAAAAAAGGCACAGAAAGTATAATCAGTGATATATTGTGAGCTGTGCTAGAAGAGAATACAGAAGATGCAATGTGGACATTAACAGGTGGACTAGGTGGGTACAGAAGGCCTGTCTGTGGAGGTGTCCACAAAAGTGAGAACTGAGAGATGAGAGGGTGCCAATAATTCAAATGGGGAAACCCAATACAAAGGCCCTGAGGTGGCACAGAGCCCAGTGCCTCCCATGAACTGACAGGTGACTATAGTGAAGTAAAGCAAGTGAGAGAGTGGCACGATGTGAGGGTAGAAAAGTAGCAGAAAATACATGTCCTGGAGGTCACAGTGTGGACACTGTATTTCATTCAAAGTGAAAATAAAAATCATACAAGCATTGGAGTAGCAGGGAGTGGGGGGTAGGTAGGATCTGACTTATACCTTATAACAATCCCTCTGGCAGCCAGGAGAAGAAAGAGTCAGG
The DNA here is from genome assembly GCF_022682495.2 of Desmodus rotundus. Taxonomy (NCBI): domain Eukaryota; kingdom Metazoa; phylum Chordata; class Mammalia; order Chiroptera; family Phyllostomidae; genus Desmodus; species Desmodus rotundus. The sequence goes on from NC_071387.1 coordinate 93,712,571, forward strand.
AATGCTTCCCCAGGATGCTAAGTCTGACCCCACTGCCCTCTCTGAGCCCAGTCTTAATTCCCCCACCCATCCTTGTGTTCTTAAACATGTTTATGACAGGTCTTCACTCCCTCTGGCATCTCCGTTCTCTCTGCCCCATGTTGCCCAACAGCCCACGGTGCCTGTTGTCTCAGTACCCAGGGGACAGTGTGTTCAACTTAAGGCTCAGGAACAGTGAAGGGTGAATCCAAAAACCAGAAATGTGGGCAACCATTCAGAATCTTCTATTGTTCAGTTGGAAACAGAAGGGGATTTGCAACAGATGAAAAGAAGAGATAGACCTTTGGTCAGGGAGGGATCACAGACCATCCATGAAAATACTAGCCAAGCATGAAAAGCAACATCACAAACATGTCCGATGGAACAAGGCGGTTTGAGACACACTGAAAACAGAGAATGACAAAGTGAATGTCTATGAAGAAAAGAATGGTGGCATGTGCATCGTATTATGGGATATTATACAGCTAAATGAGAACAGGTTGCAAAGTAATGTGTTTAGTAGGATCCATTTAGAACAAACTTTGATGTTTTTAAAGTATACATGTATGTGTGCATAAATATTCTCATGGAGACCAGTGTCAATGATTACCTTATTAAACATTGTTGGGAAGGCGGTTCTCAATGCTGGCTGAAGATTAGAATCAACTGGGGAAATGTTCCCCCATTGCTACCCAAATTTATTCCAAAATGAACTTTCACAATAATAAACTTTATATTTCAAAATAAATTTAGATTTTATAAAAAAATGTTTACAAAGGTAGCGCAGATTATCTGTATATCCATTATACAGATTTTCATGTTGTTATTACATTGTATAACTATGATACATTTGTCAAAACCAAGGAGCCAGAATTAGTACATTACTATTAACTAACTTCAGACTTTATTCTTATTTCACGTATTTTTCACTAATGTCCTTTTTTCTGTTCCAGGATCCAACTCAGGATACCATGTCCCAGGATCCAACTCAGGATACCAATAAGCCTTAGTTATCATGAATCCTGAATCTCCTCTGGTCTAGGTCAGTTTCTCAGTCTTTTCTTATTTTTTCTGTAGTAAAGTAGTAATATTAAGTATTGTTTTTATTCATTATTAATTATTATTAATATCAAAGTAGTACTATATTATAAACATCTATTAATATAATGTGTATATAATCTTAATATTTATATAACACATATAAGTAATTATTACATATACTTGCAAATATTGAACATAAGTTCATAACAATATCTCTGACTCTAGTCCAATATCTCAGGTTCATTTGTTCTTTCCCTCCTTGCCTATTTGTAATTTCTTTCACTAATAGTGAGATATCTGGAACACATATCTACAATCCACTTACTTATTTGTTCAATCCTAGTGTAGATATAAAGTACTACTTTGAACATCGGTTACCTATATTCCTATGAAAAGCAAATTTACAAAATAGAATTCATTGTTTATGAGTTTTATTTATTTATTTTTGTCTTTGTTCTTGTAGTTTCTGGTCAAAATATCATTTTCTAAAGTTACTGAATCCAGTTTCTGTTTTTCAGTTCCTGGAGAACTTTTGAAAAACCTTAACACGTATAGCCTAATCTAGACCACTCAAGTACCTTTGGGCATGAATTCCTAGCATGACATTTTAAAAAGATCCCCAGATAATTCTAATATATAGCCAGAGTTGAGCACCATTGCTTCAGAAATTGGAAATGGAGGGAGAGAGTTTTTAGTGTTTCTTCATGTCTTTTCATTGATTCACTTGTTAACAAGAACATACACTCTTTTGCAATTTAAAACAAAATAATAAAACCACCTTTTAAAATAGGGTGAGAGCCCTTGCTGGTGTGGGTCAGCAGATTGAGTGCTGGCCTGCAAACCAAAGGGTCGCCGGTTCAATTCCCAGTCAGGGCACATGCCTGTGTTGTGGGCCACATCCCCAGTTGGGGGGTACACGAGAGGCAACCACAACTGATGTTTCTCTCCCTCCCTTTCTCCCTCCCTTCCCCTCTCTCTAAAAATAAATAAATAAAATCTTAAAGAAATAAAATTGGGTGAGAACAGCAGTCACGGAAACCAGACTATTCCTCATTCTCCTTATTCAGGACTGTGTGACATCAAGAAAGTAACTTGAACATTTGGAGTCTCTATTGCCTACCTGTAGATTCAGCATAATGAGAAGATATCTAATCTTCTTACATTATGCTACAGACCAACTGAGTCCATATCCATGTGGATATGAACATATTTTTGACAATCTTAAAGAAGTATTCAAATAAAAGGAATTGTTATTACTAAGTTATATCTACTGATGAGTTGTTCTGAGGACTAAAGGTGCAGTTGTTACCTGCACTGTGGCTATTAAGCAAACCAAGTGGCCTGACAGATGTGACAAATTTGTCTCCCAACACCTCATTAAGTGGTGAAATATATACAAAGGTGATAGATTTTTCTGCTAACATACCAGTTCTTATGTATCATGTTTTAGGTTTTAGGTCAGTTTCCCTACTTTTGTGGAGTATACCTGAGTCACCTTCAAAATTCTAACCATTTCAGTGAAGTCTCATTTGAGTCCAAATGAAAGGACACTGAATGCAAACTGGCCTGTGCAAACTCCAAATTGCCTCATGTTATAGAAAATCAACAGGAGATGTCTTCAGCTATAGATGGATCCAGGAGCTAAGCAATGTAGCCAGAGTTTGTCTCCATCTCCCAGTTTCATTCTTTGTTGGCTTTGTAATCTCCCTCAGGAGCAAGAAAATTACAGCAGCTCCTCTTCACATGCTATAGGGTCAGTCCTTACATGGGAAAGAGCACTTGCTTATCTCTCAGCAGCAAAAGACTCTTGGTTTCTTTGTTTTGTTGGTTTTATTCTGTTTGGGTCACAAGCCTATTCACATGCCTGTTTTTGAACTGACCAGTGGACCAGGGTGTGAGATACATTGATTGACTTATATCCAGTCTATGTGCTGTGATTTGCTGATAAATTTTATGTGTCACCTTGATTGTGCCCCAGTTAAACACTTCTGTGTATGTCTGTGAGAGGGCTTCAGGATGAGATTAGCACTTGACTTAGTTCAATCAGTTGCCTCAGGAAAGTAGGTGGCCTTCCTCAATGCCAGTGGGCATCACATAATCTGTTGAGGCCTGCATGGAACAAAAGGAGGAGGAAGGTGAAATTCAGCCCTTTTTGTCCTGCCTCACTTCTTAAGCTGAGACATCTCATCTCATGTTATGCCCTAGGACTGGGACTTACCATATTTTTCAGACCATAAGACAAACCTAGGTTTTAGAGGAGGAAAATAGGGGAAAAAACCCGGTCCACCACCACCCGATCCTACCCCAGCGAGCCAGGTAAGCTACATTTGGACTATAAGACATACCACCATTTTCCTCCCAAATTTGGGGGGTGGCTAGTGCATCTTATAGTCCAAAAAATACTGTACATCAATGCCCACCTCCAGCCCCAAGTTCTCAGGCTTTCAGACTTGAACTGGATTTATAACACCAGCTTTTCTGGATCTCCAACTTGTAGATGGCAGATTGTGGGACTTCATATCATATAAGCCAATTCCTCATAATAAATATATGTATCTTCTTTTGCTTCTTTTCTCTAAAAAACACATGTACCAATTCCTGAAGCTGGAGAGGAGAAAAATCCTCAAATGATGACAAGTACTGCCACTGGTAGACGGTGACTCACTTCTGGAGAAGTAAACAACAGAAGTTTACTTCACTGACCTCCTTTCTGTAATACAGTACCTAAAACTCCTCAGGGGAAAACCCTCCTTTTATAAATGAAGGAAATAGGCCCCAAAATCCTCGGGACAAAGCCACAACCATATTTAGTAGCAGGGACCAAACACTAACCAAAGTTCAGCTTTCATGTTTTAGAAGATGAAACCCAAATTTCCAAGATTCAATCAGAAAGATAAAATTCATTCTGAACTCAAAGAAAAGTGAAAATATTTTCTTTATGCATTTCTGGGGTCATTTTGTTTTGTACCTCATATTTATCTTTATTATTTTTAAGTATTTATATTGATTATGCTATAACAGTTTTTCCAATTTTCCCCCCTTTATCCCCCCTCCACCCTGCATCCCCCAACCCTCCAGCATTCCCCCCTCTTAGTTCATGTCCATGGGTTGTACATGTTAAGTTCTTTGAGTCCTCTGTTTCTCATACCATTTTTATCTCTCCCCATCTATTTTATGCCTACTAATTATGCTTCTACTTCCCTCCCCCCTATTCCTCTCTTCCCCCTCCCCACTGAAATCCCTCCATGTGATGTCCATTTCTCTGATTCTGTTCCTGTTCTGGTTGTTTGTTAGCTTTTGTTTTCATTGTTTTTCTTTTCTTTTAGATTCATTTGTTGATAGTTGTGAGTTTGTTGTCATTTTACTGCTCATATTTTTATCTTCTTTTTCTTAGATAAGTCCCTTTAACACTTCATATAATAATGGCTTGGTAATGAGGAACTCCTTTAAATTTATGTTTATTTTTATACCTTGCTTGATCAAAAAACAACCTGTAGTGCTTGTTAAAGGTGCAGTCTCAGATTACTCTCCTACTGGTTATAATTGAAGTGAATGAGTGGGGTATGGCTAAGGAAGCTGCTTTTCTTATTATTAGGCAAGTTTGTAGAATGCTGTGTATGACAGTGGTTTTCTCAACCCAGATTAAGTCAGAACCTCTCAGGTGGGACCTGGGAATCATTACTATTTTTCTAATTTCCCAGGTGATTCCAAAGTATAGCCAAGTTTGAGAACCAATGCATTATATGGTATAGCAGTGGTTCTGAGAACATTACCTACTAGCATTCTAGGTGATCCTTACACATACCAAAGTTTAAGGAACATTGTTAAAGAGTCTCACTATTCAAAATGTGGTCCCCAACTGGCAGCATCAACATTATCCGGGATCTTCTTAGAAAGGCAGAATCTGGCCCCACCCCAGACTTACAGAATCAGGACCTGCATTTTAACAATATTCCCCAACTATTTGTAAGTACATTAAAGTTTGTGAATCTATCATATAGCCCCATTTTTATCTCATTGGTTTAAGCCAATCCAAAAAGAGCCTATCAAATATTGATGTCCAAGCCCCACTCCAAAACACTCTAATGAACTGGGTGGAACCTTGGGTAGGGCCTCTTTATCAGAAATTTTAGAAAAGGTCCCCAGGTGATTCCAATATGTAGCTAGGGTTGAGAACTGCTATTACAGGAGAAAGAGTTTGCTATCAGATAGTTAAATATCAGTGCTAACATTTATTAGCTCTACAACTGTAGATGTGATTTCACTCCATAGCTTTAGCTTCTGAATCTGTAAAATGGACATATATCTAAAGTACTATTTCTAGGAAGATGGTGTGAATGGAGCTCCTGGTGTGGCCCTTACCTTGTGCCCCAATTTATGGAAAGGATTTTTCTGTGTGTTGGAGAAAAATACACATGCAACCAAATGGAGATGCAGAAGGCGAGAGCTAGACATCATTTTTGTATTAAGTGAGATATAGCAAAGAGGACTGCACTGTCCACCCTGGGCCTTATTGCTCCTCAGTTTAATAAGCCCAGGTGTCTCAGGGAGAGCCTAGTTATGTTGCTTCTCTCCCTGGATCCTGCAGCTGCTTGAACACTGACTTCTCTTCAACGGGTAAATTAGATGGTGCTTCATACAGCAGTGAGCATGGTCTCCAGTTAAGAACGAGATGCTGTCCTCCAGTGGACTCTTTCTGAGTCTTTCTCCTCATTAGGTGTGCATGGCAATGAGGCCAACTCAGGCAGCCTAACAGGCAAAGCAAGCACTTGGCTTTCAAGCGGTATTGTCAATAGGCATGTCTAACGAAGCTGCATTTTTGACCTAACCAGCTGCCAGGGGTCTCTCTCTCCACCCAGTTCCCTCTGGACATAAGCTGTTACAATTTAACAGCTTAAATAAACTCTGATCTCTATAAGCAGAGGACTGAAGAAAAAAATGTTGATGGAAGCTAGTATATACAGAGAACCTTTTTGATGATGGTAGATGAGTTTGCACAATATCTGTCCTTCACCTGAAATCAGACCAGAGCCTCCATGGGCAGCGCCAAAGCCATGTCCCTGAGAACAGGTGCATTCAAATTCAAATGAAATTCTCAGGTCACTTAGCAGTCAGTCATTTTACTGGAGAATTCCCATTGGAGGACATCTGCCAAAGCATGGCAGGAAACCTTGGTCACGCTTCAGCCATGGCTAAATATCTCCATCCATCTTGTAGAATAGATGCTCTGGCTCTGGCTGTATTTGAGTTGGGCACAGAAGGGGAAAACTCAAATATTTTTGTATTACTAAGAATGCTTTCAGGTGCAATTTAGCAAAAACCTAAACAAACTGGATTAAATATGGACAGAATATATGGGTTCATATATATATTTAAAAAACAAAACTAGATTCATTAGATTTCAGATCTTGATGGACCAGAATTCTTTAAATTCTGTCATCATCCAAGCTTGTTCTCCTGACTTCATCTTCATGCTAGCCAAATAGCTGAAACAAGTCTAAACTTCACATCGAAGTCTGAGGGAGCTTCTCTTTCCCCAGCTATATAGGAGCTACTATAAAGGACACAAGGCAAAATCAAGGGGGAGGGTAAATGTGGGGGAGGGAGGTGGGACTGGCTGGGGTGGGGTGGAGGGATGGGGAGAAAATGCAGACAATTGTAACTGAATAAAAATAAATTAATTAATTTAAAAAAAAAAAAGAAATCCTGAGCTCAGCCCTGGCTGGTGTGGCTCACTGGATTGAGTGCTGGCCTGAAAACCAAAGGGTCGGCCAGTTCAATTCCCAGTCAGGGCACATGCCTGAATCGAGGACCAGGTCCTCAGTAGGGGGAGTACAAGAGGCAACCACCCATTGATGTTTCTCTCCCTTTTTCCCTCCCTTCCCCTTTCTCTAAAAATAAAATAAATAAAATCTTTTTTAAAAGTCCTGCGCTCTATGCTGACTTCTTTTGCCTGACTAATACACAGGCAATCATGCCCAAGGGAAATGACTTTGTGAGAGTGGGGTCAATTCCACCCAAACCTCATAGCCACTTCTCAATAAGGTAAATGAATATCAGGAGAAAGCCTCTATAGCAATATTCTCACAAGGCCTTAATCATTTTTTTAACTAGAGAGAAATTAAGCAGATCTAAGCTAGATTCAGAAAGCATTGTAACATTGACTTAGAATCTCTTCCCAAAGTGAGGTACATGGAAATCCAGATGAACTCCCTAGGATTATCTCATGCTAGCACAAAGCTATTTGGAAGGGTAGGAGGTTTGATCTTATGACCAAGAGATGCCTTCTGACACAGTTGCTATGTGTGTGTGTGTCTAAAAGTGGAGGTAGAAATGTTCACAATCTTTCTTCCTACCCTAACTCTTCTATTATTCTTAGTGGCCAAAATATGCATGTGACTAGTTATTTGGTTCTTTGACCTACTCTCTCTCAACTACTTCCATCACCCATGCCAGTGTTTGTACCCTGAAATTTGCGCCATCAGTAAGTTTACCCCTTTTCCACAAAAAAATATTTCAAACAACTCATTCTTAGATTATCACTTTATATTTCTGCTCACCTATTTCAGAACCCTCAATGTCCCAGTACTTTCATCCTTGCAGTCCTCAGTCCTGGGTTGCACTCCCTTCCCAGTATCCCTCAGTATCCTCCTATGTTTCTTTGTCTCCTTATCTAGCTTAGATTTTATGATACATTCTTATCATTATTATTACCCTGGAAACAATGTAACTTCTCTGTCTTCTCTCATCTTGTTCAGATGGTTAAAACTCCCTAATTAGCTAAACATTACTGAAGAAAAATCAAACAGTCAGGCCAGCCAGTTTCACCTCAAGTTCATGACTACAGAACTCAAGTGGATGCTCGATACTGCTCTACAGTCCCAGTGCTTCTCCTGTTCTCTAGATGACAATACCATAATTTCTCTTTCTGCAGACTTTTCATTCCCACTCCTCATCTATCCTATTCTCATATGATAATATGACTTCATAGGTTTGGGAAAATAGAAGTCAATGAAGGATATTTTTCATCACCTCACCACAAATGTATTCATGCCTATTTTCTTAGACATTTCTCCTGTTAAAATGGAAGAAATGGGGGATGAGGGGATGGGGAGTTAATGTTTAATGGGTACAGAGTTTCAGTTTGGGATGATGAAAATTTCTGGAGATGGATAGTGTTGATTTTTGCTCAATGATGCGAGTGTACTTAGAACACCAAACTCTATATTTCTTAAATAGTTAAAACAGTAAGTTTTATGCCATTTATATTTTACCACAATGAAAATATTTGTTAATAACAAAGGGACAAGAAGTCAAGAATCAGAACTGGAAAATAACAGGTAAACAGACTTTCTGCAGTCTCTTGGGGCTAGGAAAGTGAAAATTGGGGTTCTAAGTTACCAAAGCAGCCAGAAATTGAAGGGCTAAGATGCCAGTGAGAAGTAAGCCTAAAACTCTACACCACTTTTCTGCCCAAAGCACTTGCCAATTCATATTTGTCACAGGAGAAAATTAAGAAACTGAAATAAATTTCTATTAAGAGGCTTAGAATCTAGGGAGAGCTTTTGTTTTCTGGACCCTGAAAGCACTTAGGATCCCAGTTGGGACTCCTGAAGGGCTATGTCCTAGTATTAGAGGTACACTAGATACAGTACCTTACATAGTCTGAAACCCAACCTTAAATTACCTCTATATCTGATTGAATTAAGGTGATCCATCCCAATCTAACCATCTTCCAGTAGCTAAAACAAATACTAGAAAAAATATCATCATTTATAGACAGTTTTTTATGTGCAATGTCCAGCATTCAATTAAAAAATTACCAGGCATATAAAGAAATGGAACCAAGGAGAATTACAATAGGTACACACTACAGATGATTCAGATATTGGAATTATGGGGTATAAACTTTAAAATAACTCTGATCAACATGTTCAACTAAATAGATGAGTAGGTAGAGAATTTTACCAGAGAACTGGAATATATATTTAAAAGGCATCAAATCAAAAATTTTTTAAAAGAAAAAAGAAAATAGATCAAGTTTAAGAACTCAATGAATGGGTTTAATAACAGATTAGAATCAACTGAAGAGAAAATCATTGGAATGAAAACCCAGATTTTATAAAAAATAATGCAGGCTTTATCAGGAAGAGAGAAAAAGACTCAAAATAGAGAAAAGAGCTTCAGGGATAGATTAGGCAGAATAAAAGATTTAACATTTGTGTAATTGGAGTTTCGTAAGAAAAGGAAAGAGGGAAAGATAGAAACACACAGAGAGAATGGAGTAAAAATAGATTTTTTTCAAAATAGATAAAACACATAAATTTAAGAATTACTATAAAGCAGCATTGTTTACAATAGCTAAGTGCTGGTAGTAGCCTAAGTGTCCATCAGTAAATGATTGGATCAAAAAACTGTGGTACATTTACACAATGGAATACTATGCAGCAGAAAGAAAGAAGGAACTCCTACCCTTTGTGACAGCATGGATGGAACTGGAGAATATTATGCTAAGTGAAATAAGCCAGGCAGTGAAAGACAAATACCATATAATCTCACCTATAAGTGGAATCTAATGAACAAAACAAACAAAAGAGAAAAATAGAACCAGAGACAAGGAAATAAGGAACAAACTGACAATGACCAGAAGGGAGGGGGGAGAGAGAAGACAGAGGAAAGAAGGGGAAGGATTTAGTCAGGGAAGTTGTATAAAGGACCCATGGTAATGGACAACAGGGTGGAAGCTGAGGGAGTGGGTCGGGACAGGGAACAGCAACAGAGGAAAAATTGGAACAACTGTAATTCAAAAACAATTAAAAAAAAGAATTACTATAAACTCCAAGCACAATTTAAAGATTCTAAACATGTATAAGAACATTGCAGAAAATTTCTAAAAACCAAATAGAAAGATAAAATTGTAAAAGCAGCTGGAATGAGGTGTGTATGTGAAAGGGGCTTTAGGTTATTAGGTTGGCCAAAAATTTTGTTTTTTCCAGTAAGATGGCTCTAGTAGTGCTTAGATATCTTTAACTTCATTTGAAACAATTTTGTTAGATTGTATGTGACATCTGTCATATCAGTATGCATTTAAAAAAACTTATCAAAATTGGTGAATTTTTGTGTAGCTATTTTAATATTGCAGATGGAAGGAAATATGCAGTGTTTTTGGTATATTATACTTTATTATTTCAAGAAAGGTAAAAATGCAAATAAAATGCAAAAAATAAAAAGATTTGTGCAGCGCATGGAGAAAATGCAGTGACTTTGTCGTTTGCAAAGTTTTGTGCTGGAGATTTCTCTCTAGACAGTGCTCCACGGTTGGGTAACTAATTGAAGTTGATAGATCAACTAAGATCAACTAAGAGATCAAATTAAGATGTTAATTGAGAACAATCAACATTATACCACACAGGAAATAGCCCTCATACTCAAAATATCCAAATCAATAAAGTTATTGGTGAAAATGAAAAATATATCTTTCATTTTACAAAAAAAAACTCAATGGACTTTTTGGCCAACCCAACACATTAAAAGGAAGAACAATAGAATTGATTCCAATACCCAACTAAAATTATGGAATTCAGAAGTAATTGTAACAATTTAACCTATGAAGCATAAAAGAAAAGAATTACCATCTTTGTGAAAATATTCTCCAAAAGTGAAGGTCAAATAAAGGTATTTCCAAGCAACTAAAAACTGGAAGTTCGTGTCTTGAGCAGATCAGAGATTGTAGGGTGTCCAAGGAAGGCATCTTATTCCACTCTGGCTGCCATGACAAAACACACAGACTAAGTGGTTTAAACAGCAGCCATTTATTTTTCACAGCTCTGGAATTTGGAGAACCTGAGATCAGGGAGCCAGCATGATTGAATTTTGGTAGGGCCCTCGTCCTAGCTTGCAGATGGTCATATTTTTGTTTTCTTCATGGCAAAGAAACCACTCACCTGTCCCTTCCTAAGGGCACTAATCTCATCATGGGAACTCCAACCTCATGGCCTAATTACCTCTCAAAGGCCCCCCTTTCCAAGAACCATTACATTGTGGATTAGGATTTCAGCACATAAATTTTGGGAAGACACAATCATATAGTCTACAATTTGAAGGCTTTTGAGATGCTGGTAATATTCTGTTTTATAATCTGAGTAGTGGTTTCAGAGGTATGTTCACTTTGTGAAAAATGTTTGATTTTCATACCTATGATTTGTGCTCACTTCTGTATGTTATAGTTTAACAAAAGTATTTTGTTACAAATCCATGTCCCCCTTCCTGTAACATTGAAAACATTGTCTATTTTTGATATTTTAACTGCTCTATATGTCATTTTCTGTTTGCTTTATTTTTAGTGTAGTTTATTTTTCAAAACTTCAATAATATGATTATTAAATTATCAATGCCACCCCTCCATCATGATGCCAAATCCAGGGGGCATGTCGGTCTCCATCTTACTTTGCATTTCAGGAGAGTTTGACATAGCTTACCTCTTTCTTGAGACTTTTCCTCTCTGAGCAGTTGTAATGTCACATTCTTCTGGTTGTCCTCCAATCTCTCTGGCTGCCTCTTTCAGATTTTTTGCTGTTCTCACACTCCTCTGCTCAACCTCTAGATTTTAGAGCATCTCGGAACCCTGCCCAGATACTCATGTCATCTCTAATCCATACTCTCTTCTATATTCATGTCTCCAGTTCAGACTTGAAAACTGAGTCCCAGACATGTATGTTTAATTGTCTATATCAGGAGTCAGCATACTTCTATTTTTTATTATTGTTCAAGTACAATTGTCTCCATTTTCACCCTACCATGCCCCTTTACCCCACCCATCCCCTCCTCCCACCCTCAAACCCACCCCCTTTGGCTTTGTCCATGTGCATATTTCTTCTATGAAGAGCCAGGTAGTAAGTACTTTTGCCTTTGCAGGCCATATGGTTTCTGGCACATATACTCAACTCTGTCTTTGTAGCATGGAAAAGTCATATACATTACATAAGTGGATGGACATTCCAATAAAACTTATTTACCAAAAAAGGCATCAGAGCAAGACTTGGTTTCTGGTCTGTATGATAGTCACTCTTGCACATCTAACAGGCATTTTGATATTTACAAACAATTTTTCCCTGTGATGGTAAATTTTAGGTGTTAACTTGACTAGGTCACAATATTTACATATTTGGTCAAATATTCTAGGTGTTTTTGTGAATGTATTATTCAGATAAAATTAACATTTAAATCAGTAGACTTGGAGTAAACAAATAACCCTCCATAATGTGGGTGGGCCTCATCCAATCAGTTGAAGACTTAATAAGAAAAAATACCAATCTTTCTGAAAAAGAAGGAAATTCTTCCAGCAGGCTGCCTTTGTATTCAAACTGTGACTGTCCCCTGGGTCTTCGGTCTGCTGGTCCACCCTGTAGATTTTGGTTTTGCCAGTCCCTATAATTGTGTGAATGAGATAATTCCTTAAAATCTTTCTCTCTCTCTCTCTATTTTTTTTCTATCTCCACCATCATTGTGATTCAAGCCCTTACTTTACAACTATATAATGTTGATATCCAGCTAATAAGTCCCTTCAGTCCTTCAATCCCTCATCCCTGGAGAACTCAGAGTGATGTTTGTAAAGATAAAACTGTGTTCCTCTCCATCCTAAGATAAATACTCGAAATAAAACTCAGCTGTCCTACCAAGACTGCTAGAGTATGGAGGGGGAAGATACGGGAAATTGTAGAGTGCTCACCCTTTTAAATGGAGAAGCTGTTTTTCAGCTCCAACCTACATAGCAATGTAGGTCCAGTGTTGCCACATCTTCCCTTTTTTTCCCCCTTGCCTGAGGATATTTTTTTCATTGCTTGTAGAGAGAGAGGAAGGGAGAGAGAAAACAAGATAGAGAAATGTCAATGTGAGAGAGAAACATCCACTGGTTGCCTCCTGCACAAGCCCAGACTGGGCAACTTAGGTATGTGCCCTGACCCAAAATCAAACCTGCAACCCTTTGGTTACGGGACAACGCTCCAATGCTCCAAACAACTGAGCCACACATGCCAGGGTGACATCTTCCCATCTTTAGAGAAAAGCAGCCATCCAGTTTTCCTTAGTTTTTATAATTTGCCAAATTCATTGTTGGGAATGTCAAAGCTCTTTTAGGTTTTGCGTCTCTTTCTTTCCAAATGCCTCTCTCCCCTCACCCCCATTGCATGTCACTCTTCGGTCAAGGTTATCTAACACTGATTTTCAATATACATCAGGCAATTTCCCACCTTGAAGTCTTTTTACCTGCTTCTCCTTCTCAGACTCAGCTCCACCTCCCACCCTTTCTTCCCCTGGCTGAGGCGGCAGCATACCCCTTACTCCATCATGCCTTCTTTGATGCCACCACTCACTTGCCCCTCCATGGGGCTACATGCTACCCTATGCAACCTAGTGCTTGTCATGATGCATTTCAGTTCTGCTTCAGTACACTGTGTACTAACTGCTAATGTACATGAACGTCATCTTTGGTTTCTCTATGCTCAGTACAGGAATGGTCATGAAAATGATTGAGCCCTGCTCCTAGGTTTTATGTGGTTCACCTCACAGATTTCTCCAAGGACTCTTTCACTGTCCAAATGCTGACCACCTTGCCCTGCCTGCCTCTAGCCAGCCTTCCTTACCAGGGCTAGAGCTGGTCTTCTGCTCCCATGCCCAGTGCCCAGTCCCAGAAGACACTATCCACTCATGTAACCTCTATATTATGAGGATCTGCTGCCATTTCAGACTGTTGGAATTAAGTTGATGATTTTGCACCAGGCCTCAGTTGCTTACCTGCATTTCTGGAGTCAGTATCCACAGCCAGACTAAGTTCCTCTGCACCTGTAAAGGAAAAGTCATCTGCCTGATCCCAGCAAGTGCATTCTTTCCCTGCCTCCTGTATATGTCATGTGTCCATCCTCTTGTCTTTCTCCACTTGTCCTGATATACTATCTTTGTTCTCACCCCTGAGAATGTATGAGAAAAGCCCCTCAATTATTCTTCTTTTAGGGGAGGGTCTTTGAATGAGAGGAAGTTCTCATTAAAAGCACAGACTTTATATTATTACTTTAGGCCTATGTTGAAATCCTCAGTTTATCCATGACTAGATATGCAAAGCTGGGCAAGCTATGAATACCTCTGAATCTTAGTTTCCTCACCCATAAAATAGGAATAATAATATCTGTCTCATTGGGTTATTTTTAAAAAATGAAGCTAATGTGCTTAAAAGCACTTAGTACATGTTATTTATTATTATTAATTATTATTATTATTTTCAAAGAATATTGTTAAATAACAGTGTGGCATCCTCATACTCACTTATTGTCCCAGTCTAAGCTCTGCCTCCTCTCTCCTTGTGAAGCATCCCCCAGTCTCTCCTACTTTCTCTTGACAGATGCTTTTGCTGCTAATAAATCCTGCCTGTGATATCACAGTTTATTGCAGCAGCTGGCTCAGAATCGAGACATCAACATATGAATCAGACAGGATGAGAGGAGGAGGCTGAAGAGAGAGGCTCCAAATACCTTGGTGACAAGGAACAGAGAGAGAAAGAACAGATTATAATAAGATTTGGGGGTATGTTTTCTACCAAGTGGGATAGGTTTAAGCTTCTCCCTGTGTTCAACACCCACTCAGAGTTTGGTAAATTATTTCTGGGACTGGCAACCAATTGGAACTTTGGCAACCAGGAGAAAAAAGTTTGCAAATGAGACCTGTCACCACCTGATTTCTAGGCTGAAGGAGGAAGGAAGGAATAAGGGAGGGAGGAAAGAAAGTCCTATTAGCCTTTCTGATATGTTTGTCTTGGACATTTTTCTAGCATGGTAGAAAGAGGCTTCACAAGACTTGCACAATATGGAATTAGTTCCATAAAATTTGATGTTCATAAAAGCAAGTTTAAATTTCATAGTGTAGCATTGAAGGTCACTCAAAACATGGTCCTTTCTGAACTTTCTCTTTGTATCTTCTGCCCCCTCCCCCGCATGTAAGTAGAAAGATAAAAACAGAAAAAAAAATTATTGAGTATCTTCTAAATACCACGTTCTATGCCTTGCTCTGATTTAACCTTCTCAACAGCCTTTTGGAATAGGTCTTATTATTACTGTTATTTTCTAGACAATAAAACTGAGGCTTAACATTATTAAATTACTTCCTAGGGTCACAGATTTTTAAAATTAATTATTTTATTGTTGTTCAATTACAGTTGTCTGCATTTTCCCCCATCGCTCCCCCCCCACCCTAGCCAAACCCACCTCCCTCCCTTGCTTCCACCACCGCGCCCCCTTGGTTTTGTCCATGTGTCCTTTATAGTTCTTTCTGAAAACCCTTCCCCCCATTTTTCCCTCCCACCTCCCCCCTTGTTACTGTCATATTGTTCTTAATTTCAATGTCTCTGGTTATATTTTGCTTGCTTCTTTGTTTTGTTGGTTAGGTTCCAGTTAAAGGTGAGATCATATGGTATTTGTCCCTCACCACCTGGTTTATTTCACTTAGCATAATGCTCTCCAGATCCATCCATGCTATCATGAAGGGTAGGAGCTCCTTCTTTCTTTCCGCTGTGTAGTATTCCATTGTGTAAATGCACCATAGTTTTTTGATCCTTTCATTTACTGATGGGCTCTTAGGTTGCTTCCAGCAATTGGCTATTGTAAATTGTGCTGCTATGAACATTGGGGTGCATGGGTTCTTCTGGATTGGTGTTTCATGGTTCCTAGGGTATATTCCCAGCAGTGGAATTGCTGGGTCAAAAGGCAGTTCCATTTTTAGTTTTCTGAGGAAATTCCATACTTTTTTCCACAGTGGCTGCACCAGTCTGCATTCCCACCAACAGTGCAGTAAGGTTTTCTTTTCTCCACAACCTCTCCAACACTTGTTTGCTGATTTGTTTATGATGCCATTCTCACTGGTGTGAAGTGTTATCTCATTGTGGTTTTTTTTTTTTTGAATTTTATTTTTTTTATTGTTATTCAATTACAGTTGTATGCCTTTTCTCCCCATCCCTCCACCCCACCCCAGCTGAACCCACCTCCCTCCCCCCTCTCCACCCTCCCCCTTGGTTTTTTCCATGTGTCCTTTATAGTAGTTCCTGTAATCCCCTCTACCCACTGTCCCCGCCCCCACCCCCCACCCCCACCCTGGCTATTGTTAGATTGTTCTTAACTTCAATGACTCTGGTTATATTTTGTTTGCTTTTTCCTTCTATTGCTTATGTTCCAGTTAAAGGTGAGATCATATGGTATTTGTCCCTCACTTCCTGGCTTATTTCACTTAGCATAATGCTCTCCAGTTTCATCCATGCTGTTGCAAAGGGTATAAGCTCCTTCTTTCTCTCTGCTGTGTAGAATTCCATTGTGTAAATATACCATAGTTTTTGGATCCACTCGTTTGCTGATGGGCACTTAGGTTGCTTCCAGTACTTGGCTATTGTAAATTGTGCTGCTATGAACATTGGGGTGCACAGATTCTTTTGGATTGGTGTTTCAGTGTTCTTAGGGTATAATCCCAGCAGCGGAATTACTGGGTCAAAGGGCAGTTCCATTTTTAGTTTTCTGAGGAAATTCCATACTGTTTTCCACAGTGGCCTCACCAGTCTGCATTCCCACCAACAGTGCACGAGGGTTCCCTTTTCTCCACATCCTCTCCAACATTTGTTTGTGGATTTGTTTATGTTGGCCATTCTGACTGGTGTGAGATGATACCTCATTGTGGTTTTAATTTGCATCTCTCTGATGGCTAGTGATGCTGAGCATCTTTTCATATGTCTCTGGGCCCTTTGTATGTCCTCCTTGGAGAAGTGTCTGTTCAAGTCTTTTGCCCATTTTTTAATTGGGTTTTTTGTCTTCCTGGAGTGGAGTCATGTCATAGATTTAGAACAAAGGTGAGCCAGGCAGCATAACAGAAACCGTGATGATGATTATTCACTGACATTTTAGAAGAGAATTAGTTATGCTTGAATGTATGTAGGTGTCACTTAATATGTGTAATGCTCTGCGGTAGACGCCCTGGGAACTGTGGTGAAGAGCACAGGTTTAGAGATATCATGCAGCTCCTCAGGATCAAACACACAGCAGGCAGCAAAACCAGGATTCCAGCTCAAGTCTTCAACTCTCAAATTTATTTTTCTATTACACTCAGCTGCTTTCCAATTCACATGTGTTCATATTCAAAGAGGCTATTAACCTACCACATCACTACCACCTGGGGCCTGCAATGCAAAGCAAATGGAGTTATCATCTTTGTAAATAAAGACCGCCTGAGTCAGAATTCATCACTCCCAGGGAAATACTATCCCCTGTCTTTCAAAAAGAGGACAAATGGCAGTGCTCTCCTGGAGGAAGCATGGAGCTGAGAACATAATGACAGAGAGGCCAGCTCAGGTTTTGTGTGATCCTGGCAAGATGACATCCCTTCTCAGGCCCTCATCTGAAAATTGCAGGTAGTAGATGGGTCCAAGGCTCTGGAAGGAATTTATTGTCATTTCCCCCAAACAGACTTCAAAGTTCTTGGAGACTAAGAGTTCAATGAAAAGAAATTAGGGAGACAAGATTTGACTAATTGAAGCACAATTTGAAAAAACAAACAAACAAAAAAAACCCCTCCTCTGACTCTGCCAATCTGTCAATATATTGGATCTCACCCTCAGGTCTAATTAGCTGCAAGATTCTCCTTAAAACTTTTAAATGCAGATACCTAAGCTTCATCCAGAAAGAACACTCATGGGCAATGATGTTTGTATACTTGTAGGCTCTGTACAAGATACACATGCACCTGTAAAAGGCATCCTTAGCTTTCTCTCCTCCAAAATCTCAGTACAGGGTAGGAGTTAAAAGCTTGAACTCAAGAATAATGACAACTTCACTGTACTAACAGAGGGCACCTCAGTCCCCTTCAAAGTAGGTACCTTAGGACCTCACACAGTTCTCCCAATTGCCACCAGCTGCCCCGTCATATTTTCCTGAATCTCTTCAAGGGTCTGAAATCTCTTCCCATTCAAAGGCGATTTAAGTTTTGGGAAAAGCCAGAAGGCACAGGGTGCCAACTATGGGCTCTAGCGGGACTGAGTCACCTGGGTGATTTGACATTTCATCAAAAACCTCTGCACAAGATGTGATGCATGAGTGGGCGCCTTGTTGTGATGAAGCTGCCAATCACCATAGCTCTGGCCTTCTGAATCATCTGAATAGTTTCCATAGAGGAATATTCAAGCTTAATGCAAATTTGATGCAGATTTGTTGCTTTACTCACTCAGTCATTTTGAATGTGATGGCCACACAGTACATATGCTCACTCAACAGCATCTACCGCCCCCCTCTGTTGATCACCCCAGCCTCAGCAAGCATAAAAAATAATGTGGAAGGTGCCCCCCTTCTCAGCTTTTTCTGAGAATCAGTTGATCCACTGGTCATTCCCATGATTGTGCAGTTTCTCCACAGACTCTGCTGATCTTGGCTTGCCTTGTCCTTAACCTGGCTATATGAGAAAGGCAGGCCCTTTTTCCATTTGGTTATGAGATGCTTGCAGATTTCTAAAATGGGATATTTCTTCCTATTGCAATAGTTTTTCTTTCTAATTACTCTCTTACTATCTATATCCGGATTTGTTTTTATTTGACACAGCAAAAACAAAGATGGGCTTTAACCTCATGCCACACACTAGACTAAATTCCAACTAAAGTAAAGGTTCGAGTAAAAAAATCAAAAGAATAAAAAGGAAATAAATGTTGCCTGGCCAGGTAGCTTAGTTGGTTAGAGCCTCGTCCTAATATGCTAAGGTTGTGGGTTCCATCCCTGGTCAGGGTGCATACAAGAATCAACCAATGAATACATAAATAGGTGGAAAAATAAATCTATGTTTCCCCCCCTCTCAAATCAATAAATAAAAATTTTAAAAATTAAAAAAAAAAGCTTGAACTCAGAAACCAGACAGCAAATGTCTGGATTTAACTCCCATCCCTTAATGTCTCTTAGGCTGTTTCTTCTTCTGTAAAATGGGGATAATTATAGTACTTTCCCCCTTGGGTTTAATCCATCAAGTTCAGGTAAAGCTTAGTCCCATACTGGAAAGGTAGTGAGATGTTCAGCTGATCAGGAGTAGAGCCCACAAAATGCTATTATACTGGCTTGGGTAGTGGAAGCACAGGGATCTTGCTATTCATAACTAATGCCATTTGCCACTCTATATGGGGTATTTGCAATTGGAGGGGAAGAGAGCGAGAGCTATTAGAAATTATGTTTGGTTGGATAACCAGCCAGACTGGTGTGCACTGAATAAGCCATTTTTTTTTCCACTAGAATTGTTGGTAATGGCTCCTTCCTCTTTTTTCCTGACACCATTTTGATGAGGGTTGGGTTGCTTACATAGAAAATTCTTGGCCCTGTGTTAGAAGGCATGCTTGTTACTGAAAGGGGCACCAATAAAAGGATAGCACAGAGAGGCCAATACAGACAGATCCAGTGGTACAATGCTCCCCTGACCCACACCCAACTTCAACTCACTGTTTATAAGCTCAGAGCTGCAACAGAGGTCTGAAACTTGTAAGAGATGTAAAGGACTCTGACAACCAGACTGTATCACTTATTTATTACCAACCCCCAACCATTGTTGAAGAGTTTTTAGGAAACATATTTCCTGAAGGCCCTTCTCTTTGTAAGAAACCCCTTCAGTGATTTAATCAAGCTTATGTAAATGCTAAATGGAATTCTACCAAAATGGGGTTTGCTGATTTGTATGTGTTGAAATAAATTCCTTGTTCTGTTCTAATTGAATAGATTGAACACAGACTGTATTTGTTCTTCTCCTGAAGCCACTTTCATGGCAGCGATAAATTGGAAATGTTAGCTGGCATGATATGCCAGCTTTTTTGAGAAAATCACCCTGCCAGTGAAGAGGGAATGGAGGAACTCAAAACATCTTTGTTTTTCAAAGTCATATGTCACAAACCAAGGAGATTTAAATAAAAATTATGGCCACTGCTGGCAAGGATAAGGCGAAACAGGTACCTCATGTACGACTAGTAATGTTGGCATTTAATATAACTCCACTGAAAAGCAATTTGGAGATATTAAAAGAGAGCTTAAATTTTATCATAATGCTGCATGCTTCCATCCAGGTATTCCACATATGGAAATCAAATCCAAGGAAATAACCTGGAAAGAAGTTACATGAATGGAGATGTTCATCATGGTGTTAGCTATATCAGCACACCAAACAAAATCACAAAGAAATCTTGCAACAAACCCAAAATAATAAATAAGTCAGTTATGATACTTTCTCAAGAGAATAATATGCAGCACTTAATGTGATAACCACTTAAAGTACAATAGTAAGTTAAAAAATAAAGGTAGCCCTGGTTGGGTGGCTCAGTTGGTTGGAGCATTATCCCTGTACACCAAAATATTGAGGGTTCAATCCTTGGTCAAGGAACATACCCAGGTTCTGGATTTGATCCTTGGTCAGAGCACATATGGAGGTCTACCCATTAATGTTTCTCTCTCTCTTTCCTTTTCGCTTTCCCTAAAATCAATAAGCATATCCTCAGGTGAAGATATAGAAATAAAAATAAATAAGGTATATATACTTATGCACTATAAATAAACTTAGTTTTTAAAAATATGCCACTCAGATGCAGAGAAAAGGGAATCCTAGTGCACTGTTGGTGGGAATGCAGACTGGTGAGGCCACTGTGGAAAACAATATGGAATTACCTCAGAAAACTAAAAATGGAACTGCCCTTTGACCCAGCAATTCCGCTGCTGGGATTATACCCTAAGAACCCTGAAACACCAATCCAAAAGAGCCTGTGCACCCCAATGTTCATAGCAGCACAATTTACAATAGCCAAGTACTAGAAGCAACCTAAGTGCCCATCAGCAAACGAGTGGATCCAAAAACTATGGTATATTTACACAATGGAATTCTACACAGCAGAGAGAAAGAAGGAGCTTATACCCTTTGCAACAGCATGGATGAAACTGGAGAGCATTATGCTAAGTGAAATAAGCCAGGCGGTGAGGGACAAATACCATATGATCTCACCTTTAACTGGAACATAATCAATAGAAGAAAAAAGCAAACAAAATATAACCAGAGACATTGAAGTTAAGAACAATCTAACAATAGCTGGGGGGGGGGGGACAGTGAGGAGAGGGGATTACAGGAACTACTCTAAAGGACACATGGACAAAACCAAGGGGGAGGGTGGAGGTGGGGGAGGGAGGTGGGTTCAGCTGTGGTGGGGTGGAGGGATGGGGAGAAAAGGCATACAACTGTATTTGAATAACAATAAAAAAAATCTTCGTGACAATGGGAGTGGGAGGTAGGATTGAATGTGGCAGGTGGCGGGGTGGGTAGGGCAGGGGAGAGTAATTGGGAAAAATAGGGACACCTGTAACTGAACAACAATAAAAATATAATAAAAAAATCTTCAGTGATTATTATAAAAAAATATGCCACTCAGTATGAAATAGCCACAATAAACAACTCCATAAAGACGTAAAAAAGGACATGAAGGCTGTCATGAGCTAGAGTAAGGCGAGAATGCAGAATGACTGCTAATGGGTATAGGATTTCTTTTTGGGGTGATGCAGTTGTTCGGAAACAAGGTAATGGTGATGGTTATACCACATTGTGAATATGATAATGCCACTGAATTGTATGTATACCTTAAAATGGTTGCAATGGTAAATTCTATGGTTTGTGTATTTACCACATTATTTCTAAAAGGATATGATGAAGGGTGAAAAATGTAAGAAAGCACCAAAAAATCTTAACAGAAGTTATTTTAAGAGTGTTATTGGACTCTGAAGATGGCAGCGAGATAGGTGGCAGCAGAGTCCACTTCCCCTCAACACCAGTGAAACACCTAGCTGATCTGAGGAACAGAGCGAACAGACAATGGTATTCCAGCATATATGAAGATTAGAGACCAAAGATAGAGGACACTGAAAGATCTGATGGTAAAAAGAGTGCTTAAGGACAATAAGGTCCCTGGGACCAGCGTGGGGACCAGGGCGGCTAAAGCCTGGCCCAGGCACAGGGTCTACTGCAGGATTCTTGGGAGAGAGCCAGACTTGGCTGTGTGACAGGCCAGGTGCTTGTTTGGACATGCGGGGGGGGGGGGGGGGGGGGGCCTTGAATGGAAGAATTTTTCCAAAAGAAAAAGAGAAAATAGAGGCACTCAGTGGCTAATTAGAGAACTCACTGCAGCAGCCACGGCCTCTGGCGCCCCTCCCCCCTCAGCCCTTGGACTGTGAACCTGGGATAAGCAGCCCCAGCGCTCACCTGAAGCCAGCTGACCTGAACCCAGATTAGCGGACTGGGCGACCACACCTGAAACCTCGGGTGGGTGCGCATCCAGTTCTGTGGCTGGCTGCCCCCCGCACAGGCCCACAGCTGCGGATCACCCGCGCACACCAAACCCAAAGCCGCTGATTCCCCCACAACCCGATCAACCACCTGGCTGTCAGCAGGCGACCATACCTAAAAGCACCGGTTCTGAACAACTCCTAACTAGCCCCTGTGCACAGAGCCCTGCAGGGCCTACTGGCTCTCTAGGAGGAAGGCAGAAGGCCCAGCAGAGGGGAGCTGCAGGGTTAGGGGAGACTGAATTCCCCGGAAAGACTCAACCCAGTAGGGGACTGAACTACCCCATAGCAGCACCAAGAGCCCCTAGCATCTAAGACAGCAAAGAGCAAGAAGGGGGAGTGTGAGTTGTCCCTAATTGGTGCAACTCAAGGACAGCACAACTGGTGAAGTGAAGGCCTAGTGGGGAGCAGAAGGACCCTGAGGAACTGGACTGAAGGCTGAACAACAGTGAAGAGTGTGGCTCAGGAAGGGAGAAAAGTGAAACCAATCCTTCCAACCACGCCCTCCAGTTCCACAGACAGGAAGACCAGCAGAACTAACCTGACCGGTTTAAAGCCAGCAGAAGACTTTTTTTTTTCATCTTTCCTCCTTTCCCCCTGAATTCCTTCTTCCTTTGTATCCTTCCACGTTTTTTTATTCCCTCTTCCTTCCATCCTTTCCATTTCTTATTCCTTCTTCCTGCCATCGTTTATATATTCTTTTGTTTTAATTTTTGTTAAAACTCCTTCTCATCTTGCTGCGATCTTTCTTTATTCCTTCTTCCTTCCTTCCTTTCTTTTTCTATTCCCTTTTCCCTCCTTCCCTCCTCCCCCCCACTTCTCTTTTTCCCACAGGTGAGATAATAAAACCTGGAGTGCTGAAAAGACCAGAGAGACTGTGTTACACCCATAAACATCAGCTCAAGACCAGTGAGCACCGGAGATTAAGGAGACAGCACCACTGAATCCTATTAGCATTCTACCATAGAAGTTCACACCATAAACTCAGGGAGTAGGAATAGATCAATTTAAGAAGCAGAGACTAACAAGAAGAGTCTCACAAACAAAGGGAAGACAAAGACACAATTCCCAAATAAAAGGAAAGGAGGAAGATCCAGAAAGAATGCTAACTAAAAAAGAGGCAACTCAACTACCAGATACTGAGTTCAGAGCAATCGTTATGAGAAAGCTCACTGAGCTCACAGAGAACGACCGAAAACTACAGGGAAACTACAATGAACTCACTGCAAACTATATCAACATGAAAAAGGAAATAGAAACTATCAACAAGGGCCAGAGGAAATAAAGAATACAATTTCTGAGTTGAAGAACATAGTAGAAGGAATGGAAAGCAGACTTGATGAAGCAGAGAATCGGATCAGCGAGCTGGAGGACAAAGTAGAAAAAAACACCCAGAAAGAGCAAGAAAAGGAAAAGAGGCTCAGAAAGAATGAAGAGGGATTAAGGGAAATGGAGGATAACATGAAACATAAAAATATCCATATCATAGGAATACCAGAAGGAGAATAAGAAGAGCAAGGGATAGAAAACCTGTATGAAACAGTAATGATGGAAAATTTCCCAAATCTGAGGAGAGAAAAAGTCACCAAAATACAGGAAACACAGAGAGTCCCAAGCAAGAGGAACACAAAGAGGCCCACTGTAAGACACATCATAATTAAAATGGCAAAATTCCAAGACAAAGAGAGAATCTTAAAGGCAGCAAGGGAAAAACAGGAAGTAACATACAAGGGAGCCCCAATAATATTAGCAACTGACTTCTCAATGGAAACGCTCCAAGCCAGAAGAGAATGGCAAAAAATATTCCAAGTAATGAGAACCAGAGGCCTGCAACCAAGACTATTGTACCCTGCAAGGCTCTCAATCAAGATAGAAGGCCAAATAAAGAGTTTCCCAGACAAATGAAGTCTAAAAGAATACACTTCCACCAAACCAGCTCTGCAAGAGATGCTAAAGTGACTGCTTTAAGGAGAGGAAGGAAAAGAGAAAGAGAGAGGAACACAGGTAGGAAAAACATGGCAATGAATAACTAACTATCGATAATAACCTTAAACATAAATGGATTAAATGCTCCAATCAAAAGACATAGAATAGCTGAATGGATGAGAAAGCATGACCCACACATATGCTGCCTACAAGAGTCCCATCTCAGGACAAAAGACTTATAGAGACGGAAAGTGAAGGGCTGGAAACATATTTTCCAAGCAAATATACAGGAAAAAAAAGCAGGGGTAGCAATACTCATATCAGACAAAATAGACTTCAAAACAAGGGCCATAAAGAGAGACCCAGAAGGTCACTTCATAATACTCAAAGGAAGAATCCACCAAGAAGACATAAACATTGTAAATATATACACACCCAACACAGGAGCACCCAAATACATAAAGAAAATCTTGGAGGACTTCAAGAAAGATATTGACAGCAACACAATTATACTAGGGGACTTTAACACGCCACTATCAAAAATGGACAGGTCTTCCAAACAAAATATCAACAAGGATATTGTGTCCCTTAGCAATATCCTAGACGAAATGTACTTAACTGATATATATAGAGCTTTTCATCCCAAAGAAGCAAAATACACATTCTTTTCAAGTGTCCATGGAACTTTTTCAAAGATAGACCACATGATAGGACACAAAGCAAGCCTCAACAAATTCAAGAAAATTGAAATCATATCAAGCATTTTCTCTGAGCACAAGGGACTGAAACTAGAAACCAACCCCAAAGGAAACAACCCCAAGCACTCAAAATCATGGAGACTGAATAGCATGCTATTAAACAATGAATGGGTCAAGAATGAGATCAGGGAAAAAATCAAAAACTTTCTGGAAACAAATCAAAATGAACTCACAATAACCCAAAACCTATGGGACACAGCAAAGGCAGGCCCGAGAGGGAAGTTCATAGCAATACAGGCCTACCTTAAGAAGATAGAAACAGTTCAAACGAACAACCTCACACTACACCTACAAGAAATCGAGGAACAACAACAAAAACAGCCCAGTGAAAGGAGAAGGAAGGAAATAACCAAGATCAGAGCAGAGTTAAATGACATAGAGACTAAAAGCACAATTCTAAGGATCAATAAATCCAGGAGCTGGTTCTTTGAAAAGAGAAACAAAATCGACAAGCCTTTAAGTAAGCTCATCAAGAAAAAAAAGAGAGAGGATCCAAATAAACACAATTAGAAATGAAAGAAGAGAGATTACAACTCATACCACAGAAATACAAAGGATTGTAAGAAATTACTACAAAGAACTGTGTGCCAAGAAATTGGAAAACCGAGATGAAATGGACACATTTCTAGAAAAATATAATCTTCCAAAACTGAATGAAGAAGAAGCAGAAAACCTGAACAGACCAATAACAGCAGACGAAATTGAAGCAGTCATCAAAAAACTCCCAACACACAAAAGCCCTGGACCACATGGTTTCCAAGGAGAATACTACAAAGCATTTAAGGAAGAGCTATCCCCTATCCTTCACAGACTATTCGAAAAAATCCAAAATGATGGAAGACTCCCAAACTCTTTTTATGAAGCCAGCATCATCCTAATCCCAAAACCATAAAAAGACACAACAAAGAAAGAAAACTTCAGGCCAGTATCGCTGATGAACATAGACGCTAATATTCTCAACAAAATATTAGCAAACCGCATCCAGCAATACATTAAAAAGATCATCCACCATGACCAAGTGGGATTCACCAAGTGGGATTCATCCCAGGGATGCAAGGATGGTTCAATATTCACAAATCATAAGCATAATACATCATATAAACAACAGCAAAGACAGAAATCGCATGATGATATCAATAGATGCAGAAAAAGCATTTGATAAGATACAGCACCCATTTCTGATAAAAACATTCAGCAAAGTGGGAATAGAGGGAGCATTCCTCATCACAATAAAGGCCATATATTAGAGACCTACAGCCAACATCATACTCAATGGACAATAACTTAGAGCATTCCAACTAAGGTCAGGAACAAGACAAGGATGCCCTCTCTCACCACTCCTATTCAACATAGTATTGGAAGTCCTAGCCAAAGCAATCAGACAAGAAAAAGCAATAAAAGGCATCCAAATTGGAAAGGAGGAAATGAAACTGTCACTGTTTGCAGATGACATGATAGTTTACATGGAAAATCATATAGACTCCACCAAAAAACTACTCGATCTAATAAATGGATTTGGCAAAACAGCTGAATACAAAGTCAGTACTCAGAAACCAAAGGCATTCCTGTATACCAACAATGAAACTGCAGAAACAGAAATCAGGAAAAACATCCCATGTGCTATAGCAACAAGAGAAATAAAGTACCTAGGAATAAACCTAACCAAGGAAGTTAAAGACTGGTATTCAGAAAACTACACAAAACTGAAGAAAGAAATTAAGGAAGACACGAACAAATGGAAGCATGTACCATGCTCATGGATTGGAAGAATTAACATCATCAAAATGGCCATACTACCCAAAGCAATTTACAGATTTAATGCAATCCCTATTAGAGTACCCATGACATATTTCACAGATATACAACAAACATTTCTGAAATTCATATGGAACCGTAAATGACCCTGAATAGCTGCAGCAATTTTGAGAAAGAACAAAGTAAGAGATTTCACAATACCTGATATCAAACTGTATTACAAGGCCACTGTAATCAAAACAGCCTGGTACTGGCATAAAAACAGGCATATAGACCAATGGAACAGAACGGAGAGCCCAGAAAGAAACCCAAGTCTTTACAGTCAATTAATATTTGACAAAGGAGTCAGGAGCATAAACTGGAGCAAAAACAGCCTCCTCAACAGATAGTGTGTGAGATCTGGACAGCTACGTGCAAAAAAATGAAACTTGATCACCAACTTACACCATACAGAAAAATAAATTCAAGATGTATATAAGACTTAAATATAAGTCATAACACCATAAAAGGCCTAAAGGAAAACATTGGCAGGAAAATCTCAGACATTCCACACAGCAACATCCTCACAGACATGTCCCCTAAAGCAAGGGACATAAAGGAAAGAATTAACAAATGGGGCCTCATGAAAATAAAAAGCTTCTGCATGGCTAAAGAAAACAGCATTAAAATACAAGGAGAACCAACAGTATAGGAAAACAAATTTGCCAATGAAACCTCAGAAAAGGGACTGATCTCCAAAATACATAAAGAACTCACATGACTCCACTCCAGGAAGACAAACAACCCAATTAAAAAATGGGCAAAGGACTTGAACAGGCACTTCTCCAAGGAAGACATACAGAAGGCCCAGAGACATATGAAAAGATACTCAGCATCACTAGCCATCAGAGAGATGCAAATTAAAACCACAATGAGGTACTATCTCACACCAGTCAGAATGGCCAAGATAAAGGAATCCACAAACAAATGTTTGAGAGGATGCGGAGAAAAGGGAACCCTAGTGCACTGTTGGTGGGAATGCAGACTGGTGGGGCCCCTGTGGAAAACAATATGGAAATTCCTCAGAAAACTAAAAATGGAACTGCCCTTTGACCCAGCATTTCTGCTGCAGGGATTATACCCTAAGAACCCTAAACACCAATCCAAAAGAATCTGTGCACCCCAATGTTCATAGCAGTACAATTTACAATAGCCAAGTACTGGAAGCAACATAAGTGCCCGACAGCAAATGAGCGGATCCAAAACTGTGGTATATTTACGCAATGGAAATTTACGCAGCAGAGGGAAAGAAGGAGCTTATACCCTTTGCAATAGCATGGATAGAACTGGAGACTATTGTGCTAAGTGAAATAAGCCAGGAAGTGAGGGACAAATACCCTATGATCTCACCTTTAACTGAACATAATCAACAGAAGAAAAAAGGAAACAAAATATAACCATAGACGTTGAAGTTTAGTACAATCTAACAATGGGCAGGGGGGAGTGGGGAGGGGACAGTGAGGAGAGGGGATTACAGGAACTACTATAAAGGACACATGGACAAAATCAAGGGGGAGGGTGGAGGTGGAGGAGGGAGGTGGGTTCAGCTGGGGTGGTGTGGAGGGATGGGGAGAAAAGGCATACAACTGTAACTGATTAACAATAAAAATTTAAAAAATATTTTTAAAATAGAGTTTTATTATGGCTGAAATCTTATACGTTTTTTTTTTTTTAATTTCTGTAATGTTGGTATTACTGAAAGTCAGACTTAGGCAGAATCCATATACAGCTAAGAATGGTAGGGCTTATGAGTTTCCTACCCCCCCACCTCCACTCCCAGTATTGTAGATGATAAAATAGAATTTAGGAAATAATGCATATTTTAGAAAAGAAAAGTCAGTAGTCTAAGCTTCCATCTTGGAGAACTAGATGAAGATAAACAATAGAGAGAAAGAAGGAGCTCCTACCCTTTGTGACAGCATGGATGGAAATGGAGAGCATTATGCTAAGTGAAATAAGCCAGGTAGTGAAAGAAAAGTACCATACGATCTCACCTATAAGTGGAACCTATCCAATAAAACAAACAAGCGCACAAAATATAAATGGAGACATTGAAATAAAGAACAGACTGACAGTAAAAGAGGGGGTGGGGGAGAGGAATAACAGGAGGAAGAAGGGGAAGGGTTGTCAATGAACAAGTATAAAAGACACATGGACCAAGCCAAAGAGGGTAGGATCGAGGGTGGGAGGAGGGGAGAGATGGGACAGGGGGCAGTGGTGGGGGGAAAATGGAGATGATTGTCTTGAAAAACAATTTAAAAAAAAGAACAGCAATAAAAGTCTAAAGCAAGTAGGAAAAAAGAAATAATAAGAATTAGAGGAAAAATTGATAAAATTTGAAAACAGCATACCAATACAGAAAAGCAATGAAATCAACAGCTGATTTTTGAAATGGTCAATGAAATTGATAAGCTACAGTCAGGGTAACCAAGAGAAAATATAGAGAAGACACTAAATGTTAACACCAGAAATAAGACATGATATTCAGCATTAAATGAGCATGAAAAAATAGTAAATGAAGACTAGGAATATCTCTAGGCCCCTAAATTTGATTAAATAAATTAATTCATTGAAGAAACACATAAACTAACAAAGCTCATACAAGTGAAAATAGATATGTTTCTATTAAATAAATTGAGTTTCTTGGTAATAACCTCCATAAAAATAAAAAACAGGCACAGATGGTTTCACTGGCGAATTCTATGAAGCATTTAAAGGAAGAAGTGCTATTGATCC
This sequence comes from Desmodus rotundus, assembly GCF_022682495.2. NCBI lineage: Eukaryota > Metazoa > Chordata > Mammalia > Chiroptera > Phyllostomidae > Desmodus > Desmodus rotundus. Next base: position 93,742,206 of record NC_071387.1, read on the forward strand.
TCTACAATGTATTCCAGAAGGTAGAAGCAGAGAGAACACTTCCTAACACATTCTATGAGGCCAGCACTTTCTTAATACCAAAACCAGATAGAGACATTATAAGAAAGGAAAACCACATGCCAATATTTCTTGTGAACATAGAAGCAAAAATCCTCAACACCACACTGGAAAATAGAACCTAACAACATATGAAATCAATAATATACCACAACCATGAGAATTTATTCCAGGTTTATGAGGGTGATTTAGCAGCAAAAATCATATAATATAATCTATCATACTAACCAAGAAAAGAAGAAAAACCTTACGGTCTTTATCAATAAATGGAGATAAAGCATTTTGACAAAATTCAACACCTATTCATAGTAAAAACACTCAGAAAACTTTAACTTGTTAAAAATTATCTAAAAAGATGCCAGGCAGTGAGGGACAAATACCATATGATCTCACCTTTAACTGGAACCTAATCAACAAAAGGAAAAAGCAAACAAAATATAACCAGAGACATTGAAATTAAGAACAATGTAACAATAGCCAGAGGGGAGTGGGCAGGGGATAGTGGGGAGAGGGGTTACAGGAGCTACTATAAAGGACACATGGACAAAATCAAGGGGGAGGGTGGAGGCGGGGGAGGGAGGTGGGTTTGGCTGGAGTGGGGTGGAGTGATGGGGAGAAAATGCAGACAACTGTAACTGATTAAAATAAAAATTAAAAAAAAAAGGAAAAAGAAAAAGAAATGCCTTATGACCCAGAGATTCCACTTGTGGGAATTTATCCAAAGAAACCCGAAGCACTGATATGTACGTGATACATATCAGGTACCTCATATTCTTTCTAAACCTGAAAGAATATGAGTATGTACCCCTGTGTTCATTGTAGCATTATTTATAATAGCCAAGATTTGGAAGCAGCCCAAATGCCCATTAGTAGATGAGTGGGTCCAAACACTGTGGTACAGTTATGTAATGGAATACTACTCAACCATAAAAAAAGAAGGAACTAAACCTAGAGCTTTCCCACTAAGATCAGGAACAACACAAGGATGCCCTCTCTCACCACTCCTATCCAACACAGTATTGGAAGTCCTAGCCACAGCAATCAGACAAGAAAAAGCAATAAAAGGCATCCAAATTGGAAAGGAGGAAATGAAACTGTCACTGTTTGCAGATGGCATGATAGTGTACATGGAAAATCCTATAGACTCCACCAAAAAACTACTCAACCTAATCAATGAATTTGGCAAAACAGCTGGATACAAAGTCAATACTCAGAAATCAAAGGCATTCCTGTACACCAACAACGAATCTGCAGAAACAGAAATCAGGAAAAAAATCCCATTTGATATAGCAACAAGAAAAATAAAGTACCTAGGAATAAACCTAACCAAGGAGGTAAAAGACCTGTACTCAGAAAACTACACAACACTGAAGAAAGAAATTAAGGAAGATACAAACAAATGGAAGCATGTGCCATGCTCATGGACTAGAAGAATTAACATAATCAAAATGGCCATACTACCCAAAGCAATTTATGGATTCAATGCAATCCCTATTAGAGTACCGATGACATATTTCACAGATATAGAACAAACATTTCAGAAATTCATATGGAACCATAAATGACCCCAAATAGCTGCAGCAATTTTTAGAAAGAAGAACAAAGCCGGAGGGATCACAATACCTAATATCAAACTGTACTACAAGGCCACTGTAATCAAAACAGCCTGGTACTGGCATAAAAATAGGCACATAGACCAATGAACAGAACAGAGAGCCCAGAAATAAACTCAAGTCTATACGGTCAATTAATATTTGACAAAGGAGGCAGGTGCATAAAATGGAGCAAAAATAGCCTCTTCAACTAATAGTGTTGGGAGATCTGGACAGCTACATGCAAAAAAATGGAACTCGATCACCAAGTTACACCATACACAAAAATAAATGCAAGGTGGATAAAAGACTTAAATATAAGTTGTAACACCATTAAAGTCCTAGAGGAAAACATTGGCAGGAAAATCTCAGACATTCCACACAGCAACATCCTCACAGACATGTCCCCTAAAGCAAGGGACATAAAGGAAAGAATAAACAAATGGGACCTCATCAAAATAAAAAGCTTCTGCATGGCTAAAGAAAACAGCATTAAAATCAAAAGAGAACCAACATTATGGGAAAACGTATTTGCCAATGATACCTCAGACAAGGGACTGATCTCCAAAATATATAAAGAATTCACACGACTCTACTCCAGGAAGACAAACAACCCACTTAAAAAATGGGCAAAGGACTTGAACAGGCACTTCTCCAAGGAAGACATACAGAGGGCCCAGAGACATATGAAAAGATGCTCAGCATCACTAGCCATCAGAGAGATGCAAATGAAAACCACAATGAGGTACCATCCCACACCAGTCAGAGTGGCCAACTTAAAAAAATCAACAAAAAATTATTGGAGAGGATGCGGAGAAAAGGGAACCCTAGTGCACTGTTGGTGGGAATGCAGACTGGTGAGGCCACTGTGGAAAACAGTATGGAATTTCCTCAGAAAACTAAAAATGGAACTGTCCTTTGACCCAGCAATTCCACTGCTAGGATTATACCCTAAAAACCCTGAATCACCAATCCAAAAGAACCTATGCACCCCAATGTTCACAGCTGAACAATTTACAATAGCCAAGTACTGGAAGCAACCGAGTTGCTTCCAGTACTAAATGCCCATCAGCAAACGAGTGGATCAAAAAACTATTGTATATTTACACAATGGAGTTCTATGCAGCAGAGAGAAAGAAGGAGCTTATACCCTTTGCAACAGCATAGATGGAACTGTAGAGCATTATGGTAAGTGAAATAAGCCAGATGGTGAGAGACAAATACCATATGATCTCACCTTTAACTGGAACATAATCAACAGAGTAAAAAAGCAAACAAAATATAACCATAGACATTGAAGTTAAGAACAATCTAACAATAGCCAGGGGGGAGTGGGGGGGGACAGTAAGGAGAGGGGATTACAGGAACTACTTTAAAGGACACATGGACAAAATCAAGGGGGAGGGTGGAGGGGGGGAGGGATGTGGGTTCAGCTGGGGTGGTGTGGAGGGATGGGGCAAAAAGGCATACAACTGTAATTGAATAACAATAAATTTTTTTTAAAAAAGAAGGAAAAAAATAAAAAATAAAATACATTTAAAAACATGTATAGCTAACATAGTTAATGGTGAGAAGATAGATGCTTTTGCCCTCAGATCAGGAACTAGACAATGATGCCCCTTCATGTCACTCCTATCCAACATTATGCTGGAAGTCTAGCTAATGCAATAATACAAGAAAAGGAAATAAAATGTATAGGGAATAGAGGTGAAGAAAAAATACCTCTGCTTGTCTATAAAAAAATCACAAAGAATCAACAACAGAAACAAAAATATCTTTCAGAACTAGCAAGAATTTATAGCATGGTCATAGGATGTAGCATTACTATACAAGAGTCTATTTTACTTATATACCAGCAACAAACAGTTAGAATTTGAAATTAAAAACAAACAATGATCTTGCATTAGCACCAAAACTGATAGGCATAATTCTATCCAAATATAGATAGGCTACATATGAATAAAACCATTAAAATATGATGAAAGAAATCAAGATCTATCTAAATAGAGATATTCCATATTCATAGATAAGAAGCCTCAATATTGTTAAGATGTAAATTCCTCCCAACTTAATTTATAGATTCAATGCAAAATCCAAAGCAAAAACAAAACTTCATGAACTTATTTTTTTAGAAATTCTTAAAATGATTCTGAAGTTTTATATGGAAAGGCAGAAGACACTCACTAGGCAGCACAATACTAAAGAAGGGCAAAGTCAGAGGACCAACACTACCTGACTTTAAGACTTACTATAAAGCTACAATAATCATGACAATATGGTATTTGGGAAATCATAGGCAAAGAATAGGATAGGATAATAGAATAGAATAGAATAGAATAGAATAGAATAGAATAGAATAGAACAGAATGAGAAAAAAGAACCCAGAAATAGACTCATATACATGTAGTCAACTGATCTTGGACAAAGATGCAGAGAAAATTCAATGGAAAAAAAATAGCCTTTTCAACAAATGGTCCTGAAACATTTGGACATCTCTATATATAAAAAAATATCTTCACAACAGTTACTTTGAAATACATCTTAAATGTAAATTACAAAATCACAAAATTTTTACATGATATAAGGGAAAATCTAGGTGACCTTGGGTTTGTTGATGAATATTTAGATATAACACCAAAAGCACACTCTATCAAGGAAAAAATCAGTAAGTTAACTTTACTAAAATTAAAAACTGCTCTCTGGGAACAACACTCTTAAGAGAATGGAGAGACAGGCAACAGGTGGGAAGAACTTATTTGCAAAACAGATATCTGATAAAGGACCTTTACCTCAAATATACAAAGAACTCTTAGAACTCAACATTAAGAGCTAACAATCCAATCAAAAAGTGGGCAAAAGGTCTATACATACCACTCTACAAATGATATACAGATGTAAATAAGCATATGAAAAGGTGTTCAACATCATATGTCCTTATGGAAATGCAAATTAAGACAGTAATGAGATATTGTGACACACCTATTAGAATGACAAAATTAAAAAAACCAAACTGACATTACCAAATGCTAGCAAGGATGCAGACCTCAGGAATGTTTATTCATTGCTGGTGGAAATGCTAAATGGTGCACCCACTCTGGAAGACAGAGTGGCAGTTTTTTACAAAGCTAAACATAATCATATGATGCAGCACTTATGCTCCTAGGTATTTATCCAAAATAGCTGGAAACTTATATACACACAAAAAACAGCACACAAATGTTTATAGCAGCTTTATTTATAATAGCCAAAATCTGGAAGCAACCACGTCACTCTAGTAAGTGAATGAGTAATTCTAGATTGATCCACACAAAAAAATATTATTAAGCAATAAAAAATATTAAGACATTAAACCATGAAAAGACACGGAGAAACCTTAAGTGCCAGTTGGAGAAAACTACACAGTGATATATGAGTCCAACTATTTGACATTTTGGAAAAGACAAAACTATAGAGACAGTGAAAAGCTCAGTGTTTGCCAGGGGTTTTGGGGAGGGAGGGATGAATAGGGAAGCACAGGAAATTTTCTGGGTGATGAAAGTACTCTGTATAATACCATAATGATGGATACATTTGTCAAAACTCATAGAACTACTGTAAAACACAAAGAAAGAACCTTAGTGTAAACTAAGGACTTAATGTATAATAGTTATAACAAATGTAGATTTTATAACAGGAACGAGGATGTTGCAATAGGGGGAGCAGTGTACTGAGATGGGGTTGTGGGGTGAGGTGTGTAAATGGCATTTCCTATCCCATCTGCTCAATTTTTCTGTAAAACTGTACAAAAAATAAAATCTACTTTTTGATTTCTACATTTTTCAATTTCAGTCAACATTTAATATTCTATTAGTTTCAGATGTACAACACAGTGGTTAAACATTTATATAACTTACAAAGTGATTCCTTCCATGTGGACTACCCACCTGATGCCATACATAATTATTGCAATATTACTGACTACATGCTCTGTGCTGTAATTTACATGTGACTGTTTTTATAACTGGCAATTTGTACTTCTTCATCAAAATGTACCATCAAAAAAAATGTTTGTCATGGCTGCTGGGGCAATCCATACCTGATTGCTAAAGGGTGTCAGTACATAGAAGCAAAGCTATTTTGGAAATGTGACCTTCTTTAAAAAAAGGCATACAACTGTAATTGAATAACAATAAATTTTTTTTTAATGTATTAGTGCTTCTTCTCAATGTTTCTGTTAGTGATGAAAATCATCTTTCCACGGCTTTGTCACCTGGTGACAAAGATTTGCACTTGTCAGTCTGGTCAACCTAGCAGTTAGTGTACCATTGAGACAGTCCACATTTTGGGGTTGTGGTCAAGCCTGCATTTCTGTAGTCATTCTGCCTGGGTTCACTCTTGACTCTACCACTGCCTAAGTACACAAGTCTGTTTTAACAACTGATATACCAGGAAAAATGTTAGAACTTACCTCAAGGATTGTTGTGAGGATTAAATAAACTAATCCCTGGTCCCTAGTAAGTGTTAAGTAAATGCAAGCTGTTATATTTATTATTTATATGCCTTACCCAATGTGCACATCAAATAGGGAAAGCTGAAAGATTCCAGCTCAAATGATTTGTGGGCTGTCAGAGTACATAAAAGAGAAACTAAGATAGGCTGCTTGGAAGCTGTGGGAACACTGCCCAGAGGGTGAAAAGAAAGGAGAGATATACAGGTCAAAATAGTTTGAAATTCCTCTGCCCTTTATCTGGGTGCCCAATATAGCTCACCCCAAACCCCTTGAATAATCCTCTGCTATAATCTTGGTCCTAACTTTGTGCTTTCCTAAGCAGAAAATGTGATGAAGCCTGAGGCCTTACTTACCTCCAAGGTTCTTAGGGACCCCACCCCCAGCCCCCAGATCTTGAAGCAGAATCCAGAGGGATCAAGGACCTTGACCCAATGCATCTGTTGTGTTCGCTTTGGTCTTTCTGTTTTGCTCTATGTGCTTGAGGCCTGTGACAGGGAAGAAAGAACATTTTCAGAAAATAAACAACTTTGCTATCTCATGCTTTGCTTGGTAGAAACAGTTAAGAGAACCTCATTTCTTCACTTCATGGAGCTTACAGCACAGAAGTAGCTTTCCTGTAGTCTTAATATCACAGGACTCAAAAAGGGACTCAAAAGTCCTCACATGGTATCCTCACATGGTACCATGGTCCCCTCCACAGACATGTTGCCAAATGGTTTCTTGTCCTTCATGTTTGAGACTTAATTCTACTCCCAAGATCCCAGGAGCATCATTAGCCACCATGGGACATTGTTAACTCAGCCTGATTCCCTCTCCTGTCCTTGCTCAGCTGCCTTTGAAATGAAGCCCTGGCCCTCTCTTCACTGCTTCTTCCTTGAATGAAGGAAAAGAGTTGATCTCTTCAGTCCCTGTTATTCCTTTACATTGCCCTTTACATTTATTGCTCAATAACCCATAAAAATCCTTTTGTTACTCTTTTTTTACCTCATCCTTCATCCACCATTGAATTCAAAACTCATACATTAGGCATGCACCTTATGATATTTGTGCCACCTCCCTAAATTGGAGTGAAAAAGAGAAAAAAAGGATATGCTCAAATTGACATTTGCATCTCAGTTCACTCATTCAAGAGTGACAGAGTATAATTTGCCACCAAGTTCACATCCAAAGGTCATAGGTTAGTGCTGACATCATGTGATTTTTCTACCATTGCTATCTCCAGCTCATGCATTCTACTCAGGAGGCCACATTTAGGCCAGCAGATATTGCAATGAAAAAACAAAAACAAAAAAACCAGAAAAAAGCTCTTGACTTTCCTAAGCTTCTTAATGCACCAAACATAATGATATACTTAGGTCTTTTCTGTGGAGCAGGTGGGTGGGTCAGGCCACTCAACATAACGCTGCATAGGTTGAAGAAAGCTGGCTCTCCATTTCTGTACACTCACTCTGGTGCAAAAATACTAAATCTGCTTTGATGCTGTGAGTGAACAGACTTAGTAGCCAGGGAAACAAGGAGTAACTCCTAGCTCTAAGGACAGAGGGCAGCCAGATGTTCAAGGCCACAAAGGAAATGTAGATGAAAGCTTGGATTCTCCTTCCTGTGTTGCTCACTATCTGTTTAGGAACATCCCCTATCCAGACCTACATTTACTTGACAACTTGTCAACTGGCCAAAAAGGGACCATATTTACCATATTTTTTGGACCATAAGATGCACCAAGGTTTTAGAGGAGGAAAATAGGAAAAAAAAATTGAAACAAAAAATGTGGTAAAATATTTTATAACATAAATAACATAATATTTCACCAATGTAAATGTAAGCTACATTCATACTATAAGATGCACCCCCATTTTCCTCCCAACTTTGAGGGGGAAATGTGTGTCTTATAGTCTGAAAAATGTGGAAATTTTTTCTTTCCCTTCACTTGTTTTTCTTTGCTCTGTATTTCTTCCTTGCATCTTCTTTCTACCTGGATTCAATTTTCTTCTTGCTAGGTTATATCTTTAGAGGTTCTTTCTGCAATGTTTCTTGGAGATAAATTCTCTTAGCCCTTGCATAGTTGTTGACAAAGTTTATTTTGTAATATTTGCCTGTAAGCTCCCTTTGAGCAGGAGTTGTCCTCAGCAGGAGTCGTGAACGTGCCAAGATTTGGGAGTAATGCCAGTCTGGTTCTGCAGCTGCCTCTGCCAGAGACTCCCCAGTTCCTGGCTGGCTTTTACATTAATTTTGTGGCCTGGAGTTTCTACTGTGCAAGCAGTTAGAACTCAGGCTTATCATTTACATCCCATGCACAGCCAGGTTTCCATACTTTGTGAATAACAATGTTCTATCAGCAACCTGGGCAGACATTCACTTCTGAGCTCTGTCTTGGGGCCAGAAGGCTGTTTCTCCCACCCTGTTTACTGACTTAGTATGTCTTTCCTGGCACCCTAGTTTATTCTGGAGTCCCCATTCCTGCTCCTTCAGTTCATGGAAGCAAAGCCCTGATTGCAGTTTCTCTGAGAGCATTAATGACCAGCCTCAGATGCTAAGATCCTGCCCTCCACTGAGCTGGGAAGGAAGGTCTCTCACTGTCTCTAAGTGACCTAAGGAGTAGCCTTCTTTGCTTTGACATCAGATCATGTGTTATTTATTTGAAACTATTTTATCCGGGAATGTTATGGTTTAGAGAATAGAAAAGGGGTTTAGCACAACGTTTCTGTTTCACCCTGTTTCCCAAGAGGCCTGCACTGACTTTCAGCAGCTCTTAGTTAACACTTTGAAGCTTTGACGTCACCAAGGTTCACATCTATAGCCATTTATAGATTTGCTTACCAGTCAGGATGCCTGCCAGCCAACCTCAGGTTTCAAACCCACACTGCATGGATGTATGAATTTGAAAGACTCAAAAATACTTTGAGTGACACTTGTTTAGAGACCCCAGATATGAATGTTGTTCAGAAGCACATAATTGAGGTATGACCTTTACCGGCTCTCAGGCCTAGTTTTGGTCCTGTGGGCAGCTACTCAAATGTGAGAGAAAAGCAGATGGGGTGAGGAGACTGCACATGAAGTGGGATGTCCAGCGCCTTTGGGTTGCCCACACCTAATATGCCCTACATTCCTATTGCAGTGCTCTGCTTCTTGTTAAATCCAGTACCTCTACTTCTTTAAACACAAGACGTTTGAATTTGCGAGCATTGTTTTTGGCACCCAAAGAATGAGTCAGTCCTCCCGGTCCAAAGTGGGAAGAAACCAATATCAGGCATAGGATTTAGGGAATAATATCTCAGAAGCCAACCTGAGGAAATACTATTTTTGGTTTGAGATGCCTTCAATGGTCGGTAAACAGAAAGTCACTGTCTTTGCCCTTGAAAAACTGATTGATGCACTTGGTGTATTAATGTATGAATAATGCTTTTGTTCAGGTGACATTTTAAGATATGCCAGATGGACACGGAAAGAGGCTTCTGTAAAGAGGGTAGAGTGTGGCCAAAGAGTACATCTCATTCCCCTACAAGGTATCCTGTCTGAAGTAGAGGGTCAAACAAAATAGCCTCACAATCCTTTGCCCTCACAAAATTCATGAATTTGGAGGAGAAAGGATTTTAAGTGGCATTTACTCCACAGATGTTAACTTTCTCATCATTTCTCCAGGCACCTTCCATCATGTGGATCAGGCTATGTTTACTGAGTGCTTAATATCTGCCAGGCAGCAGTTGATCTATTGTTGACACATCTGACTGAGTGTCTTTAAAAAGTAATATTAAATGATTCTATTCTCCTTTAAAGACTATTCCATTAATATTTCCTTTACATTCAAAAAAATCAAACTTTTAATCCTGGTAATGAAACTTCATACACTGATCATCCAGCCTCTCACCCCAAGTCATCCAGCTTCTCACTGTGGTCATCCAGCTTCTCACCCTGGTCATCCTGCTTCTCACCCAGGTCAACTTGCTTCTTACCCTGGTCAACTTGTTTCTCACCCTGGTCATCCAGCTTCTTAACCTGCTGACTTGATCTGACCACCTGTTTTGTAAATTACTGCAGTTCTTTTTGCTCACTACACTACTACCTCTCACTGTTTTTTTTTCTTTCCCATGTTATTTTTATTTTTTGTATATTTTACTGTGATAAGAACACTTAATGTGAGATCTATGAAATAACAAATTTTTAAGTGTACAATACTTATTCCTGACTATGGGCATTCTGTACATCAGGTCTCTAGAGCTTATTTACCTTGCCTAACTGAAACACCATACCCATTACATAGCAACTCCCCATTTCCCCCACTCCTCATCACCAGGCAACTACTATTCTGCTTCTATGAATTTAGTGTTTTAGATTCCTCATATAAATGGAATCATGAAGTATTTGTCCTTCCTTGACTGGCTTATTTCATTTAGTATAATGCACCCGATGTTCATCATGTTGTATATTGCAGGACTTTCTCCTGTTGTGTGTATATGTGTATAGCATGCATTTTCTTTATCCATACATCTGCTGATGGACACAGGCTGTTTCCACACCTTGGATATATGGTAAATAGTGCTGTTGTGCACATGGGAGTGCTAATATCTCTTTGAATTTCTGATTTCACTTCTTTTGGGTCTATACCTAGAAGTGGGACTCCTGGATCATATGGTAGTTCTATTTTTGTTTGTTTGTTTGTTTTTTAATTTTTATTGTTATTCAATTACAGTTGTCTGCATTTTCTCCCCATCCCTTCACCCCACCCCAGCCAATCCCACCTCCCTTCCCCGCCTCCACCTTCCCCCTTGATTTTGTCCATGTGTCCTTTATAGTAGCTCCTGTAAATCCCTCTCCCCACTGTCCCCTCCCCACTCCCCTCTGGTTATTGTTAGATTGTTCTTAACTTCAATGTCTCTGGTTATATTTTGTTTCCTTTTTTCTTCTGTTGATTATGTTCCAGTTAAAAGGTGAGATCATATGGTATTTGTCCCTCACCTCCTGGCTTATTTCACTTAGCATAATGCTTTCCAGTTCCATCCATGCTGTGTCAAAGGGTATAAGCTCCTTCTTTCTCTCTGCTGCATAGAATTCCATTGTGTAAATGTACCATAGTTTTTTGATCCACTCATTTGCTGATGGGCACTTAGGTTGCTTCCAGTACTTGGCTATTGTAAATTGTGCTGCTATGAACATTGGGGTGCATAGGTTCTTTTCGATTGGTGTTTCAGTGTTCTTAGGGTATAATCCCAGCAGCGGAATTGCTGGGTCAAAAGGCAGTTCCATTTCTAGTTTTCTGAGGAAATTCCATACTGTTTTCCACAGTGATTGAGGGCCCAGAAACATATGAAAAGATGCTCAGCATCACTAGCCATCAGAGAGATGCAAATTAAAACCACAATGAGGTACCATCTCACACCAGTTAGAGTGGCCAACATAAACAAATCAACAAACAAATGTTGGAGAGGATGTGGAGAAAAGGAAACCCTAGTACATTGTTGGTGGGAATGCAGAATGGTAGTTCTATTTTTAATGTTTTGAGGAGCATGCATACTGTTTTTCAGAATGACTGAACCATTTTGCATTTCCACCAATGGTGTACAAGTGTTTCAATTTCTCTACATCCTTGCCAACAGGAACTGAACATTTTTCCAAAGAAGACATACAAATAGCCAACGAGTTCATGAAAATATTCTCAATGTCAGTAATCATCAGGAATTGCATATCAAAACCACAGTGAGATATCACCTCCCATCTATTAGGATGGCTATTATTCTTTCTATTTCTTGATGCTTCCGAGCTTGTTCCTACCTCAGAGCTTTGGTGCCTGCTATGTTCTTTTTGACTGGGATATTTGTGCACTAATTCATCATCTTGTTGGCTCCTTCTAGTCATTGGAATCTCCACTCAACTAGAATTTTATTAACTCAGAAAAGCTGATCCTGACTGCCTATTTTTTTTTATGGCTCTCACCACTGTCCACAATTATTCTCACCCCTACTGTAATGTAAGCATAATAAGAACAGAGGTTTTGATTGTCTTATTCACCACTGTTTCTTCTGTGCCTACGCCATTCTAGTCCTTAGTGAGCATAGAGGCTAAGCACATAGCCTCCACAGACAGGTATCCTGGGTTAAAATCGTAGGTCTAAAACTCATTTGCTGTGTGACCTTTCTCCTGTTGTTGAACTTCTCCATGCCTCACTTTTTTCACTTGTAAAATGGTGATAATAATAGTAATTCTTACTTCATAGAGTTATTCTAAGGATTGAAATAGTTAATATGCATAAAGTGCTTTAAACAGCACCTGGTGCACAGTAAGCATCCAACAAATGCTAGGTATCATCATTGATCATAGGTATATTGAATGAATGAATCAGGCATTTTTCCATAAAGATTTCATTTACTTCTCATGGGAAATGTGATTTTATTCATTTTACGAGTGATGATAAGAAAAATTACCTGGGTGTTCACAGCAAGAATGACACGGAGCATGGATTCCATCCCAGGTTTCCATGACGCTGACTGAATGTCAGATGCTCTTCTGTGATATGAAGAAACTCATGAGCTGGTGTCAGCCATGCCTTGGTCTTAATTAATCCCCCTCTCTGTCTGTGCTACAGAGAATCCACCCCTCAGGTCTGTTAATCCCAGCAGCCTGGACCAACGAGAAGAAATTGTGGAGAGGAACACCTCTGGTTGATTCCCAAAGTGTCTCATGCTATGTAAATTGAAAAAGTGACAGTGGTCCCCTTGGTCTTTTCTTCCTGACTGGCTGGTTCTATCTGTGGGTGGCAGAAGTGGCCTTATTGTTTTGGCAGCATTGTCTTTCAATTCCATTCACTGTTAACTTCTGTATTCAGGATAAAGTGGGAAAAATAAAATAAACATGTCTCCAGGAAGAAAAAAACACCTAAGACTTCACATCAGCCTGGAGACTATGATACACATTTTAATCTAAACTGGATTCTGTCATCATGAACTCCAAATTAGAGTCAGATTCCAGCATTTGGTTTGATATGTGTCATGGAAGAATAGTTTAAATTTAGACTTCCCTAGAAGTTTTTGAGATAAACCTCACAAATATTTCACCATTTCCCCATGTATGGCTTTTTTGTGTTCCCAATTTTGGTCTAATGATACAATTTAACACCTTGAACCTGGCAGATAGTAGATACTGAACAAATAAACTCTATGTGGAGCAATGCTGACCATTCTCAACCAAATTCTAGCTATTTTCAGATTTTAAGTGAAGTGGTCTGTAGCACTGAATTCTTTCTGAATACATTATTAGGATATAAATTATGGATTAGAACATTCATCATTTGTTCCATTAATTGTTCATTCAACAAACACCAAGTGAGAACCTGCTGCACACCAACCACTGTTTTGGACAATGGAGATACAACAGTGAACAAAATACATTCCCACAGGGAAATCAGGCTCTAATAAGAAAATTAACTGGTCAGCAGGCAATTATGACACAGATGATATATCCTGTGTGTGAGTAGTGTGCACAGTAGTAGTGACAAGGAGAGGGGCTCCCAGCAGAACTTCTGAACCACTTGTGGGAGGGTCATGACCCATCTTAAATTCTCAACAATTTCTTGGGACAAGGGCAAGAAACCCAAGGACTTCCTCATCTTCACTTTTTGGCTGACAAGTTTTTCAGACTCTTCCAAAGATGCTCAGTGGAGACCACTGATTCTTGGCTTGTCCTTGTTTGAATCAGCTACCAACTTTTCCAAGTCCTCAGACTAAGGATCTCTCACAGGTACAGCTTGGAATTTTAGGCTGATGGATGGACACTGATATTTTCCATTCAGTGGTGAAGGCTTGTTTACCTGTTTTCTGTGGCCAGGTCGGTAGGAAAGCAGTGTCCTGTGGTCTGCTCCTATGAGTCACTGATGAGTGACCAAGACTTGCGTTTCCTGAGCCACTGTCAGGCAGTGCTGAGCAGCCTGGCCCTGCTAGAAGCAGTGAAAGAGAAAATGAACCACCATCAGTCTCTATAGCATCTGAGGTATGCCTGAATATGTTCTGGAAAGGGTGGGGAGAGTAAAAAGCAGCTCAGTGGGAAGGGAGGGCAGAGGGATATGAAGCAATGAATGCTTGCACAGGATCCCTCTGGGAAAAGGCACCTGGGACCCCAGGTGGTGGATGAGTGAAAGGAACCCCTGGAGAGAAGGTGCTCAAAGACCCTAGCAAAGGGAGCAGGCCAGGAGCATAGCAGTGGGAGTTGGATAAAGACACCAAAGCACTCTGAAGTGGCAGACAGACAGCTGGAGGCAGATCTTGGAATAGAAGTAACAGGAATAAAAAATGGAAATAAGTCATGCTCAAAAAAAAGAGAGAGAGAGAGAAGGCAGCAGCTGTGGGAAAGAGATCCTGGGACCATCTCTGTGACTCGCATCCTTCCGTGCAGTACCCACAGACCTTCAGATGGCAGCTGTGAAGGAATGAGGCCCAAGAAAGCCTTGTGTTGTTCACAATCCCAACAGGAAAACTTCATGGCAGAGTCCCACTTGGAACCTGAGGCCAGCTAACTAGCCAGGCATCTCAGCCCTGGGCCTGCTGTATCTTCTGCCTCCTTGTCACGTTAGCTCATCATCACTGTCTTGCCTTAAAGGAGGACTTGGACTCTTGCTTCCCATCTCCCTGTCCTCTCCCACCCCACATACACCATGGTGGGATCAGCCAAATAGCTATCATCCTATGATCAGGGGTCCAGCAGGCCCAGGAGCTCAGAGTCCTTTGTGTCTTACACAAGAAAATTGTGAATGTGGCCTTTCTGCAGGGAAAGGGTCTACAATTTGTATAATATTATCAAAGGTTTGCAAGACCCCCCTTCCCTAAAAATGTATCCCTCACTGCCCTCAGCCTCATTCCTAACCCTCTTCTCCTTCAATGACATACACTTCCATGGACCTTTATCATCATCAATGTTCCCCATCACCATCCCCACCTGCCCCTCCCCTGAAATTGCCACCACTGATGTCCCTCACAACAGCCTTAGGTCCAAGCAGCTTTCTCACTTCTTTATGCTAATTCCGCTTTACTAGCTTGTTGGAAGTTTTTAAGCCCTTCCTCTCTGTCTCCTAGTCTTTCATCCTCCTGACCTGGCTTCCTACTGCATTCAGTTCACACTCCTGGGTCAAACATTTAACCACCTCTCACTGGCATCTTTAGTTTCCTAGGTTTCTTGTCTTTCTTGTGGACCTACAAATACATTGGAGAATACAAGATGGTGCCCCTGCCCCTAGTTCATAAGCTAAAATACCACCAGGGCATCCAGTAGTAATCTTAATGTTGACCTTGGCCATCTCTCCTCATTTATCTTTGGAAATCATCTAAGATTTAGCCACCTGTATTCAAATTCCCTTATATGACCCTTTAGCCAACTCCTCTCTCAAGAAACAGCCTTGCCTCTTAACAGAAAAGGGAGGCCTGTGAGAATTAACACTCTCAACATCCTGCTTGTTATGCTAACTATAGCGTTCCTTTGACAGGTGAGAAACTGAGGATCAGAGAAGGAACATGCTCTCCCGACACCTTTGTCTAGCTAATGGCTATACTGGAGAACCACCTACTTTTTCATGCTGTCCAGAAATGCTTTGTTTTCTCTGTTCATTATACTTATTGTTATTATTAGTAGTAGGCGGTCTTTATTATTTACTAGAACAATGAGTATCTCTTGAGTAACTCCTGAGAACCATGCCTTACAGTGTGGACACATACCAGATAATATAGCAGCCCTGCAGGTACTGGGGTAGTTGTACAGGTGTGCAAGTCCACAACCAATAAGTGCTCACAAGCATGCATGTACCTGACACCTACATGTGCTCAGACATACAAGCATGCTTACTCAGGTACATGTAACTTCAGAGACACACACCAGCTGCAAATGTGTGTTCACACATGGATGTGCACATTCATGCAGACACCCATTGTTTCCATCTGGTTCTATCTGCCAAGGGTCTTCCCAGTTCCTCCCCCTGGTGCCCAGTGCACATGCCCATGAATGGAGATGCACAATAAGCTGTGTATAACAGGCCCATTAATTCTTCAGGCACCTACTTAAGACAGTTACACCACATTAGAGCAAACAGCTTCTGGGGGCTCAGGAAAGGCTGTGTTTATTTTCTGAGGATTATCATTAGCCTCCAAGGGGAGGCTGCCAAGAGGCCATGGTAGCCGGCCTTTGGTCTGTACCTCTGCCCTATGCAGTCACAGAATTAGTGCTGGGCTTATTGATGAGCCAGTTATCCTTTCCTGGGGTCCCCATTTGGTCCTTGGGATAATGAGATAGGTCTTTTGGGACCATCATTCTCTCCCCCACAGCTGAGGTGGCTCTGAGGAGCCTGGCCTGTTAAGTGGCTGGTGATGGAGTGAAGATGGGGCTGACTATAGCACAATCCATTTATTTCCTCAGGAGCTGAAATGCTCAGAAGCTACTCCCTCCTTCTTGCTGTAGGTCCCTTGTTTGGCTAATATATTTTCATACTGAGCCAAGCTCTCTCTCAGGCTGGTGAGGGGTTTGTGTCCCAGCTCTACTGGGCTACCTTAGGCATGTGGCCTAACCTCCCTGAGTCCCCATTTTCTCTCTTGTAAAGTGAAGACATACATTTGATACAATTTCACATCACCTTAGATGTACTCTGTGCTCAGCACTGTGCTGGTTCCCAGGCTGGGTGGGGCAGAATCAGGTGAAGTTTCTGTTCTTGTGAATATGATAAAAACTCAATGAATCAATGTACTGAACACACAATACAAGCCTGGAAGGCAAGAAGCAGGACTGTATGACAAGGGTCCCTGTCCTTGTCAGGAGCTGTAAGAGGAACAGTGAGCTGAGATCTGAAGGTGAGCAGATATCAATCACTGATGGGAGGAAGGGGCAGGGGGAGAGTGTACCAGGCACAGCAACAGTGTGTGAAAGGCTTGGTAACTGGAGGCCGTGGTGTGGCAGGACCTGGAGGAGAGCCCACAGTCTTGGCATGCTGAGAAGAAGTCTGTAACAGGAGGCGAAGCTGGGTTCTCTAGAAATTTGTACCAGAACACCTTGTTCAGGATTTGGCATTTATCTTAACAAACATAGAAAGTTGTCAAAGGTTATAAGTAGAGAAAAAACCTATTTGCTTTTTGAGAAGATCCTTCTGACTGCAGCATGGGTACTACATTGGAAGGGCCTAGAGAGGGTGCTGGGAGGCTGGTTAAATGCAGTGTGTGTAAACAGGATTTGAGCATGTTGTTGGTTGGGAGCAGAGGATACTGTGACAGGTGCTATTATGTTATTATTGAACAGAACTGGGACAGTGAGGAGAGGAAGCTGTCAACAATGGTGCCTCTATTTCCTGCTCATACCTCACAAGGCCACTTCATGATTAAATGAATTCACACATGACAGCATCTGGCACACCCTAGGTGCTCAATAAATACCTATTCTTGCCCCCTACTTCCATAAGCTCTTCACCATTCGATCCCACTGACTCTTTCACAGCTGGGACTCTGATCTTTTGCTTTCTTCTAAATTTTCTAGCCTTATCAGTTTCTAATTCAGCTCTGAAGCACCAACAGGCAGCCTGGCCTTGGCAGAGCTGCCAGGGGGAAGCCAGGCACAGCCTGCTGCTAGGAGCAGTTGGAGGGCTGCCGCCTCCTCCTGATTATTAGCTCAGGTTCTCCTATGAAATATGAATTTGTCCAGAATTACATCACTGCCGCTCACCAAGATGTTTTTCCACTGACTTCATCTCGCCAGGAAGTGTGGTCCTTTTCCTGTCATCATCCACACAGGTTCCATCTCTAACTGTAGTTTTCTTCTGGAGCCATGACTAAGCTATTCTCTGACAGGTAGGCCTGAAGATGCTGTCAAGAGAGAATAAGAAATATGGACCAAGATTCACTAACGTACCTTGTCTCAAGTCATCAATCTGAATTTCTTTCCCACCAGGTCCTCTTCTGTTAATGAATCTTCTAAGAGCCTTTATTTCAAGGTCCTAATGGAATGATTTTTTTTAAGAGGCACAATGTTTTCTTGGTACTATCAGACTAAAAATCCTGAAGGCTCATTGTAGAGCAGTTCTGAGTCAGTAATCATGGGGTTTCCCCAGAGCTGGAGTTCAGTGTAGTATCTTAGGAGAATCGTAATACTCCAATAAGGCTGGACTGACATTGCATCTGTTTCTAGTCTCATTACTATAAAAGAATCAGTGAGATATTAGAATTTTACTGCCTGTGATGTTTGGTGAATTACAGGGAGGTCTAATGTGATTTCCTGTACTATATTCTGTTTAGACTGGCAGGTTCCCTGGGTGTTTCTCAATAGAATGATAAAACACCAGACAGGAGATTAGCTCTCTTTGAAGCTAAGAAAGGAGGCGATGGAGTTGTTTGTAGCAGGCGGGAATGGATTCTGATGGAAGAGCCCAGAAGGAGCAAACCTTTCACAGCATACGGAATGTCAAGGACTTGGGGAGCATGTTACAGGGTCTGACCTACCCTGTGTAGCCACTCCTGGGGATCCAGGACAGCAGCCACTAGAAGAGAGAGACTAATGAATCTCTTCTTGGGAGGACATCATAGAGAGAGAAAAAATCGTAACAAATGTCTCTGAAGAGTATCAACTACCCCCCACCCGAAGAAAGCCTTCAGATTCAGATTGGAATAACACACGTTGACAGGAATGACTCAGAGCACTCTCAGCTTTCATTATTTCACCCTGGACTCCCCTAGCCCAGTTTGAGAAGATATTACTATCTGCACCATCATCAGCATAGCTTTAGATAAACAAACAGAAACAAACTGAAATCGAGAATTGCATGCAGAAGGTATAGAAGGTATTATTTGCCACAAGTAGTTAGGGAAGCTGAGGCTTTTCTCACATCGATGCCAAGGTAAGGTTCATGCCTTGCCTGGAAGAGCTTTGGGTGAGAACTGTTGTAGGGGACCAAGGTCAGTGTATCTGGATCAGCAGTGTCACTAGGTGGTGGGAAGGGAGGATGAGCATTTTAAGGGATAGCACACATTGACCACTTTGTCTTTGTGTTTCATAGTCTTGGGAGAATAGTGCTTTCTTCAGTGTTCATTCACCATAGTCTAACAACTCTGTCTATATATTACCATTAATAACTATTTTAAAAGCTCCAATTTAAGAAAATGTTCTCAAGGATATTGACCCTTCATCAGCCAGCTCCTCTGAAACTATGCATCTCCCATCAGACCACATCCCCCTTTTTCTCTCTGTCTAGGAAGATTGGACTTTGGCCAGATCAGGGATGAAAACCAAGGTTGAATTGCTTTTGAAGTTCAAGTTCCCTTATAAGTGAGGAAGGAGTTTTATACTTGCCCAAGAGTGCTGGGACTGAGGAAATGATAACACTAGCTTCTGCTTACCAAGCATCTCTTTTGTACTTGGAACAGCGGTTTTCAGCCTTGGGAACACATTGAACACGGGTGTTTCAAAAGATTCTTGTGGTCATGGTCCAATTAGAATCTCTAGAGGTTGGGCCCAGGTATCAGTAAACTTTTAAAAGATGCTCAGTGATTCTGATCTGCAGAGAAGTTTGAGAGTCATTGTGCTAAACAGTTCTAAAGGTTTTGGATACATGATCATTTTAATCCTCACAACCACCTGTTAAAGGAAGGTACTGATAGTATCCCTGTTGACAGGTGACAAACTAAGGTTCAGAGAGATTAAGGGATCCACTGAGGTTTCTATAGCTCATAGGTGGCAATGCTGCAGTTCTAATCTGCGTCTCTCTGAGTCCTGAGGCCACACTTCCCACCACTTCACAATGCTGCAGCTATAGGAAACAGGTTGTTTAGTCTGACAGTTGGGAGGAGGCTGCAGCAGGATTCAGCTGACCACACCCGAGATTGCTCCCAAATGGTGCTGCCCTGGTTTTGTTTGGGGAAACCTAATTGCTGCAATTGTGTTATAAAAATTATCACTTTGCCCACACAAATGGGTCAGAGCAACTGGTTGTCTATTCCTGTGGTTGTCCCTGATTATTAAATGAGCAGCTGCCTGCAAATATGTTTGCAGCTGCCTAATTCAATGGCCGCGTGAGCTTGCATAATCATGGCTCCCAACCCACAGCTCCGCTAGCAGGCCTCCTTCCATGCATCTCTAAAAGTTAATTTATCTTGACAATTTAAACAAATACACTTCCACTGGCTTCAGTGACTCCTCCAGATTTCAACAAGTATCTTGACTGAAGGAAAGTCAGGGATGGGTGGGGCTCTGATCTAAGTCAAGTGCAGCCTGAGGAACAAACTATTCAGAGGGTGACAGAAGAACCCCACACTGATCATAGACTTGCACTGAGAGGTTCACTTTGTGATTTCAATCTTTGAAACCTCAGGCAAGCTATGGGATGGACCTAAACCTGCTTATCCCTCATGTATAGAATGGGAACCACTGATTCATATGCAGGGTTGCAGAGAGATTTATAGGGAACAGTGCCATTAGCCATGTTTTGCCTTCATATACTTATACTACTGGGCCATGGGTTACTTAACTTGTCCCCTTTAAATGGACCCACTTCTATTTTTATCCTGTATTACTTATCTATGACCTTATTAAGAGCATCCTGTAAATATCTATACATGGTTCCTTCCTAACACACCTTAAAATAGTAACTCTAAAAACAGAATAGTTCCTCCATGTGGTATGAAGAGTATACTTGGGGACACTGTGCATAGGAGGTTAAGGCTACAAATGATCACACAGGAGATACTCAGCACTTAAATTTTGTCCTCTTCTAATGCCATCCTCACAGGTGAAGACGATCCTATGTACCATGGTTAAATTGGCTGAAGTCTCGTACAGACCAAAGTGCTGGTCTGTGCAGGGGCCAGTCTGGCCACCCTGAGGGAATAGAATCAGCTTCTGTGTGGTCAAAGGCTACCCACTCCCCTGCCTCTTGCCCTTGATGGAGCACCTCTAGGTTAATAACATGGACTCAGTGGAGCCCAAGTGCTTGGTGTCAAGCCTTGAC
Organism: Desmodus rotundus; assembly: GCF_022682495.2. NCBI lineage: Eukaryota > Metazoa > Chordata > Mammalia > Chiroptera > Phyllostomidae > Desmodus > Desmodus rotundus. The sequence goes on from NC_071387.1 coordinate 93,763,294, forward strand.
TGTGCCAAGCCCCAGTGAAGCAAGCCTCAGCTGACATCTAACCTTTCTGTGCCTCAGTTTCTTCACCTGCAAGATGGAGAGAATGTTAGCTCTGCCATAGGGTTATCATGAGAATTAGAAGACACAGTGCCTGGTACTGAGAAGTGCCAGTTAAAGGGTTGTTAAAGCTTTAGAGATATCTTTGTAAATGCCGCTGATACATATCATCTTGTGTTCCATCTTTCCTCCCTCCCTCTTTCTCCTTCTCTCCTCCCTCCCTTCTTTCTTTCCCTCTTTCCTCGCTCAGCCCTGTCTTCCTCCTGCACACCTCAAGGGCCTCTCATGCTCAATGCACTGGCTTAGACACTTTCCTGTCCATGGTAGGTCTTAATTTCCCATAACACAGGTGAAACCAAAGAGACAGCCATTTGAAGGAAGTGACTGCACAGTAATACATACCTGGGACAATTAAGATGATTTCTCCACATGCCCCCCTAATGCATTGCTTGAATTGCTGGCACATACATCATGTAGAGAAATTCTAGAATCACCTTTGTTGAAGAATAAGCTCAGACTCTTGTTTTAGAGTCTGTTCTCATGCCTGAAGTAAGCATGAGAGCATAGACTGCAGTGAGGAGTGAGGCCCTGAACCAGGGGCTGCTTTCTGGTCCTGCCTCTCACCAGCCATGTGACGTCTTTCCACATTTCTGATGCTCAGTCTTCACATGTGAAATACAGTGATAATAACAGAACTTACCTCCTGAGGTGTTTTTGATGAATAAATGAAACAACATGTGAGAAGTGCTCAGTGCAGCACCTGCTAAGCAACAATAAATATAGTGATTGTTATCAGTATTTTGAGCATTAGAAGAAAGAACAAAGCCACTGTTCAAATGCAAGGTGATGTTTGCAGCAGTCCCACAGGGGATGGCACAGCCCAGTGGCAGTCCCCACAGCTCTCCCGTCTCTATTCTGTCAGGGCTCTGTGTCTTCACTGCTACAGATAACAGGGCGAGGAAATGTTCCAAATCCATCAGGTGCCTGCACACCGAGGAAAGAGGCTGCTTTCTTTCTTTCTCTTTCTGGTTTTTCCCTCTGATGTCTGCAGAGGTCTTTGGCATTAACATGCATGGGCTGGCTCCTTCTCTGTGTTTGGTTCTGTGGGGGATACCGAGATGTCTCAGACCCAGATACTGCCCTTGAATAACTCAAAGTCAGCAGGGAAGGCAGATGTGAGCTCCAGCAGTAAGATTTCAATAATTATGGCCACTGCACCCTGAGTGCTCGCTGGGAGCCTGGCACTCTGCAAAGCCTCACCCTTCATTTAACAATTATTGTTCTAGTGCTGATTCTGTGCCAAGAATTTTTTGTTTCCAGCATCTGGAATAAAATAGTGAACCACACAATGGTCCCCTACTTCATGGAATTTATACACCCTATGATGGTGTTGAAGATGGAGATCAACAGGAAGCAGGAAACATAGAACTATGTGCTATAACTGGAGGTAATAACTTAAAATGCAAAGTGAAGGGGGACAGGAATGACAGTTTTGTCAAGTAGTTCAGAAAAAACTTCTCCAATGAATGGATGAAATAAAAAAGTGAGGCAGGGAGGTAACTGAGAGGTGAACCTCCAGGTGGAGGACACAGCAAGTGAAAGGTCCTGAGGAACATTTGACTATCTAGGAGGCCAGTGGAAGAGCAGATTGAGAGAGGGAGGCCAATGGGAAATGAGATCATACAGGCCAAGGGAAGGATTTTGGGTTTAACTCTAAGCACAAAGGAAAACTTGGGGAGGATTTCAAAGCAGAAGAGCAGCATGAAGTTTTCAAAGAATTACTATGGCCACAGTGTGAGAAATGGTCTTCAGGAACAAGAGGAAATGGGACCAGTTAAGAAATCCTAAGGGGCAGGTGTTATTATTGTTACTATGTAGATGAGAAAAGCTGAGTCTCAAAGCTGAAATTTATCCATGATTTAAACCCTAGTTAGTGGAACAATAAGAGGACAAAGCCAAGATATTATGACTCCAGAATCTCTTCCATTAACCACTGGGGTCCACCACCTCCCTGATAACCAGAGTAAAAGTCAGATGTCATCTTTACTGATTATGGTGCAAACTTCTCACCCTGGAAGTTTAGAGGATGGAACTAACTTCTACCTAAGGGGGAAAATCAGTGAAGGCTTAATACTGGAAGTGATGGTGTGTTGGACCTTCAATGAAAGGATACATTTAGTCAGGTTCAGAAGAGGGTGGATCCTAGATGCAAACAAGGCTTGGTGAGGGGAAAGAGAGGCACAGCCATGTCTGAATGTTCCACACATCTTGGATCCTGGCCTCTTACAGTATGGTAGAGTGTTTAAGAGCAGAGTCTGGAGTCAGACCACCTGTTTGAATCCTGGCTCTGCCATGTGCTAGCTATGTGACCATGAGCAAATATGTAACCTCTCTGTGCTTCAGTTTCCCTATACATAAAATGTGGATGATAATAATAACTACCTCATAACATTAATGCATGGATCAAATGAGATGATACCTATATAAAGCACATAGAGATGAACAAGTGTTAGCTGTTCCTACTATGACAACTATATGACAATCACCACAACCATTATTACCGAGATGTGTAGATGGGCTGCCTCATGGGCACAGAGCCTTCTTCCCAGCCAGTCCTCTTCCCTAACTCTCCCCGTTGAGTTCTCAGTTGGCCTCTACCTGAGGCTATACAGGTTCTCTTTCATTATAATGCTATCATGACTAAGTGTTCTCTTGATGAAAACTATACCATCATTGTTCTCTTCTGTCATTATTATTTCAAATCATGAGCACCAGAGACTTCTTCTTTACCTTTTTTCTTGCAAGATGGAATATCAACATGAATTTGGTTTAAGAAGAAAAGACTTCACAGCAGCGCTGACTTGCTGGCCCTGACATGCATGTCTTCAGCCACCTGTATTCTCTAGGCTGCTCCTACAAAAGCCACTACGATTTTGGCTGCCAACACTTTCCCTGAGCTTCCTTGAGTGGACAATCAGTGTTGGAGCTTCATCCACTGCTTTTTAGTCAGCTTTACTGGATGTAAGGGGGGACTCAATAAGGTGAACCTATAGAATTTTGATTTAAAGTCTTGGAAATCTTAAATACCACTGGTCGTTGGATGTTGTAATGGTTAATTTTATGTGTCAACTTGGTTAGCTTATGCCACCCAGTTATTTAATCAAATACAAATCTATGTGTCTATGATGTTCTTTTATAAATGTGTTTAGTGCCTACAGTCAACTGACCTTAAGTAGATTACCTCAATAATACAGGTGGGTTTCATTCAGTCAGGTGAAGAAGGCCTTAAGAGCAAAAACTGAGGTTTCCCAAGGAAGAAGACATTCTGCTTAAAGACTGAAACATTACCTCCTGCCTCAGTTTCCAGGCTATGACCTGCTTTACAGATTTCAGGCTTGCCAGCCCTCATGATCATGTGAGCAATTCCTTAACATAAGTCTCTTAAATCAATCTCTCTCTCTCTCTCCCCCCTTCTTCTTCCCTCCTTCTCTCCTCTCTTTGGAGAACCCTAATGGATAGTGATAGTCTCTAACCTCTAACCTCTTAGTTACACTGAGATGTCTCAGGCATCTAGACACCAGAAGAAAGTTGAGGTGGGCTCTTGGTTATAAAATAACAGGAAGAGAATAGAAGAAATGAGAAAGGAGGGAAGAGAGGAAGAGAAGGAGGGAGAGAAGAAAGAAATCAAAAATGAAAATAAAAGAAGGAAGGAAATAGGGTACAAAGGAGAGAGGGAGGGAGAAAATAAATTCATTTTTACATATTTTTTATCCTCACATCCTGCAGATACTTTTTCAGAGACCAATTCTGTCCCTCTTTGAATTACACACACACACACACACACATGCATATATATTTAACTATTTGGCCAGTCTATCACACTTGTCATGGCCTCTGTGTTGGGCAGTTGGCAGACTATGGCCTAGAGAACATGATCCCCATTAGAGTGTGAAGACTCAGAACTACCCATCCAATTTCACTTCTCACAAATGAGGAAACCAAGGCCCAAACTGAGACCCAGGGACAGAAAGTAACTGGGCAAACATCACCCAGGAAGGGAGGGGCAAACTCAGGTAAGACCCTAGTGTCCTCTTTTCTTTTTCCACAGGATGCAGGGATCCAGAGATTCTCTTACCCTCAGCCTCCTTTCAGCCATCTTTGGCCTTTCTGTTTACCTCATTCCAAGAGTTAGAGAGCAGAGTGTCCCTCAGCCCTCAGAGGGTATCTCAGCTGTCAAACCTGGACAAGGGAAGCCCTAGGCTGAAGTTGGGGCAGGGGAGGGTGAGTGAATACAGCTGCTCATGATTCAGAAATTGACATCAGCTCAGCTTCTTGCATGCTGCACTAAACCCTGACGTGCATGGACTAAAAATCACCCAGCTACTTTGCAGGAATAGCAGTTTAATAAGATTAGGTGGAGTTGAGAATACTTGTTACACCTGGGCAATGATATGAAAATCTCTACATAGAGCTGAGGATTTGCAGTAGAATTCTGAAATTGGCAAGTGGAGGAGATGTGTTCTGGGGACACAGACTCCATCCCTTGGCTTCAGCCAGGTCAAGGCCAAATACTCTTAGAAAAAAAGCCAGTTGCCCATTATATAGAAGATCTTGCTAACACTAGTTACACAACCACATTATTGTTTATATTAATAAATCCTCCCCATAGATAAACCTGGTCTATTGGACCCTGGGCTCAAAAGTATTTAGTATTTGAATCAAGCAGTGTCATAATCTGAATAAATTATATCAAATGAATGTTCACTAACTTGGGTCAGAAAGAAGAGAGAACACTGAGGATTTGTGCACAATCATAACTGAGAATGGCACCAGGTGTGACGTAGCCCACTAGGACATCCCAGGGACTGTGATAGACTCTGGCTTAATTAGGCCCAACAGACCATGTTGTTTGTGGGAAGCAGAAATCTAAATGGCAATGGAAACACTCAAACAAGTTGTGTTGGTGTTGGTGGGCTAACAAATTAATAAAAATGCTCAAATAGACAAACCATAGTGTCAGGGATTATGGCATAAGGAGAACCAGATAAGGAGGGAGCGGAGAGATTCCTCAGAACCTTGAATTAAATAAGGGCTTTGGATTATATCATAAGAACAGGGTAGCCATTAGAGGTCTTTAGACAGGAAATAACATGAATTGCTTTAGGTTTTTAAAAGATCACTCTGGCTGCTAGATGGAGAGTAGATTGCAGGGAGTGGGGCATGAATTAAAGCAGGGAGATCAGCTGGAAGGGTGTTGCAGTAGTTCAGGTGGAGGTGATGTTGGGTTTAACTAGGATAATCAAAGTGGAGATGAAAAGATGTAGATATATGCATGGATAGATGGATAGATGGATGATTCAATGACAGGACATGCACAGTTTGACCCTTGTCCTTGATTTATTGATGCTTGAACCCATAGAGACATTGACTAGTTAAGATTTTCTGAATCAATCGGGAGTGAGTGAAAAATGATAAGCAATATAATCCATTGGTGTATATGAAGAACACATCTCGTGTTACCCTCAGTTTTGGATGAAGAGTCTCAGGTACTGAGAGGAAAGAAGCTGACTAAAAAATACAGCCAGGGGAGGCTGGAAGTGAGGGTGGTTTTTACTTATCCCACCTTGCTTACTTCCATTGTAGAGGTCCTTGTCCCACTGCTGTTGTACACCCTTTCCCATAAGGAGAGAACCAGGGGCAGTGTGCTACTGTCATCAATCATGAGGGCATCGTGCAAAGAAGCTTATTCAGGTCACCACTGTGCATTGCCCACCAAGGGAACTGCTGCACTGAGGAAAGAATGCACTGAAGGCCCATTCTGGAGCAGTGTGGGGCAGGAAGGCAAGAGCTGAGAGCAGGAAGGAGACAAGATTGGTTCATGTACATATATGTATATCTGCATCTAGAGACAGAGAAACCAAGGCATTTATAAAGGAGCTCTAAGTTTGGTCATTTCAGAGTGCTGAGTCCACTTCCACTAATGAAGAGAGACAGAGGGACAGAAAGAGTACCTGAATAATGGAGTGAGAGCCGCTCCATGTGGGCAGAGGGGGTGTGTGAGTATGTGTGTACATGTGTGGGTGTGTCTGACTGTATTTGTATGTGAGTGCACACCACTCATCATTAGTGAGTGGTTGTGTGTGTTTGTACTTATTTGTGTTTTTATTTGTGTGTGTGAGAGGGAAACATTTTGAGAGATATCTCTGAAGATTCTCATTTTACCGGTTCCTGTGCACTTAAGGGAGGGAGGGATGGAAACATTATTTCTGTCATTTTGGAGTTTAGGTCCATATGGGCTTGTGGTGGTAGGTGGAAGGAATCAGGAGAAGAGACAGAGACAGAAAAACAACTGAGTCAGAGAGGCAGAGAAGACAGAGAGTTTGGGATATGAGCCTGCACGGAGGCTGCCCCAGAACCTCTGCCATCCCAGAGTGGTTGTAAGCCCCACATGCTGTGATTATTCTGCCTGTTTTGTGCTTTCAGTTCTCTGCATGACTAGAAATAGCTTAGGAGAAGAATTCATTGTTTTTCACACTGCTACAATCAGCCCTTCTCCATTTTGCCTTCTGTCAAATGCAGCCTGGGAGAGGTAAGTGGATGCTTGCAGCCCATCTCTGTTCTGTGAGGAGGAGGAAAGGCCTCCAGGGTACTGGAGAAGGAGGGGTCCAGTGTGAGGGGCACCAGATTCCATTAGATCATGCCCCAGGTTGTCCAAGAGAAAAATGGAGAAAGTAATAACAATAGTTTTCTTGCCCTCACAGGTGACTCTGGAAGGGGAGAGTAAATCTCTACTTTCCATGAGTTCCCTGAAGGCTGATTTTATAGAAGCAATGGATGGAGGCAGGGGCATGTTTAGATGGAAAAGTTAGTGACTGTTTCAACAAGGCGCAGGTAAAGAGCCCTGACTGAGGAGTGAGGGAAGCTGGCCTGTCAAGCTGTGGATTTGGTCTGTTCTTGGTCAGAATCTTGTTGTGGACTTGAATTTCAATCAGACCAGCCTGCCTGGAAAATTGAGCAACCAGTCCTTATGCTTTTAAGTATCACTTACCACAAATTGAGCTTTATTTGAGAAATGCAGTTGTTTGGTGACAACATGAAAAGCAAGAACATGCACTGGAGCCTTACAAGACCCCATTCCCAGAGGAAGCCAAGTACTCACAACAGTGGAAGATTTAGGACATGTTGGGTCTTGGGCTGGGTGCTGGGCACAGCAGGGGACATTCTCATGGAGCTTACAGTTAAGTGGGAAAACAGAGTTCAGAGGTGAGCTAGTGAATTAGGTGATGGGGGTAGTGATAAAAGGGGCATAAGAAATACAGCAGTGGATTCTGTAGGTCATGATTCTCTGGGGACATTATTTTAATCAGTTGATGAGGAAAGGCCTACTGAGGAGACATTATTTAGACTCAAATCTGAATGGAGAAGGAAGATGTGGAAGCTTGAAGGTCACTGGAAGAGCACAGATTTATTTCTAAGTACAACCAGGAGTCACTGAAGCAGTTTTAGTATGGAAGTGATAGTATCTGGATGCTGTGTGGAAGATAGATTGAAGGGGGGTTGTCAAGAGCAGAAATCAAAGGGTCCAGTTAGGAGTCCAGTGCAGCTGTCCAGGGAACAATAATGGTGCCTTGGAGTAGGGTGGCAGTACTGGAGATGATGAGATGTGGTTGTCTCTATACCACCAGAATGGCTAAGATTAAAAACACTAATGATTCCAAAAGATGGCAAAGAAGTGGAAAATCGGGACTCTCAGATACTGCTGGTGGGAGCAGGAACTGGTTAAGTAGTTTTAAAATTGCTTGTATCTTCTAAAGCTCAACATACATCTACCCTACAACTCAGGAAGACGACTCCTGGGAATGTGTCCAACCAAAATGAGTGCTCATGCTCACCAAAGACATGTGAATGGCTTTATAATGGCCTTATTCATGGAAGCCCCAAACTGGAAAACCAAATGTCCATCTGCAGGAAAATAGGTAAGTGAATAAACTCCTGAACCACCCAACAGCATACACAAAACTCGCATAAGTCATTGTTGAGCAAAAGAACTCAGATGCAAGGAGTAGGCACTGCATGAGTAAATTCATGGATGGGTCAAGAACAGGTAATAGAGGTCAGCACAGTGGTTCCTTTTAGGAGGACATTCACCAGAATGGAGCACAGAGCAGCCTTCTGGGATGCTGGGAATGTAGACATCTTGTCAGTGACAAAGCAGATCCATTTGTGTGTAAAAATGAATGGAGCTGATCTCACAGTAGGAGCTTCTGGCCAAGATGGAGGCGTAGGTAGACACACTGCGCCTCCTCGCACAACCAAAAGAAAGACAACAACAATTTAAAAACAAAAAACAACCAGAACTGACAGAAAATCAAACCGCATGGAAGTCCAACAACCAAGGAGATAAAGAAGAAACATTCATCCAGACCAGTAGGAGGGGCAGAGATGAGCAGCCAAGATGGAGAGGACTCATGGACCCAGAGAAATGGAGGATTGTGGAATGAACAGGACAGGCAGTGCGACTGCTAGCACACCCCGAGGCCCTACATTCATGAATAGATAAACCGGGAGGACCAAAACAGACTGTGCAACCCAGGGCTCCAGCTCGGGGAAATAAAGCCTCAGACCTCTGATTGAAAACACCCGAAGGGGTTGAGGCAGCAGTGGGAGAAACTCCCAGACTCACAGGACAGGTCATTGGAGAGACCCACAGGGGCCTAGAGCATCCACAAGCCCACCCACTCGGGAATCAGCACTAGAGGGGCCCAGTTTGATTGTGGGTAGTGGAGGGAGGGACTGAAATCTGGCAGAGAGTGGAGCAGGCACCATTGCTCCCTCTCAGCCCCTCCCCCACAGACAGCACCACAGCAGAGGGACCAGCATTATCCTGCCCTGGTGAACAATTAAGGCTCTGCCCCTTTACATAACACGCGCACCAAGACCAAAAAAAAGAAGAAGAAGAAGAAGAAAAAAGAATGGCCCAAATGAAAGGACAGATCAAAGCTCCAGAAATAATTCAACTAGGCAGCGAACAGATAGCCAACCTATCAGATATACAGTTCAAAACACTGGTAATTAGGATGCTCACAGAATTGGTTGAATTTGGTTGCAAATTAGATGAAAAAATCAAGGTTATGCTAAGAGAAACAAAGGAAAATGTACAGGTAACCAATAGTGATGCGAAGGAAACTGGGACTAAAATCAACAGTGTGGACCAGAAGGAAAAAAGAAACATCCAACTAGAAAAGAATGAAGCAACAAGAATTCAGAAAAATGAGGAGAGGCTTAGGAACCTCCAGGACATCTTGAAACATTCCAACATCCGAATTATAGGGGTGCCAGAAGGAGAAGAGGAAGAACAACAAATGAAAACTTATTTGAACAAATAATGAAGGAGAACTTCCCTAATCTGGCAAAGGAATTAGACTTCCAGAAAGTCTGGGAAGCTCAGAGAGTCCCAAAGAAGCTGGACCCAAGGAGGAACACACCAAGGCACATCATCATTACATTACCTAAGATGAAACAGAAGGAGAGAATCTTAGAAGCAGCAAGAGATAAGGACACAGTTACCTACAAAGGACTTCCCATGAGACTGTCAGCTGATTTCTCAAAAGAGACCTTACAGGCAAGAAGGGACTGGAAAGAAGTATTCAAAGTTATGAAAGGCAAGGACCTACATCCAAGATTGCTCTACCCAGCAAAGCTTTCATTTAGAATGGAAGGGCAGATAAAGTGCTTCTCAGATAAAGTCAAGTTAAAAGAGTTCATCATCACTAAGCCCTTATTATATGAAATATTAAAGGGATTCATCTAAGAAAAAGAAGGTAAAAAATATGAACAGTAAAAATGACAGCAAACTCAGTTATTAACAACCACACCTAAAACAAAAACAAAAGCAAACTAAGCAAACAACTAGAACAGCAACAGAACTACAGAAATGGAGATCACATGGAGGGTTATCAATAGGGGAGTGGGAGGGGGAGAGAGAGGGAAAGGGTACAGAGAATAAGTAGCATAAATGGTAGGTAGAAAATAGAAGGGGGAGGGTAAGAATACTAATGGAAATGTAGAAGCCAAAGAACTTATAAGTGTGACCCATGGACATGAACTATAGGGGGGAATGTGGGAGGGAAGGGGTGGGCAGGATGGAGTGGAGTGAAGGGGGGGAAATGGGACAAGTGTAATAGCATAATCAATAAATATGTTTTAAAAAATAAAAAAATGAAAATAAATAAATAAATAAATAAATGGAGCTTAATGTTTCAGATTTTTATACAATTCTGAGTGTAGATTATACCTAAATGATAAAGTTGACAAGTGAACTGTCAAGTTCACTTAGTGAAGACGTGTTTTAGAGGTTGGTCTAAAGATCCAGTAGAGCCTGTGAATGGATTTGATGTGGAATAAGAAGGAAAGATATGAGTCAAGTATTACTCTTGGGTTTCTGGCTTGAGCAGTTGGGTAACTGGTGTCACAAATTGGAGTGCTTGATATCCAGGGATCAAGTCATGTTGCCAAGGATCTTGGCCATCACTTGTCATTTACAGATAAGTGGTGGACCCTGAGGTATAGGGTGAAGGAAACATCCAGGTCTCTCAGCAGGCAGGCAAGCACAGAAATAAGAAAGCCAGGCCCTTGGGGAGCAGAACCTCAACCTTCAGAGGACAGAGCCACAATCCCTAATGTGGTATAGCCTCCATCTTACAAAAGCCTGGAGAAAACCTAGTCATTGGAGACAAGAAGCAGATAAGTTCTGTCCTATGGAACAGGGCATGAGATGAAAGAAATACAAAGAAAGCTTGTTGTGACCAAACTGGATGCTTACAAATCCCATGTCTTCCACCTAGGAATACAGCGAGACCCTATTTCCCAGTCTCCCTTACTATTAAGCTGAAGGCATGTGCCCGTTCTGGTCAGTGGGCCATAGGTGAGTGATGTGTACACCATTTCCAGGCATGGCCCTAAATCTCTCAAAAGATCCGTGGCTTACTCTCTTTATTCAGAGCACAGGGATCAAGGGAGGACTGCAAAACTCTAAGAGGTAGGCAGGGACTCAAAATGAGAGAAAACTGGATTGCTAAATTATGACATGTAAGATTGCTGGCTCAATAGCTGATTGAATTGTGACATGAGTAAGAAATACACTATTGTGCAGAACCTGGGAGATTGAGGGGTTGTTGCAACAAATGGAGTAAATCATTCTGACCAATGCACTTGTTTTCAGGTGGGAGGGTAGAGAATATAAGCTAGGGCACTAAGGTCAGATTAGCTCTGAGGAACCTAGGGCACAGTCAGCCAATGGGGTGGATACAGATGAAACTGAGCCTATGTGATGAAATTGCCAAGAAATGACAATGTAAAACTTCTGTTTAGGAGAGGAGTTAGGGAACTAGGCTGTGGCTGTCCGTGGACATTAGGGGGCACAGCTATAGGGATATTGCAACTAGGAGATGTAGAGAAACTCATTGATTCATCCATCTGTCCATTCATCCACTGATCTACCCATTCATCCATCCATACATATATACATATATACATACATACATACATGAACTGTGCATCTGGTCTTGCAATACTTCCAGTATCTGCTATGTGCTGAGCATTTTAGAAGCAGAGGACAAATAAACAGCCATGGCTCCTACCTTCTGATTTAGCAAGATGGGGAGGGTAGCTACCAATTTAATCTCAGGTCAACTCTTCTTAGAGAGGAATAGATACTTTGCTGCATCTTTTACCCCAGAAATCCACATTACAGACTCTATTTCTTAAATTATTTTTGTTTTTATTCTGTTATACTTGTTAACCCCTTTGCCCTTCTCCACCCAAGCCTACCTACCCCTGCTGTCACAGTCAATCCCCACACCAGTGTCCATGTCCATAGGTCATTCATACATGTTCTTTGACTAATCCCTTCCCCTTCTTTCCACTATTAACCCCATCACCCCTCCATTCTGACAGCAGTCAATCTTTTCCATATTTCCATGCCTCTGGTTCTATTTTGCTCAACAGTTTATTTTTTCATTAGATTTCTCTTATAGATGAGATCACATGGAATTTGTCTTCAAGCAACTGCCTTATTTCACTTAGCATAATAGTCTCCGGTTCTATCTATGCTGTCACAAAAGGTAGGAGATCCATCTTTCTTTCTGCTGCATAGTATTCCATTGTGTAAATGTACCACAGCTTTTTGATCCATTCATATACTGATGTGCACTTGGGCTGTTTTTAGCACTTGGCTATTGTAAATAGCACTGCTATGAACATAGGGGTGCATAAATTCTTTCGAATTGGTGATTCAGGATTCTTAGGGTACATCCCCAGCAGTGGAATTGCTGGGTCACAAGCCAGTTCCATTTAAAATTTTTTCAGGACATTCCATACTGTTTTCCACAATGGTTGCACCAGTCTGCATTCCCACCAGCAATGCACTAGGGTTCCCTTTTCTCTACATTCTTGCCAGCACTTATTGTTTGTTGATTTATTAATGATGGCCATTCTGACAGGTGTGAGGTGATATCTCATTGTGGTTTTGATTTGCATCTCTGATAGCTAGTGATATTGCGCATTTTTTCATGTGTCTCTGGGCCACCTGTACATACTCCCTGGATAAGTGTCTATTTGTTACCCATTTTTAATTTGATTGTTTGTCTTCCTGGTGTTGACTTGTATGAGTTCTTTATATTTTTTGGAGATTAAACTCTTGTCCAAGGTACCATTGGCAAATATGTTCTCCCATATAGTGGGTTCCCTTTTCATTTTGATGATGGTTTCTTTTATTTTTATTGTTTTTCAAGTAGAGTTGTCTCTATTATCACCCCTCCACAGCTCCCCACCCCACCCATCCTCGCTTCCCACCCTTGAACCTACCCTCTTTGGCTTTGTCCATGTTCCCTTTATACATGTTCCTTGATGGACCTTCTCCTATTTTCCCCCATTATCCATCTCCCCCCTCCCCTCTGGTTACTATCAGTTTGTTCTTTATTTCAATGTTTCTGGTTATATTTTGCTTGCTTGTTTGTTTTGTTGATTAAGTTCCACTTATAGGTGGGATCATATGGTATTTGTCTTTCACCGCCTGGTTTATTTCACTTAGCATAATGCTTTCTAGTTCCATCAATGCTGTCGTGAAGGGTAGGAGCCCCTTCTTTCTTTCTGCTCCATAGTATTCCATTGTGTAAATGATGGTTCCTTTAGCTGTGCAGAAGCTTTTTTAATTTGATGTAGTCCCATTTGTTTATTTTTCCCTTTGTGTCTCTTGCCCTGGGAGATATATCAGCAAAAATATTGTTATGTGCAATATCTGAAATTTTACTGCCTATGTTTTCCTCTAGGAGTTTTATTTTATTACACCTTATATTTAAGTCTTTTACCCATTGTGAATTTATTCTGGTATAAGGAGTAAGTTGGTGGCCTTGTTTCATTTTTTTGCATCTACCAGTCCACTTCTTCCAACACCATTTATTGAAGAGGCTATTTTTACTTCCTTGTATACTCATGCCTCCTTTGTCAAATATTAATTGACCATAGACATGGGTTTATTTTTGGGCTCTCTATTCTGTTTCATTAATTTATTTGTCTGTTCTTATGCCAGTACCAGACTGTTTTGATTATAGTGGCCTTATAGTATAGTTTGACAGTGTGATCCCTTCTATTTTGTTCTTCTTTCTCAAAATTGCTGAGGCTATTCGAGGTGGTTTTGGGTTCCATATACTTTTTAAAATATTTGTTCTAGATATATAAAATATGTCAATGGTATTTTAATAGAGATTGCATTGAATCTATGGATTGCTTTGGGTAGTATGGACATTTTAATTATGTTAATTCTTCCTATCAATGAACATGGTATACACTTCCATTTATTTGTATCTTCCTCAATTTCTTTCTTCACTTTTCTATAGTTTTCCAGGTACAGATCTTTTACTTCCTTGGTTAAATTTATGCCTAGGTACTTAATTTTTTGATGTTGTTGCTATAATAAATGTGATTTTTTTCTTGTTTTTTTTCTGATACTTCATTGTTGATAGACAAAAATGCCATCAATTTATGAATATTGACTTTACATACCGCTACTTGCCAAATTCATTTATTAGTTTGAATAGTATTTTGGTGAAGACTATAGAGTTCTCTATGTATACTATCATATCATCTGTGAATAATGACAGTTTTACTTCCTCCTTTCCAATTGGGATGCCTTTTATTTCTTCTTCTTCTCTGATTGCCCTGGCTAAAACTTCCAGTACTATGTTGAATAACAGTGGTGAAAATGCAGGGACCAGGGCAGCTGCAGCCCCAGGCCTGGCACCTGCCAGGTCTGCTGCAGGATTCTTGGGAGAGAGCCACGTCAATGGCTCCCTCCCCTGCCAAACATGGTTTCAGCAGCACCAGGAAGGACCTGGATGCTTGAAGTCATAGAGGGGGAACAAAGGAGAAGTAGCAAACACATAGGGGTGGTGTGCACCCACTGAGACTGTGAACGCCGGGTGGGAAGAGTTGGGCAGTGTCAGATGCTGACCTGGATAGTCCCCAGTCTGGTTGGAGAGATGGGCTGTGTGAGAGGCCAGGTGCTTGTCTGGAGTGGTAGGCTTGAATAGGAGGAATTTTTCAAAAAGAAAAAGAGAAAAAAGAGGCACTCAGTGGCTGTTTGGGGAATTCTCCCACAGCAGCCACCCCTGCCTCCTGTGTTCCTACCCCCACCTGGCCACAGCTGCTGTGCTCCTGCTGCAGCAATAGAGGCCACACACTCATGCCTGAAGCCCTGGGGACAGTGTGCACCCTAACCTTTGGCCCATTGGCTGCCGGTCTGGTCCCAGCTGTAGAGGCCGAGGGCTCACTCCCACAGCCCTGTGGATGGAGTGTGCCTGACCCCTCTGCCCAGAGATGCCTCATGCCCAGCCCCTGCACCACCAGGGCAGCAGCAGAGGAGGCATGCACCCGCATCCGCAGTGGTAGCTATCATGGCAGCACCCCCGCCCAGCAGGGCCTACTGGCTCTATAAGGGTAAGGTGGAAATGCCCTGCAGAGGAGAGCTTCAGGGCTCAGGGAGTCAGCAATCCCCAGAAAGACTTACCTCTGGGGGGTGGGGGGTGCTGAACTACCCTGAAGGGACTCTGAGAGTCCCTAGAATCTAGGACAGCAAAGAGCAAGAAGGTGGTGGTGTGTGAGTTGCTCCTAATTAGTGCACCTCAAGGATAGAGCAACTGGTGGACTGAAGGCATAGGCTGGGCACAGAAGGGCACTGGGTGCCCTGCAGCAAACTGAGGAACTGGGCTGTTCAAAGAGTGCAGCTCAGGAAGGGAGAAAAGCAAAACCAATGCCCCCTCAGCCTGCTGCAGCCAGGAAGACCAGCAGAACTGGCTTGGCCAGTTAAAGCTAGCAGGAGGATTTTTTTTGTTTAATTCCTTTTTCCTTTCTTTCCTTCTTTCTTTTTTTATTCCTTCTTCCTTTCTTTCCTTTTTCCTTCCTTCCTTCCTTCCTTCCTTCCTTCCTTCTTTTTTGTTTTTTTTAATTCCCACAAATGAGACAATAAAACCTGGAACTGTCAAAGGACCAGATTTAGACCCAAAGAGAGGGCATCCCAAGGACTGAGACAGTGAGACAAATTTCACTTTGCTGCTCCAGAGAACTTGCAGGTTATTGTATACTTGTATTATTATTTTTTATTATTATTACATCTTTTATTTTATTAGTAGTTTTGTATTTCTCTTCTTTCTGTTTAGTCTTCTTTGCTCAGTTTGTTAAATTGCATTGTTTGACTGGTTTCGCTTGTTCTGTCTTTCATAGTGTATTTTTAATTTTCTGTCTTTCATGTCACTTGTGTTCCAATAGCACACTCTTCTAGATCCTGTACTTCCTGTTCTTATTATTCAGATCACATAGATTCTGTCATATGACTGTTACTCCATTACTATTGTAAATAATTGCTGTTCCATATAATTGTAAATACTACACAGCACCACTCCTGGATGTTAGCTCACTTCACTGTTTCCTGAATTTTATTACTGTTGTGGTTAACTCTATTCTCTCGCAAACTACACCTATTTTCTATCCTTTTTACTGTCATGTTACCACATAATCTGACCTCCCACAATCTCACTGCTTTCTAGATCCAACTCACAATCCTTGCTCCCCACCCTAAAAGGGTCTTATATTTTTTCCACCCTTTCTAAAAAGTGGCTAGTTGGGTGAAATATTATGGTTAACATTACACATATCCAAAGGATCTCCTATCTCTTCTCTATGGGATGGTATTTTAAATACCATAGAATACACTCATGCTGTCTTATACCATTTTGTCTTCACCTGCAACTAATCACAAAAAAAAAGAGTAGGTGGGAGCTGTGAACACCACTATACCTGCTGGAAGAGAAAACCCACCAACAAAGGAACTACCAACAGACAACAATGGTAAAAGGTGAAGAAAGGAGTGGAAGCCACACTAACTTCAACCTGGGACGGATCTGGAAATATGTCTAACTGGTGGGGAAATTGCCCAAAACAAACAACTTAATAACACCAAGAGAGAAGCCTCAAAACTTCATGCAAACAAAACACCAGCTCTAACACAAACTGTCCACCCCTGCACAACAGAAAACAAGAAATGGTGGATGGAGTGACCCTCAGTTAACCAGTTGGAGGGAAGGACCCAACAAAGAAAGACCCAACAACAATCAAAACACAAACAAATACACAGAGCCAACATAAACGACAGATCAAGACCAGTGAGCTTAGGAGATCAAGGAGACTACACCACTGAATCTCACAGGACTTCTACGATAGAGGTTAAAACCATAAATGCAGGGAGTCAGAACAGATCAATTTAAGAAGAACAGGCTAACAAAAAGAGTCTCACAAACAATGGGAAGACAAAGAAACAATCCTCACGTGAATGGAAAGGAGGAAGCCTCAGAAAGAATGCTAACTGAAAAAGAGGCAACTCAACTATCAGATACTGAGTTCAAAGCAATGGTTATCAGGAAGCTCACTGAGCTCACAGAGAACTACCAGAAACTACAGGGAAACTACAATGAACACACTGCAAACTATATCAACATGAAAAAGGAAACAGAAACTATCAACAAGGACCAAGAGGAAATGAAGAATACAATTTATGAACTGAAGAACACAGTAGAAGGAATCAAAAGCAAACTTGATGAAGCAGAGGATCAGATCGGCAAGCTGGAGGACAAGGTAGAAAAAAGCACCCAGAAAGAGCAAGAAAAGGAAAAGAGTCTCAGAAAGAATGAAGAGGGATTAAGGGAAATGCAGGACAACATGAAATATAACAATATCCATATAATGGGGATACCAGAAGGAGAAGAAGCAGAGCAAGGAATAGAAAACCTGTTTGAAAAAGTACTGATGGGAAACTTCCCTAATTTGATAAGAGAAAAAGTATACAAATCAAGGATACACAGAGAGACCCAGTCAAGAGGAACCCAAAGAGGCCCACTGTAACACACATCATAATTAAAATGGCAAAATTCCAAGACAGAGAATCTTAAAGGCAGCAAGAGAGAAACAAGAAGTAACATACAAGGGAACACCAATAAGACTAGCAACTAACTTCTCAATAGAAAAGCTCCAAGTCAGAAGGGAATGGCAAGAAATATTCCAAGTAATAAAACCAGTGGCCTGCAACAAAGACTCTTTTATCCAGCAAGGCTCTCAATTAAAATGGAAGGCCAAAGAAAGAGCTTCCCAGACAAAAGAAGCCTCAAAAAATATACCGCCTCCAAACCAGCTATGCAAGAGATGCTAAAGGGTCTGCTTTAAGAATATGAAGAAAAACAGTGAAAAAGAAATGATCAGAGATATGAAAAAAGGCCCAATCAAGACATAGAATAGCTGAATGGATAAGAAAGCATGACCTACACATATGCTGCCTACAAGAGACCCACCTCAGGACACAAGACCTACACACACTGAAAGTGAAGGGCTGGAAACACATTTTCCAAGCAAATGGACAGAAAAAATCCAGGGCAGCAATGCCCATGTCAGAAAAACATAGACTTCAAAAAAAAACAGCCATAAAAAGAGATTCAGAACGTCACTTCATAATACTCAGGGGAAGATCCATCAAGAAGGCATAAACATTGTAAATATATATGCTCCCAATGTAGGAGCACTCAAATACATAAAGAAAATCTTGGAGGACTTCAAGAAAGATATTGACAGCAACACAATTATAGTAGGGGATTTTAACACCCCACTGTCAAAAATGGACAGATCTTCCAAACAAAATATCAACAGAGATATTGTGGCATTGAACAATGCCCTAGATGAAATGGACTTAACTGATATATATAGAGCCCTTTATCCCAAAGAAGCAAAATACACATTCTTTTCAAATGCACATGGAACATTTTCAAAGATAGACTACATAACAGGACACAAAACAACCCTCAACAAATTCGAGAAAATGGAAATCATATCAAGCATTTTCTCCGACCACAAGGGCCTGAAACTAGAAGCAAATCTCAAGGAAAAAACCCCAAAATACTGAAACTCAAAGAGATTGAATAGCATGCTATTAAACAATGAATGGGTCAAGAATGAGATTAGGGAAGGAATCAAAAAGTTTCTGGAAACAAATGAAAATGAGCTCACAACAATCCAAAACTTAGGGGACACAGAGAAGGCAGTCTTGAGAGGGAAGTTCATAGCAATACAGGCCTACCTTAAAAAGATAGAAACATTTCAAACAAACAACTTAACCCTACCCCTACAAGAACTCATTGAACAACAAAGAGAGCCCAGAGCAAGTACAAGGAAGGAAATAACAAAGACCAGAGAAGAATTAAATGACATAGAGACTAAAAGCACAATTCTAAAAATCAATGAATCCAGGAGCTGGTTCTTTGAAAAGACAAACAAAATCAACAAGCCTTTAAGCAGACTCATCAAGAAAAAAAGAGAGAAGATCCAAATAAACACAATCAGACGTGGAAAAGGAGAGATTATAACCAACACCAAGAAATACAAAGATTGTAAGAAATTACTATGCAGAACTATATGCCAAGAAATGTGAAAACCTAGATGAAATTGACAAATTTCAAGAAATATAATATTCCAAAACTGAATGAAGGAGCAGAAAACCTGAACAGACCAATAACAGCTGATCAAACTGATGTAGTAATCAAAAATTTCCACACACAAAAGCCCTTAATTGGATGGTTTCACAGGAGAATTTTTCAAAGCATTGAAGGAACAGCTAATCCTCATCCTTCACAGATTATTCAAAAAAATTCAAGAAGATGGAAGGCTACTAAACTCTTTTTATGAAGCCAGCATCATCCTAATCACACAACCACATAAAAACATAACAAAGAAAGAAAATTTCAGGCCAATATTGCTGAGAAACATAGATGCTAAAATCCTCAACAAAATATTGGCAAACCGCATCCAGCAATACATTAAAAAGATCATACGCCATGATCAAGTGGGGTTCATCCCAGGTATGCAAGGATAGTATAATATTCGCAAATCCATAAACGTAATATATCACATAAACAAAATGAAAGACAAAAATCACATCATCATATCAATAGATGCCTATCAATAGATGAAAAAGCATTTGATAAGGTACATCACCTATTCATAATAAAAACACTTAACAAAGTGGGAATAGAGGGAGCATTCCTCAACATAATAAAGGCCATATATGAGAGACCTACAGACAACATCATACTTAATGGGCAAAAACTTGGACCTTTTGCACTAAGATCAGGAAGAAAACAAAGATGTCTGCTTTCACCACCCATATTCAACATAGTATTGGAAGTCCTAGCCACAGCAATCAGACAAGAAAAAGAAATAAAAGGCATCCAAATTGGAAAGGAGGAAATGAAACTGTCACTGTTTGCAGATGACATGATAGTGTACGTGGAAAATCCTATAGACTCCACCAAAAAACTACTCGACCTAATAAATGAATTTGGCAAAACAGCTGGATACAAAGTCAATACTCAGAAATCAAAGGCATTCCTGTATACCAACACAAAACTGCAGAAACAGAAATCAGGGGAAAAAAATCCCATTTGATATAGCAACAAGAAAAATCAAGTACCTAGGAATAAACCTAACCAAGGAGGTAAAAGACCTGTACTCAGAAAAGTACACAACACTGAAGACAGAAATTAAGGAAGACACAAGCAAATGGAAGCATGTACCATGCTCATGGATTGGAAGAATTAACATCATCAAAATGGCCATAGTACCCAAACCGATTTACAGATTCAACACAATCTCTATTAAAGTACCAATGACATATTTCACAGATATAGAACAAACATTTCAGAAATTTATATGGAAACATAGATGACCCCAAATCACTGCAGCAATTTTGAGTAAGGTCAAACTAAGAGATTTCACAATACCTGATATCAAACTGTATTACAAGGCCACTGTAATAAAAGCAGACTGGTACTGGCTTAAGAACAGACACAGGGAACAATGGAATAGAACAGAGAGCTCAGCAATAAACCCAAGTCTCTATGGTCAATCAATATTTGACAAAGGGAGCAGAAGCATAAAATGGATTAAAAATCGCCTCTTCAAAAAATGGTGTTGTGAGATCTGGACAGCTACATGCAAAAAAATGAAACTCAATCACAAACTTACACCATACACAAAAATAAGTTCAAAGTGGAAAAAAGATATAAATATAACTCGTGAAAAGTCCTAGATAAAAGTCCTAGAGGAAAGTCCTAGAGGAATAACATAAAAGTCCTAGAGGAAAACATCAGCAAGAAAATCTCAGACATTCCACGCAGCAACATCTTCACTGATATGTCCCCTAAAGCAAGGGACATAAAGGAAAGAATAAACAAATACGACCTCATCAAATTAAAGGGCTTCTACATAGCTAAAGAAAACAGCATTAAAATGAAAAGAGAACCAACATATTGGAAAATATGTTTGCCGATGATACCTCAGACAAGGGCCTGATCTCCAAAATATATAAAGAACTCACATGACTCCACTCCAGGAAGTCAAACAGCCCAACTAAAAAAATGGGCAAAGGTCTTGAACAGACACTTCTCCAAGGAAGACATACAGAGGGCCCCGAGACATATGAAAAGATGCTCAGCATCACTAGCCATCAGAGAGATGCAAATTAAAACCACAGTGAGATACCATCTCACACCAGTCAGAATGGCCATCAGAAGCAAATCAACAAACAAGTGTTGGAGAGGATGTGGAGAAAAGGGAACCCTACTGCACTGCTGGTTGTAATGCATACTGGTGCAACCACTGTGGAAAACAGTATGGAATTTCCTTAGAAAACTAACAATGGTACTGTCTTTACACCCAGCAATTGCACTCCTGGGGTTATATCCTAAGAGCCCTGGAACACCAATCCAAAAGAACCTATGCACCCCAATGTTCATAGCAGCACAATTTACAATAGCCAAGTATTGGAAGCAACCTAAGTGCCCATCAATAAATGAGTGGATCCAAAGACTATGGTACATTTACCCAATGGAATACTATGCAGCAGAAAGAAGGAGCTCTTACCCTTTGCAACAGCATGGAATGGAACTGGAGAGCATTATGCCAAGTGAAATAAGCCTGGCCACCAGTGAGGGACAAATACCATATGATCTCACCTTTAACTGGAATGTAATCAACAGAAGAAAAAAGCAAACAAAATATAACCAGAGACATTGAAATTAAGATCAGTCTAACAATAACCAGAGAAGAGGGGGGTGTGAACAATGGAGGGAAGGGTTTTCAGGAACTATTATAACGGACACATGGGCAAAACCAGACTGCAGTGTGGCAGCAAGGGAGAGAGGTGGGTTTGGCTAGGGTGGTGGGGGAGTGATGGGGGGAAAATTCAGACAACTGTAATTGGACAATAATAAAATAATTTAATAAAAAAGAGCGGTGAAAATGGACACCATTTTCTTGTTTCTGACCTTAAGGGAATTGCTTTTAGATTTTTCTCATTGAGTATGATTTGACAGTAGGTTTTTCATATATGGTCCTTATTAAGATGAGACTTGCTTCCTCTATTCCCACTTCACTAAGTGTTTTTATCGTAAATGTGTCTAAATTTTATGAGAATATGTTTCATCATCTATTGATATGATAATGTGATTTTTGTCCTTCATTTTGTTAATGTGGTATATTGTGTTTATTGATTTGTGAATATTGTACCATCCTTTCATCACTGGTATAAATCCTACCTGATCAGGGTGTTTGATCTTTTTCATGTATTGCTGAATCCAGATTGCTAATATTTTATTGAGGCTTTTCTCATCTATGTTCATCAGAGATATTCTCCTGTAGTTTCTTTGTTGTGTCTTTGCCTGGTTTTGTTTTCAGAATACTAGCATCATAAAAAGAGTTTGGGAATCTTCCCCTTATTGAATTTCTTTTCCAGTAGTTTGAGAAGGATAGGAGTTCTTTCTTCTTTGAATGTTCAGTAAAATTCACCTGTGATGCCATCTGGTCTAGGGATTCTGTGTGCCAGGAGTTTTTTGATTAATTCTTCAATTTCACTAGCTATTATCAATATATTCAGGCTTTCCTCTTCATCTTGATTCAGTTTTGGAAGATTGTATGTTTCTAGAAATTTATCTATTTCACCCAGGTTTTCAAATTTATTGGCATATAGTTATTCACAGTAACTACTTACGCTCCTTTGTATTTTTGTGGTATCGGTTGAAACTTCCCTCTTTTGTTTCTGATTTAATTTATTCGGGTCATCTCTCTCTTTTTTTTCTTCATGAGTCTGGTTAGAGGTTTGTCAATTTTGTTTATCTTTTCAAAGAACCAGTTCCTGGATTCATTGATTCTTTGAATGTTTTTTTTTTTTATTTTAGTCTCTCTGTCACTTAATTCTGCTCTGAGTTTATTTCCTTCCTTCTACTCATTCTGGGTATATTTGTTGTTGTTCCTTTAGTTCTTATAGGTAGAGAGCTAGGTTGTTTATGTGATATTTTTCCATTTTCTTTAGGTAGGCCTTTATTGCTATATACTTCCCTCTCAGGACAGCCTTTCCTGTGTCCCATAGGTTTTGGTTTGTTGTGTGTTCATTTTCATTTGTTTCCAGATACCTTTTGATTTCTTCATTGATCTCATTAACCCATCATTATTAATAACATGTTATTCAGTTATCCATGTATTTGAAGTTTTTGAATTTTTCCTTGTAATTGGTTTCTAGTTTCAAGTCAGTGTTATTCTAGAATATGCTTGATATGATTTCAGTTTTCTTCAATTTGTTGAGGCTTGTTTTGTGTCCTACCATGTGGTCTATTTTTAAAAATGCTCCATGTGTATTTGAAAAGAATGTGTATTTTGCTTCTTTGGGGTGAAATGTTCTATTAAGATCAATTAAGTCCAGACACTTCTACAAGGAAGACATACAGCGGGTCCAGAGACATATGAAAAGATGCTCAGCATCGCTAGCCATCAGAAAGATGCAAATTAAAACCACAATGAAGTACCATCTCACACCAGTCAGAGTGGTCAACATAAACAAATCAACAAACAAATGTTGGAGAGGATGCAGAGAAAAGGGAACCCTAGTGCACTGTTGGTGGGAATGCAGACTGGTGAGGCCACTGTGGAAAACAGTATGGAATTTCTTCAGAAAACTAAAAATGGAACTGCCCTTTGACCCAGCAATTCCACTGCTGGGATTATTTCCTAAGAACCCTGAATCACCAATCCAAAAGAACCTATGCACCCCAATGTTCATAGCAGCACAATTTACAATAGCCAAGTATTGGAAACAACCTAAGTGCCCATCAGCAAATGAGTGGATCCAAAAACCATGGTATATTTACACAGTGGAATTCTACACAGCAGAGAGAAAGAAGGAGCTTATACCCTTTGCAACAGCATGGATGGAACTGGAAAGCATTATGCTAATGAAATAAGCCAGGTGGTGAGGGACAAATACCATATGATCTCACCTTTAACTGGAACATAATCAACAAAAGAAAAAAGCAAACAAAATATAACCAGAGACCTTGAAATTAAGAACAATGTAACAATAGCCTTAGGGGAGTGGGGAGGTGATAGTGGGAAGAGGGCTTTACTGGATCTACTATAAAGGACACAAGGACAAATTCAGGGGGAGGGTGGAGGTGGGGGAGGGAGGTGGGATTGGCTGGGGTGGGGTGGAAGGATGGGGAGAAAATGCAGACAATTGTAACTGAATAAAAATTAAAAAAAATTAAAAACAAAAAGGAAGGGCCCTTTTAGAGCTTCTTCTTCTTTCCCCTGTAAATATGTTCTAAGCAAGGGCTCCTGAGTCGGACTTCATTGATCTGCAGAGCCTGGCAGGTGGGAGTTGAGAATACCTGCCAGTGAGGGGACCTGCCTGACTACAACTAATCTCAGGTGCTCAGCTCCTGGCCATCCAGTCCCCAGTCTACTGCTCCTGCAGGAGACTCAGACCTGAACTCTCTGCTCTGCACAGCCCCCTGCTCGCCAGCTACATTGGGTCAGGTGCCACAATCCCTTCACTGTGACACTTTCTGTTCTTTCCGCACAGCTGGATTCAGTGGGACCAAACTGCACTTTCATTCTGGTTTCTTTGTTGGCAG
This sequence comes from Desmodus rotundus, assembly GCF_022682495.2. Classification (NCBI taxonomy): domain Eukaryota; kingdom Metazoa; phylum Chordata; class Mammalia; order Chiroptera; family Phyllostomidae; genus Desmodus; species Desmodus rotundus. Next base: position 93,787,887 of record NC_071387.1, read on the forward strand.
AGCTGCTGTGTGCACAATCATGGGGTCCCTGCCCAGCACACATCAGCTCCCCTTTTTAAAAAGTCTCTATGAGAGTTACCTACAGAGGAGTTCCCATAAGGCTATCAGCTGATTTCTCAAAAGAAACCTTACAGGCATGAAGGGGCTGGAAAGAATATTTGAAGTCATGAAAGGCAAGGGCCCACATCCAAGATTACTCTATCCATCAAAGTTTTCATTTAGAATGGAAGGGCAGGTAAGTGCTTCCCAGATAAGGTCAAGTTAAAGGGACTTTAACTAGGGACTTTAACTTCCCATCATCACCAAACCCTTATTATATGAAATGTTAAAGGGACTTATCTAAGAAAAAGAAGATAAAAAATATGAACAATAAAATGACAACAAACTCACAACTGTCAACAAATGAACCTAAAAAAAAGGAAAAAAATGAAAACAAAAACTAAGCAAACAACCAGAACAGGAATAGAATCAGAGAAATGGACATCACACGGAGGGAGTTCAGTGGGGAGGGGGAAGGGAGAAATAAGGGGGGACAGGTACAGGGAAAAGGAAGCATAATTAGTAGGCATAAAATAGATGGGGAAAGATAAAAATGGTATGGGAAACAGAGGACTCAAAGAACTTATATGTACAACCCATGGACATGAACTAAGAGGGGGGAAGCTGGAGGGATGGATGGGCAGGGTGGGAGGGGGTAAAGGGGGAAAAATTGGGAAAACTTTAATAGCATAATCAATAAAAAATACGTTTTAAAAAAGTCTCTGTGTGGCACCCACACTACAGTGCTGAGCCATGTGCCAGCTCTCTGTGCACTCCATCTCCCCAAAAAGCAGAAAGTCTGTCTTGGTCTGGACTGTCCACAGCCTACCAATGACTCCGACAGTTTTCAGAAATAGAGTTTTTCTCTGGAACTCTCCCAGTAGGCACTGCAGCTATGGACATGCTGCTCACTGTGTGTGTGCAGCCTAAGTCTTCCAGACTTTGTATATCCTTCCAAATCTCACCCAATTAGGGGTAGGGGTTTTCCTGTGCAGGTCCAGGACCCCTGCTCCAGGAGGGGAGAGAGCCACTAAACTGTGTTTTCTGTCTGATCTCTCCTCTGCTGCAGGTGCCTTGCATAGGGCATTTCCCCCTCAACTTATAAAATCTTTTATCAGATGACACAAAGCATCCTCTGTACTCCTTAGCTTCAAAAATTCATATCAGCTGAGACTCTGTTGATTGTTCAGGTCACTTGTAAGATCAGCCAAAAATCTATGCTAGGGGCACAAGCAAGTGGGCTCAGCATCCACCTACTCGGCCTCCATCTTCCAGATCCTATACCTTGGAGACTCTTTTGGCACAGATGGTGCAAGTAGCCTTGAGCAACTGGAGAAAGAAGCATGTTTAACCTCAGCAGGCAGGAGGAGACTGCTGGAACAGCCCAGCCAGAGGGCAAGGTTATAACCTGAGAGGCTGTTCCTGACTAGGTCTCCCCCAATTGCCTTAAGAATAGTCCCTAATAACACCAGTGGGGCCAGGCAATAATATACAGTGTGTGAGCTTGGGTGAGAAGCCATTGCAATGTGCATCTGAAATCAGGTCAAGGAAATAGCAGTAGGTCTCAATGGAAGCACACATAGAAACTGCCATCGGAATGGTGGACAGATGGAAATGATGACAACCCTCTGAGCCAGGCCAGTTTCCTCTCAAGCATTTTCTCCCTGAGCTGTCTGGTACACTGTCTTGGAGGTACCCAGAGCCCTGTGGGTGAGAACCAGAGGCTGCCCCACTCATGTTTGATGCCAGCATTATTTTCACTCCACTATAAGTAATAATGGTAATGATAAATGATACTAATGATAATAATAAAAAGCTATTTATTTATTAAGGTTATTCTACCACCAGTCACTTTATGTTATTTCCTTTATTCTCAAGCCCAAACCACAAAACACCAGGAATAAGGCCATCCAAGTTACAATACCTAGGATTAATTGAATGCTTGCTGTGCATCAGGTTCCATGCTAACTGCTTTAACTTGCTGACTTCACAACACATCTATTATGTAGGTAACATTAGTATCTCCATTGTGCAAAGAAACTGAGGTCCAGAAAGGCTGACTAGCATGCCAAAGGTCACACACAGCCAAAAACATGGCAGAGCAGGTATTGAGCCCAGCAGCCTGGCTTCAGAGTCCACACAGCTATATACTGACAGGCGCATTCCAGTCTATAACTTTCCCCCAAATGATTAACAAGCTGACACCATTTTGTGCAGAAAGGCAATGTCAAGGCAAGGCTAGGAATTCCACTAAGAAGTAAAAATCCATGCTGTGTAGATGGGGAGATTTTCCTGGGTTTCTGAATAATGCCTAGGTTCTAATTCTCTGTCTTTCTGGAAGACACATAGACATGATCACTTACAACATGAACTTGGTGGTCTGAACCAATGCACTTTCCTCCCCTTCCCCATGAGAAGTGAAGCTGGCTGGTGGGGGGAGCATAATGTGTTGATAACTGGCCAGCTGGTCAGTCTGAGGAGGGCTGCACCTGACCATGATGTGAGCCTGGAATAAATCCTGGGACAGCTGGATCTGGCAAATTTCCTTTCAGAAAAATTTGTTTGTGTTTTGTACCATGCAAAGAAAGTTCACAGCCATTAGCTGATTCAATCTGAACCTTAAAAAAATAAGTCCTGGCAGGCAAAAAAAAAAAAAAGCAGAAACTATTGTCCCTAACACTGGTGAGAGCATTGTTCCCATGCTATATATGAAGGAAGTAAACTTTGGTAAGCTGGAGTCATTTCAGAGCTCAGGACCTAACAGTACATAATCTGAACCCATAACCTTCAGACACATTGGCTCCCGGCAACAGACACCTCCCCATTGTTGGCCCATCCATGGCATCCATCCCACTGTGTCCTCAGGGCTACCACCATACAAGGCTCATAGTAGGTACTTGGTAAGTGTTCATTGGATAAATGGGTGGTGGCTTTGCTACATTGAGGTACAATGGTGACTTAGATGTGACAATAGTGTGGCAGGATGACTTCCTCACTCTAACTAGAATCCAGGCCAAACCCTCAACTTTGCACATGTGGTCAAAAGAGTGTAAATCCATGGGTTTCCCTGAAGTATCTCTACAATCTTCTCTTCTTCATTAATAATATATCCTTTTTATTTCTCAGAATCAGCTGTGCAATGTCTAACATATACATCATCTACCTGAATTCCCTTTCCAGCCACGGTAGACACATATTATTACCCCCATTTTACAAATGAGAAAACTGAGGCCCAGGGACTGAAGCTACTATTAAGTAGCTTACCCAATTCATAGAGTTATTTAGCAGCATAGCTGGGACTCTAATTATAATCTGCCAGTTGCTAAAGACTATCACCAAACCAGTAGTAGTTTTCTGGCAAGTGTGGTCCTCTCAAGATTGTTCAGATGAGTCTGGGAGTTCAGGGAGCCTGATCATACACAGCTCGCCTCCCGTAAGGGACCCTTGCAACTTCTAACCAGTTCCAACTTCCTCCACCCCGTTAGAGGAAGAAGACAGCAGAGAGATCTTCCTTTGCAAAAATGAACTAACAACAATCCAAAACCTATGGGACACAACAAAGGCAGTCCTGAGAGGGAAGTTCATAGTAATACAAACCTATGCAAAAAGAATAGAAACATTTGAAATAAACAACCTAAACCTACCCCTACAAGAACTCGAGGAACAAGAGCAAAGAACAGCCCAGAGCAAGTAGAAGGAAGGAAATAACAAAGATCAGAGAAGAATTAAGTGACATAGACACTAAAAGCACAATTGTAAGGATCAATGAATCCAGGAGCTGGTTGTTTGAAAAAATAAACAAAATTGACAAGCCCTTAAGAAGGCTCATCAAGAAAAAAAGAGAGAGGATCCAAATAAATACAATCATAAATGAAAGAGGACAGACTACAAATGATACCACCGAAATACAAAGGATTGTAAGAAATTACTATGAAGAACTGTATGCTAAGAAATGTGAAAAACTAGATGAAATGGACAAATTTCTAGAAAAATATAATCTTCCAAAACTCAATGAACAAGAAGCAGAAAACCTGAACAGACCAATAACACCTGATGAAATTGAAACAGTAATCAAAAAGGTTCCACCACACAAAAGCCCTGAACCAGATGGTTTCACAGGAGAATTCTACAGAGCATTTAAGGGAAAGCTAACTCCCATCCTCCACAGATTATTTCAAAAAATTCAAGAAGATGGAAGACACCCAAACACTTTTTATGGAGTCAACATCATCCTAATCCCAAAACCAGATAAAGACATAACAAAAAAAGAAAACTTCAGGCCAATATCGCTGATGAACATAGATGCTAAAATCCTCAACAAAATATTGGCAAACCACATCCAGCAATACATTAAAAAGATCATCCACCATGACCACGTGGGATTCATCCCAGGGATGCAAGGATGGTACAATACTTGCAAATCTATAAACATAATACATCACATAAACAAAAGCAAAGACAAAAACCACATGATCATATTCATAGATGCAGAAAAAGCATTTGATAAGATACAGACACCCATTTATGATAAAAACCCTCAACAAAGTGGGAATAGAGGGAGCATTCCTCAACATATTAAAGGCCATATATGATAGACCTACAGCCAACATCATACTCAATGCACAAAAACTTAGAGCCTTCCCACTAAGGTCAGGAAAACACAAGGATGCCCTCTCTCACCTCTCCTATTCAACATAATATTGGAAGTCCTAGCCACAGCAATCAGATAAGAAAAAGAAATAAAAGGCATCCAAATTGGAAAGGAGGAAATGAAACTGTCACTGTTTGCAGATGACATGATAGTGTACATGGAAAATCCTATAGACTCCACCAAAAAACTACTCAACCTAATCAATGAATTTGGCAAAACAGCTGGATACAGAGTCAATACTCAGAAATCAAAGGCATTCCTGTACACCAACAATGAAACTGCAGAAACAGAAATCAGGAAAAAAAATCCCATTTGATATAGCAACAAGAAAAATAAAGTACCTAGGAATAAACCTAAACAAGGAGGTAAAGACCTGTAATAAGAAAACTACACAACACTGAAGAAAGAAATTAAGGAAGACACAAACAAATGGAAGCATGTACCATGCTCATGGGTTGGAAGAATTAACATCATCAAAATGGCCATACTACCCAAAGCAATTTATAGATTCAATGCAATCCCTATTAGAGTACCCATGACATATTTCACAGATATAGAACAAACATTTCAGAAATTCATATGGAACCATAAATGACCCCAAATAGCTGCAGCAATTTTGAGAAAGAAGAACAAAGCAGGAGGGGTCACAATACTTGATATCAAACTGTATTACAAGGCCACTGTAATCAAAACAGCCTGGTACTGGCATAAAAACAGGCACATAGACCAATGGAACAGAACAGAGAGCCCAGAAAGAACCCAAGTCTTTATGGTCAATTAATATTTGACAGAGGAGGCAGGAGCATAAAATGGAGCACAAACAGCCTCTTCAACAGATGGTGTTGGGAGATCTGGACAGCCACATGCAAAAAAATGAAACTCGATCACCAACTTACGCCATACACAAAAATAAACTCAAGATGGATAAAAGACAAATATAAGTCGTAACACCATAAAAGTCCTTGAGGAAAACATTGGCAGGAAAATCTCAGACATTCCATGTAACAACATCCTCACAGACATGTCCCCTAAAGCAAGGGACATAAAGGAAAGAATAAACAAATGGGACCTCATCAAAATAAAAAGCTTTTGCATGGCTAAAGAAAATAGCACCAAATTACAAAGAGAACCAACAGTATGGGAAAACATATTTGCTAATGATACCTCAGACAAGGGCCTGATCTCCAAAATATATAAAGAACTCACATGACTCCACTCCAGGAAAACAAACAACCCAATTAAAAAATGGGCAAAGGACTTGAACAGACACTTCTCCAAGGAAGACGTACAGAGGGCCCAGAGACATATGAAAAGATGCTCAGCTATCACTAGCCATCAGAGAGATGCAAATTAAAACAACAATGAGGTACCATCTCACACCAGTCGGAGTGACGAACATAAACAAATCCACGAATAAATGTTGGAGAGGATGCGGAGAAAAGGGAACCCTAGTACATTGTTGGTGGGAATGCAGACTGGTGCAGCCACTGTGGAAAACAGTGTGGAATTTCCTCAGAAAACTAAATATGGAACTGCCTTTTGACCCAGCAATTCCGCTGCTGGTATTATACCCTAAGAACCCTGAAACACTAATCCAAAAGAACCTATGCACCCCAATGTTCATAGCAGCACAATTTACAATAGCCAAGTACTGGATGCAACCTAAGTGCCCGTCAGCAAATGAGTGGATCAAAAACTGTTGTACATTGTGCTGCTATGAACATTGGGGTGCATAGGTTCTTTTGGATTGGTGTTTCAGGGTTCTTAGGGTACAATCCCAGCAGCAGAATTGCTGGGTCAAAGGGCAGTTCCATTTTTAGTTTTCTGAGGAAATTCCATACTGTTTCTCACCTTTAACTGGAACATAATCAACAAAAGGAAAAAGCAAACAATATATAACCAGAGACATTGAAGTTAAGAACAATCTAACAATAAACAGGGCGTAGTGGGGAGGGGGAAGTGGGGAGAGGGGTTTTCAGGAACTACTATAAAGGACACATGGACAAAACCAAGCGGGAGGGTAGAGGTGGGGGAGGGTGGTGGGTTGGCTGGGTGGGTAGTGGGGTGGATGGATGGGGAGAAAATGCAGACAACTGTAATTGAACAACAATTTAAAAAAAGAAATAATATAACCTGGTACACTGTAGGCTTTCAATAAATTTTTGTTATATGTAAAAAAAAGAAGCTTCAAATAGAAAGCTAGTTAACAATTCATCTAAAAGAAGCAGTGTACTCCAAGCATATCCGAATTAATATTTATGGAGGAATCCTTGTTGGACCCAATTATTCTAAGGGCCTAGAAGCCAGGCCAAGTGATGTGTGGAGTAGCAGGAGGGAGCAGACTACGCAGGGGCTGGGGCCAACTGACAGGATACTGGTGGGTATAAAGCATGATGTCAATGAGGGCTGAGTATATTTGACGGGTGAACAGGTAATTCACCCCAGTCCCTTTTATTTACAGCTGGGCACTAAGCTTCACCACAGTGTTAATGGTTCTCTTTAGCACAGAACTTGAGCAGAACGCATCTTTGCAGAGGTCACAGTCCCAAAGGTCTACAGGGATGGGCAGTAGGATAAATCCATAGATGGACCACCTGGGAGCTCTGGTAAACCAAACATCAAGCACCATGTTTTTCCTGCCTTTAATTCATTACCGCCAGAGCAGATGGTGCCCAGGTCTGTGCAGCCAGATTTTTTGTGTAGGAAACTCAAATTTTAATATGAAATCTCTATAGCAACTAATTCACATTTTTAAGTAGTAGAAGGGTCAGCAGAGCAGGTCTGTGTAATTTTTGGCCCTCATGCTATCTTGTTATAACCTCTGGCCTGGAGGCTGGAATCAGATTATTTCCAGTACTTTTGATTAAATCCTGCCATTTTTGCCTTATAGATTTCTCCCAGCACTGGTATAAAACCAATCTATCTGTGATGGTGTTTCTCCAGGTTCTAACAGACACAGCCCATTGCAAGCCTGGGACCTGAAGTTCCATTAGAAGTCCCAAACCACCACTAAGAGGAGCAAGAAATAGTCTCAGTCATTACTCCCAAGACTTTAATGTCTCCATCAGAACATTCTCCCTCCAACCTCCTACCCATGGATACGCATTTCTAGGTCTCTGATCTCTAAATCTCTCCTCTCCTATTTATCATCTGCATCACACCAGTGGGATCTTTGAGAAATGAAAGTCTGATTTTATCATTCTACTTCCCCTCAAAGAATCCCCATTATCTTACCCAAAAGGTCAACCTCCTTAGAATTGCATTTAAGCCCCTGTATGATCTGACCCTGCCCATCTCTCCTGCCTCATCTCCCATCATAGTTAGCCTCAAATTCTTTAAAAGTGATGGGTCTTTGTTTGGAAGCAGCAGAAAGTAGTTCTTTTTTAAAATTTTTTTTTATTTTTATTCAATTACAATTGTCTGCATTTTCTCCCCATCCCTCCACCCCACCCCAGCCAGTCCCACCTCCCTCCCCTACCTCTACCCTCCCTCTTGATTTTGTCCTTGTGTCCTTTATAGTAGCTCCTATAGACCCCTCTCCCCACTATCCCCTCCCCACTCCCCTAAGGCTATTGTTACGTTGTTCTTAATTTCAACAGAAAGTAGTTCTAACTAAAGCAGACTCTGAATCACCACAGTCACTTGCCTGGATTTCTGCTTGTCTACTTGCCCAATTCAGTCCCTTCTCAGTATAATAGCCAGAGTGATCATTTTAACCTTGAATTAGTCCATATCCCTCCTCTGCCTAAATTCTCCTAGGACTTTTTATTTCATTGAGAATAAATATCAAATCGGCATCAAGATTTGCAACAATAACTAACATTCAAGCACTGTGTACCAGGCGTGTTTCTAAGCACATAACATGTATTAATGTTAATATGTCACAACAACCTTGTGGGTTAGGTTCTATTATTGTCCCCATTTAACAGATGGGGACACTGAAGAATAGAGAGGTCAAGTAGCTTGGCCAATGGCACACAAGTGAAAGAGAAAGGCTGACACCAGAGTCCCTGACCTCACCCACTGCTGCACCCAGTGTTGTCTGTAGTATCCTAACACTGTCTTCCTTGTTCACTAATCTTACTGCTGTGTTTCAAACATGCCACATTTGTTCCAACCCCAGGGTGTTTTCTCCTCCTATTCCTCTTGTATGGAACATGGCTCTTCATATTATCTCTACCAAGAAGCTTGCCCTAGTAGTGATCCTACCTAAATTAGCACATTTTCTCCTGTACTATGTTATTCCTCTAGACTGCAATATTTTCTCCAAAGCTCTAAATCAATGTGAAGGCAGGAGTAAAAGTTTGAAAACTTTTTTTTTGAAGGCAGGGACAGGGAGTTTGGGGAGGTCCTTGTAGCAAGAGCTGGTGTGGTTGCTTCAGGTCCCCGGAGTGAATAAACTCCCACAATTTTTCCATCCTTGTTATAAATTTCAAGGATAGATAGGTTCTTGTTGGTATATACTTGGTCATGTACATAATTATTGGCTAAAGGAGAGCTGGGCATCTTAATTGACAACCAGCCCATATAGTACCCTGTTTCAAGTTAGGGCAAAATGTTCTTTCTTTAAGATACAGGCCACCACCATTGTTCATAGTTGATTTTAACTCAGTCTTGACCAGGTGCCCTTGTGCAGTGAACAACCTTCACAATCACACATGGCCACCTAGTGAGGATCGCTCACAAATGAGGAGAGATAACTCCTCAAAATGTAATTAAGGACTATCACTAAGTGAGGGCATACGGTGACTGGCCAAAAAAATAAACCCACTGATGTCCAACAGTTATTCTCAGGCAGTAGCTCTCCACTCAGATTACATGTTAGAGTCACCTGATGGGCCTCACAAGTACTATGATTTGGGTAAATCTTAAAGTCCTATCCAAAACCATTTCAATCAGCATCTTTTGGGGTGGCTCCAAACATCAGTGTTTTTAAAGCATTCTCAGTGATTCTAATTTGTTGTCAGGTTTGAAAACCACCACACCTCTAAACTCTTCTTCCCCTGGCTGCTATGTTTTCTCACTTGGACCTTAACATATATTTTTCCACCCCCTTGTTTCAAATTTCACTTTTTCCTGGAATGCTCACAAACATAGAACACACACACCATCTTTTGCTATAATAATCCTGCTCTCATCTTTAAAAAAAAAATTTTAATCCTCACCCAAAGACATTTTTCATTGTTTTCAGAGAAAGAGGAAGGGGTGGCAGGGGGTGAGGAGAGAGAGAGAGAACATTGATGTGAGAGAGAAATCACCAATCAGCCACCTTCTTGTCCGAGTCCCGACTGAGGATGGAACCTGCAACCTGGGCATTTCCCTGACCAAGAATTGAACCCATGACATTTCAGTCTATGGGATGATGCTCCAATCAACTGAGCCACACCAGCCAGGTCCCCACTCACATCTTAAAAAAAAAAAATACCTGATCTCCACTGGTCTCACCCCCTTACTTCCTAATCATTGCACATTCCACAAGTCTCTGTTTGTCATCAGATCTGTATGTCCATCCCTTTAGATTACAAACTACCTGAAGACAGGGACTGGGCCACTTTCATAATCAACCTAAAATCTAACCATAGAAACTCAACCCTAACATATAGGGACTTATGATGGTTGTCATTACATCTATTTCTTGCCAACATCACATCTCAACATAGATGGGCTCAAGATTTTAGTTCTATTTGTATCTCCGTTTCTTCAATCCAGAGTCTACATCTGTACTTTATTCTGAAAATTTCTGTTACCCAGAAATCTAGATAGTTCAGAACTCCCATATGTTAGGCAAGGCTGTCCAGAGAAACAAAACTAAAAAGAGATAAGTGAATTAGACATTGATTATGTAGGCCGAGAAGTCACATGATCTTCTATTTGCATGCTGAAAGACCCAGGAAAGCTGGCGGTGTGATTCAGTCCAAGTCCAAAGGCCTGAGAATCAATTGCCAAGAGCTGGAGAATAGGATGTCCCAGCTCAATGAGAGAAAGAATTTGTCCTTACTTCACATTTTTGCTCTATATGCCCACCCACACTAGTGAGGGAGATCTTCTTTCCCTCTTCTTTTCACAGACACACCCAGAAATAATGTTTCACCACCCATATGTGCATCCTTTGCCCAGCTAAGTTGACACATAAAATTAACTGTTGAATCCTGGATATTATTCTGGCATGCATTGAACTGCTTTGTTTGTTCATTTGTTTGTTTTTGGTTGTCTTTTGTCCTTTTGGCTTTGGAAAGTAAATCTGTACCAGTGTCTCTTACTACAATAATAAGGCTGCCCACCCACTTGGTCTCAGTTAAAATTCCTGAGTCAGCTTTTTACTCCCTTTGCATCTCCTGAGTTTTCCACTGTTCCCTGCACCTTAAGCTATATCCTTAGAGGAAATCTCTTTTACATTGTCCCTGCCTTTTATCCCCCCTAGGCTTGAGAACTTCTGATATGTCCCAGCTTCACCCTGCATTCCATAAGAAAAGTAGCCAAAACTTGAATTAAAAGTATGGTCCACAGAAAGGGTTTTGACTGATCTGTGCATTCAGTTTTTCCTCAGTGTGCTGGAGAGAGATGAAGGAGGGATTCTATAGAGAGCTCCCATCTCTACTCAGTGTCAGCAGCTGTTCCTGAGTCAACAGAGCAATGGTGTGTGTCTAGGCTGAAGAGAACAGAGGTTGCTTAAATTGTTTTCCATCCCCTCTGAAACCAATAAGTGCTACTCCACTGCCTGGCACAATTGAGTTTCTGAATGGTGCCCCAGTGGGGTGTCAAGTCAAATCTTAATCCCATCAAATGCTGGCTTTGTGAGTTTCCAGTAGCTCACATTGAGCCAAGTGAGAAGAGGTGGGGGTCCAACTAGCCCATGAAGGAGGCCATGCTGAGCCACTTTCCTCAGTTTCTGGGAGACAGGCCATCCATTCTAGCAAATATCTGGAGTCTTAGGGATGCCTTCTGGTAGTTTTAACATGACTATGAACAATAATAGTACACACTAGGTCTAACTTTATGATAAGGTTGAACAAGGCAAATAGTGGTCAGAGGGCATGGGGTTGATGAAATTATGGATGGAGGGTTAGATGGATTTATTTAATCGCCATAGTTGCTAAGGGCTTAGCTAAGCACTATTCTAGGCCCCAGGGCAAAATCAATGAATTAAGATGGTAAAGATCCCACTTCTGGCCAAGATGGAGGCATAGGTAAACACACTGTGCCTTCTCGCACAACCAAAAGAAGGACTACAACAAATTTAAAAACAAAAAATAACCAAAACTGCCAGAAACTGTATGCAAGTCCAACAATCAAGGAGTTAAAGAAGAAACATTCATCCAGACTGGTAAGAAGGGCAGAGATGGGCAGCTGGGGCAGAGAGGACTCATGGCAAGGCAGCAGCTGGCAGAGTGGGTGGTCCCACATTTGCGTGTGAATAAACTGGGAGGAACAACTGGGGAGTGAGACAGAACTTGCCACCCAGGGTTCCAGTATGAAGAAATAAAGCCTCAAAGCCTCTGACTGAAAAAACCTGTGGGGGTTGAGGTGATGGGAGAAATTCCAAGCCTCACAGGAGAGTTCATTGGAGAGACCCACAGGGTCCTAGAACATACACAAAACCACCCACCTGGGAATCAGCACCAGAAGAGCCCAATTTGCTTCTGGGTAGTGGAGGAAAGGACTGAAAGACTGCCAAAAGCTGAGCAAGCAACATTGTTCCATCTCAGACCCCTTCACATACAGCGCCACAATACAGTGACATGGGTAGCCCCGCCCTGGCAAAAACCTAAGGCTCTACCCCTTACTATGTAATAGGCATACTGAGACAAAAAAATACATAGCCCTAATGAAAGAACAGATCAGAGCTCCAGAAAAAATACAACTAATCAATGAAAAGATAGGCAACCTGTCAGATGCACAGTTCAAAACACTAGAAATCAGGATGCTCACAGAAATGGTTGAGTATGGTCACAAAATAGAGGAAAAGTGAAATAAAGAAAAATGCACGGGGAACCAACAGTGATGGGAAGGAAACCAGGACTGAAATCAAAGGTTTGGACCTGAAGGAAGAAATAAACATTCAACCAGAACAGAATGTAGAAACAAGAATTCAAAAAAATGAGGAGTGGCTTAGGAACCTCCAGGACAACTTGAAACATTCCAACATCCAAATCATAGGGATGCCAGAAGGAGAAGAGGAAGAGCAAGAAATTGAAAACTTGTTTATAAGCATAATGAAGGGGAACTTCCATAATCTTCCAAAGGAAATAGACTTCCAGGAAGTCCAGGAAACTCAGAGAGTCCCAAATAATTTGGACCCGAGGAAGCACACACCAAGGCACATCATTATTACATTATCCAAGATGAAAGATAAGGAGAGAATCTTAAAAGCAGCAAGAGAAAAGGAGACAGTTACCTACAAAGGAATTCCCATAAGACTGTTAGCTGATTTCTCAAAAGGAACCTTGCAGGCAAGAAGGGGCTGGGAAGAAGTATTCAAAGTCATGAAAGGCAAGGACCTACATCCAAGATTATTCTATCTGGCAAATCTATCATTTAGAATGGAAGAGTACATAGAGTGCTTCCCACATAAGGTCAAGTTAAAGGAGTTCATCATCACCAAGCCGTCATTATATGAAATATTATAGGGACTTATCTAAGAAAAAGAAGATAAAAAATATAAACAGTAAAATGGCAACATACCCACAACTATCAACAACTGAACCTAAAAAAAAAAAAAAATGAACTAAGCAAACAACTAGAACAGGAACAGAATCACAGAAATGGAGATCACATGGACGGTTATCAGCAGGGAGGGGGAGGGGGAGAATGGGGGGAAAGTAGAAGGAATAAGAAGCATAAACATAGGTACAAAATAGACAGGGGGAGGTTAAGAATAGTATGGGAAATGGAGAAGCCAAAGAACTTACATGCATGACCCAAGGACACAAACTAAGTTGTGGGGAATGATGGTGGGAGGGGGGTACAGGGCGGAGGGCAATAAAGGGGAGAAAAAATGGGACAACTGTCATAGCATAATCAATAAAATATAGTTTAAAAAAGATGATTGAGGTCCCTAAAATCAAGGGGCTGATATTCTAGATATGGGTCCCTCTAACTCACTCTGGAAAAGCACATGTCTTGAGAGATGAAGAGCTCTCAAGAGATGACATTGGACAAAACAAACAAACAAACAAACAAACAATCCCAGCCACTCAGAGGTCCCAGAAAATCCAGGCTTTTTTTCAGATCGCATGTTCTGACACTACAGACTTGCCTAGAAGCAGACCAGTTCTAGGCATAAGAGACTGTCATGTGAGTGCCCAGTGAAGTTTTCATGTCATTTTCCTCTTCATTTGTTCTTATCAGGGATCTCACCATCATTCACAAAGGCCTCTGTCACCCTGTATCTATCCCAGTACACCTCTGATTCAGATATAATGTACTTGTTGGTATGAATAGGTAGTAAAGATCTCAGACTACAAATTCAGGTTTTGGATCCCAGCTCCTCCATTAATAGGTGATCTTGAGCATGTCCCATAGCCTCTGAGTCTCAATTTTCTCAACTAAAAAGTGAGATAAATACCTGCTTTTCAGAGTTGATGTAAGAATTCATTTAGATACAAACAACAAGTGGTGACAAGGTTGTGGAGAAAAGGGAACCCTGGTGCACTGTTGGTGGGAATGCAGACTGGTGCAGCCACTGTGGAAAGGAGTATGGAATTTCCTCAGAAAACTAAAAATGGAACTGTCTTTTGACCAGCAATTCCACTGCTTTGATTATACCCTAAGAATCCTGAAACACCAATTCAAAACAACCTATGCATCCCAATGTTCATAGCAGCACCATTTACAATAGCTAAGTGCTAGAAGCAACCCAAGTGCCCATCACTAAATGAGTAGATAAAAAAACTATGGTACATTTACACAATGGAATACTACACAACAGAAAGAAAGAAGGAGCTCCTACCCTTCATGATAGCATGGATGGATCTGGAGAACATTACGCTAAGTGAAATAAGTCAGTTGGTGAAAGACAAATACCATATGATCTCACTTAAACAAACAAGCAAATTGTAACTAGAGGCATTGAAATTAAGAACAATCTGACAGTAACCAGAGGGGAGGTGAGAGGGGATAATGGAGGGGAAAGGGGGAAGTGTTGTCAAGGAACATGTATAAAAAACACATGGACAAAGCCAAAGTGGGGTAGGATCAAGAGTTGGAGGTGGAGATGGCCAGAGGGGTGAAGGAGAATGCTGGGGGCGATGGGGGGTACTTGAACAATAATTTAAAAATGTGAAAAAAAAGAATTCATTGAGATAATTCAGGTAGGATGTAAATAACTGTTAGTTGCTACAGTAATAATAATTACTTTGTTACTACTATTCACATGTTTATTTTGTTTTTGTTGAGGTATGCGATGCAATGCACAGATGATGTAACCCATGTAACCACCACTTAAACACACAAAGGACATTGCCACAGCCTGGAAAATCCCCTTGAACCCCTTCAGTCAGATTATTTGTTTCTAATTTTGAATTATAAATTTTTAATATGTTTCAGATTAAGTTTTTGGTCACATATATGTTTTGAAAATATATCCTCCAAGTGTGTGGTTTGTCTTTTGATTTTCTGAAGTCTTTTGAAGAATAACAATTTTTATTTTTAATAAAATCTACTTTATTGATATTGTTTCTTTTTTTATTTTTGCGTGTGTTATTTAAGAAATATTTGACAGCCTTATAAGGTCACTGAGATTTTCTCCTGTGATTTCTTCTGTTCATTTTGTATTTTGTCTCTTACATTTAGATCCATAATCCATTTAAGTTAAATTTTGTATGTGAGGAAGGTGCTGAAATTCCTTTTTATTTTTAGCATGTGACTAATCAATTATTATTGAAAAGATTTATCTTTCTCCCAGTGTATTGCCTCCACATCTTTGTGAAAATTCAGTTGACCCAATATGTGTGGGTCTATTTATTTCTGGACTTTTTATACTGTTCCATTATTTTTACATCACTGCCACACTGGCTTGATTCCTCTAGCTTTGTAATAAATCTGGAAATCAGATAGTATAAGTCTCCATTTTTTTTTATTGTTGTTCAAGTACAATTCTGTTCCTCAAAGTTGTTTTGACTGTTCTAAAGCCTTTGCCTTTCCAAATAAACTTGAGGCTCATCTTATCAATCGCTACAAGAAAACAGCTTCCTGGGATTTTGATTGAAGTTTGAAGAGAATATGCATCTTAAAAATATTGAGTCTTTTAATCCACAAATGCACTATTAGATCTCTTCATTTTTTTTAGTTCTTCTTAAATTTATCTTGTTAATTTAAAAATGTTTACAGGTATTGGCCCTGGCTGGTGTGGCTCAGTGGATTGAGAGCTAACCTGTGAGCCAAAGGGTTGCTGGTTCCATTCCAAGTCAGGGTACATGTCTCTGTTGCAGACCAAGTCTCCATTAGGGGGCACTCAAGAGATAACCATACATTGATGTTTCTCTCCCTCTCTTTCTTCCTTCCTTCCCCTCTCTAAAAAAAATAAAAAATTTTAAAAAAAGTTTACAGGTATTGTACATCTTTTAGCAAAATTATTACTATGTAATTTATTTTGTTTAATTTTCTAGTTGTTAAGTACTAGTATACAGAAATACAATTAAACTTGTAATCTTCCCCTTTTCAACAGCACTTTATTTGTCTGGGTCCTCCAATGGTCTCCAATTCTGTCTCTGTTCAATTATCTGCTGAGCATTTGAGTTTTTCTTATTACTTGCATTAGACTCGGTCCCTGTACTGTACCCTTGCATGATGTTCCTGGTCTAATTTTTCATGTCTTCACCAGGAAAGCCCAGCCTACCCTGAGCTCATCACTTAGAATGTGCTCTGACCACTCCATTGTATACTCCTGAAAGTTGACTCCTACTCAAGGGACAACCTACCCAAGAGAATTATCATGTCTTCTCAAGATGGACAAGTTCAGCTGCCACAGATAAGTTGGTTTAGCTCAACCTCTGCTCACACTGATTATTCATCCATTCTCGTATAGTCCACTGTGAGGGGGCTCCACCCACAGAATCCCCCCATCTGCCATGGATGAGAATAAGTCTACTAAGACATGATCTGCTTGGGGAGGAAAGGTGGCCAATCTCTCAGAGGAAAAGGACCTTGATCCTGTTCCTCAATGGGCTTTTATTTGGTTTAATTTGCATAGAAATACAGGGCATATATGTAAAGCTCATCAATCATTGTCAGGCAGTAATGGTCAAGGAATAGATAACATTCAAAAAACTGTAAGGGCTTATTCTGAGTCAGGGTCAGATAGATAGAATGAAACAAACTTGTTTTATGCTTGAACCCTTATCATTTAAATTGAGGGCATTCTTAGCAAAGCAGTTTTCACAGGATTTTATGCATTTTTCTTAGTCCTGGTTGTCCTGGGGAACCCATCCTTTCCAGCACAGGGCAACACCCACCTCTGGCATTGTTCTAGGCTTAAGTCAAGTGGGGGATGCGGGCAGCCAAGAGATTAGGAGACTTTTTACAGACAGAATGAGGACTCAGGCTATGTCAAAGCTGAGGGGTGTGGGTCCATCACCCCCTTTTTATAGTCCCCCAAGCCCTTTCCTTATGGCCCCACTGTGACCATGCCTGTCTTAGGTCGTTCCTCCCTTGAGGAATCTTACCCATCGTTGGCTAACCAGGCATCCACCCAGGGCCAAGCAGAGTGAAGTTAAGGGGGCAGAGGCAACTCCCCTGCAGGGAAGATAAGCTTTGTCTCCTTAGTGGCTTATGGCCCCAAGGTCTTTTATTCAGCCTTAGCCATGGGGGGTTACAGCTTCTGAAACCAGGCAGGGCAGTTCCCAACAATCCACCAGTTTTTCAGCCTGGTTTCTAGACTATCCCAGGTAGAATATATAATTTGTGAAACTCTGTATTTTTTAAAATAATAATAATAATAATAATACCCTTGGAAGCATGCATTTCTCCACATTCTCTATGGTAATGATTATTGGCAGGGCTTCCTAGTGTGGTGTGAATTATAGATGCAACAAATCAAAGTTCACTCAATATTGAAAATATCCAGTTAGAAATGAAAGTTGGAGGAGTGAAGACCCATTCACAATAGTCATAAAAACTATAAAATATCTATGAATAAATTTAGAAAGCACAGTACTTATCTGAATAAAGCTATAAAATTTTATTGAAGAGTATAAAACATGATCTGAATTAATGGAGAGATATAGCAGGCTCCTAAATGGATAACTTTGTACATTAAATATACACCCTTTCCAAATAAATATATTTATCAAACTTTCTCTCAGAATTCCCATGTTTTGCTTTATTTTTTTTTCTTTCTTGCTTTGATTATATTTAAGGGAATGAAATAAAATTACTTTCACTAAAGAACAAATTTGTGGTTTTTGAAAAAAAAAAGTGGCAGAGAGGGAATTATATTACCATCTACATAAAAAAATACTGTAAAGATGCTATAATCAAAACAGTATTGTCATAGTGATAGATATTATTGTAGAAACTAATGGAAAATACAGAATAGATCCTGGTACATCAATAAGTGTAATGCTTTTTATAGATAATAGTTTAATTCAAATGAGAAAATAAAGGTTTATTTACTAAAAGTTTCTGAGATAACAGGCCACGTGTTCAGAATAGATTCAATGTTTAGTCCCTACTATACAAAACATAGAGAAACAAACTCAATCTCAATGAAAAAAATGTTAAATTAAAATAATTCACAATAAAATATGAAAATACACTTAAGGAAAATATTTGTAAGACCTCAGGTTAAAGAAAAACTTCTTAAATGAAACAGAACATTGAAAAAGCACTATTAAAAATAAATGAAAAAGAAGATATCAATATAAAATCAAATGACAAAGGATAGACTGGAGAAAATATAAATTTGAGATATTGCAAATAAATGGTTAACAGTTATACACAGATGATTCAGAAATGTTAACATAAAAATCAAGCATCTCAAAAATACAAAAAGAAAAACCCAAGTACAGATGATATCAACAGGATATTAGTAAACATAGTGGTAGGTGCTCTATGACCCCTGAATCTATATACTTTAGCATAATATCAATGTCTGTATTACTCTCATAAGGACTAGACTGGTTCTTCTTGTACAGCAGGTGCCATTCATGTGGTTATTTACAGGCCCAGGCTCCTTTCATCTTGTAACTCACCTTTCTCTAGGGCATCTGAGTCCTACAGATGGCCCACAGATATATGAAAAGATGCTCAACATCACTAGTCATCAGAGAGATGCAAATTGAAACCAAAATAAGATATGACCTCACAACTCAAAATGGACATCATTAATAAATCAACAAACAAGTGTTAGAGAGGATGTGGAGAAAAGGGAACCCTAGTGCACTGTTGGTGGGAATGCAGAATGGTGCAACCACTGTGGGAAAGAGTATGGAATTTCCTCAGAAAACTAAAAATGGAACAGCCTTTTGACCCAGTGATTTCACTGCTGGGAATATACCCTAAGAATCCCAAATCACCAATTCAAAAGAACTTATGCACTACTATGTTCATAGCAGCACTATTTACAATAGCCAAGTGCTGGAAACAGCCTAAGTGCCCATCAGTAAATGAGTGGATAAAAAAAAACTGTGGCACATTTACAGAATAGAATACTATGGAGCATAAAGAAAGAAAGAATTCCTACTTTTTGCGACAACATGAATGGAACTAGAGAGTATTATACTAATTGAAATAAGCCAGTCAGTGAAAGGCAAATACCATATGATCTCACCTATAACAGGAATCTAATGAACAAAATAGAACAACAGGCATGGAAACATGGAAGAGACTTAAAGTGACCAGAGGGGAGGGGGGATGGGGATAGAGGTGGAAAGAAGGTGAAGGGAGTAGTCAAAGAACATGTATGAATGACCCATGGACATAGAAAACAGTGTGGGAATTGAGTATGGGAGCAGAGGTTTGGGATGGGCAGAGGAGGTCAAACGGGGAAAAACTGGGACAACAGTAATAAAATAACAATAAAAATTATTTAGTAACAAAAATTAAAATTAAAAAAGAATGACAGAGGAAAAGAAGAAAGGATCACACATGGGAGGAATTATGGAAACAGGCCTGGGAAAGAAGAATCACTTTACTTCCACACACATCTCATTGACCAGTTTCACATGATCATGCCAAGTGCAAAGGCATCTGGGAAATGCCGAAATATGTTTTCAAAAACAGGAAATGAGTGTGATGATCTTCTGGAAGACTTTGCCACAATTTGGCAATTCACAGAAGCCGAAATCAGTGCCTCATGAACATTGCACAACCTCTTTGACTTAGTATTATAGAAAAGCAAATTAAAAAATTACCTCTCATTCAATGAAAAAGAAATAAATGCATTAATGTACAAATATGGAATGGGAGAGAAGGAATACTTTCATGTGTTTCTGGTATAAATAGGAAATGCTACAGATTCTGGGAAATCTGCCTCACAATAACTATTATACGATTTAAAAAAACACATACACTGGGAATTAGAAAATGGCAGTGAGATAGGAGGGAGCAGAGTCCACTTCCCCTCACCACCAGTGAAACACATAGCTGAACTGAGGAGCAGAGTGAAGAGTCAACGGTATTCCAGCATACATGAAGATCACAGACCAAAGATAGAGGACATTGAAAGATCTGACGCTGTTGGTATACAGGAATGCCTTTGATTTCTGAGAATTGACTCTGTATCCAGCTGTTTTGCCAAATTCATTTATTAGGTCAAGTAGATTTTTGGTGGAGTCTATAGGATATTCCCTGTACACAAACATGTCATCTGCAAACAGTGACAGTTTCATTTCCTCCTTTCCAATTTGGATGCCTTTTATTTCTTTTTCTTATCTGATTGCTGTGGCTAGGGCTTCCAATACTATGTTGAATAGGAGTGGTGAGAGAGGGCATCCTTGTCTTGTTCCTGATTATAGTGGGAAAGCTCTAAGTTTTTGTCCATTGAGTATGATGTTGGCTGTAGGTCTATCATACATGGCCTTTATTATGTTGAGGAATGCTCCCTCTTTTCCCACTTTGCTGAGTGTGTTTATCAGAAATGGGTGCTGTATCTTATCGAATGCTTTTTCTGCATCTATTGATATGATCATGTGATTTTTGTCTATGCTGTTGTTGATGTGATGTATTACATTTATTGATTTGCGAATATTGTACCATCCTTGCATCCTTGGGATGAATCCCACATGGTCATACTGGATGATCTTTTTAATGTACTGCTGGAAGCGGTTTGCCAATATTTTGTTGAGAATATTAGCGTCTATGTTCATCAGTGATATTGGCCTGAAGTTTTCTTTCTTCGTTGTGTCTTTATCTGGTTTAGGGATTAGGATGATGCTGGCTTCATAAAAAGAGTTTGGGAGTCTTCCATCAGTTTGGATTTTTTTGAATAGTCTGTGAAGGATAGGTGTTAGCTCTTCCTTAAGTGCTTTGTAGAATTCTCCTGTGAAACCATCTGGTCCAGGGCTGTTGTGTGTTGGGAATTTGTTGATGACTGCTTCAATTTCGTCTGCTGTTATTGGTCTGTTCAGGTTTTCTGCTTCTTCTTCATTCAGTTTTCGAAGATTATATTTTTCTAGAAATGTGTCCATTTCATCTAGGTTTTCAAAATTCTTGGCATACAGTTCTTCGTAGTAATTTCTTACAATCCTTTGTATATCTGTGGTATCAGTTGTCATCTCTCCTTTTTCATTTCTAATTGTGTTTACTTGGATCCCCTCTCTTTTTTTCTTGATGAGCCTACTTAAAGGCTTGTCAATTTGGTTTATCTTTTCCAAGAACCAGCTCCTGGATTCATTGATCCTTAGAATTGTGCTTTTAGTGTCTATGTCATTTAACTCTGCTCTGATCTTGTTTATTTCCGTCCTTCTGCTTGCTCTGGGCTGTCTTTGTTGTTGTTCCTCCACTTCTTGTAGGCGTAGTGTTAGGTTGTTTGTTTGAAATGTTTCTATCTTTTTAAGGAAGGCCTGTATTGCTATGAACTTCCCTCTCAGGACTGCCTTTGCTGTGTGACATAGGTTTTGGGTTGAACAGACACTTGTCCAAGGAAGACATACAGAGGGCCCAGAGACATATAAAAAGATGCTCAGCATCACTAGCCATCAGCGAGATCCTAATAAAAACCACAATGAGGTACCATCTCACACCAGTCAGAGTGGCCAACATAAACAAATCTACAAAAAAATGTTGGAGAGGATGCGCAGAAAAGGGAACCCTAGTGCACTGTTGGTGGGAATGCAGACTGGTGAGGCCACTGTGGAAAACAGTATGGAATTTCCTCAGAAAACTAAAAATGGAACTGCCCTTTGACACAGCAATTCCGCTGCTGGGATTATATCCTAAGAACCCTGAAACACCAATCCAAAAGAACCTATGCACCCCAATGTTCATAGCAGCACAAATTACAATAGCCAAGTATTGGAAACAACCTAAGTGCCCATCAGCAAATGAGTGGATCCAAAAACCATGGTATATTTACACAGTGGAATTCTACACAGCAGAGAGAATGAAGGAGCTTATACCCTTAGGAACAGCATGGATGGAACTGGAGAGCATTATGTTAAGTGAAATAAGCCAGGCAGTGAGGGACAAATACCCTATGATCTCATCTTTAACTGGAACATAATAAATAGGAGAATAAAAGGAAACAAAATATAACCAGAGACATTGAAGTTAAGAACAATCTAACAACAGATAGGTGGGATTGGGGAGGGCACAGTGAGGAGAGGGGATTACAGGAACTAGTATAAAGGACACATGGACACAATCAAGGGGGAGGGTGGAGGTGGGGGAGGGATGGGGGTTTGGTTGGGGTGGGGTGGATGGATGGGGAGAAAAGCCACACAAGTGTAATTGAATAACATTAAAAATTAAAATTAAAAAAGAAGAAAGATCTGACGCTAAGAAGAGTGCTTAAGGACAATAAGGTCCCTGGGACCTGCCCAGGGACCAGGGTGGCTTAAGCCCAGCCGGAGCACAGGGTCGGCTGCAGGATTCTTGGGAGAGAGCCAGGCTGGGCTGTATGAACAGCCAAGAGCTTGTTTGGACCAGGGGGGCTT
This sequence comes from Desmodus rotundus, assembly GCF_022682495.2. NCBI lineage: Eukaryota > Metazoa > Chordata > Mammalia > Chiroptera > Phyllostomidae > Desmodus > Desmodus rotundus. The sequence continues at coordinate 93,810,669 of NC_071387.1, forward strand.
GAATAAGAAGAATTTCTCCAAAAAAAAAAGGAAACAGAGGCAATCAGGAGGTAGTTAGAGAACTCTCCACAGCAGCCGCTGCCTCTGGTGCCCCTACCCGCTAAGCCCCAGCATGGTGAACGCAGGATAACCAGCCCAAGCTTCCACCTGAAGCCCACTTGCGTGCACCCAGATTAGTGGACTGGGGGCCAACACCTGAAACCCCAGCTGGGCGCCCACACCTGAAACCTCAGGTGGGTGCGCACGGGGAGCAGAGGCTAGCTGCCCCATGCACAGGCCTGAGGTGGCACAAAGCCTGGCAGCGCGACTAAGGCCCAAATCTGAGGACTGGCTTATCAACAGCCTGCCTGCCTGAGAGCAACCACACCGAAAAACACCAGTTCTGAACAACTCCTACCTAGCCCCTGAGCACAGAGCCCTGCAGGGCCTAGTGGATCTCTAGGACTAAGGCAGAACACCCAGCGGAGGGGAGCTGCAGGGCTAGGGGAGATTGCATTCCCTGGAAAGACTATACGTAGTAGGGTGCTGGACTACCCCATAGCAGCACCGAGAGCCCCTAGCATCTAAGACAGCAAAGAGCAAGAAGGGGGAGTGTGAGTTGCCCCTAATTGGTGCAACTCAAGGACAGCACAACTGCTGAACTAAAGGCCTAGTGGGGAGCAGAATGACCCTGAGGAACTGGACTGAAGGCTGAATAATAGCAAAGAGTGTGGCTCAGGAAGGGAGAAAAGTGAAACCAATCCCTCCAATGACCCCCTCCCGTTCCACAGACAGGAAGACCAGCAGAACTAACCTGACTGGTTTAATGCCAGCAGAAGACTTTTTTTTTTCTTTCCTCCTTTCCCCCTGAATTTCTTCTTCTTTTCTGTCCTTCTTTCTTTTTTTATTCCTTCTTCCTTCCATCCTTTACCTTTTTTATTCCTTCTTCCTATCTTCTCTTATTTATTCTCTTGTTTTAATTTTTATCAAAATTGCTTCTTATCTTTCCTCAGATCTTTCTTTATTCCTACTTCCTTCCTTACTTTCCTTTTCTATTCCCTTTTTTTCTCCTTTCCTTCCCTTCCCGCCCTTCTCTTTTTCCTACAGCTGAGACAATAAAACCTGGGGTGCTGAAAAGACCAGACTTAGACCCTGTTAGAACCAGAAACGTCAGATCAAGACCAGTGAGCACAGTAGATTAAGGAGACGGCACCACTGAATCCCATTAGCATTCTACCATAGAAGATGATTCCATAAACGCAGGGAGTCAGAATACATCAATTTAAGAAGCAGAGGCTAACAAGAAGAGTCCCACAAACAATGGGAAGACAAAGAAACAGTTCCCAAATGAAAGGAAAGGAGGAAGTCTCAGAAAGAATGCTAACTGAAAAGGAGGCAAGTCAACTATCAGACACTGAGTTCAAAGCAATGGTTATCAGGAAGCTCACTGAGCTCTCTGAGCTCAAAGAGAACTACCAGAAACTACAGGGAAACTACAATGAACTCACGGCAAACTATATCAACATGAAAAAGAAAATAGAAACTATCAACAAGAGCCAAAGGAAATGAAGAATACAATTTCTGAATTGAAGAAGACAGTAGAAGGAATGAAAAGCAGAGTTGATGAAGCAGAAGACCAGATCAGCGAGCTGCAGGACAAAGTAGAAAAAAACACCCAGAAAGATCAAGAAAAGGAAAAGAGGCTCAGAAAGAATGAAGAGGCAATAAGGGAAATGCAGGACAACATGAAACGTAACAATATCCGTATAATAGGAATACCAGAAGGAGAAGAAGATGAGCAAGGGATAGAAAACCTGTTTGAAAAAGTAATGATGGAAAATTTCCCTAATCTGATGAGAGAAAAAGTCACCCAAATCCAGGAAATACAGAGAGCCCAAAGCAAGAGGAACCCAAATAGACCAAATGCAAGACACATCATAATTCAAATGGCAAAATTCCAAGACAAAGAGAGGATCTTAAAGGCAGCAAGGGAGAAACAGGAAGTAACATACAAGGGAGCCCCAATAAGGTTAGCAACTGACTTCTCAATGGAAACGCTCCAAGCCAGAAGAGAATGGCAAAAAATATTCCAAGTAGTGAGAAACAGAGACCTTCAACCAAGGATACTTTACCCAGCAAGGCTCTCAATCAAGATAGAAGGCCAAATAATGAGTTTCCCAGACAAAAGAAGTCTAAAAGAATACACCTCCACAAAACCAGCTCTGCAAGAGATGCTAAAGGGACTGCTTTAAGGAAAGGAAGGAAAAGAGAAAGAAAGAGGAACACAGGTAGGAATAAAGGCAATGAATAACTTCCTATCGATAATAACCTTAAATGTAAATGGATTAAATGCTCCAATCAAAAGACATACAATAGCTGAATGGATAAGAAAACATGACCCACACCTATGCTGCCTACAAGACACCCATCTCAGGACAAAAGACTTACATAGACTGAAAGTGAAGGGCTGGTAACAAATTTTCCCAGCAAACGGACAGGAAAAAAAAAGCAGGGGTAACAATACTCATATCAGGCAAAATAGACTTCCAAAGAAGGGCCATAAAGAGAGACCCAGAAGGTCACTTCATAATATTCAAAGGAAGAATCCAACAAGAAGACATAAACATTGTAAATATATATGCACTCAACATAGGAGCAGCCAAATACATTAATAAAATCTTGGAGGAATTCAACAAAGATATTGACAGCAACACAATTATAGTAGGGGATTTTAACACCCCACTGTCAAAAATGGACAGGTTTTCCAAACAAAATATCAACAAGGATATTGTGTCACTTAACAATACCCTAGAGGAAATGGACTTAACTGATATATATAGAGCTTTTCATACCAAAGAAGCAAAATACACATTTCTTTCAAGTGTACATGGAACTTTCTCAAAGATAGACCACATGATAGGACACAAAGCAAGCCTCAACAAAGTCAAGAAAATTGAAATCATATCAAGCATTTTCTCTGACCACAGACCACTGAAGCTAGAAACCAACCCCAAAGGAAAAAACCCAAAACACTCAAAATCATAGAGACTGAATACCATGCTGTTAAACAATGAATGGGTCAAGAACGAGATTAGGGAAGAAATCAAAAACTTTCTGGAAACAAATGAAAATGAACTCACAACAACCCAAAACCTATGGGACACAGCAAAGGCAGTCTTCACAGGGAAGTTCATAGCAATACAGACCTACCTTAAAAAGATAGAAACAGTTCAAACAAACAACCTAACACTATGCCTACAAGAACTGAACAACAACAACAAACACAGCCCAGAGCAAGCAGAAGGAAGGAAATAACCAAGATCAGAGCAGAGTTAAATGACATAGAGACTAAAAGCAAATTTCTAAGGATCAATGAATCCAGGAGCTGGTTCTTGGAAAAGATAAACAAAATCGACAAGCCTTTAAGTAGGCTCATCAAGGAAAAAGAGAGAGGATCCGAATAAACACAATTAGAAATGAAAGAAGAGAGATTACAACTCATACCACAGAAATACAAAGGATTGTAAGAAATTACTACGAAGAACTGTATGCCAAGAAATTTGAAAACTTAGGTGAAATGGACACATTTCTAGAAAAATATAATCTTCGAAAACTGAATGAAGAAGAAGCAGAAAACCTGAACAAACCAATAACAGCAGAGGAAATTGAAGCAGTCATCAACAAACTCCCAACACACAAAAGCCCTGGACCAGATGGTTTCACAGGAGAATTCTACAAAGCACTTAAGGAAGAGCTAACCCCTATTCTTCACAGACTATTTGAAAAAATCCAAACTGATGGAAGACTCCCAAACTCTTTTTATGAAGCCAGCATCATCCTAATCCCCAAACCAGATAAAGACATAACGCAGAAAGAAAACTTCAGGCCAATATCGCTGATGAACATAGACGCTAATATTCTCAACAAAATATTGGCAAACGGCTTCCAGCAGTACATTAAAAGGGTCATATACCATGACCACGTGGGATTCATCCCAGGTATGCAAGGATGGTACAATATTCGCAAATCAATAAATGTAATACATCACATCAACAACAGCATAGACAAAAATCACATGATCATATCAATAGATGCAGAACAAGCATTTGATAAGGTACAGCCCCCATTTCTGATAAAAACACTCAGCAAAGTTGGAATGGAGGGAGCATTCCACAACGCAATAAAGGCCATATATGAGAGACCTACAGCCAACATCATACTCAATGGACAAAAACTTAGAGCTTTCCCACTATGATCAGGAACAAGACAAGGATGCCCTCTCTCACCACTCCTATTCAACATAGTACTGGAAGTCCTAGCCACAGCAATCAGACAAGAGAAAGCAATAAAAGGCATCCAAATTGGAAAGGAGGAAATGAAACTGTCACTGTTTGCAGATGACATGATAGTGTACATGGAATATCCTATAGACTCCACCAAAAATCTACTCGACCTAATAAATGAATTTGGCAAAAGAGTTGGATACAAAGTCAATACTCAGAAATCAAAGGCGTTCCTGTATACCAACACAAAACTGCAGAAAAAGAAATCTGGAAAACAAACCCATTTGATATAGCAACAAGAAAAATAAAGTACCCAGGAATAAACCTCATCAAGGAGGTAAAAGACCTGTGATAAGAAAACTACACAACACTGAAGAAAGAAATTAAGGAAGACACAAACAAATGGAAGCATGTACCATGCTCATGGATTGGAAGAATTAACATCATCAAAACAGCCATACTACCCAAAGCAATTGATAGATTCAATGCAATCCCTATTAGAGTACCCATGACATATTTCACAGATATAGAACAAACATTTCATAAATTTATATGGAACCATGAATGACCCTGAATAGCTGCAGCGATTTTGAGAAAGAAGAACAAAGCAGGAGGGGTCACAATACCTGATATCAAACTGTTTTATAAGGCCACTGTAATCAAAACTGTCTGGTACTGGCATAAAAACAGGCACATAGACCAATGGAACAGAACAGAGAGCCCAGAAATAAACTCAAGTCTTTATGGTCAATTAATATTTGACAAAGCAGGCAGCAGCATAAAATGTAGCAAAAACAGCCTCAACAGATGATGTTGGGAGGTCTGAACAGCTACGTGAAAAAAAAATGAAACTAGATCACCAACTTACGCCATACATGAAAATAAACTCAAGATTGATAAAAATTTTAAATATAAGTCGTAACACCATAAAAGTCCTAGAGGAAAACATTGGCAGGAAATCTCAGACATTCCATGCAGCAACATCCTCACGGATATGTCTCCTAAAGAAAGGGACATAGAGGAAAGAATAAACAAATGGGACCTCATCAAAATGAAAAGTTTCTGCATGGCTTAAGAAAACAGCACCAAATTACAAAGAGAACCAACAATATATGAAAACATATTTGGTAATGATACCTCAGACAAAGGCCTGATCTCCAAAATATATAAGGAACTCCCACGACTCCACTCCAGGAAGACAAACAACCCAATTCAAAAATGGGCAAAGGACTTGAACAGACACTTCTCCAAGGAAGACATACAGAGGGCCCAGAGACATATGAAAAGATACTCAGCATCACTAGCCATCAGAGACATGCAAATTAAAACACAATGAGGTACCTTCTCACACCAGTCAGAGTGGCCAACATAAAGAATCCATAAACAAATGTTGGAGAGGATGCGGAGAAAAGGGAACCCTCGTGCACTGTTGGTGGGAATGCAGACTGGTGAGGCCACTGTGGAAAACAGTATGGAATTTCTTCAGAAAACTAAAAATGGAACTGCCCTTTGACCCAGCAATTCCACTGCTGGTATTATATCCTAAGAACCCTGAAACACCAATCCAAAAGTACCTGTGCACCCCAATGTTCATAGCAGCACAATTTACAATAGCCAAGTACTGGATGCAACCTAAGTGCCCATCAGCAAACGAATGGATCCAAAAACTCTGCTACATTCACACAATGGAATTCTACGCAGCAGAGAGAACGAAGGAGCTTATACCCTTAGGAACAGCATGGATGGAACTGGAGAGCACTATGTTAAGTGAAATAAGCCAGACGGTGAGGGACAAATACCGTATGATCTCACCTTTAACTGGAACATAATAAATATAAAAAAAAAGGAAACAAAATATAACCAGAGACATTGATGTTAAGAACAATCTAACAACGGACAGGGGGGAGTGGGGAGGGGACAGTGAGGAGAGGGGATTACAGGAACTAGTATAAAGGACACATGGACACAATCAAGGGGGAGGGTGGAGGTGGGGGAGGGATGGGGTTATTGTTGGGGTGGGGTGGATGGATGGGGAGAAAAGGCACACAACTGTAATTGAATAAGAATAAAAAATTTTTTTTAAATGAAAAGATTTCCCCCCTGAAAAAAATAAAAAAATGAATAAAGGTGAATTCTTTCACATTCAAAAAAAAAATACAATACAATAACTAAATGTAATATATCCTGGATGTTAACCTGGAACAGAAAAGTGGCATTGGAAACAACAACAACAAAACTAGAACATCTGAATAAAGTGTGAATTTAGTTAATAAAAAATAAATAAAAAAGAAATAATTTTTTAAAAGAAAAAAATATCACATACACAATAGTCGCCCACCTAGGAACTCCACTTTAGTAAATCTATTTCATGAATGCAAATGTGTGAATAAATAAAATATGTATACAAAGACGTTACATATATATTTAAAATAACAGAAAAAAAGTCAGGAAAATCATGGATATTAACCAATAAAGGAAGAGTTGAACAAGTCTCAGTATATTTATTGTATGAAATATCATTCAGTTATAAAAAAAATAAAGACTGAATTAGATTTACACAAGTTATTCTAGAAGTATGTTTACAATGTACTTTTAAGTGGAAAACACAAGGTGCAAAAATTGATTTGAGTATTGCCTAATTTTGTAAAATAATTTTCATAAAACATTATTTTGTGTATAAGTTTACATATTATTGCATGAGTGAGGAGTATGAACAGTGTATTCTGGTAGTTGGGGGAGCTGAGAGCCATTTTAAACAAACACGCAAAATAATTTTAAGGTAAAATAAATATGAATTTTATAAAAATGAGTTAAGTAATTCATCCACATATTCATTCAAGTTATCTATCAAGCCAAGCACCTTACTAAGTGATAAAGTGGTGATCTAGCAGATACGACAGATAAGATTGGTACTTACAAGCAACTTGCAATAAATGTTTTGTTTGTTAGGTATGAGTAAATGAGCAAACACAACAGTATGATAAATTCCTTAATGGGAAAATTTCAGGAAAGGAGCAGTTAACATCACCGCAATGAAAGTGGAGAATCAATATCTATATCGTATTTGGACTCAATAAATACCTATATGTGTGACCCTGAGCAAGGTGCATAGAAGCTTCTAGACTCACTTTCCCCATCTTTAATTAGTATTAAACCCCCTCTAACTTACAGGATTGTTGTAAGAGTTGAATGAAATAGTAAATATAAATTACTTATCACTGTGTTTGGAAAATATAGAATCCTGGCAAAGTAAGGTACTTTTGATTTTCTCTCTTTGATTCACCACCACAAGCCCTTTCTTCAATATGGGGCAGGCTGCAGGAGCTGCAAAGGAAGCATTTCCCCAAACCTGCACCCATTTCACCTTTCGTCATTTCAGCATCTGAGAGTAAATGAGCTAGCCTCTTTTATTGGACAGTATTAACCAGTAGCTGCCTCCTAATAGACTAAGTGTTTTTTTGCCAGAAAGACAGGCTTCAGGCCTGGCCCCTTGAAAATGCTCAAGTGGTTCTAAGATGTTTGGGTAGTGTTTATCTGGAGTGAGACCCCAGCATCTGATTAACAGTCACATCTAAATATCTCCAAGATCAGACCTGTAATGGCTCTTATTTAGTGTCTTACTTCTACTTACTCATTTGCAAATATTTTAATGGAAGGGATTGTTTATTAAGAATTGAAGTAGAAACCTGTTATAACATCCATTTCATCCTCTTCTTGTGACAGTGTCCTGGTTTTATTTTGCAAAGCCACTTCCCCCCCACTTCCCCATCCTGTGGTTTAGTGGGGATGACCACAACCTCAGCTACAAGGATGGTAGACATAAGACAAAGGCTTGGTGATTCAGGGCATTTAACCCACAAGAAAACACTGGTTGGTTGAAGGACAACAGACATCAGCTTCTGGACTTTTGCTTGTGCTATTATAAAAGAGAAAAATTCAGCTTACTAAGACTTTCTGTAGCTTTCAGTGTCTACCATGTAAACAGGGGCTTATCTAAGTTTTTATGTGAAATCTTTTAATATTTTAACATTTGTAATTAATTCAATTTTAAAAATAAATACTATATAGTCTAAACAAAACATATCTACAGGAGGGATGCAAAGAGTGAGCAGTATCTTTGTAAACTCTGGCATAAACATTTCAGCAAGGCATGCCTCTAGACCAGCCCTGTGAACTGTTCAACCAGAGTGGTCTAAGCAGAGTAAAGAAGACTACTTACTGAGCATTGTTCTCCAGATCTCCTCATAATGTGAGTACAATGATACTTTTCTTTCCAATTTTTAACAATAAAAGAGACAGTGTTTACAACTTCAGGTTTACAGTTAAACACACCCGATTTGAATCCATCTCAGCTGCTTACTAGCTTTGTGATGGTGTTGACAATAGTACCTGTCTCCTAAGGTTGTTTGTTATGAGGGTTAGGTAGAAAAAATGAGCCTCAGAACTGCCTTGATAGCCTCCTTCAAAGGAGAAGTCACTGTAGAAAGCAGACAGACAGGTTCCCATCACAAAACCTCAGGCCAATGTTGCACACACATTTGTATCTTTTTCCTGAAAACACTTGCAAGTATCTGCCCCGTTTTTAACCAGCATGGTGTCTCTTCTTTTTTTCTGTATTCTCTGCACAAACAAGAATTAGAACAATCTTTTCCCATGGAATCTTTCATGGGAAAAAGAGCTCAACTTGTCCTATTTTTAGGGTCACTGGGATTTAGATTTGTGTTGGTTTTCTTCTTACTTTCTTTGTTTTTTGTACATCTATAAGAACACTATCATCTCTCCTCTCTCATTTTTTTAATCCTCCCATTTATATATGTTGATTTTTGCTTCCTTTTTCTCTTCTATTTCTCTCTCCCCCACCACCTTACACCTTTACACATTCCTTCTCTCCACATCTCACCCATTATTTCTTCCTATTCTTACATCTGTAAAGTAAGGGTCAATAACTGTATCATCATGACTACTTTAAGGTTTAGAAAAATACATTTAAGAATTCTAACCTTGCCTGCATATAGTAGGCTCTTAATTAATGAAAGATGTTCTTCCAGTTCCTTTGTATCCGCCCCCTCCTTGTTCTTGTTTCCTTACTTGAATTGCTCTGCGGCATCCGCCTTCTGCCTTCCACACCCACCTTCTGCCTGTCAGATGTGTATCATCAGCACCTCCATCACCCCCGCAGCTCAGTGAGGAAGCTGCCTTTATTCAAACCATTAACGGCCCTTCCTTGGCTTTTTAATGTTCCTTCTTCATTTGAGATGCACAAGGGTAGCTTGTTATATTGCTAAGATGATTGACAATATATTATAAGAAAATAGAGTCACATTTCATGAGCTTCAGAAATTTTCTCAATATAGGCATATTTACTCTATGTACATTTTAATTATCTTTGCCAAATGATTATTTTAAATGTTAGAGGCAAATTTTTTGGAAGTCATCAGGTGGAGCTTGGCTCATGAGAGAAGTCCTCTCCAAGGTGCTGAAACAGAAACACACAAGATGTCTTCCATTAATACCCTTTTGAGAGGGTGGACAGCAGATACTCACAGACATGCTTCACAGACACTGCTGCAACACCTCACTTGGATGTTTTTGAATTATGTTACATGTAATTCATATCTCATTCCTATAACATCATTTCTTGGCTCAGATATCTTCCATGATTTTTTCCTACTGCAACAAGCTCTTCCAGCTCTGTCTTGTGACAGCATCGAGTTCTGGCAAAGACCATGGCTCCAAAAGCAATCCCTCTCTATCACTAACTAACTGTGTAACCTTGGGAAGATTACTTAACCTCTTTGTACCTTTGTAAAATAGGAATAAATAGGAATAATGGCATATGTACTCCATAGGTTTTGTAAGCATTAAAAAAATTAATGTATGTAAAAAAACTCCTTAACAAAATACCTGTCATATATTATTACCATATGAGTTAGTCAAGAAAATACTTCAAAACAAAATGCAAACAATTTGTCTCTCCAGTTTAGGTAGATTAGCATAGTGGAATTTACTCAGAACTCAGTAATAAAGGCTTCTATGTGTATCACTCACTACATACCAGACACTGTGTTAGACACTGTACATTATGCCTACGACAATCTTTTGGGGGAGATGCAGTTATTATCTCTATGTTGCAGGTCAAAAAATAAAACACTGAAAGCTTACAATGTTATTTTAGATTACCCAGATCTAAGTATTTTATTGAGAAGGATGTTTTTAGGTGCAAGTGCAAAATATAATGAAAAATGCCTTATTCAAGGAAGTGAAGGATTTATTGTTCGGTTAAGCTTCAGGCACAGTCAAACCAGGTGATTAAGTAATACTGTCTGGAATCTGTCTTTGTTATCACTTGGCCCCTGTTTATTCTCTGTTGGTCTTACACTAAAATAAGGTCTCTCCACTTGGTGGCAAAATAAGAAAAAAACATATTTATAATATTTTTAACTTTGTAGTCTCTTTGTATTTACCTCTTCATTCACATGTTATCCCAAACTAGTTTTCTATACCATTATTTTGCTTGTAGTTGAGCCTGTTTTATTTCTGTAATTTTTATTTAATTCATTAATTTTATAATAATTTTGGGGTTCTCAATTTGTTTCTTGAAATCTGCAATGTCCCCTTTTATTCTGTTTTGTTGTTTTAGTATCTCAACATTGAGCTTTCATATTATTGTTCTAATTAGCACTTTTCCATTGCTTAAAGTATTCCTCAAGCAATTCTGTGGGCTGTTTTCTTTCCAACAGGTTTTTTTCACCCAACTTTTGTGAACCTTATTGCATGTTTCTCTATTTCTTGTGTTTTAATTGCATTAGTAAGTTTTCAGCGTTGCAGTGCTATTGTAAGCCTCTTGTTCATACTAACCAGGGGTGCTCTATCCACACCTTTTACATATATAAATGTGAATTTGCTTTGCCCTTTTTGGTCCTTATCTGAAAGCTGCTTAACTCTTGATGAACAAGAGGTGAAGTCTGGGCATTGCTTACATGTACTTTTACCTACACACACAAATACATATGAAGAATATAAGGAGTGAAGTGGAGCAGGGAGAAAGCTTAGCTATAGAAATGGTTAGATCACCCACTGGCACTCTCTCTCTCTTTCTCTCCCCCCCCAATAAATGCCCCAAATCTAGATTTTCACCCCTAAGTTGAAGATGTATTTCAATGACTTGAGGAAATTAATTTACACTATGGATATTACGCTTAATTAAGTCTAGGTGGCTGGTGTGGGCGGTGGGGCAGAACTTAATAGTTCCACCTGTCTTAACAAAAAGAGTTTTCTGGTAAGTAGTCAAGACTGAAAGCTGTTCTATAGATCTTAATGGGCAGCTCCTCAGGCCATATCTCCTTAAACTAGAAAGTATTGATGAGCATTTTATTGACTCATGCCCTTTCCCCACCGCAGTGCTATTCTGGTGAATGCAGGCTGGGTTAGAAGCTCTACAGCATTGCAACAGATATTCTGTTCTCCCCACCTCCTTATTCTAATTTTTTTAGGTGTATAACAATAAGCTAAACTCTTTTTATTGTATGGTTTCTGGTAGTAATTTTTGTATTGCTTTTACTATCTTTATTTTTTTATTTTTATTGCTATTCTATTACAGTTGTCCCAATTTCCCCCTTTTGCCATCCTCTGCCAAGTCCACCCCACTCCTACAGTCAATCCACACACTGTTGTCCATGTCCATGGGTCATTCATACATATTCTTTCACTAGTACCTTTTCCTTCTTTCTACTATTATTCCTATTCCTCCTCCCCTCTGGTCATTGTCAGCCTGTTCCATGTTTCCATGCCTGTGGTTCTATTTTGCTCATTAGTTTATTTTGTTCATTAGGTTCCTCTTATAGGTGAGATCATATGGTATTTTCCTTTCACCAAGTGGTTTATTTCATTTAGCTTAATATTTTCCAGTTCTATCCTTGCTGTTGCAAAAGGTAAGAGCTCCATCTTTCTTTCTGCTGCATAGTATTCCATTGTGTAAATGTACCACAGTTTTTTTATCCACTCATTTACTGATGGGCATTTAGGCTGTTTCCAGCACTTGGCTATTGTAAATAGTGCTGCTATGAACATAGTAGTGCATAAGTTCTTTTGAATTGGTGATTTGGGATTCTTAAGGTATATTCCCAGCAGTGAAATCACTGGGTCAAAAGGCTGTTCCATTTTTAGTTTTTTGAGAACATTTCATACTGTTTTCCACAGTGGTTGCACCATTCTGCATTCCCACCAACAGTGCACTATGGCTCCCTTTTCTCCACATCCTCTCTAACACTTGTTTGTTGATTTATTATTGATGGGCACTCTGACAGGTGTGAGGTAATATCTTGAGTATTGTACATGTGTGATTTAAGCTGAGCACACTACCATTGCCTAGAACTCCATTAATTTACTCACTAAAATGTTAGGAAATTTTAGTATACGTGCAGTAACCAGAGGAGAGGTGAGAGGGGATAATGGGAGGAAAGCGGGGAAGAGTTTTCAGGAACAACTATAAAGGACCCATGGAAAAAACAAAGGGGGTGGAATCAGGGGAGGGAGGTGGGGATGGCTGGGGTGGGGGAGTAGTGGGAGTAGAAGCAGACAACTGTACTTGAACAATAATAAAATAATTTAAAAATAATAATAAAAAATAAAAAAGTTAGGAAATTGATGTTCTGAGAAAATTGGATTTCTCTAAAATACTCAGTAGTTAAGAACAAAGGTAAGACTTGCAATCTGTACTTTTAATTCCAGTACTATTGTGTTTTCCTCTTACCTACATGGTTTCCATAAATAATTTCCACTTTGACTGGAAACTGCAACACAGTCAGTAGGCTTCAGCCTCAGTATGAGGAAGGAAAGTTTACCTAACTGATAGAGCAATTAATATTTTTAATGAATTCATATATTTCTTCATCCGAATACATGTGGTTAAACTGAATGTCTCCTTCAAATCAAATACTCTATTGGGTGTTAGAATATAAGGAGAGGGGGGAACAAGAGAGGCAAGACCCTCTCTCCTATGGAATTTCTGATCTAATAGAAGACATGGCTAAAAAACAAGAAAATACAGAAAGAGGGTACATTTCAGTAAGTTCTACAAAGGCTCCAAGCAAGTGATGTAATAGACAGTAACTGGGTTTGAGAGGGTCAAGGATGCTACTGTACGTGATGTAGACAGAGAAAATCTTTAGAGGGACTGGTAATATTTTGAGATATGAAGAAGGAGAGGAGGACATCCTTGTGAAAAATGAAAGGAAGACATGACCCAAAATCCAGAGTCAGAGAAGATTTTGGAGGCATGCAGAATCGGAATGGAGACCAAGGTGGCTGATGTATAGAGATAAAAATGGGAGAATGACAAAAGATGATATCAGAGCAGAGGGTAGAAACCAGATGGAGCAAGAGGAAGGTACAAAGGGCTTGACCAATTGTCAAGTGGTCAAGTGGCTTCCTAAAGGAGGCCTCCTGTCTGAGAAAATTTTAAAAGAGGAAATTTTAGATGCTGGAGGTAGTGGCACTTGTAGAAAGTCACCATTACATTCTCTATCAGTGGAAGCTGCTTAAATTAGTCCTAAGCGAATGGAGCTCAGTATATTTGTATAATGTGGTAAAGAGCTTGGAGATGAAAGGTGCTTGAGAAAGCCAAGCCTGTGGCTGTTCAAACACTCTGAGATCCCAACCAAGACTGTAATGGATTCCTCTGGCATTTTCTGCATTATGCCTTAACATTGGGTAAGAATCTTCTTTTTATTTCCCCAGTTACTTCTCAGCTGCCTGTGTCTTTCCATTTTGCAGGATAGATGTAAAGGTTAATTCCACATCTGTAACTTCAGAAAGTGTTTTCTTCCAGGCTACCAACCTCTTTGACGATTTGTCTTAGCTGTTGTTCATTAGAATGTCACTTCTCTCCACTCACCCTTTGAAAACAGCCTATTTTTTAAAAGATTATTTGGGATTACAGTCAATAAAATCAGGTGGTAAGCAATTCTTCAGTATGTTTGGTCCTCAACAGATAGGCTGAGAGAGCCATTTTTTGATGACAAATGTCTCCTTGCTGTGTAAGCCTGGGAGATTCTCTGTGTATGTGTATGCTAAAGAGTTGAAGTGACTTAAAGATGCACCCAAATTAAAACCAAATCTGAATTATAAAGGCTTCTTTTGTAGCTCTTGTGGGGTACTCACTATGAGTATTTCCTAGAGAGAATGCAGGCATGGTCCAGCATAAGCTCTGTCTCTTTAAGCAAGTAAATCAACATTTTGAACCTCAATCACCTTATCTACAAGTTGGGATAAGCATTTCTATCACCCAGTTTTATTTGGAGGCTTAAATAAGATACATGAAAGTGACCAGAAGAATGCCAGTACTTCTTTGTAGCTTCACACACAACCCCATCATCACTTTTATTCTCCCCCTTTTCTGTCTTCTTTATCAGCCATTTGCATCTCACTGTCTGATCTCATCAGGGTTGGAGCCACTGTTAGAGTGCCAACTCTGGGGCCAGTCTACTGGGTGTGAGGCCTGGTCCTGCCACTGCACTTGCTGTGCCATCTTAGTCAAGTCACTTAAACTGTGTTTCCATTTTGTTATCTATTAGCTGGTGACAGTAGAATATGCATCTCAGAGTGGTTGTGATGGTTAAATCAGTCAATACAGAAAGTGTTTAAGATAATGCCTGGAATGTGGTTTGAGCTGCACAAGTGACAATTGTTTGTATTAACATTGTAATTATGTTATCATCATTATATTTTCTCTTGAGTTTATCTTCTAGAAGTCAGAGTTACCACCAGGGGTATTTGTCAATTGTTTTACCTCACAGTATACAAATCAAAGCCACTGGCATGGGTGGGCTCACTTGAACCTTTAATTCCTTCATTTGTCCTGTACAGGGTGTGACAAAAGTAGGTTTAGAGTTGTGATATATAAAACACAGAGTTTATTCTTGTATGATTATTTATTAGTTATAATATTATTTTCCATGTGAACAGCTTGTTTTTGTCCAACCCTGTATTTTGAGATTGAGGCAATAAATTAATCTTACCTACATTATATCATAGATGAACATAATATAAATGTTTTTCACAGCCTTATTGTTAATAAAACATTACCACATATATTTGTTCTACATCTTTGAAATACACCACTGGTATTTTTATAGGAATTGCATTGTATCTATAGATTACTTTGAGTAGTATGCACATTTTAATAATGTTTATTCTTCCAGTGCATGAACATGGTCTATCCTTCCATTTATTTGTATCTTCCTAAATTTCCTTCTTCAGTTTCTTTAATTTTTTACAGTTTTCCAAGTACAGGTCTTTTACCTCCTTGGTTAAATTTATTCCTAGGTACTTTATTATTATTTTTATGTTGCTATAATAAATGCAATTTTTCTTGGTTTCACTTCCTGATATTTCATTGTTGATGGACAAAACTGCCATTGATTTCTGAATACTGACTTTGTATCCCACTAGTTTGCCAAATTCACTTATTAGGTCAAGTATTTTTTTGGTAGAGACTGTAGGGTTTTCTATGTACACTATCATGTCATCTGCAAATAATGACAGTTTTACTTCCTCCTTTCCAATTTGGATGCCCTTTATTTCTTCTTCTTGTCTGATTGCTGTGGCTAGGACTTCTACTACTATGTTGAATAAGAGTGGTGAAAGTGGTCACCCTTGTCTTGTTCCTGAAATTAAGGGAAAAAGATTTTAGGTTTTGCCCATTGAGTATGATGTTGGCAGTAGGTTTTTCATATTTGACCTTTATTTTGTTGAGGAATGCTCCCTCTATTCCCACTTTGCTAAGTGTTTTTATCATATACGGGTACTGGATTTTATCAAATGTTTTTTCTACATCTTTTGATGTGATTGTGTGATTATTGTCTTTCATTTTGTTAATGTGGTGCATTACATCAATTAATTTGTGAATGTTGAACCATCTTTACATCCCTGGAATAAATCTAGAACAAATATTCCAAAAACTTATATGGAACCACAAAAGACCCCAAATAGCCTCAACAGTCTTGAGAAAGGAGGAACAAAGTAGGAGGCATCACAATACCTGATATCAAACTATACTAAAAGGCAACTGGAATCAAAAAAGTCTGTTACTAGCATAAGAATAGACAAATATATCAATGGAACAGAATAGAAAGCCCAGAAATAAACCCAAGTCTCTATGGTTAATTAATATTTGACAAAGGGGGCACAAACATACCATGGAGCAAACACAGTCCCTTCAAGAAATGGTGTTGAGAGAACTGGACTGGTACATGAAAATAATGAAACTAGACCACCAGCTTACACAATGCATCAGAATAAGCTCAAAATGGATAAAAGACTTAAATATAAGTCATCGTACCATAAAAATCCTAGCAGAAAACATAAGCAGTAAAATTTCAGACATCTCATGTAGCCACATTTTTGCCAATGTATCCCCTAGGGCAAGGGGAAATAAAGGGGAAAATAAACAAATGGGACCACATCAAATTAAAAAACTTCTGCACAGCTAAAAACTCAGCAAAGTGAAAAGGAAGCCAACTCTATGGGAGAACATATTTGCCAATGATACATTGAACAAGGATTTAACCTCCAAAATATATAAAGAATTCATATGATGCAACACCATGAAGATAAACAATCCAATTAAAAAATGGGCAAAGGACCTGAATAGAAACTTCTCTAAAGAGAACATACAGATGGCTCATAGACATAAGATAAAATGTTCAACATCACTAGCAATCAGAGAGGTGCAAATTGAAATCACAATAAGATATCACCTCACACCTGCCAACGTGGCTATCATTAATAAATCAACAAGTGCTGATGAGGATGTGGAGAAAAGGGAAACCTAGTACACTGTTGGTGGGAATGCAGACTGGTACAGCCATTGCAGAAAACAGTATGGAATTTCCTCAAAATATTAAAAATGGAACTACCTTTTGACACAGTGATCCACATTTGGGAATATACCCTAAGAATCCCAAATCACCAATTCAAAAGAATTTTTTCATCCCTATGTTCATAGCAGCACTATTTACAATAGCTAATACTTAGAAATAGCCTAAGTGCCCATTAGTACATGAATGGATTAAAAAACTGTGGTACATTTACTCAATGGAATACTACACAGCAGAAAGAAAAAAAGAACTCCTACCTTTTGTGACAGCCTGGATAGGACTGGAGACTATTATGTTAAGTGAAATCAGTCAGTCTGTCAAAGACAAATACCATACAATGTCCTTTATAAAAGGAACCTAAGAACAAAATAAACTAATAAGCAAAAGATAACCAGAGACTTTGAATCATGGAATAGACTGACAGCAGTAAGAGGGGAGGTGAGAGGGAGTGGGGTGGGGACAGTGGGAAGAGGGGATTACAGGAACTGCTATAAAGGACACATGGACCAAATCAAGGGGGAGGGTGGAGGTGGGGGAGGGAGGTGGGTTCAGCTGGGGTGGGGTGGAGGGATGGGGAGAAAAGGCATGCAACTGTAAGTGAATAACAATAAAAATTTTAAAAAAAGAAAATAGGGAAAGATAAAGGTAGCCCTACAACATATATTCAAAAAAATAAAAAAAGAGGGGAGGTGGGAGAGGAGGACTGTTTGAGAGAAGGTGAATGGACTAGTCAAAGAATATGTGAAGGACCCATTGAAATGGACAACAGTGTGGGGGTGGACTACAGAAGTGGAGGGCCAGCTGGGCAGAGTTGGTGAAGGGGGAAAAGATTGGGACAGCTGTAATAGAATAAATAATAAAATATCATAAAAATAAAAAATATAACATTATCCCACATAAAAATGAAAGAAGAATTCATGACACACTAATAATATAGAATGCTACATACCTGTAAAAACTGTTAAGTGTTTGATAATATAATGTGTATTTTTATATAAAAAATGAATATGGGCTCCAGAATTATCCCAATACAGAAACACATGCTCACACACATACAGGAAAATAAAGTGTACCAAAATATTAAATAGTTACTTCTCAACAGGAACTTCATACACTCAAGATTCCTTAAATACCTAGAGATTGAACCTAAATCTTCCAGCAGTAAGAAAGGATAGCCTTAAGTGTCCCACCATATGGAGGGTTTTTTTTTTTTTTTAACATTTAATGCATTGAAGAACAGTAATTCTACATATTAGATTCAATAGGCAGGAAATCTTCTTTGCCATGTTGCTGCAAAAATTTCAGAGCCTAGGTCCCATAAATATAAGGATATAAATTTGGGAAAAAATGTTTTTTACATATTTCCAGTAAAATTGACTACCCAAGAAATTTTACCATTTTAAATTAACACTGTCCACCTCCTTCATACTGACTCATGTTCCTGATTGTACAAATCATAGCATTTGAGGAGCAAACTCTAACTTTGCTAAAAATCTTCTAATGCAGTTTGTCACAGACACCATTTCTCTACCTTCTGGCATCCTGGAGCTTCATCTCCTCCACCAACACATCCTTCACCAGTCAAGGAGGATGTGTTTTGCTTCCCAAGCCTTCCTGCTAAAACAGATGTATGAGTCATTGCTGGGAGTCAGGGGGTTGGAAATTAGAGGGTCTGGACTGGATGGTTTTCAAGACAATTCCTAAACAAATGGTGTAGGAATAGCTACTTGTATTTGAATGTTTATTAGTTAAGCTTCAAAGGTCCAGTTCTATGCACAGTGGGCATATGTTCCAATCTACTTTGGAAAAGACCAACCTGTTAGGTGCAACACAATCCATTTCCCTCAACCCTGTGATATAACTGTGATTAAGAGCACAGATGTTGGAATCAGACAGACTTGGATATGAATACTGGCTCTGGTACAGTCTGCATGATACAAGGATAATAACACCGGATTTAGTGGGTGTTAGTGGGGATGTTCCAAACCTCAAAATCAAATAAAGATGAAAGCATTTCTGAAATAAATTATTCATTTTGCCTAGAAATCCATTTTTAAAAATCATGTGCTTGATATGCATGAAGGAACTCTTCAAAAAATAGTAGAAGACCAAAATAGATAGTAGAAGACATGACACATAACATAAACAAATGGAAAGGCATATTCTCTTCTTAGATTATAGGACTAATATAAAAATTATTAGTTCTGTCTAAATATACATTCAATATAATTTTGGTAAACTGTACCAACAGGCTTGTTTTTGAACCAAAGAAATTGATATTAAAATTTACATAAAAATAAAAATATCCAAGAAAAGATAAGATTTTTTATAAAGATTTGTTACAAGATAAAAATATTATAAAGCTACAGTAATTAAAATAGTGTAATTTTAGAGAATAAAGATAGACCAACAGCAGAAACCAGAAAATGTAAAAACTGAATCAAATATGGAGATAAATTTAAGAAATGATAAAGGAAATGCATATTGGTGGGTAAAAGGGTGAATGATTCAATAATTATTATTAAGAAAATTAGAAGTCATGTAGAAATAACTATATCCCTACTTCACACTTTATATTAAATATATTAAGATAAAGCAAGTATTTTAACTCAAAACTAAATCAGACAATAGAATATTATTTAATGGAAAATAAAATGAACTACATCATACTCTATGTTGAAAGGCTACAAGCTTATCACTTAAGATCAGGAAAGAGATAAGGATGCCTGCTTTCACCAGTTATTCCACAATGTACTAAAGTCCTAGACAAAGGATTTGGGCAAGAAGAAAAAATAAGGAAAATCTAAATTAGAAAAGAAGAAGTATTAGTAAACTCTCTCTATTAACATATGACATGATTCTATATGTAGAAAGGCCCAAAGAATACACACACACATACAAAACTACTAGAGGTAATAAATGAATTCACTATAAATATAACATTGAATATATATATATTTGAATAAATTATGTAGAGAGATATAGATATATAATTGAACCATGTATAATTGACAATATTTGTTGTTTTTGAAATAAAAATATGAAAATTGTTCCCATGTGGGGTTATCCTCAATACATACATGATAAAATTAGTTGTCTAAGAATCAAATAAATTTTCTAAGAAGATGGTGCTGGAAAGTAGTGGGATTGAGATTTGAGCTCAGGTCTTTCTGATACAAACTTAAGCTCATAATGGTTACAATGTATAGTTTTCCATATTCACCTTATGGACAGGGATAGTCATTGGCTATTCTGTATCAGAAGCATGACATGGGGGAGAGAAGATGGTAGTGACATAGGTTGGGGCAGAGTCAACATCCCTCTGCACCTGGGAGAAACACCTATTCAATCTACTGAGGAACAAAGCGAATAGCCAAAAGCAGCCCAGTGTTTATGAAGATAGGAGACCAAAAAGTACAGAGGACACTGAGAAAACAAGGTAAGGGGATTGCTTCAGGACAAAAAGGTCCCTGGGAACAGCACAGGGACCAGGGCGACTGCAGCCCCAGGCCTGCACCTGCTGCAGGACTCCTGGGAGAGAGCTGGTTAATGGCTCCCTCCCCTGCCAAACGAGGCCCGAGCAACACTGTGAGAGACCTGGTTGCTTTAAGTCGCAGGGAGGGGAAGAAGGACAAAGTGGTAAACCCACAGAGACTGGGGGCGCTGGCTGGGGAGAATTGAAAGTTGGGCCCTGTGCGACCCTGACCCAGACAGTCCCCGGTCTAGCTGGAGAGGTGGGCTGTGTGAGAGGACAGGCCCTTCGTTGTATGGAGGGAGCCATAGGATTGAGCAGGAGGATTTTCCCAAAAAGAAAAAGACCCTCGGGGGCACTTTGGGGAATTCCCCTGCAGCAACAGCTCCAGTCTCCTCTGCACCCCGCCACCAGGGACTGTGCACATTTCCGGGGAGTGTCCGCATCTCATTTTCGAGGTTGCTGAGACTACAGGCACCAACTGGGAGAGTGTGCAAAGTGACTGGGAGTGTGCCCAGCGACTGGGGAGTGTGCCCAGCGACCAGGGAGTGTACGCACCCACCAGAGTCCATACACAACCACCGGGGAGTGTCTGTACCTCAACTCACAGGGAAATGAGACCACAGGCACCAGGGAGAGTGCAAATCAAGGAGGCTCTGCGCGCACACCCATAGCCCAGAGAAGGCCTACCATAAAAAGAGTGGGTAGAAGCTGGGAACACCAGGATACATCCTGGAAAAGGAAACCCACCAACAAAAGAAACACCAACAGATAAGAACAGAAAAGTGAAGGAGGGAGTGGAAGTCACACTAAGTCACACCAGGTAATATCTGAAAAAACAAATAAAGAGTGAAGAAATTACTAAGAACTAACAAATGAACAAGAACAAGAGAAAAGCCTCAAAATCTTATACAAATGGAAAAACCAGCTCCAACACAACCTGCCCACACCTGCACAACAGAAAACAAGAAGTGGTGGACAGACTGACCCTCAGATAACCAACTGGTGGGAAAGACCCACCAAAGAAAGACCTAACAAGAACCAAAAACCAAAGGCATACACAAAGCCAACATAAACCACAGCCCAATATCAGTAAGGTCAGGAGATCAAGCAGACTGTACCACTAAATCTCACAGGTATTCTATACAAGAAGTTTACACCAAAACCCAGGGGGTCAGAACAGAGCAGCTTAAGAAAAAGAAACTAACAGGAAGAGTCTCACAAACAATGGAAAGACAAAGAAACAATCCCCAAATGAAAGGAAAGGAGGAACCCTCAAAAACAATACTAAATGAAAAAGAGGCAAATCAACTATCACATAATGAGTTGAAAGAATAGGTTATAAAAAAGATACAGGAGCTCACACAGAATTAGCAAAAACTACAGGAAAACTACAATGAACTCACACCAAACTATATCAACATGAAAAAGGAAATAGAAACAATCAACAAAGACCAAGAGGAAATGAAGAATACAATTTCAGAACTGAAGAACACAGTACAAGGAGTCAAAAGCAAACTTGATGAAGCACAGGATCAGATCAGAGACCTGGAGGACAAAGTACAAAAAAAAAAAAAGCCAGAATGAGTAAGAAAAGGAAAAGAGTCTCAGAAAGAATGAAGATGTGTTCAGGGAAATGGAAGACAACATGAAATGTAATAATCTCCACCTAATAGGGATACCAGAAGGAGAAGAAGAAGAGGAAGGGATAGAAACCCTGTTTGAAAAAGTAATGATGGAAAATTTCCCTAATCTGAGGAGAGAAAAAGTCACACAAATCCAGGAAACACAGAGAGTCCCAAGCAAGAGGAACCTAAAAAGGCCCATTGTAAGACACATCATAATTAAAATGGAAAATTCCAAGACACAGAGAGGATCTTAAAGGCAGCAAGGGAGAAAAAGGAAGTAACATACAAGGGAGCCCCAATAAAGTTACCAGCTGACTTCTCAATGTAAAGGCTACAAGCCAGAAGAGAATGGCAAAAAATATTCCAAGTAATGAGAACCAGAGGCCTACAACCAAAGATACTTTACCCAGCAAGACTCTCAATCAAGATAGAAGACCAAATAAAGAGTTTCCCAGACAAAAGAAGCCTAAAAGAATACACTTCCACCAAACCAGCTCTGCAAGAGATGCTAAAGGGACTTCTTTAAGGAAAGGAAGGAAAAAAGAGAGAGGAACACAGGTAGGAAAAAATGGCAATGAATAACTACCTATCGATAATAACCTTAAACATAAATGGATTAAATGCTCCAATCAAAAGACATACAATAGCTGAATGGATAAGAAAGCCTAACCCACACATCTGCTGCCTACCAGAGACCCACCTCAGCACAAAAGACTTCCGCAGACTGAAAGTGAAGGGCTGGAAACAAATTTTCCAAGCAAACGGACAGGAAAAAAAAGCAGGGGTAGCAATACTCATATCAGACAAAATAGACTTCAAAACAAGGGCCATAAAGAGAGACCCAGAGGTCACTTCATACGACTCAAAGGAAGAATCCACCAAGAAGACATAAACATTGTAAATATATATGCACCCAACATAGGAGCACCCAAATACATTAAGAAAATCTTGGAGGACTTCAAGAAAGATATTGACAGCAACACAATTATAGTAGGGGACTTTAACACGCCACTATCAAAAATGGACAGGTCTTCCAAACAAAATATCAACAAGGATATTGTGTCACTTAACAATACCCTAGATGAAATGGACCTAACTGATATATATAGAGCTTTTCATCCCAAAGAAGCAAAATACACATTCCTTTCAAGTGTACATGGAACTTTCTCAAAGATAGACCACATGATAGGACACAAAGCAAGCCTCAACAAAGTCAAGAAAATTGAAATCATATCAAGCATTTTCTCTGACCACAGACCACTGAAGCTAGAAACCAACCCCAAAGGAAAAAACCCAAAACACTCAAAATCATGGAGACTGAATAGCATGCTATTAAACAATGAATGGGTCAAGAACGAGATTAGGGAAGAAATCAAAAACTTTCTGGAAACAAATGAAAATGAACTCACAACAACCCAAAACCTATGGGACACAGCAAAGGCAGTCTTGACAGGGAAGTTCATAGCAATACAGGCCTACCTTAAAAAGATAGAAACATTTCAAACAAACAACCTAACCTTACGCCTACAAGAACTCGAGGAACAACAACAAACACAGACCAGAGCAAGCAGAAGGGAGGAAATAACCAAGATCAGAGCAGAGTTAAATGACATAGAGACTAAAAGCACAATTCTAAGGATCAATGAATCCAGGAGCTGGTTCTTTGAAAAGAGAAACAAAATCGACAACCTTTAAGTAGGCTCATCAAGAAAAAAAAAAGAGAGGATCCAAATAAACACAATTAGAAATGAAAGAGGAGAGATTACAACTGATACCACAGAAATACAAAGGATTGTAAGAAATTAGCATACGAAGAACTGTATGCTAAGAAATTTGAAAACCTAGGTGAAATGCACCCATTTCTAGAAAAATACAATATTTCAAAACTGAATGAAGAAGAAGCAGAAAACCTGACCAGACCAATAACAGCAGAGGAAATTGAAGCAGTCATCAACAAATTCCCAACACACAAAAGCCCTGGACCAGATGGTTTCACAGGAGAATTCTACAAAGCATTTAAGGAAGAGCTAACCCCTATCCTTCACAGACTATTCAAAAAAATCCAAACTGATGGAAGACATCCAAAGTCTTTTTATGAAGCCAGCATCATCCTAATCCCAAACCCAGATAAAGACACAACAAAGAAAGAAAACTTCAGGCCAATATCACTGATGAACATAGACGCTAAAATTCTCAACAAAATACTGGCAAACCGCACCCAGCAATACATTAAAAACATCATCCACCATGACCAAGTGGGATTCATCCCAGGGATGCAAGGATGGTACAATATTCATTAATCAAAAAACATAATACATCACATCAATAACTGCAAAGACAAAAATCACATGATCATATCAATAGATGCAGAAAAAGCATTTGATAAGATCCAGCACCCATTTCTGATAAAAACACTCAGCAAAGTGGGAATAAAGGGAGCATTCCTCAACATATTAAAGGCCACATATGAGAGACCTACAGACAACATCATACTCAATGGACAAAAACTTAGAGCTTTCCCACTAAGATCAGGAACAAGACAAGGATGCCCCTCTGACGAGCCTTAGTCAACATAGTATTGGAAGTCCTATCCACAGCAATCAGAGGAGAAAACATAATAAAAGGCATCTAAATTGGAAAGGAGAAAATGAAATTGCCACTGTTTGCAGATGACATGATAGTGTAGATAGAAAACCCTATAGATTCCACCAAAAACTACTCGACCTAATAAATGAATTTGGCAAAACAGCTGGATACAAAGTCAATACTCAAAAATCAAACTCATTCTTGTGCACCAACAAGGAATCATCAGAAAAAGAAATCAGAAGCAAAAATTCCATTTGATATAGCAAAACAAGAAAAATAAGGTACCTAGGAATAAACCGAACCAAGGAGGTAAAAGACCTGTACTCAGAAAACTACAAAACACTGAAGAAAGAAATTAAGGAAGACACAAACAAATGGAAGCATGTACCATGCTCATGGATTGGATGAATTAACATCATCAAAATGGCCATACTACCCAAAGCGATTTATAGACTCAATGCAATCCCTATTAAAGTACCCATGACATATTTCACAGATATAGAACAAACATTTCAGAAACTCATAGGGAACCATAAATGACCCTGGATAGCTGCAGCAATTTTGAGAAAGAAGAACAAAGCAGAAGGGGTCACAATACCTGATATCAAACAGTATTACAAGGCCACTGTAATCAAAACAGCCTGGTAGTGGCATAAAAATAGGCACATACCAATGGAACAGAACAGAGAGCCCAGAAATAAACCCAAGCCTTTACGGTCAATTAATATTTGAGAAACGTGGCAGGAGCATAAAATGGAACAAAAATAGTCTCTTCACCAAATGATGTTGGGAGATCTGGACAGCTACATACAAAAAGATGAAACTTGATCACCAACTTATGTCACACACAAAAATAAATTCAGGGTGGATAAAAGACTTAAATATAAGTCATAACACCATAAAAGTCCTAGAGGAAAACATTGGCAGGAAAATCTCCGACATTCCACACAGCAACATCCTCACAGACATGTCCCCTAAAGCAAGGGACATAAAGGAAAGAATAAACAAATGGGACCTCATCAAAATAAAAAGCTTCTGCATGCCTAAAGAAAACAGCATTAAAATAAAAAGAGAACCAACTGTATGGGAAAACATATTTGCCAGTGATACCTCAGACAAGGGCCTGATCTCCAAAATATATAAGAACTCACAGGACTCCACTCCAGGAAGACAAACAACCCATTTAAAAAAAAGGGGAAAGGACTTGAACAGACACTTCTCCAAGGAAGACATACAGAGGGCCCAAAGACATATGAAAAGATGCTCAGCATCACTAGCCATCAGAGAGATGCAAATAAAACCACAGTGAGATACCATCTCACGCCAGTCAGAGTGGCTAACATTAACAAGTAAACAAAACAAATGTTGGAGAGGATGCAGAGAAAAGGGAGCCCTAGTACATTGTTGGTGGGAATGCAGACTGGTGAGGCCACTGTGGAAAACAGTATGGAATTTCCTCAGAAAACTAAAAATGGCTTTTTGACCCAGCCTTTCTGCTGCTGGGATTATACCCTAAGAACTCTGAAACCAATCTGAAAGAACCTATGCACCCCAATGTCCATAGCAGCACAATTTACAGTAGCCAGGTACTGGAAGCAACCTAAGTGCCCATCTGCAAATGAGTCGATCCCAAAACTATGGCATATTTACACAATGGAATTCTATGCAGCAGAGAGAAAGAAGGAGCTTATACCCTTTGCGACAGTATGGATGGAACTGGAGAGCATTATGCTAAGTGAAATAAGCCAGGAGGTGAGGGACAAATACCATATGATCTCACCTTTAACTGGAACATAATCAACAAAAGATAAAGCAAACAAAATATAACCAGAGACATTGAAGTTAAAAACAATGTTATAATAGCCAGTGGGGAGTGGGGAGGGTACAATGGGGAGAGGGGTTGTAGGAACTACTATAAAGGATACCATGTACAAAATCAAGGGAATGTGTGGAGGTGGGGGAGGGAGGTGGGTTTGGCTGGGGTGGAGCAGAGGGATGTGTTGAAAATGCAAACAACTGCAATTGAATAATATAAAAATATTTTAAAAAGAAAAGAAAAAAGGTCCTACATTTCCATGGGGAAAAAATTGTCAAATATACAATTAAGTAGTTCATAATAGAGACAATTCAACTGGCTGTAAAAATCATAATGGATGCACAATCTTATTCATTGGGGAAATGTTATTTTTTGTTAAAATTGACGTTAATTAGAAATTATTTGTATATAATAAAATGCATAGAAAATTGTTGCTCATCTTCCAAAATTTGCCAGAATGTCTCCTCCATATATCCTTCTTTGACCTCCAGGTTCTCTGTAACTGTTGGAACACACACTTGCATCCAGAAATAAATTGTACCAAATTTATTGGTATACACACTCACTGAACCATGCTTTCCAGGCTTCCCAGAGCATTTGTGTGATGTATGATCTGATCCCAAGTCCCAACTCTGGTCTTTATTCTTACAATATTTACTCACATACCAGAATCTCCTTGCTGTCTTTATCAACTTGGCGGGCCCTTTTGCTCAGCCTAGCCACTAGGCATTCTCACTGCTGCCCAGATAATCTATTTGCCTTTATGCCCTATGTCTGTTTCTTTCATATCTTATGGCTTATCCCAAGAAGGTTTTCGCCAACTGGCCTAGATGCTGAACTCCTACTTATTCTCCAAGTCTCAACTACAATGTAAAGGTTTGGGGGAAGACTTTCCTTATCACCACCTCTAGCAAAGTTACTAGCTGCCTCAGTTTATATTCAACATATTCTTGAGCACATTTTTACTGATACTTTTACACACACATCTGTTGTGTAGTTATGAAATGATTATCAGTTTATGTGTGTTTATTTCTGATACCATAGTGCTACAGTGTGACCCCCAAATTTAAAAATCATGCTTGATATATTTATCTTCCACATGCTAATAGTGACGTGGCAAAGAGCAATGTCTGTTGAATAAATGAGTGAAGAGAGGAAGGGAGCAACATTCAAGGGAGAGAAACATGGGAAAACATGGAAGGAAAGTCAAGTTCATCAGTGGGTGCTCACATCAGGCCTGAACCCACAGGGAAGATGAGCACTCCTCTGAAGAAATGCTTGAATGTTCTGAGCAGAAAAAAACAGGGCTTCCCAGAGAAAACTGGGGGATATCAAAGTGGGTCAGAGCTATTCCTCCTTCTCCTCCATATCATGTCACCTCCTAAGAATGAGGATAGGAGGAATGGGGAGAAGCTCTTTTCAGCACCAAGAATACTGGCTTCTTGCCTAGTCTCATATGTGCAGTGAATTTGGTCAACAGAACAACCACCCTGTTGTCCATGTTTATGAGTTACTCACAGTGTTCTTTGACTAGTCCCTCCCCCTTCTTTCTACCATTATATCCCCTCCCCCGTGGTCACTGATAGTATGTTCCATGCCTCCATGCCTGTGGTTCTATTTTTGTTTATTTTGTTCATTAGATTCTTCTTATAGGTGAGATCATATGGTATTTGTCTTTCACTGATTTCACTTAGCATAATATTTTCTAATGAGCAAAGTGAACTAACAAGCAATATAGAGACAGACTCATATATAAAGACCAGGATGACAGCTAACTACTGAGGAAGTTTAGGTGGAGGGATTGAGCAAAGAGAAAAAAGAACTCATGGACATAGACAACAGTGTGGTGATTGTGGGGGCCATTATAAGGGGACTAAATGGTAATGGCAAAAACATAATAAGAACTAGAAAAATAAAATAAAATAAAATAAAATAAAATAAAATAAAATAAAATAAAATAAAATAAAATAAAATAAAATAGAAGACCAACCAGCCCTGGCCAGAGAGACCTCATTTGGTTACAGCATCATTTTGATATACCAAGTTTGCAGGTTTGATCTCTGATCAGGGCACATATAAGAAGCAATCAATGAATGTATTAAATAAGTGTAACAACAAAATAATGTTTCTCCTTTCTTCTCTCTCTCTCTCTCTCTCTCTCTCTCTCTCACTGTCAAATCAATTAGAGAACAAAGAAAAGACCACCCTTTGACAAAATATGGGAGGCTTGCCATAAGCACTAAGTCACCATGAGAGCCTTGGAGGTGCTTTTGAGAAAGAAAACAATGTTTGCATCTAAATTTGGGGCAGTGATTGCCAGATAAAGGCAAAGAGGTACCAAATAATCTGTGACTGATTCTGGGCAAAGGAGGCAACAAGAGGTGAAAAACCACTCCTCTGAAGCAGGCATCTGCAATAAAAAAGGAGTTGGGGCTTTTTTTCAAAAATAGGTTGCTACCTGTCATGCTGCTGCTTTGTGAAAAACCCAGAGAAAGTCTCAGTTCCACAGGGAAATTGGGTAACGTTCATGAGCAGTTTTTTTGTCAAATATATCAGCTGTTTTTGCTGGACAAAAAATAACTTTAGTAGGTCTGTGGGTCAAAAGCGTATCAGATGGCCCTGAGTATGTACCCAGCCCAATGAGTACTATTCTAGATGTTTCTCAAAAGGTGGTGGATATTCCCTCAACCATTTGCCAGTGTTTTCATGTCCAAGAGCCAACACATCAAAGAGCATTTAACTTTTTTGTTCATCTTGCATAATTACTATGCACCAGATACAATACTAGGTGTTTCAGGCACTGGAATCTCATTTTGCATTTTCTTATTTTATTTTATTTTATTTTTTATTAATTTTATTTTTTTATTGTTATTCAATTACACTTGTGTGGCTTTTCTCCCTATCCCTCCACCACACCCCAGCCAAACCTCCCTCCCTCCCCAACCTCCACACTCCCCCTTGATTTTGTCCATCTGTCCTTTATAGTAGTTCCTGTAATCCCCACTCCTCACTGTCCCCTCCTTACTCCCCCCTCTCCATAGTTAGATTGTTCTTAACGTCAACGTCTCTGGTTATATTTTGTTTCCTTTTTTTCCCATTTATTATGTTCCAGTTAAAGGTGAGATCATATGGTATTTGTCCCTCACCACCTGGCTTATTTCACTTAACATAATGCTCTCTAGTTCCATCCATGCTGTTGCAAAGGGTATGAGCTCCTTCTCTCTCTTTGCTGCATAGAATTCCATTGTGTAAATATACCATAGTTTTTGGATCCACTCGTTTGCTGATGGGCACTTAGGTTGCTTCCAGTACTTGGCTATTGTAAATTGTGCTGCTATGAACATTGGGGTACATAGGTTCTTTTGGATTGGTGTTTCGGGGTTCTTAGGGTATAATCCTAGCAGCGGAATTGCTGGGTCAAAGGGCAGTTCCATTTTTAGTTTTCTGAGGAAATTCCATACTGCTTTCCACACTGGCCTCAACGGTCTGCATTCCCATCCAACATTTGTTTGTGGATTTGTTTATGTTGGCCACTCTGACTGGTGTGAGATGGTACCTCATTGTGGTTTTAATTTGCATCTCTCTGATGGCTAGTGATGCTGAGCATCTTTTCATATGTCTCTGGGCCCTCTGTATGTCTTCCTTGGAGAAGTGTCTGTTCAAGTCCTTTGCCCATTTTTTGATTGGGTTGTTTGTCTTCCTGGAGTGGAGTCCTGTGAGTTCTTCATATATTTTGGGGATCAGGCCCTTCTCTGAGGTATCATTAGCAAATATATTTTCCCATACTGTTGGTTCTCTTTGTAATTTGGTGCTGTTTTCTTTAGTCATGCAGACGCTTTTTATTTTGATGAGGTCCCATTTGTTTATTCTTTCCTTTATGTCCCTTGCTTTAGGGGACATGTCTGTGAGGATGTTGCTGCATAGAATGTCTGAGATTTTCCTGCCAATGTTTTCCTCTAGGACTTTTATGGTGTTACGACTTATATTTAAGACGTTTATACATCTTCAGTTTATTTTTGTGTATGGTGTAAGTTTGTGATCAAGTTTCATTTTTTTGTATGTAGCTGTCCAGATCTCCCAACACCATTTGGTGAAGAGACTATTTTTGTTCCATTTTATGCTCCTGCCACGTTTCTCAAACATTAATTGACCGTAAAGGCTTGGGTTTATTTCTGGGCTCTCTGTTTTGTTCCATTGGCATGTGCCTATTTTTATGCCACTACCAGGCTGTTTTGATTACAGTGGCCTTGTAATACAGTTTGATATCAGGTATTGTGATCCCTTCTGCTTTGTTCTTCTTTCTCAAAATTGCTGCAGCTATCCAGGGTCGTTTATGGTTCCATATAAATTTATGAAATGTTTGTTCTATATCTGTGAAATATGTCATGGGTACTCTAATAGGAATTGCATTGAATCTATAAATCACTTTCGGTAGTATGGCCATTTTGATGATGTTAATTCTTCCAATCCATAAGCATGGTACATGCTTCCATTTGTTTGTGTCTTCCTTAATTTCTTTCTTCAGTGTTGTGTAGTTTTCTGAGTCCAGGTCTTTTACTTCCTTTATTAGGTTTATTCCTAGGTACTTTATTTTTCTTGTTGCTATATCAAATGGGATTTTTTTCCCCTGAATTCTGTTTATGCTGTTTTGTTGCTGGTATACAGAAATGCCTTTGATTTCTGAGTACTGACTTTGTATCCAGCTGTTTTGCCAAATTCATTTATTAGGTTGAGTAGTTTTTTGGTGGAGTCTATAGGATTTTCCATGTACACTGTCATGTCATCTGCAAACAGTGACAGTTTTATTTCCTCCTTTGCAATTTGGATGCCTTTTATTGTTTTTTCTTGTCTGATTGCTGTGGCTAGGACTTCCAGTACTATGTTGACTAATAGTGTTGAGAGAGGGCATCCTTGTCTTGTTCCTGATCATAGTGGGAAAGCTCTAAGATTTTGTCCGTTGAGTATGATGTTCGCTGTTGATATCTTATATATGGCCTTTATTATGTTGAGGAATGCTCCCTCTATTCCCACTTTGCTGAGTGTTTTTAACAGAAGTGAGTGCTGTATCTTATCAAATGCTTTTTCTGCATCTATTGATATGATCACGTGATTTTTGTCTATGCTGTTGTTGATGTGATGTACTATGTTTATTGATTTGCAAATATTCTACCATCCTTGCATCCCTGGGATGAATCCCACTTGGTCATGGTGGATGATCTTTTTAATGTATTGCTGGATGCAGTTTGCCAATATTTTGTTGAGGATTTGAGCATCTATGTTCATCAGCGATATTGGCCTGAAGTTTTCTTTCTTCGTGTGTCTTTTTCTGGTTTTATCTGGGCTCTCTTGTATGTTACTTCCTGTTTCTCCCTTGCTGCCTTTAAGATTCTCTCTTTGTCTTGGAATTTTGCCATTTTTATTGTGATGTCTCTTGTAGTGGGCCTCTTTGGGTTCCTCTTGCTTGGGACTCTCTGTGATTCCTGGATTTGGGTGACTTTTTCTCTCATCAAATTAGGGAAATTTTCCATCATTACTTTTTCAAACAGGTTTTCTATCCCTTGCTCTTCTCCTTCTCCTTCTGGTATTCCTATTATACAGATATTGTTATGTTTCGTGTTGTCCTGAATTTCCCTTATTACCTCTTCATTCTTTCTGAGCCTGTTTTCCTTGTCTTGCTCTTTCTGGTATTTTTTTCTACTTTGTTCTCTAGCTCGCTGATCTGATCCTCTGCTTCATCATGTCTGCTTTTGATTCCTTCTACTGTGTTCTTCAATTCAGATGTTGTATTCCTCATTTCCTCTTGGCTCTTGTTGATACTTTCTATTTCCTTTTTCATGTTGATATAGTTTGCAGTGAGTTCATTGTAGTTTCCCTGTAGTTTCTGGTAGTTCTCTGTGAGCTCAGAGAGCTCAGTGAGCTTCTTTATAACCATTGCTTTGAATTCAGTATCTAATAGTTGACTTGCCTGTTTTTCAATTAGCATTCTTTCTGAGGCTTCCTCCTTTCCTTTCATTTGTGTATTGTTTCTTTGTGTTCCCATTGTTTGTGAGACTTTTCTTGTTAGCCTCTGCTTCTTAAATTGATCTATTCTGACTCCCTGGGTTTATGGTATGAACTTCTATGGTAGAATGCCAATGGGATTCAGTGGTGCTGTCTCCTTAATCTCCTGTGCTCACTGGTCTTGAGCTGACATTTATGGGTATAACTCAGTCTAACTCTGATCTTTTCAGCACTCCAGGTTTTGTTGTCTTGCCTTTGGGAAAAATGGAAAAACGGTGCGGGGAGAAAAAAAAAAAGAAGGGAAGGAGGGAAAAGGGAATAGAAAAGGAAAGGAAGGAAGGAAGAAGGAACAAAGAAAGATCGGAGGCAAGATAAGAAGGAATTTTAACAAAAATTAAAAGAAAAGAATAAATAAAAGAAGGCAGGAAGAAGGAATAAAAAAGGTAAAGGATGGAAGGAAGAAGGAATATAAAAAAAGAAAGAAGGACAGAAAGGAAGAAGGAATTCAGGGGGAAAGGAGGAAATAAGAAAAAAAAAAAGTCTACTGCTGGCTTTAAACTGGTCAGGTTAGTTCTGCTGGTCTTCCTGTCTGTGGAACAGGAGGGCGTGTTTGGAAGGATTGGTTTCACTTTTCTGCCTTCCTGAGCCACACTCTTTGCTGTTGTTCAGCCTTCAGTCCAGTTCCTCCAGGTCCTTCTGCTCTCCACTAGGCCTTTAGTTCAGCAGTTGTGCTGTCCTTGAGTTGCACCAATTAGGGGCAACTCACACTCCCCCTTCTTGCTCTTTGCTGTCTTAGATGCTAGGGACTCTGGGTGCTGCTATGGGGTAGGTCAGCCCCCTACTGGGTCGAGTCTTTCTTGGGCATGCAGTCTCCCCTAGCCCTGCAGCTCCCCTCTGCTGGGTGTTCTGCCTTCATCCTAGAGATCCAGTAGGCCCTGCAGTGCTCTGTGAGCAGGGGCTATGTAGGATTTGTTCAGAACCTGTACTTTTAGGTGCGGTCCCTGGCAGGCAGCCAGGCGTTTGATCAGCAGATCTGCTGCTTTGGACCTGGGTCACGTGTGGCTGGCTGGTCCCCAGCTCTGGGCCTGAGTAGCATGGCGGGCCTCTCCAGCGGCTTTGGGCCTGAGTCCTGCAGCCCACGGGTCCGCTGCTTCGGGCCTGTGGGTGTGGCAGCTAGCCTCAGCTTCCGGTGCATACCCACCCGAGGTTCCAGGTGTGGGTCCCCACTCCGCTAATCTGGGTGCATGCAACGGGGCTTCAGGTGAGTGCTGGGGCTGCTTTTCCTGTGTTCACAGACCAGGGGCTGAGGGGGGAAGGGCGCCAGAGGCCGAGGATGCTGAGAAAAGTTCTCTACTTAGCCACTGGGTGCCTCTTATTTCCTTTTTCTTTTTAAGAAATTCTTCCTATTCAAGCCCCCCCTGGTCCAAACATGTACCTGGCTGCTCACACAGCTCAGCCTGGCTCTCTCTCAAGAATCCTGCAGCAGACCATGTGCCAGGGCGGGGGCTTCAGCCGTCCTGGTCCCTGCGCAGGTCCCATGGACCTTATTGTCCTTAAGCACTCTTCTTACTGTCAGATCTTTCAATGTCCTCTATCTTTTGTCTGCGATCTTCATATATGCTGGAATACCGTTGGCTGTTCGCTCTGCTCCTCAGATCAGCTAGGTATTTCACTGGTGTTGAGGGGAAGTGGACTCTGCTCCCACCTATCTCGCCGCCATCTTCTACCCCAACAACCTCATTTTGCATTTTCAACCACACTATCATATAGATACCATGGTCTCATGTTACAAATAAATAAACTAGAACTAAGGACATTAGTGAGACTTGTTCCAAGTTATCTTTTCCTAAATTCCTTTCTATCTTCACTCGGTACCTGGCCTCTAAAGGCTAAACATACCCCAGCATTTGTTCTTCAACTTCATATTAACAAATGGCAAAAAAGACTAAAATCTACTCTATCTATATAGGCTTATATGCACAGGACAGGCATCATGATTAACACACATGTATGCATATCCCACAAGTGTACATGCATTAACACTCCTAAAACAGAGCTTTACAGAGAACAGGGAATTCACCTCATTCATCCAGCCAATGAGGAGTGAGCTAGATTAATTACATTCCAGAACCTTCTGGTGCCAAGGTCCTTTCCAAGGTCCAGCTCCCAGATGTGGCTGTGTAGGGTCAGACTTGCCTAGTTGTGTCTCCAATGTCTTCTTCCATTCTTTCTTATTAGCACAATGCTAGTGTGGACTAGCCAATCTCCTTTCTATAGGCACTGCCTCTTCATTGGATCCTATTGCTTCTTGCTTGGATTATTGCAAGTATTCAATATCCCAGGCTCCAGTCACTCCCCTTCCAAACTAGCCAGTTTCCAGGTTTATTTAGGTATGTCAAAACTAGTGGAAATGTTTTAATGATGACTGGAAAAAGTCCAAACTCCTTCACAGTCCTTCACAACCAAACTCCAAGCTTCCCTTGCAGTCTCATTCTACTATTCATTTAAATAACATGCTCTGTCTAAGCCAGACTCATCTGTCCATGTCTTCCACATGCATCTGGAACATTTTTATATCTTGTCATTAATTTATGCCAAGCATACCACCTTACTTCTTACCATACAATCTCATAGCCCTTTAAGGTCTCCAGATATCTCAAAATTTTTCTCTCCTTTTTCTAATCCCAGAAGAGATATGGAAGATCCATGGTTATTAGACATAGACCAGATTCAGTCTGGTATTTTCATCTATTGATTAATGAGTCAGTTGACTGATTAAATATGTAACATTTCGATTGCACCCATAGAAGCCATGCTTAGGATCTGAGGATGCAGTAGCAAACAAGACACACAAATTTATTACCTTCAAGGAATCTATTGAGAACCATCTCTCTCCATGTCTTTGTTTCCCTCCAATTCTTGCATATAAATTATTTAGAATATAAAATATGAGGGATGGAAACTCTCTTGGACTAGACTATGAATTTCAAGGGAAGATATATGAGGTCTGTCTGGAAAAAGTCCAGCCATGGTTAATATAATGTGAACAGTTTGCACAACATTGATGTAACCTGGCAGCCGAGGAGAGTAGACAGAAATGCACATGTGTAGACAATGATGACTTCACTGTACTAGTCAGTGAGGGCAGTAGACACCATTGAGTAAGCATGTGTACTGTGTGGCCATTGCATTCAAAATGACTGAGTAGAGCAACAAATCTGCATCAAATTTTACATTAAACTTGAACATTCCTCCACACAAACTATTCAGATGATTCAGAAGGCCACAGCTATGGGTAACTGATGATCAGCAGCTTCATCACAGCAATAGGTTCACTCATGCATCACATCTTGTGCAGAATTGTGAAACATCAAATCACCCAGGTGACTCAACCCCCTTACAGTCCACAGTTGGCACCTTGTGACCTCCAGCTTTTCCCAAAACTAAAATCACCTTTGAAAGAGAACAGATTTCAGACTGTTGATGAGATTCAAGAAAATAAGACAGGGCAGCTGATGGTTATTGGGAGAACTGTGTGAGGTCCCAAGGTGCCTACTTTGAAGGGGACTGAGGCACCATTGTCCTATGTACAATGTTTCTTATATCTTATACCTTCTTCAATAAATGTCTCTATTTTTCATATTACATGGCTAGATACCTTCTGGACAGATCTTGTATATTACTGTATAATTATGCTATTATTGGATCATATGTAATAATTATTAATAATTACTATTATCAATAATATTTACAGGTTTATAATTATATACCACATCTTGTGGTTTGATTATTATAATAACTCTGAATACTAGAACTGTTATTTTCTCCATTTTACTGATGGGAAGAATGAGGCACAGAGAGATTAAATGACTTGCCAGAAGTAGGCAGTAAGCTGTGGACCATCTTCAGGCTGAGAGAGTGTGAACTCCACCATCCAGATCCTGAACAACTTCAATGTCCCCACTCCTGTATTGCAATGTGGACTTAACACTAGACACTCAGAAAGGTACACATTGAGTAGTTAAGAGTCTTAATTCTTGTGTTACAAAGCCTGGGATAAATCACTGAATTTCTTACTCATCAGCTTTGTGACTTCATTGGGTCTCAGTTTACTCATCTGTGAAGTAGAAATAATAATAGTATATATTTTATAGGGTTGTTGGGAAGACCAAATACCTAAATATACATGAAGCATTTAGAGCAGCACCTGGAAAAAATTTAAAATTAATTTAGTCAATAAAATAGTCACCACTCTAGAGGTTTAGGAAGTGCCTGTGAATGAATGAACATTCAGCCCAGTGTCCCATGCACAGTTTGAAGTTAGCATCAATGAACAAATCCAGAATCCAGTGCTCAGAACACAGCAGAGTACCCAGTAATTGTTTACTGATTGAACAGCTGACTGTCAAAACCTGAGGTGGCATGGTACCTTGTGGAGATCCAGCATGAGTTTGCATCGTGAGCTGAACATTGATCGGACTCTATGGGGTCATGAGCCCCCAGTCAGGAAGAATCCAATTCCAATATTGTAAATAGCACACACATCCTTTAATCCAGCACACTTCTGCCTTACAGCTCCATACCTTTAAGTACAGTTACTTCCACAACACAACTAGCTCCTTGGCAATCCCATCTACTTTGTCTGATGGCTCTGAAAGTTGCAATTCTACCTTCCAAACAAGGAAGAGTAGGTAATTCATTAAAGGGTGCTAGTCCCAGGCTGACGCACAGGAATTTCAGCTGCTCAGGTGGAACAATCCCAGGAACATCTGGAGCCAGTAAGGTTCAAAGTCATCCAGCCATCCTCTGCTCCACACATGCTGTGCATGCACTTGCCCTGAGAGGAGAGTATTGCAACTTTTCTTCTGATCTTGGAGGAAGTGAGCCAGGTACCTCCCTAAGAGGGAGTTGAAATTCCCTTTTAGACCTGCATCCTTGGAGGGGTGGGGACAGGAAGAGGAGGGCAATACCATCACATGATCACTTTCCAACCCATCTCTTGCATTCCAGAGTCCTCAGACTGCTTAGAGACACTGAGTCTTTAAGGTAAAGGATGGTGTTGGTGGCCAGCTTAGTACCTCACACAATCCTGTGATAATGAAGAGATGGTGTGAGGCTTCATCTTGGGACCCCTGAATGCTCCAGTCTCTACCCAGCTGCCTATGCTGCCATCAGACCAAAAGATGGACACAAGGAAGGGACACTCCAGGCAAATCATTCACTTTTTTGTTCTGAACATAAGGGCTCTCAGGCCTGGGTGTGCACCACTGTCCTCTAAACCCTTTTAAACAGAATTTCTGGACTTAGGACAGATTCTTCCACTGTTTCCAGTCCAGTTAATCCTGAAGGTCAATTGAAGTTGAGAATCATTTCTATCAAGATGTTGCTTCAAACCCACCATGGAGTTTTAGTGAGCTGGATATTACAAGTATATCTAAAAGTCCTACAGTCCAGCTTAGGCAAAAATCTAAACCTATAGCTTTAAACATGGTTATACAGTGACACAGGAACCTTATCTGAGGATCAGAGCCCACCTCAGCCCACAGTACTGCTCCAAAGCTTAAGTAAGAAAGAGTTTTTCCATGAGGATTGGAATGAAATTATTTCTAGAAAAAGAAACATCAGGACCCTCTTGTCATACTGACCACACAGGAGATCGGAATTCCAAAGTCAAAATAGAGAAGGAGAAAAGATGGACAACAATAAAAAAAAAAAAATGTTTAGCTTGGGGGCACCTTATCCCTAGGTCGTGATCTGTGTCCAGTGTTGGATCCTAGCCCAAGCACTGGCTCTTAGTGAGTGTTCTTAAAATACTTGTTGAGTGGATGAACAAAAGAAATGTCAACAAGCAGGTCTCCTGTCCCATTTTATCAAATCCTTGTTCTGTTTCAGGGTTAATCTGCAAAGTGAAGTTATTCTAAGATACTGTCTAAGCAAAAAGCACCCCACCCTCTAGCTTATGAACATTTTAGTCTCACAAGAAAGGGGACTGTTACAGAGCAGGGCAGGGGGTGGTTCATGATAAATTAT
This sequence comes from Desmodus rotundus, assembly GCF_022682495.2. Classification (NCBI taxonomy): domain Eukaryota; kingdom Metazoa; phylum Chordata; class Mammalia; order Chiroptera; family Phyllostomidae; genus Desmodus; species Desmodus rotundus. Next base: position 93,849,341 of record NC_071387.1, read on the forward strand.
TACAGAAAGGATACCCCTTTCTGTCTCTGGAGGTTCCTTCCCCCATGCCCACCTGCTAGGTTCAAAATGCCCGCCGCCAGAGGAAAGACGTCTCTCAATGCCAGAGACTGGTGAAAAGGAAAGGAATTGTTTATTTAAAAGTTACACAGACTTAGAGTAATGGCTTAATGTCTTCAATAAGATACTAAAGTCCTCTAGAATACCCACAGATGCACAGTCCTTCCCTCTCCCTGTGCCCAGTCCGGGGTACCGTGTCTTAGGAAAGGAAGTAGAAGTCCATGATTCAGGTTCCCGGCACCATCAGCTGTGCGGCTGCCGCAATCTCCAGTTAATCCAAAGCCATGTGGCACCTTCTCATGGCTCACCAGCAAGAGTCCTTCCTCCCCTTTCTTCCTGGCAAAGTCTCTCCTGCTGCCTAAGCCGCGTGGCAAAAAGAAGCACTCCAAAACCTCATGGTCCTCTCTACTCTCCTTCAGAACCATGTGGTCCTTTTCCCCATTTCAGAACCGCGTGGCCCTCTTCCTTTCCCCTCAGAACCTCGTGGCCCCCTACTTACTTCAGAACCGCGTGGTCTTCCCCTTTCTCCCCCAAAACCTTGTGGTCCTCCCCCCTCTATGGCTGCCGTGCCTAGGTTTAAATCCCAGCGCCCATCTTCCTTTGCAGCCCCATTTCTGACTCCTCCTACAGTCAGTTACACCTGCCAGCATCCCCGTATTCTTCCAGCTTTACTGGGCTGCCATAGTAAGTCTGGGCAGGAACTACTATAAACGACACATGGACAAAACCAAGGGGGAGGGTGGAGATGGGGGAGGGAGGTGGGTTCGGCTGGGGTGGGGTGGAGAGACGGGGAGAAAAGGCATACAACTGTAATTGAATACCAATAAAAATTAAAAAAAAAAGAAAGGGGAAAAGATGCAGTTGAAGGAACACAAATGGGTTTTGGGAATAGATCACTTCACATTTGTCCCACCACTTACCAGCTGTGTAATTTTTTTATTGCTTATGGTTTTACAATTGTCCCAGTTTTCCCTCTTTTGCTCCCTTCCCATTAACTATTGCAACAAAAAAATAAGGTACCTAAGAATAAATTTAACGAAGTAGATAAAAGACCTGTATTCAGAAAATAAGCCAGGTGGGGAAAGAGAAATAACATATGATCTCACCTATAAGTGGAACCTAATCAACAAAATAAACAAGCAAGCAAAATACAACCACAGACATGGACATAAAGAACAAACTGATAGTAACCATAGAGGAGGGGGAAGAAGGATAATAGGGGATAACAGAGGAAGGGCCATTAAGGCACATGTATAAAGGACACATGCACAAAGCCAAAGGGGGCAGGTTCAAGGGTGGGAGGTGGGGATGGGTGGGGGGGGGCAAAGTGGGGAAACAATGGAGGCAACTGTACTTGAACAACGATAAAAAAGAAAACTATAAGACACTAAAAACTGAAACCGAGGAAGATACAAATAAGTGGAAGACTATACAGTGTTCATGGATTGGAAGAATTAACATTATTAAAGTGTCCATACTACCCAAGCAATTGATAGATTCAATGCAATCCTTATTAAAATACTATTGGCATATTTCACAGATCTAGCACAAATATTTCAAAATTGGTATAGAACCAAAAAAGAACCCAAATAGCCTCATCAATCTTGAGAAAGAAGAACAAAGTAGGAGGGATCATAATACCTGATATCAAACTGTATTACAAGGCCACTGTAATCAAAACAGTCTGGTACTGTCATAAGAACAGACACATAGGTGAATGGAACAGAATAGCGAGCCCAGAAATAAACTCACAACTTTATGGTGAATTAACATGTGACAAAGGATGCAAGAGCATACAAAGGAGTATGGATGTCTCCTAAATAAATGGTGTTGGGAGAACTGGACTAATAAAACACAAAAAAATAAAACTGGAACGCCAACTTACACCACACACCACAATAAACTCAAAACAGATAAAAGATTTAAATATAAGTCATGATACCATAAAAATTCTAGAGGAAAACATAGACAGTAAAATTTCAGATATCTTGCATAGCAATATTTTTGCCAACACATCCCCTGCATGGGGAACAAAGGAAAAAATAAACAAATGTGACTATATCAAATTAAAATCTTCTGCACAGCTAAAGAAACCATTATCAAAATGAAAAGGGAACCCACTGTATGGGAGAACATATTTGCCAATAGTACATCAGACAAGGGTTTCTCTAGAAAAGAGAGAAAAGGGTTTCATCAGACAAGTACATCTCTAAAACATGTAAAGAACTCATACGACTCAACACCAGGAACACAAACAATCTGATTAAAGAATGGGCAAAGGACCTGAATAGACACTTCTTCAAAGAGGACAGAGAGCCCATAGACATTTGAAAAAATGGTCAACATCACTAACAATCAGAGAGATACAAATTAAAACCACAATGAGATAACACCTTACACCTGCTGAAATGCCTAACATTAATGAATCTACAAACAAGTGCTGGTGAGGTTGTGGAGAAAAGGGAACCCTAGTGAACTGTTGGTGGGAACGCAGACTGGTGCAGCCACTGTGGACAACTATGGAATTTCCTTACCAACTGTGTGACTTTGGATGAGTCACCTCAACTTGCTATGCCTCAGTTCTAGCATCTGCAGATCAGGAATCATAGCATGTATGCCACAGGTGATGGCAGAAGTTTTTGCGATGGCAGCTGTTAATATGACTCTGGCTGTCTGGCCTTTGAGTTCAGAGGAGGGTTCTGGCCTGTGGAATTGGGCATTTATGCAGCTCAGTTGCCCCTAGAAATTTGGAGGGGTTTTGTGTCCAGAGAAGGTCTTCTGGAGAGTGAATGGAGATAGTTAAAAGAAACTAAGAGATAGAAAGACAGGGTGAGTTTAAATGCCAACTCTGCCACTTAGCTGTGTGACTTGAATCACTTTCTTGATGTCTATTTCCCTATCTGCAGAAGCCAGGAGTCAAATTAAAAGACTTTTATGATCTGTCCAAGAGTTTCTAGTTCTATCTTTGTGTTAGTAGCTTATCTGGCTGGCCCCTCAGATACATACATCATGGTGACCTGTGTCCTATCATATATCCCTGCAGTGCTGGGTTGGATAAGCTTTGATTCTGTGATTCAGGCACTAAACCTGAACCGTGCGGTTTTAGGATTGGAAGTCACAGTTTTAGCCTTTCTTTTCTGTGCCCTGATGTATTTGTTATTCCTTGGGCAGTATCCCTCCTTTATATAGAGCAAGTACTTACTACATATTTACTGAGGGCACAAGGCCCAAATCAGACACATGAGTGACCTACTGAGTGTTCACACACGTGGAAATGCTTGTTAAGCTCACTCAGCACATTCACTATGAAGCCTGTGTAAGAATAATAACCCTTGACATTCAAGGCCACTTTTGTTATTTGCATAAGATTCTCAAACGGGGGGGGGGGGACACTGATCATCTGAGAAGCCAGTGTCCTATGTTACCTTTGTTGTTAGTTATATGAATTTGAGGGAACCACATACCACTCAAGACTTGTACTTTCAACAAAATGAACAAGCAAGCAAAATATAACCAAAGACACTGAAATTGAGAACAGACTGACAGTGACCAGAGGGGAGAAGGGAGGGAATTTCAGGGGAAAAGGGTGAAGGGTTTGCAGTAACAATTATGAAGGACATATGGACAATAACAAGGGGGGGTGGAAACAGGGGAGGGAGGTGGGAAGGGCTGGGGTTTTGGTATGAGGTTGGGGAAAAGGCAGGAAACTGTGCTTGAACAACAATAAAAAAATGAGAAGCTGCCTCGTCACCTTAGCAGGAATTAAGCCAGATGTTAGATATGAAAGAATGAATTGCAAATTCCTATTCAATGTATGGCACTATTATTACTAGGACAAGTGGCCACAAAGTAAAACTCTGTTTCCCTAAGCAAATGTTTGGTAAGGATCACCCATCCATTCTCTGTCAGGCGCTGAAGCCCTCAGAACTTTTTCATACCCTACCAGGTACTCTTTTTTCTTTTTTTTGTTTATCCATAACCAAACATTGTGGAGACAGACTTCTTAGGTATGAAACAGCATCCTGCCTAGAGCTCTGATAATATACTGAAGTGTTGCTGCAAATGAAAGACCTGTAATTTGAGGCAAAAACTCAGAATAAATAGAGTAATTGGAGGAATGAAATATCCATTAGTCTAAATGAATATTTCTATAAATCTGCATGTTAGACATTGATAAAAAGAAATGATTAAATGCAGAATTAACCAAGATTAATTATTTTAATCAAGAGATTAATCACGATTATATCTTTACATTCGTTGGCTCAGTTGATGTTTGCTCAGCAATCTAAGGGAAAAAAATCTGTTCATTTATCACCTTCATATTTGAAAATCAGCCCGTATTTTAATGTCTTGCATCCACTATCATTAACCTCTTTGTAAGCAGAACCTCCTAAACAGATAAACAGCAATGGAGAAGAGCACACATGGGGCCAAGGAGCTTCACGCCAGGGACTCAGATTCAAGGTTGAAGGTTTTGTTTTTTAAGTCTTGGGAAACCACAGCTGTTCTTCATTTTTACATCAGTCACCTAATATGGTAGTTGTTTCCACTTGCATTCCCCAAGACACCTGAGGATGGGCTCAGATAGCTGCTGTGAGGGCCTGCTAAGGTTATAAATGGTGCTTTTGTGCAGGTAACCACCTGAGAAAGAACTGCCACTGAGGGAACAGAGCAGTTGAGGACTCTGGCTCTGAAAAATTAAAGTACCTAAGTGCCAAATGAGACAGCCAGAAATGAGAAAACAAATTCAGATGATGTAGGTTTCCCTCCTTGATTATTTCACATGCTGTCCTTTGTCTCTAGCTGAATTTGCTGATGAGGATCTAAAACTAGTTCTCTCTGGGGGCTCCATCTTCTTACTAAAAGGTTCCACCATTCACCAGTATTCAGGCCAGGAAACTAGAATAATCCTTATCATGTCTCTATTACCTACCCAATTAATCAAATATAAGCCACCATGGAAAACAGTATGGAATTTCCTCAGAAAACTAAAAATGGAACTGCCTTTTGACCCAGCAATGCCACTGCTGGGATTATACCCTAGGAACCCTGAAACACCAATCTAAAAGAACCTACACCCCATTGTTCATAGCAGCACAATTTACAATAGCCAAGTGCTGGAAGCAACCGAAGTGCCCATCAGTAAATGAGTGGATAAAAAAAACAATGGTACATTTGCACAATGGAATACTACACAGCAGAGAGAAAGAAGGAGCTCCTACCCTTTGTAACAGCATGGATGGATCTGGAGAGCATTATGCTAAGTAAAATAAGCCAGGCAGTGAGGGACAAATACCATATGATCTCACCATTAACTGGAACTTAATGAACAAAAGAAAAAAGCAAGCAAAATATAACCATAGACATTGAAATTAAGATCAATCTGACAGTAACTGGAGGAGAGGTGGGAGGGGATAATGGGGGGAAAGGAGGAAGGGTTTTCAGGAACAACTATAAAGGACACATGGACAAAACCAAGGGGTGTTGGAAGCAAGGGAGAGAGGTGGGTTTGGCTGGGGTGGAGGAGGAGTGGGGGGGGTAAATGCAAACAACTGTAATTGAACAACAACAAAATATTTTTTTTAAATCAGAATAGATATATTGAATTTTTATAAATATATATGAATAATGATATACATATAGGATTCATTATATATAATAAATGTATATAAATATATATAATGCTTACATACATATGAATATGTCTATATAAAGTTGCTCAGTCTTGAATAACAATTCATCCTCTTCCATCATAGCTTGCATGTCTCACTTGGGCCATGAATTCTGGTTTGGAAACTGTGCTACCAGTCACTTATAAATTAAAATTGAGAAAAGTATGTCATCTTGGACAATTCCTGTATTCCTTCTTCTAACAGATATTTATTGAATGCCTATTGTACAACAGGCCTTCTGCTTTAACTGAGCTGTGTTCCTGATGATTATCTTCTGTGACTAAGTTAACTTTCTCCAGTTCTCATGATTTTAAGTCCTGTCATTATCCATATTTTGCCAAAACTGAGTCACAGAGAATTTAAATAATTAGACCAGAGTCTTAGATTAATCTGGGGAGAATAGAGATCTTAATAATATTGAATCTTCTGATCCATATATCTTACTATTTATTTAGTTGCTTTAATTTCTCTCAGTGGTGTTTTGTAGTTTTCAGGGTATAAAACTTGAATTTATTTTATGAAATTTACTTATGAGTATTTTATTCCCTTTTATGCTATTGTAAAGGGGATTGTTTATTTTGTTGTTGTTGTTTCGTATTGGGTTTTTTTTTCTTTACAGATATAGATGAATTGCAATAGATTTTTATATATTTGTCTTGCATTCTATGACCTTACTAAACTTGTTCATTAGTTCTAGAAGTTGTGTGTGTGTGTTAGGATTTTCTACATGTAGAATTTTGTCATCTATAAATAAAAATAGTATTGTCTTTCCTTCCAATCTGGATGCCTTTATTTCTTTTTGTTCTTTTTCTTTTTTCTTTTTTTTTTTTTTTTTGCCTAACTACATTAGCTAGGACTTCCAGTATAATAGTTAATAAAAGTGGTAAAAGGGATTATCTTTTAAATAGTTACCTTTTTTTTCATTTTTTTTCTTTTTTTAAAATTTTTATTGTTATTCAATTACAGTTGTATGCCTTTTCTCCCCATCCCTCCACCCCACCCCAGCTGAACCCACCTCCCTCCCCCACCTCCACCCTCCCCCTTGGTTTTGTCCATGTGTCCTTTATAGTAGTTCCTGTAATCCCCTCTTCCCACAGTCCCCCCATCCCCGGCTATTGTTAGATTGTTCTTAACTTCAATGTCTCTGGTTATATTTTGTTTGCTTTTAAATAACACATATGTCAAAGAAGTTAAAAGAAAAATTACATGGTCATTTTAAATGAATTAAAATGAAAATTCAGGGGAAGATGGCGGCAACATAGGTGGGAGCAGAATTCACTTCCCCTCAGTGCCAGGGAAATACCTAGCTGATCTGAGGAGCAGAGCGAACAGCCAACAGTACTCCAGCATATACGAAGATTAGAGACCAAAGATAGAGGACACTGAAAGATCTGACGGTAAGAAGAGTGCTCAAGGACAATAAGGTCCCCGGGACCCGGGACCGCGCGGTACAAGGGCTGCAGAGGCGCCAGCTCTGGCGCAGGGGCTGCTGCAGGAGTCCTGAGAGAGGGCCAGGCTGCGCTGTGAGCAGCCAGGTGCTTGATTGGACCAGGGGGGCTTGAAAAGGAGGAATTTCTCAAAAAGAAAAAGAAAATAGAGACACTCAGGGGCTAGTTAGAGAACTCTCGGTGGTGGCCGAGGCCCCTGGCGCCCCTCCCCCCTCCGCCCCTGGACTGCGAACGGGGAACGCGGGATAAGCAGCACCGGCGCTCACCTGAGGTCCGGTTGCGCGCGGTAGCGCGCGCGCAGATTAGCGAACGGGGCCCGTACAGGAAACCCCGGAGGGGCGCCCACACCTGAAACCTCCGAGATCTTTTGGAGCAGAGACTAGCTGCTCCACCCACAGACCCAAAACCTCGGAACCGAGGACCGCGTGATTCGGTCCCAGGGCGGCCCCGCCCACCCGAGAGTCTCAAGCCCCGGACAGCTGGATCGGGCCCCCAAGCGTAGAGTCTCTGGCTCGGCGGCGGGCTGCGCGCTCACCAAGCGTAGGGCCGGCTGGATGCGCACTTCCCAAGCACAAAGGGGCTGGCGAGAGACGTAACACCAAGGCGGCTGAACCAGCAGTTTGCGGCGCGCCAGCCTCCCTAGCCTGGGCGGCTCGATCGGTCGGCCGGCTGCGCGCTCAGAGCCCAAATAACGTCACAAACCCGAAGCGGCTGGATTCCCCTGCTGCGCGCGCACGCGTCCGGAGCCAAAGCGGCTGGAGCGGCCACTCGAGAGTCCCAAGAACAAAGCTGCTGGATTGGCTGATCAACGGCCTGATTGCCTGCCAGGGACCACACCTACAAAACAGTGAAGAGTGTGACCCAGGAAGGAAGAAAAGTGAAACCAATCCTTCCAACCACCGCCTCCCGTTGCACAGACAGGACAACAGCAGAAATAACCTGAACGGTTTAAAGCCAACAGAAGATTTTTTTTTTTTTTTCCCCTTTTTTTTTTTTTTTTTTTTTTTTTCCCTTTTCCTTTCCCCCTGAACTCCTTCTTCCTCTCTCTCTCTTTTTTTTCTTTCATTCCTTCTTCCTCCCATCCTTTACCATTTTTATGTCTTCTTCCTCCCTTCTTTTATCTATTTCTATGTTTTAATTTTTGTTAAAATTCCTTCTTATCTTGCCTCCGATCTTTCTTTAATCCTTCTTCCCTCCTTCCTCCCTTTCCTCCTTTCCTATTTCCTTTTTCCCTCCTTCCCATCTTTGGTTTTTTTTGTTTGTTTGTTTGTTTGTTTGTTTTTTCCTTTTCTTTCTCCCCCCCTTTCTATTTTTCCCACAGGTGCGACAACAAAACCTGGAGTGCTGAAAAGACTAGAGTTAGACCGTGTTAAACACATAAACGTCAGCTCAAGACCAGTGAGCACAGGAGAGTAAGGAGACAACACCACCGAATCCCATTGGCATTCTACCATAGAAGTTCATATCATAAACCCAGGGATTCAGAACAAAGCAATTTAAGAAGCAGAGGCCAACAAGAAGAGCCTCACAAACAATGGGAAGACAAAGAAACAATTCCCAAATGAAAGGAAAGGAGGAAGTTTCAGAAAGAATACTAACCGAAAAAGAGGCAAGTCAACTATCAGATACTGAGTTCAAAGCAATGGTCATCAGGAAGCTCACTGAGCTCTCTGAGCTCAAAGAGAACTACCAGAAACTACAAGGAAACTACAATGAACTCACTGCAAACTATATCAACATGAAAAAGGAAATAGAAAATATCAACAAGAGCCAAGAGGAAATGAAGAATACAATTTCTGAATTGAAGAACACAGTAGAAGGAATTAAAAGCAGACTTGATGAAGCAGAGGATCGGATCAGCGAGCTGGAGGATAAAGTAGAAAAAAACACCCAGAAGGAGCAAGAAAAGGAAAAGAGGCTCAGAAAGAATGAAGAGGCAATAAGGGAAATGCAGGACAACATGAAACGTAACAACATCCGTATAATAGGAATACCAGAAGGAGAAGAAGAAGAGCAAGGGATAGAAAACCTGTTTGAAAAAGTAATGATGGAAAATTTCCCTAATCTGAGGAGAGAAAAAGTCACCCAAATCCAGGAATCACAGAGAGTCCCAAACAAGAGGAACCCAAAGAGACCCACTGCAAGACACATCATAATTAAAATGGCAAATTTCCAAGACAAAGAGAGGATCTTAAAGGCAGCAAGGGAGAAAAAGGAAGTAACATACAAGGGAGCCCCAATAAGGTTAGCAACTGACTTCTCAATGGAAACGCTCCAAGCCAGAAGAGAATGGCAAAAAATATTCCAAGTAATGAGAACCAGAGGCCTCCAACCAAGACTACTTTACCCAGCAAGGCTCTCAATCAAGATAGAAGACCAAATAAAGAGCTTCCCAGACAAAAGAAGTCTAAAAGAATACAGCTCCACCAAACCAGCTCTGCAAGAGATGCTAAAGGGACTGCTTTAAGGAAAGGAAGGAAAAGAGAAAGACAGAGGAACACAGGTAGGAAATAATGGCAATGAATAACTACCTATCGATAATAACCTTAAATGTAAATGGATTAAATGCTCCAATCAAAAGACATAGAACAGCTGAATGGATAAGAAAACATGACCCACACATATGCTGCCTACAAGAAACCCATCTCAGGACAAAAGACTCACACAGACTGAAAGTGAAGGGCTGGAAACAAATTTTCCAAGCAAACGGACAGGAAAAAAAAGCAGGGGTAGCAATACTCATATCAGACAAAATAGACTTCCAAAGAAGGGCCATAAAGAGAGACCCAGAAGGTCACTTCATAATACTCAAAGGAAGAATCCACCAAGAAGACATAAACATTATAAATATATATGCACCCAACATAGGAGCACCCAAATACATAAAGAAAATCTTGGAGGATTTCAAGAAAGATATTGACAGCAACACAATTATAGTAGGGGATTTTAACACCCCACTATCAAAAATGGACAGGTCTTCCAAACAAAAGATTAACAAAGATATTGTGTCACTTAACAATACCCTAGAGGAAATGGACTTAACTGATATATACAGAGCTTTTCATCCCAAAGAAGCAAAATACACATTCTTTTCAAGTGTCCATGGATCTTTTTCAAAGATAGACCACATGATAGGACACAAAGCAACCCTCAACAAATTCAAGAAAATTGAAATCATATCAAGCATCTTCTCTGACCACAAGGGTCTGAAACTAGAAACCAACCCCAAGGGTAAAAACCCAAAACACTCAAAATCATGGAGACTGAATAGCATGCTATTAAACAATGAATGGGTCAAGAACGAGATTAGGGAAGAAATCAAAAACTTCCTGGAAACAAATGAAAACGAACTCACAACAACCCAAAACCTATGGGACACAGCTAAGGCAGTCCTGAGAGGGAAGTTCATAGCAATACAGGCCTACCTTAAGAAGTTAGAAACAGTTCACACAAACAACCTAACCCTACGCCTACAAGAACTGGAGGAACAACAACAAAGACAGCCCAGAGCAAGCAGAAGGAAGGAAATAACCAAGATCAGAGAAGAACTAAATGACATAGAGACTAAAAGCACAATTGTAAGGATCAATGAATCCAGAAGCTGGTTCTTTGAAAAGATAAACAAAATCGACAAGCCTTTAAGTAGGCTTATCAAGAAGAAAAGAGAGAGGATCCAAATAAACAGAATTAGAAATGAAAGTGGAGAGATTACAACTGATACCACAGAAATACAAAGGATCGTAAGAAATTACTATGAAGACCTATATGCTAAGAAATTTGAAAACCTAGATGAAATGGACACATTTCTAGAAAAATATAATCTTCCAAAACTGACTGAAGAAGAAGCAGAAAACCTGAACAGACCAATATCAGCAAAGGAAATTGAAGCAGTCATCAAGAAACTCCCATCACACAAAAGCCCTGGACCAGATGGTTTCACAGGAGATTTCTACAAAGCATTTAAGGAAGAACTAACCCCTATCCTTCACAGACTATTCGAAAAAATCCAAACCGATGGAAGACTCCCAAACTCTTTTTATGAAGCCAACATCATCCTAATCCCAAAACCAGATAAAGACACAACGAAGAAAGAAAACTTCAGGCCAATATCACTGATGAACATAGACGCTAAAATTCTCAACAAAATATTAGCAAACCGCATCCAGCAATATATTAAAAAGATCATCCACCATGACCAAGTGGGATTCATCCCAGGGATGCAAGGATGGTACAATATTCGCAAATCAATAAACATAATACATCACATCAACAACAGCAAAGACAAAAATCACATGATCATATCAATAGATGCGGAAAAAGCATTCGATAAGATACAGCACCCATTTCTGATAAAAACACTCAGCCAAGTGGGAATAAAGGGAGCAGTCCTCAACATAATTAAGGCCATATATGAGAGACCTACAGCCAGCATCACATTCAATGGACAAAAACTTAGAGCTTTCCCACTAAGATCAGGAACAAGACAAGGATGCCCTCTCTCACCACTCCTATTCAACATAGTATTGGAAGTCCTAGCCACAGCAATCAGACAAGAAAAAGCAATAAAAGGCATCCAAATTGGAAAGGAGGAAATGAAACTGTCACTGTTTGCAGACGACATGATAGTGTACATGGAAAACCCTATAGACTCCACTCAAAAACTACTCGACCTAATAAATGAATTTGGCAAAATAGCTGGATACAGAGTCAATACCCAGAAATCAAAGGCATTCCTGTACACCAACAACGAAACTGCAGAAACACAAATCAGGAAAAAAATCCCATTCGATATAGCAACAAGAAAAATAAAGTACCTAGGAATAAACCTAACCAAGGAGGTAAAAGACCTGTACTCAGAAAACTACACAACACTGAAGAAAGAAATTAAGGAAGATACAAACAAATGGAAGCATGTACCATGTTCATGGATTGGAAGAATTAACATCATCAAAATGGCCATACTACCCAAAGCAATTTATAGATTCAATGCAATCCCTATTAGAGTACCCATGACATATTTCACAGATATAGAACAAACATTACAGAAATTCATATGGAACCATAAACGACCTCGAATAGCAGCAGCAATTTTGAGAAAGAAGGACAAAGCAGGAGGTATCACAATACCTGATATCAAACTGTATTACAAGGCAACGGTAATCAAAACAGCCTGGTACTGGCATAAAAACAGGCTCATAGACCAATGGAACAGAATAGAGAGCCCAGAAATAAACTCAAATCTATACGATCAATTAATATTTGACAAAGGAGGCAGGAGCATAAAATGGAGCAAAAACAGTCTCTTCAACAGATGGTGTTGGGAGATCTGGACAGCTACGTGCAAAAAAATGAAACTCGATCACCAACTTACGCCATACACGAAAATAAACTCAAGATGGGTAAAAGACTTAAATATAAGCCGTAACACCATAAAAGTCCTTGAAGAAAACATTGGCAGGAAAATCTCAGACATTCCACGCAGCAACATCCTCACAGACACATCCCCTAAAGCAAGGGACATAAAGGAAAGAATAAACAAATGGGACCTCATCAAAATAAAAAGCTTCTGCATGGCTAAAGAAAACAGCACCAAATTACAAAGAGAACCAACAATATGGGAAAGCATATTTGCCAATGATACCTCAGACAAGGGCCTGATCTCCAAAATATATAAAGAACTCACACGACTCCACTCCAGGAAGACAAACAACCCAATTAAAAAATGGGCAAAGGACTTGAACAGACACTTCTCCAAGGAAGACATACAGAAGGCCCAGAGACATATGAAAAGATGCTCAGCATCACTAGCCATCAGAGAGATGCAAATTAAAACCACAATGAGGTATCATCTCACACCAGTCAGAATGGCCAACATAAACAAATCCACAAACAAATGTTGGAGAGGATGCGGAGAAAAGGGAACCCTAGTGCACTGTTGGTGGGAATGCAGACTGGTGAGGCCACTGTGGAAAACAATATGGAATTTCCTCAGAAAACTAAAAATGGAACTGCCCTTTGACCCAGCAATTCCGCTGCTGGGATTATACCCTAAGAACACTGAAACACCAATCCAAAAGAATCTGTGCACCCCAATGTTCATAGCAGCACAATTTACAATAGCCAAATACTGGAAGCAACCGAAGTGCCCATCAGCAAACGAGTGGATCCAAAAACTATGGTATATTTACACAATGGAATTCTACGCAGCAGAGAGAAAGAAGGAGCTTATACCCTTTGCAACAGCATGGATGAAACTGGAGAGCATTATGCTAAGTGAAATAAGCCAGGAAGTGAGGGACAAATACCATATGATCTCACCTTTAACTGGAACATAAGCAATAGAAGGAAAAAGCAAACAAAATATAACCAGAGACATTGAAGTTAAGAACAATGTAACAATAGCAAGGGCGGGGGTGGGGGGTGGGGGCGGGGACAGTAGGTAGAGGGGATTACAGGAACTACTATAAAGGACACATGAACAAATCCAAGGGGGAGGGTGGAGAGGGGGGAGGGAAGTGGGTTCACCTGGGGTGGGGTGAAGGGATGGGGGAAAAGGCATACAACTGTAATTAAATAACAATAAATAAATTAAAAAAAAAAAAAAAAAAAAAAAAAACATTAAAAAAAAAAAAAAAAAAAAAAAATGAAAATTCATCATATAAAAAAATTGTGAGATGTTACATTCAAAAAAGCATTCAGCCTTTTCCCACCAAGTATGACATTAGCTGTAGATTTTTTATAGATGCCTCTTACCAAGTTGAAACAGTTCTATTCTATTCCTACTTAATTGAGAGTTTTACCAGGAGTAGATGGCAGTTTGTCAAATAATTTTTATGCATTTATAAAATAATCACATGGGTTTTTTTAGTTTGTTGATATGCTGAATTACAATTGATTGCTATTTGAGAGTTAAACCAAATTTGCATTGTTAAGATAAGCACCCAGAAATATGTGATTATCTTTACATTATTACATATTTTCTTTATCAAATATCATTGGATTCAAGTTACTAATATTTTATTTAAAATGTGTGTGCCCATATTCTTGAGCAAAGTTGATCTGTAGTTATCTTTTTTTTGTAATCTTTTTGGTTTTGGTATTAGAGTAATACTTTCTTCCAAAATGAGATGGGAAGTATTCCCTCATTTTCAACTTTCTGGAAATGTTTGTGTAGAATTAGTTATATTTCTTCTTTAAATGTTTAGTAAAATTCACCTGAGAAATTATCTGGGCTTAGAGTTTTCTCCATGAGATGATTTTTAGTTAAAAATTTAGTGTCTTTAAAGGCCATACCATTAACTTGATAATGTTAACTACTTTTTCTTCAATGTGATTTGGTAGTTTGTGTATTTCAAGCAATTTGTGCATTTCATTGAAGTTGTTAATAATATTCTATTAATATTATTTAAATATATGTAGAATCTCTGATTATAGCATATCTCTCATTCCTGATATGGATTATTTGTATTTTCAATTTTTTTCCCAGCTAGAGGTAAATTAATTATATTGATCTAAAAAAAGTTTTTTGTTTTATTAATTTATTCTATTTATTGTTTCCTGTTGCATTGTTTTCTGTTCTATTTTTTATTATGTTCTTTCTTCTTTGCATTGAATTGGCTCTTCCTTATTTCATTCTTCCAAGTGAAAGCATAAGTTTTTGATTTAAGAACTTTCTTTTATTATAATATGAGCATTTAGTACTACAAATTTTTCTCGTCTGCTTTAGTGTCATCTCACAAATTTTCATTATTTGAATTTTCATTTTATTTCATTTTATAGTACTTTGCAATTTTCCTTTTAACTTCATCTTTGACACCTGTGTTATTTAAAAGAATATTATTTAGCTTCCAATTATTTTGGGATTTTCCAGAGATTTTTTTTCAATTTTTAAATTATTTTATTGTTGTTCAATTACACTTGTCTGCATTTTCTCCCCATCCCTCCACCCTACCCCAGGCAAACCCACCACCCTCCCCCACCTCCACCCTCCCCCTTGGTTTTGTCCATGTGTCCTTTATAGTAGTTCCTGAAAACCCTTCTCCCCACTGTCCCTTCCCCCCTCCCCTCTGGCTATTGTTGGATTGTTCTTAGCTTCAATGTCTCTGGTTATATTTTGGTTGCCTTTTTCTTTTGTTGATTATGTTCCACTTAAAGGCGAGATCATGTGGTATTTGTCCCTCACTGCCTGGCTTATTTCATTTAGCATAATGCTCTCCAGATCCATCCATGCTGTCGCAAAGGGTTTTTTTTTTTTAGTTAGAGTTTTCTTTCTTTTTTTTTATGGTTCCTTTTTATTTTTTTAAGATTTTATTTATTTATTTTAGACAGGGGGAGGGACAGAGAAAGAGGGAGAGAAACATCAATGTGTGGTTGTTTCCTGTGCACCCCCTACTAGGGAACCTGGTTGGCAACCCAGGCATGTGCCTTGACAGGAATTGAACCAGTGACACTTTGTTTCTCAGTTTGGTGCTCCATCCACTCAGCCGCATCAGCCAGGGCTGATTTCTTTCTTTTTTTTTTATTGTTATTCAATTATAGTTGTCTGCATTTTCTCCCCATCCCTCCACCCCACCCCAGCCAAACCCATCTCCCTCCCCCACCTCCACCCTCCCCCTTGATTTGCCCATGTGTCCTCTCACCTTTAACTGGAATATAATTAACAAAAGAGAGGTTTATAGGAGCTACTATAATAGTTACAGTTTTCTAATTTGACTAGATTGTGGTTGAAAAACACACTTTCTGTGGTTTGAGGCCTTTTAAATTTATTGAGTTTTCTATGACCCAGAATATGGCTTATTGTGGCAAATATTACATGTGCCCTTGAGAAGAATGTGTATTTTGATGTTGTTGGGTGGAATGTTCTATAAATGTCAATTGATCATTTGTTGACAGTGTTATTCAAATCTATTATCTTCTGAAACTCCCCTCTAATTGTTCTATCAATTATTGAGAGAAGGATATTCAAATCTATGATCATAACTGTTGCTCTGTCCATTTCTAGTTCAGTTCTACTGATTCTTGTTTTGTATATTTTGAAGCTGTGTTCAGAAAGATTCAGAGAGATTGTTACATCCTTTTTATGCACTGACTTCTTTGTCATTAACAAGTGGCCTTCATTAGTCCTGATAATATTCTTTGCTCAGAAACCTAATTTGTTTGATATTAATGTAACCACTCTAGCTTTCTTCAGAATAGTGTCCATATGGCATATATTTTTTTCTTTTAAAACTATTGTCTTTACATTTGGAATACAATTTTTTATATATTTATTGATTATGCTATTACAGTTGTCCTATTTCCCCACCTTCACTCAACTCCATCCTGCCCACCACCTCCCTCCCACATTCCCCCCCTATAGTTCATGTCCATGGGTCATACTTATAAGTTCTTTGGCTTCTACATTTCCTACACTATTCTTACACTCCCCCTGTGTATTTTCCACCTATCATTTATGCTATTTATTCTCTGTACCTTTCCCCCCTCTCTCCCCCTCCCAATCCCCTGTTGATAACCCTCCATGTGATCTCCATTTCTGTGGTTCTGTTTCTGTTCTAGTTGTTTGCTTAGTTTTCTTTTGTTTTGGTTTTAGGTGTGTAGGCAGAATATATTTGGGTCTTGCATTTTAAGTCTAATCTGACAATCTTTTGTCTTTTAACTTGGGTATTCACACCATTAATATTTAATGTGATTATTCATATGGTTGTACAGTCATATGTCACTTAAGAATGGGGATACATTCTGAGAAATGTGTCTAGGTGACTTCGACATTTGTGAACATCATAGAGTGCACTTCCATAAATCTAGGCTGTATGGTCCAATCTATTGCTCCTAGGCTACAAGCCTGTACAACATGCTACTACTGTACTGAATACTGTAAGCAATTACAGCATAATGATATAAGTACTTGTGTATCTAAATTTATTTAAAAAGGAAAAGCATAGTAAACACATGGTTTAAAAGTAAAGTGTGTTTCTTGGGGTTCAGACATGCATGCACATGCCAGTGGGATGTCTGTAGAAGGAAGTGCTGCTGTGGATGGGAGAGTGCACCTCAGGAGTAGGGAAGGGAAGAAGGATGAGAGAAGGGGAGAGAAAGGGAGAGTAGAGATCAAAAGAGACCCAGAGAGACTGGAAAATAGCAGAGAGGTAGGTGGTAGCTGAACTCACTTGCTTGTGCAGCCAACTGGGACACCTAGCTGATCTTCTGAAGAACAAAGGGAACAGCAAATGGAATCCCAGTTTATATGAAGTTTGGAAGCCAAAGGTTTCAGAGGATGTTGAAAAAGAGACAGTAAGGAGATTGTGTAGGAACAGCAAGGTCCCTGGGACCTGCACAGGAACCAAGGCTGCTGTGATCACAACCTGGCACCTGGCGTCTTGTGCCAGGGTGGCAGCTGCCACAGGAGCTTTGGAGGATAGCTGAATCAGCCATTGTAACTCTGCAGCTCCCTCCCCTCCCAGAGCAGGGAAGCCAGTCCCACACCAGGAGAGACCTGGATTCTTGAAGTTACTGGGGGAATAAAGAATATGATCTCACCTTTAACTGGAACATAATCCACAAAAGAAAAAAGCAAACAAAATGTAATCAGAGACATTGAAGCTAAGAACAATCCAACAATAGCCAGAGGGGAGTGGGGAGGGGGTAGTGGGGAGAGGGGTCTATAGGAGCTACTATAAAGGACACAAGGACAAAATCAAGGGGGAGGGTAGTGGTGGGGGAGGGTGGGGGGTTTGTCTGGGGTGGGGTGGAGGGATGGGGAGAAAATGCAGACAATTGTAACTGAATAAAAATAAATTAATTAATTTTAAAAAAGAAGCAGTGGGAGATACACAGAGGCGGTGTTCCCCCACTGGGACTGTGGTCACCAGCTGGGACAGTACCAGAGAAATTGGGAAGCTGGGTGACACCTGGACATGGGAGAAGAGTTGGGCTGTGCCTGACCCTGACCCAGATAGTGCCCAGACTGGTCTGAGAGCTGGGCTGTGTGAAAAGCCAGGGACTTCTTAACAACTGGGGGTGGGGGGGCAGAAACAAGAGGAACGTACTAAAAAAAAAGGCTCTCAGTTGCTGTTTAAGGAACTCTTGTGCCAGGGCTGGGCAAGCAAAGAGGGAAGAGGAGGGGTGCAATTTGCTCCAAATCAGTGTGCCTCACTGACTGATCAAGGTGGGGCAGCAGGGGCTCAGAGGGGTAGCAGTCCCCAGAGAGACTTAATTTAATAGGGGAACTAAATTGTCCTGAAGGGACTTTGAACAGGCACAGCACCCACACAGGGAGGAGAGGTAGGAGTTGCTACCACACGGTGCACCTCATGGACTAATCAAAAGGAGGCACAACTAGATGGATTAAAGGCACAGCCCTGGCGCATATGGATGGTGGAGGACATCTAACAGCGCTGTGAGGGCTTGGGCTGGAGGTTAGACAACTGTGAATATTGGAGCCCAGACTGAGTCCCCAACACAGAATAACAGGAAAGGAAAAAAAATGGAGCCCATCTCCCCTCTCCCTGCAGCATCTAGGAAGACCAGTAAAACCTGCTTTGTGGGTTCAAAGTCAGCAGGAGGTGTTTTGTTTTTTTTTCTTTTAAGACCTAGAGATATTTCAGGGTTGACATTGAAGTTAAGAACAATATAACAATAGCCAGGGGGGAGTGGGGAGAGGACAGTGAGGAGAGGGGATTACAGGAGCTACTATAAAGGACACATGGACAAAATCAAAGGGGAGGGTTGAGGTGGGGGAGGTGGGGGAGGGAGATGGGTTCAGCTGGGGTGGGGTGGAGGGATGGGGAGAAAAGGCATACAACTGTAATTGGATAACAATAAAATTTTTTAAAAAAAGACCTGGAGATATGAAAGGATCAAAGTCAGATCCAGAGAGATATCAGAAGACTAACACCAACAAGTGAGACAAAATTCACTGCACTATCCTAAAGAACTTGCATTTTATTTCTTATTTTTTATTTTTTGTTATTATTTTTGTCACTATTTTACTTTTTAATTTCTCTTCCTTCAATGTAGTTTTCTTTGTTTTTGTTTGTTTGATTTTATTGTTTGGTTTTCTCTGTTTGCCTTTTCATATTGCATTTTAATTTTTCTCCCTTCACTTCACTAGTATTCCTATAACATACTACTCTTGGTCTTTTACTTTTTATTCTCTTTATTCTCAGATCATATATTTCTTTTCATATTATTGTTATCCTTATTCTCACACTGCACCCTTCCCTGGTCTTGGTCCATTTTACTGTCTTTCTGAGCTTTATTACTGTTGTGGTTTACTTCATTCTTTTGCATGCTACACCAAATTTCTATCCCTTACTCTCACTATATCTCACCATCTAAACTAGCATAAGTGCTCTGCTCATTGGAGTCAGCTCACATTCCTTTTCTCCTCTAATAAGAGTCTTATCTCTTTTTCACCTATTAAAAAAAGTGGCTGGTTGGATGAAATATCATGGTTATTGCTCTACTTCTCCAAAGGATCTCCTATCTGTTCTCTACTTGTTGGTACTTTAAATCCCAAAGAATACTCAACTGTTGCCATAATCCACTCTGCCTTTGCCCTGCCACAGATCACATACAAGATAAAGTGGAAGTTGTGAATACCGGTAAACCTGCTGGAGGATAGAACCCACCAACAAAGGAGCCACCAATGGGTAAAACCCAGGTACAACAAGAAAACTCACTCAAATGGGAAAAAAGAGCAACCCTAGGGCGTCCAGACAAGATCAAAGAGACAACACCAATGAGTCCCACAGAAATCCTACCATAGAAGTTCACCCTATGAACACAGCTAGCAAAGCAGAGCATCAGGAATTGTAGAAACAAACAAAGAGAGTCACCTAAAATGAGAGACAAAGGAAGAACCTAAAAGGAAACAATGGAAGACTCCCCACTACAAGAGATAAATGAAAGGGAGGCAAGCGAACTATCAGATATAGAATTCAAAAGAATGGTTATAAGGATGCTCAAGGAACCAACAGACAACTACAAGGAACTGAGTAAGAACTACAACAGTGTGAAAAAGGAAATAGAAACTATAAACAAGAATCAGGAAGAAACAAAGAATACAATTTCTGAAGTAAAAAACACACTAGAAGGAACTACAAATAACTTGGATGAAGCAGAGTACCACATTAGTGAGCTGGAAGACAAAGTAGAAAGAAATACCCAGGTAGAGCAGCTGCATGAAAAAAGACTAAAAAAATATGAAGAAGGAAACTTCAAGGCTACATGAAACACAACACATTCAAATCTCAGGATACCAGAAGAAGAATGAAAGGAGCAAGGGACAGAAATCCTGCTTGAAAAATAATGACAGAAACTTTCCAAATTTGGAGAAGGGAAAATACCACACAAGTTCAGGAAGCACAGAAAGTCCCAATCAAGATGAACCCAAAGAGTCCCACTCCAAGACACATCATCATTAAAATGCCAAGTTTAAAGACAAAGAGAGAATTTTAAAAGTAGCAAGGGAGAAAGAGAAAAATATACACAAAGGAGCTCCAATAAGACTAGCAACAGATTTCTCAATAGAAACAGTGCCCTTCTCTGAGGTATCATTGGCAAATATGTTTTCCCATACTGTTGGTTCTCTTTTCATATTAATGTTGTTTTCTTTAGCCATGCAGAAGCTTTTTATTTTGATGAGGTCCCATTTGTTTATTATTTCCTTTATGTCCCTTCCTTTAGGGGACATGTCTGTGAGGATGTTGCTGCGTGGAATGTCTGAGATCTTCCTGCCAATGTTTTCCTCTAGGACTTTTATGGTGTTACGACTTACATTGAAGTCTTTTACCCACCTTGAGTTTATTTTTGTGTATGGTGTAAGTTGGTGATCGAGTTTCTTTTTTTTGCACGTGGCTGTCCAGATCTCCCAACACCATTTGTTGAAGAGGCTATTTTCTCTCCATTTTATGCACCTGCCTCCTTTGTCAAATATTAATTGACCGTAAAGACTTGGGTTTATTTCTGGGCTCTCTGTTCTGTTCCATTGGTCTATGTGCCTGTTTTTATGCCAGTACTAAGCTGTTTTGATCACAAGGGACTGACCTCCAAAATATATAAAGAACTCACACAACTCCATTCCAGGAAGACAAACAACCCAATTAAAAAATGGGCAAAGGGCTTGAACAGACACTTCTACAAGGAAGACATACAGAGGGCCCAGAGACATATGAAAAGATGCTCAGCATCACTAGCCATCAGAGAGATGCAAATTAAAACCACAATGAGGTACCATCTCACACCAGTCAGAGTGGCCAACATAAACAAATCAACAAAAAATTATTGGAGAGGATGCAGAGAAAAGGGAACTCTAGTACATTGTTGGTGAGAATGCAGACTGGTGAGGCCACTGTGGAAAACAGTATGGAATTTCCTCAGAAAACTAAAAATGGAACTGCCCTTTGACCCAGCAATTCCGCTGCTGGGATTATGCCCTAAGAACCCCAAAACACCAATCCAAAAGAACCTATGCACCCCAATGTTCATAGCAAGACAATTTACAATAGCCAAGTACTGGAAGCAACCTAAGTGCCCATCAGCAAATGAGTGGATCCAAAAACTATGGTACATTTACACAATGGAATTCTATGCAGCAGAGATAGAGAAGGAGCTTATACCCTTTGCAACAGCATGGATGGAACTGGAGAGCATTATGCTAAGTGAAATAAGCCAGGAGGTGAGGGACAAACACCATATGACCTCACCTTTAACTGGAACATAATCAACAGAAGAAAAAAGCAAACAAAATGTAACCAGAGACATTGAAATTAAGAACAGTGTAATGATAACTGGAGGGGAGTGGAGAGGGGATGGTGAGGAGACGGGTCTGCAGGAGCTGCTATGAAGGACACAGGGACAGGATCTGGGGGGAAGGTGGAGGTGGGGGAGGGAGGTGGGGTTGGCTGGGTGGGGTGGAGGGATGGGGAGAAAATGCTGACAATTGTAACTGAATAAAAATTTTAAAAAATAAAATAAATTTTTTAAAAAAAGAAAGGAAATAAACAGTGCAAGCCAGGAGAGACTGGCAAAAATACTGCAAGGAATGAAAAGCAAAGGCCTGCCACCAAGATTACTCTACCCAGTGAAGCTCTCAATTAAAAAGGAAGGCCAAATAAGGAGTTTCTCAGACAATAGAAGGCTAAAAGAATACACCTCTGCCAAACAAGCACTGCAAGATATGCTAAAGCGACTGTTATAAAAGAGGAAGGGAAAGAGTGAGAGAGAGAGGAACACAGATACAAATGGGGAAAAATGAATAAGTACTTGTCAATAATAACCTTAAATGTGAATGTATTAAATGCTCAAATCAAAAGACATAGGGTAGCTGACATGATAAGAAAACATGACCCACACATATGTCGCACACAAGAGGCCCTCTCAGAAACAAAGACCTACACAGACTGAAAGTGAAGGGTTGGAAAAAATATTCCAAGCGAATGGACAGGAAATAAAATCTGAGGTACAATGCTCCTGTCAGACAAAATAGATTTCAAAACAAAGGCCATATAAAGAGACACTGAAGGACACTTTATTATACTCAAGGGAAGAACCTGTCAAGAAGACATAAACATTGTAAACATATATGCACACAACATAGGAGCACCCATATATATAAGCACAATCCTGGAGGACTACAAGAAACATATAGACAGCAACACTCTTATACTAGGAGATTTTAAAACCCACTGTCAAAAATGGGTAGATCTATCTTCCAAACAAAATATCAACAAGGATACTGTGGCATTGAACAATGCCCCCGATCAAATGGACTTAACAGATATATATAGAAACTTTCATCCCAAAGAAGGAAAATACACATTCTTTTCAAATGCACATGGAATATTTTTTAAAACTTTTTAAACTTTTAAAAAAATTGTTGTTCAAGTACAGTTGTCTTCATTTTCCCCCCACCTCTCCAACCCCACCCCAGCAATCCCCACATCGCACCCTTCATCTTACCTCGCTTTGGTTTTGTCCATGTGTCCTTTATAGATGTTCCTGAAAACCCATTCCCCATTTTCCTCCCATTATCCCCTCCAGCTTCCCCTCTGGTTATTATGATTTTGTCCTTAATTTCACTGTCCATGGTTATATTTTGCTTGCTTGTTTCTTTTGTTGATTAGGTTCCACTTATAGTTTAGAACATATGGTATTTGTCTTTCACCTCTTGGCTTACCATGCAATATTTGCAAAGATAGACCACATGATAAGACACAAACAAGTCCCAAAAATTCAAGAAAATTGAAATCATATCAAGCATTTTCTCAGACCACAAGTGCCTGAAACTAGAAACCAACCTGAAGGAAAAAACTCAAAAACACTCAAATTCATGGAGATGTAATAGCATGGTATTAAACAATGAATGGGTCAATAAAGAGATCAAGGAGGAAATCAAAATTTTCTGGAAACAAATGAAAATGAACACACAACAGATCAAAACTTGTGGGACACAGCAAAGGCAGTAACGAGAGGGAAGTTCATAGTGACACAGGCCTAAATAAAAAATATAGAAACATTTCAGGGTAATGACGGAAAATTTCCCTAATTTGATGACAGAAAAAGTCACACAAATCCAGGAATCACAGAGAGTCCCAATCAAGAGGAACCCAAAGAGGCCCACTGCAAGACACATCATAATGAAAATGGCAAAATTCCAAGACAAAGAGAAGATCTTGAAGGCAGCAAGGGAGAAACAGGAAGCAACATACAAGGGAGCCCCAATAAGGTTAGCACCTGACTTCTCAATGGAAACGCTACAAGCCAGAAGAGAATGGCAAAAAATGTTGCAAGTAATGAGAACCAGAGACCTGCAACCAAGACTACATTACTCAACACGGCTCTCAATCAAGATAGAAGGCCAAATAAGGAGTTTCCCAGACAAAAGAAGTCTAAAAGAATATACCTCCACCAAACCAGCTTGGCAAGAGATGCTAAAGGGACTACTTTAAGGAAAGGAAGGAAAAGAGAGAGAAAGTGAGGAACATAGGTACAAAAATTCAGCAACGAATGAGTACCTATCAATAATAACCTTAAATGTAAATGGATTAATCGCTCCAATTAAAAGACATACAATAGCTGAATGGATAAGAAAGCATGACCCACACATATGCTGCCTACAAGAGACCCATCTCAGGACAGAAGACCTACACACATTGAAAGTGAAGGGCTGGAAACAAATTTTCCAAGCAAGTGGACAGGAAAAAAAAAAGCAGGGGTAGTAATACTCATATCAGACAAAATGGACTTAAAAAAAGGGACCATAAACAGAGACCCAGAAGGTCACATCATAATACTCAAAGGAAGAATCTACGAAGAAGATATAAACATTGTAAATATATATGCACCCAACATAGGAGCACCCAAATACATAAAGAAAATCTTGGAGGACTTCAAGAAAGATATTGACAGCAACACAATTATAGTAGGGGATTTTAACACCCCACTGTCAAAGATGGATAGATCTTCTAAACAAAATATCAACAAAGATATCGTGGCATTGAACAATGCCCTAGATGAAATGGAATTAACTGATATATAGAGAGCCTTGCATTCCAAAGAAGGAAAATACACATTCTTTTCAAGTGTCCATGGAACTTTTTCAAAGATAGACCACATGATAGGACACAAAATAAGACAACAAATTCAAGAAAATTGAAATCATATCAAGCATTTTCTCTGACCACAAGGGACTGAAATTAGAAACAAATCTCAAGGAAAAAACCCCAAAACACTAAAAAACATGGAGATTGAATAGCATGCTATTAAACAATGAAAGGGTGAAAAATGAGATTAGGGAAGAAATCAAAAACTTTCTGGAAACAAATGAAAATGAACTGACAACAACCCAAAACCTATGGGACACAGCAAAGGCAGTCTTGAGAGGGAAGTTCATAGCAATACAGGCCTACCTAAAAAGAATAGAAACATTTCAAATAAGCAACCGAACCCTACACCTATAAGAACTCAAGGAACAACAACAAAAACAACCCAGAGTAAGTACAAAGAAGGAAATAACCAAGATCAGAGCAGAATTAAATGACATAAACACTAAGAGAAAAATCAAAAGGATCAATAAATCCAGGAGCTGTTTATTTGAAAATATAAACAAAAATCAACAAGCCTTTAAGAAGAGTCATCAAGAAAAATAGAGACATGACCCAAATAAATAAAATCTTAAATGGAAGAAGAGAGATTACAACTGATACCACAGAAATAAAAAGGATTTAAGAAATTACTACAAATAACTATATGCCAAGAAATTTGAAAACTTCCATGAATGGACCAATATCTTGAAAAATATAATATCCCAAAACTGAATGAAGAAGCAGAAAGCCTGAGTAGACATATAATAGCCAGTGAAATCCAAGCAGTAATCAAAAAAACTTCCAGCACACAAAATCCCTGGACCAGATGTTTTCACAAGAGAATTTTACAGAAGAGTTAAGAAAGAGTTAACCCCTATTTTTCTCATACTATTCCAAAAAATCCAGGAAGAGGGAAGACTGCCAAACTCTTTTAATGCAGCCTGTATCATCCTAATTCCAAAACAAGAAAAAGACAAAACAAAGAAGAAAACAACAGACCAATATTGCCAATGAATATAGATGCTAAAATACTCAATAAAATATTGGCAAACTGCATCCAGCAATACATTAAAAAATCATGCACCATGATCAATGTGGTTCATCCCAGGGATGCAAGGATGGTACAATAGTCACAAATCAATAAACATAATACATCACATAAACAAAAGCAAAGACAAAAATCGCATGATCATATCAATAGATGCAGAAAAAGCATTTGATGAGGTACAGCACCCATTTATGATGAAAACACTCAGCAAAGTGGGAGTATAGGGAGCATATCTCAACATAATAAAGGCCATATATGAGAAACCTATAGCCAACATCATACTCAATAGGCAAAAAGTAAACCTTTCCCACTAAGATCAGGAAGAAGACAGGGATCTCCACGTTTATCACTACTATTCAACATAGTAGTAGAAGTCCTAGCCATAGCAATTGACAAGAAAGAGAAGTAAAAGGCAATCAAATAGGAAAGAAGTAAAATTGTCATTGTTTGCAGATGACATGATAATGTACAGAGAAAATCCTATATGCCACCTAAAAACTACTTGACCTACTAAGTAAGTTTGGCAAAACAGCAGGATACAATGTCAGTATTCATAAATTGAAGGCATTTTTGTACACCAACAATGAAATCTCAAAAATAGAAATCAGGAAAAAAAATCCCATCTGATGTAGCAACAAGAAAAATAAAGTACCTAGGAATAAACCTAACCAAAGATGTAAAAGACATGTACTCAGAAGACTACAAAACACTGAAGAAAGAAATTAAGGAAGACACAAACAAATGGAAGCATGCACCATGCTGATGGATTGGCAGAATTAACATCAACAAAATGTCCATACTACCCAAAGCAATTCATAGATTCAGTGCAATCTCTATAAAATACCAATGACATATTTCACAGATATAGAACGAATATTTCAAAAGTTGATATGCAACATGAAATAACCCCAAATAGCCACAGCAATTCTGAGAAAGAACAAAGTAGATTTCACAATACCTGGTATAATACTATATTACAAAGCCACAGTAATCAAAAGAGGGTGCTACTGGCATAAGAACCAACACATACATCAATGGAACAGAATAGAGAGCCGCGAAATAAACCCGTGTCTATGATCAATTAATATTCGACAAAGGGGGCAGAAGCATAAAATGGAGTAAAAATAGCCTCTTCAACAAATGGCATTGGGAGACCTGGACATCTACTTGCAAAAAACTGAAACTTGATCACCAACTTACACCATACACAAAAATAAGTTTAAGGTGGATAAAAGACTTAAATATAAATTGAGACACCATTAAGGTCCTAGAGGAGAACATAGGCAGGAAAACCTCAGATATTTCATGCAGCAATATTTTCATCGATATGTCCTATAGAGCAAACGGACATAAAGGAAGGAATAAACAAATGGGACCTCATCAAAATAAAAAGTGTCTGCACAGCTAAATAAAACAGCAGTAAAATGTAAAAGGAACCAACCATACGGGAAAATATATTTGCCAATGATACCTAAGACAAGGGTTTGATTTCCAAAATATATAAAAAACTCACATGACTCCACTCCAGGAAGACAAACAACCCAATTAATAAGTGGGCAAAGGACCTGAACAGACACTTCTCTAAGGAGGACATACAGAGGGCCCAGAGACATATGAAAGGATGCTCAGCATCACTAACTATGAAAGAGATGCAAATTAAAACCACAATGAGGTACCACTTCATACCAGTCAGAATGACCATCATAAACAAATGAACAAACAACAGGTGCTAGAGAAGATGTGGAGAAAAGGGAACCCGAGTGCACTGTTGGTGGGAATGCAGACTGGTGCAGCCACAGTGGAAAACACTATGGAATTTTCTCAGAAAACTAGAAATGGAACTGCCATTTGACCTAGCAATACTACTGCTGCTATTATACGCTAAGAATCCTGAAACACCAATTTTTTTAAAAATATGCATGCCAATGTTCATAGCAGTATAATTTACAATAGCCAAGTGCTGGAAGCAACCTAAATGCCAACCAGTAAATGAGTGGATTAAAAAAATGGTACATTTACACAACGAATACTACACAGCAGGAAAAAAGCAAGTGAAATAAGCCAGGCAATGAAAGACAAATACCATATGATCTCACCTGTAGGTGGAACATAATCAATAAAACAAACAAGCAAAATATAACCACAAACACTGCATTAAAAAACAAACTGACAGTAACCAGGAGTAGGGAGAAGAGGTGTAATAGGGTAAAATAGAGGAAGGCACATTAGGGAACACATATAAAGGACACATGGACACAGCCAAAGTGGGTATGTTCATGGGTGAGGCAGGGAGCAGAGCTGGAGTGAAAGTGGAGACAAGTGTACTTGGACAACAATAAAAATAAAGAGATATACCCAGAGAGATAAAGCTTGAGCTGAGAAATAATGAAAGAATGAGAGGGAAGAGAGAGAGTGAGAGTAAGAACAGAGAGAAAGGAATAGAATGAGGAGGAAGAGAGAGAAATAAAACAGAGGGAAGGGAAGTGAGCTTGTGAATATTAGTGTGTGCATGGGAGTGTGTATATGTGTGTGTGGAGGAGCAGGCATGGGTAGGTGGGGGTGGGTTCTGGGGCACCCTTCTCCCCAGCCTGCGCCTTTTGCTCCCTCATCATTTCTAGCCCCCAGGCTCAGTTGGTTTCATGGTGATTGGACAGCATGCTGAGCCTCCATGTCCACTTAAACCACCAAAGGTAGCTATATAGTAAACATCACATTAGGGTCTAGGCTTTTCTTTCAACATCAAACACAAACCTCTGCATATAATCCATAACAATCTGATGGAACCACCATCATATATACTGTTTGTTGTCTGAAATGTCACATGACTACACTTAAAACCATCATACTATTTTTTCTACTTACTCCATCTGTTCCTTGTTCCCTTTTACCTATTTCTGCTTTTTATATTAATTTTTATTCCATTTTATCTCCTTCTGTGGCCTATTACTTATAACTGTTATGTTATCAGTTGCTTTAGTGTTAGCATAGTCTACTTTTAAATGGCATTCTACTCTGAGTTACAGGGTTTAATTTGAACATATTTATTTTTCTGACTCTAAAGCTTATTTTTAATCCTTACTTTTTAGGGCCTATATCAGGTTCTTTAGTAGGTTATATGGGTATAGTTGGTTTCTTTATAAGTTCTGTAATAGAGAGTGAAGAAATAAAGAGACCTTGTGTTATAGAGGTGGGTCTGAGATACATCAGAAACTTCAACTTTGAAGAAGTTACCCTAGTCTAGATAGAAATGAACTACACATTTGGGGGTCAGCTCTTTACATTTTTGTCATCATTTTTCAAGTAATACCTTTTTTGACCAGTTACTTTTTCACCCTTAAATGCCAGCATTCTCTGCTTCTGCCTTAATGGAGTTCCTGAAGTGCTAAGAGCAACAAAAGCTAGATAAATTTGTCTCCAGCTCTCATTTACTCAATGTTTGTTTGTCTTAAGCAGCTTCTAATTTATGATGGGTTCCATTCATATTTGTGTCCTTCAAACTCTGAAATCCCTCATTATCTTTCTGAGACTAACTGCACTCAAAATGTTCTCATACTCTAAGCACCTTTCCTCCATATTTGGGTTTTGATCTTCCAGTCTCCTTTTGGCAACATGGAGCTTATATTAAGTTGTTTCCACAGTGAGGTTCAGACTGAATAATTAAAAGAAGTGGCACACAATAAATGTGCAAAAGAGAAAGAACAAAAATTAGCATTTCTGTGAGCTGACTATAGACAAGTTACTATGCTAGATGTTTTCACTTTGTTTTTCATTCAGTACACACAACCATCTTAAATAAGTAACAATTTTTAACTTAGGTGACAGAAAAATTTTTTGACATCCATTTTCAACTCCGAGGTTCAGAGAAGGTAAATTTTTGTCTATGGGCAAAAAGTTAGTAAATTGGATTAGATATGAAACCAGGAATTTATCCAAAGCTTTTTGTTTCCTCTGTAAAAAGTATATTTTATAATATATTCCCACTCACAAAACTTTATTTGGTAATTATATAAGTAATCAAAAAGGCATTCTTCAATCATGAGAAGGAAGTTCATTAGCACTACGGGACTACCTTAAAATGACAGAAACATTTCAAACAAACAATCTAACCCTATCACTAAAAGAACTCGAGGAACAACAACAGAGACAGCCCAGAGCAAGCAGAAGGAAGGAAATAACCAAGATCAGAGCAGAGTTAAATGACATAGAGACTAAAAGCACAATTCTAAGGATCAATGAATACAGGAGCTGGTTCTTTGAAAAGAGAAACAAAATCGACAAGCCTTTAGTAGGCTCAACAAGAAAGAAAGAGAGAGGATCCAAATAAACACAATTAGAAATGAAAGAGGAGAGATGACAACTAATAAGATAGAGATACAAAGGATTGTAAGAAATCACTATGATGAACTGTATGCCAAGAAATTTGAAAATCTAGGTGAAATGCACACATTTCTAGAAAAATATAATTTGCCAAAGCTAAATGAAGAGGAAGCTGAAAACCTGAACAGACCAATAACAGCAGAGGAAATTGAAGCAGTCATCAAAAAACTCCCAACACACAAAAGCCCTGGACCAGATGGTTTCACAGGAGAATTCTACAAAGCATTTAAGGAAGAGCTAACCCCTATCCTTCATAGACTATGCAAAAAAATCCAAACTGATGGAAGACTCCCAAACTCTTTTTATGAAGCAAGCATCATCCTAATCCCAAAACCAGGTAAAGAAACAACGAAGAAAGAAAACTTCAGGCCAATATCGCTGACGAACATAGATGCTCAAATCCTCAAGAAAATATTGGCAAACCGCATCCAGCAATACATTAAAAAGATCATCCACCATGACCAAGTGGGATTCATCCCAGGGATGCAAGGATAGTACAATATTCGTAAATCAATAAACATAATACACCACATAAAAAAAAGCAAAGACAAAAACCACTTGATCATATCAATAGATGCGGAAAAAGCATTTGATAAGATACAGCACCCATTTCTGATAAAAACACTCAGCAAAGTGGGAATAGAGGGAGCATTCCTCAACATAATAAAGGCCATATATGAGAGACCTACAGCCAACATCATACTCAATGGACAAAAACTTAGAGCTTTCCCAGTAACATCAGGAACAAGACAAGGATGCCCTCTCTCAGCACTCCTATTCAACATAATACTGGAAATCCTAGCAACAGCAATCAGACAAGAAAAAGAAATAAAAGGCATCCAAATTGGAAAGGAGGAAATGAAACTGTATCTGTTTGCAAATGACATAATAGTGTACATGGAAAATCCTATAGACTGCACCAAAACACTACTCGATCTTAAATGAATTTGGCACAACAGCTGGGAATAAAGTCAATACTCAGAAATCAAAGGCATTCCTGGATAACAACAATGAAACTGCAGAAACAGAAATCAGGGAAAAAATCCCATTTGATATAGGAACAAGAAAAATCAAGTACCTGGAATAAACCTAAACAAGGAGGTAAAAGACCTATGCTCAGAAAACTACACAACATTAAAGAAAGAAATTAAGGAAGACACAAAGAAATGGAAGCATGCACCATGCTCATGGATTGGAAGAATTAACATCATCAAAATGGCCACACTACCCAAAGCGATTTATAGATTCAATGCAATCCCTATTAAAGTACCCATGACATATTTCACAGATACAGAACAAACACTTCAGAAATTCATATGGAACCATAAACAACACCAAATGGCTGCATCAATTGTGAGAAAGAAGAACAAAGCAGGAGGGATCACAATATAGTATATCAAACTGTATTACAAGGCCTCTATAATCAAAACAGCCTGGTACTGGCATAAAAACAGGCACATAGATCAATGGAACAGAACAGAGAGCCCAGAAAGAACCCAAGTCTTTACGGTCTATTAATTTTTGACAAAGGAGGCAGAAGCATAAAATGGAGTAAAAATAGCCTCTTCAACAAATGATGTTGGGAGATCTGGACAGCCACGTGCAAAAAAATGAAACTCGATCACCAACTTACACCATACACAAAAATAAACTCAAGGTGCATAAAGGACTTAAATATAAGTCGTAACACCATAAAAGTTCTAGAGGAAAACATTGGCCGGAAGATCTCAGACATTCAACGCAGCAACATCCTCACAGACACATCCCCTAAAGCAAGGGACATAAAGGAAAAAATAAACAAATGGGACCTCATCAAAATAAAAAGCTTCTGCATGGCTAAAGAAAACAGCATTAAAATGAAAAGAGAACCAACAGTATGGGAAAACATATTTGCCAATGATACCTCAGACAAGGGTCTGATCTCCAAAATATATAAAGAACTCACACGACTCCACTCCAGGAAGACAAACAACCCAATTAAAAATTGGGCAAAGGACTTGAACAGACACTTCTCCAAGGAAGACATACAGAGGGCCAGAGACATATGAAAAGATGCTCAGCATCACTAGACATCAGAGAGATGCAAATTAAAACCACAATGAGGTACCATCTCACACCAGTCAGAGTGGCCAACATAAACAAATCTACAAACAAATGTTGGAGAGGATGCGGAGAAAAGGGAACCCTAGTGCACTGTTGGTGGGAATGCAGACTGGTGAGGCCACTGTGGAAAACAGTATGGAATTTCCTCAGAAAACTAAAAATGGAACTGCCCTTTGACCCAGCAATTCCGCTGCTGGGATTATACCCTAAGAACCCTGAAACACCAATCCAAAAGAACCTATGCACCCCAATGTTCACAGCTGAACCATTTACAATAGCCAAGCACTGGAAGCAACCTAAGTGCCCATCAGCAAATGAGTGGATCCAAAAACTATGGTACATTTACACAATGGAATTCTACACAGCAGAGAGAAAGAAGGAGTTTATACCCTTTGCAACAGCATGGATGGAACTGGAGAGCATTGTGCTAAGTGAAACAAGCCAAGTGGTGAGGGAAAAATACCATATGATCTCACCTTTAACTGGAACATAATCAACAAAAGAAAAAAAGCAAACAAAATACCACCAGAGACATTGGGGGGGAACTGTCTAGCAGTGGCCAGGGGGGAGTGAGGTGGGGACAGTGGGAAGAGGGGATTGCAGGAACTATTATAAAGGACACATGGACAAAATCGGGGGGGATAGTGGGGGTGGGGGAGGGAGGTGGGTTTGGCTGGGGTGGGGTGGAGGGATGGGGAGAAAATGCATACAACTGTAATTGAATAACAATAAAAATTAAAAAATAGGTTTTGAATTCAAACATTCTAATTTTATCATGAGACACCTTCATTCAGTGTATATGTGAGCTCTAGAGCTTCTAAATGGGTGACTTTAGGTAAATTGGTTAACATAGTATGACTCATCTTTTCCTCATGAATAAAGTGGGGATAATAATAGTACTTTCCTTGAGAAGTTGTGAAGATCAACTAAGATTATGTTATAATGCACATGTGGCAGGTAATACACAAGATGTTATTATGATGAACAAGAATGTATAGAACCTGCCTTAGTTACTGGGTTTTCAGGGAAGGAAATAAAGTCACTTTATGGAAAATTTCAGCATAAAGCCATTAGTTTTTGGAGTAAGTCCCCTAATTCTTTCTTCCCTCTAACAGGCTTAGGTTGTGAGGTGTAGGGAAACTGTGTTCAGGGTCTGTTTCTGCCACTATAATAAACTCAGTGGTGACCACCTGCAAAGCCTTCCTGCTCTCTCTGGCAGCAGAAGGATTCCAGGCTAAGGACATCATTCCTACTTAAGCATTTCTATTTCAGGCTACTGGGCAGTCTGCCAGAGGGAAAGAGTGAGACAGAAAAGAATGCACTCTCTACTAGGCAGGCTGGATTCCAGATGCTTTTCTGGTTGCTTACCAGTCAGGAGGAGGCTCAGAGACAGAATCGGACAATCAGCTCCTGAAGCATTCACAGAGTTGGGAGAACACTTCAGCAATCATTTTTGATCTTTTACTTCCTCATCATTAAAATAGAGATAATAAGGCTTACCAGGAGGAGTGAATGGAACAATGTATGCAAAACGCTAAGATTGAGTGTCCCCTGCAGGACAGAAGTCTGGATTGAGAATTAGGACACCTCAATTTTCACACAACTGTGAATTTTGTGTGTTTTTGTGTAAATTATTTGCTCTCACTGACAGTTTCTTCATCTGCATAATCAATGGTTTGGCTTTATAAATTCTTAATGTTTCTTCCAGCTCAAGCTTCATAAGCCATTATTCACATTCATTCAACCATCATACTTTTATGAGGTACTTACCTACCACCCAGGAACTGATGACACTAGAATGAAAAGAAAGATTGACTTCAAAGAACTCAAATGCTATAATGAATATGATCCACGCATAGTGGGAGCAAGGTAAATGGAAACAACTAGTTGCTCTTAGGGGCCTTGGCTATGGCTCAGATAGCACATAATTTTTGAAATGGACCTTGGAGAACTAGTGTAGTTTTGCTAGATGAGAAGGAATGGTCCCAAATAAGGTACTTATTATTTTATTCCAGATTTTGCACAACTTTGTGTCATGTTGGGTCCAACCAGAAAAGGTAAGTCCTCATTCTCTGAGGGACATTTCTAAGTCTTATCTCCAAGTAAGATTGGGAAATTCTACTCCAAAGTGGTGGCAATCAACATTATGTAAGTTTGGTGTCTTAATTCTGGGATATCACTCTAATGTAGAGCAAGGCTCAGGCCAGTGTCTTAGGGAAAGGTGTATAGTTCTGGGGACATGGAGCAACCAGGAAATAAATATGTTTTCATGTTCTTCGCCATTGTTCTGGAATTCAAAGAAAGGTGCGGACCCCTCTGGGAAACAAAAGAGCTAGGCAGGGAAACCAATGCTCTTTGGTAAGAATGACAAAGACTGTGGCTCCAAGACAGTGTGGGTCTTGGAACTCCCACCAGGCTGGAGATGAGCCTACATTGTGAAAGTCATTCCTGTTGGTGACAGTGGTGTTATACAAAGGTGGTGGTGGTACTGACACTGCAGTGTTGCTTGGGTGTAAAAATTATCCACATTTCTTGTTTGCCTGCCCCCTATTTTTCCTCCATCCTTAGGCACCATAACTTTTCCTTATATAATTACTCCTTGTTCTCCACCCTGCCCCCATTCAGTTTATGTAGTTCAAGTGAAGCTGATTCCATCTGCAGGCTGGGGTTAGTCATATGACCTTAGCCTGGTCAATCAGAAAATCATGTCCCCCTTGCCACAGTGATCAGTTCACACCAATCAGAGAAAATATCAGAACTTTTGCTGGAGTGACTGGGAGAGAGGTGCCCTCTTTTAACAGGAATGACAGGAAGATAAGATGCAAGTCAGAGGTGCTAGCTACCATCTGGCACCAGGGAGGAAGAACTTACTTAAGGATGAAACCAACATTGTGAAAGCAAAACTTAGAAAAATTGATAGTACTGATGATACTGTTTAGTATTCAGATGCAGTTCTACCTAAAGTTGAACCCTATCTTGGACTTTGCAACTATGTGAACCAATATAGTTTGTCTTTCTGTTTAAACAGTTCAAAGTTAGTTTTCTGTCACTTACAAACTTCCCTGACTTCAGTGAGGATGTTCTTATTCTTGGACCTTCAGACATGGAAAATGGGAGGTGCTTCTGACACCAGTTTTTCTATTCCACAGTTCTTTCTTCCCAGAATAATGGTCTAGACAGACATTTTTCTCCATAGGACACCCAAATGATCATCCAACCCGTAGCTCCAGAGCTCCCCTGTCTGCAGCATTCTCTTCCTGCAACTCTTTTTGCTGCCTCTTTTTAAAAAATAGCTCCCATCTGCTCATCTGCCTCCTGCTCATCCTTCTATTTCCACACTGTGAGCTTCCCTGGTCTCTGTCCTTGGCACTGAGTAAGCTTTGGAAATACACCCCCTAGACCCATTTCTCCTGCTGTGTTTTCACTCTGTCCAACTTTTAGCTCTCTAAATTATAGGGTTCTCTCTCCCTGGCTCAACAAATGACCCATCAAAAAATTTTAGCTTGATTCATGAACCTAAAACTGTTTTCAGTGCCATAGATTCTTGGACACAACTTTCTGACATCCTGAAGATGGGTGTCTCATCAGAGAGAACGTAGCCTACAGAGTCCAGGGAGAGATGTCCCACTGTATTGGTTTAGGCTAGTAGGAAAGTTAAACCAGGTCACTTCAAGTAATAGGAACTGGTTAGATACTAATTATGATAAAGCCAATACTTAAGGAAAATGTATTTTAAGTTATACTTTGTGCTAGTCACTTCTGGTTTGCACTTATTTCTCAGAACAGCTTATTAGGTATTATAATTAGATCCATTCTGAAGATGATATATCTGAGGTGCAGAGAAGTGGGTAAAGTTACTTCAGGTCACACAGCTAATGATGGTTATGGTATTCATCCATAGGGTTTACCCAAAATGTCTGTGTTTTCACTTTCTAGGTACAAGGGATTATTGGACTTCCTTGTCCTTTGGAAGTTGTGAGCCATGTAAATTTTTGATCAATAAAATGTGAGTGGATGTGACATGTGTCACTCTGAGGTGAAAGTCCTAATGACCCTTTTCTATCAGAAGGTGGCAGCTTCATCAGCCTGGTTAATGGGACATACAAGACAGTGCAGAGTGTCTCACTAATGCTCAATGAATTCATTAAAAAAGCAAGAACCAAAAAATATTAAAATTATTGATCCGTGACCTAGAAAATTTAACTGAATTTTAGCAGTTCTATATTTCTCTATTAGAACACCTGAGAATGTAAGGAACCCTATAATGACTGGACAGCAGTTAGAAATTTGGGGGGTACAGCATCTCTGTAATATCCAGGGCACCTGATCAACCTCTCAGCAACAAAATCTTGGTTCTTGTGAGCATAGGTCTGAACACCAGCCTCCACTGCTTTCTACTCCATTTTGGTACCAGAGCAATTGTATGTGCAGTTCTGTGTTATGGTTTTGCCTTCCCAGCACCTGCTTACCTAGGGCACCTCCTGATTCATGTCATTCATGGCTTTTTTCTTCACACCCTCTATTTACCTCCTTGCTTTTGCTTCTTCTTCAGATGAATGGCTCCTATAAACTGCCCACTCTCTGTATCTTGAATTTTAAACTCTCTGTGACTGTTGACTCAAAAATTCTGGGCCACTTGGAAGGCTGCTTACCATAGATTCATAGATCAGGAGGTCAAGTGGTTCCCCTGTTCCAATAAGCTACCAATAAGATTGGATCATCTCTAACAGACCTAGAGGTCCATATAAAAAGTCCCTCAACAGAATGTATGTATGTCAAGTCATTATGCTATGCACCTTAAATTTACACAGTGCTGTATGTCAGTAACATCTCAATAAAACTAGAAAAAAATAGTAATGATGAAAAATAATCCCTCAAATACCATATGATCTCACCTATAAGAAGAATCTAATGAAAAAAAATAAACTAATGGACCACCACAGGCATGGAAACATGGAACAGACTGACAGTAACCAAAGGGGTTGGGGGAGAGTAGATAATATTGGAAAGAAGGGGAAGGGACTAGTCAAAGAACATGTATGAATGACCCACAGACAGGAACAACAGTGTGGAGATGGACTGTGGGAGTTGGGGGTAGGATGGGCAGAGGAGGGAAAAGGGGAAAAAATTGGGACAACTGTAATAGAATAACAATAAAAAATGATTAACAGGTAAAAAAATTAAAAAGCAAGTTTGTGTGCAATGGTAGAAATAATGAGGCTTTCCATAATGGGGCAGTATGACCAGAAAGCATTTTGTTAGGCTTGTCCAGAATAGGGGCCCTGCAGCCACAGATGGCCTCTTTTTCTTCCTTTGTTCCTCTTTACATATTCTTTACATACTCTACTTCCTCCCCCGGCCAAGGGCTGACTGGCCACTCCCCTCTGCCTGTGTCCCTCTCCTCACAGCCAGAGAACTTCCCCTAAAGCAGGGGCTGAATTGCTCTGAACACAAGCCTCTGACCATAGAGTAGAAATTCGGTTCCCCAATTGGCTCTTGAGAGAATCCTGGTTGATATATTTTCTAAAATTAAAATGTAGTTGCACAAATTCTAGATGAATAACTTCTCCCTGTAACAAAAGAAAAGGGTAGAGGAAAAGTAAATTTTGTTTTGATGAAGAATCTAAAACTCAATCTCAGCCTGTCTCCTTCCTTCTTTTCCTTCTTTTCCTTCTTCTCCCTGGTGATTTCCAGGTTTTCCAGGTTTCCAGATATATATATTTACTATGTGTGTGTGCTTTACATAAATAGTATCATTCATGTGTTGGTTTATAATTTGCTTATTTTTACTCAACAATAAGTCTTTGCTGTTTCCATGTAATTATATTTTATAGATCTACTTTATTTCTTCAAACTATAGCTTCTTTTCCATAGTGTGTCTGTATCACACTTTATTCAGCCAATTTCCCATTAATGAACATATAGATTGTTTCTTTTTTAAGTTAAAAACTGTGGATGGGGAGAAAAGGCATACAACTGTAATTGAATAACAATAAAAATTTTAAAAAAGAATTTAAAAAAACTGTGCTACAATGAACATTCTTTTATATGCTTTCCTGTGCAAATGTAAATGATTCTCAAGATCTGACTCTGATACTGAAAAATGGAATTCCTGGTTAATTTAGATATGCACACCTTAATTTTAGTAGACATTATCAAATATGAGCTCCCTTTGGTACTGAGCTTTAAGTGTCTTACTTTCTGCCTTGTTACCTAGATTGGAAAGGTCACATACCAATTCAAGTGTCAGCAGACCAACATTTACTCCAGGCACTGTGCTAAGGTATTTCCTACCTTTCAGTGATTCTACAGAATCTTCTGAGGTAAGACATCATTACGACATCACAGATGAAAAATTTAGGTTCAAAGAGGTTGAGATATTTCCCCAAATACAAAAAAACAATGAGGTGCCAGATTCAGGATTTGAATCTAGGACTAATTATAAAGTCCATGTCCTTACTAATGAATTTGCTTCTCTCTGAATCCCTAAGACTGTGGCTTTGGGTCTCCCAAGGAAGAAGTGTCTGACCTCCAATCTTGAAACAAGGGTCTTGTCCTGGAGCAGTGGTTGGCCCCCATGATGTTCAATGGCAAGGTGTATTGTCAGAGGTGGAGAGAAAAGAGTGGGGTTTTCTCTCTGTTGACAGGCTGTGCATATAATT
Source organism: Desmodus rotundus (assembly GCF_022682495.2). Lineage (NCBI taxonomy): Eukaryota > Metazoa > Chordata > Mammalia > Chiroptera > Phyllostomidae > Desmodus > Desmodus rotundus. Next base: position 93,888,293 of record NC_071387.1, read on the forward strand.
TGTAACCCACCTTATCTACGCAGCAGCCTGCACAATCCCAGGATAAAATGCCTAACTTTATGTTTAACCACACACATGGTTAAACATGATTCCTAGGTGTGTCTGTGAGGTTATTTCCAGAACAGATGAGCTAAAGTGAGTAAAGCACATCTCCTTCCCCACTGTGAGTGGGCATAATGCAACCCATTGAAGGCCCAAACAGAACAATATGGCCAAAAAAGAAGGCAAATTCTCTGTCTCTGCCTGCTTAAGCCTGTTCTACTCTTGGTTCTCTCAAGCTTGACCTGAACTCCTGGGTCTCAGGCCTTGGACTCAGACTATAGTACACCACTGACTTTCCTGTGTCTCCAGCCTACAGATGGGGTTCATAGGACTTCATGGCCTCAATAATCACATGAGTGAATTCCCCTTCGTTGAGATAGAGATAGATGATAGAGATAGAGATAGACATAGAGACAGTGATAGAGATAGAGATGATAGAGATACAGATTCTATTGGTTCCATTTCTGTGGAGAACCCTAATACATCAGAGTTACCTCATGACAAAATGTGGTTTTCCTTCAAGTGAATGTTATCCATCATGAATACCCAGGCAAAATATAAGTGCAGAGTTAGTCTGCTAGATAGAGTCTTTGGACAACTATCTGAGGGCCTTGCTTCTTTTGATCAAGGCACATCAATACTCCTGCCAAACACATGACCCAGCTCTAATTTGCTGTGTCACCTGATCCTCCGAATGGTGATTGATTCTTCCCAATCTGTTAAGTCCATGGGCGGGAAAGCCACATGAGTTTGCACCTGAATGTGCCTCCCCACTGCACTTGCAGCTGCACTTGTCTGCTGCCAGACCTGCTCATGTTGATCCTTGTGTTTAGAGTGCCTGTCACTGCTCATTTTTACATGTTCACATAGGGACCAGCTTAAATATAAAATGTCCCACTTGTGTTTCTAGATTCCTCCAGCCCAGACTTGTCTTTCCATCCTCTGAACTCTCACAGTATCATCATGCTTCCCTGATATGTCTCTACAATGTATCTCAGTTACTGTTGAGTTTGAGGTGTCAAATTGGCATGAAAGTTATAATCTTGAATGTGAATCTTTACTCTGCCAGTTAATATTATCTAACCTCATGGCTGTTTGTCACACGATTCTCAAGAAATTTTAAAAATTTTGTACTTAAAAAACTTTTATAAGACCCCAAAGTTATTCAATATTCCTAGTCATCGGGCTGGGAAGGTGGCAGCAAGACAGGTGGCAGCAGAGTCCACTCCCCCTGCACAAGGGTGAAACAACTAGCTGATCTACTGAGGAACAAAGCAAACGGTGAACAGTACCCCAGTGTTTATGAAGATAGGAAACCAAAAAGTATAGAGGACACTGAAAAAAACAGATGGTAAGGGGATTGCTTCAGGACAAAAAGGTCCCTGGGACCAGTGCTGGGACCAGCGTGGAGACCAGGGCGATTGCATCCCAAGGCCTGGCGCCCACTGGGACTGCCACAGAACTCCTGCAAGAGAGCCAGGTTAACAGCTCCCTCCCCTACCAAACAAGGTTTGAGCACCACCAAGAGAGACCTGGTTACTTGAAGTTGCAGGGATGGGAATAAGGATGAAGTGGTAAACCCATGGAGACTGTGGGCACCGGTTGGGGAGAGTTGAGAGTTGGTCCGTGTCAGGTCCTGACCCAGACAGTCCCTGGTCTAGCTGGAAGGTGGGCTGTGTGAGATGAGAGACACTTCCTTTTATGGAGTGGCAGGATTGAGCAGGAGGATTTTCTTAAACAGAAAGAGACACTCGAGGGCAGTTTGGGGAATCCTCCTACAGCAGCAGCTCCAGTCTCCTCTCCACTCGGCCGCCCAGAGCTCCCAGGGAAGCATGGGGGGCATTGAGCCCAAATCCAAAGCACTGGGGACAGTGTTCACCTCGGAGGGCCTCTGGGCACACATCCAAGGCATCAGGGAGAGTTTGCAGCTCAGGAGGACCTGAGACCACATGTGAGGCACCAGGAAGAGTGCACACTATGGAAGACCCAGCACACGCACCAGTAGCCCTGAGGAGGTTAGAACCTGTGAATACCAGGATACCTTCTGCAGGATGAAACCCACCAACAAAGGAACTACCAACAGATAAAAACAGATGAAGGTGAAGGAGGGAGTGAAAGTCACAATAACTCAACCCAAGACCTACCTGGAAATACAACTAAATAGTGGAGAAATTACTCAGAACAAACAACTGAACAAGAGCAAGAGAAAAGCCTCAAAACCTTGTACACACGAAAGAACCAGCTCCAACACAACCTGCCCATACCTGCACAACAGAAAACAAGAAGTGGTGGACAGACTGACCCTCAGATAACCAGCTGGTAGGAAGGACCCACCAAAGAAAGACCGAACAACAACCAAAAACCAAAACATACACAGAGTGAACATCAACCACAGCCCAAGATCAGTAAGCTCAGGATATCATGGAGACAGTAACACTGAATCTCATAGGTATCCTACCACAGATGTTTGCACCATAACCCAAGGGGTCAGAACAGATCAATTTAAGAAGGAGAGGCTAACAGGAAGAGTCTTACAAACAATGGGAAGACAAAGAGACAATCCCCAAATGAAAGGAAAGGAGCAAGTCTCAAAAACAATGCTAAATGAAAAAGAGGCAAGTAAACTATCAGATATTGAGTCAAAGCCTTGATTATAAGGAAGCTAAAAGAGCTCACAGAGAATTACCAAAAACTACAGGAAACTACAATGAACTCACTGCAAACTATATCAAGACGGAACAGGAAATAGACACTATCAACAAGGACCAAGAAGAAATGAAGAATATAATTGCAGAACTGAAGAACACAATAAAAGGAATCAAAAGCAGACGTGATGAAGCAGAGGATCAGATCAGCCAACTGGAGGACAAGGTAGAAAAAAAACACCAGAATGAGCAAGAAAAGGAAAAGAGGCTCAGAAACAATCAACAGGGGTTAAGGGAAATGTAGGACAACATGAAACACAATAATATCCGTATAATAGGGATACCAGAAGGAGAAGAGGAAGAGCAAGAGATAGAAAACTTGTTTGAAAAAGTAATGATGGAAAATTTCCCTGATCTGATAAGAGAAAAAATCTCACAAATCCAAGAAACACAGAGAGTCCCAAGCAAGAGGAACCCAATGAGGCCCACTTCACATCATAATTAAAATGGCAAAATTCCAAGATACAGTAATCTTGGATGTAGGTCCTTGCATTTAATCTTGGGTAATGTAATTATGATGTGTCTTGGTGTGTTCCTCCTTGGGTCCAGCTTCTTTGGGACTCTCTGAGCTTCGTGGAACTCAAGGACCTACATCCAAGATTACTGTATCCAGCAAAGCTATCACTTAGAATGGAAGGGAAGATAAAGTGCTTCTCAGATAAGGTCAAGTTAAAGAAGCTCATCGTCACCAAGCCCTTATTATATGAAATGTTAAAGGGAGTTACCTAAGAAAAAGAAGATCAAAAATAGGAGCAGTAAAAATGACAGCAAATTCACAGTTATTAATGACCACACATAAAACAAAAACGAGAGCAAACTAGGCAAACAATTAGAACATGAGGGTTGTCAATAGGGGAGTGGGAGGGGGAGGGGGGGGAAAGGTACAGAGAATAAGTAGCATAGATGATAGGTGGAAAATAGACAGGGGGAGGGTAAAAATAATGTAGGAAATGTAGAAGCCAAAGAACTTATAAGTGTGACCCATGCACATGAACTATAGGGGGGGAATGTGGGAGGGAGGGGGGTGGGCAGGAATGAGTGGAGTGGGGGGGGAATGGGACAACTGTAATAGCATAATCAATAAATATATTTTAAAAAATTCCAAGATAAAGAGAGAATCCTAAAGTCAGCTAAAGAGAAACAAGAAGTAACATACAAGGGAGGCCCAATAAGATTAGCAGTAGACTTCTCAATGGAAACACTCCAAGCCAGAACAGAATGGCAAAAAATATTCCAAATAATGAGAACAAGAGGCCTGCAACCAAGACTACTTTACCCAGCATGGTTCTCAATCAAGATAGAAGGACAAATAAGGAGATTCCCACACAAAGGAATCTAACAAAAAATATACCTCCACCAAACCAGCTCTGCAAGAGATGCTAAATGAATTGCTCTAAGAAAAGGAAGGAAAAGAGGGATAGAGAGAGGAACAAAGGTACAAAAAAATGGCAATGAATAAGTACCTATCAATAATAACCTTAAATGTAAATGGACTAAAAGCTCCAATCAAAAGACATAGAATAACTGAATAGATAAGAAAGCATGACCCACACATATGCTGCCTACAAGAGACCAACCTCAGGACAGAAGACCTACGCACACTGAAAGGGAAGGGCTGGAACACATTTCCCAAGCAAACAACAGGAAAAAAAATGCTGGGGTACGAATACTCATACCAGACAAAATAGACTTCAAAAAAGGGCCATAAACAGAGACCCAGAAGGTCACTTCATAATAATTAAAGGAAGAATCCACTAAGAAGACATAAACGTTATAAATGTACATGAACACAACATAGGAGCACCCAAATACGTAAAGAAAATCTTGGAGGACTTCAAGAAAGATATTGACAGCAACACAATTATAGTAGGGGATTCTAACACCCCACTGTCAAAAATGGACAGATCTTCAAAACAAAATATCAACAAAGATATTGTGGCATTGAACAACACCCTAGATAAAATGAACTTAACTGGAATATATAGAGAGCATTTCATCCCAAAGAAACAAAATACACATTCTTCTTAAATGCACATGGAATATTTCCAAAGATAGACCACATGATAGGACACAAAACAAGCCTTAACAAGTTCAAGAAAATTGAAATCATATCAAGCATTTTCTTTGACCACAAGGGACTGAAAGTAGAAACAAATCACAAGGAAAAAACCCCAAAACACTCAAAGACATAGAGATTGAATAGCATGCTATTAAACAATGATTGGGTCAAGAACGAGATTAAAGATGAGATCCAGAAGTTTCTGTAAACAAATAAAAATGAACTCACAACAATCCAAAACGTATGGGACACAGCAAAGGCAGTCCTGAGAGGGAAGTTCATAGCCACACATGCCTATCTAAAAAAGATAGAAACATTTCAAATAAACAACCTAACACTTTGTCTTCAAGAACTCAAGGAACAACAACAAAGACACCACAGAGCAAGTAGAAGGAAGGAAATAACCAAGATCAGAGCACAATTAAATGACACAGAGACTAAAAGCACAATTGTGAGGATCAATGAATCCAGGAGCTGGTTCCTTGAAAAGATAAACAAAATTGACAAGCCCTTAAGCAGACTCATCAGGACAAAAAAGAGAGAGGACCCAAATAAATAAAATCAGAAATGAAAGAGGACAGACTACAACTGATACCACCGAAAAACAAAGGATTGTAAGAAATTACTATGAAGAACTACATGCTAAGAAATGTGAAAACCTAGATGAAATAGACAAATTTCTAGAAAAATATAACCTTCCAAAACTGAATGAAGAAGAGGCAGAAAACCTGACCAGACCAATAACACGTGATGAAATTGAAACAATAATCAAAAAGCCTCCGACACACAAAAGCCCTAGAGCACACGGTTTCACAGGAGAATTCTACAAAGCATTTAAGGGAGAGCTAACCCCTATACTTCACAGATTATTTGAAAAAATTCAAGAAGATGGAAGACTCCCAAACACATTTTATGAAGCCAACATTATCCTAATCCCAAAACCAGATAAAGACATAGGAAAGAAGATGTCTAGGAAGATGGTGGTGAGATAGGTGGGAGTGGAGTCCACTTCCCCTCAACACCAGTGAAACACCTAGCTGATCTGAGGAGCAGAGCGAACAGCCAACGGTATTCCAGCATATATGAAGATCGGAGACCAAAGATAGAGGCCATTGAAAGATCTGACGGTAAGAAGAATGCTTAAGGACAATAAGGTCCCTGGGACCTGCGTGGGGACCAGGGCCGCTGAAGCCCCCGCCCGAGCGCAGGGTCTGCTGCAGGATTCTTGGGAGAACGCCAGGCTGAGCTGTGTGAGCAGCCAGGTAATTGTTTGGATCGGGGGGCTTGAATAGGAAGAATTTCTCAAAAAGAAAAAGAAAATAGAGGCACTCAGTGGCTAATTAGAGAACAATCCACAGCAGTTGCGGCCTCTGGCGCCCCTCCCCCCCTCGGCCCCTAGAAGGTGAAAGAGGGACAAGCATCCCTGGTGTACACCTGAAGCCCGGTTGCCCGCACCCATATTAGTGGACTGGGGGCCCACACCGGAAACCCGGCGGGGCGCCCACACCTGAAACCTCGGGTGGGTGCCCACCAGGAGCAGAGGCTAACTGCCCCACCCACAGGCCCAAAGCAGAGGACCCAAGGGCCGCGTGACTCAGGCCCAAAACGGCCCTGCCTGCGGGAGTGACTGGACTCAGGCCCAAAGCACAGGATGGGCCAGCCCTGCACGACTCAGGCCCAGAGTTGGGGTCCAGCCAGTCACCATGACCCAGGCCCAAAGCAGCAGATCTGCAATCAACGGCCTGGCTGCCTGCAAGGGACCACACCTACAACTCCTATCTTACCCCTGTGCACAGAGCCCTGCAGGAACTACTGGCTCTCTACAATGAAGGCACAACACCCAGCAGAGGGGAGCTACAGGGCTAGGGGAGACTGCATGCCCAAGAAAGACTCGACCCAGTAGGGGGCTGACCTACCCCATAGCAGCACCCAGAACCCCTAGCATCGAAGACAGCAAAGAGCAAGAAGGGGGAGTGTGAGTTGCCCCTGATTGGTGCAACTCAAGGACAGCACAACTGCTGAACTAAAGGCCTAGTGGAGAGCAGAATAACCCTGAGGAACTGGATTGCGGGCTGAACAACAGCGAAGAGTGTGGCTCAGGAAGGGAGAAAAGTGAAACCAATCCTTCCAATCACCCCTGCCCGTTCCATAGACAGAAAGACCAGCAGAACTAACCTGACCGGTTTAAAACCAGCAGAAGCCTTTTTTTTCTTCTTTCCTCCTTTCCCCCTGAATTCCTACTTCCTTTCTGTCCTTCCTTCTTTTTTTATTCCTTCTTCCATCAATCCTTTACCTTTTTTATTCCTTCTTCCTGCCTTCTTTTATTTATTCTTTTGTTTTAATTTTTGTTAAAATTCCTTCTTATCTTGCCTCTGATATTTCTTTATTACTTCTTCCTTCCTTCCTTTCCTTTTCTATTCCTTTTTTCCCTCCCTCCCTTCTTCCCCCTCACTTTCTCTTTTTCCCACGGGTGAGACAACAAAACCTGGAGTGCTTAAAAGACCAGAGTTAGACCGTGTTAGACCCATAAACATCAGCTCAAGACCAGTGAGCACAGGAGATTAAGGAGACAGCACCACTGCATCCCATTGGCATTCTACCATAGAAGTTCATACCATGAACCCAGGGAGTCAGAATAGATCAATTTAGGAAGCAGAGGCTAACAAGAAGAGTCTCACAAACAATGGGAAGACAAAGAAACAATACCCAAATGAAAGGACAGGAGGACGCCTCAGAAAGAATGCTAACTGAAATAGAGGCAAGTCAACTATCACATACTGAATTCAAAGCAATGGTTACCAGGCAGCTCACTGAGCTCACAGAGAACGACCAGACACTACAGGGAAAGTACAATGAACTCACTGCAAACTATATCAACATGCAAAAGGAAATAGAAACTATCAACAAGGGCCAAGAGGAAATGAAGAATACAATTTCTGAACTGAAGAACACAGTAGGAGGAATGAAAAGCAGACTTCATGAAGCAGAGGATCAGATGAGCAAGGTGAAGGACAAAGTAAAAAAAAACACCCAGAAAGAGCAAAGAAAGGGAAAGAGGACCAGAAATAATTAAGAGGGACTAAGGGAAATGCAGGACAACATGAAACGTAACAATATCTGTATAATAGGAATAACATAAGGAGAAGAAGAAGAGCAAGGGATAGAAACCCTGCTTGAAAAAGTAATGATGGAAAATTTCCCTAATCTGAGGAGAGAAAAATTCACCCAAATCCAGGAAACACAGAGAGCCCAAAGCAAGAGGAACCCAAAGAGGCCCACTACAAGAGACATAACAATTAAAATGGCAAAATTCCAAGACAAAGAGAGGATCTTAAAGGCAGCAAGGGAGAAACAGGAAGTAACTTACAAGGGAGCCCCAATAAGGTTACCAGCTAACTTCTCAATGGAAACACTCCAAGCCAGAAGAGAATGGCAAAAAATATTCCAAGTAATGAGAACCAGAGGCCTGCAACCAAGACTACTTTACCCAGCAAACTCTCAATCAAGATAGAAGGCCAAATAGTTTCCCAGACAAAAGATGTCTAAAAGAATATACCTCCACCAAACGAGCTCTGCAAGAGATGCTAAAGGGACTGCTTTAAGGAAAGGAAGGAAAAGAGAAAGAGACAGGAACACAGGTAGGAAAAAATGGCAATGAATAACTACCTATCGATAATAACCTTAAACGTAAATGGATTAAATGCTCCAATCAAAAGACATAGAATAGCTGAATGGATAAGAAAACATGACCCACACATATGCTGCCTACAAGACACCCATCTCAGCACAAAAGACTTACACAGACTGAAAGTGAAGGGCTGGAAACAAATTTTCCAAGCAAACGGAAAGGAAAAAAAAGCAGGGGTAGCAATACTCATATCAGACAAAATAGACTTCCAAAGAAGGGCCATAAAGAGACACCCAGAAGGTCACTTCATAATACTCAAAGAAAGAATCCACCAGGAAGACATAAACATTATAAATATATATGCACCCAACATAGGAGCACCCAAATACATAAAGAAAATCTTGGAGGATTTCCAGAAAGATATTGACAGCAACACAATTATAGTAGGGGATTTTAACACCCCACTATCAAAAATGGACAGGTCTTCCAAACAAAATATCAACAAAGATATTGTGTCACTTAACAATACCGTAGAGGAAATGGACTTAACTGATATATATAGAGCTTTTCATCCCAAAGAAGCAAAATACACATTCTTTTCAAGTGTCCATGGAACTTTCTCAAAGATAGACCACACGATAGGACACAAAGCAAGCCTCAACAAAGTCAAGAAAATTGAAATCATATCAAGCATTTTCTCTGACCACAAGGGACTGAAGCTAGAATCCAACCCAAAGGAAAAAACCCAAAACACTCAAAATTATGGAGACTGAATAGCATGCTATTAAACAATGAATGGGTCAAGAACGAGATTAGGGAAGAAATCAAACACTTCCTGAAAACAAATGAAAATGAACTCACAACAAACCAAAACCTATGGGACACAGCAAAGGCAGTCCTGAGAGGGAAGTTCATAGCAATACAGGCCTACCTTAAGAAGATAGAAACAGTTCAAACAAACAACCTAACCCTATGCCTACAAGAACTGGAGGAACAACAACAAAGACAGCCCATAGGAAGCAGAAGGAAGGAAATAACCAAGATCAGAGTAGAGTTAAATGACATAGAGACTTAAAGCACAATTCTAAGGATCAATGAATCCAGGAGCTGGTTCTTTGAAAAGAGAAACATAATTGACAAGCCTTTAAGTAGGCTCATCAAGAAGAAAAGAGAGAGGATCCAAATAAACACAATTAGAAATGAAAGAGGAGAGATTACAACTGATATCACAGAAATACAAAGGATTGTAAGAAATTACTAGGAAGTACTGTATGCCAAGAAATTTGAAAACCTAGGTGAAATGCACACATTTCTAGAAAAATACAATATTCCAACATTGAATGAAGAAGAAGCAGAAAACCTGAACAGACCAACAACAGCAGACGAAATTGAAGCAGTCATCAAAAACCTCCCAAAACACAAAAGCCCTGGACCAGATGGTTTCACAGGAGAATTCTACAAAGCATTTAAGGAAGAGCTAACCCCTATCCTTCACAGACTATTCGAAAAAATCCAAACTGATGGAGGACTCCCCAACTCTTTTTATGAAGCCAGCATCATCCTAATCCCTAAACCAGATAAAGACACAACGAAGAAAGAAAACTTCAGGCCAATATCGCTGATGAACATAGACGCTAAAATTCTCAACAAAATATTGGCAAACCGCATCCAGCAATACATTAAAAAGATCATCCACCATGACCAAGTGGGATTCATCCCTGGGATGCGAAGATGGTACAATATTCGCTAATCAATAAACATAATACATTACATCAATAACTGCAAAGACAAAAATCACATGATCATATCAATAGATGCGGAAAAAGCATTTGATAAGATACAGCACCCATTTCTGATAAAAACACTCAGCAAAGTGGGAATAAAGGGAGCATTCCTCAACATCTTAAAGGCCATATATGAGAGACCTACAGCCAACATCACCTCAATGAACAAAAACTTAGAGCTTTCCCAGTAAGATCAGGAACAAGACAAGGATGCCCTCTCTCACCACTCCTATTCAACATAGTATTGGAAGTCCTAGCCACAGCAATTGGACAAGAAAAAGCAATAAAAGGCATCCAAATTGGAAAGGAGGAAATGAAACTGTCACTGTTTGCAGACGACAAGATAGTGTACATGGAAAATCCTGTAGTCTCCACCAAAAAACTAGTCGACCTAATAAATGAATTTGGCAAAACAGCGGGATACAAAGTCAATACTCAGAAATCAAAGGCATTCCTGTACACCAACAACAAAACTGCGAAACAGAAATCAGGAAAACAATCCCATTTGATCTAGCAACAAGAAAAATCATGTACCTAGGAATAAACCTAACCAAGGAGGTAAAACACCTGTACTCAGAAAAGTACACAACACTGAAGAAAGAAATTAAGGAAGACACAAACAAATGGAAGCATGTACCATGCTCATGGATTGGAAGAATTAACATCATCAAATGGCCATACTACCCAAAGCAACTTATATATTCAATGCAATCCCTATTAGAGTACCCATGACATATTTCACAGATATAGAACAAACATTTCAGAAATTCATATGAAACCATAAATGACCCCAAATAGCTGCAGCAATTTTGAGAAAGAAGAACAAAGCAGAAGGGATCACAATACTCAATGATATCAAACTGTATTATAAGGCCTCTATAATCAAAACAGCCTGGTGCTGGCATCAAAACAGGCACATAGACCAATGGAACAGAGCAGAGAGCCCAGAAATAAACCCAAGTCTCTATGGTCAATTAATATTTGACAAAGGAGGCAGAAGCATAAAATGGGGTAAAAATAGCCTCTTCAACAAATGATGTTGGGAGATCTGGACGGCTACGTGCAAAAAAATGAAACTCGATCACCAACTTACGCCATACACGAAAATAAACTCAAGATGGATAAAAGACTTAAATATAAGTCGTAACACCATAAAATCTCTTGAGGAAAACATTGGCAGGAAAATCTCAGACATTCCACGCAGCAACATCCTCACAGACACATCCCCTAAAGCAAGGGACATAAAGGAAAAAATAAACAAATGGGACCTCATCAAAATGAAAAGCTTCTGCATGGCTAAAGAAAACAGAACCAAATTACAAAGAGAACCAACAGTATGGGAAAACATATTTGCCAATGATACCTCATACAAGGGCCTGATCTACAAAATATATAAAGAACTCACACGACTCCACTCCAGGAAGACAAACAACCCAATTAAAAAATGGGCAAAGGACTTGAACAGACACTTCTCCAAGGAAGACATACAGAGGGCCCAGAGTTATGTGAAAAGATGCTCAGCATCACTAGCCATCAGAGAGATGCAAATTAAAACCACAATGAGGTACCATCTCACACCAGTCAGAGTGGCCAGCATAAACAAATCCACAAACAAATGTTGGAGAGGATGCGGAGAAAAGGGAACCCGAGTGCACTGTTGGTGGGAATGCAGACTGGTGAGGCCACTGTGGAAAACAGTATGGAATTTCCTCAGAAAACTAAAAATGGAACTGCCCTTTGACCCAGCAATTCCGCTGCTGGGATTATGCCCTAAGAACCCTGAAACACCAATCCAAAAGTACCTGTGCACCCCAATGTTCATAGCAGCACAATTTACAATAGCCAAGTACTGGAAGCAACCTAAGTGCCCATCAGCAAATGAGTGGATCCAAAAATTATGGTATATTTACACAATGGAATTCTACACAGCAGAGAGAAAGAAGGAGCTTATACCCTTTGCAACAGCATGGATGGAACTGGAGAGCATTATGCTAAGTGAAATAAGCCAGGTGTTGTGGGACAAATACTATGTGATCTCACCTTTAACTGGAACATAATCAATAGAAGAAAAAAGCAAACAAAATATAACCAGAGACAATGAAATTAAGAACAATCTAACAATAGCTGGGGGGTGGCGGGACAGTTGGAAGAGGGGATTACAGGAACTACTATAAAGAACACATGGACAAAACCAAGGGGAGGTTGGACGTGGGGGAGGGAGGTGGGTTCAGCTGGGGTGGGGTGGAGGGATGGGGAGAAAAGGCATACAACTGTAATTGAATAACAATAAAAATTTTAAAAATAAGTCAATAAAAAAAGAATTTAGTAGAGCTCGTCTCTCTTCTCCTGGCTGAACCACGGGGGACCAGAGCGATAAGCTGGACCATGTTCCAGTGCAAGCTGATGGCTCTCGACTACCACAACCATGCTGGCTTCAACTGCAAAGATGAAACAGAATTTAGAAACTTTATTGTTTGGCTTGAAGACCAGAAAACCAGACATTACAAGATTGAAGACAGAGGTAATTTAAGGAACATCCACAGCAGTGACTGGCCCAAGTTCTTTGAAAAGTTTCTCACAGATGTTAACTGTCCTTTCAAGATTCAAGATCGACAAGAAGCAATTGACTGGCTTCTTGGTTTAGCTGTTAGACTTGAATATGGAGATAATGCTGAAAAATACAAGGACTCTGTATCTGATAATACAAAAAATGCTGACAATGTAGCTAAAAATGCAGAGCCATTGATCAACTTGGATGTAAATAATCCTGATTTTAAGGCCGGTGTAATGGCTTTGGCTAACCTCCTTCAGATACAGCGTCATGATGACTACCTGGTAATGCTTAAGGCAATTCGCATTTTGGTCCAGGAGTGTCTGACACAGGATGCAATTGCTAAAGCAAATCAAACAAAAGAGGGATTGCCTGTTGCTTTAGATAAGCATATCCTTGGTTTCGACACAGGAGATGCAGTTCTTAATGAAGCTGCTCAAATTCTGCGATTGCTACATATAGAAGAGCTCATAGAGCTACAGACAAAAATTAATGAAGCCATAGTAGCTGTTCAGGCAATTATTGCTGATCCAAAGACAGACCACAGTCTGGGGAAAGTTGGAAGATGAACATTTTAGGATTTCAGCCTCTCACCTACTTAGTACAATTGGGAACCATGTATGTCTTGGTATGTGTTTTGAAATCAAACATTACATTTTCAAGGGAATAATCCCAGAAAATTGACTATGTTGTAGAGATTTACCATCATTGCTTTTTCTTTAATAAAGTTCGGGAATGTAAAAAAAGAAGAATTTAGTAGAGAAAGAAGGACAGAAGCTCAATGAGAGCACCATGGAACGCGTGTGCCAGAGCCCTGGGGTAGTAGGGAGCATGTTGACTAGAAAGGCCATTGAGGCTACAGAACAAGATTGAAAGAAGCAGCACATGAAACTCTGAGATGAAGCAGAAGAGATAGTCTCACACATTCAGACTTTCCTCCATGAAATGTTCCTGGACTAATAAAATAAAAACAAGAGGTCTTTGAGTCTTCCTTGGGGCTGGGGATAGGGTCTAACCACTTTCCATCTATGTACTTGAGAAAAATACTTCTATGAATTTTGATATGATTAAAACTATGTTATTCCTGGATTAATCTCATAGAAGACACTGCTAAGTATCTGCTCTCAGTCATTGTCTTTCCTCCAATCATGCAAAGTTTCATATCCTTATTAGTATGAGCATTTATTTTAATTTGTTTACACTTAAAGCTCATGAATTTGGATTCTACCCACACAAAAATTTGTAATATTAAAAAAGAAATTGAAATGATGTTCAGAAGCACATAAGAAAGTTCTTAAGCCACATTAGAAATAGTCAATTAGATTCAACAATTACTAGGCTAATTATAAATCACTCCTACCTACTCATTAAAGCAGGTCCAAGATACTAGTTACAAGTAATAGAGCTGCATCTCTTTGCAAACAGTCTACAACTCAAGGTGCTGCTAATGCAAATGAGCCTCCCCCTCAATCATGAAGATTAGTTAATGTGTTGGCTGGCTCTTTTAAAATTGAATGTAACATCTCTTCTTCTGATTATATAAGCATACCTACAGTGTAATAAATTTTAAAAATTCAAAACAAGATGAGGGAAAAATCATCCATTATATTTTTATATAATTGCTGTTAAGCAGATTCATTCATTTCTTCCAATATTTTCTTAAAAACAACTTAATGAATGGGTGAACGGAGTTGTGGATGGATGAACACATGGATGATAGGACTGATGATAAGTAAATACATAAGTAATATGCAGACTAATTTTCCAAAATTGGCATCATAATATGTCAGAGATGGTTATCACCAAATATCCATGTTCCTCTATGTTTCTCCACTTGTATTAAAGTTAGTTGGGCCACAAAACTGGGTTTGGTCAAAAGCATGGTGTGAAAATGATGTTCATCATTTCCATTCCTGCCATCAAAAGTCCTTGCACATTCAGCCACACACTATCTCTACCTTGTTTGTCTTACTGTGGAAGCATCCTTAAGTCTCTGGAACTCAAGAAGAGACATAAAGGAGAGCTATGTGGCTTGCACCTGATTGTGATAAGAGCAAGAAATAAATATTTGCTGCATCAGGCAATTAAGATGTGAGGATCTATTCATCAAAACAGCATGGCTCAGCCCATCCTATCACACTCTGTATACAGATTCATGGTCTACTTTTAGTCATTTTACATTGTATCATATGTCATTTCCTATGTCAACACATATTCCTTTCATTGTAATTTCAATGTTTTTGCATCATTGATCATATGGCTGCACTAGAATTTGTTTTACCTTTTCCATGTCTGTGAGTTTTTTCTTTAATTAGAATAAATTCCCAAAATATAATTTCAAAAACTGCAACAGTTTTGAAAGTTCTTTTTTTATTTTACAGTGCCTTCCAGAAAGTTATGCCAGTTCTATATGTCATATAGTCTAAGGCCATGACATTACTAACAATAATGGGAATTAATATTTAAATAATCTTGGCCAACTTAATAGGTGACTGTGGTATTTCCTTTTAATTAAATGTTTATTACTAATGAGGCTGAAGTATCATATATTAGCCATTTGCTTTTGGTTTCCTTTGTGACTTACTATTTCTTCTTCCTGAAATTTTCTGTCTCCATACCATCTTTATCTAACTAACTCTCATGTGCCCTAAAGACTCAGTTTAGAATAATTTCTTCCCATTGATGGTCCCAGCAAAAATTGTCTCATGCCTTGTCACAGCACCTCCTCCTGTGTTGCAACATTAATCATACTCTCTATAAATGTTTTTTTAAAATAATGTGTCTTCACAAATTGACAGAGGTAATTTCTAAGTTGTTTTGTTCTGCTTCTTAAATATCTGGTATGATCCCTGGTTATGTTAGATAGGAAATAAATGCTTGTTTAGTAAATGAATTAACTAATAAAAGTAATAGTGATATAGATGATGTTTGTGATAATTCCTAATAAAAGGATGCAATAATGATTATTGATTTTTAAAATTATTTTATTTTAAATATTTTATTTATTTATTTTTATACAAAGAAGAAAGGGAGGGAAATGAGAGGGAGAGAAGCATTAATGTGTGGTTGCCTCTTGTGCACCCCCTACTGGGGACCTGGTCCACAACCCAGGCATATACCCTAATTGGGAATCAAACCAGTGACCCTTTGGTTTGCAGGCTGGTGCTCAGTCAACTGAGCCACACCAGCCAGGGCTGATTATTGATTTTAAAGTCGATTATTGCAAAGATGATGGGGATGGATACAATTACAGAAGTGACTGTTATATAGATGAAGGCATTTATATTAGTCATAAAGATGCGGTACTGGTTTTAATTTTAATGATGGTCATGTTCATATTGATCTGAGGAGAGTGACAATGGTGTAGCTGAGAAGAATGATAGATGTGATCATTGTGATTGTATCTGCCAAAACATTTAGATGAATTTTCTTGGAAAAGCTAAATTGGAATGGGACAATTTGGCTTAATAAAGTTTATTAGCAAACAGAAGGATATCCTTGGCCATGAGGTTATGACCATGTCTCTGCCTGGACTTGACTCACTGAGGTTTGGTAAGCTCCAAATTTAAGAAAGCCAGGATGAAGCACTCAAGGGATTTATTTCAGAAGATTTGCCTCTGGCATTCAAAGCAATAGTTCATTTCTTCAAAATATCCCTGACTCTCCCTTCAGTGAATAAGACCTCAGCTTAAAAATAAGGCCTTAAGGAACAGGCACAGGCTACCTGATCATGGAGGGCAAGCCTAAAAGTAGTAGATCCATGCCATTATATTGGAGTTTAAAGTCTCTGAGGTTAAAACTAGTAAAGTTCATTGATAATGGGAGATGTTTAGCCATTTTCAAAAGTTATTTTAAGGGTTTAAAATTTTAATTTCTCATCAAGGATAATGAGAAAAAAGAATGAGTCCTGATGTTGCAGTGAAACAGACAACAGAATTTGTGAAAGAACAAAGCATATTAACCTAAATAACTACTAAGTAGTTACCATTGCAAATAAACCCTAAAATCTTAGTAGTTCAGCTTAATAAAAGTTTATTCCTTACTTCTAAAAGGGCCAGTTTAGATTGATGGGTGCTTTGCACCATACAGTGACTCAGGGACCCAGTCTTCTTTCTTTGTTTCTTGCTACTACTTTAACCTGTGTCTTCCAGGAGCACCATGACTTGAAAAGAAGCATGTGGTGACACATCAGCTCTTTAATGCTTCAAATCATAGTGACACTTATTTCTTCTGCTTATCCTTCCTTGCTGAGATCTAGTCATGTAGTCCAGTAACCAAAAGCAGGTCCAGGTGCCTGTTGCTACAATAGCCAATACTTGAGAGGCAGGTGCTGATGTAAAGGAAAGTGGTTTATTTGCAGATGCTGGCCACGGAAAATGGGGGACTCATGTCTCAAAGCCCATCACCCCCTCTCAGTAGAGGCAGAGGTTTTTATGAAGAGAGACAGGAGAACAAAAAGAGATCAAGGGAGGGGGTTGAAAAGTTCTGTACATGCAGATGAACACAGTTCATTCTGATGAGGCAAGTTATGGTCTGGTGTGCATTATCCTGGTTCAGTCATCCTGGATTCATGTTATCCTGGCTTCACAGATGAAGGTCAGCAAACCACCTGTGAGTTCTACAATCCCATCTGAAGTTGGGATGCCTGAAGGTTGGAGTCTGTATCTTTTGAAGTTAGTTCCTAGGATTCTTGTACAAACATGCTATTCATCTACAAGCTACATATTAGTCAGAGTCAGCACTTACAGACACAATGTCAAAACAATTGTGGGGTGGGTTACAGTTCCCCACCGTTATAATTTTCCACTGTTACAGTGCTGTCTAATTGCCATGAGCAAGAAATTATAGCCTTTCTGAGTTTCCAAAGAAGGAGAACAGAACCAGACATAGGTGAGCACTAGTAGTCTTTACCCCATGAGAAATGTCCACATGAAGTCTGGAACAGAGAAAGCCAAAAATTAAAATCTCATTGTGTCTTTCAGACCATGGGAGTGCTTGGACCAAAATGAAGTGCATCTTTCCTTATCCAAAAGTATTGACTGCCCTGTAAGTTATTTAAACAAGATAACCTAGTAATTGAACAACAATAAAAATTTAAAAATATATTAAAAAATAATTTTAAAAAACAAGATGACCTATAAAGACCTTCCTTTTTTTGAGGAGCTAAGATTCAAGAAAAGGGCTGTTAACAGTTAAGTAATATGAGTCTCTGCTTTAACCATCATCTATAGAAGAACATACTAATCAATCCTAGACCCAGACCCCTTCTCAGTGCAATCATCCACAACAAATCAATTAGGATTGTCAGGTGAAATTAACCTATTTGTTTGTCAAATCAAGATGGAAAGAATGTTGCTTCCTGCTATAACAGAGTAACTTGTAGAAGATTTATCAATATAACCAACTGTGAAACTAAACAACGTAAACGAAGCAACTGTTTTCAGCTACAATTCCTGAGAAAAAAAATTCACAAGGTGAGTTCTACAATCCCACAATTGCCTAGCTCTGTCATGGGGTAATTTCTCAATTAATAGATAGGCTGTAGTCCAAGCAGAGCTCATTTGTTATACTGCCCCAAGAAGCAAAAAACAGCCTCTGGGGTAGCTGAAGGAGCTGGAAGCTGTGACATACATAAATAAAAGGGAGCCATGAGAGAGGAGTGTCCAGGAATCTATGAGCAGGCCCCTGTGAGTTCTTAGCTAAATGCTGGGTTGTGCATATGCAGGGTGAGACAACGTGAGCCTTGCAAGTGGCTACTACAGTGATGGAAGCTAAACAGGGAAACAAGAGGTCAAAATATGAAGGGATGCTAGAATTCCAGCCTTGTCAGAATAAAGACTTTATTAATAACTTGTTACTTATACCTGCCCCAGCCTTTTAGTAAGAGACATCAGAAAGGCCATAGCTTAAGAGTAATAATATCACTCTACAGCGAGGTCTTTTCTAGACCTGCCCTAATAAGCCCTATAGTTATGCATTAACGGGACTGCAGGGGACACAGAGTCTGGTGGTTTGATCTTACAAGTTAGAGGGGCTTGGGAAGCATTGGGAATTCTACAAATCTGCTCTAATAAAGCAAAACTAAGCCTACACAAGTTCAAGGCAGTAAAACAGTAATTGAATTACCTAACAATAAAAAGCACCCGTCTTTAGAGGACTAAAATAGAACCCCAAGTATTTATTCTACAAGTCATTTACAATTTTCAGTCAAAAAATTGCTAGACATTCAAAGAAAAAAAATATTGATGAAAATGAACAAAGTGCTAGGGACTATGAAATAATAAACATATATAATTAGAGTTCCAGAAGTGAAAGAGAATGAAAATAATACAAAAAAACACAGATGACGAAATAATGTCAAAAATTTCCCCAAATTTATTAAAAATATTGAGTTCTAGATCCAAGAAGTCTGGCAAAACTAAACAGAAAGAATGCAAAGAAAATCACACCTAAGCATGTCATAGTCAAATTGCTGAAATCCAAGAATAACAAGAAAAAAAAGTAGCCAGAAAAAAGACTTATTTATAACCTTAAATGTAAGAGTTAAAAATAATATTTTAGAAGAAAACATAGGAGAATATCTTTAAGTCCTTGGGCTAGACAAAGATTTCTTAAATATGGAAACAAAGTTATGGTCTATAAAAGAAAAAAAATTGATCTCACCAGAATTAAAAGCTTGTATTTCAAAAGCAAGTCATAAGTCAATATTCCTCATGAACATAGACATAAAAATCCTTAACTAATATTAGTCAAATAAACTCAATAATATATAAAAAGGAAAATATTAATATATAGTGACTGTATTGGTCAAGGCTCTCCAGAGCCAATAAGATATATGTAGGTATACAGAAAGAGGTTTATTTTATGTTGCATTGGATCATGCAGTTATGGAATTTGAGGAATCCCATGATCTGCCATCTGCAAGCTGGAGAACCAGAGAAACTGGTAGCTTAGTTCTATCCCAAAACTGAAGGCCTGAGAACCATGGGAGCCAATAGTGTAAAGTCCTAATTCCAGTCCAAAAGCCTGAGAACCAGGAGAACCAATGTCCATGAGCAGGAGAAGATGGATGTCCAGATTAAATACAAGAGTAGATTCCTCCTTCCTCCTGCTTTGGTTCTGTTCAGGCCCTCAATGGATTGGGTGGTACCCACTAACATTGGAGACAGTGGATCTTCCTTACTTAGTCTACTGATTCAAATGCTAATCTCCTCTGGAAACACCTTTACAGACATACCCAGAAACAATGTTTTATCAGCTATATGGGCACCCTGTACCCAAGTCAAATTGATTTAACACATAAAATTAACCATTCAATGACTAAGTGAAGTTTATCCAAAGAATACAATGTTGTCCCAACATTCAAAAACCAATCAATGTATTAACAATTTCTTAATGATCTAATTATCATAATAGTTTTAAAAGCAAAAAGTATTTGATAAAACCCCTCAGCAAAAGAGAACTAGAAGGGAACTTCCTCAGTATTATAAAGGGCATGAACAAAAACAAAACAAAGCACATAACAACCCCCCCCCCCCGCCAACAAATGGCATTATAGTTAATGGTGAATAAATAAGTGCTTTCCATTTTAATATCAGGAACAAAACAAATTCATTTACTGTCACCTCTTGTATCCAAAATTGTAGTGAAGTCTTAGCCAGTGTAATTAGATAAGAAAAATAAATTAAATCATGCATATTGAAAATAAAAAGATAAAATTTTCTGTATTCAAACTTTCATGAATGTCTACATAGAAAATCTTAAAGAAGCTACATAAAATATTAGTGGAACCATTAAGTGAGTTTGACAACATTACAGGACACCAAGTCAACAGAAATTCTATTGTATTATATATACCAGAAATGAACAATTGGAAAGTGAAATTTAATAAAGATTTCATTTATAATAGAAAGAAAAAACATAAAATAATTAGAATTCTAACAAAATATGTGTAATACTTATATCCTGAGAGAAATCAAAGTAGTCTTAAATAAATGGAGAAAAATTCCATGTTCATAGACTGGAATATATAATATAATTAAGAGGTCAATTCTCCCAATGCTGAGATTTAATTCAATTCAAATCTAATCTTCAGTTGTACTTTTTATAAAAAAAAATTACAAGGCGAATCTAAAATTTATGTCATTAGAAACAACAAAAACAAATAACAACAAAAATACCAACCAAGATTAATCAAAACATTTTCAAGAATATTGAACAAAGTTAAAGAACTTATACATCTGAATCTAAAAATAATTAATTAAAAATATACTATAATAAAGTCAAGGTGGGAGTAATGAAATCATTGGACCAGAGTAAATAAATGGGATAGAGCACGTGCAGAAGTAGACCCACTCATATGTGATCAATTGATTTTCAAAAATGCTTCAAAACCAATTCTGTGAAACATGATAGTCTTCCAAAAAATAAATGGTCCTGGAAAACCTGGACATATGCTAAAAGCTGAACCCTGATTTCATATCCCACACCACATAAAAATTAATGCAAAATGAATTATAGACCTTTATACAAATTTTTAAACTATAATACTTTCAGATGGTGAATATTTTTGCATTCTTGCTTATAGATGACACCAAAAACAAAAATCATAAAAGAAAACTGATACACTTGACTTCATCATAATTTAACATTTGTCCCTCAAAATACATTATTATAAATGTGAAAGCCAATTTACAGACTGGTAGAAAATATTTATAAACCATATATCCATCAAAGGGCTTGTGTCTAAAAATTATGAAGTGTTGGGAACTTCCCTGCCTGGTTTTAGAAGCTGTAAACCCCCATGGCTAAGACTGAGTCAAGGACCTTGGGACCATAAGCCATTAAGGAGACAAAGCTTATCTCCCTGGCAGGGGTGCCATCTCTGCCCACTTTACTTTACCCTGCTTGGCCCTGAGCCTGACCAGTTAGCCAATGATGGGTCCGATTCCTCAAGGGAGGGATGGCCTAAGACAGGCATGGTCACAAAAAAGGCCCACAGGGAAGGACTTGGGGGGCTATCGAAAAAGGTGGTGATGGACCTTCGCCCCTCGGCTTTGACATAGCCTGAGTCCTCATTCTGTCTGCAAGAAGTCTCCTAATCTCTTGGCTGCCTTACTTCCCCTGCTTGATTTAAGCCTGAAACAATGCCAGAGGTGGGTGCGCCCTGTGCTGGAAAGGGCAGGTTCCCTGGGGAGATCAGGCCTAAGAAATAATGCATAAAATCCTGTGAAACCTGCTTTGCTAATACCCTCAATTTAAAATGATAAGGGTCCAAGCCTGAAATAAGTTTGTTTCCCAAAGTCTTATATCCCTTTAGCTATCTGACCATGACTCAGAATAAACCCTCAGAGTTGTTTGTTATCTACTGTTTGATCCTTACTGCCTGACAATGATTGATGAGCTTTACCTGTATTCCTGTGCAAATTGAACCAAATAAACATCCATTGAGGAAAAGGCTCTTGGTCCTTCTCCTTTGAGAGATTGGCCACCTTTTCTCCCCAAGCAGATTATGTCTTGGTAGATTTATTTTTCATCCATGGCGGACAGGGGGCTCTACGTCAAAGCTCCCCCACATTGAAGAATTCATCCAACCTATCAGATGCAGAATTCAAAACACTGGTAATCAGGATGCTTACAAAAAATGATTGAGTATGGTTGCAAAATAGAGGAAAGAGTGAAGGCTATAAAAAGTGAGTTAAAGGAAAATGTGCAGGGAACCAACAGTGACAGGAAGGCAACTGGGATTCAAATCAATGGTTTGGAACACAAGGAAGAAATAAACATTCAATGGGAACAGAATGAAGAAACAAGAATTCAAAAATATGAGGAGAGGCTTAGGAAACTCCAAGACAACTTTAAACATTCCAACATCTGAATCATAGGGGTGCCAGAAGGAGAAGAGGAAGAGCAAGAAATTGAAAACATATTTGAAAACATAATGAAAGAGAACTTCCCTACTCTGGCAAAGAAAATAGACTTCCAGGAAGTCCAGGAAGCTCATAGAGTCCCAAAGAAGTTGGATCCAATGAAGCACACACCACGGCACATCATAATTACATTACCTAAGATTAAAGATAAGGGGAGAATCTTAAAAGCAGCAAGAGAAAAGGAGACAGTTACCTACAAAGGAGTTCCCATAAGACTGTCAGCTGATTTCTCCAAAGAGACCTTACAAGCAAGAAGAGGCTGAAAAGAAGTATTAAAGTCATGAAAGGCAAGGACCTACATCCAAGATTATTCTATCCAGCAAAGCTATCATTTAGAATGGAAGGGCAGATAGAGTGCTTCCCAGATAAGGTCAAGTTCAAGGAGTTCATCATCACCAAGCCCTTATTATATGAAATGTTAAAGGGACTTACCTAAGAAAAAGAAGATCAAAAAAATGAACAGTAAAATGACCACAAACTCACAACTATCAACAATGGAATCTTAAAAACAAACAAACAAACAAAAACTAAAAATGAACTAAGCAAACAACTAGAACAGGAACAGATTCACAGAAATAGAGATCACATGAAGGGTTATCAGCGGGGAGGGGGGAAGTGGGGGAAAAGGTACAGGGAATAAGAAGCATACATAGTAGGTACAAAACAGACAGGGGGTAAAAAAATAAAAATGAAAATAATGAAGAATTCTGACAACTCAGGTACCCCAAGATAGATACCCCAATTAAAAAAAAAAAGGTTGTGGGTTTGAGCAGACATTTCACACAGAACGATATATAGATAGAATATAAGCACAAGAAATATACACATTAGCCATTGGGAAAATTCAAATTAAAACCATAATGCAGACAAGTGTAAACGAACAGCAATAAAAAAATATGTTTAATTAAAAATTAAAAAAATAAATAAAACCATAATGAGATAACATTACATACCTACTGGAGTACCTAAAATTAAAGAGACTGATCATGTCAAATACTGGGAAAGAAAGGAAGCACTTAGACTTCTCATATAATGCTGGTGGGAATGTAAAATTTTTAACCCCTTTGAAAAACAATGTGGCAGCTTCTTCTCTTTTTTTCATTTCTATTTAATGAATTAGGTTGTTTAAAATTATGTATTTTTTCCACATTTTTTATTGTTGTTCAAGCACAGTTGTCTCTATTTTCCTCCCACCACTCCTCCCCACCCCAGCCATCCCCACCTCCTACACTTGATGCTACCCCCCTTTGGTTTTGTCCATGTGTTCTTTATAGTTATTCCTGAAAACCCTTCTCCTTTTTCCCCCATTATCCCTTCCCAACTCCCCTCTGGTTACTGTCAGATTGTTCTTAATTTCAATGTCTCTGGTTATATTTTGCTTGCTTGTTTGTTTTGTTGATTAGGTTCCAATTAAAGGTAATATCATATGGTATTTTTCTTTCACTACCTGGCTTATTTCATTTAGCATAATGCTCTCCAGATCCATCCATGCTGTTGCAAAAGGTAGGGGATTACAGGAACTACTAGAAAGGACACATGGACAAAATCAAGGGGGGGGTGGAGGTAGGGGAGGGAGGGGGGTTCAGCTGGGGTGGGGTGGAGGGATGGGGAGAAAATGCACACAACTGTAATTGAATAACAATAAAAAATTAAAATTAAAAATAAATAAATAAACTGTACAGAAAAAAAAGAGGTAGGAGCTCCTTCTTTCTTTCTGCTGTGTAGTATTCCATCATGTAAATTAGCATAGTATTTTTGTCCATTCATTTATTGATGGGCACTTGGGTTGCTTCCAACACTTAGCTATTATAAATTGTGCTACTTCTTATTGGGGTGCATAGGTTCTTTTGAATTTACATTTCAGGGTTCTTAGAAAGTTTATGGTATACCTACCATATGGCTCAGCTCTTCCACTCTGAGAAATTTACTGAAGAAAAAGGAAAGCGTATGTCCATGCAACTACTTTTAAATGAAAGTATATAGAAACATTATTTGTAATAGCCAAAAACTGGAAATAACTCAAATGTCCATCAGCAGGTTAATTAATAAAGTGTTGTACATCCACACAATCATGTACACCTCAACAAAAAAAGTAACAATAGCAATACATATAGAAACATGGATGAATGTCAAAATCATTACGCTGAGTGAAAAAGCCAGAGAAAAAAGTTCATACTGTATTATTTCATTTATACAGAATTGTACAGAGTGCAAACAATTCTCTAGGGGCAAAAAGCAGACTAGTGGTTGCCTGAGGAAATGTTGGGAGAAGAGACTGATGAAGGATATGGTGCAATTATAAGCCTCACACTATGCACCTCTTTGGAAAAAAGGTTGGAAGCTTCTTATAAAGTTAAACATTCACTTCTTATATGGCATAGCAATTCACAAGATAAATAAAATTATATGTTCACAAAAATCCTTGCATGTCAGTATTTTATAGCAGCATTTCTCAGAATAACTCAAAACTGGAAACAACCAAGTGCCCATCAACAAGGGAATGCATTGAAAAATGTGATGTGTTTGTACATTGAATAATTTCTAGCAATGTAAAAGAATGAATTAC
This sequence comes from Desmodus rotundus, assembly GCF_022682495.2. NCBI lineage: Eukaryota > Metazoa > Chordata > Mammalia > Chiroptera > Phyllostomidae > Desmodus > Desmodus rotundus. Next base: position 93,913,557 of record NC_071387.1, read on the forward strand.
TGATACACACAATGATATGGATGAAACTCAAAAACATATTGAGCAAAGAAGTCAGATACAAAAAAATAAATGGCTTTATTTATTTGAAGATTAGGCAAAACTAATCTATAATGGAGAGATCAGATCAGTGATGGCCCAGGATGTGAGGTCAGGGAAGATTTATTGCAATGGCTCATAAGCAAACTATCTGAGGTGATAGAAACATTCTATATCTTTATTAGGATGATGGTTACATGTGTCTATATATTTGCCAAACTCATAGAACTGTACAGTTAAAATATGTGCATCTTACTGTATGTTTACTATGTTTCAGTGAGGTTGATTGAAAAATGGAGAGAGTGTGGGGAGTTTGGAAAGAAAAGTGAAAGGGAACAGATCCCAAAGGCCTTTGAATCTGTGTTTTCCAGCCACTTTATTAGAAACAGCCGGTGGCTTTTGCCAAATTTAGTTTACTTTTAGGCAAATGGTTCATTGGTATACTCTTGGGAGCTATTTTCTAGCTTGGAGTATTATCCTTTTGCATTTTCTTCACAGCAAAGACAACAAAATAATTGGAAAAGAGTTTGGCTGCATAAAAATGTAGAGTGCTTTATTCTTCCTGTGATGCATTTTAAAAAAAACATTTAGTATTATTTTCTCTAATTGTGATGATTCTCACACAATTACAATTGCCTCTATAACTATGGGCACAAGGGGAGGTGTCATGGGCTGGGTGTCTGAGGACCTGAATGGTGTTCTCTGCACTGTCCCTGGGTACCCTTGTGACCCCACAAAGGCCACCTGATTGCTTTGAGCCTTAATCTCCTCATCTGGAAAAAGAAGATGAATGGACTTTTATTGAACTAGCCAGTTATTGAAAGACTCAAATAAAATCATGTTTGTGAATGCATTTTGGATTTAAGCACAGGGAAATAATATCTAACTATGAATATTTTTAAATGCTAATTTTAGAGAAACAAAGAATTATGTTGGCCACCGGGTGAAGGAGGGCACCCATACCTGATGGGGACTATCCTAAGTCACTTCAAATTGTAATATAGAATTGGCAAAGGGCTGTAGAATCAGATCTTAGTTTCTACTTCCCCAAAATATATAATGCAAAAGTATGAAAAAATATGAAATGTGTACTCAAGCAAATTGCTTAACCCTTCTGAGCCTATGTGTTTCTATTTGTACAGTTATAATGAGTATATAGGTTTTATAAGAATAAATTGAGATAACTAGTAAAAACATATAATACAGTGCCTGATAATTTGTTAAATTAAATTTGGGCTAGATAATAATAAAAAGAACTCAAAGAATTTCCTTTAAAATGTAATTATTAAACTACAAGTGTTTCCCTTAAGATTGAGAACAAAACAGGGATGTCCGCTTTTACCTCTCTTATTCAATGTAGTACTAGAAGTCCTAGCTACAGCAATTAGACAAGAAGAAGTAAAAGGCATATTGGAAAGGAAGAAGTAAAACTGTCATTATTTTTAGATGACATGATACCATACATATGGAACCCCAAATTTTCCAGTAAGAAACTATGAGAACTAATAAATGAATTTAGCAAAGTAGCAGCATACAAAATTAATATCAAGAAATCTGTTGCATATTTATATGCCAATAATGAACTAACAGAAAGGGAAATTTTTTTTAATCCCACAAACAGTGCTTAAAAAAGAATAAATTATCTAGGAATAGCTCTAACCAGGATGTAAAAGACCCGTACACAGAAAATTATAAGACACTGAAGAAAGAAACTGAAGAAGATACAAATAAGTGAAAGCACATACTGTGTTCATGGATAGGAAGAACTAACATCATTAAAATGTCCATACTACCCAAAGCAATCTATAGATTTAAAGCAATTCCTATCAAGATTCCAATGACACATTTCACAGAACTAGAACAAATATTTCAAAAATTTGTATGGAACCACAAAAGGCCCTGCATAGCAACAGCAATCCTGAGAAAGAAGAGCGAAGTTGGAGGAATCATGCTACCTAATATCAAACTATACTATAAAGCTATAGTAATCAAAACAGCATAATACTGGTATAAACAGACACATAGATCAATGGAACAGAATAGAGGGCCCAGAAATAAACCTATACCTTTATAATCAATTAATATTCAACAGAGGAAGCAAGCACAAACAATGGGCTAAAAATTGTTTATGCAATAAGTGGTGGTAGGAAAATTGGACAGATAAATGCAGAAAAATGAAACTAGACCACTTTCTTATACCACACACAAGAATAAATTCAAAATGGATTAAAGACTTAAATATTATACCTAAAACCATAAGAATCCAAGAATAAAACATAGGCAGCAAAATTTTGGACATTGCTCATAGCAATATTTTATTAGATATATCTCCCCAGATAATGGAAATGAAAGAAAAAATAAACTAATGGGATTACATCAAACTAAAAAGTTTTTTTGCACAGCAAAGGAAACCATTAACAAAATAAAAAGACAACCCACTGAATGGGAAAATATATTCACATATATCTGATAAGAGGTTAATATCCAAAATTTATAAAGAACTTACAAAACTCAACACAAAAAACAAACCATCCAATTAAAAAATGGTCAAAGGACCTGATAAGACACTTCTCCAAAGAGAACATACAGATGACAAATAGACATATGAAAAGATGCTCATCACTAATCATCAGAGAAATGCAAATTAAAACCAGAATGAGTTATCATCTCATAGGTGTCAGAATAGCTATCATCTCATATCTGTCAGAATGGCTATCATCAATAAGCCAACAAAAAACAAGCCCCGGCCAGGATGTGGAAAAAGGGGAACACTTTTTGCACTGTTAGTGAGAATGCAGACTGGTGCAGCCACGGAGGAAAACAATATGGAGATAACTCAAAAAATTAAAAATGGATTTGCCTTTTGATCCAGCAGCCCCACTTTTGGGAGTATTTCTGAAGGAACCCAAAACACTAATTTGAAAGAACATAAGCACCCCTATGTTCACTGCAGTGTTATTTTCAATCACCAAGATATGGGAGCAGCCCACGTGTCCAGCAATAGATGAGTGGATAAAACAACTATGGTACATTTACAGAATGGAATGCTACTTGGCCATAAAAAGGAAGAAAGTTTTACCCTTTGCAACAATATGGATGGACCTGGAGAACATTATGCCAAGTGAAATCAGTCAGTCAGAGAAATACAAATACCATATAATTTCACTCATATGTGGAATCTAATGAACAAACTGAAATAACAAGCAAAGTAGAGGCAGACTCAGAGATAGAGAACAGGATGACAGTTAAGGTGGAAGGAGGATAGGAGATGGAGGGATTGAGCAAAAAGCAAAAAGGACTCATGGACATGGACAACAATGTAGTGATTGCAGGGGGAGGGGGCATAAGAGAACTAAATGGTAAAAATACAATATCTTTATATTTTGAATGCAATGACCACACAGTGCACATGTCACTCAATGGCATCTACTGCCCCCACTGACTAGTACAGTGAAGTCATCATTGTTCATGCATGTGCATTCCAGTCCACACTCCTTAGCTGCCAGTTTACATGGATGTTGTGCAAACCATTCTCATTGTATTAACAATGGCTGGACTTTTTCCAGACATACATTGTATAATTGTCTAATGACTATGCTGTGCACCTGAAACTACTACAAAATAATATTGAATGTAAACTGTAATTGAAAAAAAATTTAAAAAGAAAACAGTATGCACAGGAACTACTATAAAGGACACATGGACAAAACCAAGGGGGAGGGTGGAGGTGGGGGAGGGAGGTGGGTTCAGCTGGGGTGCGGTGGAGGGATGGGGAGAAAAGGCATATAACTGTAATTGAATAACAATAAAAATTTAAAAAAGAAAACAGTATGCAATTGTTTGATTTATTAACTACATATGATTATTTGATAAAAATTAAAATTAATTTAATATTAAAAAATACAATACCTTTTTTAAAAATTAAAAATAATAAAATGTAATTATTAACACTTCACAAACAGTCTATGAAATCTTTCTATGGAAGAAAGAGTGATACAACAGATGGGGTCCTGAGAATTACAATGGTGATGATGCTAATGGTCATAAACATTTATTGAACATGTACTATGTAACAAACATTGTAATATTTGTTTTACCTGTGTATCTCACTCAGTCTTCTCAATAACTCATGAGTTAAACACGAGAACTTATCCTTATCATGCAGATGAAAGCTGAAGTTCAGAGAAGTTAAAAATTTTGATTAAACACACAGGTAGGAAATGCTGAGCTGGAGCTGAGTGTTCAGTTTGTGCCAGACACCAGTCCAAGTATACTTTGCAACTGTGGCATTGGAAAGATTATACCGTTGCTGTAATTTGAACCATATGCAGCTCAATGACAATAAAATTATACTGTTAGAGACCCAGAATACTGAGGTCTTGCTATTTGTCTCTCAGGGAGTTGTTCTTTAGGCCTTGGGGCTTTTGTCATAACAAAACATTTATGCATCCCTAATAACACCTGTAGCCAGCTGCTCATTTGGTGACACACAATTTGTAGGTTCCAGAGCAGGTGACTTTCACCCACTGTTTATCCACAAACTTATCCATTGTATAGATGCACCTGCCATTTTCAAGGACTCCTACACTTGATCCTTTTTTATTTATTTATTTATTTATATTTATTCAGTTACAATTGTCTGCATTTTCTCCCCTTCCCTCCACCCCACCCCAGCCAGTCCCACCTCCATCCCCCTCCTCTCTCCTCCCCCTTGATTTTGTCCTTCTGTCCTTTATAGTAGCTCCTATAGACCCCTCTCCCCACTATCCCCTCCCCACTCCCCTGTGGCTATTGTTACAATGTTCTTAATTTCAATGTCTCTGGTTATATTTTGTTTGCTTCTTTCTTTTGTTGATTATGTTCCAGTTAAAGGTGAGATCATATGGTATTTGTCCCTCATCGTCTGGCTTATTTCACTTAACATAATGCTCTCCAGTTCCACCCATGCTGTTGCAAAGGGTATAAGCTCCTTCTTTCTCTCTGCTGTGTAGAATTCCATTGTGTAAATGTAATTTTTTGATCCACTCATTTGCTGATGGGCACTTAGGTTGCTTCCAGTACTTGGCTATTGTAGCATAAACAAATCAACAAACAAATGTTGGAGAGGATGTGGAGAAAAGGGAACCCTAGCGCTCTGTTGGTGGGAATGCAGACTGGTGAGGCCACTGTGGAAAACAGTATGGAATTTCCTCAGAAAACTAAAAATGGAACTGCCCTTTGACCCAGCAATTCCACTGCTGGGATTATACCCTAAGAATCCTGAATCACCAATCCAAAAGAACCTATGCACCCCAATGTTCATAGCAGCACAACTTACAATCCTTTTAAAAAGAAAGAACATTGTGCCAAGCAGAAAATTCTTCTGCCCTCACTGAGAGGTCTCACAGGTTCACATTTTCCTAAATGGGCTTTCACATGTGGAAAATAAAGTGGAGCTTAGGACTGGCAAAGTGGGGAGATGACTAAAGTCCAACCAAATAGAAAACTGGAACTGAAGAAGCAGGTGGAAATGATTATGGGCACTTACTTTATATCTAGCACCTGTTAGAGGTTTTTGCTGGAGTATTTCCATATTGTGCTCAAACCAAGAGCATCATACTATATGTTGGTAAGGAAATTCTAGGGTATGCTGTAGTTAACCCATCAGTTTCCCTCAACAAAAATCTATGTCTCATTCATGCTAAGTGTCCAGTTTACCTTGGTGGGCACTTCTGCCCCACGTCCTCACTCAGGGATCTGGGTTGATCAATATTCACTATGTGGCCTCCACAATGGCTATTACAGGGAAACACGAGCTGAAGAGAAATACATTGGCTTTGAAATGTCTTGGCAAAAAGGTGGCACCTCACCTCCTCTCACAATTCCTTAGCCAGAATTAGTTACCTGTGTCTGCCTGATGGCAAGAAGGCTGGGAAATAAGAATAAGTGATGGGTGGGACAACATTTATATTTGACAGTAGATGTTTTTGACACCAATGGGTATTAGGCTTCCCTGTTTTACAGAGCAATAAACTATGGGTCACAGAAGTTATTTGGCTTATCCAAGGTCACACAGGTCTTAAGCAGCACAATGAGATGTCAAAAAAACATGTTTTCTGAGCTCTAAACAGTGGTGGTTGCTGGAGCTCCAACTAACACATCCATATCCCTGGAAACATGAAAAATAAGGAAGGAGAGGGGACAAAGAACTTTGCCTACTCTCTGCTCCCCTTTCAAATAGCCTTCCTATAAGTTCCTTCTACCCTTTCCCTCAACTTATTTTCTCTTCAGTTGTAGGAATATGTGTATTAGAAATAACTTCATTAATTTATAACGCATTTACTCACTATGTGTCCAGCATTGCTCTAGGCATTGAGGGTATATCAATGAGGAAGATACATAAGATCCATGCTACTAAATAGGGTAATAAAGAATTTCAACAAGATGATCTAACCAGGATCAGTTACCAAAGAAACAAATCGAATGATGTGATAGTTTAGCTTGAGTCATTAATCTCAAGGTAATTCATGTTCTCATTTGATCCACTTATAAAGGGCCCCATTACATGAGGTTATATGCTTCCTGAATTCTGAATGCTCCCATAGCAGACAACTCCATGATTTTTACCAGGGAGGAATAAGGACCCTGCTAAATTTCAACTAGTCAAACTCAATTGTGGCAATATGAGTCTTTGTGCTATTCAAGGGGAGCCCCTTCAAGTGCATAGGTCATTGATAACTCTTCTTGCAGTGCTGTGACACTGAGTGTGTTTAATATTTCTCAATTTATACAAGCTTTTGATTTCAGCTCTCAATCTCTTCAGTGAATACATGATGACATCCAGTTAAACTGATCCCACAGATTGAAACCTCTAAGCAAGCCTCTCACTAAAAATAAGTGAAATTATACTTTTAAGAATATTGTGAGGTCAGTACGAATTCAGTTTTGATGAATGAAGCAGAAACATGTCCTTGTCTTCAATCAAATATCTTCTGCTCCAGTGTTAAATGTGGGTGATAGTTTTCAATAGGGGATGGTTTTGTCCCCCAGGAAATATTTTGCAATCTTTGGAGCCATTTGGTTTCTTGTTTTTTATTTTTTGTTTGTTTGTTTTTTGGTTTTCACAACTAAGGGCAGGGGTTCTGCTAACAACTACAGAATAGAAACCAAGCATATTGCTAAACATCCAAGAACATGCAGGACAGTCCCCTGCAGCAAAGAATGGTCTGGTCCCAGACATCCATAATGCTGAAGTTGATAAAACCTGGGGTAGGAGACATTTGTGTGGTTTCTAATGAGGAGTCCAAGAGACCACCTTGCACCTAAAAATCCAAAGTTCTACATAAAAGTGAGAAGACTCACCTGCACATGGTCATTAGAAGAAGAAGCCATGAAACCACAGAAGGCATTGGTTGGTCCATAAGCAAACTGACAAAGACTCACCACCAGACCTCAGAAGCTAGCTGAAATCTATGGAGAGGGAGCTGCTGCATCCTGGGGAGAAGATATGTTTCACCTGTAGAGGATGAGGCATTGCAAAGTCCAGCCAGAGTAAAACATGGGGCTAAATCTACAAAATCATTTTTTGTTTTTATGAAAAAAATTTACTTTTACGTGCAGAATTTAGCCATATACATTTAATAATAATACTGATAGATTTTGCCTTAAATCCCACACTTTACTACTTGTCATCAATTTTCTTTTTTTTAAATATATTTTATTGATTATGCTATTACAGTTGTCCCACTTTTTTCTCCCTTTTATTCCCCTCTGCCCTGTACCCCTCTCTCACCAGCATTCCCTCACCTTAGTTCATATCCATGGGTCATATATATAAGTTCTTTGGCTCCTCCATATCCCATACTGTTCTTATCCTCCCCCTATCTATTTTGTACCTACCATGTATGCTTCTTATTCCATCTACCTTTTCCCCCATTCTTCTCCATCTCTCTCCCCACTGATTCTCCTCCATGTGTTCTCCTGAATCTGCAAAATCTTAACAGTGCACTTAACAAATGGTTTTCTAATCTTTCTTGGTCTTCTCTCTTCTCTAGTTCAGAGAGCTGCGAAGGCTGGAAGATAATCAAAGTGAAAGGTGGTAGGTGGTTTAAGAGAATAAACAGAATTTTTTCATGTTTTGATCCTTGTTCTTTGACTCTGAATAGGAAGAATAGTGAGAACAAGAGAAGGTCAGGGTCATAGTTGTGGGAGAGGATCCTAAGGTCACGGTCCATGGCCCTACTCTTCCTCCAAGCCTGTCACTGCATGTAGACACTGGCTTTGCCTGGGGTGATGCAGGAAATAGAAAAATATCACAGAAGAGGGAAGTTAGAGGTTATTACCTAGTATTTCCCAAAATTGGAGGTAAACTACTGGTGGCACAGAGACGAATGTTGATGATTTGCAAATGTAACATAAAATGCCATTTTTAGGAAACTATCTGATAGCAGTTGACAAGGATTTTGTCCTTCCTCTTCCCTCTGCTTGGAATGTTCCTCCCTCAGCTCTTTATATGTTATGTCTTCTCTCCTTTTTTCATATTTTAGCTTAAAATCCTCAGAGAGACCTTCCCTGACCACCCAAGCTGGAGTAGTGCCCCAGGTATACACCACATACCCTTCTAGATGCTATTGCCCTGGCTCATTTTCTGTGTAGCACTTCTTACTACCTGAATATTATTATTTAGTTTGTTGTTATATTGGCCATTTTCTCCTCCCTGATTGTGAGAATGAAGCATCACTTGTTTTCCTTAAATGTGCACCTCTAGGACCCATAATCATGTGTGGAACATAGTACTCAAAATAAATCTCTTGAAATCAACCACCCTTCAATCTTCCAATTAAGTTAGAGGGTGTCTCAGTTTGGTAAACTCCTTTCAGATAAATGAGGTTTTTTTCAAAGGAAAAGGAACTGTACCCCTTAAGTCCAACACACTCAGTTTCTGCACTCACCAAGTGGGGAGATTGGCAAAGGGAGTGAGAGGGAAGGGAAGGGAAAGAGTAAGGAAGTAGAGCAGAAGTCAGGGCAGTGGGAGCTTCCAACTTTGAGGGACCACCCTTGGGGCCCCAGGAGAGAGATTCCAGATTAAGTGATAGCCTTTGCAGTCAAGACTGGCCTTACCCACTGTCTTGCAAATCTGCCTGATTCTAGGGGCATGGGTGGGCAGAATGTTTGCTAACTGAAACTCAGTGTCTGATTGCCTCCCTCCTGGATTCAGAAACCTATAATTTCTACCAACTGTGAGGAAGGCTTCCAGAGCCTAGAGGGAATTTTCCAGCAGAGATGGTAGTCAAATAAAAAACAAACTCCTTTTCCTTTGGAAACAGCCTCCACCAGTACTCAGACCTATTCAGTGAATCAGAAAACAGGACTGGAGGCACTAGTGGCCCACATGTCACTGTGGAAACTCCCAAGTGCCCTTTTCAGAGTATGGTAAGGGGTTGAACACAGTCATACTGAAGGCCTACTGGGTGCCAAGTTGTTTGCTCACATACACATATAGCACAGGTACATGAATAAATGTGCATCAACACATATGGACAAATATATTTTTATTTATTGATAGTATTTGGATTCCATCTTATTCTAAACAATGCAAAAGATACATTTATCATAAGTGATTAAATAAGAATAAGATGAGGAAAGAGCCCTAATCAGCATGAAAGTCCATATGCCAACCAGACTCCCATTCTCCCAGATGAGTCTTATCATAACAAGTTCCTTAAAGGAAGCAAAAGGAGGTAATGTGAACTCTGGCATCTGAAAAACTTGGTTCAGCTCCAAGCCCCTCAATTCATTCTTATTTAAATGACCCTGTGTCTTTTAGTGTTCTTATCCTTAAACTAGATATAATTTCCTTTTTTCTAGGTCTGAGAATTAAAGGAGTTAATGTAACAGGCAGAATAGGCACTTGAGAGTCATAAGTTTTTATCCCATTTTCCTTCTACTTAAACCATTTTATAATTTAAAGCATAATAAAGCAATTATTAAAATACTATGTATAGGTCTTCTGACAAAGTTTCTCCTGATAAGAAGGTCAATAATTCTTCTCAATTCATCATCAGGTGTGTGTGGATTTGTGTGTCCTCCTGTTAGCATAGGTAGCTAGGTATTAATAAAGGAAGAGGGCAAAGGGAATCAGACATTAAGAAGCCTAATCCACTAGGGAGCTGAATCAGACACTGAGCCAGCTTCACTAGGAATTTGCAGCATTCATAAACTCTCAGGGGACTGCTGCATAGGGACCTAATCCCCAAAGCCATCAGGAAGAGGGAAGGAAGGATAGTGGGCAGGAAGGGGGTAGGAAGGATTGTTATCAGTCATAACTGAGGGAGGAATAAAAACAGCAGGAGATATTTTTCTTTTTTAATTATTATTTTTTTAATTTTAATTTTGTATTGTTATTCAATTACAGTTGTGTGCCTTTTCTCCCCATCTCTCCACCCCATCCCAGCTGAACCCCCCCTCCCCCACCTCCACCCTCTCCCTTGATTTTGTCCATGTGTCCTTTATAGTAGTTCCTGTAATCCCCTCTCCTCACTGTCCCCTCCCCACTCCCCCCTGCCCATTGTTAGATTGTTCTTACATGCCCAGTAGAAACCAACATGGTGCAGGGGTGGTGCTTCCACTTTGAGGCATGCGCAGCAGGAACTAAGATGGTGACCATAGAGGCCTGTCAGTCTAGCCTGGGAAAAGGATCAGCATGGATAAGCGACACAGAAACCCAGAAAATCTAGAAAATGGATTGATTAGGGGGAGGACCCATCAGAAGCCTACAAAAGATTGGGAAGTTGATTGTTAGTTTCAAAGGTCTTTCCCAAACTTTGAAATAATATGACTGAAGCTTAACAAAGGGGTTCTCACTCTTCTCCCTCTCTTGCTCTGTAACACATGTGCTCACCCTGTTTGTTCACATGTTCTCTTTCCATAGCAGCCATGCAGCCCTAGCAGCTGCCTGAGGCCCCAGGCTCCAAGCACGAGCCTGTGTATAGCAATGCAGAACCAACCAGAGTGTGGCCAGGAACAGACTATGCTAGCTGGATGAATACTGACATGGACTAAACTGGACAAAGCTTTAGCGTGGCACAGAACTTTTGGACCTTGGCTTTTGTACTGGGCTTTATTAAGACAAGGTTCGACTTTTTTCACAGTGGGACTGAAGATGGGACATTGGGAACCTGGGGGCAGCCTTCTGTTTGCACCCCAATAAATCTTATTGCTAGACCTCATCCTCATATGTGGGTCCCTGGAAAGCTTTTCTTGAGACACAGCAAGGGCCCCATTCCTACCAGCAACACTCCTGGAGGAGCTGATATTAACCAAGCACTTCCTATAATCCAGGTGCCCAGAATGTTCCCAAGCAGCCTCCCAACAACATCAGGAGATGTACAGAATAGTGCTATTGCACAGACTTGAATTGGGCGAAAAAGCTTCCCTAGGGTCCCACAGCTAGTATATTGTAGGATAGGGATTTGAACTTGCTGATTCTAAATATCATGCTTCTGCTTCCCTTCCCTCTCCACCAATAAGTCTGTCTAAGTCAAATTGTCTGTTTTATATTACAAATGAGGGGCACAGTGGTGTTTGCTAGATTTGCTTTCTCTGGGTTGAGCCCAGTCCTTGGAGTGACTGAGTCCTCAGTAACTACTTTTAGAGATGGAAAAGCCTGATCTCTCACTCTAGATTTTTTCCAGGCAAACATCTACAGCTCCTTCAAAAGCTGCAAAGTGTGGTCTATCTTTGTTGGTCCCTCTTTGTTGTACCTGTCAATGAGCCTACTCTTGTAGCATTGATGGTCTTTTCATAATGGAGTCCAGGTTTCAGAGAAAATTAAATTCTCACGTCAGCGTAGCAGAATCCCCCCCTTTCCTTTATCTCTTAGTTCAACTATAAGCCAGGTACATGGGGTGGATGAAGAAAATCTCAGGTGGAATCATGAGTACTCTGTTTTCCTGTCTTTGTGTGTGTGTCTCTTTATCTCTTGGTCTACCTCTCTCCAGACTGTGCAGCTGAATGGCCATGCATTTTGTGCATTTCATTTTTGGAAGAGCATATGCTTGGCAACACACACCTCCTTTTGGAATTTGACCATCTCAATCTACTTTGGGGATTTTTTACTTCCACATATAGTGTCAGTGTTCTCTGAGAGCTTCCTGCTGGACCCCCTGCTTCTCTCTTGTGAGGACTCCATCTGGGAGGCCTCAGTCATATCTCCAGTCTCACTCTCTTTTATATTCCAATGACTCTCAGATATGTGCTTATTCCAGGGTTCTACACTGAAGTCAGGATCCATATTTCTTGTTTCCTATTAGGATGTACCACACACAGTTTAAACACAGAGGTTTAACTCAGCCCTTCACCCCAAAAGGAAGACTTCCTCCTCCTCTCCCAGTCACCATGCCAGAAAACTGGGAACTACGCTTATCTCTTCCTTTTATTCAACCAGTGAAGCCAATTAAAACTCCAAGTCCCATAGATTTTGTGCTTTAAAAAATTTTGGTAGCCATCTGTCTCAATTCCTAGTTTCCCCAAATTGTAATATAACAGCTTAGGAACTGATATAAGAGCTATTTTTATGTGACTTAGGATTTTTGGTTCCTTGATATAAAAATCTGACTAATGGATAGCATGGTTGTTAAGAGGAGAAATATGGGAGAGAAAATGGCTTCTTTTAATTTCATCTCTTCCACATTATAATTTTGTGATGTTAACCAGTTTGCTCAGCCTCTGTGTGTTTCAGTTTCCTCATCTACACAATGGGGACAATCTTACCTAACATTTCCATACTTCTTACTCTGTGTAAGACATGTTCTAGGTGCTATAGATGGGTCATTCACTTAATCCTCTGAGGTCAGTACTATTATTGTTCTCATTTTATACACAAGTAAACTGAGGTTATGTCACTGCCTGAGTCCATTCAGCTAGTAAATGGTAGAACTGGGTTCCAGGACAGACGCTGCAGAGTTCTTGCCCTTGCCCGCATTATAAGACTTTCCTTCAGAGGCTGTTCAGAGGAATAAGTTTGTTCATACAAAATGCTTAGCACAATGCCTGATCCATGGTAAGTGCTTGATGATTCACTAAGATACACTGGCAAATGGGTTCACATTCTCATAAGGAATAGAGGGTTTTGGTGATATAGAAATTATTAGCAGACTGGTCTATTGATTTTATTCCTTGGGAGACTATGGCTGATTAAGTTGACCAGTCTGAGATTTGATCACTGTACTTGCTCTGCTCTCTGTTATGATTCCCAAGGCCTCCCTGTTCCAGGTAATGAACTGCACCATATGGATTCAGCTGCCCTGGATTCTCACCACCCCAGATGTGGGGAGGGGAGTTTGGGGAGTTTGAGGAGCCTGTATCAGTGCACTCTGTGCCCTTTGAGATAGCCGATGTAATGTATATGAGTGGGAGACTGTGCTGGCAGTTCATTGTTTCATTTTTAACCATTCACTTATTTATTAATTTAACAAATATCAATTGAGTACCACCTTCATGCTAGGGATTGTCCCCTGTCCTTCCCACAATCCCTGATGGTCCCCTTGACCTCTGTTTTTAGTTCTGCTCTTAAATGCTATTGAAACTTTGTGTCACTTTTCTGACACCTGGAAGACACATGAAACTCTTTCATTCATGATATGTATGCCAGGGGCATGTTACTATTATTTTTTTTAAGATCCTGCTGCTCCTAGTTTGACTTATCTTTTAAAGTCCTAGACCCTTCTCTTCCCATTTTCTTTAAGGCTCCCTGCACAGTGAGGGATCCCCAGGGCCAGGGTGGCTTTTCTCCCAGTCCCTCCCTAGTGCCTCCTTTTGTAATTCAGTGTGGAGGCCTTCCATGTGCTTTTTTGAAGGACACAGGGTGATAACAAAATCGCTGATAATTCTAAAGATAGCTTTTAATGAATCTTGTTGCAAGGTATTATTGGAAGACTTCTCTCTAGCGAGAAAGACCTTTTCAAGCTCCAAGAGTTTCACATTTGAAGACTTTTACAGCATTAGGAGGGTTGTTTAGTATTGGCTTAAAAAAAACATTCCCTTTGACAAGAGCAAAATCTAATTTGTTAAACTGGTTGCTTTTGTTTTTTTGGTTTATTATTGTAAAAAATCTGTATACTTTCGTGGATGCAAAAATAGCCCAAGTGCATTTCATTGGCTCTTCTTTTTTTTTCCTTTTTCCTGTGGTGTTGACAGCCTGTGCTGGTGCAGAAATGAAGGCTGTTTGCTCATTAAAATGCCCTGAATTTCCAAGGTAGGCCCCGGAGGGTTGCTAGTGCACTCTCTCCTTTACAGGGGATCTGGTCAGGTTGAGCTGCTGGTCCAGCCCTCTCATCTTTACCGAGACGACCCCACTCAATAGTCACCCTCTGTGCATGCTTCCTGAGAGCCTGGTGGGTGCCCGCTGCTCTAACACAGTGATTCAGTGAAGGAGGAAATGTCATCTTGCCCCACTTTGTAGATGAATACACTGAGGCATACTCAGTCTTTTATTCATTTATTCAACAAATATTTGTGGAATATGTATTGGGCCTCATGCTAAGCTCTAGCAATGTAGCAATAAGTAAAACAGACAAAAATTCCTACATGAGGAGCTTAAATTTTAGCGGAGAGAGGCAGAATTCAAATGATAAGTGTATATTACATTGATAGTGATGAGTGCTATGGGAAAAAATAAAGCAGAAAAGTATATAGGAAGACTGGAGGTTGCAATTTTACAAACAATGATCAAGGAAATTATAGCATTTGAATAAAGACTTGTAGGAAGTGAGAGAGCTGTGATATCTGGGGAGTAGTGAAGGGGCATTTTTAGGCCAAAGAAACCTTAATTGCAAAGGCCCGGGGGTCAGAGACCAGAGGAGAGCAAGGCAGAAAGTGCTCTGTGAAGAGATTGAGGAGTTAACTGACCATGTCACACAGGGCTTTGATGGTCACTGTAGGGATTTTGGCTTTTATGGAGAGAGTTAGGGAGGCATTGCAGGTTTTAATAGAGGAGTGATGACGTGACCCACACAGGTTGCAAGAGGGACTCGGGTCTTTCCACTCTGCAGCCTCTGCATTTTCCTTACTCTGATACTGCTTCCTCCTCTTCACATTTCAGAATAAATTTTCGTGTCTGCCCCATGAGATTATGGCTCCTCAATGATACAGGCTGAAGCTTGATCTTCTGAGAATATTCCCCAGTTCCTACCTGATGTAAGCACTTAGCAAAGGCTTATGGAAAAGACCTGTTTCTGTACCTAGGGAAATAGAAGACATGGCTTTATAAGAAAGTGATTTTAGAATAATTTTCTTTAGAACAAGGAGGAGAAAATAAGAAATATATAACCATAAAGTATAAGCACAACTTATTTCCTCTCTACACATTTCCTTTAAGTATTTTTTACCTGCTGATGAAATTCAGATAAGTAATAATCCAACTGTAATCATCTGGTATTTGTCTTTTTAAATTTAATATTGGAACTTAAACATTTCTATGCATTTCTATAGATATTTTGTACCGAGGTTTTTAAGTAGCTAGCCAATATGACTTTATAAGGGTATGTTATTATTTACTTTGCCAATTCATTTTTGGGCCATTTAGAAGCCTTTCAGACATGCTTATTTTGTTTCTTTTTGCTACAGTAAATAATGCAGCAATGAACATCTTTGTGCATGCATCCTTGTAATTTTTTTGTCCCATTTTCTCCGGCTACATTCCCAGAAGTAAGTTTCTCGGATCAAAGCATATCAATACCTTTTCAGTTACTATTCATTGTTTTTATTTCATTTTCCAATGATTACTGTTGTCCTCATTACATATGTCTCCCAGTTTTGACTTTCCAGTTCAGGCATGTGAAATGTCCTTGAGTCCTGCTATATTTGAGAAATATTGTTAAGTCTAAAGGTACAGGGGTGGTTGTGATAGTAATGAGACCTGTCCTTCTAAAATGTCCACTCTGCACCATTTCTCATTTGATCTTTGCAACAGGCCTCGCTGGCATGTGTTCTGGTTCGTAGTTTCATGGGAGGAAAAGCAAACCACAGGGAGATTGATAATGTGCCCATGGTTCAAGCCCAGTTCCGAGAGACTCTCCTCCACACTACCTTGCAGCCTGTGAGTAAGGTTCTGTCCTTGCCCTCATGGAGCTCATGACTTAGCATATAGGATGGCCTCTCTCAGGACAGCCTTTGCTGTGTCCCATAGGTGTTGGGCTGTTGTGTGTTCACTTTCATTTGTTTCCAGAAACTTTTTGTTTTCTTCCTTGACCTCATCATTAACCCATTCATTATTAAATAGCATGTTATTCAGTCTCCATGTATTTGAATGTTTATGAGTTTTTTCCTTGGGGTTGGTTTCTAGTTTTAAGCCATTGTGATCCAAGAAGATGCTTGATACGATTTCAATTTTCTTTAATTTGTTGAGGCTTGTTTTGTGCCCTACCATGTGGTCTATCATTAAAACTGTTCCATGTGCATCTGAAAAGAATGTGTATTTTGCTTCTTTGGGGTGAAAGCTTCTGTATCTATCAATTATTGTAATTTTGCTGTGTATAATGCGCACTGGCACATTACTACTAATTCCCATGTATAATGTGCATCCTTATCATTTCCTCAAAAATTTGGGCAAAGAATTGGGCACATTATACATGGCAAAAATACAATAAGTCCATTTGATCTAGTGTTGTTCAATGCCACAATATCCTTGTTGATTTATTGCTTGCAAGATACATCCATTGTTGACAGTGGGGTGTTAAAATTCCCTACGATTGAGTGTGTTGCTGTTGATAACTTTCTTGAAGTACTCCAAGATTTTCCTTATATGTTTAGGTTCTCTTATGTTGGGTGCCTATATGTTTACAAGGGTTCTATCTTCTTGATGGATTACTCCCTTAAGTATTATGTAGTGCCCTTCTTTGTCTCTTTTTATGGCCTTTGCTTTGAAATCTATTATGTCTGATATAAGTGTTGCTACTCCAGCTTTTTTTTTTTTTCATGTCTCTTTGCTTGGAATATGTTTTCCCATCCCTTTACTTTCAGTCTGTGTGTATCTTTAGTTCTGAGGTTTTAATCCATTTACATTAAACATTATTATTGATACATACTTATTCGTTGCCATTTTTTTCCTTTGACCTGTGTTCGTCTCTGTCTCTTTTTCTTCATCTTCTTAAAGCAGTCCCTTTAGCTAGCACCTCTTGCTTGTAATGCTGGTTTGGTGGAGACATATTCCTTTAGTATGTTTTTTTCTTTTGGTCTGGGAAATTCTTCATTTCACCTTCCTTTTTATTTTTAAGTATATTTTATTGATTATGCTATTAAAGTTGTGCCAATTTTCCCCTTTGTCCCCTTATCCCTATTATGCCCCTTCCCTCCAGCAATCCCCCACCCTTAGTTCATGGCCATGGGTCATGCATATAAGTTCTTTGGCTTCTCCATTTCCTATACTATTTTTAATATCCCCCTGTCTATTTTCTACCTACAAATTATGCTTTTTAACTCCTGTACCTTTCCCCTATTCTCTCCCTTCCCCTTCCCTACAGATAACCCTCCAGGGAGCTCCATTTATATGATTCTGTTCCGGTTCTAGTTGTTTGTTTAGTTTGTCCTTATTTTTTTCAGACTCATTTGTTGATAGTTGTGAGTTTTTTGGCATTTTACTGTTCATAGTTTTGATCATCTTCTTTTTCTTAAATAAGGCCCTTTAACATATAATAAGGGCTTGGTCATGATGAACTCTCTTAGCTTTACCTTGTCTGGGATGCACTTTATCTGTCTTTCCATTCTAAATGATATCTTTGCTGGATAGAGTAATCTTCATTGTAGGTCCTTCCTTTTCATCACTTTGAATACTTCTTGTCAATTTCTTCTTGCCTACAAAGTTTCTTTTGAGAAATCAGCTGATAGCCTCCTGGAAACTCCTTTGCAGGTAACTGTCTTCTTTTCTCTCACTGATTTTAAGACTCTCTCTTTATCTTTAACCTTTGGCATTTTAATTATGATGTGCCCTGATGTTGCCCTCTTTGGGTCCAAATTGTGTTAGGACTCTCTGTGCTTCCTGGACTTGTATGCTGATTTCATTCACCAAATCAGGGAAGTTTTCTTTCATTTTTTTAATTTTTTTTATTGTTATTCAATTATAGTTGTCTGCATTTTCTCCCCATCCCTCCACCCCACCCCAGACAATCCCACCTCCCTCCCCCACCCCTACCCTCCCCCTTGATTTTGTCCTTGTGTCCTTTATAGTAGCTCCTATAGACCCCTCTCCCCATTATCCCCTCCCCACTCCCCTCTGGCTATTGTTACATTGTTCTTAACTTCAATGTCTCTGGTAATATTTTGTTTGCTTTTTTCTTTTGTTGATTATGTTCCAGTTAAAGGTGAGATCATATGGTATTTGTCCCTCACTGCCTGGCTTATTTCACCTTTCATTTTTTTTCCAAATAAGTTTTCCATTTCTTGATCTCCTTCTCCTTCTAACATCCCTATGATTTAGATGTTCGCATGTTCAGAGATGTCCCAGAGTCTTCTTATTCTCTCCTTGTTTTTTGAATTCTTGTTTCTTCATTTTGTTCTAGTTGAGTGTTTATTTCTTCCTTATTTTCCAAATTGTTAATTTGCACTCCAGCTTCCTTCTTATCACTATTGGTTCCCTGTGGATTTTGCTTTATTTCACTTAGTGGAGCCTTCATTTCTTCCCTTATGCATTTCCATGCTCAGTGAAATCTCTAACCATCCTTATCACCAGTGTTCTGAAATCTGCAACTGATAGGTTGCCTATCTCCATTTCTCTTGGTTCTTTTTCTGGAGTTTTGATCTGTTCTTTCTTCCTCTCTTCTTTCCTTCCTTCTTTCCTTCCTTCTTTCATTCCTTCTTCCCTTCCTTCTTCCCTTCCTTCCTTCCTTCTTTCCTTCCTTCCTTTCTTTCTTTCTTTCATACTTTCTTCTTTTTTGTTGTTCAAACACAGTTGTCCCCATATTCCCTCCTTACTCTCCCCTGCCCTAACCACCCCTACCTCCCACGGTCAATCCTCCCCTGTTATTTTTGTCCATGGGTCCTTTTTACATGTTCTTTGACTTGACCCTTCCCCTCCCTTTTCCCATTATTCCCCTCCCTCTTACCCTGTGGTCACTGTCAGTTTGTTCTTCATTTCCATGTCTCTTGTTGTTCTATTTTGCTCACTTGTTTGTTTGTTTGTTTTATTATGTTCCACTTATAGGTGAGATCATATGGTATTTGTCTTTCGCTGCCTGGCTTATTTCACTTAGCATGTTCTTTCATTTGGGCCATATTTCTTTGTCTCCTCAATTTGGCAGCCTCCTTGTGTTTGCTTCTGTGTATTCAGTAGAGCTACTTTGGTTCTGTCTTGGCACACCTGTTATGTTGTAAAGGGTCGAGCCTTAGGTATTCATCACAGTGGAACAATTCACTTCACAGTCTTGTGGTGCTGTATGTGGGGAAGGGGTCTGAGAGGGAACAATTCTGCTTGCTCAGCTCTTGACCCATTTCCAGTCATTTCTCCCGACCTCCTATATGCAACTGGCGCCCTTCGAGCTGCTGCCCTGGTGCTGAATCCCAGAGCAAGTGGGTTTGCGTACTCTCGGGGGCCATGTGGGTCCTTTAAATGGACTCTCCTGATGGACTGACAGTTTTTTCCACCACCCCAACCCCCACTGGTTTTTGCAGTCAGAAGTTATGAGGTGTTATTTCCCAGTGTTGGAATCCTGGGTTGCACAATGTGGACTTGGGCTGGGAAGGCTCACTCTCCAGGAGTCCCTCCCAGTCTTTATCCACCACAGGTGAATGTGGGACCACCCATTCCACCAGCTGTAAGCACTGCTGCCTTGCTGCAACCACCACATCACATCCTTGCTGCCCCTTTTACTTGTTTGGATGAATGTTTCTTCTTTAAATCCTTGGTTGTCAGACTTCCGTACAGTTTGGTTTTCTGGCAGTTCTGGTTGTATTTTGTTTTGAGATTAGTTGTGATCCTTCCTATGGTACTACAAGGAGGCAAAACATGTCTACCTATGCCTCCATCTTAGGCAGAAGTACTCACTTTCTATTTTATTTTTTAAAATATTTTCCTTATTTTATTTATTTAAATTATTTTATTGTTCTTCAATTACAGTTGTCCACATTTACCCCCAACAGTTCCCCCCTACCCCAGCCACACCCATCTCCCTCCCCTGCTTCCAAACCCTCCCTTGATTTTGTCTATGTGTCCTTTGTAGTTGTTCCTGAAAAGTCTTCTCCCCTTCCACCCATTATCCCTTCCCACCTCCCCTCTGGTTACTGTCAAATTGTTCTTAATTTCAATGTCTCTGGTTGTATTTTGCTTGCTTTTTTCTTTTGTTAATTAGGTTCCAGTTAAAGGTGATTTCACATAGTATTTGTCCCTCACCACCTGGCTTATTTCACTTAGCATAATGCTCCATCCATGATGTCACAAAGAGTAGGAGCTCCTTCTTTCTCTCTGTTGTGTAGTATTCCATTGTATAAATGTACCATAGCTTTTTGGTCCATTCATTTACTGATGAGCACTTAGGTTGATTCCAGCACTTGGCTATTGTAAATTGCACTGCTATGAACATTGGGTGTGTAGGTTCTTTTGGATTGGTATTTCAGTATTCTTAGGGTATAATCCTAGCAGTGGAATTGCTAGGTCAAAAGCATTTCCATTTTTACTTTTCTGAGGAAATTCCATACTGTTTTCCACAGTGGCTGCACTAGTCTGCAATCCCACCAACAGTGCACTACTGTTCCCCTTTCTCCACATCCTCTCCAACTCTTGTTGTTTGTTGATTTCATTATGATTGCCATTCTGACTGGTGTGAAGTGTTATCTCGTTGTGGTTTTAACTTGCATCTCTCTGATGGCTAGTAATGCTGAGCATCTTTTCAAATGTCTCTGGGCCCTCTGTATGTCCTTGTTGGAGAAGTGTCTGTTTAAGTCCTTTGCCCATTTCTTAATTGGGTTGTTTGTCTTCCTGGAGTGGAGTCCTGTGAGTTCTTTATATATTTTGGAGATCAAACCTTTATCTGAGGTATTACTAGCAAATATGTTTTCCCATACTGTTGGTTCTCTTTTCATTTTAATGCTGTTTTCTTTAGCCATGCAGAAGGTTTTTATTTTGATGAGATCCCATTTGTTTATTCTTTCCTTTATGTCCCTTGCTTTAGGGGACATATCAGTGAAGATGTTGCTGCATGGAATGTTTGAGATTTTCCTGTCGATGTTTTCCTCTATGACTTTTATGGTGTCACAATTTATATTTAAGTCTTTATCCACCTTGAATTTATTTCTGTGTATGGTGTAAATTGGTGATCAAGTTTCATTTTTTTTTGCATGTAGCTGTCCCGATCTCCCAGCACCATTTATTGAACAGACTATTTTTACTCCATTTTATGCTTCTGCCCTCTTTGTCAAATATTAATTGACCATAGAAACTTGGATTTATTTCTGGACTTTATTCTGTTCCATTGGTCTGTGTGTCTGTTTTTATGCCAGAACCAGGCTGTTTTGATTACAGTGGCCTTTTAATACAGTTTGATATCTGGTATTGTGATCTCTCCTATTTTATTCTTCTTTCTCAAAATTGCTGAGGCTATTTAGGGTCATTTATGGTTCCATATAAATTTCTGAAGTGTTTGTTTTATATCTGTGAAATATGTCATGGGTACTCTAATAGGGATTGCATTGAATTGTAAATTGCCTTGGGTAGTATGGCCATTTTGATTATATTAATTCTTCCAATCCATGAACATGGTACATGCTTCCAGTTGTTTGTATCTTCCTTAATTTTTTTTCTTCAGTGTTGTATAGTTTTCTGAGTAGAGGTCTTTTACCTCCTTGGTTAGGTTTATTCCTAGGTACTTCATTTTACTTGTTGCTAGATCAAATGGGATTTTTTTCCTGATTTCTGTTTCTGATGTTTCATTGTGGTGTACAAAAATTTGATTTCTGAGTATTAACTTTGTAACCTGCTGTTTTGCCACATTCATTTATTAGGTTGAGTAGTTTTTTGGTGGAATCTATGGGTTTTCTATGTACACTATCATGTCATCTGCAAACAATGACAGTTTTTCTTCCTTTTTTCCAGTTTGGATACCTTTTATTTCTTTTTCTTGTCTGATTGCTGTGGCTAGGACTTCCAATCCTATGTTGAATAGGAGTGGTGAAAGCAGACATCCTTGTCTTGTTCCTGATCTTAGTGAGAAATCTTAAGTGTTTGCCCACTGAGTATGATGTTGGCTGTAGGTCTCTTGTATATGGACTTTATTATGTTGAGGAATGCTCCCTCTATTCCCACTTTGCTGAGTGTTTTTATCAGAAATTGGTGCTGTACCTTATCAAATGCTTTTTCCACATCTATTGCTATGATCATGTGATTTGTGTCTTTCATTTTGTTTATGTGATTAATTGCATTTATTGATTTGCGAATATTGTACCATCCTTGCATCCCTGGGATGAATCCCACTTGATCATGGTATATGATTTTTTTAATCTATTGCTGGATTAAAATTGTGTGTTTGTGTCTGTGTGGGAGTATGCATGTGTCTGTGTAACAATGGCATATATAGGTGATGACGCTTTAAATATCAATGTTTTTCTCTTCCCCTATAAGTAACATTTGACTTAAGCCAGAGCTAATATTGTCAAATGAGCAATGTGGTTTGCCAATGTTTTGTTGAGGATTTTAGTGTCTATATTCATCAGCAATATTGGCCTGAAGTTTTCTTTCTTTGTTGTGTCTTTATCTGGTTTTGGGATTAGGATAATGCTTGCTTCATGAAAAGAGTTTGGGAGTATTCCATCTTCTTGGATTTTTTGGACTGTTCTGTGAAGGGTAGGTGTGAGCTCATCCTTAAATTCTTTGTAAAATTCTCCTGTGAAACCATCTGGTCCCAGACTTTTGTGTTTTGGGAGTATTTTCATTATTGCTTCAATTTCATCAGCTGTTATTGGTCTGTTAAGGCTTTCTGCTTCTTCTTCATTTAGTTTGGGAATGTTATATTTTTCTAGAAATTCATCCATTTCACCTTCCTTTTTAAATCATAGCCTTGCTGGGTAGTGTAGTCTTGGTTGCAGGCCTTTGCTTTTCATTACTTGGTATATTTCTTGCCAGTCCCTTCTCGCTTATAGTATTTCTATGGAGAAATCAGCTGATAGTCTTATCGGGGCTTCCTGGTATGTAGCTGTTGCTCTCTTGCTGCCTTTAAGATTCTCTCTTTGTCTTTCAATTTTACCATTTTAATTATGATATGTCTTGGTGTTGCCCTGTTTGCTTTCATCTTGATTGGGATCCTCTGCTTCCTAGACTCGCATGACTTTTTCCCTCATCACGTTAAGAAAGTTTTCTTTCATTACTTTTTCAAACAGGCTTTCTATCCCTTGCTCTTCTCTGTTTCTGGTATCCTTATGATATGAATATCATTACCTTTCATGTTGTCCCACAGCTTCCTTAAGTCCACTTCATTCATTTTTAGTGTTTTTTGGTTTTGTTGCTCTATCTAGGAACTTTTTTCTACCTTGTTCTCCAGGTTGCTAATTTGATCCTCTGCTTCATCTAGCCTGCTTTCAATTGTTTCTAATGTATTCTTCATTCCACATATTGCATTCTTCATTTCCTCCTGGCTGTTATTCATAATCTCTATATCCTTTTTCATGCTGGTGTAGTTCCCAGTAAGTTCCTTGTTGATTCTATGACGTTTCTTTTAGTTCTCACTGAGCTCCTTGAGCATTGTTATAACCATTATTTTGAACTCAAGGTCTGATAGTTTGCGTGCCTTAATTTCATTTAGCACTATCTCTGGGGATTCCTCCTTCCCTTTCAGTTGGGAGTTATGTTTTTGTCTCCCCATTATAGGTGACTCTTCTTATTTCTGCATATTAGATTGATCTGTTTCGATTCCATGTTTCCATGGTGTGAACTTCTGTGGTAGGAGACCTGTGTTACTCAGTGATTCAGTCTTCTTGATCTCCTGAGCTGGATGCTCTTGGGATGCTCTTGATGCCATTTATGTGGGTTCTCTGGTTGTAGTTAAGTTTTGGTTGTTGGGTCATTTTTTGGTGGTTCCTTCCTTCTGGCTGGCTGACTGAGAGTCACACTGCCCGCTATGTCTTGTATGCTGCTGGACAGTTGCTGCCAGAACAAAATAAAACAACCAAAGAAATAAACCCACACCCACAAAAATCACACCCACCCACAACCACACTAACAACAGGAAATAAGCAAATATTAATAAAGGTATGATGATATCAAGACTATTATAAGAAAGGAAAAATTAATATGAGATGAGTAACTGACATAAAAATGATTTTGAGATAGCTGAGGGAGGAGAAATAATAAGTAGGGAATAGAAACAAGGTGAAGAAAGAATGAAAAGAGAATTTACCTCATAAATTAAAAAAAGGATGGAAGAAGGCAGAATGGAGTAATGAAAGGAAAGAGCATAGTGTTAGGTTTAAACAAAATTTTTTTAAAATATAGTGAAAAATAGTAAGCAAATTGGATAAAATGATCCATGAAGCAATATCAAGAGCAAATGAGCAATGATTAATATAGGTGGGATGGGAACAAGAAGAAAATAGGGAAGGAAAAGCTTATTTGATTCTATTGGAAAGAAAAGTAATTTTGAGAGGAGAAAGGGGAAAGGAATACTAAGAGTGAGGGATAAAAACCAGGCTAAGAAAAGGAAAAGTTAAAATTTAAAACAATAATAAAAAGCAAGAGCAGGAGGAAGGCAAAATGCAGTAGGACAGGGGAACGGTAAGTTTTGAGATTTGAAATACTAAAATAGTGAAGATCTAGAGATACAAATTTTAAAAAATGCAACAACTATCACCATATCAACCACCCTTGAGCGGAGATTGATGAAGTTGGACAGAGAATAAGGATGTTTTTAAAATGGAAAAAAGAATATGAGATGACTAATGACAAGAAAGATGGTTTTGAGAGGCTGGAGGGGGGAGAAATATTAAGAGTGTGGAATAGAAGCAAGTCATAGCAAGAAAAAAAAATTGAAACAAAAATAAGTAGAGGAAGGAAGAAAATGAAATGGAATAAGAAAAGGGAAGAGAAAATATGAGGTTTTAAATAAAGATATAAAAACTAGTGGAATAATAGGCACAAACTTGAAGGAAAAAGAAATGAATGTTAAAAAAGCTATGCAGGAGAGGAGATAAAGCAAATCATGAAGAAAACTGTGGTGGAATTTGACTCAGTAGAATCCAGTGTTTACCACTGTCTTTTCTTTCTGAATCTGCCCCTGGTAATATCATTTGATGTCCTAGTCTGGCCCTAGGCAGCCTGTGAGAGACTACAAGTGTTCCACAGTCTTTAACTATCTCTTTCAGATTTACCTGGTCTCTACTGTTCTGTCCTACTGGCTTTTCATCAGCCCAGCGCCCAGGAGTGGTTCATTTAATGGCCTGAGAGGACTACCAGTACCTTCTCCACCTGTATCCACTAGGGGCTTCTGGTGCAATCTGGTGGGTGGAAACCCTGGGTCACCCCCTGGGGGCACTATTCAGTCTTCAGGGAAGATGCTGGGAGTTTTTCCTTTCCCATCACCACATGTCTTGCTCTGTCCCGGATTCTTTCCAATAATGTATGGTTTCTGGTGAATTAACTGTCCTTTTCCTGTGAGGGGCCAATCGGGGTAAAAGGGACAGCTCTTTCCTGCTTGGTGCAGACAGCAGCTCTGTCTAGGTGCCAAGGCTGGGCTGGACCCAGAACATCCCTTGTTCTACCTGTCTGTAATTGTTCTGTTTGGCTGGTTTCTGCAGGTCAGGGCCCGAGGAACAATATAACCTGTAATGCCTGGTAAAGGGCCCTTTTGGCAATTTTTCTTCTTTACCCTGTAGAGAAATGCATCCAGCAGGGGGCTCCTGAGCCTGGCCTCACTGATCTGTGGAGCCCATAATCCTGCAGGTGGGGGCTGGGCTCACCTGTCTGTGAGGGGTCCTGCATGGCTGCAGAAAATCTCAGGCATTCAGGTGACAGTCCCCAGCCTGTCACTCTCTTGTTGTAGATTCAGGCCCAAACACTCCACTCTGTAGAGTCTCCTTCTCACCAGCTGTGATTTGGGTCCCATAGTCCCTTCAGCATGACTCTATCCCTCTGAGTTCTTTGTTTGCAGAGATGCTGTGTACATGCACTCATGCATGTGAGCACCAGGTCCCTGCCAAGTCTCAAGTCTCACCTCAGTTCCTCTTTTAAAAGTTTCTGTGTTGCTCCCACACTGAAGCACTGAGCATTTGGGTGGGGGCTGTTTTCCACATGCTCCCCCTCCCCAAAAATCACTAAGTCTCTCAGTTATGTCTGGCCAGAGTCTGTCAGTGCTTCTGACAGTTTTAGATAAAATGTCTTTCTGGATCTCTTCCAGATAGTGCTGGGAGAAGTCCCCCAGAGATACTATAACATGGGGCAGTGGCAGGGTGCTTTGTAACTCCTTCAAGTGATTCTCAGCCATGGGTGGGCAAGCTTCAGCCATGCTGTTTCTACAGCCAGCACCTCCCCTGTCATCTCACTCTAACCCTGGGGCTCATGGCTCTGGAGCCAATGATCTGCAGCTGCCCTGAATCTGTGTAGCCAGAAGTGTCAGGTTGGGTAATAGTGGCAGCAGTTGCTTTGCTAGGAGAGCCCAGGCTGCCTCTTCCCCAGTGCTCTGTCTAGGCAGGAAGTCTCTTGCCCACTCATTCACACACCCCACACTCTCATCTGTGTATGCACTCAATCACATGCTCTCACTCTCCACTGGATTTTTGAGTTGGTTGCTCTGTGGTTTAGCTGCAAGACCAGTCCAGATCTGGGAGCAAGTGGATGGAGCTTCCAGCTACTCAGCAGCTATCTTGGATCCTCCAGTTTATATAATTTTTATCAAAATTTTCTATATTTTAGGTATATAATAACACGTTACATTCCCTTTGGTTTTCTTTTTTTTAATTTTTATTGTTATTCAATTACAGTTGTATGCCTTTTCTCCCCAACCTCCACCCTCCCCCTTGATTTTGTCCATGTGTCCTTTATAGTAGTTCCTGTAATCCCCTCTTCCCACTGTCCCCACCGCAGTCCCCCCTGGCTATTGTTAAATTGTTCTTAACTTCAATGTCTCTGGTTATATTTTGTTTGCTTTTTTCTTCTATTGATTATGTTCCAGTTAAAGGTGAGATCATATGGTATTTGTCCCTCACCTCCTGGCTTATTTCACTTAGCATAATGCTCTCCAGTTCTTGAATGATTCAGTTGACCACCTCAACTGGGTGTTGCTTGATTCTTTGTACATGCATCATGTATGACTGGCTATATTTTTTTCACCTTGCTTGTGCTTTTGTGATATTGCATGGGGCATGGCTGTCTATATGTTTAGATGATTGTAGAAGGTAGCCTGTCCTGGGTGGGATGTGTTTAAACAATATGCTTGCCTGTTTTTGTGTTTTTCTTCAGAGTTTCTCTAGGTAGGGGCATGATAGGCATTTTGGATGGGCTAATTCTGGGTTGGGCTATAGTGAACTTGTGAGAATTAACATCCTTTGAGCATGGACATAAATATTCTAGCACACACGGGCCATGTGAGAATCTAATTGTTTCCCCTCATTTCTAAATGCTACCTAGGGGGTTGTGAACTACCGTATATGAAACAAGACTGGACTTTTGTATCTAAATGTTCTGCAAGTGTCTTGTAGCTGAGTGATCACTGTGCAGAGTGTGTGTTGCAAGCAGGAGATGGTTTATTTCTACAGGAAGGGTTCTTTGTGTATCTGTTCATGTGTGTGCATGTGAGTATATGCACATCAATCACCAGGTGTGCCTGTGCTTCTGTATCCATGAGCTTGGCCCAGATTGTGGTTAACAGACAGCAGTTTGGAGTGAATTGTGGCAGAGTCAAGTCACACAAAGGGACATTTCTACAGACAAATGGCCACATGAAGTCATACTCCCATTGCCAAATACACATCTGACAGAATGCATACAAAGTCACACACACATACATCATCCTCATTCTCATTCAGGCCCATGGTCTTAGCCAGAGTCAGGCCCAGAGCCGTGTGTGCATTGACACCCAACACACACATATACACACACACCAGAAGTCACCCCCAGAGGAACGTGAACTACAGATTCTACCTAACTACACTTAGAGGGAAGTTTTGGTCCTGTAGTGCTGTGGGTAACCTTGAACACCCTGCTCCTATCCTCTGTTTGGAACATTGAAAGGGCTCACACTGCAGGATGGAGGTGTCAACCAGTACAACCTGTGACCTCTCCAGAGAAGGAGAACCCCTTTTTCTCTTCCTGAACCTGCCAGCTCCCTCAGCACTCTATTTGTTTTCCTCTGTGTCACTTCTAACATCTAAAAGTATACCTCAGAATCCCAAATTAATCTTGCCCACTCTTTAATGTCTATACTGAGCTAACATACATGTTCTCTGAAGATGGGGATACTGGGAGTGCATCTCTTGATTTTTCTTTCACAGGAACCTAAAATATCTAATTGCCATTGCATTTTGATTATTCACAACTAGAAGAATTGAGGCTTCAAAACAAAAATTATCTTCATATCTTTTATACTGAGCTTCAGAATAACATGTCCCTCTTTAGAAAGCCAAATAAATGTTCACACACACTCAGATTCATTCAAAGAAAGATATACAGATACTATCAGAAATGCATTTTCTGGGACACATCTGGCAACCCAGTATACCAGGTCCCTGGTGCACACACATCACGTGCTCAGGTGCCTGTACATGGCAACAATACACATGTAGAAACACACCTTGCCACCCCAGCTCCACACCCAGCTATGGACACACCCATTTCCCTGGGCAACTCAGGCTTTAGCCTAGAGAATGGAAAGTCATAGAAGATCCACAGATGGGCCAATTCACTGGTGAGAGTGGACACTAGTCATAACAAAGTTTTCTCCAAAAGGATGGGTAAGATGGAAGCATCAGACATTAAACTTCAGTTATGATTACAAAGAAGTAAGCCACATGAGAAGAGTCTGTGACAAAGAGAGGCATAAGTTTTAAAACTTTCCCCCATTACCATTAAACAATTATTTCTGAGCCTATCTGGCTACAGGGCTGTGTTTTTTACAAAGTCTTTGTTGTAGCATTTGCTGGTTTTAATTTGTGGACATAGTGAGAGTGCAGGGATGCCCTGCAGTAGCAGTAAGTGCCTAGCTCTTGCTGGAAAAGCCTCTCAGTCATTTTTCCTGATGAGAGCTGGGATTGCATTTAGTACTGACTTCACTACATCTTCTGTCTGCTATTTATCAGAAGAGGGTCTGACAGGACCACACTAGGTAAGTGGGGGAGTGAGGAGAGAGATGTATCTAGGTAGAGAGAAACCTAAAATTGCCCCCCCCCATTTTTGAATACCCCAGAAGGATTTGAAAACCACTGGATATGAAAGAGAGCTTTGGAAAGAGAAAAAACAACAACAGAGGAAAATAGTGTGAAGGAGACAATATGAGAGATAGAGACACAGAGAGACAGAGAAGGTGAGGGAACAGACTCTGTGCATGAGAATTGCCTGTGAGACAAAGACAGCATGAAAAAGATCACAGTGTGAAGGAACTTGAGTGTACATGTGTGTATGAACACAACAAGTCTGCTTATGAAGAGGTGGTAGAAAAAAGAAAAATGAAGAAATGCAAAAAAGAGCATGTACAAGAGAAGAGAGAAAGCTTTAGATATCCTGTGCGTGAGCATTAGTGTGTCTGCGAAAACGAGAGAGAGAATAATGATGATATTGTTTGAACACCTGCATCCAGTCATTCCTGAATCTAATATATTCTTGAATGTGTCAGTTACATAAATCAATAATCCCTTTTGATTTGGGTGAGTCATGCTGCTATTGTTTAAGATAGTTTGAGTGGGTTTTCTGTTACTTCTAGATAAAATGGTCCTGTTTGATAGTTGTCATGTCCTCCCCACAACCATGCATTTACACAAGCTGTTTTTTCCTTAGAATGTCTTTCCTTCTTTATCTAACTGATGAACTCTTTCTCATCTTTTAAGTGCTATTCAAATGTCACCTCTTCAATTAAGCTTTTGTAGAATCATCCAGTAAGTCATTCCTCTTCTCTGTCCACCAGCATCTTCTGCAATCCTCTGTGAAGGCACTGATCACACACATTGTGGTATATAAATCAGTGCCATATCTCCCAAATAGACTGGGGCCAAAAATCGTTTTACTTGCCTTTCTAACTCCATCAACCAGTGCACTACCTGGGTGTTGTGAACACCAAGGGCCTGGTCATCCTCCTCTGTCCTCATCCTCCTCTGTCCACTGTCTTTTTCTCTTTCTCTCCCTCCCCTTCTTCTACTTCTTATTCATAATGATTTTGTCTGCATAGAGAAGAGAAAATCACAGAAGTCTCACTAAGATTTACTAGAGAAGAGGTGGCCTAAGAAAATGTGCACAATATCTGGAATTCAGAGAGGGCAGCATATAAAGCTGCTTGGGTCCTGGTTCATCTAAATGATCACACAGGGCAGGAGTAATATGACTCAGAAGTTGGAGTTGGGATGGCTGGGGTAGGGGAGAGTGGTGGTTGGAAATGGAAACAGCTGTACTTGAACAACAATTTAGAAAGTTACAAGAAAAATAAAGAAGAAGAAGTTGGGGTCCCTAAGAGCCCATGAGAAACAAAGAGGATCTATAGGAAAATTTAACCTGAACTTTTATGAAGCCCTGATTGGCAAATAAACCCATTGCTGGTTCTTTGAGGAGCTGAGACTTGAAACTGAGTCCTCCAATTCCAGTGTCACTTTCTAGGGTAGCAGTACTTAGACCCCCTCAGGGTCACTCTCCCCAAACTTCTTGCTCTACTATTTCCAGTCACTTCATTTTTAGTCATATTTTGTCTTTTTTCAACTATGCTTTTCAGGACATGTAGTGTATCTAGGTCTTGGGCTTTAATTCTTAACCCAAATTGTGATCATTCCCCTTTCAGGACCTCTGACTTCTTAAATGCCCAGTTTGACTACCACTTCCACATCCTCACATTCTCAGGATGAAAACTAGAAAAAGAAATCACTATTCTCAATAGCCATTGTCTACCTGGTCATATCTCCTTCTAAGGCAGATTTTGGAATTGAGCTAAAAGGTCATTATGGAGTCAACATGAGCAAGAGTGTGGTCAACAATGATTGTCTGCCTCAGTGGCCCCTAAGGACCACATATGTCAAAGTTAAAAGGGACATTCACCACATGAGTAAATAAACAGAGGAAACCAATCAGTATAGAGAAATTGTCACCATGGGTGATCAAGCTGCTTCAGTCCCAACAGCTCCTTTTCTGCAAGGCCTGATAGATTTTGTTCCTACTATGATTCCTGTGACCACCCTGAGCAACCTTGAAATAAAGTACAAGTCCCTGTGTGTTAGCAATATTGAAAGTGCCTCTGCTCTTTAAAACCAAAAGAGCCAGGTCTGGAACTACCAACCACATGGGTTTTGGTCAGATATCACTCTTCTGGTGAAAGGGCACCCATGGCAGATGGGCAGATGTGATCCTGGAAATTGGTAATGGCCTCTATTCTGGTGCAAAGTAGAATCTGAAAGAAATGATCGATTCACAAAGACCAATTCTAGATTTTCTTCCATGCTGGTGACACACTGTGTCCAAAGAGATAAGGGTCTCCATCATCATTCTGAAACAATGATACTACACAGTAGTGAAAGAGCTGGCATGTAGCAATCATGCAAACAACTGATAAAGAGCCCAGAAAACCTTCCCAGAGCATGTGTCCAGTCCTGAAAGGGCTAGCAAATGGGAGATAGCTTAAGGTCAGAGTTATCTACTTACCATGATGGTAAACTTTACCATGGGCAGAGGAACTAGGCAATGAGGCAGGGACCAAGACAGAAAAACGAATTCTGCAGCCTGAGCCAAAATGGTTGAGGGTGGGGGGAATGTAGGAATGGTATGACTGCTCGGTTATTAGGAAGCAGCTGAGTTGCCTAGGGCAGCTCAAGAATACGAGCCAAATTTGGCCATAAAAGAGATTATGGCAGCAGCACAAAAGATAATTCCTGAGTCACCCAATTTTAGAGTCCAGATGGGTAAACTTAACTCTAAGACTCATCCATTTAGAGGCCTCTGGCTATTGTTTTAGAAAGCAGGGCCAGGGTGAGCTTAGTAAGGAGAAGGGCAAGAGTAACACACAGTCTGAATAGGCAGGTTTGGGAAATTCATCAGCAAGAGAAAATAAAGCTATTATTTTTTTTGGTCTAAGTATGCCTTGACCTTTCTGGAAAATTCTAACAATTCTACAAAAGTTTCAGCTTTTTATGATTGAAGAGACAGCAATCAGAGCAAGAGCACAGCCAACAGTGCCAGTCTTTCACCAGGTCCTTCCCTTTCCCATATGGAAAACAGCACTTTGGAGCCCAGAATTCAGTTGGGTGAATTAGTTTAAATTGCTAAACCTTGGCTCATGAGGCTGTGCATTTAAATTTTATAATATGGCAAATTAATTTTTTAAGTTATTAGAACAGAAAATGTAATAGGATTAATTCTTCTGGTTCACAAACAATCAGAGGAAAGGTCACCATGTCAATGAACATCAATAAATGCAATCCACAATGAATGAAGCATTTCCCATGTTTGGCTATTTATTCAAGGCCTCTCCCTTCTCTGCCCTGGTGGCATTTGTAAAGGGGGTTGCATCCCCCAATCTCTGCTATTAATGAGCATGGGTCAGGGTGCCTGTGTCCAAGAACCACCCAGATAGAAGGGGAATTATGGCTTAGAGGAAGAGTTTCCTCTAGCTTAGGTCCTCATCTCCAGAGAACTAGAGGGTAAGGTGACCCTCTAGTCTAGTGACCTTCTAGATAATACCAGCTATTTTTTAATTTTCATTAGGAGGCTGTGGAAATGAAACTAGCAATTGTAGGGACTCAGGCCATTTGCTGGTTGCCAAATGTAGCTCCTTGGAAATGGGAGGAAAAAGGTTCAGAACTTTTGAAGAGGGATTGTCGAGATTGAACAGTTCTGGCTGGCTAGTAGGAAAAGACCAAGGGGTGCTGATCCCCTTTCCCATTTGATTTTTCCTGGATTGAGCTGGGACAGAGTAGGATTTCTTTGTGTCCAAAATTCTTTTTTTATGAAGGTCAGTATGACCAAGTTATGGGAAGCTTCACCTCCAGAGTTAGCCAGTCAGGGTCTGTGCTGGCTCTACACTTTCTAACCTTGAAAAATATATTTCTCTAATACTTATTCTAATCACCTGTGAAACAGGTGTGTGTGTGCGTGTGTGTGTGTGTGTGTGTGAGTATCAGTTCAGATCATAGGTTTTTGTGCAGATTCCATTAAATAATGAAGGTAAAACACTTAGCATAGTGTCAGGCCCCTGGTAATACTTGCTTCCCTTCCTCTGGGAATGCAAATGGAAGGAAATACATAAATTTCTCAAACTCCTGATCTAAA
This sequence comes from Desmodus rotundus, assembly GCF_022682495.2. NCBI lineage: Eukaryota > Metazoa > Chordata > Mammalia > Chiroptera > Phyllostomidae > Desmodus > Desmodus rotundus. Next base: position 93,946,993 of record NC_071387.1, read on the forward strand.
CAAAAAGTTGATCCAGAAAAAGCAACTGGAGAGCAGAAGAGTAGCTCATACTTCTTACTCCACAGGTAATTTACTTTTAAATTAAAGAATGCAAATGCATAATTAAAATATTAGGACTGGGGAAGAAGATCCTCCACTTACCTTATCTCAACCTCCTATTCTACCACAAGAATTCAAAAGGCAAAATATAGACAGGGTGTCAGACAGTACCTGATATGTCATGGTTAAAAATTAGGACAAAGTAAAATGAGAAGAGGACAGAGAGAGAGAGAGAGAGAATTAAGCTTCTCAATGACATGTGGACCAAGGGATAGAAGCAAGACCAATGAATGGAAGTTACAATTGGCTCCCAATCCAGCTGTCTAGGGCTAACAAGTGATGAGCTTCCTGTCAGTGAGGCATGTTCCAGTTCAGGCAGAGCAGCTTCTTTGTCATGATGTGATGGTAGCACTTTTTGTATCAGGTGGAAAATTGGTTCAGATAACTTCTTACTTCAGGTCCACTGACATACTTTCTGCAAATCTTGGAGCACCCAATTGAGACCAAATCCTCCCACAGGCTTCCATGAACTCCAAAAAAGGCCATTCTCTGAAGAGCTTCAATATTTTGGCTTTGGGAGGAAAAAGTAAAAAGTCATTTCTCTTAGAGTATTTTCATTGGGTGCTTCAAAGAAGAAACTGTCACAGTGAATGATGTATTCAGAGGCTGAGTAGTTGGGAGAATGAAGGTGACAGTTCTTCAAGACATGGGGACTCTGAGAGTTCTGAATGTCAAGGATGGACTGAGAATCATTTGAGATCACACACAGGATACTTGCCAACCTCGTAGTTGGTGAGGCTCCCTCCCATATATAGCTTCTTGCAAGGTGTTGTGGCTAATGTTTGCAATTAGCTTCCAAGCTTCTCTTAACTTTGCTCAGGAAAGGGGCTCAGAGGACATCATGCATCCACCTTCTCATTCAGGAAGCAGCCCAGCCACAGGTGGGAAGGAAGTTACCAGAATTACGCAGATGGTAAGTAGGAATTTAGAAGGGAAATAACAAAGGCTGAATGGCAGCTGTGTTTCATTCACCAGAAGAGAAAATGAACTTGTTTATTAAAGGGCCGCAAACACGAACACCAGGCAAGCAACAAAAGGCATCAAATGCATTGATGAAGAGTGGAGATCTGGAGATCAGACCACCTGGGTTCAAATACCCACTGCACCATTCACTGTTTGACCTTTGACAAGTTTCTTGACTACCTCAGTTTCTTCATCTATAAAATGGTAAAATAATAGTAAGCCTTTCACAGGGTTATTAACCTATTTATATGAGTTAATATTTACAAAACCTATAGTCCCTGGCACACAGTAAGTGCTAAGTGTTTGTTAAATAGGGGCAAAGCATAACGTATGCAGGGAGTAAAAGGAATGGAAACAGGAAGACTGTCACTGACCATACACTAGCTTCAGCCAGTTCCTGCCATGGAAAATGTGGATACAGAACCGCCACATTTCTCCAGGTCTTAGAAGAAGCGGAAACCCAGAATTTATTTTACTCAATGTATTCATCAGACAAATGAGTTCATTGGCTGTTGCATCTCAGACTTGAGTGAAGTTCATGGAAGGTTTGCACAGTGAAGGGGGTCAACAGGGTAGAGGAACCAAGGCACCCAGGAAGCATCTTTGCTTCATTCTGAGAAAAGGGTAGATTTTCTAGGGGCTACAAGGACTTTCTTTCCATTCAAACACCATGTAAAGTGTTTTCCTGCCTCAGGATATTGTAAAATAGGATAATTATTACTAGCTGCTCTAAAAACATCCCCCAAATGCCTAAGGACTTAGCACAATATGTTTATTTCTTGCTCACTTGCATCTCAGACCAGTGCAGGTCAGTGAAGGGGGTGGAATATCCTTCAAGGGCTGAAGAGCTCACTGGGGTTTGTCCGTCTTCACCACATGGCTTCTGAGTGCTGCAGTAGCTGATGCCCAAGGTGGGGGCATGGAGGAACACTTGAGGGGCCAGACTAGGAAGTCATAAATATCATTTTCATTCAATGCCATTGGCCAGAACTCAGTTATGTGACCTGCCAGGGACTGGAAACCCTCCAGCCATGTACCTAAGAAAGAGAGGAGAAATTCAGGTATGGGTCAACACTAGCGTTTGCTGCATCAGGTTTTTGCACTTGCCCGCTCTCTGCCTGGACCACTCTTCCCTTCTCATGCCCCACCTCCTCATCATTCAGCTCTAAACTTCCTCAAACACACCTTTCTTGACATACCTGTTTACAGGAGCTCCCCACCTCTCACCCCACATCTTTACCACCTCAGTCCATATGGCACATGGCACATTCTGAAGTCTCCTATGTGTCTGTGTATTTCTTGTGTATCATAGGGCTTTGCCTCCCTCTTCAATGATGAGAGTAGGGATGCTATCTGCCTGGTTTACCAGAGAGGCTGATTTAATGGATTCAAAGTTCATTCTAATCATAAACAACCTCACAGGAAGCCAGAGCTGTGCTACCTCTGCAGTGATCAAAGATTAAATAAGTCTCTTAAATTCCCTCCCATAGACCTGCATTCTGCTGCAGCCCAGTCAGCAGGTAATGGGACTGCTGGTTGTGTCTGTGCTGGTTCCTGAAGCCAGCTTGTGGATGCACTATTTCATCTGCTTTACAGCACCTACCAGTGTTTTCTTCCAGCCCACTCTGTCATTTTAAATCTGTACAGGGGGGTTGAAATGTTTCTCCTATTCCAGGTCTACTTGTTACTATGGGAGAAAATGCCACTGCAAAGATAAGGGGATTTGGACATGTGTGTGTGCACGGGTATTCACTCTCAAGTGCATGTTGGAACATGAGTTGAGGCGTGAATCCAGTGATGAAGGCAAAATAAGTCAATTATTTACGGCTGTGAAAACAAAGAAGTCCCCAACTCTTCATGACTTACAACAGTATGAGTTTATTTCTTGCTTCTGCTCTGTGTTGTTGGTTGTGGGTCAGCAGTGGCTCTACTCCAAGTGTCTTCACATTGCAGTACCCAGGCTGAATGAGCATCTGGAACACTCATTGCTTGTGGCAGAAGGAAAGCTCACATAGGCTCTTCAAGCTCTTGCTTGGAGCTAGCATTTCATTGGCCAAAGCAAGTTGTATCACTGAGCCTGCTGTCCAGAGCATGGGGTGGCAGACTCCTTCCTCAAAAAAAAAAAAAACCCTCAAATGACACATCCAGTGTCAACTGGTGGAGAAGTGTTACCCCCTTATGGGAAAGAAAGTAAGTACTTGGGACTAACCATGCAAATGTATTGTGCTCCTGTTCTAAAGAAGTTTTAAGACAGTTTAAGACAGGGTCGTTTCAGGTGGAATAAATAGAAAATCAGCTCAAATGGGCTTAATTTTGAAAGAAGAAATATTCCTGGCCTTCACTTCATTGGTTGTAGGGTCACACATGTGGTGCAAGTTCATTCTCTCTGGTCCTTGGGGCTATGTTTCTTTGTATAGTACTATTCTCAAACAGGCTCTATATATGGTCTGGCCTGTTGGAACTCCAATTGTATAGCCCTGTGGAGAGAGGGCAGCTCTTCCCCCCTAATTCCAGCCCATGTTCACAATTAAATGTCAATGGATCAACATGAATGACATGACTAGAGCTAAACTAATTGCCATGGACAAGGAATAAAATATGGGGATGAGTCGTACATGGGTTATGTAGTGACTCTTAGGCCCTGGGAAAGGCAGGCATGTTCCTCCCAAATCTGAACACTATGGACTAAGACATGGGAACACTATGGTTCCCATGTTTAAACTAGCATGTTTATTGTAAAATAATATGGATTGCTGGGCAATTGAAAACCACTGAACCAAGGAAAATAGAAATTGGAATAAAAATTCAAAATCATGGCTAAAAATGGAACACAAATAAGCATCCCATGAGGGCTAATTAACTTGCCCTATTGGCATTGAAAGTTTGAACTTGTTGATGGTCACAGTAGCTTGACAAAATACATTGTTATCACCCACCTATTTCTGCTACCAAAGCCTTAGCACAAATTAAGTTATCTAAAACAGGACTTTAAAAAATGCTTAGGTTGTGAATCAGAGATATTCCAAGAGAATCCAAGATATTGGTTGAGTAGGTAGGAGCTACACTAATCTCCTACCAGAACCAAACTGAAACTACACCTAAATAAAGAAAAATCATTCTGAATAACCTACTGAGCACTAGCTGGAGAGAAGCCTCATAACCAAGGAAATATGAAAGAAACCACTCCACCACGTTGAGACTGGTAGGGAGTACAGAGGCACGAAAGGTCTGGCTGAGCTCCCACAAGCAGCAGCTGAAGCTCTGGAGGGATATTTCAGTAGCTGGGGAGTTTCTTCTGAGAAATGTGGGGTCTAAACCCCAAGCTGGGCTCCCCAGCCTACAGCACCAGAACTGATAATGGAACCCAAATAGCATCTGGTTATGAAAAGCAGCATGGTTTCTATCCACCAGGGAGAGATGTCCAGAGATGCACAGAACCTTTTAAAGGACCAACATGCAAAATTTCATTTTCAGCCACTTACCCTGGACTCTGGCAGAGGGAGTGCAGATTGGACTAGAGATGCTTGAGGAGAGTCTGGGGTTGGTGGCCCTGGGGACAGAACTGAAGGAATAGCTTCTAGGATCCCTGTGCAGAGTTATTCTCCATACTGCAGAAGCCATCTTTCTCAGGCAGAGCACTTCACTCCATGAAGCATAGTCTGAGGGGAAGCAATAGCTGTGCCCACAGGAATCACTCTTGCCCCACCCTGTGGATCTTAAGTCTGGCTGCTGAAGAGTACAGCTGGAGGCTATTTCAGAGACAAAGACCAACAAAAAGCCTTCAGGCAAAGGAGATTTCTGGGAGCTCTGAGACTTTAGCTGACACCCCCCAACCCAGATGGCTGCTGGTAAAATTCCACCTTGGTGTGCATCCTGGTTCTTTCTGTACATACTCAGGACCAGCAGAGAGAGCCACAAACTGTGGATCACTGATAGCCATAAACAGATTGCCCAAGGCCAGTCACAGGCAGCATCTGACATAGGTCTGAACTAGAGTCTGTGCAGATCTACCTAATACATAGAAACAAATATAAAGAAGCAGCCAAAATGGGAAGACAGAGAAACAGGCCTAAATAAAAGAACAAGAGAATTCTTCAGAAGAAGAATTAAATGAAATGGAGGCAAGCAACTTACAGATATATAGTTTAGAGTACCGATTATAAAGATACTCAAAAGCATGAAAAGAGACACTAGAAGCAATAGAAAAGGACCAGTCAGAAATAAAGAATGCAATATCTGAAATAAATAATAAAGTAGAAAGAATAAACAGTAAGTTAGATGAAGCAGAGTATCAAATCAGTGTTTTGGAAAATAAGGTAGAAAAAAACAATCAAGCAGAGAAGTAAAAGAAAAAAATTTTTTGAAAAAATAAGAAGAGCTTAAGAAATATCTGGGACAACATGAAGTAAAACATCTGCATCATGGAAATACAAGAAGGAGATGAGAGTGATCAAGGGTTAGAGAACCTATCTGAAGAAATAATGACTGAAAACTTCACTAACCTGGTGAAGGAAAAGACACACAAGTCTAGGAAGTGCATAAAGTCCCAAACAAGATGGACCCAAAGAGGCCTACACCAAAACACATTATAATTAAAATGGCAAAGCTTAAAGACAAAAAGAGAATCCTAACAACTGCAAGAGAAAAACAGGTAGTTACCTACAAGGGAGCTCCAATTGGGCTGCTATCTTATTTCTCAACAGAAACCTTTCAGGCCAGAAGGGATTGGCATGAAACATTCAAGGTGATGAAAAACAAAGACTTACAACCATGGCTAGTTTAACCAGCAAGGCTATAATTTAAAACTGAAAGAGGAATAAAGAACTTCCCAGACAAGAAAAAGCTAAAGGAGTTTGTGGGCACAAAACCAGTACTGAAACAAATATTGAAAGGCTTGCTTGAAGAAAGAAGAGGAAAAAGAAGGAGGAGGAGGAGGTGGAGGAGGAAAAGAGGAAGACGAGGAAGAGGAGAAGAAGGAGAAGGAGAAGAAAGAGGAAAAAGAACGAGGAGGAGGAGAAGTAGAAGGAGAAGGAAGGGAGGGAGGGAGGGAGGAAGGGAGGGAGGAAGAAAGAAGAAAGAAAGAAGGAAGGAAGGAGATAAAGAAAGAGAAAAGAAGAAGAAGGAGGGGAGGAGGAGAAGGGCAAGAAGAAGAACAAGAGCAAGGAGAAGGAGGACAAAGAGTAAATTAGTTTAAGAATAAAATGGCGACTGGGTTGGGAACATGGCGGCGAGATAGGTGGGAGCAGAATCCGCTTCCCCTCAACACCAGTGAAACAGCTAGCTAATCTGAGGAGCAGAGCAAACAGCCAATGGTATTCCAGCATATATGAAGATCGGAAACCAAAGATAGAGGACATTCAAAGATCAGACAGTAAGAAGAGTGTTTAAGGACAATAAGGTCCCTGGGACCAGCGCGGGGACCAGGGCGGTTGAAGCCCCAGTCCAGCCAAAGGGTCTGCTGCAGGATTCTTGGGAGAGAGCCAGGCTGTGCTGTGGCTTCTTTGCACCAGGTGGGGATGAATAGGAAGAATTTCTCAAAAAGAAAAACAAAATAGAGGCACTCTGCAGCTAGATAGAGAACTCTCCACAGCAGCTGCGGCCTCTGGCGCCCCTACCCCCTCAGCCCCTGGACTATGAACGTGCAATAAGCAGCCCCGGCGCTCACCTGAAGCCAGGTTGTGCACACCCAGATTAGCGGACTGGGGGGCCACACCTGAAACCTAAACTGGCCGCCAAAACCTGAAACCCCGGCAGGGCACCCACACCTGAAACCTCAGGTGGGTGTGCACTAGGAGCAGAGGCTAGCTGCCCCATGCACAGTCCCAAAGCAGCAGACCCTCTGCGCGACTCAGGCCCAAAGCAGTACACTGGCCAACCCCACACGCCTCAGGCCCAGAGCAGTGGACCAGCAGGCCGAGCGGGACCCAGGCCCAAAGCAACAGATCAACTGATCAATGGCCTGATGCCTGCGAGGGACCACACCTAAAAGCACCAGTTCTGAACAACTCCTACCTAGCCCCTGCGCACACAGCCCTGCATGGCCTACTGGCTCTCTAAGACTAAGGCAGAACACCCAGCAGAGGGGAGCTGCAGGGCCAGGGGAGACTGCATTCCCCAGAAAGACTCCACCCAGTAGGGGGCTGAACTACCCCATGGCAGCACCAAGAGCCCCTAGCATCTAAGACAGCAAAGAGCAAGAAGGTGGAATGTGAATTGCCCTTAATTGGTGCAACCAAAGGACAGCACAACTGGTGAACTAAAGGCCTAGTTGGGAACAGAAGGACCCTGAGGAACAGGACTGGAGGCTGAACAACACTGAAGAATGTGGCTCAGGAAGGGAGAAAAGTGAAACCATTCCTTCCAACCACCCCCTCCCGTTCCACACACAGGAAGAGCAGCAGAACTAACCTGACCAGTTTAAGCCAGCAGAAGACTTTTTTGTTATTTTTTTTCTTTCATCCTTTCCCGCTAAATTCCTTCTTCCTTTCTGTCCTTCTTTCTTTTTTTATTCCTTCTTCCTTCCATCCTTTACCTTTTTTATTCCTTCTTCCTACCTTCTTTTATTTATTCTTTTGTTTTAACTTTTGTAAAAATTCCTTCTTATCTTGCCTCCAATCTTTCTTTATTCCTTCTTCCTTCCTTCTTTCCTTTTCTATTCCTTTTTTCTCTCCCTCCCTTCTTCCCCCACCTTTCTCTTTTTCAGACAGGTGAGACAACAAAACCTGGAGTGCTTAAAAGACCAGAGTTAGACCGTGTTAGACCCAAAAACATCAGCTCAAAACCAGTGAGCACAGGAGATTAAGGAGACAGCACCACTGCATCCCATTGGCATTCTACCATAGAAGTTCATACCATGAACCCAGGGAGTCAGAATAGATCAATTTAGGAAGCAGAGGCTAACAAGAAGAGTCTCACAAACAATGGGAAGACAAAGAAACAATACCCAAATGAAAGGAAAGGAGGACGCCGCAGAAAGAATGCTAACTGAAATAGAGGCAAGTCAACTATCACATACTGAATTCAAAGCAATGGTTACCAGGCAGCTCACTGAGCTCACAGAGAATGACTAGACACTACAGGGAAAGTACAATGAACTCACTGCAAACTATATCAACATGAAAAAGGAAATAGAAAGTATCAACAAGGGCCAAGAAGAAATGAAGAATACAATTTCTGAACTGAAGAACACAGTACAAGGAATGAAAAGCAGACTTGATGAAACAGAGGATCGGATCAGCGAGCTGGAGGACAAAGTAGAAAAAAACACCCAGAAAAAGCAAGAAAAGGAAAAGAGGCTCAGAAAGAATGAAGAGGACTTAAGGGAAATGCAGGACAAAATGAAACGTACAATATCCGTATAATAAAAATACCAGAAGGAGAAGAAGAAGAGCAAGGGACAGAAAACCTGTTTGAAAAAGTAATGATGGAAAATTTCCCTGATCTGATGAGAGAAAATGTCACCCAAATCCAGGAAACACAGAGAGTCCCAAGCAAGAGGAACCCAAAGAGGCCCACTGCAAGACACATCATAGTTAAAATGGCAAAATTCCAACACAAAGAGAGAATCTTAAAGGCAGCAAGGGAGAAACAGGAAGTAACATACAAGGGAGCCCCAATAGGGTTAGCAACTGACTTCTCAATGGAAACGCTCCAAGCCAGAAGAGAATGGCAAAAAATATTCCAAGTAATGAGAACCAGAGGCCTGCAACCGAGGATACTTTACCCAGCAAGGCTCTCAATCAACATAGAAGGCCAAATAAAGAGTTTCCCAGACAAAAGAAGTCTAAAAGAACACACTTCAACCCAACAAACTTGCAAGAGATGCTAAAGGGACTGCTTTAAGGAAAGGAATGAAAAAAAAAGAGAGAGGAACACAGGTAGGAAAAAATGGCAATGAATAACTACCTATCGATAATAACCTTAAACATAAATGGGTTAAATGCTCCAATCAAAAGGCATAGAATAGCTGAAAGGATAAGAAAACATGACCGACACATATGCTGCCTACAAGAGACCCATCTCAGGACAAAAGACTTACAAAGACTGAAAGTGAAGGGCTGGACACATATTTTCCAAGCAAATGGACAGGAAAAAAAAGCAGGGGTAGCAATACTCATATCAGACAAAATAGACTTGAAAAGAAGGGCCATAAAGAGAGACCCAGAAGGTCACTTCATAATACTCAAAGGAAGAATCCACCAAGAAGACATGAACATTGTAAATATATATGCACCCAACATAGGAGCACCCAAATACATAAAGAAAATCTTGGAGGATTTCAAGAAAGATATTGACATCAACACAATTATAGTGGGGGACTTTAACACCCCACTGTCAAAAATGAACAGACCTTCCAAACAAAATATCAGCAAGGATATTGTGACACTTAACAATACCCTAAATGAAATGGACCTAACTGATATATACAGAGCATCTCATCCCAATGAAGCAAAATACACATTCTTTTCAAGTGTCCATGGAACTTTTTCAAAGATAGACCACTTGATAGGACACAAAGCAAGCCTCAACACATTCAAGAAAATTGAAATCATATCAAGCATTTTCTCTGACCACAAGGGACTGAAGCTAGAAACCAACCCCAAAGGAAAAAACCCAAAACACTCAAAATCATGGAGACTGAATAGCATGCTATTAAACAATGAATGGGTCAAAAACGAGATTAGGGAAGAAATCAAAAACTGTCTTGAAACAAATGAAAATGAATTCAAAACAACCCAAACCCTATGGGACACAGCAAAGGCAGTCCTGAGAGGGAAGTTCATAGCAATAGAGGTCTACCTTAAAAAGATAGAAACATTTAAAACAAACAACCTAACCCTACACCTACAAGAACTCAAGGAACAACAACAAAGACAGCCCAGAGCAAGTAGAAGGAAGGAAATAACCAAGATCGGAGCAGAGTTAAATGACATAGAGACTAAAAGCACATTTCTAAGGATCAATGAATCCAGGAGCTGGTTCCTTGAAAAGAGAAACAAAATTAACAAGCCTTTAAGTAGGCTCATCAAGAACAAAAGATAGAGAATCCAAATAAACAGAATTAGAAATGAAAGAGGAGAGATTACAACTGATACCACAGAAATACAAAGGATTGGAAGAAATTACTACGATGAACTGTATGCCAAGAAATTTGAAAATCTATGTGAAATGGACACATTTCTAGAAAAATATAATCTTCCAATACTGAATGAAGAAGAAGCAGAAAACCTGAACAGACCAATAACATCAGACGAAATTGAAACAGTCATCAAAAAACTCCCAACACACAAAAACCCTGGACCAGATGGTTTCAAGGGGAATTCTACAAAGCATTGAAGGAAGAGCTAACCCCTGTCCTTCACAGACTATTCGAAAAAATCCAAACTGATGGAAGACTCCCCAACTCTTTTTATGAAGCCAGCATCATCCTAATCCCAAAACCAGATAAAGACACAACGAAGAAAGAAAACTTCAGGCCAATATCGCTGATGAACATAGACGCTAAAATTCTCAACAAAATATTGGCAAACCGCTTCCAGCAGTACATTAAAAAGATCATCCACCATGACCAAGTGGGATTCATCCCAGGGATGCAAGGATGGTACAATATTCGCAAATCTATAAACATAATACATCACATCAACAATAGCAAAGACAAAAATCACATGATCATATCAATAGATGTGGAAAAAGCATTTGATAAGATACAGCACCCATTTCTGATAAAAGCACTCAGCAAAGTGGGAATAGAGGGAGCATTCCTCAACATCATAAAGGCCATATATGAGAGACCTACAGCCAACATCATACTCAATGGACAAAACTTAGAGCTTTCCCACTAAGATCAGGAACAAGACAAGGATGCCCTCTCTCACCACTCCTATTCAACATAGTATTGGAAGTCCTAGCCACAGCAATCAGACAAGAGAAAGCAATAAAAGGCATCCAAATTGGAAAGGAGGAAATGAAACTGTCACTGTTTGCAGATGACATGATAGTGTACATGGAAAATCCTATAGACTCCACCAAAAAACTAGTCGACCTAATAAATGAATTTGGCAAAACAGCCGGATACAAAGTCAATACTCAGAAATGAAAGGCATTCCTGTACACCAACAACGAAACTGCAGAAACAGAAATCAGGAAAAGAATCCCATTTGATATAGCAACAAGAAAAATCACGTACCTAGGAATAAACCTAACCAAGGAGGTAAAAGACCTGTACTCAGAAAATTACACAACACTGAAGAAAGAAATTAAGAAATACAGAAACAACTGGAAGCATGTACCATGCTCATGGATTGGAAGAATTAACATCATCGAAATGGCCATACTACCCAAAGCAGTCTATACATTCAATGCAATCCCTATTAGAGTACCCATGACATATTTCACAGATATAAAACAAACATTTCAGAAATTTATGTGGAACCATAAATGACCCCGAATAGCTGCAGCATTTTGGAGAAAGAAGAACAAAGCAGGAAGGATCACAATACCTGATATCAAACTGTATTCCAAGGCCACTGTAATCAAAACAGCCTGGTACTGGCATGAAAACAGGCACATAGACCAATGGAACAGAACAGAGAGCCCAGAAACAAACTCAAGTCTTTATGGTCAATTAATATTTGACAAAGGAGGCAGGAGCATAAAATGGAGAAAAACAGCCTCTTGAACAGATGGTGTTGGGAGATCTGGACAGCTACATGCAAAAAAATGAAACCCGATCGCCAACTTACGCCATACACAAAAATAAACTCAAGATGGATAAAAGACTTAAATATAAGTCGTAACACCATAAAAGTCCTTGAAGAAAACATTGGCAGTAAAATCTCAGACATTCCATGCAGCAACATCCTCACAGACATGTCCCCTAAAGCAAGGGACATAAAGGAAAGAATAAACAAATGGGACCTCATGAAAATAAAAACCTTCTGCATGGCTAAAGGAAACAGCATTAAAATGAAAAGAGAACCAACAGTATGGGAAAACATGTTTGCTGGTAATACCTCGGATAAAGGTTTGATCTCCAAAATATATAAAGAACTCACACGACTCCACTCCAGGAAGACAAACAACCCAATTAAGAAATGGGCAAAGGACTTGAACAGACACTTCTCCAGGGAAGACATACAGAGGGCCCAGAGACATATGAAAAGATGCTCAGCATCACTAGCCATCAGAGAGATGCAAATTAAAACCACAATGAGGTACCATCTCACACCAGTCAGAGTCGCCAACATAAACAAATCCACAAACAAATGTTGGAGAGGATGAGGAGAAAAGGGAACCCTAGTACACTGTTGGGAATGCAGACTGATGAGGCCACTGTGGAAAACAGTATGGAATTTCCTCAGAAAACTAAAAATGGAACTGCCCTTTGACCCAGCAATTCTGCTGCTGGGATTATACCCCAAGAACCCTGAAACAACAATCCAAAAAACATATGCACCCCAATGTTCATAGCAGCACAATTTCTAATAGCCAAGAACTGGAAGCAACCTAAGTGCCCATTAGCAAATGAGTTGATCCAAACCTATGGTATATTTACACAATGGAATTCTATGCAGCAGAGAGTAAGAAGGAGCTTATACCCTTTGCAACAGCATGGATGGAACTGGAGAGCATTATGCTAAGTAAAATAAGCCAGATGGTGAGAGAGACAGATACCATATGATCTCACCTTTAACTGGAACATAACAAATAGAAGAAAAAAGGAAACAAAATATAACCAGAGACATTGAAGTTAAGAACAATCTAACAATGGGCAGTGGGGAGTGGGGAGGGGACAGTGAGGAGAGGGGATTACAGGAACTACTAGAAAGGACACATGGACAAAATCAAGGGGGAGTGTGGAGGTGGGAGATGGAGGGGGGTTCAGCCGGGGTGGCGTGGAGGCATGGGGAGAAGAGGCACACAACTGTAATTGAATAACAATACAAGATTAAAATTTAAAAAAATAATAAAATGACAATAAATACATATTTATCAATAATCATCTTAAATGTAAATGGCTTAAATGTTCCAACCAAAAGACAAAGGTAGCTGACTGGTTAAGAAAACAAGGTCCATATATGTGCTGTCTCAAAGATACCCACCTCAGATTGAAAGATACACACAGACTAAAAGTAAAGGGATGGAAAAAATATTTCATACAAATGAAAGGGAAAAAAAGCTGGGGTAACAATACTGTTACCTAAGAAAATATACTTTAAAACCAAGGCTATATTAAGAGACAAAGAAAGACATTATATAATGATAAAGTGAAAAATCCAAGGAGAAAATATGACCCTAGTAAATATTTATGCACCCAAAATAGTAACTCATAAATATGTAAAACAAATCTTGATGGACATAAAAGGAGAGATCAACATAAATACAGTCATAGCACATTTTAACAACCCATTGATTCCAATGGATATATCTTCCAGACAAAAATCAACAAGGAGACAGTGGCATTTAACCAGCAGCACCCAAATTTTTGGCCCCAGGGACCAGTTTCATGGAGGATTTTTCCATGGACCAGTGGGAGGAGAGGACAGGAAGCAGAGCTCAGGCAGTAATGCAAGCACAGCTTCCCTCCCTGGCCTGCTGCTCACCTCCTGCTGTGTGGCCCACTTCCTAACAGGCCACAGATCAGTACATGTCCGCAGCTCAGGGGTTGTGGACCTCAGCCTTAAACGACACACTAGATAAAATGGATTTAATTGATACCTTCAGAGCATTTCACCCCAAAGCTGCAGAATATACATACTTTTCACATACACATGGAACATTTTCTAAGATAGACCACATGTTAAGACATAAAACAAGTCTAAATAAATTTAAGAAGATTGAAATCATATCAACATATCAAGCATTTTGTCTGACCACAATGCTATGAAACTAGAAATCAATTACAAGAACATTAGAAAAATACACAATGACATGGAAGCTAAACAACATGTTATTAAACAATTAATGGGTCAACAATGAAATCAAGGAAGAACTCAAAAGATACCTTGAAACAAATAAAAATGAGAACACAACAATCCAAATCTATGGGACACAGGGAAAGCAATTCTAAGAGATAAATTCATAGCATTACAGTCCAATTTCAAAAAACAAGAAAACGCTCACATAAATGATCTAATTTTACACTTAAAGGAACTTGAAAAAGAGCACCAAAAAGAACTCTGAGTAGAAGAAAGAAAATAATAAAAATCAGAACAGAAATAAATGAAATAAAGTCTTGAAAAATGATATAAAAGATCAATTGATAAAGGAGCTGTTTCTTTGAAAAGATGAGATTGAGAAACTTTTAAGAAGATTCATCAAGAAAAAAGAGAGAAAACCCAAAAAATAAAATCAGAAATTAAAGAGGAGAAATAACAACTGACACCAAAGAAATATAAAGAATAGTAAGAAAATATTGTGAACAACTATGTGCCAAAAAATTAGACAACCTGGATGGATAAATTCCTAGAAACCTACAATCTTCCAAAACTAAATCAGGAAGAATCAAGTAATCTGGATGTACAGATTACACCTAGTGAAATTGAAGCAGTAATTTAAAAACTACCAACAAAAGCCCTGGACCAGATGGTTTCACTGGTGAATTTTACCAAGCATTCTGGGAAGAACTAACACCTCTCCTTCTCAATCTATTTCAAAAAATTAAAAAGGAGGGAGGACTGTCAAGCTCATTTTGTGAGACCAGTAGTATTATCCTAATTCCAAAATCAAATAAAGACACTACAAAAAAAGAAAATTATAGCCCAATATCTTAATGAATATAGATGCTAAAATTCTCAGCAAAATATTAGCAACCTGAATACAGCAATACATCAAAAAGATCATACACCATTATCAAGTGGAATTTATTGTAGGAATGCAAGGTTGGTACAAAATTCACACATCAATAAATGTGTTTCTCCTCATAAACAAAATGAAGGATAAAAACCACATGATTATATCAATAGATGCAGAAAAAGCATTGGGTAAAATCCAGCACCTATTTATGTCAAAAATGCTCATCAAAGTGGAAATAGAGGGAACATACCTAAACATAATAAAGGCCATATATGACAAACCTACTGCCAGCATCATACTTAATGGGCAAAAACTACAAGCATTCCACTTAAGATCAGGAACAAGACAGTGATATTCACTTTCACCTCTCTTATTCAACATAGTACTGGAAGTCCTAGCCATAACAATCACTCAAGAAGAATAAATAAAAGGCATTTATTTTGGAAAGGAAGAAATAAAGCTATTTTTATTTACAAGTAACATGATACTGTACATAGAGGACTCCAAAGATTCCACCAAAAAACTACTAGAACTGATCAATGAATTCAGCAAAGTAGCAGGATATTTTAATTAAGATCAGGAACTCAGTTGTATTTTTATATGCCAAAATGAACTATCAAAAAGAGAAATTAAGAAAGAAATCCCGAGGAAAACCAAGATGGCGGCGTAGGAAGACACACTGCGCCTCCTCGCACAACCAGAATTGATAGAAAACCTAATGGCAAGGAAGTCCGACAACAAGGAATTTAAAAAATGAACATTCATCCCGACCGGGTAGGAGGGGCAGAGACGGGCACCAGGGCGGAGAGAACTCCCTTGGCCGTGGCGGGACAGAGACTGGCAGAGTGTGGGACTAACAGGGCAGGCAGTCTGACCAGTAGCAGACCCTGCCTCCCCACATTCCCGCAGATAAACCAAGAGGGCTGGACTCAGAGTGGCGGAGAATGGAGCAGGCAGAGCGGCGGGTAGCACCCCTTGGCCCCACATTCGCAGACAGATAAACTGGACAAACAGCGGGGAGGAAAGCAGACTGTGCAACCTAAGGCTCCAGCGCGGAGAAATAAAGCCTCAAACCTCTGATTGAAAATGCCCGTGGGAGTTGGGGCAGCAGCAGGAGAGACTCCCAGCCTCACAGGAGAGGTCGTTGGAGAGACCCACAGGGGCCTAGGGCATGCACAAGCCCACCCACTCAGGAACCAGCGTCAGAGGGGCCCAGTTTGATTGTGGGTAGCAGAGTGAAAGACTGAAATCTGGTGGAGAGGGGAGAGGGCGCCATTGCTCCCTCTAGGCCCCTCCCCTATGTACAGCGTCACAGCACAGAGACCAGCCCTACACCACCCCAGGGAACACCTAAGGCTCCGCCCCTTAAAGTAACAGCACCAAAACAAAAAAAAAAATGGCCCAAATGACAGAACATTTCAAAGCTCCAGAAAAAATACAACTAAGCGAGGAAGAGACAGCCAACCTATTGGATGCACAGTTCAAAACACTGGTTATCAAGATGCTCACAGAATTGGTAGACTCTGTTCGAAAACCAGATGAAAAATTGAAGCCTATGCTAAGAGAAACAATGGAAAATGTACAGGGAACCAATAGTGATGCGAAGGAAACTGGGACTCAAATCAATGGTGTGGACCAGAAGGAAGAAAGAAACATCCAACCAGGAAAGAATGAAGAAACAAGAACTCGGAAAAATGAGGAGAGGCTTAGGAACATCCAGGACATCTCGAAACATTCCAACATCTGAAATATAGGGGTGTCAGAAGGAGAAGAGGAAGAACAAAAAATTGAAAACTTATTTGAACAAACAATGAAGGAGAACTTCCCTCATCTGGCAAAGGAAATAGACTTCCAGGAAGTCCAGGAAGCTCAGAGGGTCCCAAAGAAGCTGGACCCAAGGAGGAACACACCAAGGCACATCATAAATACATTACCTAAGATTAAACAGAAAGAGAGAACCTTAGAAGCAGCAAGAAGAAAGGAGACAGTTACCTACAAAGGAGTTCCCATAAGACTGTCAGCTGATTTCTCCAAAGAGACCTTACAGGCAAGAAGGGGCTGGCAAGAAGTATTCCAAGTCATGAAAGGCAAGGACCTGCATCTGAGATTACTGTATCCAGCAAAGCTATCATTTAGAATGGAAGGGCACATAAAGTGCTCCCAGATAAGGTCAAGTTAAAGGAGTTCATCATCACCAAGCCCTTATTATGTGAAATGTTAAAGGGACTTATCTAGGGAAGAGAAGATAAAAAATATGAACAATAAAATGACAGCAAACTCAATGTTATTAACAACCACACCTAAAACAGAAACAAAAGCAAACTAAGCAAACAATTAGAACAGGAACAGAACCACAGAAATGGAGATCACATGGAGGGTTATCAACAGGGGATTGGGAAGGGGAGAGGAGGGGAAAGGTACACAGAATAAGTAGCATAGATGATAGGTGGAAAATAGACAGGGGGAGGGTAAGAATAGTGTAGGAAATGTAGAAGCCAAAGAACTTATAAGTATGACCCATGGACATGAACTATAGGGGGGGAATGTGGGAGGGAGGGGGTGGGCAGGATGGAGTGGAGTGAGGGGGGGAATGGGACAACTGTAATAGCATAATCAATAAATATATTTAAAAAAAAGAAAGAAAGAAATCCCATCCACAATTGCTTCCAAAAGAATTAAATACCTAGGAATAAATTTAACCAAGGATGTAAAAAACCTGTACTCAGAAAATTATAAGACCCTGAAGAAAGAAATTGAAGAAGATACAAATAAGTAGAAATACATACAGTGTTCCTGGATAGCAAACATTAACATCATTAAAATATCCATGCTGCCCAAAGCGATCTATAGATTCAATGCAATTCTTAACAAGATTGCAATGATATATTTACAAAACTATAACATGTATTTCAAAAATTTATATGGAACCACAAAAGACCTCACATAGCAACAGCAATCTTGAGAAAGTAAAACAAAGTTGGCGGAATCACACTGCCTAATATTCTAACTATACTGTAAGCCCATAGTAATTAAAACAGCATGGTCCTGGCATAAAAACAGACATATAGATCAATAAAATAGAATAGAACAGAATAGAGAGTCCAAAAGTAAATCCACATCTTTACAGTCTATTAATATTTGGCAGAGGAAGCAGGCACAAACAAATGGGCTAAAGATAATTTATTCAATAAATAGTGTTGGGAAAATTGGACAGATACATGCAGAAAAATGAAACTAGTCCATATTCTTATATCACACACAAGAATAAACTCAAAATGGATTAAAGACTTAAATATTAGACCAGAAACCACAAAAATCCTAGAAGAAATCATAAGCAGTAAAATTTTGAACATTGCTCATAGCAATATTTTATCAGCTATATCTCCCCAGGCAAGGGAAACAAAAGAAAAAATAAACAAATGGGACTACATCAAACTAAAAAGGTTTTGCACAGCAAAGGAAATCATCAACAAAATAAAATGACAACCCACAGAATGGGAGGAGATATTCACTGATACACCTGATAAGAGGTTAATATACAAAATTTATAAAGAACTTACAATACTCAACACCAAAAAAAACAAACAACCCAATTAAAAAATGGTCAAAGGACCTGAATAGATGCTCCTCCAAAGAGCACATACAGATTGTCAATAGACATGAAAAGATGCTCAACGTCACTCATCATCAGAGAAATGTAAATTAAAACCAAAATGAGATATCACCTCACATCGGTGAGAATGGCTATCATCAATAAATCAACAAACAACAAATGCTGGTAAGGATGCAGAAAAAGGGGAACCCTTTTGCACTGTTGGTGGGAATGCAGATTGGTGCAACCAGTGGAAAACAATATAGTGATATCTCAAAAAATTAAAAATGGATATGCCTTTTGACCCAGAGATCCTACTTCTGGGAATGTATCTGAAGGAACCCAAAATGTAAGCACCCCTATGTTCATTGCACCATTTTTTACAATATGGAAGCAGCCCAAGTGTTGATCAGTAGATGAGTGAATAAAACCACTATGGGACATTTACAGTGGGATACTACCCAGCCATAAAAAATAAAATTTTACCTTTTGCAACAACATGGATGGACCTGGGGAACATTATGCTAAGTGAAATAAGCCAGTCAGAGAAAGACAAATATCATATGATTTGACTCATAATGTAGAATCTAATGAACAAACTGAACTAATAAGGAAAGTACTGACTGACCCACACACAGAGAGCAGGATAAGAGGTGGGGAGGATGGATTGGAGGTGAAGGGACAGAAAAAAAAGGAAAAAGGACTCTTAGATGTATACAACAGAGTGGTTATTGCAGAGGGGAGTGGGATAAGGGGGCTAAATGGTAATGGAAAAAATACAATAAAAAAGAAAAAATGTTTAGGTTATGATCCAGAACACACCCACTCCCTTCACCACACTTTAGTTGTGTATGTGTGTGCATATATTTACATTTTTACCTATGCACAGATACAATCTATATTTTTCAAGAAATGACATTCCTATGTCTCTGGGCCCTCTGTATGTCTTCCTTGGAGAAGTGTCTGTTCAAGTCCTTTGCTCATTTTTTAATTGGGTTGTTTGTCTTCCTGGAGTGGAGTCGTGTGAATTCTTTATATATTTTGGAGATCAAACCCTTGTCTGAAAAAATAAAAATAAAATAAAAATAAATTTTAAAAAAAGACTAGCATGAAAATTAGGTACCTATATGAACTATTTATAGGTCATAAAATAAAGGTATCATTCTAAAAATAAATAAATAAATAAATAAATAACATGACACTCCACCTTCTATGTGAAGTGCACTTTGACATTTTGTGTCCAGTGCTATCCTAGTCTAGCCCAATCTAGCCTACTCTCCCCTACTTGATCCTAACATTTTTCACACTGCCCTATGTTATTTTCCTTAATGCAACTTGAAATCTAATAAAATGATTTCATCACTGCAATTGGGCTGCAATCCACATTTTGAAAATCATTGAACTAGACATGGAAGGGAAAAAGCCTATAACACTTTATATGTATTTATTGAGTAATGGATGATGAATGAATGACATCAATTCAGTCCAGTCTGTGACTATTATCTACTCTAGTATTATGTATAATTATGTGCACCAGGTACCAGGATTGCAGTTATGAATAAAACTCAGTCCTTAACTTTGACACCACCTCTCAACAAGGGAGAGGGAGACCCCAACAGGCAGTGGAAATGGAGGGTGATAACTTCCATAGAGATGAGCCAGGTACCAGAGGTGCTCAGATTAAAAGTCATTGGTCCCCCCAGAGTGAAAGGTGAAGAAGAGAAAAACACACTGGGGATATACCAGAAGAGAGATGTGAAGTTCAAAGAGTGCTTCTCTGCCACCTGAGGCTGAGAAACCCTCTGACTAGAGCAAGCAGGGATGTGAGACTGCAGGATGTCAGGGTTATCGAAGAGACATTTGAGTCTGGGAAGGTGGTGTGAAATCAAAGCTTCTAGGACTTCTACTCAGATTCTGTGCTTTACTTGTTCTATTTTGATTTGGTTTGGTTTTGGGGGAAGGGGTAGGGGGGCATTGTGCATTACCTGAGGTTCATGTTGATGTTAGGCAAGCAGCACCTTTTAAGCAATCAGGAAAGGTAGCTGTGTGTGTCTGAGCTGGGGGGCAATCTTTCTAACAGCTTCCACCAGCCATAAATATAGACAGGTTTTCTGTCTTCCTTTTCATAACCTTCTTCTGGCCCTTTAAGAGCATCACTTTTCATATTTTTACTTCTAACTGGGTGGGATTTCAACCTTTTTTATATTTTTCTAAGTCTTGTGTTTAATGTTGAATCTTTAGGGCAAAATGCCCTAGAAGTTTTCATTGAATATGAAAAAAATTAGCTCTCTACCTTTTGCTTTAGGAATATAGGGACACAAAGACAAGGGGGGTTTTGAGCATATGGAATTTTGATATATGGAATGAAGACCATTGTGTCTGACAGCATCTGTACTGAACCCCCTCATAATTTTATATTAGGGTTATGTGGATTCCCTAACTAGTGAGCAGTAGATTGTATGGATATAATTCTAGCATGTCATACTTCTTCAATATCAATTACTTTGAATGCTTAAATATCCAATTTCCTGATATTTTTATTGTTCAATTTGCTTGTTAACTGGGACGCCCTCCCCCAATTTGAATTTTCTAAAGCAATGAGGTATGAAATCTGGTAGCCTGAAATGAGCGGAGGCACTGGGAGATTGGGTCCCACACTATAATGGTTTATGGTTCTGAATGTCTGAAATATTCCATGACAAATGCCGCCAGAGATTGGAGTCTGGATCTTCTCCCCAGCACTCAGACAGAATTAGAAAAAGAAAAAAATTAAAGACAGGTTTAATTAACCTGCCAAAAAGAAAAAATCTCAGAATGTCTGTGTGTGAGGGTAAGAGCAAATCTCATGATCAAAGAGACTGGAAAAGGGGATGGTTTAGAAGGCACATTTCATATTCAGTCAACTAATATTCCCGAATCTCCTTAGAATCAAATTACTCAATTATTTCAACTGTGAGTTTCTACAGGAGAGAGAATGTCTGTGGATGGAATTTAACTGAGATGAAGAGCCCAGGTCACCATGCAAGTTCCCAGCTTGTGCTAACTCTGGTCCAGAGCCCTCCCACAAAATTTCTTCCACCAGGGTTGTGGGGGAACTCTAGGAGGAAGTCAGGGTAGAGGTACAGTTAAGACAATGGAGGTGCCCAGGTTAAAAGGCAGTGTAAATGCATGTGTGTGGTACATGTGTGACTTGTATGTAGGGGGTTTATAAGTATCGGTGACTGTTGCATCATCAAGACACAATATGCACCCTGGCCAGTGTGGCTAAGTTGGTTGGGTGTTGTCCCCCAAAGCAAAGGTCACCAGTTCAATTCCTGGTTAAGGCACATGCCTGGGTCATGGGTTCAGTGGCCGGTCGGAGCATGTATGAGAGGAAACCAGTTGATGTTTCTCTCTCACATTGATGTTTCTCTCCCTCTCTTTCTCCCTTGCTTCCCACCTCTTTGTCTCAAAAAAAAAAAAAGACATAATATGCCCTTTCCTTGACACATGGAGAAACCACATTGCCAGCCCTCCTTTGGATGTCTACGGGGCCACAGTAGTGGACTGTGAGCAGCAAAGAGATGTGCCCCTGCTGGTCCAGCTGGTTGAGAGCCAGGGTACATTCCCCATATTTCGTTCTTCTCCCTGTTTACTGGATGAAATGGAGCAGGACATGGTCCTGGACATGGAGGGAGCTATAATGGAAGGAGCCTTGGTACCTCCTAAATGACTATGTAGAAAAACCTGCCCTATCAACCCATATTGGACTTCACATGAGCAGGGAATTATTGCCATGGTGCCCACACCCTGACATTTGGGGGGTTTGCTACAGTCTAGCTTAACTAGGAAAATAACCTTGAGCAATTAACTTCATCTCATTGAAATTCATTTGTAAAATGGGGTTCATAAAAGCCTTGCCTTTAGAGGATTTTTGTAAAGATTAAATAAGATACTGAAAATAAAATGCTTAACACAGTAACTGGCACATAAAAAAATCACTTAATAAATATTAGCTAATAGTAATGTAGCAGTAGGCTGCTTTCCTTAACTAGCTGACTCATTTTATTGTCCATACACTATTGTTATTATCATCATCACATTAGTAATATTTGTTGTTCTAATATGCTTTTACTCATTATACAACAAATGCACCCTGGCCATTGTGGCTCAATTGGTTGGGTGTTGAATATCTATTTATTGAATAGATATTTATTGTAGATATTTATTGAATATCTACTATGTGCCAGGCATAGTGAAAGATACTGGAGAGACAGTGGTAAATAAAACATATTCTCATGTATATCTAGCAAGCATGGACTTTTAGTCTCCATGTTATTTTAAAGTTTACAATTTGTCTTCTTACTCAAATCCAGATTTTCACTTTGCCCCATAGACTGGAATCCCTGATCAAAACTCTCCTCACAGAAGCCAGCTCCATTCCCTTAGCATCAGCAACCAGAAAGCTGTATCCTAGGTAAAGAGAATCCACATTGTTTTTGTATAACAAAATCCACTCCCCTTGTTCTGGTACTGGCACACTTGTCATCCTCTGATAGACGGACTGCCCTAACTTCACTTTATAACTGTGTCTTTCTGGTGGGGTTGGCTACATACAGATTCTAGCTCTTGGGGTGAACACATGACCATCGCTGGCCAATCAGAACCCTCCACAATCCCTGAGATCAGTAATTATGGAATAGACATGTGACTCAAGCTGGGACAATAAAGTATTACAATATTGATCAAGATTGGCTCTCTTCATATGAAAAGATACTCAGCATCACTAACCATCAGAGAGATGCAAATTAAAACCACAATGAGGTACCATCTCACACCAGTCAGAGTGGCCAACATAAACAATTCAACAAACAAATGTTGAAGAGCATGCCGAGAAATGGAACCCTAGCACACTGTTGGTGGGAATGCAGACTGGTGAGGCCACTGTGGAAAACAGTATGGAATTTCCTCAGAAAACTAAAAATGGAACTGCCCTTTGATCCAGTAATTCCGCTGCTGGGATTATACCCTAAGAACACTGAAACACCTATCCAAAAGAATCTGTGCACCCCAATGTTCATAGCAGCACAATTTACAATAGCCAAGTACTGGAAGCAACCTACGTTCCCATCAGCAAACGAGTGGATCCAAAAACCATGGTATATCTACACAATGGAATTCTACGCAGCAGAGAGAAAGAAGGAGCTTATACCCTTTGCAACAGCATGGATGAAACTGGAGAGCATTATGCTAAGTGAAATAAGCCAGGAGGTGAGGGACAAATACCATATGATCTCACCTTTAACTGGAACATAAGCAATAGAAGAAAAAAGCAAACAAAATATAACCAGAGACATTGAAGTTAAGAACAATCTAACAATAGCCAGGGTGGGGGTGGGGGGTGGGGGCGGGGACAGTGGGTAGAGGGGATTACAGGAACTACTATAAAGGACACATGGACAAAACCAAGGGGGAGGGGGGAGGGGGGGGGGAGGGAGGTGGGTTCACCGGGGGTGGGGTGGAGGGATGGGGAGAGAAAGCATACAGCTGTAATTGAATAACAATAAAAAAAAAAGAAAAGAAATTCTAAAGCAAAAAAAAAAAAAAGAAGTAAAACAAGAAAAAAAAAAGAAAAAGAAAAAAAAAAAAAGAAAAGTGATATGAACCCAGTCATCACAAAATAGGATATGTAAAGGCTCTGTGACATGTTGGAAGAACCCAAAGAAGGACAATAAAACTAGAGTAAAACAATTAGAGCCAGTTTACTGTGAACAAAGGCTGAAAATGGTCAGAACCAGAAGTGAGGGGCCTTGCATCTAGCTCACCCACTATTCTTGTTTTCATTCTAAGAGCAATAGAAAGTCAGCAGAGTTTTAATCAGGGAAGTAACATGTGGAACATTCTCTTTGGTCACCTAAGCACTCCTCAATGGTTTAAACAGTGTTTGTAGTGGTCTCAGAAAACCAGGAAGATGAAGCAACAGTTCTAATACCCCACCTTCCCTGGGAGTATCTGCCCTGGATAGAGTCTGGTAAGTTGTTGATCTCCATTAAATATGGTGGATTCTATTTGGTAGAGTTGCCATCAAGGTTCCCTTATGGTAAATAGCTTCTGTCCTTCTATCTTATCACTGAGTGCCTTTGTCTTAGTAACCAAGACCTAAAACAATTAACTGGAACCATCATAGGAAGGCTGGGTTAATTCTCACACTTGGAACAAACCCGTTTTTTTTTTTACCTTTTTATTTAAAATGTTTTGCAATTATCTCTGCCTGATGTGGCTCAGTGGACTGAGCGCTGGCCCGTGAACCAAAGGGTCGTTGGTTTGATTCCCAGTCTAGGGCACGTGCCTAGGTTGTGGGCCAGGTCCCTGGTGGGGGCCACGTGGGAGGCAACCACACATTAAAGTTCCTCTCTTTCTCTCTCCTTTCCACTCTATCTAAAAATAAATAAATAAAATCTTTAAAGAATAAAATGTGCAAGCAAAATATAACCAGAGACATTGAAATAAAGAACGAACTGACAGTAACCAAACAGGAGTGGGGAGAGGAATAATGAGGGAAAATAAGGGATGGTCTATCAAGGAACATGTATAAAGGACACACGGACAAAGCCACAGGGGTAGGTTTGAGGGTGGGAGGTGGGGATGGGTGAGGCGGGGGATCGTGGTGGGGTGAAAATGGAGACAACTGTACTTAAACAACAATAAAAAAATAAAACGTTTTTCAATTACAATTTACATTCAGTATTATTTTGTATTAATTTCATATGTAGAGCATAGTAGTTAGATAATCATATACTTTAAAAAGTGATCCCCTCATATTTCCAGTACCCACCTAGCTATTACATAGTTATACATAGTTATTACAATATTATTGACTATATTTCCTAAACTGTACTTTTCATTCCCATGACTATTCTATAACTACCAATCTGTACTTCTCAATTATTCAGTTTTTTTACCCAGTCCCCCAACCCTCCTCCCCTCTGGCAATCATCATGCTGTTCTCTTTATCTATAAGTCTCTTTTTGTTTTTTGTTTGTTCAAACTCTTTATACTATAAAGAGCCACCTGGGGTCTCCTTCTTTAGAGGAAAGTTGTAAGCATGGAAGAAATATAGAGTTTCCTCATAATCTTTAGGTAAACTAGCCTTTAAGGAAAATGTAATGCTCAAGCAAAAAATTTAAGAGAGTATTTTACTGATGGAGAAGATGAACCAAAGATGTTCATTGCCCTGTCCAAAATCACAAAATCCATAGGTAGCAGATTTGTTGCATACTCAGTCACATTCTCAAGTCTGGCTTTTCTACCTGTGAGCTAGAGCTAGTTCTGATGTTGACCTTGGGGCTGGCCTTTCCAATCCCATGTGGAACTTCAACCCTTCCCACATCAACAGGCAGAGCAAGAAGATAAACTTCATGAGGGCAGGAAAACTTTCTGCTCTGCTCTTAATGTTCAGAATCATGCCTGCATGTCAATGCCTGTTGAATGAGTGAAAGAAATCCTGTTCACAGCATCGCTGATGGCTCCTTTGTGGAGAACGTCCAGACTTCTCATTCCAACCCTAATTATGTCATATTCATCTCTATCATCACCCAGCAATATGTTTGACACATACTAGGTGTTCAATAAATGTTTTTCAAATAAATTAATGAATAAGTGGATATCCTCCTAAGACTATGCTCTGATTTTTCTTCTGTACTATTACAATAGCATAATTTGGGCTAAAGGCAAAATATTCCAAATTATTCTGATCATTTAAAGGTGGAACAATCACCTCCCACAGTCTAAGTACTGATTCTATTACTGTGATCTAAGATACAGATGCATTTGTAAATGATTGTGTGTGTGTTCATTTCATATCAGTAGGTCAAACTGAGAGATGACAATGTTGCTGCTAGAACACATTTGGGCCTGGAGAATTGTGGGCTGCTCAGATCAAGACAGGAGGAAGAGTTCAGGTATAGGATGAAATAGTGGCTATGTGCAAGAAGCCTTGAAGAGATTGACTATGGAGGGATTTGGAACATGTACCGTGTCTGCTCTGCTCTTAATGTTCAGAAAAATAGTTGTACAGGGGTGTTTAACCGGGTCAGTGAAGAATCGAGATAAGGAACCACATAGCAGTGACTCAGGGGTCAGGTGAGTGATCACCATTCTGCTGACAGATCTGAGGAATGAGACTGGTCAGAAGCCAAACCCTGAGATATGGGTCCATACAGGAAAAAGTTAGATACACCACAATATGGAATGTACATTCTCTAGGTATCCAGAACTTAGTCCTGGAATGTCGCATCTTGGGTCTAATTAGATGCAAAGGGAGACTTTGGGTACCCAAAACTGTGTCAAAAGGGGTGATTTTCTCCCAAGCCATATTAATTAGGATATATGCTAAGCTTCTATAACTTAGGGGAACAAAGTGTAGCTGATCCAACCAAATAGAAGTTTATTTAGTTGGCATGCCACAATCCAGAGGTAAAATGGTGGTCCGGTGCAAGACAGAGTCCTCTGTCCCATGAAGTTGTCAGAGGAGCCAGGTCCTTCTACCTTGTCATTGCACCCTGATCTGTGCCATCATGGTTATATTGTACCCCCTATAAAGAAAGGGAAGAGTGCAAGGTATTAGCTTTTAAGAAATCAGACATAAGTTCCATAGATTGCTTCCATTCACATTCCATAGGCAAGAACTTACCACATCCAAATGCAGGGGATAAATGGGAACATAAATTTTACCTTAGTGTTGCTACAAGATGAGTCCCCTCTTAGCCAATGCTGAGACTGTTTGTGGTGCAAGATGGTCATTAGAGATCAACACCTATGGAAAGAAGTATGGAACAGGAATAGTCAAACTGGGATGGCTTGACTGACCTGGGGGGAGATTCTAGAGTAAGAATTGCCAATTCCCAGTGCCCCATGATGGGCTGAAATGACTGGACCTTTATATGCCTGCCTCACTCAGTTGCCAGATCCAGGCTCCCCAGTGGAAAGGCACACAGGTGAGGCCAGAAAGACCTGGAAAGAGCTGATTTTAAAAAAAAAAAAAAACCCACCTACTGATGCCCTTCCAACAGTGGGGGGAACAAGCTCTTCCTTGGTAACAAATCCAGGCAGCCCATCTCGGTGCCTAGAAGCAAACTCAGAGAGAATGGACTTTGGTGGACAATGAGCAATCTTTGGTTGGTGTATAAAACAGAAATCCTTTTTTGAACACCTGCTGGTTCAACAGTGAACAAGGATATGGGGCTCCTGATCTTTTGGATCTCACAGGTTTTGAGAAAGGTGGAAACAAGCAAGTATACAATAAACAGACAAGATGATTGCAGATAACTAAAATGCCATGAACATATTTTTATGGAACAGGGAGTGACTATGGGAGCTATTTTAGATGGGGGTGTTCAAAGAAGACTTTTCTGAGGTGGTGACATTTCCACTGAGAATAGAATGAGAATAAAGAATAGCATTCTAAGCAGAGGGAATAGCATATGCAAAAAATAAGAACAAACTTGACTCTTTCAAGGAACAGAATGATGCTATCATGACTTGAGGTCTTTAGGCAGAAAGGAGATGTTAACGATGTGGTCAAACAGTCAGATTATGTTCTATTTAGTAAAGAGTTCAGGATTCATTCTAAGTGTGATTGAAACCCTCATAAGTATTAACACAAGGAAATGACAACTATTTTAATTGAAATTCTAATAAATTTGCTGTATTTGCATGGAGAAACAATTTCTGGAAGTATCTTTTCAAACCTGTTTAATTCTTGGATCAATTTACTGTATGGTATATTTAAAGTGCTTCCAATTGTTTTTTACTTTCATTTTACTGAAATTGTGTTCATATGTATCAATTTCACAGCAAATATTTTATTCTTACAGTCCTAAACTCAGGGACAAAAATGACATAGAAATTGAGATGTGACCACACCAGTTCTTTATCTACAAGTAGGAGATTTATTTTCATGTCAAAAAAAAAAAAACAGCACCCCATAAAAACAATTCTTCATTCCCTACTATGCTTTGATCCATTTTTCCTTGAATTTCTTTATGCCTTTTTCTTGATCTTTTTGGTTTCTTCTCAGGTTTCATATAAGTCAAAGTGTTTTCATTTTTTAAAGAAAATAAAACAAACTTTAAATAGCTTTGCAAACTTTCAATGCATTAGTTTATAACTAGCTTCAGGTATGACTGTCATGCACATTCAGTACTGGCTTCTAGTTCTCTGGTATATGTTTATTGATCATAAGCTGATCATTTACTTTATGGCCAGAGTCCTGTCCATATGGTAGCCCACACCAGCTCCATAGATGCATATCCTACCACTTAGCAATGGCAGAAAGCAAAAAAAATTCTTATTTCCATAATTTCTCAAAACATCCCAGGACTTATTCTAGATTTAGGTCATATGCTCACACACCTAAACATATATATAAATATTTATCCCCTCACCCAAGGACTTGCTCATTTGTTTTAGAGAGAGGGGAATGGAGGGAGAGAAGTGATGTGAGAGGAAAATATTAATCAGTTGCCTCTCATATGTGCCCCAACTGGGGACCAAATCTGCAACCTAGGTGTGTACTCTGACTGGGAATCAAACCTGTGACATTTTGGTTTATGGGACAATATTCCAACCAACAGAGCTGCACACCAACCAGGGCCCTTAACTAATTATTTAGCCAAAAGGATGAAGGCTGTGATTGACTTGTCCACTCTTTGGTGCAAATGATGCAGCAACCCCTCCCTGTACTGTATCAATTTGAAATAGCGAAGTTATTTTCCTATTAGAAAAATCAAGCTATTAATAACAAAATAAAAGGGAACCAATGCAGAGCAGTGGCTGTGGCAGTTCCTGAGCCCATGACATGTTTTCTATTTGCAGCTCCATATTTTCCCTTCAGAACTGTACCTCTCCATCTACAGCTCACCCATGACCTTTGGGTCACCTGTGTTCCTGGAGGTCCAGTTTTACTCCTCCTCTTGCTTAGTGTGGTCTCTTTTCTGTAACCCTAATAGAGGACTTCCTCACTGGACTCATCTGAGAACCAGAAATAGGATCCACATGGACCAAACCTGTAGATGGAGCTGGTTGTCAAAGCAGCCACCTTTGTATCCCTCATGGAAGGATGCTTTCTCTCTGTACATCCCCTGCAGCATCAAGTTGCTGAGCCAATGCTTAATTCAAAGGCTAGAATCCATTAAAAGCCAAAGCAAGAAGCATAAAAAGAAATCCCCTTATTAAATCTATGTTCAGTGGAGTGTGTACATAATTCACCCCAACAGCATCAAATATAAATGCTCCAGTGTTGGGGGGAGTGAAGCCAACACCACGAAAGTCTGAGCTCACTTAGAAGGAGATGTCAAGAAGATACAATCTTTGCAAAGACCTTCTCAGAGTGCTAATGAGATCTGGCATCAGAGTGTTCTAACAAACATCTTAGATGAGGACATGCTCAGCAATGGTGCTTCCCTGCCAGCCTCTCGGTGGGCACCCACATGTTTATAAACTCAGCTCCAATCCCCTCTGAGCTACTGCTGGGCTTCCAGAGCTTATGAAATATATGGAATGAAGGTTCCCTGAGCTGTGGATTAGACTGGTAAATTGAGTGCAGGAAGGGTCAGCTCCTGCTGTTTCAGTTCTGTTCAACTGCAGAAACATCACCAACAATCTGTCACTTCAACTCCACCTAGCTTTAGAGGCAGAACTGACTGTAATGGGAAGGGCTATTAGGAGCACCTTTGTCCCCCAATCCTGTGGTGCAGACATAGGGTTTGATGAGCTCAAGGGAAGCTCTCATACAAATGGAAGTCTTACTGCCCACCTCACCAAAATTGTATTTGCATCAACAGCAAACATAGCCTGGTTCTTGCTGTTGTCTTTCCAGAGACTGCCTTCTGTTGCCATGGCCAGACGCTAGTGTCAATTCATAACCTCCTCCTTCTCTTCATCATCTTTATCATTATCATAATTATCATAGCTACTCTTCATCTAACATTTATCATGTCCTGAGCACTGTGTTAAGTCCTGTACATGAATAATTTCATTTAACCCTAAAACATACTAATTCTTCCATTGTTGGTGCATTTGCACCAGGTTCCTAGAATGGGCTTCACTTGGCTCTTTAAAAAGCTTCCTTATTTTTATTATCCTAGCCTCAAGCTAAGTATTATCTCTTCAGAGAAGACTTCCTTGATGATCCCAATTTTAGTAGGACATCACCATCCTAGTCACAATCATATTACATTCTTTTTTAAATCATCTCCCAAGGATATATTTATTGATTTGAGAGAGAGAGAAAGAAAGGAACATTGATGTGAGAGAGAAACATCAATTGGTCACCTTCCATGTACATCCCAACCAAGGAATGAACGCGTAACTTTCTGGTGCACAGGATGATGTTCCAACTAACTGAGCCACCTGGCCAGGGCACAATTATATTACTTTCTTTTTATTTCTTTAATAGTGCTTACCAGATGGCGGCAAGATAGGTGGGAGTGGAGTCCACTTCCCCTCAACACCAGTGAAATACCTAGCTGATCTGAGGAGCAGAGTGAACAGGCACGGTATTCCAGAATATATGAAGATCGGAGACCAAACATAGAGGACATTGAAAGATCTGATGGTAAGAAGAGTGCTTAAGGATATTAAGGTCCCTGGGACCAGCCTGGGGACCGGGGCAGCTGAAGCCCTGGCCCGGCCGCAGGGTCCACTGCAGGATTCTTCAGAGAGAGCCAGGCTGAGCCGTGTGAGCAGCCAGGTGCTTGTTTGGACCAGGGGGGCTTGAATAGGAAGAATTTCTCAAAAAGAAAAAGAAAATAGAGGCACTCAGCTGGTAGTTAGAGCATTCTCTTCAGGAGCCTTGGCCTCTGGCGCCCCCCACCCCCCACAGCCCCTGGACTGTGAACGCAGGATAAGCAGCCCCAGCGCTCACCTCAAGCCTGGTTGCCCGCACCCAGATTAGCGGACTGGGGGCCCACACCTGAACACTTGGGTGGGTGCGCACCAGGAGCAGAGGCTAGCTGCCCCATGCAGAGGCCCAAGGCGGCAGACCTGCTGGCGGCGCAACTCAGGCCCAAAGCAGCTGACCAGCCGGCAGAGCAGGACCTAGGACCAAAGCAGCAGATCAACTGATCAAGGGCCTGGCTACCTGCGAGGCACCACACCTAAAAGCACCGGTTCTAAACAACTCCTACCTAGCCCCTGCGCACACAGCCCTGCATGGCCTACTGGCTCTCTAGAACTAAGGCAGAACACCCACCAGAGGGGAGCATCAGGGCTAGGGGAGACTGCATTACCAGGAAAGACTCGACCCAGTAGGGGGCTGAATGACCTCATAGCAGCACCTAGAGGCCCTAGCATCTAGGACAGCAAAGAGCAAGTAGGGGGAGTGTGAGTTGCCCCTAATTGGTGCAACTGAGGACAGCACAACGTCTGAACTAAAGGCCTAGTGGGGAGCTGAAGGACCCTGAGAAACTGGACTGGAGGCTGAACAACAGCAAAGAGTGTGGCTCAGGAAGGGAGAAAACTGAAACCAATCCTTCCAAACACCCCCTCCCATTCCATAGACAGGAAGACCAGCAGAACTAACCTGACCAGTTTAAAGCCAGCAGAAGACTTTTTTTTCTCTTTCCTCCTTTCCTCCTGAATTCCCTCTTCCTTTCTGTCCTTCTTTCTTTTTTTATTCCTTCTTCCTTCCATCCCTTACTTTTTTATTCCTTATTCCTGCCTTCTTTTATTTATTCTTTTGTTTTAATTTTTGTTAAAATTCGTTCTTATCTTGCCTCCGATATTTCTTTATTCCTTCTTCCTTCCTTCCTCTCCTTTTCTATACCCTTTTTCCATCCATCCCTTCTTTTTTTTCCCCCACCTTTCTCTTTTTCCCACAGGTGAGACAACAAAACCTGGAGTGCTGAAAAGACTAGAGTTAGACCGTGTTAAACCCATAAACGTCAGCTCAAGACCAGTGAGCACAGGAGATTAAGGAGACAGCACCACTGCATCCCATTGGCATTCTACCATAGAAGTTCAGACCATGAACCCAGAGAGTCACAATAGATCAATTTAGGAAGCAGAGGCTAACAGGAAGAGTCTCACAAACAATGGGAAGACAAAGAAACAATTCCCAAATGAAAGGAAAGGAGGAAGTCTCAGAAAGAATGCTAACTGAAAAAGAGGCAAGTCAACTATCAGATACTGAGTTCAAAGCAATGGTTATCAGGAAGCTCACTGAGCTCTCTGAGCTCAAAGAGAACTACCAGAAACTACAGGGAAACTACAATGAACTCACTGCAAACTATATCAACATGAAAAAGGAAATAGAAACTATAAACAAGAGCCAAGAGGAAATGAAGAATACAATTTCTGAATTGAAGAACACAGTAGAAGGAATTAAAAGCAGACTTGATGAAGCAGAGGATCGGATCAGCAAGCTGGAGGACAAAGTATAAAAAAACACCCAGAAAGAGCAAGAAAAGGAAAAGAGGCTCAGAAAGAATGAAGAGGCAATAAGGGAAATGCAGGACAACATGAAACGTAACAATATCCGTATAATAGGAATACCAGAAGGAGAAGAAGAAGATCAAGGGATAGAAAACCTGTTTGAAAAAGTAATGATGGAAAATTTCCCTAATCTGATGAGAGAAACAGTCACCCAAATCCAGGAAACACAGAGTCCCAAGCAAGAGAAACCCAAAGAGACCCACTGTAAGACACATCAAAATTAAAATGGCAAATTTCCAAGACAAAGAGAGGATCTTAGGGGCAGCAACGGAGAAAAAGGAAGTAACATACAAGGGAGCCCCAATAGGGTTAGCAACTGACTTCTCAATGGAAACGCTCCAAGCCAGAAGAGAATGGCAAAAAATATTCCAAGTAATGAGAACCAGAGGCCTGAAACCGAGACTACTTTACCCAGCAAGGCTCTCAATCAACATAGAAGGCCAAATAAAGAGCTTCCCAGACAAAAAAAGTCTAAAAGAATACACTTCCACCAAACCAGCTCTGCAAGAGATGCTAAAGGGACTGCTTTAAGGAAAGAAAGGAGAAAAGAGAAAGACAGAGGAACACAGGTAGGAAAAAATGGCAATGAATAACTACCTATCGATAATAACCTTAAACGTAAACGGATTAAATGCTCCAATCAAAAGACATAGAACAGCTGAATGGATAAGAAAACATGACCCACACATATGCTGCCTACAAGAGACCCATCTCAGCACAAAAGACTTACACAGACTGAAAGTGAAGAGCTGGAAACAAATTTTCCAAGCAAATGGACAGGAAAAAAAAAGCAGGGGTAGCAATACTCATATCAGACAAAATGGACTTCAAAAGAAGGGCCATAAAGAGAGACCCAGAGGTCACTTCATAATACTCAAAGGAAGAATCCACAGAGAAGACATAAACATTATAAATATATATGCACCCAACGTAGGAGCACCCAAACATAAAGAAAATCTTGGAGGACTTCAAGAAAGATATTGACAGCAACACAATTATGGTAGGGGACTTTAAAACCTCACTGTCAAAAATGGACAGGTCTTCCAAACAAAATGTCAACAAGGATATTGTATCACCTAACAAAACCCTAGATGAAATGCACTTAACTGATATATATAGAGCTTTTCATCCCAATGAAGCAAAATACACATTCTTTTCAAGTGTACATAGAACTTTTTCAAAGATAGACCACATGATAGGACACAAAGCAAGCCTCAACACATTCAAGAAATTTGAAATCACATCAAACATTTCCTCTGACCACAAGGGACTGAATCTAGAAACCAACCCCAAAGAAAAAAACCCAGAAGACTCAAAATCATGGAGACTTAAGAG
Organism: Desmodus rotundus; assembly: GCF_022682495.2. NCBI lineage: Eukaryota > Metazoa > Chordata > Mammalia > Chiroptera > Phyllostomidae > Desmodus > Desmodus rotundus. The sequence continues at coordinate 93,981,248 of NC_071387.1, forward strand.
CATGCTATTAAGCAATGAATGGGTCAAGAATGAGATTAGGGAAGAAATCAAAAACTTTCTTGAAACAAATGAAAATGAACTCACAACAACCCAAAACCTATGGGACAAAGCAAAGGCAGTTGCGAGAGGGAAATTCATAGCAATACATGCCTACCTTAAAAAGATAGAAACATTTCACACAAACAACCTAACCCTACACCTACAAGAACTCACAGAAAAACAACAAAGACAGCCCAGAGCAAGCAGAAGGAAGGAAATAACCAAGATCAGAGCAGGGTTAAATGACATAGAGACTAAAAGCACAATTGTAAGGATCAATGAATCCAGGAGCTGGTTCTTTGAAAAGATAAACAAAATCGACAAGCCTTTAAGTAGGCTCATCAAGAAAAAAATAGAGAGGATCAAAATAAACACAATTAGAAATGAAACAGGAGAGATTACAACTGATACCACAGAAATAAAAAGGATTGGAAGAAATTACTACAAAGAACTGTATGCCAAGAAATTTGAAAACCTAGGTGAGATGGACACATTTCCAGAAAAGTATAATCTTCCAAAACTGAATGAAGAAGAAGCAGAAAACCTCAACAGACCAATAACAGCAGACGAAATTGAAGCAGTCATCATAAAACTCCCAACACAGAAAGGCCCTGGACCAGACGATTTCACAAGAGAATTCTACAAAGCATTTAAGGAAGAGCTAACCCCTATCCTTCACAGACTATTCAAACAATCCAAACTGATGGAAGACTCCCAAACTCTTTTAATAAAGCCAGCATCATCTTAATCCCAAAACCAGATAAAGACACAATGAAGAAAGAAAACTTCAGGCCAATATCGCGGATGAACATAGACATAAAATTCTCAACAAAATATTGGCAAACTGCATCCAACAATACATTAAAAAGATCATCCCCATGACAAAGTGGGATTCATCCCAGTGATGCAAGGATGGTACAATATTTGCCAATCAATAAACATAATACATCACATCAACAACAGCAAAGACAAAAATCACATGATCATATCAATAGATGTGGAGAAAGCATTTGATAAGATACAGAACCCATTTCTGATAAAAACACTCAGCAAAGTGGGAATAAAGGGAGCAGTCCTCAACATAATAAAGGCCATACATGAGAGACCTACAGCCAACATCACCTCAATGGACAAAAACTTAGAGCTTTCCCACTAAGATCAGGAACAAGACAAGGATGCCCTCTCTCACCACTCCTATTCAACATAGTATTGGAAGTCCTAGCCACAGCAATCAGACAAGAGAAAGCAATAAAAGGCATCCAAATTGGAAAGGAGGAAATGAAACTGTCACTGTTTGCAGATGACATGATAGTGTACATGGAAAATCCTATAGACTCCACCAAAAAACTAGTCGACCTAATAAATGAATTTGGCAAAACAGCTGGATACAAAGTCAATATTCAGAAATCAAAGGCATTCCTGTATACCAACAATGAAACTCCAGAAACAGAAATCAGGAAAACAATCCCATTTGATATAGCAAGAAGAAATATCAAGTACCTAGGAATAAACCTAACCAAGGAGGTAAAAGACCTGGACTCAGAAAACTACACAACACTGAAGAAAGAAATTAAGGAAGACACAAACAAATGGAAGCATGTACCATGCTCATGGATTGGAAGAATTAACATCATCAGAATGGCCATACTACCCAAAGCAATTGATAGATTCAATGCAATCCCTATTAGAGTACCCATGACATATTTCACAGATATAGAACAAACATTTCAGAAATTTATATGGAACTATGAACGACCCCAAAAAGCTGCAGCAATTTTGAGAAAGAAGAACAAAGCCGGAGGGATCACAATACCTGATATCAAAGTGTATTACAAGGCCACTGTAATCAAAACAGCCTGGTACTGGCATAAAAACAGGCACATAGACCAATGGAACAGAACAGTGAGCCCGGAAATAAACTCAAGTCTTTACGGTCAATTAATATTTGACAAAGGAGGCAGGAGCATAAAATGGAACAGAAACAGCCTCTTCAACAGATGGTGTTGGGAGATCTGGATAGCTACATGCAAAAAAATGAAACTCGTTCGCTAACTTACGCCATACACAAAAATAAACTCAAGATGGATAAAAGACTTAAATATAACTCATAACACCATAAAAGTCCTCGAGGAAAACATTGGCAGTAAAATATCAGACATTCCACGCAGCAACATCCTCACAGCCATGTCCCCTAAAGCAAGGGACATAAAGGAAAGAATAAACAAATGGGACCTCATGAAAATAAAGAGCTTCTGCATGGCTAAAGAAAACAGCACTAAAATACAAAGAGAACCAAAAGTATGGGAAAACATATTTGCCAATGAAACCTCAGACAAGGGCCTGATCTCCAAAATATATAAAGAACTCACACAACTCCACTCCAGGAAGACAAACAACCCAATTAAAAAATGGGCAAAGGACTTGAACAGATACTTGTCTAAGGAAAACATACAGAGGGCCCAGAGACATATGAAAAGATGCTCAGCATCACTATCCATCAGAGAGATGCAAATTGAGACCACAATGAGGTACCACCTCACACCAGTCAGAATGGCCAACATAAACAAATCCACAAACAAATGTTGGAGAAGATGCGGAGAAAAGGGAACCCTAGCATACTGTTGGTGGGAATGCAGACTGGTGAGGCCACTGTGGAAAGCAGTATGGAATTTCCTCAGAACACTAAAAATGGAACTTCCCTTTGACCCAGTAATTCCGCTGCTGGGATTATACCCTAAGAATCCTGAAACACCAATCCAAAAGAACCTATGCACCCCAATGTTCTTAGCAGCATAATTCACAATAGCCATGTATTGGAAGCAACCTAAGTACCCATCAGCAAATGAGTGGATCCAAAAACTATGGTATATTTACACAATGGAATTCTCTGCAGCAGAGAGAAAGAAGGAGCTTATACCCTTTGCAACAGCATGGATGGAATAGGAGAGCACTATGCTAAGTGAAATAAGCCAGGTGGTGAGGGACAAATACCATATGATTTCACCTTTAACTGGAACACAATCAACAGAAGAAAAAAGGAAACAAAATATAACCAGAGACGTTGAAGTTAACAACAATCTAACAATGGGCAGGGGGTAGTGGGGAGGGGACAGTGAGGAGAGGGGATTACAGGAACTACTATAAAGGACAGATGGACAAAATCAAGGGAGAGGGTGGAGGTGGGGGAGGGAGGGGGGCTCAGCTGGGGTGGGGTGGAGGGATGGGTAGAAAAGGCACACAACTGTAATTGAATAACAATACAAAATTAAAATTTAAAAAAAAGAGAGAGAAAGAGGCTTGCCTTTCTCCTCTGAGAGATTGGCCATCTTTTCTCCCCAAGCAAAAAAATAAATAAATAAGATAAAATAAATAAATAAATAAATAAATAGTTCTTAGCAGTTTATCACATATTTAAACTTTCTTATTTGTTTAGTTTTGTAGTAGAATGTCAGTAGCTGAAGTTAGTAGAAGGAAGTCATTTTGTCTTACTCTCTGTCATGACTTCACTGCCCAGAAAAAACACACTGAACAAAGTCAGTGCTCCAACAATATTTGTAGAATGAACAACTGTATGGGAAAGCGATATTACAATACCCATTTTATTTATAAGAATGCTGAAGATCAGACAGTGTATATAATTAATTAATTTCCCCAAGGTTACAGGGCCCCAAGGTAGAAAATGGGGACTGCTGTTTACTGCAGATCTACTCCTCTTGGAGCCCCAAAACCACAATTCTGCCAAAACAACTTCTCCCACTCCTTAATTAACTCCACCTCATATCAAGGTCAAGTTCACCAAAAGCTATCGGACTGTGACTTGGACAGTAGTTTATTATAGAAGCCAACTATCTCAGATGAAATTTACCTTTCCCTATTTTGTTATTCCCTGCCAGACCATGTCACCAAGTCATTCATGATCCTGTATTTATTTAAAGTACTTGAGAGGACCTACGGTGCATGAAACACTGGCCAGGTATACCCTCCCGGATGGATAAATCAATGGCTCCAGACTTCCTGAATGAGAAAGAAGTATGAGATAGCTACTCTTCAGGTGGCCAACAAGAATGAAAGATTTAATTGTATTAGGAAATAGGGGCACTGTGTTTGAATCCCTGTCATCCTCTTTAGTCCTGAACATCAATTTGTTGTCAAATACATCAATTAAATCAATTTAAGTTAAGCTTCACCTGTACTCATCCCAGATAATCTCCCTATTCACTGGACTGAGGAGTTTAGACTATAAGAGATGGTGCTCACACTGCTGTTAGAAATCAGAAGATCAGGGTCATAAACAGTAAATATCCTGAGTAACATCTAAGGTAGGGTATAATTAGATAAAAGAGTCCACAATACGTTAAAGGGAGCTTGTTTGAGTTTATCTCCAGTTTACAATGTTGTTCTGTAAGAAAGCGCATTCTTATTTCAGAGAGCTGACCTGCCAAGAAACCCTAGGGACAGTAATGATCCAGCCGGTTCTGTCTCTTAGGATTTAAAGAATAGATATTTAGAAATCACTTAGCTTGCTGTCAAAGAATTTTAAGGGTATACAGTGTCATAAAGTGCAAGAGGGAACCATTCATCACCCAAGGAATCACACAGTTTCCCAGCCTCCCCAGTTCTTGGATGCATAGCAGGCTTCCTAAAAAGCCAGGGTGATTGCCAAACCTTACTAAGGATAGTGGGTGAGGGAGTTTGCAAAGCCTGCCCTTTCCTTGTGCTCCCTGAATTTACATTTCACAAAGGAGGAGGTGCTTGGGTTGAGCTGGTGCCATTAGTGTGGAACATCTCCACTGGGCTGATTCTACTCTAGTACCTCTGAGGCTGCTTGTCTCTGACACAAATTAATGACATCAAGTAAGACACTGTATTCCCCAAGGTAGTTGTGAGGATCAATGAAGTAGTATCTGTGAATGTACTTGATTGTGTTCATAAAAGCCATGCCTTAATTTTGCTAAGGGTGGCTACCTATTTACCTCCCAGTACTCCCCTCCTGAACCCTACAATCCATCTGTTAGCAGCAAATGTTGGACCTCTGTTCAGCAACCTCAGTTCTTGAGTTCAGCTAAGAAAGAATTTAGAGCCTAGAACTCTTAACACAAGAGAAAGTTTATTTAGGAAAAAAGTCACAGAGGTGGAAGAAGTGAGCCAGATGAGCTGTGTGGACCCAGGAAACAAATTCTAGAGGAAAAAGAAGTGCCCTTGCAGCTTAGGAGAAAGAAAGCAAGGATAACATGCCTGAGGCAAGAAAAGAGAGAAAGGTGCATAAGAGAGGAGAGAGAGAGAGAGAGAGAGAGAGAGAGAGAGAGAGAGAGAGAGAGAGAGAGAGAGAGAGAGAGAGAGAACTGGGTCCTTTGTCCTAAAGTTTTTATCTGTGTTGCAAAGGCAAGCATTTTTAAGGAAGGTCTCAGGGGAGGATATCAATAGAATATTCATTAGTTTTCCAGGTGTGACCTTTCAGAGTGGTGGTCTCTACTGAATGGTCAGAGCTAGGGTGGTTGTGCATCATTAGTCATTGCAGCTGATTCTGACATTAGCCATGGCGTTGGTGTCTCTAGTTTTGCTGCTTTTCTGGGCCTGGCACTGAAACACTACTGAGGCCTAAATGCCATCTCTAGTTTGACCAACTCTGTCTTTGTGGTCAAAAGACCCAAGGCTTTGTTCCTAAGATTATTTGATGCAGGTCAGAACCTTATTGTCCTGAGGGCTTAATGCTTAAAGGAGTGCCTGTGCAGAGATTGTATGTGTGTTGTATGAGGCTATTCTCTGGCTCCCTTGTTCCTCTTCTAAGGAGGTCTACCACATGTCTAGCGATATGAAAGGTCAGGGGTTCTACATCACATAAGTAGTGACATGTTAAGGGGAGGAAAGGTTACCATGAGATTAAGGTCCTAGCCTATCATACTTGTTTTCTCTAGTTTTGTCCATTGCAAGTCCCGGGACTTTCTTCCCTGGTGACATTTTGGAACTGGCCTATCATTCCTGTTCTGCTCATACCTAACTGTCTACACATTAAAATTGTTATCATGTCTTAAATATCCCAGCTGACTCTCATTTTCATAACATCACACACGGTATTTTTGCTGCTTTTTTGACTAACCACTTCTGCACAGGAGTATGCACATACCCTCACTTTCCACTGGAATTCTGCATTGTTTGTGACTCTCCAGAGTCACTCCCCTCAGAGCCTTCCCTGACTCTCCATTTTAGATGGCACTGCTGTGACTTTCAAGTCCCAAATATCAGCTTAGTACCTGTGTAGCTGTTCAGCCTTCCTTCTCACCAGGGTTCCCTCTTCCTAAAAGAAGGATTGCTATATTTACAAAATAAAAACTCAGGACACCCAGTAAAATTTGAATGTCATGTAAACAATAAGTATTTTAGTAGATAATTGCCAATTACTAGAGAAATTATTTGTCATTTACTGGAAATTCAAATTTACCTGGATATTCTCTATTTTATCTGGCAACTTGACCTGAAACGTGGCTTCACCTTCCAAGGATCTGGTTGTCACTTTGCTGGAGAAGGAATTTAACTTATGTACCTTAAAACTTCAAGCTGATAGTCTTTTTTTAAATTAATATATATTTTTTAATTTTTTATTGTTATTCAATTACAGTTGTATGCCTTTTCTCCCCATCCCTCCACCCCACCCCAGCCTAACCCACCTCCCTCCCCCACCTCCACCCTCCCCCTTGATTTTGTCCATGTGTCCTTTCTAGTAGTTCCTATAAACCCCTCTCCCCTCTACCCCCTTGCCACGCCCCACTGGCTATCGTTAGATTGTTCTTAACTTCAATGTCTCTGGTTATATTTTGTTTCCTTTTTTCTCTTGTTGATTATGTTCAGTTAAAGGTGAGATCATATGGTATTTGTCCCTCACCGCCTGGCTTATTTCACTTAGCATAGTGCTCTCCTATTCCATCCATGCTGTTGCAAAGGGCATAAGCTCCTTCTTTCTCTCTGCTGTGTAGAATTCCATTGTGTAAATGTACCATAGCTTTTGGATCCACTCATTTGCTGATGGGCACTTAGGTTGCTTCCAGTACTTCACTATTGTAAATTGTGCTGCTATGAACATTGGGGTGCATAGGTTCTTTTGGATTGGTGTTTCAGGGTTCTTAGGGTATAATCCCAGCAGTTTTGGAATTGCTGGAAGTCTTAATGAAAACAATCAAAATCGCTCTCTGACCTGCAGACATGGCCACCAGACCTGAGCTAACCGGGTAGAGACCACTTGGCTCAATGAGAAAATGAGTCTGGGACCCTGACGCAATCCTTGCTCTTCCTAGATGTTTTTTCCACTTTACATCACAATCTGTTTTAACATAAAGAGTATGAGATTTCCGGAGAAGATGGCAGCAACATAGGTGGGAGCAGAGTCCACTTCCCCTCAACGCCAGGGAAATACCTAGCTGATCTGAGGAACAGAGCAAACAGCCAACAGTTTTCCAGCATATATGAAGATCAGAGACCAAAGATAGAGGACATTGAAAGATCTGACGGTGAGACAACAAAACCTGGAGTGCTGAAAAGACTAGAGTTAGACCATGTTAAACCCATAAACGTCAGCTCAAGACCAGTGAGCACAGGAGATTAAGGAGACAGCACCACCGAATCCCATTGGCATTCTACCATAGAAGTGCATACCATAAACCCAGGGAGTCAGAATAGAGCAATTTAAGAAGCAGAGGCCAACAAGAAGAGTCTCACAAACAATGGGAAGACAAAGAAACAATTCCCAAATGAAAGGAAAGGAGGAAGTCTCAGAAAGAATGCTAACTGAAAAAGAGGCAAGTCAACTATCAGATACTGAGTTCAAAGAAATGGTCATCAGGAAGCTCACTGAGCTCTCTGAGCTCAAAGAGAACTACCAGAAACTACAAGGAAACTACAATGAACTCACTGCAAACTATATCAACATGAAAAAGGAAATAGAAACTATCAACAAGGGCCAAGAGGAAATGAGGAATATAATTTCTGAATTGAAGAAAAAAGTAGAATAAATCAAAAGCAGACTTGATGAAGCAGAGGATCGGATCAGTGAGCTGGAGGACAAAGTAGAAAAAAACACCCAGAAAGAGCAAGAAAAGGAAAAGAGGCTCAGAAAGAATGAAGAGGCAATAAGGGAAATGCAGGACAATATGAAACGTAACAATATGCATATAATAGGAATACCAGAAGGAGAAGAAGAAGAGCAAGGGATAGAAAACCTGTTTGAAAAAGTAATGATGGAAAATTTCCCTAATCTGAGGAGAGAAACAGTCACCCAAATCCAGGAATCACAGAGTCCCAAGCAAGAGGAACGGAAAGAGACCCACTGCAGGACACATCATAATTAAAATGGCAAATTTCCAAGACAAAGAGAGGATCTTAAAGGCAGCAAGGGAGAAAAAGGAAGTAACATACAAGGGAGCTCCAATAAGGTTAGCAACTGACTTCTCAATGGAAACGCTCCAAGCCAGAAGAGAATGGCAAAAAATATTCCAAGTAATGAGAACCAGAGGCCTGCAGCCAAGGATACTTTACCCAGCAAGGCTCTCAATCAACAAAGAAGGCCAAATAAATAGCTCCCAGACAAAAGAAGTCTAAAAGAATACACTTCCACCAAACCAGCTCTGCAAGAGATGCTAAAGGGACTGCTTTAGGGAAAGAAAGGAAAAGAGAAAGACAGAGGAACACAGGTAGGAAAAAATGGCAATGAATAACTACCTATCGATAATAACCTTAAACGTAAATGGATTAAATGCTCCAATCAAAAGACATAGAATAGCTGAATGGATAAGAAAACATGACCCACACATATGCTGCCTACAAGAGACCCATCTCAGGACAAAAGACTTACACAGACTGAAAGTGAAGGGCTGGAAACAAATTTTCCTAGCAAACGAAGAGGAAAAAAAAGCAGGGGTAGCAATACTCATATCAGACAAAATAGACTTCAAAAGAAGGGCCATAAAGAGAGACCCAGAGGTCACTTCATAATACTCAAAGGAAGAATCCACCAAGAAGACATAAACATTGTAAATATATATGCACCCAACATAGGAGCACCCAAATACATAAAGAAAATCTTGAAGGACTTCAAGAAAGATATTGACAGCAACACAATTATAGTAGGGGACTTTAACACCCCACTATCAAAAATGGAACGGTCTTCCAAACAAAATATCAACAAAGATATTGTGTCACTTAACAATACCCTAGAGGAAATGGACTTAATTGATATTTAGAGAGCTTTTCATCCCAAAGAAGCAAAATACACATTCTTTTCAAGTGTCCATGGAACTTTTTCAAAGGTAGACCACATGATAGGACACAAAGCAAGCCTCAACAAATTCAAGAAAATTGAAATCATATCAAGCATTTTCTCTGACCATAAGGGACTTAAACTAGAAACCAACCACAAAGGAAGAAACCCAAAACACTCAAAATCATGGAGACTGAATAGCATGCTATTAAACAATGAATGGGTCAAGAACGAGATTAGGGAAGACATCAAAAACTTCCTGGAAACAAATGAAAATGAACTCACAAAAACCCAAAACCTATGGGACACAGCAAAGGCAGTCCTGAGAGGGAAGTTCATAGCAATACAGGCCTACCTTAAGAAGATAGAAACAGTTCAAACAAACAACCTAACCCTACGCCTACAAGAACGCGAGGAACAACAACAAAGACAGCCCAGAGCAAGCAGAAGGAAAGAAATAATCAAGATCAGAGCAGAACTAAATGACATAGAGACTAAAAGCACAATCCTAAGGATCAATGAATCCAGGAGCTGGTTCTTTGAAAAAATAAATAAAATCGACAAGCCTTTAAGTAGGCTCATCAAGAAGAAAAGAGAGAGGATCCAAATACACACAATTAGAAATGAAAGAGGAGAGATTACAACTGATACAACAGAAATACAAAGGATTGTAAGAAATTACTATGAAGAAATGTATGCTAAGAATTTTGAAAACCTAGATGAAATGGACACATTTCTAGAAAAATATAATCTTCCAAAACTGAATGAAGAAGAAGCAGAAAACCTGAACAGACCAATATCAGCAAATGAAATTGAAGTAGTCATCAAAAAACTCCCATCACACAAAAGCCCTGGACCAGATGGTTTCACAGGAGAATTCTACAAAGCATTTAAGGAAGAGCTAACCCTTATCTTTCACAGACTATTCGAAAAAATCCAAACTGATGGAAGACTCCCAAACTCTTTTTATGAAGCCAGCATCATCCTAATCCCAAAACCAGATAAAGACACAACGAAGAAAGAAAACTTCAGGCCAATATCGCTGATGAATATAGACGCTAAAATCCTCAACAAAATATTGGCAAACTGCATCCAGCAATACATTAAAAAGATCATCCACCATGACAAAGTGGGATTCATCCCAGTGATGCAAGGATGGTACAATATTCGCAAATCAATAAACATAATACATCACATCAATAACAGCAAAGACAAAAATCACATGATCATATTGCGGAGAAAGCATTCAATAAGATACAGCACCCATTTCTGATAAAAACACTCAGCAAAGTGGGAATAAAGGGAGCAGTCCTCAACATAATAAAGGCCATACATGAGAGACCTACAGCCAACATCACACTCAATGGACAAAAACTTAGAGCTTTCCCACTAAGATCAGGAACAAGACAAGGATGCCCTCTCTCACCACTCCTATTCAACATAGTATTGGAAGTCCTAGCCACAGCAATCAGACAAGAGAAAGCAATAAAAGGCATCCAAATTGGAAAGGAGGAAATGAAACTGTCACTGTTTGCAGATGACATGATAGTGTACATGGAAAATCCTATAGACTCCACCAAAAAACTAGTCGACCTAATAAATGAATTTGGCAAAACAGCTGGATACAGAGTCAATACCCAGAAATCAAAGGCATTCCTGTACACTAGCAATGAAACTGCAGAAACAGAAATCAGGAAAAAAATGCCATTTGATATAGCAACAAGAAAAATCAAGTACCTAGGAATAAACCTAACCAAGGAGGTAAAAGACCTGGACTCAGAAAACTACACAACACTGAAGAAAGAAATTAAGGAAGACACAAACAAATGGAAGCATTTACCATGCTCATGGATTGGAAGAATAAACATCATCAAAATGGTCCTACTACCCAAAGCAATTGATAGATTCAATGCAATCCCTATTAGAGTACCCATGACATATTTCACAGATATAGAACAAACATTTCAGAAATTCATATGGAACCATAAACGACCCTGAATAGCTGCAGCAATTTTGAGAAAGAAGAACAAAGCCGGAGGGTTCACAATACCTGATATCAAATGGTATTACAAGGCCACTGTCATCAAAACAGCCTGGTACTGGCATAAAAACAGGCACATAGACCAATGGAACAGAACAGTGAGCCCGGAAATAAACTCAAGTCTTTACGGTCAATTAATATTTGACAAAGGAGGCAGGAGCATAAAATGGAGCAAAAACAGCCTCTTCAACAGATGTGTTGGGAGATCTGGACAGCTACGTCCAAAAAAATGAAACTCGATCACCAACTTACGCCATACACGAAAATAAACTCGAGATGGATAAAATACTTAAATATAAGTTGTAACACCATAAAAGTCCTTGAGGAAAACATTGGCAGTAAAATCTCAGACATTCCATGCAGCAACATCCTCATAGACACATCCCCTAAACCAAGGGACATAAAGGAAAGAATAAACAAATGGGACCTCATCAAAATAAAAAGCTTCTGCATGGCTAAAGAAAACACCACCAAGTTACAAAGAGAACAAACAGTATGGGAAAACATATTTGCCAATGATACCTCAGACAAGGACCTGATCTCCAAAATATATAAAGAACTCACACGACTCCACTCCAGGAACACAAACAACCCAATTAAAAAATGGGCAAAGGACTTGAACAGACACTTCTCCAAGGAAGACATACAGAGGGCCCAGAGACATATGAAAACATGCTCAGCATCACTAGCCATCAGAGACATGCAAATTAAAACCACAATGAGGTATCATCTCACACCAGTCAGAGTGGCCAACATAAACAAATCCACAAACAAATGTTGGAGAGGATGTGGAGAAAAGGGAACCCTCGTGCACTGTTGGTGGGAATGCAGACTGGTGAGGCCACTGTGGAAAACAATATGGAATTTCCTCAGAAAACTAAAAATGGAACTGCCCTTTGACCCAGCAATTTCGCTGCTGGGATTATACCCTAAGAACACTGAAACACCAATCCAATAGAATCTGTGCACCCCAATGTTCATAGCAGCACAATTTACAATAGCTAAGTACTGGAAGCAACCTAAGTGCCCATCAGCAAACGAGTGGATCCAAAAACTATGGTATATTTGCACAATGGAATTCTATGCAGCAGAGAGAAAGAAGGAGCTTATACCCTTTGCAACAGCATGGATGGAACTGGAGAGCATTATGCTAAGTGAAATAAGCCAGGCGGTGAGGGACAAATACCATATGATCTCACCTTTAACTGGAACATAACCAATAGAAGAAAAAACCAAACAAATATAACCAGAGACATTGAAGTTAAGAACAATCTAAGAATAGCCAGAGCGGGGGGAGGGGGGGGGCAGGGACAGTGGAAGAGGGGATTACAGGAACTACTATAAAGGACACATGACAAAACCAAGGGGGAGGGTGGAGGTGGGGGAGGGAGGTGTGTTCACCTGGGGTGGGTTGGAGGGATGGGGAGAAAAGGCATACATCTGTAATTGAATAACAATAAAAATTAAAAAAAAAAAGAAAACAATCAAAATCTAGTTCTTCCTGAATTTGCCATTACACCACTGTTGATGACAAAATCAGAGTCCCAGAATTGCCACCTACTGAAGTCTCTCCAAGCCAGCAGATAGAGCTTCAGCTCATCTCCAGAATACAGTCTACTCATACTTTCAGAATGGACTTCTGAGGCTGTGGTGGTTCATGTGTAAGCAGAGAAACCCCTCTCTTAGTGCTAATCAGCTAAATATGCTCCATGGCAAAAATGCTTTGAAGATACTTCCCAGATATGAAGCCAGCACTAAAAGACCAGGTGGAGACAAACTGCTGTATATGGCACTTTGTGGACCCAAAACCACCACGTGCCTTCAAACTAGACAACAGTTTTGCAAGTTTTATCTCCAAGGCAGTTTTATCACAAGTGCCATTGCCTTTTCTCGTTACCTGGCCTTGGTGAGGAACATTTTAACAGGTTTAAACCTTAAATTCAAATTTAATTAAATTTGAATTTCAGGAACAGTGTTTCAGTGTTACAAAATCATTCCTCACTAAAAGACAAACTGTTCCTCAAATTTCTCACCTTCTTCCCAACATACTAAAGGTTTGCATAATAATAGTTTTTTTTTAAATCTGTGTCAATGGTTCCTACTTCAGATATTTGTCAAATGAATAAATAGAATAGAGAAAATGCATATATTGAAGATCTGCTATGAGGCAGTGGGCTAAGTGCTTTGTATTTTTACCTCATTTAAATTTCACAGAAGCACTATTGAGACAGAGATAATATTCACATTTTTACAGGAGGAAACTGAAATAGTCTAAATGTACATAGGGAGTATAAGAGTTTGAATTCTTGTTTAGTATTGTAGGAGGAGCACATTTCCTCCACATCATTGATTTTGGGCTCAGCTATGTGACTTGCTTGAATCCCAAAAAGGATTCACATATGACACAAAAACTGTCCTTAGGTATGCTCATATGATCTGGCCTGACTCTGGTGCTCTGCTGACATGCCATGCAAATGTGCGGCAAAACTCAATTCGGAGGTGCCCTGAACTTTCCAACTAGGCCTCAACTTTTGGATTTCTGTGTTTGTTGTCTCTATATTGGCTAACTTTAACAGGAACCCTGCTATCAGTTTAATAAGAATATCACCTTACCCCTGATGTTTGCTCTTAGTAATGGTCCATCCACTGGACCCCTCACATTGCTCCTTGGTTATAAATTCCCACTTTTCCTGGTTGTATTCAAAGTTGAGTCCAATCCCTCTTCCCTGTGTGAGACTCCATTGCAGTGGTCTCTACACCTATCACAATGGTCCCCTTTGGAGAAAGTCTGTCTTACCATCTTCAACAAGGGTCACACATATTTTTCTTTAACACAAACCCCTGATGACTGATGATACAAAGAGGATCAGATATATGGAACAGACTAAACTCAACCCCTACCTTGTTGACTTGCAGCTTAAAGCAGGACTACCCAGCTGAACACAGTCTAGCTCAGCTGTACTGCAACTAACTTTAAGAACTGTAGGCCACTGAGATTCTGAGATGTTTTCTGAGCAGCAAAAGATGATTATTGCAGCTAGAAGATGACATTTCTAAGATCTCTACCTAAAATATTTGAATCCATGAACTTGTGCCACTCAAGCTCACACCTAGATCATGACAGGCTCCACCTGTCAGATAGAGAGCAGTAAGTCTGCAGGCTGTAGATTTTAGAGAGGCCAGAAACTTGCTGAGGGAGTGGGGGCCTCTAGGGAAGTCTTAAAACATATCTTTGGAATAGGAAAGAAAATTGCCAATGTTTATTTCCATGGAAATATCAAATTCCCTCCCCCTCCCTCCCTCTCCTCCTCCTCCTTCTTCTTCTTCACTATTTTCCCCATTTTTTCCAGTTTGATTCATTTCAATTAACCTATATTCAAGTGAACAAATTATTTCCTCTGCTTTGACCATTCTGCTGATATGCCTGTTGAAAGAATATAGAATAACAAGTAAAGTTCTCATGATGAAATTTTCCATCTGCTTATACATCTTCTCTGTCACCTAGATCCTTTAGTGTATTCATTTCACTTTTAAAGTCCCTGCCTGATTGTTAGTTACAATATCTCCCATCTCTGAGTCTCGTTTTGTTCACTGTTTTATCTTTTAATAATGTGTTTTTTTCTGGCTTTTTTTCTGTGTTTCATAATTTTTTATTGAATGCAAAAATACTGTGTATAAAAGAACAAGAGAGATTTGAGTGAATTATATTTATGTCTGAAAATGGGTATGTCTCTTCTGAAAGGCCTTTAGAATTGGGTGTTTTGTCAGTTTAGCCTATAAGTGAACTGGGTTTAACTTTGTTGTTGTTGCCATTGCTATGATTACTTTCATTGTAACACAGTTTTCAAATTCCTCCAGTAGCCACTACTTCATATTTACTTTGAGGCGTAAATTTCTACAGGGTTTCCTCAATATTCCTGTTACACCCTCAGCAGGTCCTATGTGCCTGTTCCAAAGAAGTTTACTCTCTGGTATTGCCATGTGCTCACCAGGTGGTCTCTGTTGCTCATACCAGGCTTATGGTAGGGCATGGAGTTCCTCAGATATCCTACTTCAGCCTTTGTCAAAGTAGATTAGTGCACCTGAATTTCACAGGTGGGGTTTTGTCAGCAATTCTATTCCTTCCCCTATGACAAATATTTTTTCATGCAGCATTCTGTTCTCCAAGTCTCTACCCTATGGCAGGTAAATAAATTGTGCCTTGTATAAAGCAGCAGATGGCTTTTGTCTAATGTTTGTGCAGCATAAAGGGGGTAGGTTTCTATCCCTCCTCCAGTGGCATTCTATATTTCTCCAGTGTCAAGGTGAAGCCAGGTGACCAGTAGGTTTTATTGTCTTTCACAGTGGCACACAATTTTGGTCTTATGTTCAAAGGAAGGTTGTGACTGGGATGTGGGATGGTTCTTGCCCTCTTATAGTGAAATATTGCTTTTGCTTCATATCAGTAAAAAGTGTGAGGCAGAGGTGGATTTCCTGACTGTATACAAGTGGCAGGTGATCACTGTCTTTCACCATCTGAGGACTTAAGGCACAGATGGCTTCCTCAGATGTTTTGACTCTACTCTCATACTTTGGCAGGCCCTGTATGCTTGAGAAACTGAGGGGTCCTCGTGGGGAACCACTGGAGGTCTATGGAACAAGGTATCAGAGGCCAGAGGAGCCATTGGATAGATTCTCTCAGTTATAAGGGACAAAGGGAAGCATAAAGCAGATGGATTTGGTATCCAAGGGGTCAGAGAGAAGGAGCTATGACAGAATGAACATGACCTAGAGTGAGATAATCACTAGGGTTGTACTCCAGGTGACAGGCCCAGGTTCAAGCAGAAAACAAAAACCAGTTTGGGATTTCCCTAGTCTGGGCCATAGGTCAAGGTCAGACACTGGAGAGATCTTATCAAGTATCTGAGCTGAGATAATACAGGTCTAGAAAAGGGGTTTGGATATGGAAGATGGAGGCAAGGTATCTACTCTTGGGGTAGTGGTTTTTTGTGTGGGATGCTAGCTGTACCACTTGTTGGCTTTGTGAGCTTCAGCAAGCTATGTAACCACTCTAGGCTTTGGTGTCACCATCTCTAAAATGGGGATGAATGTCATAACAGTACCTAACATTTAGGGTTGTGTGAAAACTCAAGGAGTAAATAAGCATTTAAAATGTCTGATACATAATCAGAGATCAATAACTGTTGGCATTATTGGATTGATTCTGGCTCCAGGATTTTTAGGATAGAGTTGGGGTAATACCTGAAGTTTCCATTTGTTCACCTCTGCTCACCAGGGTAGAAAGCAGAGGGGAAGGAGAACAGGAGCTACAGCTGAGAATCAGGAACATGCTGAGATGGAGAATACCTGGAATGGACTGTTAGGTAAGAAAGGCAGTTGGGTGGGAAGTCAGGCTGAGCTGAGAAGAGGGAGTCTTCATCCATGCCTGAATCATAAGGAAGAACACTATAGAGTTTAAATGTCTCTGTACACACACACATTCCCCAGTCCTATTCCAAAATTATTGACCTCACTCATTCTTGAATAAATATCCAGTTTGGGTCTCAAAGTGTCAGACACTCTGCTAGATACTGTCGACAAAGACAACCATCATGTCTACTTTGTGGGACTTAGGGTCCAATGAGAGAAGAGACAGAATCCTGGCATTGAGTAGGAGTCAGCCAAAGGAGTGGGCATGGGGTGGGGAAGCTCAAAGGGCCTGGAGAAGTGTATGAAACAAGAAAAGGAAACAGCATATGCAAAGGACCAGGGTGTGAGGGAGCATGGCACCTTAAAGAAGTAAGGGTACTAGGACCAGATGAAAAAGAACTGGATCTTGGGCTCCAAAACAGTAAGCACCTACTATTTTCAGTTACTAAGGAGGAAATTGAGGCTCAGAGGTTACATGACTGTCAAGGTTGATCATCCAGTAAACAACAATGCTGGACAGTAAACCTAGGTGTAATATACTGGGAAATCCTCACTCCTGTTCACCACTGCCTGGACCTGCTCAGGTGTCTCCAAGGCAAGTAGTCACTGTCAGCCTCCTTGAAGGTCACAGGACAGGGGTGTTCTCCAGCTGCCCACACATTATTCTTCCTGCCCCATGGGTCGATCTGGGCAGGAGACTGAGCCACATGGGGAGTCTCTGCTTGGTGGGCTCTTGCTAAGGGCTTTTATCTCCCTCTTGGAAAGTGCAATATTGAAAATCAATGGGGAGAAAGTGTCTGAGAGGAAAACTAAATCAAATACCCTGGTACGGAGAAGTTAATCATCCAAAATTAACCTCATAACGTCTAGTATCAAACTGATCTGTAAAGAAAATCAATGAGAGCAAATGAAGCCCCAAAGCCTTTCGCCCCCACTCTGGCTACACTGTGACTGGAGAGCAGTGACTGTGTACTCCTACCTGGAAACCATTCCACAGCACTTCATATATTTAGTTTCTGGCTTTCAATGGATAGTTTTCATTTCATGTATGTTTCTCTTCCTGCATTTGCTTAACTGCCATTCTTAGAGCCTTAAATAAGATGCACTTAACTGAAAATTGTCCTTCACTAAAGAGACACGCTGTTCCCACTGAGATAGATATTCCAGCATTATGTATGTTTTAGCTCTCAGAAAAGCAAGATGCTCATCAGAGATGCAGCTATTCTTTGTGTCTCCACAAAGAATACTCCAGAACAGCTGGAGTAATTTCTGGGCAGGAGGGTGCCTGAACAACAGAATGGGCAGGACAGAGAGGCACCTCTAGGCAAACCTAGGAAGGCCTTTTGGTCATGTCAGATAAAAGGGAGTTGGGGACATTACCTCATTGTTTGGCAGAATGAGGGAAGATGCCAGAAGTAGCTGGGACAGGGGCCAGAAACCTGAACCCAGCCTCTCCAACCTTTTTTTAATCTGTGAAATGGGAATGATTTTTCTAGGTAAAAGTATTGTTGGGGGGTTGTTTACTGCCTATCCTACTTACTGGGTGTGTAAGCCTCATGAAAGTAGAGGCCTTGTCTATTGTGCTCACCACTAAACTTCTTGATTCCAGGCTGACACCTAGCACATAGCAGGCATTCTCTACTTTTGGTTGACTTAATGAACAGAAACAGTTCAGCAGAGTTCAATACTTGATTTCCAGTAAAAGTTCATGTGTAATAAATGGTGGTAAGATGATGCTGATAATAATATTAATAATAACTCTTATTAGTGGTTTATGGCATATACTAAGTATACGGTATACATCATTGACTGGCATGCATTTTCTTACTAGATCTTCATGACAATATCTTTTGCTCCAGTGATTATCATCCCTACTTTGTAGACCAGGAGGTGAGGCTCTGAGGGGCTCATTGGCGGGTGCACATTTACAGAGCTGGCCATAGAGCAAGATTCCAATTTAGACATGACTAAGTTCTTAACCTCTGTGTTCTGCAAATGATGGTGATGGCAATGGTGATGATATTGAGATGTTGGTGATGGTGATAATAATGACAGTAATGATGGTGATAAAAGTAATGATCATAGTGCTGAAAATGAAAGAAAAAGGAAGGCATGAACTTACTCCTAAGGCTGATTCTGTCAAAGTAGTTGGGAAACATGATGTCTAGTGTCCAAACTCGAGTGTGATTTCTGGCCACAGTTGATGTCTCACAAGGAACAAAGTGCAGACAAGTCACAGCAGTAAAGGCTCAAGACAGCATCAGACTTCTCCAATTAGTCCCTCTGTCTATTTCAGGATTCCAGACTGTGAGGATGGTTCAGGGCTCAGAAAGCATCTCCCTAAGGGAAGAACATAGTGAGACCTGGGCAGCATGTCAGAACCCCAGCCAAATCAACCACAGCCTATGACCTAGCCACAGACTCAGTGGACAGTTGGGAGCCAACTGGAGAAAACAAGGAAGCTATTCAAACATAGGACTAACTTCAGTGGATGGAAGATTCTAGAAAATCCACAACTGACTAGAACTCTATATGTTCATGGTTTCCCCATCTTCACCCCAACAAACATTTGTAACATACCACATGTTCATGCCAGGATTCAGCAAAGTTGAAATGACCAAGCTCATGTCCTCATAGACCTCACCTACCAGTGAATGCAATGGACAGCAGCCAAATAAACAAACAAGTGAGCAAGGCAATACCAGACTGTGGTAAATGTTATGGAGTAATTAGATGATGCCATGTGGAAGAATGAGTTGGGGACCCTGAAGTTAGGGCCATAGGCAAAGTTGTCTTTGAGGGGCTGAGAATTTCAGCTGCAGCCTGGCAGTCCAGACACCATGTCCAGAGAATTAAAACTAATTCCAGGTGTTTCTGGCCAATAACGCACTACTGTTAGATGCTCCCATGGCCCAAGACAGGGCAGTCCTTGGGAGGTCAGAGATGTCAGTGTCCCCTGGAAGAAGAGACAGAAAAGTAGGGGGATGGGATGCATAGACCCATGTGCTGTACACTTCAGGTTTGTTAACTAATCAGCCCAAGTGCCCTGGCAGTCGTAGGAGGTAGGCACCACTACTCTTTCATGTCTGAGGTCGCACATCTTAGATAGAACTCAAAATCAAATGATTCCCACAGCAATTCTGTGCCTATTATATGATGGGAAATATAACTTCCCTGGCTGCATCAAGGGGACTTATATTCTCAGCGTTTTATGACTTTATACCCTTACAGAAAAGGAGGATTTTAGAGTCTCACATTTAAGGAGAAACTCATGTTGGAGGTATGAATCCAATGGAATTTTTTTGTTAATTTTTAATATATTTTATTGATTATACTATTATACTTGACCGACTTTTCCCCCTTGGCCCCCTTCAGCCTGATATTCTCCATTCCCTCCACCAATCCTCCCCAAGTTCAAGACCATGGATCATGCATATAAGTTCTTTGACTACTACATTTCCTATACTGTACTTTACATACCCATGGCTATTCTGTAACTACCACCATGTAATTTTTTTTTTTGGAAAAGCAGTTTGTACTTTATTTTTTAAAATTTTTTATTGTTATTCAATTACAGTTGTGTGCCATTTCTACCCATCCCTCCACCCCACCACAGGTGAAACCCCCTCCCTCCCCCACCTCCACCCTTCCCCTTGATTTGGTCCATGTGTCCTCCATAGTAGTTCCTGTAATCCCCTCTCCTCCCTGTCCCCTCCCCACTCTCCCCTGACCATTGTTAGATTGTTCTTTTTTTTAATTGTATATTTCTTTTTTTTTAATTTTTATTGTTATTCAATTAGAGTTGTATGCCTCTTCTCCCCATCCCTCCACCCCACCTCAGCTGAACTCACCTCCCTCCCCCACCTCCACACACGCCCTTGATTTTGTCAATGTGTCCTTTATGGTAGTTCCTGTAATCCCCTCTTCCCAATGTCCCCACTTCACTCACACCTGGCTATTGTTAGATTGTTCTTAACTGCAATGTCTCTGGTTATATTTTTTTTCCTTTTTTCTTCTATTGATTATGTTCCAGTTAAAGGTGAGATCATATGGTATTTGTCCCTCACCGCCTGGCTTATTTCACTTAGCATAATGCTCTCCAGTTCCACCCATGCTGTTGCAAAGGGTATAAGCTCCTTCTTTCTCTGTGCTGCGTAGAATTCCATTGTGTAAATATACCATAGGTTTTGGATCCACTCGTTTGCTGATGGGCACTTAGGTTGCTTCCAGTACTTGGCTATTGTAAATTGTGCTGCTATGAACATTGGGGTGCACAGATTCTTTTGCATTGGTGTTTCAGTGTTCTTAGGGTATAATCCCAGCAGTGAAATTGCTGGGTCAAAGGGCAGTTCCATTTTTAGTTTTCTGAGGAAATTCCATATTGTTTTCCACAGTGGCCTCACCAGTCTGCATTCCCACCAACAGTGCACTAGGGTTCCCTTTTCTCCGCATCCTCTCCAACATTTGTTTGTGGATTTGTTTATGTTGGCCACTCTGACTTGTGTGAGATGCTACCTCATTGTGGTTTTGATTTGCATCTCTCTGATGGCTAGTGATGCTGAGCATCTTTTCATATGTCTCTGGGCCCTCTGTATGTCTTCCTTGGAGAAGTGTCTGTTCAAGTCCTTTGCCCATTTTTTAATTGGGTTGTTTGTCTTCCTGGAGTGCAGTCGTGTGAGTTCTTTATATATTTTGGAGATCAGGCCCTTGTCTGGGGTATCATTAGCAAATATGTTTTCCCATACTGTTGGTTCTCTTTGTATTTTAGTGCTGTTCTCTTTAGCCGTGCAGAAGGTTTTTATTTTCATGAGGTCCCATTTGTTTATTCTTTCCTTTATGTCCCTTGCTTTATGGGACATGTCTGTGAGGATGTTGCTGCGTGGAATGTCTGAGATTTTCCTGCCAATGTTTTCCTCTAGTACTTTTATGGTGTTACGACTTATATTTAAGACATTTATACATCTTCAGTTTATTTTTCTCTATGGTGTAAGTTTGTGATCAAGTTTCATTTTTTTGTATGTAGCTGTCCAGATCTCCCAACACCATTTGGTGAAGAGACTATTTTTGTTCCATTTTATGCTCCTGCCACGTTTCTCAAATATTAATTGACCATAAAGGCTTGGGTTTATTTCTGGGCTCTCAGTTTTGTTCCATTGGTATGTGCCTATTTTTATGCCACTACCAGGCTGTTTTGATTACAGTGGCCTTGTAATACAGTTTGATATCAGGTATTGTGATCCCTTCTGCTTTGTTCTTCTTTCTCAAAATTGCTGCAGCTATCCAGGGTCATTTATGGTTCCATATGAATTTCTGAAATGTTTGTTCTATATCTGTGAAATATGTCATGGGTACTCTAATAGGGATTGCATTGAATCTATCAATTGCTTTGGGTAGTAGGGCCATTTTGATGATGTTTATTCTTCCAATCCATGAGCATGGTACATGCTTCCATTTGTTTGTGTCTTCCTTAATTTCTTTCTTCAGTGTTGTGTAGATTTCTTATTGGAGATCTTTTACCTCCTTGGTTAGGTTTATTCCTAGGTACTTTATTTTCCTTGTTGCTATATCAAATGGGATTCTTTTCCTGATTTCTGTTTCTGCAGTTTCGTTGTTGGTGTACAGGAATGCCTTTCATTTCTGAGTATTGACTTTGTATCCAGCTGTTTTGCCAAATTCATTTATTAGGTCGACTAGTTTTTTGGTGGAGTCTATAGGATTTTCCATGTACACTATCATGTCATCTGCAAACAGTGACAGTTTCATTTCCTCCTTTCCAATTTGGATGCTTTTTATTGCTTTTTCTTGTCTGATTGCTGTGGCTAGGACTTCCAATACTATGTTGAATAGGAGTGGTGAGAGAGGGCATCCTTGTCTTGTTCCTGATGTTATTGGGAAAGCTCTAAGTTTTTGTCCATTGAGTATGATCTTGCCTGTAGGTCTCTCATATATGGCCTTTATGATGTTGAGGAATGCTACCTCTATTCCCACTTTGCTGAGTGCTTTTATCAGAAATGGGTTCTGTATCTTATCAAATGCTTTTTCCACATCTATTGATATGATCATGTGATTTTTGTCTATCCTGTTGTTGATGTGATGTATTATGTTTATTGATTTCTGAATATTGTACCATCCTTGCATCCCTGGGATGAGTCCCACTTGGTCATGGTGGATGATCTTTTTAATGTATTGCTGGATGCAGTTTGCCAATATTTTTTGAGAATTTTACATCTATGTTCATCAGTGATATTGGCCTGAAGTTTTCTTTCTTCATTGTGTCTTTATCTGGTTTTGGGATTAGGATGATGCTGGCTTCATAAAAAGAGTTTGGGAGTCTTCCATCAGTTTGGATTTTTTCGAATAGTCTGTGAAGGATTGGGCTTAGCTCTTCCTTAGATGCTTTTTAGCATTCTCCTCTGAAACCATCTAGTCCAGGGCTTTTGTATGTTGGGAGTTTTTTGATCGGAGGCAAGATAAGAAGGAATTTTTACAAAAATTAAAACAAAACAATAAATAAAAGAAGGCAGGAAGAAGGATTAAAAAAGGTAATGGATGGAAGGAAGAAGTAATAAAAAAAGAATGAAGGACAAAAAGGAAGAAGGAATTCAGGGGGAAAGGAGGAAAGAGAAAAAAAAAAAGTCTTCTGCTGGCTTTAAACTGGTCAGGTTAGTTCTGCTGGTCTTCCTCTCTGTGAAACTGGAGGGGGTGGTTGGAAGGATTGGTTTCACTTTTCTCCCTTCCTGAGCCACACTTTTCGCTGTTGTTCAGCCTCGAGTCCAGTTCCTCGGGGTCCTTCTGCTCCCCACTAGGCCTTTAGTTCAGCAGTTGTGCTGTCCGTGAGTTGCACCAATTAGCGGCAACTCACACTCCCCTTTCTTTCTCTTTGCTATCTTAGATTCTAGGGGCTCTTGGTGCTGCTATGGGGTAGTTCAGCCCTGTACTGGGTTCAGTCTTTCCGGGGAATGCAGTTTCCCCTAGCCCTGTAGCTCCCCTCTGCTGGCGTTCTGCCTTCATCCTAGAGAGCCAGTAGGCCCTGCAGGGCTCTGTTCCCAGGGGCTAAGTTGATGTGTTGAGAACTGGTGCTTTTATGTGTCCTCACTCCCAGGCAGCCAGGCCGTTGATGGGCGGGTCTGCAGCTTTGGGCCTGGGTCTTGTGGCCGGAGAGTTCACTGCTTTGGGCCTGTGTGTGGGGCAGCTAGCCTCCGCTCCCGGTGCGCACCCACCTGAGGTTCCAGGTGTGAGAGCCCAGTCAGCTAATCTGGGTGCGCACCAGCAGGGCTTCAGGTGAGGGCTGGGGCTGCTTATCCTGAGTTCACATTCCAGGGGCTTAGTGGGGAGTGGTACAAGAGGCAGTGACTGGGGACAGAGAGTTCTCTAACTAGCCACTGAATGCCTCTATTTTCTCTTTTTCTTTTTGAGAAATTCTTCCTATTCAAGACCCCCTGGTCCAAACAAGCACCTGGCTGCTCACACAGCCCAGCCTGGCTCTCTCCCAAGAATCCTGCAGCAGACCCTGCACCCGGACTGGGGGCTTCAGCCACCCTGGTCCCCGCACAGGTCCCAGGTACCTTATTGTCCTTAAGCACTCTTCTTACCATCAGATCTTTCAATGTTGTCTATCTTTGGCCTCCGATTTCATATATGCTGGAATACTGTTGGCTGTTTGCTCTGCTCCTCAAATCAGCTTTGTGTTTCACTGGTGCTGAGGGGAAGTGAACTCTGCTCGCACCTATCTCGCCACCATCTTCCCAGTTTTTTCAATGGAATTTTTTATGACTGGCTCAGAGAAAGAGTAAAGGGCCATATGTAATAGCCAAGTCATCTAGAAAATTCTGGAAACTTTGTCAAAGCTCCACATTTGCCAAGTTATTTCTCCTTGATAGTATAATACCTGGTTCACAGTAAAACCTTTTCGGAGAATGGCTTGTGGGTTTTTCTGTGGGGCCTGGGAGGTAGTGTGGGAGTGGGATCCAGCCAGGGCCTTGCTCTTAATTAGGCCAAGGGCATGTCCCCCAGAAGCAGAAGGCTCTCCAGCAAGGCCTGGGGTCTATGTCATGAGGAGGGAACTCAGTGACATCAAATTACCTAAAATAAATAAAATAGGGAAAAAGAGGAAGCAGGCAGAAGCTGGGGGTCTGCAAGAGAATAAAAGGAAGAACCAGAACCAGCCATGCCTGAGAATTATCCTGTAATCAAACAGGCTGACACATGAGCACACATTCAGTGTTCTCAGAAATCCCTGCTCATGGCATCAAACTCCTGGGCTGGGAATTAGACAGTCTAGCAGAGAAGCTGCTGCTCCTGGTGAGCAAACTGCCAGCTGGGGAGCCGGGCTTCTCAGAAGATGCCGGGGTGTGGGATCATCAAATGTGAAAGAGTAGTGGTGCCTACCTCCTAGGACTGCCAGGGCACTTGGGCTGATTAGTTAACAAACCTGAAGTGTGCAGCACATGGGTCTATGCACCCCATCCCCCTACTTTCCTCAGTCTCTTCCTCTAGGGGACACTGACATCCTTGACCTCACAAAGACTGCCCTGGCTTGGGCCATGGGAGCATCTGACAGCTTCAGATTACCATCCAGGAACCCCCAGAATTAGTATTAATTCTCTGGAGTGTCAGGCTGCAGCTCAAATTCTCAGCCCCTCAAAGACATCTTTGCCTACGGCCCTACCTACAGTGTCGCCCACTCGTTCTTCCACAAGACCTTGTCTAATTACTCCACAACGTCACCACAATCTGGCATTGCCTTGCCTTTGTTCATTTACTTGTCCATTGTCCATTGCATCCCCTGGAATGTGGTCCATGAGGGCACATGCCAGGGTGTGTACCAGGGAATTATTTCCATGAGGCTACATTCCAACTTTGGACCTTTTGCTCTAACTGCTCCCTCCACTTGTAATATTCTCCATCCTGATCATTCCATGGCTGGATCCCTCCCATCATTCAAATCTGTCTAAATGTCACTTCTTGTGTGCCTTCTTTGGTCATCATATTTAAAGTCACCAACCAATCACTGCCAGTATATAGCTTCATTTTACTTCTGTGCAGAGCAGTTATCATTACCTGGAATGTCCTGAGGATATTTGCTTTTTGCTCTGTTTGTTTTTAGTCTATCTTTATGCACCAGAATGTTACTTCTATGCAAATAAGGCCTTTACTGTACCACAGTACCTAGAACATGGTCCAACACATAGTATTTAACAAACAGTTGCAGAATGAATGGATGAACTCAATAGAATATAATAAAGCTGCTCAGTGGTAGACTCACTTACGTGTGGAACTAAAACATTGTTGTCACTCAATTTCCTGCAAGCTGTGCTTCACTTCATAAGAAGGATTCCCCAAGGAGACTTGATACTAGGAGCCCATGACCTGACTGTGGTTTTAGTCTCTGGAACAAGTCCCATTTGGATGAGGGGACTGATGAAGCCTCTCCCACAGGGGTGACCACAGACTTGAGAAGACGGGAAATTTGGAAATCAGGAGTAAATCAGATATTCAGAGAGAAAACACCCAGCTTTTATACAGTGCTTAGTCTTCCAAATGGTTTATAGGTATCACTGCCATTGATTCTTTTAATGGCTACTTTCACTACCCCATTTTCTAAAGAGAAGGAAATCCAGTCACGGTAGGGTTAAGTGACTGGCCTTCTTCTACAAGCATGAGAACAGATACTTGTTGCTGTAAGGCAACACAGCTGGGAAATGATGGCAATAGGATTGGAACCCAGGCCCAGGGCTCCAGAGTTATGCTCTGAACCCCAGTCCACCCTTTCAGAGTAAGCTTGGTAAATGAAGTCTGGGAGAGAAGGCAGGTGAGCTAACATGTTCAGAGTGAATAGTTACATCAGCAAAAGGGCAGAGTTGGCAGTGGCAAGCTCTATTCTCCTACACAAACAACAAAAACCAAGCAGAAGCTGTTTGAACCAACTTTGTCATGCTGTAAAACCATCAAAAATTTATAGCAACTAAGTAAATGTTGAATCAATAATAAGTCAACTTGAGAGAACCAAGATGGAGGTGTAGGTAGACACACTGTGCCTCCTTGCACAGCAAGAACTGACAGAAAATCAAATGGCAAGGAAGTCTGACACCAAGGAGATAAAAAATAAACATTCATCCAGACCGGTAGGAGAAGCGGAGATGGGCACCCAGGGCGGAGAGGACTCCCGTTGCCGTGGCAGGACCTCTGACCACTAGCAGACCCTGCGGCCCTACATTTGCACACAGATAAAGCAAGAGGGCCAGACTCAGAGTGGCGGAGAATGGAGCAGGCAGTGTGGTGGGTAGCAGACCCCACGGCCCCACATTTGTGCACAGATAAACCAGGATGAATGGCAGGGAGCGAAGCAGACCTCGCAACCCAGGGCTCCAGCGCAATGAAATAAAGCCTCAAACCTCTGATTGAAAACACCCGTAGGGGTTGGGGCAGCAGCAAGAAACACCCAGCCTCACAGGAGAGTTCGTTGGAGAGACCCACAGGGGCCTAGAGTGTGCACAAGCCCACCCACTCGGGAATTAGCATCAGAGGGGCCCAATTTGATTGTGGGTAGTGGAGGGAGTTACTGAAATCCAGTGGGGAGTGGAGCAAGCGCCATTGCTCCCTCTCAGCCCCTCCCCCACATACAGCATCACAGCCCAGCAAGCAGCATCACCCTGCCCCAGGGAACACCTAAGGCTCCACCCCTTTAAGTAACAGGCCCGCTGAGAAAAAAAAAAAAAATGGCCCAAATGACAGAACACTTCAAAGCTCCAGAAATAATTCAACTAAGCAGCGAACAGATAGCCAACCTATCAGATGCACAGTTCAAAACACTGGTAATCAAGAAGCTCACAGAATTGGTTGAATTTGGTCGAAAACTAGATGAAAAAAATGAAGGCTGTGCTAACAGAGACAAAGGAAAATGTACAGGGAACCAATAGTAAGGCAAAGGAAACTGGGACTCAAAGCAATGGTGTGAACCAGAAGGAAGAAAGAAACATCCAACCAGAAAAGAATGAAGAAACAAGAATTTGGAAAAATGAGGAGAGGCTTAGGAACCTCCAAGATATCTTGAAACATTCCAACATCCAAATTATAGGGGTGCCAGAAGGAGGAGAGGAAGAACAAAAAATGAAAACTTATTTGAACAAATAATGAAGGAGAACTTCCCTCATCTGGCAAAGGAAATAGACTTCCAGGAAGTCCAGGAAGCTCAGAGAGTCCCAAAGAAGCTGGACCCAAGGAGGAACACACCAAGGCACATCATAATTACATTACCCAAGATTAAAGATAAGGAGAGAATCTTAGAAGCAGCAAGAGAAAAGGACACAGTTACCTACAAAGGAGTTCCCATAAGACTGTCAGCTCATTTCTCAAAACAGACCTTATAAACAAGAAGTGGCTGGCAAGAAGTATTTGAAGTCATGAAAGGCAAGGACCTACATCCAAGATTACTGTATCCAGCAAAGCTCTCATTTAGAATGGAAGGGCAGATAAAGTGCTTCTCAGATAAGGGCAAGTTAAAGAAGTTCATCATCACCAAGCCCTTATTATATGAAATGTTAAAGGGACTTATCTAAGAAAAAGAAGATAAAAATATGAACAGTAAAAATGACAGCAAACTCAATGTTATTAACAACCACACCTAAAACAAAAACAAAAGCAAACTAAGCAAACAACTAGAACAGGAACAGAACCACAGAAATGGCGATCACATGGAGGGTTATCAGCAGGGGAGTGGGAGAGGGAGAGTGGGGGGAAAGGTACAGAGAATAAGTAGCATAAATGATAGGTGGAAAATAGACAGGGGGAGGGTAAGAATAGTGTAGGAAATGTAGAAGCCAAAGAACTTATATGTATGATCCATGGAAATGAACTATAGGGGAGGAATGTGGGAGGGAGGGAGTGGGCAGGATGGAGTGGAGTGGGGGGGGGGAATGGGACAACTGTAATAGCATAATCAATAAATATATAAATAAATAAATAAATGAGAGATGACGAATTTTAAAAAATAATAATAAGTCAACTTAAAAATGGGAGGAACATTTGGGGCATTTTATTTACTCTTGCCCCACTCAAATAATGATGCCTTGGCCCTGCATAGGTATGCAAGGCACCTTCACACACCAAATACCTTAATGTTCAAAGTGGGAGCAAAAAGAAAATCACTATAATAGGAGCAGTGGGTGGACCTTCCAGCCCCATTCCTTATCCCTTAAGTTTTTTCTTCTCAAGGACCACTGCTCCCAACCTCAGGGAGTCCTCTTTCTCCTCTTCTCACTCAGGACTAAACACAGGCATGGACCTTTCCCTGCAGAGCAGTCAAGATCAGGCTTACCTACATTATGGACCCTGTAAACTGAGGCTCAAAGAACTTTAGTAACTTTTTCATGGTCCCACACCTACTAAGTGATGAATCCAGAATTGAAACACAAGTCTGTCTGACTCTAGAGCTAATGTTTTTTACCTTAAACTCAGTGGATCTCTTATAAACATTGAGTAGTGGTGCTTTGTGCATTATACTGTGCCTGAATATAAGTTGAGCATTTTCCAAGAATACTGAAGCCTGTTTAATAGGAGAACATTTATGTATGAAGTCAAGTGTTTCACTTCTTGAAACTCTAAATGCTCAACTGAAGATCCACCTCCTCTAGGATGTCTTCCCTGATCATATTGATTTCGGTACTCTTCCTTTGCTCCCCCACAGTGCTCTAAATGATTTTTATCCCTTTGCTTATCCCTTCTATGATGATTTAAAACATTTTAAGCAAATATTTACTATCTTCCTTTCCAATGTGTGTCTGTTGAAGGCGGAGGGATATAGGTTCCTGCTTCATTGAGGCTGGGCTTTGCCATGTGACCTTCTGTGACCAATGGGTTGTTAGTAGTCACAGTGCAAGCAGAGGCTTATGTGTATGCATGGTTGGTCTTGCATTCTTGTGTTCCTATCACCCATTAGGGGAAGAGAATGCCTGGATAATTGCTGACCCTTCATACTGGCTCCAAAATGAACACAGAGGAAAGATATCAATCAAAAACTCCAGCCTGGAGCCAAACACAGTTAATGGGCAACCTAAAGCATGGATGACCAACTGAGCCCAACATTAACCAGTCTTCAAGCATGAGAACAGATACTTGTTGCTGTAATCCAGTGGTTTATTACATAGCACCTGTGGCAATAGATAACAATAGACAACAAATATTTGTCACTTGTTTTCCCCTCTTTGAAGCTATGAGCAACTAGGGAAGATACTGTCCTTTACATATAAATCTACATCCCCCACATCCAACATATGATTTGCACATAGAAAATGCCTAGTGCATGTTTGAAAAAAGGAAGATGGAAGAAAGTAGAAAGTGAAAAAGGAAGGAGTGAGGGAGAGAAAGAGGAAGAAAGGAAAGAATGAGGATATTCTCAGTAAAGCACAAAAAGCTTCCTTAAAACTGCCTTTTTATTGGCATCTGAATTTATTGATTTAGGTCCATTCCAAGGAAACTGTCAGAAAAAAATCAGAAAGGAAGAAATGAAATGAAAAGTTATCAAAATGACCATTTATCAACCTAAATTCATTTCAGAAAGAATGGAAATAGGACACTTGACCATCTTTGAGACTTTCCAACTTGTACAAAGATAGAATTACTCCTGGTGGCTGGATATTGACTGAGACAATGACATCACTTGATGGAGATGAAGAGGGTGAAGCCATTGGAGAAGCCTGGATGAGAGCCATGGAGTGGGAACTCTCCTGGGGCCGTGACAGCAACCACCATGGCCATGGCCTCCTGCTCCCTCTTACCACCCATCGTCATCATCAGTGGACTTCACCCACTGATGAATTGGCATGAACTATCTTCCCTAAGCCTTCCCATTTGTAGAAATAATTTTTACTTTTTATTTTCATCTTTCTTGACACCTCAGAGAGCACCAAGAGGAATTCAGTTTTCAGATCCAAATGTTTTTCCATTCCCAAGGCCATACTTTCTCCAAGCAGGAAGATGAAAAATTATTGTAGCCTTCCTTAGAGGTCCCCTAACTCATACCAAGAATGCACTGATAATTACCCCCTCTTGAGCACTTGGGTCAAGCACTCTACATAAATTATCTCCTTTAGTCCTCAAGACTATGGCAGGGAGGAGGTAGGGAATAAATACCACTATTTCACAGATAAAGAAACCAAGGCTCAGAGAGGTAAGTAACTTGCCTTTGATTATATAGTTTGAAACATACATAACTAAAACTCAAATGCAGGACTATTAGAAGCCAACGGTCAAGTCAAGTTCACTCCATAATACACTATCTCACATCTCTGCCTCCAGTCCCTCCTACCAGGAGATGCTCTTGACAGTCTGAAATGATGCTCACTGACAGAGAGGGCTGAAGCAAAGAGAGTTAAGAAGCTGAGAATGTTCACTCTCTTGTAAAAATTATCATGTCAAAATCTCTTTTATGCCTGTGAGAACTCTAGTCTCCAGGGAAATGGTTATATTGCAATGCCAGAGGCAGAAGACAACAGCTGTATGCAGGTGGATTGCTAAATTCTCAAGCTGGGCACTGGAGCAAACATGGCCCTAGGAATGAGAATGCAAAGTTTTCAACCTCAGTTCTCCTGTGTGGCCATGAGCAAGTGGCTTGGTCTCTTTCAGCCTCACTCTGTTTCTTCCTTTGAAAAATGGGAATGAGTCTATGGCCATATCACCCTGAATGCACCTGATCTCACCTGAAAAATGGAAATGAGAACTCTTGCTCTATAGTGGTAAAAGAATTAGAAATTGCATACATGCTTGAAAGTAGGAGACTGGCTAAATTATGACACACCCATGTAAGTATATATCATGGCCATTAAGAAATAATTTGGTGAAATACAAACCTATTTAATTGTTAACTATTTTTCAGACACTTTGCTTTACACATATTGGCTCATTATTTTCCCAAAAATCTATGAGATTTTTATCAAGTCCATTTTATACATGAGGTAAAGCAACTTGCCAAAGTTATGAAGTTACAGCTAATATGTAGAGAAGGCAAAATTAAAACCCAGGCCACCTGATTCAGAACTCATTTTTAACCACAACATAATAACATAGAAATATGTCCTAATGTTAAATCAACAATTGCAAGTTATAAAGTGGTATGATTACATAGGTATTTATTACTATGGAATAAACCACCCCAAACTGTAGTGGCTTAAAGTAACAACCATTTTTATTGCAATTTAGAGCATTTTGCAAATCTGCAACCCAGGATGGGTTTAGTTGGGTAGTTCTTTCTCAGGTCTTGCTGATGATCTCTCATGTTTGGAACATTCACAGGGCAGGGCAGGTGGGAGGTTAGGTGGACTGGGTTTTCCTCTCCATGGAGTCTCAGGGTCTTACTTCCCCACATGGCTTTTCCAGAAGCATAGACATACTTCTCACATGCTGCTCAGAGCTTCAAAAAAATGTTAACATGAAAGCTAGTGAAATTCCTTAAGGCCTGGATCATATGTCCATATTCCATTGGTCAAAGCAAGTCACGGGACCAGCCCAGATGCAAGGAGAAAAGACTAAACAAGGGTGTAAATAGGGGGAGCATGGTGCATTGGGGGCTCCCAATGTGAAGTCCCACTGCAGTACACGGTGATGGAATTGCAGTTACGGGAAAACATATTTACAGAAGTTCCCAAATTGTTATACTTTAAAATATTAACAGTTTATCTTGGCACAGGAAGAGAGCATAGTTGAATTTTTCTTCTTATATTGGTCTAGTTGTATTATCCGAATTGTCTAGAGTGAATATGTACAACTTTTTTAAAGATTTTATTTATTTATTTTTAGAGAGGGGAAGAAAGAGAGAAAGAGGGGGAGAGAAACATCAATGGGTGGTTGCTTCTTGCATGCCTCCCACCAGGGACCTGGCCTGCAACCCAGGCATGTGCCCTGACTGGGAATCAAACCAGCAACCCTTTGGTTCACAGGCCAGCACTCAATCCGCTGAGCCACACCAGCCAAGGCATGTATAAGTTTTATATATGTAAAAATAACCAAGACTAGCTTTTATTTGAATAAGAAAATAATTTTTGGTTTCTATATTCCAACCAAAAGTAGTCAACACTTACCCAGCACCTATTATTAACTATTTTAATTCTCCAAGTACACTATTCTGTAGGTACTCTTATTATCCCCACCTACAGATGGGCAAGCTGTGACATAGTGAAGTCAGATAACCCAAGACCACAGAGCTGGTAACAGCCAGAGCTGAGAATCAAGACCAGGCAGTCTGTCTTCATGGCAAGATTCTGTGCTTGGGCTTCCTCAGGTCTGCTGGACACAGATTCCAATATCTGGAGTTTCCTGTCCTGCAGTTTTACCTCTCTTTGTGTCAACAGTGTAAGCCACTGATCCATCCCAGGAAACTAAAACCCAAAAACCTCCCCCATCACCCAGAAAGTCTTCATAATTCCAGCTTCTCTGGCTGAGTTCAAGGTAGGGTGTGTAGGTTATACCTCAAGATGCATATCTCTGGACCCTGCCTGATGGTTTCCCCCATTTTATCTGAATGACATTAGTCAACACATAAACTGAAAATACTCCTCTCCCTATTGCAACACATGCCCACAAAAGTGTATACATGCAGGTGTGGACACACACATGTGCATAGATATGCACACATCCATATTGATGTATGTGTAAAGATAGTTATATGTCTGAGACAGTTTGTACATTAATGCACACACAGGTCCACACAACCAGGTGTGCACATATGAGGTCTGTCCAGTAAGTATCCAGCCGTGTAATATGAAAAATAGAGGCACTTATTGAAGAAGATACAAGAAACTTTGCACATAGGACAATGACCCTGCAGTCCCCTTCAAAGTAGGCACTTTAGGACCTCACACAGTTCTTTTAATTGTCATCAGCTGCCATGTTGTATTTTCCTAAATCTCATCAATGTCTGAAATCTCTTCCCTTTCAAAGGTGATTTTAGTTTGGGGAAAAGCCAGAAGTCATAGGGTGCCAAATCTTGGTCATAGAGGGGCTGAGTTACCTGGGTGATTTGATGTTTCACCAAAAAACTCTGTATGGAACATGATGCATGAGCAGGCACACTGTCATGATGAAGCTGCCAATCACCAGTTGCCCATAGCTTCAGCCTTCTGAATCATTCGAATATCTTCTGCAGAGGAATGTTCAAGCTTAACGCAAAAGTTGATGCAAGTTCATTGCTCTAGTCAGTCATTTTGAATGTGACGGCCAACAGCACACATGCTCACTCAACGATGTCTACCACCCCCACTCACTAGTAGAGTGAAGTCGTCATTGATCATGCATGCACATTCCAGTCCACTCTCCTTGGTTGCCAGGTTCCAACACTGTTGCATAAACCACTTTCATTATATTAACAATGGTTGGATTTTTCCAGACAGGCCTCATATATGTACATACATATTCAAGGGGAAACTCATAGGCATATTCACACAGGTACAACCATTTGTAGGAAGACAAGTGGATCTGTGTACACATGTATTTACACACACTCATGCATTCTTGTGCTGCATGCACCCACGTGTATGTAACATGCATTTGCATATATTGTAGACCCACACATGCAGGCAAGTAATCTCCCATCCTTGTCCCCTTTCCAGCCAGTTATCTCCCAGGAAACCACCAGCTCTGAAATATTCCTGACCACCATGAAAAAAAAATGTAGCATTCACATCTGTGCCTCCAAGATGTTTTCTACAGATTTATTCATTCATTCGGCAGATATTTGTTGAATGTTTACTCAATGCCAAGCATAGTTATGGATGTTGGGTATTTGATAGGGAATAAACATACAAAAATCTCTCCTTCCTGGAATTTACACTCTAGGATGCCAGACAGATGCATGTGGAATCAGAGAGCTACCTCAGCTTCCAGATACATGGGTGTTGCCAGTGGGACTTTAACTCTTCAAGGACAGAGACCAGCCCACCAAGCTGCACCAATGCCAGATAAGGACAATGAAGACCATGTGAAGCCTGGAATCCTCTCCCATAACCCCAGTGTCCATTGTAGAATAACCCAATCTGACAATGGCAGAGAAAGCTGAGCAGGAACAGAGGTTTGAGCTGAGAGTGAAGAGGGAGGGAGGGTAGGGAGGGGCAATGGCAATGCTGCAGAGCTGGCAGCAGTGGACATGGCCCTGTGACAGAATAGTAACAGCAGGAAAGGAGAATTCTGTTCCTCTCCCTCTGCCTGTGTTTTCTGTGCACCAGAACCCATGGAGAAGCTGGAGTAGAAATCTACAATGAAAGCTAGGAAAGTTACAGGGGGCAGAGGCTGTTTGGATGAACCTTCTATAACATCTGTGCATGTGTGCTCATTGAGAGGACGCAAGTCAACTGATTTCACTTCCTTTGAAGGTACTTTCAGAACCTGACAGGCTCTGTTCTTCAAATGGTCCAGGAGATGCCAGACATCAGCAAAGATCATTGACTGAATGAAAGAGTAGATTAATTAATTAATTAAACAAATAATTTAATTAAATTAGCTTTTTATACCAGGCACTATTAAATACATAAACACTGCATTATTTCATTTAATCTTTTTTTTTAGTTTTTATTGTTATTCAATTACAGTTGTATACCTTTTCTCCCCATCGCTCCACCCCACCCCAGCTGAAGCCACCTCCCTCCTACACCTCCACACACCCCCTTGATTTTGTCCATGTGTCCTTTATATTAGTTCCTGTAATCCCCTCTTCCCACTGTCACCAACCCATTACCCCCTGGCTAATGTTAGATTGTTCTTAACTTCAATGTCTCGGGTTATATTTTGTTTGCTTTTTATAATATATTTATTATGTTCCAGTTAAAGGTGAGATCATATGGTATTTCTCCCTCAACGCCTATTCACTTAGCATAATGCTCTCCAGTTCCATCCATGCTGTTGCAGAGTATAAGCTCCTTCTTTCTCTCTGCTGCAGAGAATTCCATTGTGTAAATATACCATAGTTTTGGGATCCACTCGTTTGCTGATGGGCACTTAGGTTGCTTCCAGTACTTGGCCATTGTAAATTGTGCTGCTATGAACAATGGGGTGCACAGGTTCTTTTGGATTGGTGTTTCAAGGTTCTTAGGGTATAATCCCAGCAGCAGGATTGCTGGGTCAAAGGGCAGTTCCATTTTTAGTTTTCTGAGGAAATTCCATACTGTTTTCCACAGTGGCCTCACCAGTCTGCATTCCCACCAACAGCACACTAGGGTTCCCTTTTCTCCGCATCCTCTCCAACATTTGTTTGTGGATTTGTTTATGTTGGCCACTCTAACCGGTATGGGATGGTACCTCATTGTGGTTTTAATTTGCATCTCTCTGATGGCTAGTGATGCTGAGCATCTTTTCATATATCTCTGGGCCCTCTGTATGTCTTCCTTGGAGAAGTGTCTGTTCAAGTCCTTTGCCCATTTTTTAATTGGGTTGTTTCTCTTCCCAGAGTGGAGTCATGTGGGTTCTTTATATATTTTGGAGATCAGGCCCTTGTCTGAGGTATCATTAGCAAATATGTTTTCCCATACTGTTGGTTATCTTTGTAATTTACTGCTGTTTTCTAGGCCATGCAGAAGCTTTTTATTTTGATGAGGTCCCATTTGTTTATTCTTTCCTTTATGTCCCTTGTTTGAGGGGACGTGTCTGTGAGGATGTTGCGCGTGGAATGTCTCAGATTTTCCTGCCAATGTTTTACTCAAGGACTTTTATGGTGTCACGACTTATATTTAAGTCTTTTATTCATCTTTAGTTTATTTTTGTGTATGGCATAAGTTAGTGATCGAGTTTCATTTTTTTGTATGTAGCTGTCCAGATCTCCCAACACCATCTGTTGAAGAGGCTGTTTCTGCTCCATTTTATGCTCCTGCCTCCTTTGTCAAATATTAATTGACCGTAAAGACTTGAGTTTATTTCTGGGCTCTCTGTTCTGTTCCATTGGTCTATGTGCCTCTTTTTATGCCACTACCAGGCTGTTTTGATGACAGTGGCCTTGTAATACCATTTGATATCAGGTATTGTGATCCCTCCAGCTTTGTTCTTCTTTCTCAAAATTGCTGCAGCTATTCGGGGTCGTTTATGGTTCCATATAAATTTCTGAAATGTTTGTTCTATATCTGTGAAATATGTCATGGGTACTCTAATAGGGATTGCATTGAATCTATCAAATGCTTTGGGTAGTATGGCCATTTTGATGATGTTAATTCTTCCAATCCATGAGCATGGTACATGCTTCCATTTGTTTGTGTCTTCCTTAATTACTTTCTTCAGTGTTGTGTAGATTTCTTATTACAGATCTTTTACCTCCTTGGTTAGGTTGATTCCTAGGTCCTTTATTTCTCTTGTTGCTAGATCAAATGGGATTGTTTTCCTAATTTCTGTTTCTGAAGTTTTGTTGTTGGTGTACAGGAATGCCTTTCATTTCTGAGTTTTGACACTGTATCCAGCTGTTTTGCCAAATTCATTTATTAGGTCAAGTAGTTTTTTTAGTGGAGTCTATAGGATTTTCCATGTACACTATCATGTCATCTGCAAACAGTGACAGTTTTATTTCCTCCTTTGCAACTTGGATGCCTTTTATTTTCTTTTCTTGTCTGATTGCTGTGGCTAGGACTTAAAATACTATGTGGGATAGGAGTGGTGAGAGAGGGCATCCTTGTCTTGTTCCTGATGTTATTGGGAAAGCTCTAAGTTTTTGTCCATTGAGTATGATGTTGGCTATAGGTCTCTCATATATGGCCTTTAAGATGTTAAGGAATGCTCCCTTTATTCCCACTTTGCAGAGTGTTTTTATCAGAAATGGGTGCTGTACCTTATCAAATGCTTTTTCCACATCTATTGATATGATCGTGTGATTTTTATCCTTGCTGTTGTTGACGTGATGTATTATGTTTATTGATTTCTGAATATTGTACCATCCTTGCATCCCTGGGATGAATCCCACTTGGTCATGGTGGATGATGTTTTTAAGGTATTGCTCGATGTGGTTGCCAATATTTTGTGGAGAATTTTAGCGTCGATGTTCATCAGTGATATTGGCCTGAAGTTTTCTTTCTTCGTTGTGTCTTTATCTGGTTTTGGGATTAGGATGATGCTGGCTTCATAAAAAGAGTTTGGGAGTCTTCCATCAGTTTGGATTTTTTCGAATAGTCTGTAAAGGATAGGGGTTAGCTCTTCCTTAAATGCTTTGTAGGATTCTCCTGTGAAACCATCTGGTCCAGGACTTTTAAGTGTTGGGAGTTTTTTGATGACTGTTTCAATTTCGACTGCTGTTATTGGACTGTTCAGGTTTTCTGCTTCTTCTTCATTCAATTTTGGAAGATTATATTTTTCTAGAAATGTGTCCATTTCACCTAGGTTTTCAAATTTCTTGGCATACAGTTCTTCATAGTAATTTCTTACAATCCTTTGTATTTCTGTGGTATCAGTTGTAATCTCTCCTCTTTCATTTCTAATTGTGTTTATTTGGATCCTCTCTCTTTTTTTCTTGATGAGCCTACTTAAAGGCTTGTTGATTTTGTTTCTCTTTTCAAGGAACCAGCTCCTGGATTCATTGATCCTTACAATTGTGCTTTTAGTCTCTATGTCATTTAACTCTGCTCTGATCTTGGTTATTTCCTTCCTTCTGCTTGCTCTGGGCTGTTTTTGTTGTTGTTCCTCCAGTTCTTGTAGGCATAGGGTTAGGTTGTTTCTTTGAAATGTTTCTATCTTTTTAAGGTAGGCCTGTATTGCTATGAACTTCCCTCTCAGGACTGCCTTTGCTGTGTCCCTTAGGTTTTGGGTTGTTGTGAGTTCATTTTCATTTGTTTCAAGAAAGTTTTTGATTTCTTCCCTAATCTCGTTCTTGATCCATTCATTGTTTAATAGCATGCTATTCAGTCTTCATGATTTTGAGTGTTTTGGGTTTTTTCCTTTGGGGTTGGTTTCTAGATTCAGTCCCTTGTGGGCAGAGAAAATGCTTGATATGATTTCAATTTTCTTGAATTTGTTGAGGCTTGCTTTGTGTCCTATCATGTGGTCTATCTTTGAAAAACTTCCATGGACACTAGTACACTTGAAAAGAATGTGTATTTTGCTTCTTTGTGGTGAAAAGCTCTATATATATATCAGTTAAGTGCATTTCATCTAGGGTATTGTTAAGTGACACAATATCCTTTTTGATATTTTGTTTGGAAGACCTGTCCATTTTTGATAGTGGGGTGTTACAGTCCCCTACTATAATTGTGTTGCTGTCAATATCTTTCTTGAAGTCCTCCAAGATTTTCATAATGTATTTGGGTGCTCCTATGTTGGGTGCATATATATTTACAATGTTTATGTCTTCTTGGTGGATTCTTCCTTTGAGTATTATGAAGTGACCTTCTGGGTCTGTCTTTATGGCCCTTATTTGGAAGTCTATTTTGTCTGATATGAGTATTTCTACCCTGGTTTTTTTTTTCCTTTCCGTTTGCTTGGAAAATTTGTTTCCAGCCCTTCAACTTCAGTCTGTGTAAGTCTTTTGTCCTGAGATGGGTCTCTTGTAGGCAGCATATGTGTGGGTCATGTTTTCTTATCCATTCAGCTATTCTATGTCTTTTGATTGGAGCATTTAATCCATTTACATTTAATGTTATTATCGATAGGTAGTTATTCATTGCCATTTTTTCCTAACTGTGTTCCTCTGTCTTTCTCTTTTCCTTCCTTTCCTTAAAGCAGTCCCTTTACCATCTCTTGCAGAGCTGGTTTGGTGGAAGTGTATTCTTTTAGACTTCTTTTCTCTGGGAAACTGTTTATTTGGCCTTCTGTCTTGATTGAGAGTTTGCTGCGTAAAGTAGTCTTGGTTGCAGGCCTCTGTTTCTCATTACCTGGAATATCTTTTGCCATTCTCTTCTGGCTTGCAGCGTTTCCATTGAGAAGTCAGTTGTTAACCTTCTTGGGGCTCCCTGGTATGTTACTTCCTTTTTCTCCCTTGCTGCCTTTAAGATCCTCTCTTTGTCTTGGAAATTTGCCATTTTAATTATGATGTGTCTTGCAGTGGGTCTCTTTCGGTTCCTCTTGCTTGGGACTCTGTGTTTCCTGGATTTGGGAGACCTTTTCTCTCCTCAGATTAGGGAAATTTTCCATCATTACTTTTTCAAACAGGTTTTCTATTCCTTGCTCTCTTCTTCTCCTTCTGGTATTCCTACGATACGGATAATTTTATGTTTCATGTTGTCCTGCATTTCCCTTAATCCCTCTTCATTCTTTCTGAGCCTCTTTTCCTTTTCTTGCTCTTTCTGGATGTTTTTTTTTTCTACCTTGTCCTCCAATTCGCTGCTCTGATCCTCTGCTTCATCAAGTCTGCTTTTGATTCCTTCTACTGTGTTCTTCAGTTCATAAATTGTATTCTTCATTTCCTCTTGGCCCTTGTTGATAGTTTCTATTTCCTTTTTCATGTTGATGTAGTTTGCAGTGAGTTCATTGTAGTTTCCCTGTAGTTTCTGGTAGTTCTCTGTGAGCTGAGTGAGCTTCCTGATAACCATTGCTTTGAACTCAGTATCTGATAGTTGACTTGCCTCTTTTTCAGTTAGCATTCTTTCTGAGGCTTCCTCCTTTCCTTTCATTTGGGAATTGTTTCTTTGTCCTCCTATTGTTTGTGAGACTCTTCTTGTTGGCCTCTGCTTCTTAAATTGATCTGTTCTGACTCCCTGGGTTTATGGTATGAACTGCTATGGTAGATGCCAATGGGATTCAGTGGTGCAGTCTCCTTAATCTCCTGCACTCACTGGCCTTGCGCTGACTTTTATCGGTTTAAAAGGGTCTAACTCTGGTCTTTTCAGAGATCCAGGTTTTATTGTCTCACCTGTGGGAAAAGGAGAAAGAAGGGGGGAAAAAAGAGATGTGAAGCAAGAAAAAGGGAATAGAAAAGGAATGGAAGGAAGGAAGGAAGAAGGAATAATAAAAGATTGGAGGAAAGTTAAGAAGAAGGAATTTTAACAATAATTAAAAGAAAAATAAATAAGTAAAAGAAGGCAGGAATAAGGAATAAAAAAGTAAAGGATGGAAGGAAGAAGGAATAAAAAAAGAAAGAAGGGCAGAAAGGAAGAAGAAATTTAAGGGGAAAGGAGAATAAAAGAGAGAGAGAGAGAGAACAAAAGGAAAAAAGCGTCTTCCTCTGGCTTTAAACTGGTCAGGTTAGTTCTACTGGTCTTCCTGTCTGTGAAACGGGAGGGGGTGGTTGGAGGGATTGGTTTCACTTTTCTCCCATCCTGAGCCACACTTTTTCGCTGTTGTTCAGCCTTCAGTCCAGTTCCTCTTGTCCTTCTCCTCCCTCCAAGGCCTTTAGTTCACAAGTTGTGCTGTCCTTGAGTTGCACCATAGGGCCAACTCACACTCTACCTTCTTGCTCTTTGTTGTCTTAGATGCTGGGGGCTCTTGGTGCTCCTTCAGGGTAGTTCAGCCCCCTACTGGGTTGAGTCTTTCCAGGGACTGCAGTCTCCCCTAGCCCTGCAGCTCCCCTCTGCTGGGCTTTCTGCCTTCTTCCTAGAGAGCCAGTAGGCCATTCAGGGCTCTGTGCGCAGGGTCTAGGTGGGAGATGTTCAGAACCAGTGCTTTTAGGTGTGGTTGTCAGCAGGCAGCCAGGCTGTTGATCGGGTTGTGCAGCTGATCCCCGGCTTTGGGCCTGTGCGCAGGGCAGCCAGACGCTGATCCGGGTGTACACCCACCTGAGGTTTCAGGGTGGGCACCCAGTTGGGGTTTCAGGTGTGGGCGCCCAGGCCACAGATCAAGGAGCATGCCCACTGGGGTGCGTCGGGTCTGTGCGCCCAAGCAGCTGGGTCGCTGATCAGGGTATGTGTCCACCTGGGGTTTCAGTTGTGGGTCCCCAGTCCTCTACTCTGGGTGCACGCCAGCCGGGCTTCAGGTGTGTGCTGGCACTGCTTATCCTGCATTCACAGTCCAGGGGCTTAGGGGGTAGGGGCACAAATGGCCATGGCTGCTGTGGAGAGTTCTCTAACTAGCTGCTGAGTGCCTCTATTTTCTCTTTTTCTTTTCGAGAAATTCTTCCTATTCAAGCCCCCCTGGTCCAAACAAGCACCTGGCCTCTCACACAGCCCATCTTGGCTCCCTCCCAAGAATCCTGCTGCAGACCCTGCACCCGGGCTGGGGCTTCAGCCACCCTGGTCTCCGTGGTGGTCCCAGGGACCTTATTGTCCTTAAGCACTCTTCTTACCGTCTGATCTTTGAATGTCCTCTATCTTTGGTCTCCTATCTTCATATATGCTGGAATACCGTTGGCTGTTTGCTCTGTTCCTCAGATCAGCTAGATGTTTCACTGGTGCTGAGGGGACGTGGACTCTGCTCCCACCTATCTCGCCACCATCTTCCAAGAATCGGCATATTCTCTTTACTGATATGCTGTCTCTTCCTTAAAAAGACGTGAGGTGACTGCCTGATTAACGTACTGAGGTTCTCTGAAGGAGGAAGGGGAAAATGGACATGGAGCTGTGGGTTAGGACTCCTTCCTCAACTGTCAGAAAAATCTGAGGTTGAATTTTGGTCCTACCATTTTGTACTATGTGGCCATGGCAAGTGAGATAACCTGGTCTCAGCTGTTCACGCACTCATTGGTTGATTCTTGTCTGTGCTGTGACTGGGGATCAAACATGCAAACTTGGCATATCCGGACAATGTTCCAACCAGCTGAGCCACCTGTGCTCGCTCTGACTCCTGAGCCTCCAACGTCACGGAAAGGTCACGCCTGGCTGGGCCACTTCTTCCCCCACATCCCCTACCTCAGCTCACTGGAGGAAGACCCGCAGAGCTCACTGGCCATGAGGCCCAGGCCCTGGGAGATGTGCACCCGTCCTTCCTGCCCACCCCACAGCCTGTGGGCTATTTCATTTAATCTTTACAACTGCCCCTTGAAGGTGAAGAAAGTAAGACACAGAAAGGTTAAGGAATGTTCCTAAATTTCTGTTAAATAGATGGATGGGTGAAGAAACAGTACATGAGGAATGACAGAGATGAAAACCACAAGGAGTTTTACCTAGTTGTGATTGTATACTGCTGCCTGCTCCAGAAATACTGTGCCCATGGACTTATTAATGCTTTTCAGGGGGTAGATGTGGGGAACCGTTCCAAGCATGGGAAATGTGGCTCAGCCCCCACTTGGAAAACCAGTGGGGAGCGAAGTAGGCGGGCAGGACCCACATCCATGGATAAGTTCTCCAGTGGGAAATCAGGCCTGCACTGTACTTAGACTGCTATGAGACTTGCTCTTGCTTAAAAACTCCCTCACCTTGAATTGAGGAAGCAAATGTTTACTGAGTATCTTTGTCTTCCCAGAATCTGGGCTAGACCCCCCAGGTATGGGACAAAGCCTTTTCGACCATTTCTCCTTTTACATTGCAAATATCCTCCTTTGATGTATTCAGTGACTTCCCCTCCTGTGTCTGCAAAGATAACCACCCAAAACAAACCTTTGTATAGTAAAAAGGACCTTTGATGTTAAGGGCCTCAAAAACCTATAAAGGCTGGTCATCCCAAGGCTCT
Organism: Desmodus rotundus; assembly: GCF_022682495.2. Lineage (NCBI taxonomy): Eukaryota > Metazoa > Chordata > Mammalia > Chiroptera > Phyllostomidae > Desmodus > Desmodus rotundus. The sequence goes on from NC_071387.1 coordinate 94,024,474, forward strand.
TGGCCCTCCCCCCTTGAGGGAGTGGCCGAGGCGCTGAGAGGTGCTCTCCTCTTGAGAGAGTGGCCGCGCAGTCCCTTTTCCCCCACAGGACGTCTGTAGTCCATGTGTATGTGTATTGGAATACTGAAACCTCAACAGCAGATCTTGCGGGACCAGATCTGTATCAGGTAGAAAACAGCAGACCAACACATACATACACACACACACACAAATCAAAGTGCATCAAATACATGCATCAATTGTTAGATAGGTCTTGATGTGAAAAATCAAGGAATTGGGTATCGACCATCAGAAATCTGATAATCAAGTGACATTGACAGATGAGGGTGACCGCTCACCTCTCATTCCTGCTAGAACCACCCTACTCTACCTGGGATCTGACTTGCTTTCTCTGTGTTTGTTTCCAAGCTCACTTTTTGTTTTCTTTGTTTCCAGGAAATTGCCTTAGAATACTTGCTGGAGGTTCTGTAACATTGGGCTGCTTACAGCCCCTGGCAGATGTGGGCAAGGACAGAAAATAGGGGAGAAACATCACTCCCTATATCTGGTGAATGCAGTCTACCCATAATAGGATTCCTGAGAAGTGACTTAGGTCTTAGGAATCCCAGGGTCCCAGCTCCTTCATTTATGGTGCAAATCAAGGAAGGTCAAAAAGATAAGCCCTTCTCCACACCTGACTCTGAATTAATGATCAGAAGCTTCTTCAAGTCTTTTGTACAGAAGTTAGGGCAGGGAGGAGATGTTCTATTTCTGAGATTTATAAAACCTTTGAGCCACTCTTACATGCAAAATTTTCTCCTTTTCTTTTGGTGAAAGAGCCTTAAGGTTAACAGAAAATATCATCTAAATTTCTGAGACTCAATCCATTTCTGATTTACTCCACAGGGCCCCAAAGGACCACCCTACTTAAAGAGGTACTAGTGCCTGAGACACATGTGACAAGTCTCTCCTTGACCAAACTCCGCTCAGGCTCCTCTGGCCCTGACTTTTGGGCTTCTGTGCTCATCTCTGCATTGTCTGCTTTTAGCAAGACCCTTGCTAAGTTAATTTAGCCAAAATCCCCCACCTTTGATATGTTAGTAGGTTCCTCATCCTCCACCATCCCTGGGTGATTGATGTCTGATCCCCCTGGGCCATCAACAAGAGTCTTGTTAGGTTGGGAGAGCCAAACACCCCCTGAACCCTTACATTTCCTCCTAGTCATTTTTCCATCCACTGACCCCACCCTGCTCCGTAGCTATAAATCCCAACTTTTCCTTGTTGTGTTTGGGGTCATTAAGCTCTATCTCTCTCTACATGGCAAAGCTCCATGCAGTGTCCCCTATGAGTGTCATGATGGTTCTTTTTTTTTTTAAGTTACTTTATTGTTCTTCAATTACAGTTGTCTGCATTTTCTCCCCACCCCAGCCAAACCCACCTCCCTCCTTTGCATGACGGTTCTTAACGAAGTGTGCCTCACGGCTCTTTATCAAGTGTCATGAATAACTTTTTCTTTAACACACTTGATTCTTTCTATGTATGCAACTTCAGCAGCAGTTTTCCTGGTAAGAGCCCAAGAAAACCCCATTTTCTTTTGTATAAATTTAGAGTACATAAAATGATGCCACCTTTTTTCCCCTGAAGTGCAACTACAGATATATGAATTTCTGTTAAAAAGACTTAAAACTCAAATCACCTTTATATTCCTGTTCCTTTTACCCCAAGTAGCATTGTATGATGAACTGATTCTTAGCCAATGTCAAACGATAACTTGCATGACAGCCTTTGGGAATTGTCATGGTGTCACCCTGGATGCACTTGGCATTGAAATGGAACAGTCACACAGTTCCATTATGAGCAAGGCTCTGGTCCATATCATCATAACCTTGGGTGGTCTTAACAGGTGAGTCATGCTGGAACTAGAGGTGACCAGTGTCAGAAAGAGATGAGGAAGCAAACACTTATAGAGCTGACCACTAAGGAGAGCCCAATGTTAAAAATTCAGGCAGGAGCCAGGGACTCACAAAAGGCCAGGTGGCCTCAAACTCCTTCCAAGTGTCCCCAACAAGCTTTTTCCTATACCTGTTGACCTAAGATGCCTTTGATTGGCTGGCACCTAGGCAAGCTGGGAATACATCCCACTTTTTTCAAGGGAACCCACTTCAAATACCAAATCTAGCATGTGGGTGGGACTGACCACCCCTTTCCTCTTGGGCTCCAGTGAAGCCGCCCATTCAGCCAATTCCAGCCCTTACCCCTCACAGAGTCTGCTCAGTGAGCTCAGACTTTTATGGGAACAGGGAGAGACACTCCAGGGAAATGCCACAATGTTTCATGTAAGCCTGAAGCATGACACTAAACTGACTAAGAGTATAGCAAGTCAGAGGAAAGCACAGTACCACACAGAGACACAGAAAGATGAGGCCCACACTGAGTCAAAGTGGCTAGGATAACCTGCTGCTGCCCAGATTCAACCCATGCCTATGTGTGTAATGCTCATCTACTCCCCCAGACAAGGAACTTTCTATGTATCGGGCTCTGATTATTGTGGCATCTCCAGGACCTATCACATACAACTTCTTTGTAGATATTTGTTGACTGAATTAATCACTCAGTGAATTAATGAAGAAACTACTTAAAACTGTCCTGGAAAATCTCAGTGAAAACATGGCAGATCAGTGTACCACCCACACTTTAGACAATAAATATCCACCAAGATTAGTTGGGTACTACCAGGTATATATAGGAGGAATAGCAAGCTGGTTCTGCTTAGAAGTCAATCCTTCAGAGAAAGGGCATACAGCTGTAATTGAATAACAATAAAAAAAATTTTTTTTAAAGAAGTCAATCCTTTTGCTCAAAGAATCAATATCACTGTATAATCATTTTTTTTCCTCCAGAAAACAATGGAAGGTCAATGTCCCTTCTTGAACAACCAATCATATCTACAACCCAACCACTTCCCTTATAGCACTATCATACTAGGCATCCACCGTAACTGCCACAGAGTCAGGAACCATATAACTAGGGACATCTCCCAAGCTCCAGAAGCCCTCAAAGTATTATTCAGTCCATAGGGAGCCCACAAAACCTAGCTAACCCCACCAACTTTGACATACTTAAGCTGCCCCTAAGCTCCAACCTGCTGTTACCGTGTCCCCAGTCACCCCAGTGTGACTCTCTGAAACCCTGTCTCATTTGGAGACAGTAAGCTATAAGTAAAAAGCCACCTTTCATCTCTCCAAGAGTCAGTGCATTGTGTCCCACATCAAAGAATCTTTAAAATGTAAAAAACAATGTCTTATTCATTTCCGTAACCCGACTAGCACTACAAACAGAGCTTGGTCCCAAGCAGAAGACACTCTTGAATATGTATGAGGGAGAAAGAGACAGAGAACGAGAGGTGGGGAAAGTGGGAGTTAGAAAGAAAGGAAGTGATTCCAGGAGACACAGAGCAGCATCACTGTCACCTGGCCCATCTTCACAGACTGTGACACAGGCCAGTGCATGTTCACTCTACTCTTGGTCAATGGAGTGCTCAAGTCTTAGTGTCCATACTGGATTTGGTAGTTCAGTTTCTGGGTTCTGATAGGAAGAACATCATGATCAAAATTCAGTTCTATCACCTACTAGCTTTGTGCCAAAGGACAGATTATTTAAACTTTTCTGAACCTTGGCTGTCTTTTAAGCATAATAGGAGACCAAAATCCCACCCCAAAGGGCCTTGGGGAACACTTAAAACCATGTGGAATGTAAAACAGAGTGCCTGGCAAAAATGGCAGGCCCTGGTGTGCCCCCTGAGGAGCATGTGGATCTTCCAGGAAAGAAGGAAAAACAGAGGAGGGAAGCTTTCCTTTTCATGTTTCTGACTCACACAGGAAAGAAGAAAAAAGAGCATCTTTATACTCTGCGCACCCAACATGTGTGTGCAGGCATGGTCACACATTCTCACGAGGACTCGAGGGTCATTCACTAATAACCAGAGATGTTAAATGACTCCTTTTGGAATCACGAAGCTATTAAGTGGGGTTCTAGAATTCAAAACTCAGAGCATTGCTTCCCTCTTCATCCTTCTGTGAAGTCTCTAATCTCCATCTGCCACCCACATTGGAGTCTGTCATCCCAGGACCTGTGGGGGTGATGTCCTCACTTCACTGGGGTGAATGGGGTGAGAGGCAGAAACAAATGTTCTGTCCACCACTCTTACCAAGGCTTTGTCAATAATCAATCTTCAAAAGAATCATTAATGTGCAATTAAGAAACCTCTGTCCCTTGGCTGGGCTTGACTGACTGCCCCGGATTTCCACTTTCCCCTCTTAAGCTGAATTCAGTGACTGCAACCCATTCTGTGCTGCTGGAAGGATGAAAGCATACTTCTCTCTTGGAGCTCCCCCACAAGCCCCTCTCTGAAGTATTTGATGGCATTCTCTACCAAGCACGAACTGACCAGGGAAAGGAGTAATAGAGGGGATTTATAATGTCAACTTTCATGTCTCTCTGAATGAAGTCAAGGCATCAGTACAGTCTCCCCCTAACTTACCTGCTCCCATTGACTGTCTTTTGAACCAGTCCACAAGAATTGTACTAAACCCCTTTTCAGTGATGGTGAATAGGCTGAATAGCATAGTAATAATAAGACAAATTTAGAGTGAGATAGATATACCAATAGCCATGATCCTTTTCTTTATTGTTGTTCAAGTACAGTTGTCTCCATTTTCCTCCTACCATTCCCCCCAACCCCAGCCAAACCTATCTCCCACCCCTGATCCCAACCCCCCGCCCCTTGGTTTTGTCCATGTGTCCTTTTTAGATGTTCCTGAAAACCCTTTCCCCTTTTCCCCCAATTATCCCTTCCCACCTCCCCTCCAGTTACTGTCAGTTTGTTCTTAATTTCAATGTCTCTGGTTATATTTTGCTTGCTTGCTTATATTATATTTTGCTTGTTTGTTTTGTTGATTAGGTTCCACTTAAAGGTGAGATAATATGCTGGAAGCAACCTAAGTGCCCATCAGCAAATGAGTGGATCCAAAAACTATGGTACATTTACACAATGGAATTCTATGCAGCAGAGAGAAAGAAGGAGCTTATACCCTTTGACACAGCATGGATGGAACTGAAGAGCATTATGCTAAGGGAAATAAGCCAGGCAGTGAGGGACAGATACCATATGATCTCACCTTTAACTGGAACATAATCAACAAAAGAAAAAAGGAAACAAAATATAACCAGAGACATTGAAGTTAAGAACAATGTAACAATAGCCAGAGGGGAGTGGGGAGGGGATAGTGGGGAGAGGGGTTTACAGGAGCTACTATAAAAGACACAAGGACAAAATCAAGGGGGAGGGTGGAGGTGAGGGAGGGAGGTGGGATTGGCTGGGGTGGGGTGGAGGGATGGGGAGAAAATGCAGACAACTGTAATTGAATAACAATAAAAATTTTTTAAAATTAATAAGAAAAAACTATGGTACATCTATATGATGGAATACTACGCAGCAGAAAGAAAGAAGGAGCTCCTACCCTTTGACACAGCATGGATGGAACTGAAGAGCATTATGCTAAGGGAAATAAGCCAGACAGTGAAAGAAAAATAGCCATGATTCTACTAGATTAACCTTTCTGACTTTTACTTTCCTCATCTGAAAAATGGGCATATGAGAGTACCTACCTGAGAAGTTTTCTGTAAGGATTAAATGAGATCATGTATATCTTTAAGTATTGTGTTTATCTGAATGACACACTGGCCCAGCCAAAATAAGTGGATCTTTTTCTCATAAAACAAACACAGAGGTAAGCAGTACGTAACACTGTCACCATCATCAAAGCCCAGAATCTTTTGTTTTCCTGCTCTGCTATCCTTAGCATGAGTATCTTTTCCTTTTGATCACAATATGACTGCTTCATCCAGACCATTATATCCACATTCCAGGCCAAGAGAGAGGAAGACTGAAGGCAAAAGTCCAGCTTTTCTGGAAACACTATCAAGTAAACATTTCTCCTCATCTCATTGGTCAGAACCATATTACAGGCCCAACTTTAGCTCCAGAAAATCCTGGGATTTTTTTTTTCTGTGTATGTTGCTGTTTTGTACAAAATCACTGTTAATAAGGCATAGGGTAGAATGATTATAAGTGTGCAATTAGCAGTATCTGTCATAGTAGGAAATTCACTTTACACATTTCTTTTCACATGATAAATGCCTAACAAAGGTTAGCTATTATGAAGATGATAACAATTTATAATGTTTATATAATCCTAGCTCTTCTTGGGACTGAAGCCTGATCCTGAACCACATCTATCCCATTATTGTCCAGGACCTGTCATTTTTCTGAGCTCCTGCCAGCATCACCCAAGTATAGGGTTCTGTTTCTTTGTCTCAGTCACCGTTCAGAGTGTCTCCAAGAACTACTACACAGCCTCCACTCCCATCATTTGCTGCCAGGTGCCACCTCCTTGTCTAATCTGCCCAGACTGTGCCTGATCATCCAATAGAAAGGCACCCAAGTTCTCTTGATAAGTTACTAATAAAGCCAAGATGAGACACAAGGACAAGGTCCAGTGTCAGTTGTCCTTCATTTCTCAGGAGTTACACAGAAGCTGGCAGGTGCTATTCTTTTGAGTTGTCTCCAGTCTCTGCTCCAGTCACATGCCCCTTTCCCTAGGAAACTGCCTAATGAGCATTGTTGAGGTTGGGCAGGGAGTTCTCTGGGGTCTGTGCTCAGTGTCAGACACTAGGGAAGCCAACTTCTCAGCTGTATCAAGCCCTTGTAAATGTTGCGGTAATGAACGTCCACATACAGGTTCTCTTGTGTAAGAGTTTTGTTGAAGTATGAACCTGTGAGTGAAATTGCATGTATGCCCATCTTAACTGTACTATATACTTCTAGACCTCTTCCCAAAGCCATTGTTCAAATTTGCAGTTGCACCAGCTGTGGATAAGACATTCAGATTCTCAGCATTCTCACCAACACTTGATGTTGTTGGACTTTTTAGTGCTTTGCCAATTAACATCTGAAATGGTGTCTCTGATGTTGCACTTCACATTTTCATGATTGCTGAGGGAATGGGTGATTTTTTCAATGTTTCCTCCCCACTCATAACCTATAGAATCTCAAAAATACTAGTCATGTATGTTATTGAAAGTATTACTATGGATTTTGCTCTGCAGAGGAGAGAACTTCATTCATCTATGAGACTCAGTCCTCCTGGGTACAGTAAAACCATAGTTTGCTAAGAAGAGCCTGTGAACCTGTGTTGGGATGCTCTGAGCTGGACCTCAGGAATCAAGGTTCAGTGATGGGGAGACAGGGTGAGTCAAGTGGAGAGGCAACAAAGAAACCAGAATTCCAAACCAGAAGCTATCAACAAAGTAGGACTCAGATTATACATATTCGAAGCAGGATTTCAGAGGACCTAATCTGGAATTGAAATCAACAATAGTTTGAAGATCAAGTTCTTTTTTTTTTTTAGCAGCTGTCACTTCAGTTAAAAAAAAAATTCTTTCTTTCTTTCTCTCTGCTGCATAGAATTCCATTGTGTAAATGTACCACAGTTTTTGGATCCACTCATTTGCTGATGGGCACTTAGAAAGAAGGAGCTTATACCCTTTGCAATGGCATGGATGGAACTGGAGAGCATTATGCTAAGTGAAATAAGCCAGGCGGTGAGGGACAAATACCATATGACCTCACCTTTAACTGGAACATAGTCAACAAAAGAAAAAAGCAAACAAAATATAACCAGAGACATTGAAATTAAGAACAATGTAACAATAGCCAGAGGGGAGTGGGGAGGGTATAGTGGGGAGAGGGGTCTATAGGAGCTACTCTAAAGGACATAAGGACAAAATCAAGGGGGAGGGTAGAGGTGGGGAAGGGAGGTGGGACTGTCTGGGGTGGGGTGGAGGAATGGGGAGAAAATGCAGGCAATTGTAACTGAATAAAAAAATAATAAAAAGAAGAAATTCTTTTTTTTAATTACTTTATCATTGTTCAATTTCATTTGTCTGCATTTCCCCCCCCAGCACTCCCCCCACCCCAGCCAAACCCACCTCCCTCCCTTGTTTTAAGGGTTTTCAAGAAATACTATAAAGGACACATGGACAAAACCAAGGGGAAGGGTGGAAAATCAAGTTCTTTATGAGTGAGAAAGTTGGGGAACTAGACTCTAGGTGGCAAGCAGCCAGACTCTCTGACTGAGTTAGTCTGAGCAAAGTAGTGAATCATGGAGCAACAGGGCACAAGGGAAAGTTCATCAGAGCAGGAGACCAGTACTTCCTACAGGAGACACAGCCTGTACTCAGCAGGTCCTGTGGGTTAGTCCTAGCGCAGAGGAGTAGGAACATGGAAAGACCAAGATGGCAAGAATATGCTAATTAGAGATGGAGAAGTACATTGTCAAAACTGCTATTTACCTATTCGGCATCAATTCTCTCCTCTTCCTTTTAAAATGAACACCTATTTTATTTGGGGTGACCACACACCCAGTGAAAATACTGCGCACTAGGCTTAGCCAATGGATTGTTAGCAGAAATCATTGAGTGGGGTTTCTGGGAAATCTCTTTAAAGGAGGATTACTCAGGGGAATAGATGTTTTCCCCTTGCTCTTTCTCTTCTTTCTTGGAAACCATCATAAAGGCTAGAGCTCCAGCAGCCACCACATCACTTTGAGGATAGTAAGATAGAAAACAAAAAATCCCTAATGACTCTGGGCACCATCAAACCAACGCTAAACTTTTTACGTCTGGACTTCTTTTATGTGAAAGAATGCTTCCCTAATTTGTTTGAAGCACTGTAACTGGGTGTCTGTTAGTAGCAAAAGCTGGGTGAGAGATTGACTGGATTCTCAACACACTCCAGTGTATATAAGAGGAGATGTTAATAGGAGTCATAGCAAGATCAATACAAGATTTTATTAAACATTTGAAAGATGCATGAGCTAAGGCTACAGCTTCCCCTTGGGCTTTGAATTTTTTTCTTAATCCTCATCCAAGGACACGTTTATTGATTTTTTTTTTTAAAGACAGGGAAAGAGAGAGAGAGAGAGATCCATTGGTTGCCTTTTGTATGCGCCCTGACTATGGATTGAACCTGCCACCTGGGTATGTGACCTGAGGGGGAATCAAACCTGTTCTTTTGGTGTATGGACAGTACTCCAACCAACTGAACCACCCAGCTAGGGCAGGCTTTGCATCTTTAAGTGACACAATACTGGGTCTGGTCAGTAGCAATCAAGGATTTCTAGATATGATCATGTGGCTTTAGGAATTATTTCAACTTTCCAATTACCACTTTAGAAATATTCCAATCTTCTCATTTTGCAGATGGGTAAACTGAGTTACAGATAGAGGACATTATTTGCTTGAAGTTACAGAGCAACACATCAAAGCCAGGTTTCTTGATCCTTTCAATATCCAGGCTGACTCCCTATCCCTTGTGCCTCAGCCTCCCTGGCTCTAAAATAAGAAGAGCACAGTGAAGTGCTGTCAAATACTGTTACTTTATTATCTTAAAAAACCAGCCTTCTGAGCATCATGTGAGCTATGCATGCATATGAGACACTGTTTCCAAAGACATACCTTGCCACTGACATAGAAATTCTGGCATTCCTTCAGATTCATTAAAATGGGATTTTTGCTGCATTTACCTTGTGCCTGAGCATTCGCTCTGGGATATTTGTCCTGTTAGAACCTCCGTATGGATGAGGGAGTCCTGTCCTGTCACAGGCCCCAGCTTAGATGCATGGAACATGCAAGTAGGAAACATAAATGATTGGAGGGGCAGGGAGGGCACGGCTATATGGTGACAGAGACTGTGACAAACCAGAAATGTATGCTTTATTCAAAAATATTTCAATGATCTGTTTCCCTAAACATTAATCTGACTAGAGAAAACAGTCTTGTGCTGACCAACAAACTGTGACTCCTGATGAGGTTGGTAGTTTCACAGAGGCAAGAAAACTTGCAATTTGGAGGTCACTTCAGTCCCCAGGCTTTGTCTTTGGCGTCCTAGACCCAGCATCTAGTGGCCATCACAAAGTCCAAAGGGAAACATCATTAATTTATTCAACATATTGATCAGCTACTCTGTGCCAAGCCATGTGCTGGGCAGTGGGGGACAAGGCGGGACAACGAATGTGAGTTCAGGGAAAGCTACATTATTCCAAGCGCCTGTGGGCAGGAACTGAAGCTGTTGATTAGGACTGGCTCAGGGACAGGATGAATGGGTAAGTGCATACGGGAATCATTCCTGAGGACCTGAGAAAGACTGAAGCGGGAACCCAGCTCTGGAAACCAAACCAGTGCAGGACTCTAGGGCCAAGATCAGCCAAGTGAGGGAGGTGGGTCCGATTACAGCAGCCACTGCAGGAATTTAATAAGCTGGGTGACGTTTACAGAGATGCCTCATTTCTGAGCTTTGAAACATTTAATGATAGACATTTGACTCTGTTCCAAGTTCTCACCTAGTTCTGCAGAGGTCCCATGTCCCAGGGAGCATGCTTTGAAGGAGCCAGGCTGTCATGGAGTTATACTAATTAAGCAAGTGGAATGGCCACAAATGTCTGTCCTCATTCAGAAATTCAGTGTGTCTTTAATTTGCCAAAAGAAAAATCCTATCTGTAAAATTAAACCTAGGTTGGTGAGAGGGACACCTAAACTCCCATTTATGAAGCACTTACAGGGCTGGGCAGAGGCTGAGTACCTGACACAGGTGCTATAAATGATCACTGTGGTTCTGATCCCTGTTTTTCAGATGGGAAAACTGGGGCTCAAAGAAATGAATAGTCATCCAAAATCACATGGCTGGTAAGGGACAAATGCCAGATTTCCATCATGGCATTTACAGCGGTAGTTCTCAACCAGGTGACCTTGTCCCTCAGGGGACATTTGACAAAGTTTGGAAGCATCTTTTGTTGTCACACTTGGGGTGAGGGATGTTCCTGTCATCTAGTGAGTAGGGGCCACAGTTGCTGCTAAACATTCTGCAGTGCACAGGACAACCTCCACCTCAGAACTATTTGGTCCAAAATGTCAGTTGTGCCAAACCAAGATTGAAAAACCTGATATGATTAGAAAGAGCAGGTTTAAATTTGCTGGCCTGACACCAACTGTGAGATTTTGAAAAAGTCACTAAACTTCTCTGAGCTTCAATTATCATTATCTTTAAAATACAAGGTGTGAAGAATATGGAAGATGACATATGAATCTCTATGTCTGTCTGTCCTTCTCTCTGGAATTAGCAAGGTAAACTACTAAAAGTTAAAGGCCTGGGTAAGTTTGAACTAAATTGGTCACTTCCACAAACCATAGCCTTGGCAGTCACTGCTTTGCCCCAAGAAGTCCATCAGCATGAGGATGAAAATCATGCAATCTTAGTGTCAGAGGGAATCTCTACAGAGGGAGACATGGGGCTCGAAACGTATGCCACAGATATCTATCTGTGTGCCTTCCCAGCAGACAGTCCCCTTTGTTCTGGAAGCAGTGCCTAAACTTCCCTCAGGAACATTGTTCCCAGTCACAGTGATGTGATTTGGGTGTGAATAGTGCCATCCTTGCTTCCAGGACTAAATATATGACTCTGCTCTGGACAACCAGAATATTCCATCTCCCTCACGTTTTTAATTGATTCAGGAATGTACACATGACCCACTTACAACCAATGAAAACTGATTTGATTTCTTTTAAGGAAACAAGTAGAAAAGAAGAGCTCTCTTTCTGCTGGGTATGTCAAGTGTGCACCATGAGAGCAGAGGCCCCAGAAGAAAGTCTGCCTGGAGTCATGACCACTCAGACTGAGCAGTGCCAAACAGCGGAGAAAGAGGATACAAGAGATCTAGTCCTGGGCACAGTGTTTGAACCTCTGCGTCTAGCTGTGCCTGAGCTTGATTTTTGCATTTATGTGAGAGTCCCAGAAATCCTTTTTGGCTTAAGTCAGTTGCAGTTGAGTCTCTGTTTCTTGGGGGAAAAAAGGTAAAACAAAATGCCTTGTCTAAATCAGAGGCTAAACTAGATCTGAAACAGAACTCTACTCTCAATCTTGTGCATCTTTCTCTTTTAGTGAAATGTAACATATTCAGTACCTATCTATATATCCATAAATGTACAGGGAGAAAGAATGCGCAAGTCATGAGTGAACAGATCAATAAATTTCCACAAATTGAACACACTTGTGTCGCCAGCCCTCAGAACCCCCTCTATACCTACTTTCAGTCACCCCCCTGAAAGGTGACCACTCTGCCCACTTTTAACATCACAGTTATTTTTGCTGGTTGTCTGTCAGTTGGTTAGTTTTATTTTGCTCACAGATATGCAGTCTGGGCAGGGCAGGGACAGCTTGTCTGTTCTCTGCTCAGTCTCAGTGGGGGCAGCTCAGAGGCTGGGGGTCAAGCTCAGCTGGAGACTCACTCAGGCATCTGCATCTGGGCTGCGAACTCTCAAAATATGGCTGGGCTCCTCTAACATCTCTCTCCATCTCTCTGTGTGGTCTCCCCAGCCCAGACATGGCAGTTCAGGGCTCCCAATATGTGAATGTCATGAGAACACCAGGCTGAAGGCATTTTGCATATTTGACCAGCCTCAGGAGTCACACAGCTTCCCTTCCACCTCAGTCTCAGGACCATCCAGCTTCCAAGGCCAACAGGACCTCACCTGTCAGTGGAGAGGTATCAACTCCACAGTGCAGGAAGATGCTTTCTGCCTGATCTTCAACTTTATATAACTGGACTATAGCGTTGTGTCCTCTTTTGTGACTCTTTTCTATCAAACAATACTTTATGTGATTTAGTGACATTATTGTAGGTATTTGTATTTCATTCATTTCCTTTTGTTAACAGACTGAAGGTTTGTGTCCCCCATCTCCAAATTCATATGTGGAAATTCTAATCTCCAATGTGATGGCATTTGGAGGTGATTAGGTCATGAGTCTGGAGCCCTCAAGGATGGGATTAGTGTCCTTATAAAAATTTCAGAAAGCTCTCCTGCCCTCTTACTGCTGTGTGAGGGAAGAAGGCTGACTGTGAACCAGGAAAGGAGTTCTTACCAAACCCTGAAATTGCCAGTGCCTTAACCTTGGACTTCCTAACCTCTAGAACTGTGAGAAATGAATATTGTTGTTTAAGTTAATGAGTCTGTAGTATTTTGTAACAGCAGCCCAATCAGCCTGAGCACTGCTGCAGGATGCTCCCCAGTGTGACTATTAGCACACTCCTATCCATTGTACGGTGGTACTTTGGCCCTTTTGTGTTGGGGCAATTGAGTTGTGTTACTATGAACATTCTTGTGTGTGTGTTTGGGGCTTACATATACCCATTTCTATGAAAATGTCAGCTCCTAAGGAAAGTGTGTATTCCCCTTAGCAGATCCTCACAGTTGTTTTTCTTGGTGGTGGTTGTGCAAACACACACTCACCCCCAGCAGTGTGGGGAGTCCCGGTTGTCTCACATCCTAACACTTGTACTTTCTGTCTTTGTTTCAGTCCCTCTGGTGGGTGTGACAGTGTTCTTATAATTGTATCCATTCTACCTGACCTGAGACCATGCCCTGCATTTTAGAAATATTCCACAAAAAGTCTGTAAATAAAGAATGATTATTTACGGACTTTAAGAATGGCTATGACTTAGGCACACTGGACTTCAGCAGGAACCATGAACTTCTAGAGTCCATTGCAGGGTCACAGACTGATGGATGCCCCTTATCGGGGTAATATGGTGATGTGTTTATCAACATCTTTTCTGCCTTTGATAATTATTTTTTACCCATGGCCTGTCACTGTTTTAAACTTCACCATGAATCACCAATAGCCACAGGGAAGGGTTTTAGAGCAGAAAAATTAGAGAAAGGTGCTTTTGGAAGACTACAAGATCTGAGTAATCTTTTTCACCCCAAACATCCAAGAATGGAAGATTCCAAGACTGAGGAGGAGAGAATAAAGAGGAAAGATTGGGATGAGATATATGATTGGCAGAAAATAGCCCCACCAAGATGTCATTGTCCTAATCCTTGGAACCTAAAAATATGTCACCTTATATGGCAAAAAGGATTTTGTAGATGCCACGAAGTTAAGGATCTTGAGATGGGACATTATCCTGGATTATCTGGGTGGGCCCAATGCAGTCACAAGTGTCCTTACAAGGGTGAGACAGGGTCAGAGTCAGAGAAGGTGATGTGATAATGGAAGCATAGGGCAGATTGCTGTGTGATTGCTGGCTTTGAACATGGAGGAAGGGGACATGACAAGGAAGAAGATGTCCTCTAGAAGCTAGAAAAGGCCAGGAAACAGATTCTTCCCCAAAGTGTTCAGAAGGAAGTCAGCCTTGTTATAGCTACAGTCAGAATCATTTTGGATATCTGACCTCCAGAACTGTAAAGTAATAAATTTGTGTTTTTTTTAAGTCAATGAATTTGTTCTAATTTAGTACCAAAGCCATAGATACTAACTCAGGGGTGGAGGTAAGTAGAGCTCAGGGGAAAACAAAGCAAGAATTGGAAAGACCCACAAAGAGAATAGAATCAGCATCCTGTGTGCCCAAGTTCCACTCACGGGAGGGCTGGCCTATGCCAAGAGACCACATAGGGCTGAGTGCCTGCCCATCACTCCAGTGTCCATGGGTGTGGGCTTCACTGGGGGCACTTGTCAGGACAGCATCCAATGACCTACTCCCCATCCAGCAGGGTTGGTGCACACCTGCTCCATTATTCAATCTGCACTGAGGTTGGCCCTGTCTGGATAGTCACCTTTCCCCAAAGGTGAGGGCCTACATGCTTCACCTCTGAAAATGAAGTCCAACCCTGGGCACCGGGTGGGCAGAGGTTGAAAAGAACCCTCCACCCTACCTGTGTGTGAGTGGAGCAAACAGGCCCAGCTCAATGTGTTCTCTCTGCTGGAACAGAGGTGAGCCACCACCTCATTGTAGCTCAGAAGCTTTGGGACCTGAAAGAGGTATAAGAAAGGTGGGCTTCCACAGCTTTCAGCTGGTTTTGCCCATCACTTAGTTCTCAAAAGAAAAAGTCCTTCTGAAGCTTCTCAACAAAACAGTAATAAAAACAACCCAAAAAATGTGAAGCTGGGTGGTCCCTAGACTGTGTCTGGCCCAGACCCTTCATCTCAGGGATGATCGATTGAGTCTTCCAGGGATCTGGCTTCTGTGCGGAGCTGGATGAATGCAGACTGGAATCTGGCCACCTAATTTCTGGTGGAGAGTGTTTTTACCACACCATGCTGCCCAGAATCATATTTTAAACTCACATGTTTATTTTTTGTTGTTGTTACCAAACTACAAGTACTGTAATATGACTATAAATCTCAGAGGCACAGACTGGCATTGCTTCGGAGCTTTGTTTTTTCATCTAACTGAATTTAGCAGACTCCCAGTATTTTAATATGTATTTCACCTTTATTGATTTCATGGGCAATTGGTTCTTTCACAAACCAAAAGAAAATAAAAATGAGTGTTTTCCCATTCTTCCCAGCATGCACATTTGCCAGGGAAAGGAAGTCCATTAGAGTGTGGGAGGCCCGCCCAGGAGTAGTCTCCGTCCCTAAGGATGTTACCATGCTGATCACATACTCTAGGGCTCCTGCCAGACGCTCTCAGTGATGCATCCCTGACAGGCAGCAGGAAATATCTGGGCACCGTGGAGGAGACCAACAGGTCACTGCCACCTCTCCACAGCACAAGAGAAACCACTTGGGCTGAACAGATTCTTCTGGGGCGTGGGAGAGTTGGAATCAACAGGAAATAAGTTCATAGGAAAAGGTAGAAATGGGATGTGAGAAGCAAAGCAAATCAGCATCAGTGTTCTCTCCCATGAATGAGATTAGAAACTTATACCTGGCAGATATTCTTAGTATAGCAGAGGGGAGCTTCTTACAGGGTAGCTGGAAGGATCCTCTTCAGAAAAGTCAAGAGGAAAAGATGCTTCCCACCTGAATAAAGTCTAACATAAATAAGAATAACAACAATAAAAACATCAACTGGCATTTACCAAACACTTACAGGTTTCAGATGTTCTGCTAAGAATTCTCATTCTAATTCTCTTACCTCTTATGCTGCTTAAACATCTTATGAAGTAGGTGCTATTACCATTCCTACTACATAGATGTGGAAAGTGAGGCACAGAGGGATTAAGAGAGAGCCAAGGTAACCAACCTGTGGGTGGATGACCTGAGATTTAAGTTCAAGTAGCGTGGTTCCAAAGTCTGTGATTTTGGCCACTGTTCTGTACTTCCTCTTTCCACAACTAAGTTAAGTTGGTGTTGCTGTTTTCATTTTACAGATAAGGAAACTGAGGTTCAGAATATTTAATTGAGGGTCAGTGGAGGTAGGACTGAACAAGGGCCTGGATTATTTGTTGAAATGACTGGGAAAGATACCTCCTTTCTGTACTTGGGTAGCTTAGCTAGTTGGATGTTGGTTAGCCCCAAGGTATTGGACCATTGTATATACTCTAACAATTTAGCTATCACCTAGGAAAACAGAGCTCAGAGGTGCTTTGGTATCAGCAATGCCTGGAGCCAGCTCTTCTCCCATAAGCTGATGAAATGATTTTTTGACTTAATTCAATTTGAGCTAGCAGCTCCCTGTGTTCTGTTTGCTGTCTGGACCTCCCTGCCCCAACTTGGTCACTGTCCTGGGAGCCTGCATGCACTTCATCACCAGCTCCCAAGGCTTCCAAATTCCAGTAGAATTTGGCCAATAGGTGACCCTTACAGGGGACCAAAGGGAGGGAAGAACATGAGATCAGAGGTTCATCAGTGAGTTTGGGCTGAATAACCTTGTCTAAGGGCACCAGATAGTCCCTCCTTACTGCTCCTCTGTCCTTGTTTTCTCTGGGATCTGGCAGCAGCTTTCTCTCACCATTTCAGGCCCAGGTAGAGTAATGGCATCACCACTGTTACTATTCCCTGGGGTGTGGTTTCCTTCACAGCTGCCTCATACTTTTATAAATAGTTCCTTTATTAAACTCTACTCATGTTACCCAAATTGAATGTTCCATATGTTTCCAGCTGAGATCCTGACTGATACAGATGGCTTTCTGTCACTTACAACCAATAATCCCAATTATTATGGGAAATAAAATATTTCAAGTACCTACTTTATGGCAAGCATTGTGTTAAATCCTTCACTTACATTATCCCACTCTCTTCACAATAACTTCCTTAGTTTGTCATACAGGCCTTTATACAATGGCTCAGTTTACCTCTCTGCCCTAGTGTTTTTTACATCTGCCAACACTGAACTATTTTTTTAGCCTCTTTGCATCAGCTTTTCCTTTTACATGCATACTTTCATCTCTAGTCCATATCACCTTTCTTGATGCATTCTTAGTCCTTCCTTAAGACATTGCTCAAGAGCCATTTCCTCCTTGAAGCCTTCCTCGTTATATTACTTTCTTAGCAGAGCATATCTTCCTCTCTCAGTTTAGTCACCTTGGCCCTCCTTCAACCAGAGAGCTGAGTGAACTGTAAATGGTTTCCTGCTAAAGAGTCATTCTCTGCACAAGAATGGGAGCAACTAGGGGGAGGGAAGGCACTGGCCCTTCTCTCTATTTCTAATGCTTAGAAAAGAGCCTGGCAGGCAGAACCTACTCAATGGCAAGTCTTTGAGGCAGACAGACAATCAAAGAGGGAGAGATTCAAGTGACTGATAGAAGCCCAGAGTTAATACTAAATCATGACATAATTTGTGCTAGGAGGTTGGAAGGATTTCTGGAAACAAAAATTTACTTGTAGGGAGGATAGCCCATGTCTACAACTTCAGTTGAACTAAATTTTTTGAGTGTCAGTTGTATCATTCTATCAAGAAGTTATTCCAAGAGATTGACCAGTTTAGCTGTTAAGACCAGTTTCTTTTCTTTTTTTTTACTTAAGCCTTTCACCTTTTTCACCCAGGCCCCCAAATCCCTCCCCTCTGACAGCTGTCAGTCTGTTCTCTGTATATATGAGTCTGTTTCTATTTTGTTTGTTAGTTTATTTTATGTTCATTAGATTGAGACCCGTTTCTCTCATGCCGGCCTATAGAGCCTAGCCCATCTGTAGGGTGCTGAGGCTCCTGAGACCAACCACCCATAGACATTTCCAATCCTGGCCCAACAACATTGATCCCTCCCTGCACATTTGAGACAACCAGGAGAAGCAGTTAGAAAGGACATCCCTCCTTAGCCCCTCCCTCTATCCACCAGCCTGCACCTGAGGAGGCCACCACCTTCTCTCCCTGCTGACAAATGCCAAGCCATTGATTGAATGCAACACTCAATTTCAACCCAGCAGAGGACCTGGCAGGCCTTTGATCAATATTTTCCACAACAGACCACTTCCCTATGATAAATGCACTAGTGGGGAAGAGGAACAGATTAACCTTTCTGCACTGGTGGCAGGCAGCAACTAGGAAAAAGATGGCTCAATTCTTTTGGGAAAAGAGGCTGGGACCTGTTTCTTCAGCTCCTCACAGCCATATTTCAGCTGTGAAGAACTATGAATGAAAAGAAAGCTTATCCCCAAAGCCTCTCGGAGATTTCCACCACCAAAGCAAACCAGGCTATGCCTCTTCTCCACCACCCCTACCTGCGTTTTGCTCAAAGAAAGCAAGCAAGAAGCAGAGGTAACAGAGGAAGTGGGAAAGATTATATGTACACGCACACACACACACATACACTCAAAGCAGCTGGTGGATGAGGAAAGGGAGGAGGGGGTACAGAATGTATGTGCAAAGGGAAGATGAAAGTATCTGAAAAGAGTTGTATCCCTCCTATAAATCCTTCTGCCTGACAAACAGCATGGGAACCAGGTAATTTGCCACAGTGATGGAACTCATTGCATCAGAGATCTTACAGCCCCACAGGCAAAGGGAGGGACACCTGAAAACAGAAAAGATGCTGAGGAATGATGATCATGCCAGGAACCTATGGAGACAGGAGGGGCCTGGGTGAGCACCCTGTGGGCTGAGGCAGGCAGAGGCACCCCACAAAGACCCAGGTGCAAACATTGAAATCACAGTAGGAATGTCCATTTGTTCATTTAAAAACATTTTGTCTGGTGCTAAATATCTGCTGAGCACTGAGGGTAGGAAGAAAAATATAGTAGGTTATAGTCTCTATTTTCAAGTTGTTTAAATTATAATACTTGCTGTAATGACTGCCAATAAATAAGCATTGTCTATAGGTTGGTTACTCAGCTGTCTATGCTTCATATCATTTTGTTCTCATTTTATCCTCCTTTTACAAATGAGGAAACACGGACACTTAGAGACATTAGTTAACTTTCCCAAGAAGGTACAGCCAGTACGTGACACAGTTGGAAGTCAGCCCCAGGCAATGTGGCTGTTGCATATGGCATCAGGTGCATGAACTAGGAGGGGTGGAGGGTGCTTTACAGGAGAAAGGACACATCTGGCTAGGACCAATCAGGAAAGCTTCCTAGAGGAGGTGAAACCTCAGTTTAATTTTGAAGGACAGGTGAGACTTGAATACATGATGATAGAAGTTATGTGGCCATCCTGCCAAGTATGTGAACATCACAGGACATGTCATTGTCACTTTGACCATCCTCCAAGTACCTGAGTGTGATGGCTAATTTTATGTGTCAAATTGACTAGCCAAGGGCTGCCTAAATTGAACATTATTTCTAGGTGTGTCTGTAAGAGTGTTTATGGATGAGATTAACCTTTAAATCAGGAGACTCCATAAAGCAGATGTCCCTCCTCAGTATGGATGGGCATCATCTCATCTGCTGAGACCTGAAAAGAACAAACGGTGGAAGAAGAAGGAATTCAGCTCTTTCTTCCCTGCCTCATTGTTGAGCTGGGACATCTCATCTCATCCTCTCCTTCCTGTGGATGGAACTTAAAATGCTGGCTCCTCTGGTTCTCAGGTTTTCAGGTTTGAACTGGAGTTTTAACACCAGCTTTCCTGGGTCTCTAGCTTGCAGATGGAAAATCATAAGACATCTCAGCCTCATCACCATGTAAGCCAATTTCTCATAATAAACCTCTTTATATATCTGTGTTTATTTTGAAGTGCATTTCTGTACCTATATCTCTATCTCTCATTTGGTTCTGTTTCTTTGGAGAACACTGACTAACACAGTGGATGTGGTAGGGTGGTAGGCAGCATCCAAGGTGGCTCCATGGCCCCTGCCTGTGTAATGCCCCACCCTCATGCAGCTGTGCTGAGCAATGTGCTTTGAATGAATAGAATGATGCAAAAATGATAGCATGTCATTTCCAAGATCTAGAAGTCCCAAGACTATGGCTTCCATCTTGTTTGCATTTATTTAGGCTTCATTTGATGAGCCAACCTGCCATGCTGTGAGCTGTCCTATGGAGACACTTACATAGCAAGGAACTGAGGGTGCCAACAGCAGATTGGCAGCAAGGAGCAGAGGCCCTCCATTGCACAAGCTCTCAAGAAACTGAAACCTGCCAACAACTGCACCAGTGGAGGATTCTTTGCTAATTGAGTCTGAAGAATAACCATAGCCCTGGTTACACTTTGATGACAGTCTCATAAGAATCCCAAAGCCAGAAGACCTAGTTAAGACTGACCCACAGGAACTGGGAGATAATATAGGCAGACCTCAGAGATACTGTGGGCTAGGGTCCAGGTGACCCAATAAAGTGAATATCACAATAAAATACATCACACAATTTTTGGATTCCCAGTGGATATAAAAGTTATATTGACACTATACTGTAGTTATGAAGTGTGCAATAGCATTATGCCTAAAAACAATGTACATACCTTAAATAAAAAATATTTGTGTTAAAAAATGCTAACCATCATCTCAGCCTTTTGCAAATAATAACCTTTGTGCCAAACTCAAGCCCATAAAGTCTCTGTTATGGTCAATATCTTTATTCATGGGAAGGCATGTATGACCTACATGGGCATATAAAGCCCTCTGTAAGCCCTTTGACACTAGGCAACCCCCTTCTTTACCTGGTAGACAAGGAGGTAAATGCACATCAGGAGTGAATTTGTCTTAAAGTTTAGGTGGAATCAATAAAACTAAGACAGTATCAAG
The DNA here is from genome assembly GCF_022682495.2 of Desmodus rotundus. NCBI lineage: Eukaryota > Metazoa > Chordata > Mammalia > Chiroptera > Phyllostomidae > Desmodus > Desmodus rotundus. The sequence continues at coordinate 94,045,469 of NC_071387.1, forward strand.
GCAGATGCATGAACACTGTCCCCAAACACAAACACCACTCCCCTGAGAGACCAAGGGAATTATGAACACAAAGGTTAGATGGAAAATCCAAGCTCTACCTCAGTGTAACTTGGACATGGACCCAAAGTGTCAGATAGTAGCATGTGGGTAAACCAGCTGGAGCATGTAGTAAAGACCTGTCATCTTCAGAAGCCTCCTACTCCCCACAGCCTAATAATGCCCACATGATGCCACCAGCTGGCTATCCATATGGGACAACAGACCTGAGGGTGTGAGTGAACACATGCACAGAAACTAAAAGATCTGGGCAGGACTTCTCCCATGTAGGACTACAGTTTAAGCCTTACATTCTATGAGAAGCAGAAACAAGCATAAGATTTGCATAGTTTGCTTTTTATCTCAGTGGCCTATCTGTTCACATACTATGGGCAGGACTATGTGAAAAGTTAACTCCAATACACAGACAAATAGAGGACTGCATAAAAGAGGTGGTCTGTAATAGTCTTCTATTTCTGTCACAGATTACCAAAACCTTAGTAGCTTGAAAAACCACACATTTATTAATTGCAGTTCTGAAGGTCAGAAGCCTAATGTGGCCTCACTAGAATAACATCAGTGTCATCAGGGCTGTGTTCCTCCTGGAGTCTCTAGGGAAGAACCCATTCCCTCACCTTTTCCAGCACCTGCGTTCCTAGGCTTGGGGCTCCTTCCTCCATCATCAAAGTCATTAACTTCTGGCCAAGTCCTCCTCATGCTGCCATGTGTCTGGTTCTCTCTCTCTTTTGCTTCCTTCTTCCACTTATAAGAGCCCTTGTAATTATGTTGGGTTTGCCTGAAAAATCCAGGATAATCTCTCATCTCCAGGTCAACTGATTAGCAATCTTAATTCCATTTTCAGTGTATCCTCCTTTGCCATGTAAACTAACATATTCACAGTTTCTAGAAACTAGGACACAGACATCTTTGGGAGGCCAGTAGGATTCTGCTTATCATTTTGACCAAACCACATAACAGAATGGTCATGTTAGCACTTCTGCTGTCCACCTTCCTCTGGGTTCTGAAAGGAAAAATAGAGGAACACTTACAGGTATCAAGGTAATGACTCCGAGCTGCCAGAGTAGAAGGAGCTGATGCAATGGAGGCAGTGACCAGGAGCAAACTCAGAGCAGATGACTTAACATTCCTAAGCCAGTGTTTATTTCCCATATACAAAGTGGGATCAGCCACCCCCACCCCACAGTGAGGTTTAACTGAAACAAAACAAATATGAATAAGTATAAGACACAGAGCAAACTTTCCCTCCAGAGTATCCTCACCACCATCTCGCCTGTTTTAAGTTCTCTGCACAATGTCACTATGTTTTCCAGCCATTCTTTTTCATAAGATGCTGGGAGCAAATAATTACTCCTGTCTTTAGTTTCAGAACATTCATTGCCTTGTGTACTCCATACAGTTTTCCAAATCACAAGCTAATTAAACACTCCAGCAATGAGCTAAAAGTAGATTAAACATTGATGTGGGTATCTATTGATTGCTGCATTTCCTTAACATTTGGTGCAAAGTATCAATAACATTAAATAAACTCTTAATAAAATTTTCTCCTTATGATACTACCCCTTCTTGTTAACTCTTTCTGAAAATGGGATTACATAGGAAATAAACATTCTTTCTAACTGGCTATCAAAAAATGCCAAGTAGGATGAGAAGGACTGCGTAAGGGAGAGACCTCAGCAGCACACTGTTTTGTGGCTGTTTGGTTGTATTACAGTCAAAACAAATTCAGAAAAACTGAAACTAGCTTAGCACTAATTGAGGATGCATGGATGTCTGTGGGATATATATAGCTTTATTTTGCACAGGTCCTGCCTGTTCAGTTCAGCCAGAATTCAAAAACATTTGCTCAATGCCCCATTGCAGTAACTAACACTTATTGAATAGTTGCTCCATGACAGGGCTATGTTAAGCCATGCTGGCACCCACTGTCTCAGGTAGTCCTCCCAACAATCCTGAGAAACATGCCCTAGCATTATGCAACATTAAAATGAAGAAGCTGAGGCTTGGACAAATTATGAAACAAATGCATGATCATACTGACAGGAGCTGGTAGCAGCAGGTCTGCCTGACTATGGAGCTACATTTCTAACCACTATATAACACTTCCTGTTCCCAACGCTGGGAGTCTCAGATGCAATCAGGAATGATAGGAGGTCCTTGCCCCATAAGAAGCTGAAAGCATAATGGGCTGATGTTGATATTTGTTTTTCAAAAAATGTATTTTTTAAAGAGTACCATGGCCCAAAATTGAAAAATACAAAAGGATATAAATTGAAGAGTAAGTCTCCCTTTCATTCTTCCTCCAGAGTTCCTGATTATTTACTGTCCCTGTAAATTGTATTGAACTACTCTTTCTGTCCTTTCTAAAACAATAAACACATGCAAAGCAAATGAAACATGTAAACAAGAGTGAAAGGAAGTATTTAGTGTCCTGTCTTCATCTGAGTCTATGAAAGTTGAGCAGAGAAAGGCCAAGTTGACTGTGGGAGGGGGGCAGTGTTGGGGCGGTGGGGGACGCTGCACAGAAGAGGGAAAAGGGGGGAAAATGGGACAACTATAATAGAATAAATAAAATTAAAGAAAAAAAGGAATAGAATATGAGGTCTATTGGTGAGGGGAACTAACTACTGTAAGAAGCAAATCCAAAACCTTAGCAACTACTTCTGAGAACCAAGATGGCGGCGTAGGTAGACACACTGCGCCTTCTCCCACAACCAGAACTGACAGAAAATCGAACAGCAAGGAAGTCCGACACCAAGGAGATAAAAAATAAACATTCATCCAGACCGGTAGGAGGGGCGGAGATGGGCAGCAAGGGCGGAGAGGACTGGCGTTGCTGTGGCAGGACCAAGACTGGCGACTGAGACTGGCGGAGTGTGGGACGAATGGGGCAGGCAGTCTGACCACTAGCAGACCCTGCGGCCCTACAGTCACACACAGATAAACCAAGAGGGCTGGACTCAGAGTAGTGGAGAACGGGGCAGGCAGAGCAGTGGGTAGTACCCTGCAGCCCCACATTCGCACACAGATAAACCAGACGAACAGCAGGGAGAGAAGCAGACCACGCAACCCAGGGCTCCAGCGCAACGAAATAAAGCCTCAAACTTCTGAGTGAAAACACCCATGGGGGCTGGAGTAGCAGCAGGAGAAACTCCCAGCCTCACAGGAGAGGTCATTGGAGAGACCCACAGGGGCCTAGACCGTGCATGGGCCCACCCACTCGGGAATCAGCACTGGAGGGACCCAGTTTGATTGTGAGTAGAAGAGGGAGTGACTAAAATCCTGCAGAGAGTGGAGCGGGCACTATTACTCCCTCTCGGCCCCTCCCCCACATACAGCATCACAGCCCAGCAAGCAGCATCACCCTGCCCCGGGGAACACCTAAGGCTCCGCCCCTTTAAGTAACAGGCGTGCCGAGACAAAAAAAAAAAAAAAAAATGGCCCAAATGACAGAACACTTCAAAGCTCCAGAAATAATTCAACTAAGCAGCGAACAGATAACCAACCTATCAGATGCACAGTTCAAAACACTGGTAATTAGGATGCTCACAGATTTGGTTGAATTTGGTCAAAAACTACATGAAAAAATGAAGGCTATGCTAAGACAGACAAAGGAAAATGTACAGGGAACCAATAGTGAGGGGAAGGAAACTGGGACTCAAATCAACGGTGTGGACCAGAAGGAAGAAACATCCAACCAGAAAAGAATGAAGAAACAAGAATTTGGAAAAATGAGGAGAGGCTTAGGAACCTCCAGGACATCTTGAAATGTTCCAACATCTGAATTATAGGGGTGCCACAAGGAGAAGAGGAAGAACAAAAAATTGAAAACTTATTTGAAAACATAATGAAGGAGAACTTCCCTCATCTGGCAAAGGAAATAGACTTCCAGGAAGTCCAGGAAGCTCAGAGAGTCCCAAAGAAGCTGGACCCAAGGAGGAACACACCAAGGCACATCATAATTACATTAGCCAAGATTGAAGAGAAGGAGAGAATCTTAGAAGCAGCAAGAGAAAAGAACACAGTTACCTACAAAGGACTTCCCATAAGACTGTCAGCTGATTTCTCCAAAGAGACCTTACAGGCAAGAAGGGGCTGGCAAGAAGTATTCCAAGTCATGAAAGGCAAGGACCTACATCCAAGATTATTCTATCTGGCAAATCTATCATTTAGAATGGAAGGGTGATAGAGTGCTTCCCACATAAGGTCAAGTTAAAGGAGTTCATCATCACTAAGCCCTTATTATATGAAATGTTAAAGGGATTTATCTAAGAAAAAGAAGATAAAAAATATGAACAGTAAAAATGACAGCAAACTCAATGTTATTAACAACCACACCTAAAACAAAAACAAAAGCAAACTAAGCAAACAACTAGAACAGGAACAGAACCACAGAAATGGAGATCACATGGAGGGTTATCAGCAGGGGAGTGGGAGGGGGAGAGTGGGGGGAAAGGTACAGAGAATAAGTAGCATAAATGATAGGTGGAAAATAGACAGGGGGAGGGTAAGAATAGTGTAGGAAATGTAGAAGCCAAAGAACTTATAAATATGACCCATGGACATGAACTATAAGGGGGGAATGTGGGAGGAAGGGGGTGGGCAGGATGGAGTGGAGTGAGGAGGGGAATGGGACAACTGTAATAGCATAATCAATAAATATATATTTTTTTAAAAAACCTTAGCAACTAAACACAACCCGTTTGTTTCTCACATAGAGCGTGAATGGGCAGAGGGATCTGCTCTGTCATTCAGGGACTCAGTCCTCTCCCAGCCATCACTCAGCCTTCCTCTGGCCCTACACAGTCCTCCTCATCCTGCAGCGGGTGGTTTCCCAGAAAGTGTGGATAGTGGCATGGAAGATCACTAGGGCAAGTTAGAGGTGGCACAGATTTTAGTCTCATGGCCCTTACTAATTCTAAAGAAGGCTGAGAAGCGAAATCTAGCTCTGTACCCAGGAGGAAAAGGAATCAGGTGACAGAGAAGCATCTTTGCTGCTTCATGGATCCTGTTCAGGCCAAGCCCTGCAAGAGCAACTAGGGGATAAGAAGGCTGAATGGAGTCCACTGGTGACGCCGTCGCCATGGAGCAAGCAATACAGGCCCCCAGGTACACAAGAGTCAAGAGCTACACCTGGTGTGGAAATGGGATTCAGACAAGTGCAACCTGAGGAATTTTTTTCCTCCAGGATAACGCTTATTTCATTGCTATTTCCTTGAGCCCAGAATGCCATCAATAACGGGTATTTCTTAAATGGAAAGGACTTCTTAATGTCTGAATTTAGGATACACAAGAAATCAAATTGTTTCTAAAAAAAACAGGGAAATTTTTTTGTGTACTTAAAATGGAACAGATAGATGATAGTGATGTATATTGATATATATGACTAATATTATATAACATGTTATATATTCTGATTTGATTATTAAAACATCCAGAAGGCCTTAGATAACAAGTCTGCATCGTGTATATGATTTAGACCCTCAAGACAGATAAGGATGGGTTCACCTCTTGGCTTCTCTACTTACTAAGCTATGCTGTCTTGGGCAAGTTTCTTGTTGTCTCTGTATGTTAATCACTTAAAAGCCTCCCACATGTCTGTTCTATAAATGGCTCACTATACCCATTCTTGGCCTGTGCAATCCATTCTCCACATAGTAGCTGTAGTGATATTTTTAATGTGAATCTGACCACATTTGTCTCCCAAGCTAACACCTTGCTCAATATTCTCCTATCCAATGGTAAAAGCACTTTGGGGAAAAAAAAGCAGTTTGGCCATTTCTCTTATACATTAAACATGCATTTACCATATGCCCAGCAATTCCACTCCTAGTGCTTACCCAAAAGAAATGAAAACATATGTTCGTTAAAAGACCTATACATAAAAGTTCATAGCAACATTATTCATAATGGCCAAAGCTAAAAACAAACAAATATCTATTAACAGGTGATTAGAAAACAAATTATGGTATATCCATACAATGAAGTACTCCTTAGAAATTAAAAAAAGAAAGAAAGAAACCTGATATACGCAACATGGATGAAACTCAGAAACCTTAGGCTGAGTGAAAGAAGCTGGATCCAAAAGACTACATGCTGCATAGTCCTATTTATCTGAAGATCTAGAAGCTGCAAATTAACCTAAGGTGACAGGAAGCAGATTGCTTGGAGTCAAGGGATGATTGACTGCAACATGGCATGAGGGGACTTTTGGGGTGATGAAAATACTCTATATCTTGACCTGAGAGGTAGTTATAGAGTATACACTTATCAAAACTCACTGGACTGCATACTTAAAATGAGAACATTTGTATGAAAATTATACCTCAGTAAAGTTGACTCAAAATATTATTTAAACCCCCTCATTTAGAATAAATTCTCAAGTCCTTTCCACAACTCCAGGGCTCAGAATCCCGTTCTCCTCAGGCTGCACCATATCCCTTGTGCCCAGACACCCAGCTGCCTGCTGATCCTCACACACATCTAACCCTCACCCATCTCGAGGCCTTTGTGTTTCCAGTTCCCTCCACTGGGAAGCCTCCTTCCCTAGCTGTCTTTATGGCTCCTGTCCTCGCTTCATCAAGGCCTCTGCTCAAAGATCACCTCTTCAGAGAGTCCCTGTCAGATTCCTCCTTCCTGTCACTCACAATATATTTACTCTATTTTAATCTTCTCTCATGCAGTGTCATGCAGCTTATCCCTATATGAAAGTAGGTCCTAATTAATTTGGTGTCTGTTTTCTGGAACTAGAATGGAAATTTTGTGAGAGCAGGAACTTTATTTATTCATGTAAACTCAACATCTCACATTTGATTTGCTAATATTTTGTTGAGAATTTTTGTATCTATGTTCATCATGGATGTTGGCCCACAATTTTCTTTTTTTTGTATGTCTTTATCTGATTTTGATGTCAGGTTAATGCTGGTCTCATAAAGTGAGTTTGGAAGTGTTCCTTTATCTTTATTTTTTTTGGAATAGTTTGAGACAGATAGGTATTAATTCTTGGGTTTTTGTTTGTTGGGATATTTATATGTTAGGATTTTTCTAATTATTGTTTCAGTTTCATTACTTGTAATCAGTCTATTTGGGTTTTCTCATTTTTCCTGATTCAGTCTTAGAAGACAGTATTTTTCTAAGAATTTATCCATGTCTTCCAGGTTGTCCAATATATTGTCTATAATTGTTCATAATATTCTTTTATGATCGTTTGTCAGTTGTTACTTTTCTTTCATTTCCAATTTTATTTATTTGTGTCCTCTCTCTTTTTTTTTTCTTGATGAATCTGGCTAAAGGTTTATCAGTCTTGTTTATCTTTTCAAAGACCCAGATCTTAGTTTTACTGACCTCCTATTTTGTTTTTCAGTCTCTATTTTGTCTATTCCTGTATCATCTAATCTGTTGTTGATTTCTCCTAAAGTAGTTTTCATTTTAGTGATTGTATTTTTTACTTCCAATTGGTACTTATTTATATTTTATATTTATTTATTGAAGTTTTCACTATGTTGATCCATTCTTCTCACAAGTTAAGTGAACATCTTTATGGCCATTACTTTAAATTCTTTATCTTGTAGACTGTTTACCTCCATTTCATTTAGTTCTTTTTCTGGGTTTTTGTCTTGTTCTTTTGTTCTAAATAAATTCCTGTGTTTCTTAATTTTACCTAGCTCTCTGTGGTCATTTCTGTGTATTAGGTAGATTAGCTATGCCTACTGGTCATGAAACAGTGGCCTTATGTAAGGTGTCTTGTGGGGCCCAGTGGTAGAATCTCTGTGATTCTAGAACCAAGTACTCCAGAGGTGTCTGTTAAGTAAGCTACATGTGCCCTCCTATGGTGGCCGAGCTGCACTTGCTGCATGTGCACTGGTCAATGGGGTTCACCCCAAGGCTGAATAACTGCAATGCCTGGTCACTGCTGCTGTGGATGTGCAGGTGGTTGGGAGTAGTTTTTGGACCACCTGCCTACAAGGCATAGCCATGACCAAATAATACAGATTTTTTTGATAGGTAAATCTGTACAAATTAATGCTCCTCTGAACTCATATAGATATAGTCTAAGGAAAGAAAATAAAATAACATAATCTTCCCAATCATACACATTTACATTTGGAATTGAATGAATTTTATTAAGGTTTAAGGAAAGAAAAACAAGATGTAAGGGCCATTTGGAATAACCTCTCTTTAAATATAGGAGATAAAGCTGTACTTCCACTTCAGCCATGGGCCTCTCATTTCTATTCATCTGTCCTGTTTTTCCTTCTCCTGTCTTTTCCATCCTAACCTTCACGGCTATAAGGCAGTGTATAATGGACACAACTTCACCTATAAAATATTCTAGGCAAAAATATCTAACCTGAGTCTAATTGAGCATTTCACTCTAATTTACAGTTTATGGAAATACAAGGGATACAGAAACAAATTAAAGATCACCACAAGCAAATAAACAAACAAAGTCAAAATGTGGGACATTCTACAGGATAATGTGGGAGATGTTATTTGAGATTGAAAGGAAAATAAAACCAAATGGAACCTGTCACAGCCAAAAAGAGTCTAAGGAGACGTGATCACTAAATATAGTGTGATATCCTGGATAGCCTTACAGGATAGAAAAGGACCTAAGGTAAAACTAAGAAGAGAAACTAGATGTGGGTATATGAGAGCTCCCTGTATTACCTCCCCGATTTTTCTGTAAATCTAAAGCTGTCCTAAAATCTTAAAAATTACTTCAAAACAAATGGGGATGAATGGGAAATTTCTAATAGTAACTGGATATTAAATAATACAGAATAACTATTAATTTTATTAGGTAAAGTAATGGTGTTGAGTTATGTAGAATAACACCTTTCCTTTGGCAATGCATTCTCTAAGTATTTAAAGATCACACAGCTTGGTGCCAGAACTAATTGTAAAATGATTCAGCCCCACTCTTACAGAATGATTGCCAATGGCCATTAAACCTACTAGGTGAAAATCTGTTGGGGACTTTATAATGGACAGATTATACAACTTAAAACTAGGTTTTACTTAATATCATAAAAAGAAACAAGCAGACTTTATGTCCCTCCTGATGAACTACACCAACACTAATTATGAAATACTCTTGCCAAAAATCCAACTGGAATCTGATCAAACCTCTACCACTAACTCCCATTCTGCAGGAGATAAAAGTGAAGGAAGAGTTTGTTAAACAGCATCACAGAGTAGACTCAGCAAAATCCAGAATGTGGAAAATTATGCAAGAAAAATAACCCATATTTTTCAACAAATGAATTACCCTGGGGAAAATGAACGACAAAACCAAAACGCAAGAAAAGAAACTCAGAGACGCAAGACAGTTATCAGCCAAATACACTGTGGGGAAGTTGTTTGAACCCCAATTCAAAGACAGCTACTATACAAACACAGAGGTGGGAGAGGATGCAAGAAGGGCAGGATCAAAAATTAGAACACTGATTAGGTGATGGTCTGAAAGTGTTTATTTTAGGTGTGATAGTGGCACTGTGATTACAGTTTTAAAAGAGTATTTCTTGCCCTGGCTGGTGTGTCTCTGTGGATTAAGTACCGACCTGCGAACCAAAGGGTCGCCAGCTTGATTCCCAGTCAGGGCACATTCCTGGGTTGCAGGCCAGGTCCCCAATAGGGGGCGTGTGAGAGGCAACCACACACTGACCCTCTCCCTCTCTCCTTCCTTTTCCTTTTCTCTGAAAATAAATAAATAAAAATATTTTTTAAAAAATGTTAAAGTCTTTATCTTTCAGAGATACAGACTGAACTATTTACAGATGAAAGTGTATAAAGTCTGGGATTTGCTTCCAGAACTATGGTGGAAGAGGCATCAGTGACTGAGAGAATGGACAAAGCAAGGTTTACAAACTGTTTGTACCGAAGCTGGTGGGACCCATTATACCAGTGTCTCTTCTTTTACACAGTCCATATTTTACAAAGGAAAATCCTTAAATAGTGGCTTAGCAAATAGAAAAATGAGGAGAACGTGAAGGGAATAAATGTTAAAAAGCTGATGAAATCAGTTTAGGTAAAAAATATTCAGTGTTAATATCCTTTCTAATTTTCTGCCTATTTGATCATTTTCATAATAAAAGATTACAGATGAATGACCTGACCATATGAGTGGCTAAGTAAAATAACACAAAATTCAGGGAAGCAGCTATGTTGCAAGGAGAAGGGAAGAGATGGAATCAGAGAGAGGCATGCAGAGATGCTAAAGGATGGAACCAAGTCCATCTCAGTAGGTGGTGCACATACAGATGCTCATGTCACTAATGTCCATAAACTGGGAACAGATGCTCTATTCATCATTCACTTTTCTGTATGACACAAATAAAAATTAAAATTACAAAAATACATTTTTACTTCTTTCTCTTTTAAAAATGAGAGGGCATTAAAAGGGTTTGAGATCTCCCTGCAAGGCTTTGCCTAGGCTTTGGGTCCCCAGAGAGTCCCCACTTTTGCATCCTGTTTTAAACAGGGCTGGCTCAGGGACTAGACGTAAGCCTTCACACCTCTGCTTTCCTTCCTGGAAGAAAGGGGAAGAGAGTTATTGGTGTGGTGGGAGTTTCGTCAGAACTAACCAAGGAAAGGAATAAACACCACAGCTATCACACTCTCAGATTTGTGACTCTTCTTCCTTCCCTTTTTCCCTCCCTCTCTTGCTCCCTCCCTCCCTCCATCCCTCCCTCCTTCTCTCTGTCCCTCCCTGCATTCCTCCTCTTGTCCTTCTTTCCTTTTCTTTTTCTTTCTTATTCAATGAAGTTAAATTGCAAAAACTCCAACTAGGTTTTCATCTTCCTAAAAGGAAAGGTTTAACCCTTACAAATTTTGAGGACCCCGATCTGAAAACAAAGGTGACAGAGTCTCCTTTCTCTTGCCACATATTTGTGCCTGGGCTGTTTGGAAACACTTGGCAAAGATGTGCCTTGTCACTGACTGCCCAGGCCCCCTCGCCTTCTTCCTGCAAATCAACTCTCCAGGCCAGGCAATAGCTTCCTGAGGCTGGCGAAAGCCTTCTAAAGAGACAACTTGAATGTCATTCCTATTTCTGAGCCTGCATTTAGACAGGAGCCAATATCAAAGAGTTTGGCAGTATCTAATCTTTGCAACACATTCTCCTAAGAGCTGAGATTTCTCCTCTTGCAGGAAGCTGGGCTTCTTGAACGGCCTGAGAGGAGACACATTCCTGGGACCAGGAAGTCAGAGCCAGAACTTAAATGTCATCAGAAGAGTTTCCAAGACAAGCAATTATGCCCTGGAAAAGCTTCAACCCAAAAAGAGATTCCATGAGTGGCCCACAGGGGCCAAGAACAGCTGTGTCCATACAGGCTGGGCAGCAATGAGCTCCGTCTCCCGTCTGTATGGCATGTGGACCCTGCATGCTTCCAGGAATAGGACTGATTTTTTTCACTTACTGAAAAAATGTTTATTGAGTGCCTAGTAAGAGCCAAGCACTAGAATATCACAATGGGTAAGACAGGGTCCTCCCTCGTGGAAGGATCCCTATTTCTTTATCATTCCCACATGGAAGCAGCCATGGCGTATGGCTGGAAGATCAGGAGCAGGAAAGGAAAGGAAATCGTGGGACATGTAGGTCACTGGTGAGGCCTGAAGCCAGACAAAGGGATCATGAGCAGTGAGCAAGTTGAGTTAGGCATTAACGGGAAAGATCGAGGGAGCCTGGAAACCACTGGATGGAGGGCCAGGGAGCCAGGGCCAGTGATTCTAGTTGTATGTTCAGCAAATACCTGCTGAGAACCCTTTTTGCATCAAGCCTTACTAGGTACTGGGACTATGTAAAGGACCAAGATGTCCACGGTCCTTGCCCCCATTGAATTAATGGTTTGTTAAAAGCAACAGATAAAGAAGTAAAGCAGGGACCCCTGTGGGAACTGAGAACACCCATAGGGCTCTGGGAGCAGAGAAGAGCCAGGGTCCTAATGTGGTAGAACTGGAAGGAGTTAAGGGTGATGAGATCTCAGGTCAGTAAAGTGCCAGGAAGAGGGTGGGAAGGGTGTTCCTGGCCAAGGGCCGACCCTAAGCAAAGCCCACAGCAGAGCAAGCATGGCACATTTAAGGTCCAGCTCACAGTCCAGCCCAGCTGGATGTAGGACATATGGAGAAAGAGCAGCAGCTCAGATGAGAAGGGTCTTTGAATGTTTGTGAGGAGTCTGTATTTCATCCCCAGGTCAATGAAAAATTACAAGAAGTTGTGGGGGTGTTAAACAGGTGGGTGACATGGCCAGATTTACAGGAAGGATCCCCATGTCCTTAGTGTATGTAGTGGGTTAGAAGGTGCAAGACTGGAGATGGGATCCAGTTAAGGAGAGGCTATTTTAACAAGGCCAAGGTCATTGTGCTGGGAGCACCAAGCTGCAGCTCGCTGATGCTTATGACCATGGTGGCAAGAAAGCCCTAGCCCAGAGAGCAGCAGTTGTGAAAGGTTACAATGCAGACCTCCAAGGGAGGTGCCTCAAGAGGCTTGCCTCAGGTATAGACAGGACCAGGATTAGGGGGCCAAGTGGTGAGGGTGTTGCGTGGAGAAAAGTAAGGCATCCCAACATGAAGGGTTTAATTTTATCTATCTTGTGTAAAATTGGGTTGGGAAAAAATAGATTCAACTACTACTAAAAAATGCTTTTTGGCATGAATAAAATATTGGACTGGAAGACTTAAGGACCCTCCCATCTCAAGGTTCATGTTCTACATGTCAGATTCATGGAGGGATGGTCTGGCTGGGCCTGAACATCGGGCAGGGCTGCGAGTGGGAGCCCAGTAGGGAAGCCTGGAAGATATAGTCAATGAAACACAGGCCCTGGGAGATGCTATCATGGCCCTGGCCTTGCTCGCAGCCTCCATATGATGATAAAAATTTCTCAGGAAAGCGAGAGGACATTCCAAGCATCAGTGCTCCCAAAGCAACAATACTCACTAATTGCCCAGTGTCTGGCAATGAGGTAGAAACACCCATATTAGAAAACAGGACAATTAGAGTTTCCACAAAGCAGTTACATAAGCAAGAGGATTTCTTTGGAGCTGTTCTGAGTAAGGATGAGAGTGAGAAAAAGAGGCACAGGAGGGGGAAAAATTACCCACTGCTGCCGCTGCCAAATTCAGCTGCATTTACAGGGTCCCTGTTGGCAGGTGCGTGCAGATGCACATGTGTTTCTCTCTCACTGAATCTCCCCAGAAATACTGGCAGGTGGTTGTGTCAATCTGGAAAAATGCCATCCCAGACCTCTGGATCAAGAACACCACCCCCCACCCACACATCGCTAGGCAGACAGAAAGCATTTAAAGCCCATACTTACCACATTTGTTGGCAAAGGCAGTTTAATCTCTATGCCTCAGGTTCTTCAGGCACAAAGGGTATTTCTTATAACAGAACCTATTGGATAGGGCTGATGCACGGTGGAATGAGTTGATACAATGTACAGTGCTTAGAATAGTGCCCAGCACTTAGTGCTGGTGGTTGTTAGTTCCTATCAAGTGGAATACTGGAGCCACTACATATCTGGAATGGTGCTGGTGCTTGCAGCGGGTTTTCAGTGGGGGCATCTCACTATTGGAAAAGACAGAGAGATTGGGCCAAGAGTCTGGCACAAACCAGGGCTTTGCACAGCCTCCTGTGGCCATGCAGCAAAGCCAAGCAATGCCCCAAACACAACATGCCTGCAGCTGTGTCACTTCACATACATAACAAGTGGGCATGTGTTAACCTCCCTCTGCAGAAATAGAATTCTCATTGTTTAGAGAAAGACAGCTAATGTTTCAAGTGTACTGACAACACTGTTTATAGCAAACAAACCCCCAGCAACTTCCCAACAAGAGCTCTTCATCTTGCTTCTAAACACTCAGAGGATTGCCAGGCTGACATTGTACACATGACTGACCAGAGAGCTATGTTCCCCTCAGGATATGTGTGCATGTGTGTGCATGTCAGCATGCAAGCATGCTTGTGCTTCTCTGCTATTGTAGCTCACCCTTAATGAAGATTCAGACTTGTCTATGTGTAAATAATGAGCTGGTGGTGCTAGAAGCCCATCCCCTTGGAACTATGTGCACAGATCAGTTTGCATGTGGCAAAAGATTCTGGGAAGACAGGATGAGAGGACACACAGCCTGGTGTGTGTTCCCCTGACCCACCAGTGGTTCAGACGCAGAGACATGATGGCCACCTGACAGCACATGTCCACCCTGAGCCTTCAGTGAGTCCACACAAATGAAGCCTCTCTTCACAAGGTCTCTGAAGCCAACAGGACAGAAGCTGGTGATGCTGGTTGACCAACTGAGAGTCAGCCTAAGAATGAAGCCACCCCAGAGGAAAGATGGAGAGGAGCCAATCCTGGTGCCACCATGTGTCAGCATGGCTGCCAGCTGCTGTGTCTAACCATCTGCAAGGTGCAGTAGTCTCATGGCCAATGGACTCCTTCACTGCTCTAAACTGAGCTAATATGGATTATCTGCTACTGCTGATACCCAACCACTGTTCCCAGATTACCTCAGCACTTGAGCCATTAGTGAGTACATTGGCATTTGTGGGGTGTAAAGGAAGACACATTCCCAGAAAAAAAGTGTTGGACGATTGTAGGACTCGCCAGTCACAACCCTACTTAGCCCATGTTCCTGGGCTGCCAATCACATTCAGGAGCTGGATGCCATGTGGTGCCTTGCATCCATGGGCAGCCCTGAGCTCTGTACCCAGGGTTGGTCCAGGCCACAAGATGGGGCTTCTGCCTCAGTTTCTCCTTGTGACCCAACCAGTCTCCCTACCTGTGATAATAAGAAATATATATTTGCTCTATATCCCTAATTTCTGGCATAGAGCTCCTAAAAACCTTGGTATTTCCTGAGTGATAGGGGAGAGAGGAGCATCTCTTGTTATTGATAACAAACCACTTTCAACTGTACCTGAGTCTGTGTTAATGAAGTGACCCTTCCAAGATGGGGGCTGGTTGCCAGAGGAACCACCCATGTGATTAGAAGTCCTCTCTTTCATTTCAGTCACCCTCTGTCCCCTAGGCCCTTATACCTCAGAGTTCCCCAGCTCTTACTCTTGGCCCTGTAGTACTTAGGGCTCAGGCCAGACTGGCCAACAAACACCATGTTGCCTTCATCTCTGCTTCTTTCTCTCTCAGGGACCCTCCCTCCCAACTTGCTACTTTTCACTTTCTTGCCTCCATCCACATGCCCAAGCCCACCCCTCCATATAAGGAAGCTCTAAGTCCTGAAATCCAGCTGATGCTCATCGGAGACCCCTACAAACCCACTTCTCCAATACTCTGATCTCTTAGTAACCCACAAATGCAGGATGATTCAGATGCCTTTGATTCATGGCTTTAAATGCACCCACTCTTCAAAATAAGAAGTGTCTTTTGTTAAACACCTGCTATGTGCCATGTGCTTTTACATACCTAATGTCATTTAAACCTCAAACTTGCAAAGCAAGTTTTACCACAGCTCTGTGGCCCTCACTGAGCTCTCACTAGCTTTTCATTATACCATCTAGGTTCATTGGAGCAGAATGAAACAATGGAGTATAGATTTCATTTCAGAAAAATGTAAGATTCTAGAAGAAAGTTGCAAAGTGGTTCCTCCCCAAATTCGTGAAGCTCAAAGATAAACCTCCTGTTCTCCTTTGCCTAAAATGCCTTTTTTTATTTCGCCCTTTGCATGACTTTGTCTTACTTTCCTTAAAGATAGTTTCCTCAAAAACCCTACCCTTATTCTCCAAACTAGGCCAGCATATATTTTCAGATGAGTTGGCTGCAAATAATGAAAATCCAGATCATACTAGGTAAATTTTTAAAATGGTAAATTATGTCACAAAAAGTTGCAGAGGTATTGTCAGCTTCTGGGACAGCTTGATCTAACATGTAAGCAATGTAACAAAGATATGGACCCTGCCCTTCTATTTCTCAGCTTCATTCTTATTTACTTGTTCCATTTTTAGCAGCCCTTCTCTTTGGGTTCTACAATCACCACCAGCAACTCCCATAACAAAATACCAGCAACTTCCAGGTTCAAATTCAGATAAGTAGACAATTTCCATATTCTCAGTATTTCAAGCAAATATCCCCAAATCTGGTTGGCCCTTATTGACCTAACTGGCATACTGTGTTTCTCTCTATTCCAGTCACTATCATTAGAGCCAGTAAGGACTCACCCATGGAGTGGAGGGAGGGGGTCAACACCCCTAAAAACAATAGGCTGGGAAATTCTGGATACTATTATAAAAGAGGGAGGCAGGGGAGAGAGGTGGGTTTGGCTGGGGTGGGGTGGAGGGGTGAGGAGAAAATGCAGACAACTATAAATGAATAACAATAAAAAATTTTTTTTTAAATTCATGCTAAGTGAAATAAGCCAGGCGGTGAGGGACAAATACCATATGATCTCACCTTTAACTGGAACATAATCAACAAAAGAAAAAAGTAAACAAAATATAACCAGAGACATTGAAATTAAGAACAATGTAACAATAGCCAGAGGGGAGTGGGGAGGGGATAGTGGGGAGAGGGGTCTATAGGAGCTACTATAAAGGACACAAGGACAAAATCAAGGGGGAGGGTAGAGATGGGGGAGGGAGGTGGGATTGGCTGGGGTGGGGTGGAGGGATGGGGAGAGAATGCAGACAATTGTAACTGAATAACAATAAAAAAAATTTTTTTAAAGAAAGGAAACAATTACCTACAGAAATTTAGTATATGATAAAAGTGACATGTTGAAGCAGTGTGGAAATGCTGGATTATTCAATAAATTATATTGCAGTTAAAAATAAAAATAAATAAATAAAAAATAAATAAATAAATAAATAAAATTTTAAAAAATTAAAAAATAAAATAGGGAGACAAAATTAATTCTGGAAGGTGACAAGAATCCCTTAGAGTCTCACTCTTTGATTATAAAATGTCCCATTCTTTCTGTGCCTCACCTGTGACTCTTTGTTCAGTGTAGGGGCCACCAGAATGTAAGACCCATGCTGCTGAGAGTTGTATCTCTCTCCTCCACTACTCTTCCTATGCCTAACATAGTGCCTGGCACTTGCTTAATAAATATTTGTCAGATGAATAAATGAGTAAATAAATGAGTGAGTGAATAAATCTGCCTACTTTCTGTGGGCTATAATGCCTCAGGGACCATTGCAGGGGTGAAAAGGAGGCAAAGCTAGGATTCCCCAAACCTTTGCTTAAACCACATCAACATATCTTCTATCTGTTCTATATTGGGGGGGAAATATTCATAAGATCCCATTTGATAAAAAGGTTCTATTGCTCCAAAAATATATCTTTGGAAACCATCACTATAATGGGAAAAAAAATAAAGGCTTTGAAATCTTCAAGACCTGGTATGAAATCCCACATTTTAATGGGTTTTAAGTCAAATAAAATCCAGACTCACTATTGTCTACAAGAACCTGTAGTCTGGGCCCTGATGTCTTCCAGTCTCACCCCTCAGCTCTTTCTTCTGGCTGCATTCAACAGCCACATGGAGCTGCTCCCAGGCCTTTTTTCCCTCAAAGCCTGGGTGTGCAGCTCACCCACCAGGAATGTCCTCCCTACCCCACCTCTTTTTTTTCATGACTGGCTGCTTCTCAATCTTTACTGGTCTGCTCCATCACTTCTCAGAGAGGTGTTTGGGACATTTTGTCCAAAGGAAATCTCTACCTTGCATCCTCCTTCTCAGACCCGTGGTTGTTTGCTTCTCAAACTAAATTATTTCAATAACTAGTCATTGCATTTTTAGTCTTCCCAGCTATATCATGTGGCCCTACAAGGCAGAGACAGTGTCTGTCTTGGTAGGCACTGTGTTCCAAGGACCAGAACACTTTCCAGCATAGTTTCTAATCAATATTGTTGGATGAATGAGTATAGCTGTATGACATTAACCATACCCTACTTGAACCTCTATTTTCTCTATATTGGGGATAGTACAATCACCCTCAGACAATGGCAAAGAAATAACATTCTGTGTGCAACACATCTGGTGTTGGGGGGCTGCATTAGTACCGGCATCCTTCCTGCCTGTCCCCCAACTCTTTCTCAGTGGCCCCAGCCAGGTAAGCCTCATATGGACTTAAATTATGTTACAAACTCAGAT
Source organism: Desmodus rotundus (assembly GCF_022682495.2). Classification (NCBI taxonomy): domain Eukaryota; kingdom Metazoa; phylum Chordata; class Mammalia; order Chiroptera; family Phyllostomidae; genus Desmodus; species Desmodus rotundus. The sequence continues at coordinate 94,063,625 of NC_071387.1, forward strand.
CCATCTTTTAGTTCTGAGGCTGATGGGGGCTTGCACATCTGAACACAAACTGAAAAATTAATGTCCCTGGAAGGAATTTTCTCCTTCTCAATAACAGCACTGACCTCCTTGCCTGTCTGCACCGTGACAGACCCTGGAGCTCCGCTTTCTCCATCTCAGAGCAACTACATGGCTGCAGGGCTGACAGGAGAGAGAAAAGAGGCCAATGTCCCTGTGCTTCTGAGGGCAACGGTAGGACCTGGCATCTGGCTGGAAATCTCATTAACTTGGTGTGGGAAAAGAGGGAGGGCAAGAACAAAGGTCCATGTGGTCCCTGTATCTACTGTTGGAGCCCCGTGAACCATCCCCTGGGCCTTTGGAAAGCCAACTCCAGACAGGGGCCCAGGTAAGGGTCATGGGCTGGGTAGGGAGGGCTGGAGGGCTATGCGGGGTAAGGAAGAGGAGAGCCACATTAAACCATGACTGCATTCTCAAAGATTCTTGGTAGCAGCAGGATCTTTCATGGCCTTACATGTAACAAGCCAACAGTTTCACTGCAGTTCTGTAAGTATAACTACAGAGGGAAACTCAGCATTTTATGACCTGGTCTTGACCATTCCCGGGTCAGATGACCAAGATTCATCACCTTTGTCATCTGAGTCAGCCTGGCTACCCAAAGTGCAGTGTGCCATCCAGCAACATCAGGATCACCAGGGAGCTTGTTAAAAATGCAGTCTCAGGTCCTGCCCAGACCTTCGGACAGAACCTGCATTTCACCAGTGACTCCCATGCACACTGAAGTTTGAGAAACACTGTGGTAAGCTGTGGTGATGGTTAATTTTGTGTCCTCTTCACTGCAGCACAAGATGTTGGGTGACTGATCAATCATTACTTCTGGGTATGTATGAGAGATTAACATTTGAACTGATGAACTGAGTATAGCAGATGGGCCTCTCCTATGTGGGTGAACATCACCCAATCCGTTGAGGGTCTGAATGGAACAAAAAGGTGGAAGGAGGTTGAATTTGCTCTCTGCCTGACTGCTTAAGGTGAGACATCCATCTTCTCCTACCCTCAGCCTGGTTCTCAGGCCTTCAGACCCAGCCTAGAGTCTATACCCTTGACTCTCTGCCTCTCAGGCCTTTGAAACACATCCCAATATTCCTGGGACTGCAGCTTACAGACAGCTGCCCATGGGACTTACCAGCCTCCACAATCATGTGAGCAAATGTATGATATTAAACCTCTGTCTAAATAGAAAGAATCTGCAGGATGGGCTCCACCCACAGAGCCCCCACCCTCATCAGCCAGGGATGAGAATAATTCTACCAAGACATGATCTGCTTGGAGAGGAAAAGAGGCAGGATCTCTCAGAGAAGGGCTTGTTCTTCAATGGGTTTTTCTTGAGTTTAATTTGCATAGGAATACAGGGCATATTAGGAAAGCTCAATCACTGTCAGGCAGTAATGGTCAAACAATAGATAACATTCAAAGAACTATGAGGGCTTATTCTGAGACAGGGTCAGATAGCCAAAGGGCCATAAAAGTTTGGGAAAAAAACTCATTTTATGCTTGGACCCTTATCATTTAAATTGAGGGTATTAGCAAAGCAGGTTTCACGGGATTTTATGAATTCTTTTCTTAGGCCTGATTGCTCAGGGGAACCCTCCCTTTCCAGCACAGGGCCACACCCACCTCCAGCATTGTTTCAGGCTTAAGTCAGGTGGGGGATGCGGGCAGCCAAGCGGTTAGGAGACTTCTTACAGAGAGAATGAGGACTCAGGCCATGTCAAAGCCAAGGGGTGAGGATCCATCACCCCCTTCTTCTATAGTCCCCCAAGTCCTTCCCTGATGGCCCCATCACAACCATGCCTGTCTTAGGTCATCCCTCCTTTGAGGAATCTTACCTGTCACTGGCTAACCACTCATCCACTCAAAGCCAAGCAGTGTGAAGTGAAGGAGGCAGAGGCTGCACCCTTGCCGGGAGGATAAGCTTTCTCTCCTTAGTGGCTTATGGTCCCAAGGTCTTTTTACTCAGCCTTAGCCTTGGGGGGCCACAGTTTCTGAAACCAGGTAGGGCAGTTCCCAACAAGAATCTACATTTGTATCTATATCTTTACCATCAATGTCTATTCTATGTGTGTACCTATATCTATGCCTATATTTATACCCTATTGATCTGTTCACCCTAATACAGCTGTGGTTTCACAAGTCATTGGTATTGTCCATTGTACACAATGCAAGAGTGTGTGCAGTGCAATGGTTACAAGTTTGGGATTTAGGGTCAAAAATGATCATTGGGATCTACCTGTGAGACTTTCAGCTCTGAACCTTGGTTTCCTCCTCTGCAAAAGTGTAAGGCAAGAGCACCCTTTTCTGGGCTGTTGAGATGAAATGAGCCTACACAATGAATAAAGCTTTCCTCAGAATGCCTGCCAGGTGCTGGGTGCCTAGGACACATCAGCTCATATCATAACTGCTAGTAAATTCCTTCTACTTATCAAGCATCCAGGTGTGTGAATTATTTACTCTGCTTTTTCAAAGTAGGTTAAGCTTAAGCAGATTGCCAATAGATACACTCCAACCCACGCTGTGGAACATTCTTGCCAGGGGGGAAGCATGGCCACAGAGGGAACAGAGTGCCAGGAACTGCATGTGGACCAGAGCCTTCCTGCTCTGGGTCTGAGCTGATGTTCAATCAGAAGCCAGAGACTTAGTATTATTGCACATCTTTGGTTCTTCTTAACTGCAAAATAGGGAGACAGTTTTATCAAAATCTGAGCCCCACAATGGCAATATACAGGACAGCCAAAAGTTTAAAATATATTCTTTTATATATGCAGCTGAGGACCACTGGTTTAGTCCAAAGCTGGCCAGCCCTGATAATGGAGAGGGAAGGAGCAGTCAGTCTGGAAAAGTATGAGGACAGGAGGAGTTGAAGAAGAAAGAAAGAAAGAGGGAAAGGACCTAGGGAGAGAGCTAGGGAGCACTGGGGATGGGATATGGACAGCATTAGCAATCAGTTAGAACTGGGGTTATGCTGGATTAGAGCAAGGGCCTTAGCAGTTGTTCTCAGCCTGGGTTACATTATTATTGCCCAGTGAAATTTTTATGATGTCAATATTGGGTACCTACCACCCAGAGATTATGACTCAAGTGGTGATGTCAGGGTGTGTTTTTCAAAGCATCCAGCATTGAGGACTCATGAAGAAGGTTCAGAGACATGTGGCATGAGCAAGAGATGGAGGAAATGTCCTGAACAATGAACTATCTGGCCTTTCATTTAGATCCACTTGTGAGTGGTCAGATTTCAGCCTTGATATCAGAGAGTCCAAACCATTTGCCAAAGAATATAGTGATAAGTGCCCAAGTTAGGGAATTTAAATCCTCTTTGACTTCTTTTATCAAGAAAGGGGTAGGGCTGGAGCTAGATTTCACACCTAAGAAGCTTCCAGTTAGTGCCAGTTCAGAGAAGGATGCAACTGGGACAATGACAGTTTGGTGCCAGGCTGAAGTCAATTTTGGTCTTTGTGCCTCGTTCTCCCAGGGTGGGCTGCTGTGAGGATGAGCCAGCAGCCTAAGAAAGTGCCAAGACTTGTTCCCTCTGTGTCCAGTAAGGAAACAGCCTTTGGAAAGACAGACTTCTGCCTTTAAATGGGATTTTTAGCTCCCAAATAAAATAAAATCCCTAGATATTATGTAAGCAGACCAAAGTTTTATACACACACACACACATATATGCACATACACACACATATGTGTGTATATTTTTTTTAGTATCAAATGGTTTAATTTTTATGGAAATCCTCATCAGTGAATGTCTTTAAGAAAACATCCTTGCCCTGACCAGTGTGGCTCAGTTGGTTGGGTGTCATCCCACAAAGCTAAAGGTCACTGGTTTGATTCCCGGTGAGAGCACATGCCTGGGTTGAGGGTTCCACCCCTGGTCTGGGTGTGTACGAGTGGCAACTGATTATGTTTCTCTCACATATCAATAGTTTTTTTTTCTCCCTCTCTTTCTCCTTTCCTTCCCCTCTCACTAAATCAAAATAAAATATTTTTTTTAAAAGAGTCCTTTTTTAAGGCTTTCATTGACTATGTTCATTACCTCCTCCCTTACACATACACACAGCTCCAGCCACTGAAACAACATATCTAAAATTTTTTAAAATAAGCAAAATCAAGGTTCACATGCCACGGGCAGACATTACACTATAATGCATTGCCATTTTAAGGGGATTTCCTGAGTGGTAAGCAGGAACAAATAAGCCTGTTTTCCAGATGAGCACATTAAGGTGTCAGAGACAAACTGACTCATTAAGGTTGCACCAATCTCTAAGCCTGCACAGCCCTACCTCTTGTTCAGAGCCAAAGTTCATTTCAATTTCAGAAGTCAGGTTAATTTTCAGGGTATCACAAGAGGAAAACCAGAGCATCTCAGAAAACATGCTCATTCCTGGTCTCCTGTGTCACCTTCACTCCTGATAGGTATGGGCTGCAAGGGCACTGGTGGGAGATCAAGATTATAGAAGCAGAAACATGATGTTGCCTGCCCGCTGTTTCTGACATGACCACCAAGGGGAATGATAGCTCCAACCTCATTTCTACCCTGCCCAGCCTGGCCATGCCTGGCCAAGCCTGGCCACAAAGCACCTGTCATCTCCTCCTTTAGTAAATACTAATGATTCATAGAACTCTTAGCATGTGCCAGGTGCCATATGAAGTCCATCATTAATATATTAATTCATCAATTCATTAATCCAACAGATATTTACTGAGAACCTACCCGTTGTCAAGCACTCTTTTGGAGACTTTTTGTGTATTATTTCATGGAATTCTCATACTATTTCAAAGTATCATCTCCATTTCACAGGTAGGGAGGCAAGTGCTCATATAGGCTGTGACTTGCATAGACTGGTAACAACCAGAAGGAAGCAGGATTCACACCCATGTCTGCTGTGTCATAGGCCCCCAGACATAACCAGTACCCTTGTGATCTTATCTGTATCTCATCCAAGACCAAGCCTTCCTCCTTCATCCTGGGATTGACCACCTTGCACAACCAGGAGTTCCTCAGACCATTTTGCTCAGCAGACAAAGCTGTCCAGATAATCCCCACCCCTTGATCAGTGGAAATCCACAGAGTTGTCTAAAACAAGAAACCACTACCACCCTATGGAGATGATGACAGATAGGAAGACAATGAGGAAGAGTGAAGACAAAAAGAAAGTCTATGAGAGTGAGGCAGAGAAGATGGGGAGAGAGATTAAAAGTGGAGAAGCAGAACAGAGAGGCCTGGGGAGAGGAGAGGGGGACACAAGGAAAGGAAAGAGAGAACAGAGATAATATAGAGGAAAAACGGAGGACCAGACTGTGCTAGAAAATCAGAGAGGAGGAGGGAAGAGAAAAGTAAAGGAAAAGCACAAAAAGAGGCAGCCAGCAAGAGGTGAAAGGGAGGGAAAGAGAGAGGAAATAAAAGATGCTCCCACCCCATGCATGGACACACACACTCAAGTAGTTTGTTCAGTGCTGTGTTCCTCTGAAAAGGCCCTGAGAGCAACCCGCTGCGAGGCACCACCGGTGGGCTGAGCTAGGGCAAAGGAGATAGCTATCAGATAGCTCCCAAGGTAAAATTGATTTTATATGTTGTTTGTTCTGACCTTGAATTCTTCCCATTGCAACACCTGAGAAGCAACATTGTCTCCACCAGGAGATATGAGAGTGTCAGTGCTGCATGCAGCTGGATGACAGCAGCTCCACCTGCAAAATGCCACCAGCCCTGAGCCAGCCGCTGACCTGAATGCCTTGTCCAAGGGGCAGGCTCCGCTGGAAGAACCAGAGACCACGGTGCACCTTGAGGCCAACAGAGTCACAAGACATGTTCTGAGTCAGGAATAATGATCCAAACAGGAAAAGACAAAGGAGAAATGAGCTAACAGACATGGTTAAGAGGTGGGTCCCATTGGAGGAATAACCCAAGGAGACTGGCTCCCCCTGACATCACCATCTGCATCATCAGCACTCCCTGTTTTGACCTCTTACTTAATGCTGGCACATGCCAAGTGTGTACATCATTCAAATCCTACCTCAAACCTGAGAGGTTGAACAACCATTCTTCCCATTCTTGTGAGGACACTGGGGCTCAGAGAGCTTTGCCAAGGCCACAGAGGTCTCATGACCTCCATGCCCATCCTTGGAAGGCCTTATCCTGTGTGGGGAAGCAGGGCTACCTGACTGGAGGTGGTGAGCTCAGGCCTAAGGGGATTCCCAAATTCAGGAGGGCAGAGGGAATGTGCTTTGGGGTGCTCAATTCATTTTCAGGAAGACTCCAGACAGTGGTTCTGAATAGGCCTGGGGACAAGGCTAAAGTCTTAAGGTAGACATTCCTTGCAGGCAGTTTTCAAGGCAGCAGACAAGACAGAGAGCCAGGAGAGAGAGAGACAGACATAAGCTCAACTGTGCAAATGCAGCAGAGAGGTAAGTAGCCATGATCTTGGGCACATAGAGGCCGTGGGCTCCCACAGAGACAGCTCAATGGTAGCAAGACTCCATCTATTGGCCTGTCTCCTGAAGGGACCCCTCGTCTGTTCAAATTAGCTCAGGAACTGGGCAGGGCTGAGACTGCAGGAGAAGGCCTTGGGGACAGAGGCAGGGGAAGGTAGGGGACCATAAGGGAAACTGATCCTCTTCGCCAAACATTGAAACCTATAGGACCATAAATTCCTTGTATAGTAACAATTATATTTAAATAGTCATTATAATATAACACACTAAGTACTATGATGGTGTTAATAACTGAGAAGACACCAGGGAAAGGATATGTGCTAAGTCTTCAGAGCTGAGTTCTAGCAGATGAGTTTGTGTCTGCAAGGTAGAAGAGAGAGGAAGAAGCGTGCATGCATGGAGAGACATGAGTTGGGGTTGTATGTTAGGGAAGTCTAGTGTGGATGTATCTCAGGTGAATGGAGAGTGAGAAGGTGCAGTGCAGGAAGAAAAAACTGGAAATAAAGTTGGGCATAGATCATGTACACCCTCTTGTACCCTGCGTGGGTCTTTAGGGCTTGTTTGAGGTGCTTAGCACTCACACACAGACAGACACATACAAAAGCACTTTGGATGGGGTGTACTAAAGTCTAGGTGGCATTTTCACCCTCCTTGGACCAGGGTAAATGCCATAATATTCATCCCAGGAGATAATGATGAAATTTAAAATACAGGGATTTATCGTTCTCCTAATTTGCTTTATAATTTCAAGTTCCCACTTTTCATGTCCATTTGTGATTTTAGTAACACCTGTCTCTAAGATCCTTTTGACCACTCCACATTTGTCCCACAGTTAGGTCCAAGTGGAAGCAGAATTTAGGAGCAATACATTAGGTACAGCCCAGAATCTTAGAGTTTAGAAATGATTTTAAATGGATTTTGAAACCTACAACACCACCAGCACCCCCCCCCCCACACACACACACACCACTACCAGTGCATCTATAGAGCCAGAGATGAGGTAACAGAGAGGTAAGGGCCCACCCAGCCTTAGGTAGCTCAGAAGATAATGTGAGGAGATCCTTAAAAGATCCCAGGACATTCTCTGAATACACAAGGACAAGAAGCAGATGATAGGGGAATTCTTAATCATGTTGCAAACTCTCTATCGATAACCTTGAGAACATTTGAAATTGTGTGCAAGAAACAAGGAAGGTGTTAGAGGCGTTCCCTGCCTCATTATCTCTTGGGGCACATGGATTTGAGGCACTAGATTTAATCTGAAGAAATGCACAAACAAGATAACAATAAATAGCAGGCCTTTATAGCATCCACCCAAGTGTTTTGAAAGAACTCAGGGGTGAAATTGAGAAAGTGTTGGCCAAAATGTGGAACAGATCTTTACAAATGGCTGCTCTGCTGAGAACTAGAGCAGAGCCAGCTTGAGCCCCCCACCCACAAGTCAGCACCTGGGAGTTCCAGGTCAGCGAAGGGAGGCTTCACTCCCTTACCAGGTCACTTGACACTCTAGTGAGAACAAAGAGAGAACTCAACAGAGGAACAGTTAAGTCCATGTTGCACAGTGTTATGAGACTATATCCCCCAGTTTCTCAAGGGCCATCCAGTCTGATTCATTCACTCATGTGGTTTTCCAAAGGAGAGTTGGCCAGACTCCACCACCAAATATGCTTGAATCAAGAGAACTTAGTTTGGGGGCTGAAGGGAAAGTTTTAACAAAGATTTGTGACTGGCTTATGGATAAAAAAGAGCCTCTACACTTTTATCTCTATAAATGAAAAATTTGCTTTTAAATGAATTGTGAACAGTGGGGCCCCTGAAGTCTATTGGTGGCCTCCATGAGTGTCCAACCTTCACCTTCTTTTGGTCACCTTCCCAGGGCCTGTTACAGACACCTCATTCTCCCAGATCTGTACATGTCAGCATGATTCCTCCACCAATGGGCTCTCCAAAGCACCTAGTAGGTGAAGTCTCCTGCATTGGCTTTCTTTTCAATGTCTTTCTAGAATTTCTCTGTTTGCCCTCATTTTTTTCCTATTGAAATTCATCTCTCCTCTAGCTCATCTCTGCAATCAGAATCTCTCAGCCAGCTACCTAGTCATCCTCCTCAGGCCAGTCCTGAAATATGTACTCTGGTTCTGGATGTACAGTCCAATATGAAGCACTGACAAAATTGGAGCTTCCAAAAAGATGCAGCCAAATTAAGGAAGAGTTCTAAACCATGGGAAGTTGAGGAAAACAGAGAAGTTTAGAAAATGATATCTCTGTTTTCAGAGGAGATAATTCAGAAATGGTCCAAATGGGAAAAAACCCACATTTACTCAGCCATCAATTCATTTCAACAGTTTTATTGAATACCTGCTGGAAGACAGCAGTGAATAAGCAGAAAGGACCCTGACCTCATGGAGTTTATATTCTAGTGAAGCTAAAACAAACAAATCAATAAATTAATAAAGACTAGAAGTGTATATAATTATAAAATTAATCAAATCATATATAGGGCAATAAGGTCAAAAGTGGAAGAGGGGCTCTTTTAGGTTGGGCAATTAAAGAAGGCTTCTATAAGGAGATATCCTTTATAAAGAACTAAAATGCTAAATAAATTAAATGTAGCCAGGAGTGGATTCGTGAGACTTAAGATGTAGAAAATATTCAAAAATAGGTGCTGGGCTAAAAAGAAGTCCTGCTGTTCAGTGCTTCGGTGACCCATGTGAACATCAGCATGTGCAAGGTAGGTGCAGATGGAAATGCAGTCTTGATGCAACTCGAACCATGGCCACTGCTAAGCTAGAGAAACGTGGTCATGGTGGCTTTTGTAAAAAATGGCGCTGCACAGGCTTGGGGCCCGAGGCTACACACTGCATTATTATTTTCTTCTTTATGGGAACAAATGGTATAAGCAATTATTATTAATGATTGTTCCTAAGTAAGCTATATCAACATCTCTGCTTCCCTTCCAAAATATAGGCTGCATATCTAACAAAGGGAAGAAAACTAAATCATCTCTCCATTCTGTTAAAAGTTCTTTTTTGTTTAAACCAGAGTTGCCAGACTTCTCCATAAAAGAATAGTTAGCAACATACCCTAGGTGTTTCAAATAAAGAAAGAAAGATGTGATTGGATTCCAGCGTGGTCCTACAATTTCTGCCCTGAAGGAAGCAAAGAAAGTGATCAAAATATATCTGCTTGGCCTTTTTTAAAAAATATTTATTGTTATTCAATTATAGTTATCTGCATTTTCTCCCCATCCCTCCACCCCACCCCAGCCAAACCCCTCTCCTTCCCCCACCTCTACCCTCCCCCTTGATTTTGTTCATGTGTCCTTTTTTTTTTCTTATATTTTACTGAATTTATTGGTGTGATACTGGTTCACAAAACCATACAGGTTTCAAGTGCACAACTCAATAAAACATCATCTGCACACTGCATCGTGCTCCCATCACCCAAAGCAAAGGAACTTCCCATTCATCCCTCCTTTGCCTACCTCCACCTACCCGCAACTCCCTCTCTCACTGGTTACTACCACACTGTTGTCTGTGAATATGTGTGTGTGTATAATGTGTTTTGCTTCATCTTTCACATTCCTTAGCCAGCCTCCCAACATCCCTCATTTTTGACAATTGTTCCATGTATTCTGCCTCTGTTTCTATTTTTAGATGAGGTTTTGAATCTGGATCAACTAACTGGGATTCAGGGCCAATTATGTGAACATTTTAAGCTTCTGTTTTCTACCTATGAATGGAGATAGAATGGGGGGAAAAAAAGAAATAATCTTAGTGACTGCCTCCTGGAACACTTTTGAGGGTAATGAGCAAGTCATAATCATAGCACACTTTCACTGGGCTCTTGATACAGTTGATACATTGTGAGTGCTGTATGTTTGAATCTGTCTTTTTCTTTAGTGTTATCCATGTGTCCTTTATAGTAGCTCCTGTAAACCCCTCTCCCCACTATCCCCTCCCTACTCCCCTCTGGCTATTGTTACATTGTTCTGGCCTTTTGATCAACTGGTCACACTGGTCAGAAAGGCTCAGCTGGGGGCCTTTGAGGAGGGGTCTTCATTTACCCAATAAAGAATGAAACCCAGGACTGGTCACATGGTTGAAGAACCCATTTTCAAGCAGGAGCACTGCATAGAATGACTTGACACTGCATTTCACAAGAAACAAGTAGAATGAAATCCTTTGACCCATCTTTGACTCTTAACATCCTGCAATTTCTATGGAAGTATAACCCCAGAGTCTACCTATGCTGGTATAGGCAATGCAGGGATCCCAACATTGATTGTTGAAAGCAAGACCAGAGACAGGATCAGTGGCAATTTTACCAATAACCTATGCAGAGTGAGATGAATCTTTTCTTGAAAGCTCTCCCCCTATCCTTAACATCCCACCAGGTAAAATCTTACAAACAGAATATAATTAAAATTGCATCTTCTTTGACTCAATTCAAAGAAATCTTCTCCAAGGCAACATGTAATTGTGGCACATTGAGCAAAACCTTCTGGGTGCCAAGAGCTGCTATTGGAAATTCAGAATAAACTTGAGGTATCGGGCAGCTGCAGGCAGCCCCAAACATTAATTTTAGTCATAGTTGGCTGCACTGTATCAACCTATAAGCACCTCTCCACTTTCAATTAACATTGCTCTGTCTCCTGTCTCAATGAATATTATATTTAACTAATTTAAGAGGATTAGTAAAGAGAGTTTTCACACTTCACAGGGAAACATAATGAAATAATTATACATCTACCTACAAAAGGCATGAGAATATTCCATAAACAGCCTTTAAGTCTTTTCAACTAAAGCCTATTTCCTATGTATTCCTCCTCTGAAAGTTGCTATCTCAACTTCAGTTAGATGTACTTTGTTTTTACACCTTTGTGCTCATACTTTATGTTACAGAATGTTAGATTACCTCTGGGAATGGCACTGTTGGTATCTTTCTTTGTCACGGAGTATATTGGCTGAGTTATATACTTTGGGTGGGATTAGGTGTATGGCAGGCTGGGACATAGGAGGAATGGGACTGAGATGGGAAAAATAACCCATAAAACTTTTCTTAACATAGTGGTGGCTGGTGGGGCAAGGTTAATGTTAGTTAGCACCCTAGTCCACTGTATCAGTCAGCTATTGGCAAAATAATGCTGTGTAACAAACCACTGGGGGAAAAAAAAACCCCAAGCATTTATTCTCACACCTACAGATTCTGCCCAGTTCTCAACAGGTTTGAGACCAGTTGTGTCCCAAATGATTCTGTCAGGCTGCAGGTTGGCTGGCCTTGGTTCCAGGTTATAGGCTGGGTTCAAGTCCACTCCATGTTCTCAGGCCCTGGCTGAAAAGGCAGTGGCCACTCAGTGCATGTTCTTCCCATGTTGTCACAGGAGCTCCAGAGACAAGTCATAGAGAAAAAGCCCACCAAGGCCTCTGCTTAGATCATGCCTGCCAGTATCCCTTTGGCCAAAGAAGCCACATGATCCAGCCTCAAATCTGGGAGCTAGAAAGTATTTATCACTCTCAGTGGGAAAAGTAAGGTAATAAATAGTTGGTGAAAAATAACCTGATCTTTCACAGGCACAGATCCAGTTGACAGGGTGAGCAGTGGGTAAAGGGAATAGAGACTGCCTAAAATCAGGGTGGGCTCTAGGGAGAGAGGCCACATGTCAGTATAAGAGAGGTCATGGTCCCAGCCAGTTCAGGTGGGGCTCAGTATGACTTGGGAACTGGAGAGCTAGGAAAACAAAAAGGAACCCAGATTATGAGGTTCAAAATAATGAACAGATTATCAAGTCCACAGCAGTCACACTAAGGCAGAGCCCATGCTGAGGAGAGCTGAGCTCATTAGGTGCTCCCCTAATGATAAAGATAAAGATACTCAGTAAACATTTGCTGCCTCAGGGTGAGGGAGTTGTAGCTAGAGCAAGTCTCGTAGCAGTCTAGGTACAATGCAGGCCTGATTTCCCACTGGAGAACTTATCCATGGATGTGGGTCCTGCCCACCAACCTCGCTCCCCACTGGTTTTCCAAGTGGGGGCTGAGCCACATTTCCCACGCTTGGAATGGTTCCCCACACCAAGCCACCTCCACTGTTTGGGAACCCAACTTTTCACCATGGGGGGCAGGTGGGATGGTGGTTGGAAGCAGATCCTCTGGCCTGAGCCAACTAGATTCTAATCCTAGCTCACTGCTCCATTATGGAACCCCTTGGTAAATTACTGACTCCTCTGAGCTTCATTGTCCTTGGATCTCCTGGGCCTGTTGTAGGGTGAGTTGGGTGGATACATGCAGAGCTTAGAACACTATAGGGCACACGGTGAGCATCAGCTCCTTTCACTTTCACGACTTTGCACCTGTCTAACCCTGAGTGCTAACTCTCCCATCAGAACAATTACCCATAGCTGCATCATGCCTCAGGCAGTAGTGCACAGTGAGGGCACCACCCTGACAGCACCACCCCAGGAACCAGGCTGGGGGCCTGCAGCAGAGGTCTCACTGGCACCATCTCAGTGGTGTTGGAGAAGATGGGAGATAGAGCACACTCTGGACCCACAGCAGTCTCAAAGAGCCTACATGAGACAGAGCAAGGTGTTAAGATGGGATATTGTTCCCCCTGGGTCTGTAAGTCCATTCAAAAAAAATAAAAATTGTATATATTTAAATCGTGCAACATGATGATTTGACATAATGAAAGACCACTGCAGTCAAACTAATTAACATATCACCTTCAATCCGTGTTCAGAACAAAGGGATCACAGGAAGCCAAAAGGGGACATGAACAGGCAGAGAAGGGACCAAATACCACACAGACCTGGGCAGGAAGCTTCAGAAGTTTCCCGTTAAAGAATGGTAGCCTGCAGTAGCCAAATACTGGAAGCAACCTAAGTGCCCATCAGCAAATGAGTGGATCAAAAAACTGTGGTATATTTACACAATGGAATTCTACGCAGCACAGAGAAAGAAGGAGCTTACACCCTTTGCAACAGCATGGATGGAACTGGAGAGCATTATGCTAAGTGAAATAAGCCAGGTGGTGAGGGACAAATACCATATGATCTCACCTTTAACTGGAACATAATCAACAGAAGAAAAAAGCAAACAAAATATAACCAGAGACATTGAAGTTAAGAACAATCTAACAATAGCCAGGGGGGAGTGGGGAGGGGACAGTGGGGAGAGGGGATTACAGGAACTACTATAAAGGACACATGGAAAAATCAAGGGGGAGGGTTGAGGTGGGGGAGGGAGGTGGGATTGTCTGTGGTGGGGTGGACGGATGGGGAGAAAATGCAGACAACTGTAATTGAATAACAATAAAATTTTTTAAATAAAATAAATAAAAATTTTAAAAAGAATGGTAGCCTGGCCTATGTGGCCATTGCTGGGGATATGTTGCAGGTGTCCACAGGAGGTATGATGGCTCTGCTCAGCAAGGAAGTAAGTTGCCCTCCTGCCCTCACTGTGCACTACTGCCTGAGGCATGATGCAGCTATGGGTAATTGTTCTGATGGGAGAGTTAGCACTCAGGGTTAGACAGGTGCAAAGTCGTGAAAGTGAAAGGAGCTGATGCTCACCGTGTGCCCTATAGTGTTCTAAGCTCTGCATGTATCCACCCAACTCACGCTACAACAGGCCCAGGAGATCCAAGGACAATGAAGCTCAGAGGAGTCAGTAATTTACCAAGGGGTTCCATAATGGAGCAGTGAGCTAGGATTAGAATCTAGTTGGCTCAGGCCAGAGGATCTGCTTCCAACCACCATCCCACCTGCCCCCCATGGTGAAAAGTTGGGTTCCCAAACAGTGGAGGTGGCTTGGTGTGGGGAACCATTCCAAGCGTGGGAAATGTGGCTCAGCCCCCACTTGGAAAACCAGTGGGGAGCGAGGTTGGTGGGCAGGACCCACATCCATGGATAAGTTCTCCAGTGGGAAATCAGGCCTGCATTGTACCTAGACTGCTATGAGACTTGCTCTAGCTACAACTCCCTCACCCTGAGGCAGCAAATGTTTACTGAGTATCTTTATCTTCCCAAAATCTGGGCTAGACCTTCCAGGTATGGAACATAGCGGTTTCAACCATTTCTCCTTTTACATTGCAAATATCCTTCTTTGATGTATTCAGCAACATCCTCTCCTTTGTCTGCAAAAGATAACTATCCAAAACAAGCCTTTGCATAGCAAAGGAGGGCCATCTTTGATGTAAGGGGCCTAGAAGAACGATAAAAGCCTGTCAAGGCAAGGTTTGGGACCCTCTCCTCTAGAGAGAGTGGCCGAGACTCTCAGAGGCACTCTCCTCTTTTTTTTTTTTTTTTTATTGTTATTCAATTACAGTTGTATGCCTTTTCTCCCCATCCCTCCACCCCACCCCAGCTGCACTCTCCTCTTGAGTGACTGGCCATGCCGTCCCTTTTCCTCCACAGGATTTCTGTAGTCCATGTGTATTTGCGTATCGCCACCACAACAGCAGATCCTGAGGGCTGGGATCTGCATCAGCTTGGGATTTACAAGGAACTAGGGTGAATAACCACAGTGGCAGATAAGCAATAATTCCCGTATTCCATGTCTACTTCACAATATAAAGGTGCCTATAAACATACATATACCCAAGCTGGCTGTGGTGTGGGCTGTAACTTCTCACATCCAAGCGCCATGTTCACTCTCACTTTTTAGTCCTTATTAAAGGCTCTTCTGGGAAAGTGGAAAAAAATAAACTATCACAGATTCTCCCTTGATACTAATGAAATAAACAAACAATAGTAAAGGTAACCCCAAAAGTAGTGGGCAATAATAACAACAATAAGACAAAGGAAAGGAGAATTAGGGAATGCTGTAATCTTTAAAATGCTTCACCAAGAAAAGAAAACAAGATTGGTGGCAGCAAGACTCCTAATCTCTCATCTTCACCCCTTGCCACAGATGTGGTCCTAATACGTTCACATAATCTCACATGTTCTTAGGAATATCTACAGATCAATCAAATGAGTGAACAGAGGTGGGAGTTCTTTTCCTCCCCTGGTTGTGGGAGTTCTTTTCCTCCCCTGGTTGTGGGGCTAGTCACATAGACAGGCTTGAAGGCCTGATGTAGAGATATGGGTAAAATGGGAAAAAAACAACAGGGTCAATACCTTTAATGAGGACAAAGGCTCATGTCATTACCTTGAACTGAAAAACAACTTGAAGGCAGATGGTGTCCCTCAGGATATCTCCCATGTAGTGAGTGGACCCCAGCCCAGGACAACAACATTCTCTGGGAAGAGAATAGAGTCCATTGTTCTAAAACTGTGCTCATCCCCACCTGCCTTCCACCTACCAGCTCACCTGGGTCAAGCCATTCAACTGTGGCTTGCAAGGAAAACCCAAAACTGCAGCCCTCAGACTATGGCTTGGACTGCAAACAAATGGTCTGGGAAGAGAATGAGGGAAAATTCAGCCATGCTCTCTCAGAGCAAATGGAAACCAGAAGAAAGTAAACAACACAGAAAGGAAATATGTGACATCAATGCAGGATTACTATGGGGGTAGAGAAAGACAGGATGAAAGAAGAAAAGGAAACTGGAAAAGAGGATCACTGTCTGGAAGAAACTGCCCCAAGGAAACAGAAAGAAATACTGTGCAAGTGCTTCATGGCAGAGAACCTCACTAGAACATAATGTCAACAAAATGGGAATTCAAACACAAATGATTTTCTCAGAGAATGAGGGGCATTAGGGAAGATTACGGAGGGGAGAAAACAATTGAGATCAAGTAATATTCATGTGGAATTAGTAATTTAAGAGAATCAAAATATAAAATAAGTGCAGCTAAAAAACTGATTTACTAACATAGAAGAAAGTCTTGACATAATTACCATTAAAATGGAGAAATAAAACCATGAGATTAAAGCATTTAGATGCGTGGTAGGCAACTACAGAGAGAAAGTACTCCAATGGTAAGATCATTGGTGTCCCTGAAGCAGAGAATGCCGGAAACACAAAAGGAAAAGTGCAAATATATTAGAGGAAAATTTCCTGAAAGCGGAACTGAATCTGGGGAATGAACAAGCATGTTTGCCTCCAGGAGGAACTAGTAGGGAGAACGCAACCCCAAGACACACCTCCCTGCCTTCCTGAGCTTCCCTAATGCAGGCAGGAAAAATGCAAGTCATGCCCAAGATGAAACATCAAGGAGGCTGCAGACTTTCCCACTGCAGTGCCAAACATCAGGGAGAAAACGGAGCCATGTTCAGAGATCTGAGGAGAAGGAGCTATAATTCTAGAACATTCCTTCATGTTCCTCAGCATATAGGCAATGGGGTAAACATGCTTTAGGGTGAAATAAGTCAGAAAAGATAGCACCCCTGAGCTCATCTAGAATCATGATATAATAATAGCATTCTTGCCAGTTAAAATAAAACAGAGTTCAGGACTGAGGGACTTTGGTAAGCAACCTGCAACCTTGTGAGCACAGAGTCCATGTAATTACAGATTTCAGACTCAGTATCCTGTGTCTGAGGACTCCAGAACAAAGTATGAGTTAATAAGTGATGATGAAGTAAAAGTAAAGACACAATTAACAAAAATCAACAGGGTCAGGAACACTGGGTAGCATACATGCGTGCTAATGTTTGTCATCTTTCCCATCAGGAGTCACTAAATACTGCTCAAAATTAAAGTATGAAGTTAAAAGAAAACACTAATTCCTATCTCTGTCAATAGTTTTATTCTTAATATTAGAGGGTTCTTATAGGGGATAGTAGTTATGGTTAAGAATTACCTTTTAGAAAATCCTTCGGCTTTGCTTAAATTGCTTTTCTTCTGTTAAATTCAGGAAAATTTAATAATTTTCACTTAAATATCAAATTTATTATAAATATATTATAGAATCTCTTTTTCTCTTTCATTCTTTCTGGAATGATATGTATTTCATATTGACAATGATTATTTTTAGGTGTAAAGATTCAGAATGATTTATTTTACTTCCTTCTTCCCACTTTCCTACCATTTGAATTAGTTATAATGAGCAAGAGTAGTTTCAAAAATGGAGTCATTATTTTAAAAACTGAGAGCTCACACCTGCATTGTTATATAAAGATACCTTTCCTGGGAAACAGCAAAACCATGGATGCGGAGCCCTCCACCAGATGCCAACCTCTCAGAACTTATTTCTGCCCAGACATGCTCTGCATTAGAGGATGTTCGGGTGGGGAACCCTACCAGGGTCCCAGAAAAGGAAAGGCCCTTCATAAGAAAAGAGAACTGAATTAAAAACTGTAAGTAGCTAAACTATATTGAATATTGCTGTGACCTGGACATTATGCTGGGAGGTGTACACTGATTTTTAATGTAAATATGAGTACAACCCTGTTAAATAGATACTATTATTGCTCATACATTATGCAGAAGGATACAATGGCTCACAGATGGCAAGTATCCTACCACTGGCCACTCAATAGGTGAAAGGGCTGATGTTTTTGACTCCAAACCTGGGGTCTTTATCACAGTGCAATCCACTCTTTAAATGAAGGCACAGGGTCTAGACTCAGTGGGTTCAAACTCCCTGAGCTTCTTGAAGGTTGTTAGTCTCACACAAATGGTTATGTGAGTGACTTACCTTATGCTGGAGCAAAGACATGTCTGCTCATAAAAGTATTTCCCAATGGGATGATTTCCAGTTGCTATCATCAAAGGCTAGCCCATGTCCACCCTCTCCATTCCTTTAGAAGACATGATATCTTGGAAAAAATAACAATACCCCCCTAGGTCAGTGGGTCCTGCAAAGGTGCTTTCTTTGTTGGGAGATCGTGATTTAGATTCTGAGGTGCTCTGTGTTCAGAAGTCCGGCGCTGGCTCCCCTCAACCCCAGAGGCTGCTATGCAAAACCTCCACAAGTAAGCAATCACTTGTTTATACCCCAGGATTATGGAGTATAATCTTTCCAGATATAATTTCAATTGCCTGGACCCGGAGGAGAGCCCCCTAAGTCCAAGTAACCAGGCTTTCTGTAAAATTATCTATAGTGGATTTAACAGTAACCCCCGCCAAAAAAGATAGGTCCATCTTGGACCTACAAATGTGACCTTACTTGGTGGGGGGGGGAAGGTCTTTACAGTTGTAAATAAGCAACAGATCTCTTGATAAGATCATGCCAGCCTAGGGCAGGCAGGTGGCCTGAGATTAGAAGGAAAGAAGACACACAGGAGAGAAAGCAGCCTGAGGACTGAGGCAGAGATGGCTTGTAGATGCATTGTCCTGGCATCTATAAGCCAGGACAATGCATCTACAAGCCAAGAATAGCCAGTACTAATGAAAGCCAGGAGATAGGCATGGAGAGTGATCTCCTTCACAGCCTCCAGAGAGAACCACCCTTCTAACACCCTGAATTTGGATTTCTGACCTTCTGAACTATGGGGAATATATCTCTGTTGATTTAGGCTACCAAGATGTGGTGATGTGTATGGCAACCCTTGGAAACTACTACAGTTCCAACCACCCAAACTACAAATATCCTCTCCAAATGCCATTCATGCTCATGAAGCATGATTTCACACCTTAGTGTAGAATCTGCTCCATCTAGCAGATTTTGACATGGAATTTGAGCTCTGTGGGACCAGGGACATTGCTGTCTCACCTACTGCTATACCTCCTGCACTACACAGAGAAGGCACCCAGTCTCTGTCAGTCAAATGAATGATGTTGGGGTGAGATGAAGGCCATGTGAGACTCATTATGATACACTCAATAGGCATGGAGCCAGAAGATGCAATGCAATGGCCTTCTAGTTTCAGCTCCACCACTGACTTTGCTGCATGACTTTAGAAAAGTAACTTACACTCTCTGGGCCACCAGTGCCTCATCTTTAGAATGCTTAGATGAAAACCACTTTAGGAGACTGTTGCAAAGATGAAATTAGAGACTAATAGCAATGTTTAGAACTGTTAAGACTCTTAAGTTTGAGTTTTTAGTGTTGTTAATAAAACAAAGGATCCCGAATTTAAAAAGAGAAATGTGACAATGTGGAGGGAACTTTAGGGCATCTTGATAAGTGAAATAATTCAGACAGAGAAAGACAAATACCATATGATTTCACTTATTTGTGAAATCTAAAAAAACAAACAAAACAAAACAAAAAGAGACTCATAGAAACAGAGAACCAAGCGATACTTACCACAGGGGAGGAGGAATGGGTGAAAAAGGGGAAGGGGATATAGTCAATAATATTGTGATAAGTTTGTGTGGTGAATGGTGGTTACTAGGCTTAGTATGGTAATCACATTGAAAGCTATTATAGGAGAACCAAGATGGAGGCATAGGTAGACACACTGCGCCTCCTCGCACAACCAGAACTGATAGAAAATCAAACAGAAAGGAAGTCCGACACCAAGGAGATAAAAAATAAACATTCATCTAGACCAGTAGGAGGGGTAGAGACGGACAGCCAGGGCGGAGAGGACTCACATTGCCGTGGCAGGACCGAGACTGGCAGAGTGTGGGACAAACGGGGCAGGCAGTCTGACCACTAGCAGACACTGCGGCCCCACGTTCCCACACAGATAAACCAAGAGGGCCGGACTCAGAGTGGCGGAGAACTGGGCAGGCAGTGCGGCCCCACATAGGCGCATAGATAAACCAGGACGAATGGCAGGGAGCAAAGCAGACCTCGCAACCCAGGGCTCCAGTGTGGGGAAATAAAGCCTCAAACCTCTGATTGAAAACACCCGTGAGG
Organism: Desmodus rotundus; assembly: GCF_022682495.2. Taxonomy (NCBI): domain Eukaryota; kingdom Metazoa; phylum Chordata; class Mammalia; order Chiroptera; family Phyllostomidae; genus Desmodus; species Desmodus rotundus. The sequence goes on from NC_071387.1 coordinate 94,083,799, forward strand.
GTTGGGGTGGCGGCAGGAGAAACTCCCAGCCTCACAGGAGAGGTGCTTGGAGAGACCCACAGGGGCCCAGAGCATGCAAAAGCCCACTCACTTGGGAACCAGCACCAGAGGGGCCCAATTTGATTGTGGGTAGCAAAGGGAGTGACTGAAATCCGGTGGAGAGTGGAGCAAGTGCCATTGCTCCCTCTCGGCCCCTCCCCCACGTACAGCGTCACAGCGCAGAAACCAGTGTTACCCCACCCTGGGGAACACCTAAGGCTCTGCCCCTTTTCATAACAAATGTGCCAAGACAAAAAAAAGTGGCCCAAATGACAGAACACTTCAAAGCTCCAGAAAAAATACAACTAAGCAACAAAGAGATAGCCAGCCTATCAGATGCACAGTTCAAAACACTGGTAATAAGGATGCTCACAGAATTCGTTGAATTTGGTCAAAAACTAGATGAAAAAATGATGGCTATGCTAAGAGAAACAAAGAAAAATGTACAGGAAACCAATAGTGAGGCAAAGGAAACTGGGACTCAAATCAATGGTGTGGACCAGAAGGAAGAAAGAAACATCCAACCAGAAAAAAATGAAGAAACAAGAATTCAAAAAAATGAGGAGAGGCTTAGGAACCTCCAGGTCATCTTGAAACGTTCCAACATCCAAATTATAGGTGTGCCAGAAGGAGAAGAGAAAGAACAAAAAATTGAAAACTTATTTGAACAAATAATGAAGGAGAATTCCCTAATCTGGCCAAGGAAATGGATTTCCAGGAATTCCAGGAAGCTCAGAGAGTCCCAAAGAAGCTGGACCCAAGGAGGAACATACCAAGGCACATCATAATTACATTCACCAAGATTAAAGAGAAGGAGAGAATCTTAGAAGCATCAAGAGAAAAGAACACAGTTACCTACAAAGGAGTTCCCATAAGACTGTCAGCTGATTTCTCCAAAGAGACCTTACAGGCAAGAAGGGGCTGGCAAGAAGTATTCCAAGTCATGAAAGGCAAGCACCTACACCCAAGATTACTGTATCCAGCAAAGCTATCATTTAGAATGAAAGGGCAGATAAAGTGCTTCTCAGATAAGGTCAAGTTCAAGGAGTTCATCATCACCAAGCCCTTATTAAATGAAATGTTAAAGGGATTTATCTAAGAAAAAGAAGATAAAAAATATGAACACAAAAAATGACAGCAAACTCAATGTTATTAACAACCACACCTAAAACCAAAACAAAAGCAAATTAAGCAAACAATGAGAACAGGAACAGAAGCACAGAAATGGAGATCACATGGAGGGTTATCAATAGGGGAGCAGGATGGGGAGAGTGGGAGGAAAGGTAAAGAGAATAAGTAACATAAATGGTAGGTAGAAAATAGACAGCGGGAGGGCAAGAATAGTATAGGAAATGTAGAAGCCAAAGAACTTATAAGTATGACCCATGGATATGAACTATAGGGGGGGAATGTGGGAGGGAGGTGGTGGGCAGGATGGAGTGGAGTGAGGAGGAGGAAATGGGACAACTGTAATAGCATAGTCAATAAATATATAAAAAAGAAAGCTATTATAAATGTAAATACTTTAATGAGCAAATAAGTAAATAAAATTAATGTTTAAAAACATTTAAAGCTACTGAAATATTGTGCTTGGACAGGGAAGTGGGGAAGGATCTGAGTCCAGGACTCTGAAGTCTGGTACAGAGAAGGCAAGATGCAGCCTGGGCTTCATCCACCTGGAACTCACGTTCCACTGTGCAATTAACATGTGGGCCCTGGGTTGCAGGCAATGTGGAATTTGTCCTCATTAAGGACAGGCCTCAGGGGAAAGCTTTGAAAGCCACTATTTTATATCCACATGTAGAAATTGATTTCCTTTTGATCTTTCTGATGTTTATTGAGAGCTGACTACATGCCAGGCATTTTATAGGCATAAGCTCTTTTAATTATTATACCCATTTTACAGATAAGCAAAATCTTGAGTAGACATGTAAATGGAAGTGCCGAAATTTCAGTGGCAGTCTTTCTGTGTCCCCAGCCTAAGCCCCTAATCAATATGCTTTACTGCCCTCCCACTCATCTACTGAGCACTGTTCATTTCTCAGAATGTCCCATGAGGGGCTTGCAAAACGGAAATGCAAAAAGCTCTCCCTACTTCAAGAGAGTTGCAGACAGCTGCGTAGGGCAGACATGTCAATGATTTGCCATACAATCTTCTGTATCTAACAGCAAACACAGGTGTGTCAGGCTATGAAAGTTCTAAGAAAGGAGGAATGATCTGGAGCAGGTAGAAGGATTCACCAAGAAGGTGACTTTGAGTGGGATCTTGTAATGTGAATAGAAATTCACCATTCTATATAGAGGGAAAAGTAGCACAGAAGTACAAAAGGATGTGGCGGATCTGGGCACAATTGTCCAGCACTGGGGAGATGGAGAAGAGACAAATGAAGCTGGATGGTTAGTCTGCACAGATGATGAGATGCCAGGACTGCTTCATTAGGCGGACTGGCTCTTACCCTCTGTGCTAGAACCTGGTGGCCCCAGGGGCCCAGGCTTGGACCACAGACATTTTTTTTGGTCTGTTCATGTGTAAAAGTCTTTTAATTGACTGACAACATTTGAAGGGAAAAATATGTGTGTCACTCTCAAGATTTCCACTTCCACTTAAAAATTGAAAATCTGGCAACACTGGATCCATGTCTCTTACAGCTACTGACTGGAGCTGAGGGGCAGTGGTTCCTGCAGGTTGACACAGCCTTACCACCTCACCCATTCCATCACTGCCTCACACCCATGAGTGTACTGACCTCTGATAAATGGAAATCATCTCAGAATCTGTAGCAGGTGGGTGATCCAGTCAGATCTGTTGGGGTCAGAGCTATTCTGGCTGGAGTGTGAGAGACAGGTCAGGATGAAAAAAAAAAAAAAAAAAAAAGAGAAACCAGCAAGGAGTCGGTCCAGAAGAGATAGAATGGGAAGGAAGGGACTTTGCTACAGTAACAGAGGGGGTTGTTGGGAATCTTAAGGTGTTTCTTTACCATTTCAGTCCCTTCCTCTCCTCTCCATTTAAATTATACACTACAGCATTAGCTGTCTCCTTTTCCTGCTCTATTTTTGTGCATTATACACATCACAGCCTGACATCCTGGATGCCACTTACTTAATCATTTGTTAATTATCTGTCTCCTTAAACTAGAATAGAAACTCTATGTGGCCAGGAATTTTGTTTCATGTTCTGCTCTACTCCCAGTACTGAGAATAGTGCCTGGCACAGAAAGTTTGTGATAAAGAGATGTTTATTTCATATTTAAAAAATGATTTTCTAAATTACCAACTGATACAGATAAACATCCATAATCTCAACAGTCTGAGGACAATGAACATGACAAGAAGTTGTGGCATGTTTTCCTGTGACCAGCACAGCCCGAGGGCCCCCCTCAGCCTAGAAAGTCCACCCCTACTCTAACCAAGCAGTGCAGGGCAGGAGAGATGCCAGGTCCCAGAGCACCCCATGCCTGCCTAGGACTGAACATGTCACCACAGCCAGAGCTCTCTAGACAACTGCCCTGGACCACCCTGAGTGGACGCCCTGGGACTGCGCATCCTTTGGAAGCAGGACTCAGATTCATTTTCCTTTAGCTCCATTGTAATTTCTTCAGAGTTTCTGAACAAGCACCATGCTCTATAAGAGCCTCCATCTGATGTTTAATTGCTTAATTATCAGTTTACTTCACCAATTTTAAAAGAGGAAATTGAACCACTTTTAAGATGGGCAGTGGGTTGGAGGCTGCCTGGGGAGTAAGGCCCCCTCTGTGTCTGCAGCTATTCTGAAGAGTGGGAGGACTTCCTACAACCTGAGATGAGGGGCCTGTCCCTGATCACCACCCTCATCTGGCCATCTGCACCCCATGAACACTCTTCATCAAGCTGAACCCTTGGGAAATGAGTGTAGGCATATCTGAGCCTCTGAAGCCACTACCAAATGTGGCAATTTTTCCCCTCCAAATTCATCTAAAATTTTTTAAATCTAATTCTTTTTTATTCTACTGGAACTCATTCATGTGTTCCATCTTTCATTCAAATAACCCACTGATGCTGTTTATATGCTAGGGCCAAGTCAGGCGCACAGAACCAAGGAATGAAAAGACATGGATTGGAACACAACTACTATTGGGATGGCATGGGGTCCCTGATGGTCTGGGCAGAGTGTGAGGAGGGCTCTATCCTACTGAGCTGGTAGGAGGGGCATCTATGCATGTGGGCTTCAGGGAGCAGGTAACCCTTCACAGGGCTGAGAAGTGTGGATGGGTGCTCAAGATTTTAGTTTTCTTCTCCTCTTTCCTCCTCTCTTCCTCATCCCCTTCTTATTCTCTGTCTCTCTCACTATCTCACTCACACACATGCATACACACTGTCCAAAGGTAGACTGAGGCATGAGAAAAAATTGAAGCTTATTTGAACATACATCAGTTCCAGTCAGGCAACACCGAACATAAGGTGGTTAGGATTGCCACTCAAACAGGAGTTTGGGGCATGGCTTTCATGGAGAAGACCATGACACAAAATGAAGCAATTGTTTGGTGGCTGTTGCTTAAGCTGTTGCCTGATTTGTAAAGCCTAGTTGGCTGTTGTGATGGGTTGTTCTACGTTTCACTTTGAGGAATCCAGCACACCAACTCTGGTCAGTCTTTACTTTGCAGGTGTAGGTGACTGAGACCCTCGAGCCCCTCAGTCTCACGACCTCCTTACTGAATGACTTCAACAACACACACACTCACACATGCATGCACACACTGATGTGATCAGTCAAATGAGGATAAAATAACACAAAGGCTCCCAGATAAGATGGGCAGTCCCTTGTCTATACAGGCCAACTTCAGTATGACTCACTCCTTTTTCCTAAAATTCTCATTCGAGGACATGTTCATTGATTTTTAGAAGAGAGAGAGAGAGAGGAAACACTGATGTGAGAGAGAAACTTTGATCAGTTGCCATTGTCTCCGATATAGGCCTTGACCAGGAATGGAACCCACAACCTTTTGGTGTAAGAGACAGCACTCTACCAACTGAGCCACCCAGCCAGGGCATGACTCATCTCTTCTTAAGGAAGTTGGTATAGTAGGTCCAATTTCTCAACACAAAAGTATGCTTACACATTCTGACAGCCTAGTTCAATATGATTTTTTTTGTTTGAAAAAAATTAGCACCAAGGTGCCCACCAGGCCCTGCTAGCACTTCCCTCACACTGCAGCCAAGTGACAGGCTCAGGTAGCCCCTCTCACTCACATCCCCTGACCTACCAGACCAGCCCTGATCCAAGCCCCAGAGTGTAGCTCTCTATATCTGCCTGTGTTTTTCTTTTCTTTTCTTTTTCATCCAGTGTTTGGTGTCAGATACACTCAGCAGAGGGATCTGGGGACAGAATAAAAACAAGCACAATGAAGATGGAGAAAGAGGAAGAGGCCAGGCATAGCTGAGGCAGTGAAACACAGAGAAACACAGATGTGTGATTGCCAGCACATCCATGCCCTGTGGATGGGGACCCAGGAGAAGTAAAGAAATGCCAACTCACAGAGAAAATTTTCTGATGTTTTTCAATCACCTGAGTAAACAAAGATTGCAGCAGAATGAGCCCAAATGTTTCAGTGTGCAAGAAATATCATTAACATTATTATTGCAATTAAATCTAATTATATCCCATGACCTCTATTCTGTTTATGGAGGAGGGGGCTTAAATTACTGGCCTCCCTCTCCACCAAGATGGGTCTTGAAAATGTCCTGAAAAGAAGATATTTGGAAGTCACCCCTTGGACAGTTAGACTGCAGTGAGCAGGAGAATGTTTGCTCAGTGGACAGTACAGCATCTGGGTTCAGGGCCTCATGTTGAGCACCTCCAAGGGACACTGTGCATGTGAAGATAGAGCCCTGGGAGTGCACGGCATGCACAGTGTCAACACTGCAGGCCAGCTCCTCTCACTGCACTATGTGACCATCCCCACTCTATCCCCAGAAGCTCTGTAATCTCCCTGGGGTGCTAAAAGGAAACCAGTCACAGATCTCCAGTGATCAAGGACCCTACAGGCCTCACTTTCCTTTTCCTAAAGAATCCAGTCTCTCTGCGCCACTCAAAGGTGCTCATTTTCTCTCTCTCCCCTCAACGGGGATGCCTGCTTTGATAGCCTCAATAATCTTAAAAAAAACAGGAAAAGGATGATTTTGGAATCTTCTGTTTCCTCCTAAAAATACCCCTAACCACAAGATCAACAAAATCTAACAAGAACCAAGAAACAAATGTATGTATCTATCAGTCACCCCACCAGGGGGTTCACTTCAGTGTCTTGGGGCCAGCTGGTAGTGGGTGCTGCTGAGAGTAAATTGACTGCCTTCTACTGTACTATCCTAGGTCATTTATTACAGTACAAGTCCCAATGCATCATGCATCACATTTCCCATACTCCTGAGTATTTCACTCCACACAGACACTGGTGATTTGCTTTGGCTGATGGGACACATTCAAACACAGTTCACAAAGAGACTTGATGAGTGCTAGTGCATTTGGGGCTCACTTCCTTGGAATATGCCTTTGACGTCAGCATTTGGTGTTGTCTGTGTTCTGGATTTTGGCCATTCTCATAGGTGTGTAGTGGCATTTCTTGGTGTTTTAATTTGCATTTCTCTAATTGCACGTGATGTATAACATCTTTTTGTATACTTATCTGTCATCTGTATATCTTATTTGGTGAGGTATCTAAAATGTTGGCTTAATTTTTAATCAGGTTGTTTGTTTTCTTATTGTTGAGTTTTAAGAGCTCTTTGCATATGTTAGGTAACAGTACTTATCAGGTTTCTTTTGCAAATATTTTCTCCAACTCTGTGGCTTGTCATTTTATTCTCTTGACAGTATGTTTCAAGAAAAAAATATATATCAAGTCTAGTTTATCATTGTTTCCAGAACTTTTTTCCCAAAATCTAACCATATGCTACTTTGGAATCCTACAAGTTTGATTACTTGCTTAGCTTATGCTAGAGTCCACTAAGCCCTCTGGGGCAACCTTGTAAGGCAGTGTTCAGAACTGAGCAAACCTGCCCTGCATATCCTGGCTGCCTTCTCATCTCTAATCCACACTGCTTATGGGCCTGACCGAGAGCCTTCCTTGAGTGCTCTACGACTCCTGCATCTGTCACTTGCACTGTGACTCACAAGCAGTGTGTAATGTAGTTGTAGAACCAGAAGGGAAACTCGCTACAAGACACTGAGACCTGATAAAGAGACACTGAAGATCAAAACACAGGGGTCTCAAATGCAAAGAAAACTATTGAGCCAAAAAGATAGCGTAAAAGAACAATTTAGAGTGGTAGATATTTAGTTGCCATCTTAAGTTGTATTCTTTCAATGAAAGCTATGCTGGAATTCAGGGAAGATGGCGGCGAGATAGGTGGGAGCAGAGTGCACTTCCCCTCAACACCAGTGAAACACCTATCTGATCTGAGGAGCAGAGAGAACAGCCAACGGTATTCCAGCATATATGAAGATTGGAGACCAAAAATAGAGGACATTGAAATATCTCACGGTAAAAAGAGTGCTTAAGGACAATAAGGTCCCTGGGACCAGGGCGCAGGGTCCGCTGCAGGATTCTTTGGAGAGAGCCAGGCTGAGCTGTGTGAGCAGCCAGTTGCTTGTTTGGACCAGAGGGGATTGAATAGGAAGAATTTCTCAAAAAGAAAAAGAAAATAGAGGCAATGAGCAGGTAGTTAGAGAACTCTCCACAGCAGCTACGGCCTCTGGTGCCCCTCCCACCTCAGCCCGTGGACTGTGAACGCAGGATAAGCAGCCCAGGCGCTCACCTTAAGTCCGGTTGTGTGCACCCAGAATAGCGGACTGGGGGCCCACACCTGAAACCCAAGCTGGCCGCCCACACCTGAAACCCAGGCAGGGCACCCACACCTGAAACCTCGGGTGGGTGTGCACCGGGAACAGAGGCTAGCTGCCCCAAGCACAGGCCCAAAGCTGCGGACCAGCCAGCACCGCCTAACTCAGGCCCAGAGCTGAGGATGAGGACGGGACGGCCACACAACTCAGGCCCAGAGCAGTAAACCAGCCAGCTGAGCAAAACCCAGGCCCAAAGCAACAGATATCCTCATCAACGGCCTGGCTGCCGGCGAGGGACCACACCTAAAAGCACTGGTTCTGACCAACTCCTACCTAGCCCCTGCACACAGAGCCCTGCAGGGCCTACTGGCTCTCTAGGACTAAGGCAGAACACCCAGCAGAGGGGAGATGCAGGGCTAGGAGAGACTGCATTCCCCAGGGAAGACTCCACCCAGTAGGGGGCTGAACTACCCCATAGCAGCACCGAGAACCCCTAGCATCTAAGACAGCAAAGAGCAAGAACGTGGAAAGTGAGTTGCCCCTAATGCGTGCACCTCAAGGACAGCACAGCTGGTGAACAAAAGGCCTAGTGGGGAGCAGAAGGACCCGGAGGAACTGGACTGAAGGCTGAACAACAGCGAAGAGTGAGGCTCAGGAAGGGAGAAAAGTGAAACCAATCTTTCCAACCACTCCTGCCCGTTCCACAGACAGGAAGACCAGCAGAACTAACCTGACAAGTTTAAAGCCAGCAAAAGACTTTTTTATTTTTTCCTTCTTTCCTCCCTTCCCCCTGAATACCTTCTTCCTTTCTGTTCTTCTCTTTTTTTTTTATTCCTTCTTCCTTCCATTCTTTACATTTTTTATCCCTTCTTCCTGCCTTATTTTATTTATTCTTTTGTTTTAAATTTAGTTAAAATTCCTTCTTATCTTTCCTCTGATCTTTATTTATTCCTTCTTACTTCATTCCTTTCCTTTTCTATTCCCTTTTTCCATCCATCCCTTCTTTTTTTTTTTTTTTTTGCCCCCCTTCCCCTTTTTCCCACAGGTGAGACAAGAAAACCTGGAGTGCTGAAAAGACCAGAGTTAGACCGTGTTACACCCATAAAAGTCAGCTCAAGACCAGTGAGCACAGGAGATTAAGGAGAGGGCACCACTGAATCCCATTAGCATTCTACCATAGAAGATGATTCCATAAACCCAGGGAGTCAGAATAGATCAATTTAAGAAGGAGAGGCTAACAAGAAGAGTCTCACAAACAATGGGAAGACAAAGAAACAATCCCCAAAAAAAGGAAAGGAGGAAGCCTCAGAAAGAATGCTAAATGAAAAAGGAGCAAGTCAACTATCAGATCCTGAGTTCAAAGCAATGGTAATCAGGAAGCTCACTGAGCTCTCTGAGCTCACAGAGAACTACCAGAAACTACAGGTAAACTACAATGAACTCACTGCAAACTATATCAACATGAAAAAGGAAATAGAAACTATCAACAAGGGCCAAGAGGAAATGAAGACTACAATTTCTGAATTGAAGAACACAGTAGAAGGAATGAAAAGCAGACTTGATGAAGCAGAGGATCGGATCAGCGAGCTGGAGGACAAAGTAGAAAAAAACACCCAGAAAGAGCAAGAAAAGGAAAAGAGGCTCAGAAAGTACGAAGAGTGATTAAGGGAAATGCAGGACAACGTGAAACGTAACAATATCCGTATAATAGGAATACCAGAAGGAGAAGAAGAAGAGCAAGGGATAGAAAACCTGTTTGAAGAAGTAATGATGGAAAATTTCCCTAATCTGAGGAGAGAAAAAGTCACCCAAATCCAGGAAACACAGAGAATCCCAAGAAAGAGGAAGCGAAAGAGACCCACTGCAAGACACATCATAATTAAAATGACAAAATTCCAAGACAAAGAGAGGATCTTAAAGGCAGCAAGGGAGAAACAGGAAGTAACATACAAGGGAGCCCCAATAAGGTTAGCAACTGACTTTTCAATGGAAGCGCTCCAAGCCAGAACAGAATGGCAAAAAATATTCCAAGTAATGACAACCAGAGGCCTGCAACCAAGACTACTTTACCCAGCAAGGCTCTCAATCAAGATAGAAGGCCAAATAAAGAGTTTCCCAGACAAAAGAAGTCTAAAAGAATACACTTCCACCAAATCAGCTCTTCAAGAGATGCTAAAGGGGCTGCTATAAGAAAAGGAAGGAAAAAAGAGAAAGAGGGAAGAACACAGGTACAAAGAATTGGTAATGAATAAATACCTATCGATAATAACCTTAAATGTAAATGGATTAAATGCGCCAATGAAAAGACATAGAATAGCTGAATGGATAAGAAAACATGACCCACACATATGCTGCCTACAAGAGACACATCTCAGGACAAAAGACCTACACACACTGAAAGTGAAGGGCTGGAAACAAATTTTGAAAGCGACAGACAGGAAAAAAAAAAACAGGGATAGCAATACTTATATCAGACAAAATAGACTTCCAAAGAAGGGCCATAAAGAGAGACCCAGAAGGTCACCTCATAAAACTCAAAGGAAGAATCCACCAAGAGGACATAAACATTGTAAATATATATGCACCCAACATAGGAGCACCCAAATACATAAAGAAAATCTTGGAGGACTTCAAGAAAGATATTGACAGCAACATAATTATAGTAGGGGATTTTAACACCCCACTGTCAAAAATGGACAGGTCTTCCAAACAAAATATCAAGAAGGATATTGTGTGACTTAACAATACCCTAGATGAAATGGACTTAATTGATATACATAGAGCATTTCATCACAAAGAGCAAAATACACATACTTTTCAAGTGTACATGGAACTTTTTCAAAGATAGACCACATGATAGGACACAAAGCAAGCCTCAACAAATTCAAGAAAATTGAAATCATATCAAGCATTTTCTCTGACCCCAAGGGACTGAAACTAGAAACCAACCCCAAAGGAAAAAAGCCAAAACACTCAAAATCATGGAGACTGAATAGCATGCTATTAAACAATGAATGGGTCAAGAACGACATTAGGGAAGAAATCAAACACTTTCTGGAAACAAATGAAAATGAACTCACAACAACCCAAAACCTATGGGACACAGCAAAGCAGTCCTGAGAGGGAAGTTCATAGCAATACATACCTACCTTAAGAAGATAGAAACATTTCAAACAAACAACCTCACCCTACGCTTACAAGAACTGGAGGAACAACCACAAAGACAGCCCCGAACAAGCAGAAGGAAGGAAATAACCAAGATCAGAGCAGAGTTAAATGTCATAGAGACTAAAAGCACAATTCTAAGGATCAATCAATCCAGGAGCTGGTTCTTGGAAAAGATAAACAAAATCGACAAGCCTTTAATTAGGCTCATCAAGGAAAAAAAAAAAGAGACAGGATCCAAATAAACAGAATTAGAAATGAAAGTGGAGAGATTACAACTGATACCACAGAAATACAAAGGATTGGAAGAAATTACTACGAAGAACTGTATGCCAAGAAATTTGAAAACCTAGATGAAATGGACACATTTCTAGAAAAATATAATCTTCCAGAACTGAATGAAGACAAAGCAGAAAACCTGAACAGACCAATAACAGCAGATGAAATTGAAGCAGTCATCAAAAAACTCCCAACACCCAAAAGTTCTGGACCAGATGGTTTCACAGGAGAATTCTACAAAGCATTTAAGGAAGAGCTAACCCCTATCCTTCACAGACTATTCGAAAAAATCCAAACTGATAGAAGACTCCCAAACTCTTTTTATGAACCAGCATCATCCTAATCCCAAAACCAGATAAAGACACAACGAAGAAAGAAAACTTCAGGCCAATATCGCTGATGAACACAGACGCTAAAATTCTCAACAAGGTATTGGCAAACCGCATCCAGCAATACATTAAAAAGATTATACACCGTGACCAAGTGGGATTCATCCCAGGGATGCAAGGATGGTACAATATTTGCAAATCAATGAACATAATACATCACATCAACAACAGCAAAGACAAAAATCACATGATCATATCAATAGATGCGGGAAAAGCATTTGATAACATACAGCACCCATTTCTGATAAAAAAACACTCAGCAAAGTGGGAATAAAGGGAGCAGTCCTCAACATAATTAAGGTCATATATGAGAGACCTACAGCCAACATCATACTCAATGGACAAAAACTTAGAGCTTTCCCACTAAGCTCAGGAACAAGACAATGATGCCCTCTCTCACCACTCCTATTCAACATAGTATTTTAAGTCCTAGCCACAGCAATCAGACAAGAAAAGAAAATAAAAGGCATCCAAGTTGCAAAGGGGGAAATGAAACTGTCACTGTTTGCAGATGACATGATAGTGTACATGGAAAGTCCTATAGACTCCACCAAAAAACCACTTGACCTAATAAATGAATTTGGCAAAATAGCTGAATACAAACTCAATACTCAGAAAGCAAAGGCATTCCTGTACACCAACAACGAAACTACAGAAACAGAAATCAGGAAAAAAATCCCATTTGATATAGCAACAAGAAAAATAAAGTACCTAGGAATACACCTAACCAAGGAGGTAAAAGACCTGTACTCGGAAAATTACACAACACTGAAGAAATAAATTAAGGAAGACACAAAGAAATGGAAGCATGTACCATGTTCATGGATTGGAAGAATTAACATCATCAAATGGTCATACTACACAAAGCAATTTATAGATTTGATGCAATCCCTTTTAAAGTACCCATGACATATTTCACAGATATAGAATAAACATTACAGAAATTTATATGGAACCATAAACGACCCCGAATAGCTGCAGCAATTTTGAGGAAGAAGAACAAAGCAGGAGGGATCACAATACCTGATATCAAACTGTATTACAAGGCCAGTGTAATCAAAACAGCCTGGTACTGGCATAAAAACAGGCACATAGACCAAAGAAACAGAACAGAGAGCCCCGAAATAAACTCAGGTCTTTCCAGTCAATTAATATTTGACATAGGAGGCAGGAGCATAAAGTGGAGCAAAAACAGCCTCTTCAACAGATGGTGTTGGGAGATCTGGACAGCTACATGCAAAAGAATGAAACTCGATCACCAACTTACGCCATACCCAAAAATAAATTCAAGGTGGATAGAAGATTTAAATATAAATTGTAGCACCATAAAAGTCCTAGAAGAAAACATTGGCAGGAAAATCTCAGACATTCCATGCAGAAACATCCTCACAGACATGTTCCCTAAAGCAAGGGACATAAAGGAAAGAATAAACAAATGGGGCCTCATCAAAATAAAAAGCTTCTGCATGGCTAAAGAAAACAGCACCAAATTACAAAGAGAACCAACAGTATGGGAAAACATATTTGCTAATGATACCTCAGACAAGGACCTGATCTCCAAAATATATAAAGAACTCACACGACTCCACTCCAGGAAGACAAACATCCCAATTAAAAAATGGGCAAAGGACTTGAACAGACATTTCTCCAAGGAAGACATACAGAAGGCCCAGAGACATATGAAAAGATGCTCAGCATCACTAGCCATCAGAGAGATGCAAATTAAAACCACAATGAGGTACCATCTCACACCAGTCAGAGTGACCAACATAAAGAAATACACAAACAAATGTTGGAGAAGATGCTGAGAAAAGGGAACCCTAGTGCACTGTTGGTGGGAATGCAGACTGGTGAGGCCACTGTGGAAAACAGTATGGAATTTCCTCAGAAAACTAAAAATGGAACTGCCCTTTGACCCACCAATTCCACTGCTGGGATTATTCCCTAAGAACCCTGACACACCAATCCAAAAGGACCCGTGCACCCCAATGTTCATAGCAGCACAATTTACAATAGCCAAGTACTAGAAGGAGCCTAAGTGCCCATCAGCAAAGGAGTGGATCCAAAAACTATGGTATATTTACACAATGGAATTCTACATAGTAGAGAGAACGAAGGAGTTTATACCCTTTGCAACAGCATGGATGGAACTGGAGAGCATTATGCTAAATGAAATAATCCAGACGGTGAGGGACAAATACCATATGATCTCACCTTTAACTGGAACATAATCTACAGAAGAAAAAAGGAAGCAAAATATAACCAGAGACATTGAAGTTAAGAACAATCTAACAATAGGCTGGGGGGAGTGGGGAGGGGACAGTGAGGAGAGTGTATTACAGGAACTACTATAAAGGACACATGGACAAAATCAAGGGGGAGGGTGGAGGTGGCAGAGGGAGGGGGGGTTCAGCTGGGGTGGGGTGGCAGGATGGGGACAAAAGGCACACAACTGTAATTGAATAACAAAATAAATAAAATATGTATAAAAAAAGAAGAAGAATCTAACAATGGGTGGGGGGAGTGGGGAGGGGACAGTAAGGAGAGGGTATTACAGAAACTACTATAAGGACACATGGACAGAATCAATGGGGAGAGTGGAGGTAGTGTAGGGAGGGACTTTCAGCTGGGGTGGAGTGGAGGTATGGGAAGAAAAGGCACATAACTGTAATTGAATAACAATACAAAATTAAAATTTAAAAAAATGTTATGCTGGCTTTCAGATTAAACATTTTCACTTATTCTCACTTCCACAAATATATTAACCCTAAGGATTTCTCTTAAAGTCCCTTGCCCCCCCTTAACCTACGTCTTCTCCCTTTTGACAAGTAGCATGAACCCAAGAAAGATTTGGGTTTTGCATTCTTAAAAAGGAAAAATGACTAAAACAACAAGACAAGCACAAGGATAATGGTGACTGACAGTCAACCTCAGTGTCAGGGAACAATAGGGAATAGTGGGGACTGAGGCAAACTTGAGAATGAAAGCTCCATCTAAAGCCACTAGTTCCCGCTAGTTGATGTCATATAGGGACTACAAAATACAGAGTTGCCAGGTTTTCTGGTTTTTCAGTAGAAGCCATAAATTCAAATGTTCACATAAAAATTCCAATTATTAAAAGTAGTCAACTAGCTTATAATTTGAAATTCTGCATTGGTTACACAAACTCATATTCCTAATATCTGCTAGTTTGAGGTCTCTGCTATTTGACAATGAAAAGGAAACCTACACATTGAGAAAAGAAATTTTCAAACCATATATCTGTTAAGGAGTTAATATCCAAAACATATATCGAACTCAAATAACTCAATAGCAAACAAATAACCTGATTAAAAACTGGACAAAGGACACGAATAGAAATTTTTCAAAAAAATAAATACAGATGGCCAACAAGTACACAAAAAAATGTTCAACATCCCTAATCATCAGGGAAATGCAAATGAAAACCACATGAGAAATCACTTCACACCTTAGGATGGCTAGAATAAAAAGAAAATAAAGCTAACAAATTGGCAAAGATGTGGAGAAAAGGGGAACCTGTACATTGTTGGTGGTATAAACTGGTACAGCTATTATGAAAAACAATATTGTGGTTTCTCAAAAAACTAAAAATGGAACTATCATATGACCGAGGAATCCCTCTTCTGGCTATTTATCCAAAGGAAAGGAAATCAGATCTCAAAAAGATCTGCACTCCCGTTTTCATGGCAGGATTATTCACAATAGACAAGATATGAAACAACCTAAGTGTCCATTGATAGATGGATGGATTAAATAATTGTGGTACACACACATAGGGATATTATTTAGCTTTAAAAAAGGAGATTCTCCCATTTGCAACAACATGTATTAACCTAAAGAAGATTATGTTAAATGAAATAAACCAGGCACAGAAAGAAAAAATGCCTGATCTCACTTATATGTGGAATCTAAGAAAGTTGCACAGAAAACAGAGAGTAGAGCAGTGGTTATCAGGGGTAAAATGGGGAGATGTGGAGCCAAGAGTACAGAGTTGCACTTACGCAGGATAAAGAAGCCTAGAGATCTAGAGATCTAAAGTACAGCATGGTGACTATAGTCACTACTACTATATTGAATATGTAAAATTTGCTAAGAAAGTAGATTTCAGATGCTCACATTACAAAATTAATGGTAACTGTATGAGATGATAAATTAATTAGCTTTACTTTATTAATCATTTCACTATGTATATGTATATCAAATCATCAATTGTACATGTTAAATATACTGGGTTCTTTTATTATTTTATTGTTGTTCAATTACAGTTGTCTGCATTTCCCCCCCCCAACTACTCCCCCCAACCCCAGCCAAACCCACCTCCCTCCCTTGCTTCCACCCTCCTTCTTGGTTTTGTCTGTGTCCTTTATGGTAGTTCCTGAAAACCCTTCCCCCACCATCCCTTCCCCCCTCCTCTCTGGCTATTGTTAGATTGTTCTTAACTTCAATGTCTCTGGTTATATTTTGTTTGCTTTTTTATTTTAAAAATTAACTTAAAAAATGTATAAGCTGAAAAGTTAGGTCTTGGACCCAGAGGTTGGGATTGGTTTCTGTAGGGTCCTTCACAGTCAGAATTATTCTTACAGGCTCCCTGCTACATGGTCCCTCCTTCCAGGCCTCCGAGAACTGTGACAATGACAGATAGCCATGACTCTCACAAAGTAGACTCTTTGTTACACTGTTTACTGGATCTTTACTTCTGTGCTTCTCAAACCTGTGTGTGCATGACAATCGCCTGGAGGACTGGTTAACACATATTCCTGGACTGAGCCCAGCATTTCTAGTTCAGAAACTCTGAAGAGGACCTACGAACTTGCATTCTAAAAGCTTCCAGGTGATTCTTATGCCATTGGGGCAGAGCCCTCACCTTGAGAACAGTGCTTTAGACCATAGTGAGAGTGTCTTGAATATGGAGAGAGATGCTGGAAGGGAGAGACTTTCTGTTACTGTCCCAGGAAAGGGACAATGTGTCCAGCAAGTAGCTCCTTCAACAGGAACTACTATAAAGAACACATGGACAAAATCAAGGGGGAGGGTGGAGGCGGGGGAGGGAGGGAGGTTCGGCTGGGGTGAGGAGGAGGGATGGGGAAAAAATGCAGACAACTGTAATAGAATAACAATTAAAAAAACATGGAAAACAGCCAGCTCTGGCCATATGAAGATGGGGAGCAGAGGGGTGCAGACAGAGCCATGATTGGCCAGCAGAAGCCACATAGAATTGAACCTGGCAAAGCCCTCCACCACTTTGATTGGAATTCTGAGGATCACAGGAAGTCTGAACATTTTATGTGTCAGTGCATTTTCTTTGTTTATTTCCATCCCTCGCACATTCCCAGTGATAATGGTCCTTGTGGAAATGTCAGCCTATCTTTGCTCCACTCAAGGGAGCAAGGAACAAGAATGCCAAGTCAGACTTGGGCCAGGTGTGCAAGGGTAGCAGCATCCCCTAGGATCCAGCCAGCTGGGGCAGCAGGAAGAGTGCAGAGCCAGGGCTGGGGGTTAGGGAAGGGAGGGTCACTCCTTCCTGTAGCATTGATTGAGTGCCTAATGTACGAGTCCAGGTGCAAAGTCAGACAAGGCCAGATCATGAAGGACACAGAACTTTCTGGTTTTAGTGAGTGGGTCTGCCCACTTTATTTCCCTTCAAACTTTCTGTTGACTCAAGTTATCAAAATAAAAGAACTTCAAAAGCCAAACACACATCTGAAAACAGAGGAACACAATTTTTAATATTTTGTTTTCTAATAGAGAAACTCCTTAGAGATGTTACTGAATGAGGTGGGCATAACACATTCATTTGATTCCCTTTCCCTGAGAGCAGGATCATTAAGGTATTCAAATTAACTGGGTGTAATCATGAATTAAATTGAGCCTGTTTATAAGGGAAACATTGAGGCATTTTTCATCTTAAAATTCAAACATGATTCTCTGACTTAAAGGTATGATTAGGAGGAAAGTAGCAAAATAAAAAATAAAAACCCTCTGTAGCTTACACCTGAGTAGAATTGGTAATAAAACCCTGGGTCCCCAGTGAACTCACTGCCTCTCTAGTCATCCTCAGCTGAGCTCATTATTTCATTTCACTACTAGATAGGCTGAAAAATTGACTGAAAACTGGTTAATTAGGACAAACAGTGCTTAGTAATGGAGAAGACCACTGCAGTTCAAGAAATTAATGCCCAAACAGTAGAGCTCATGCCTCACCTATGAAATGCAGGAGGTGGCCCTCACCATTGTGTCAACCCAGTGTACCATCCAGGTGGCCAAGGTAACCAAGCGTTTCTCTGCCTGAGTTTGGGGTGGATGGTGGTAAAAAACAGAAATCCACCTGGAGGATAAAGGGAAGTTCGTTGTAAGGACACAGAGGCAATTCCACATGGGACTTCTGGAGATGCGTATAAAATCAAGGGACCTCTCTATCTCCCTCACTCCCCTCCTTCCCTTGGTCTTTCTCTGTTCGTCCCTATAGGGTCGCTGTATCTCACTCTGGGTACTGGCTCCATTTCCCTCTCTGCCATTTAGTAATGATGTGCTGGGCTACCCAAAATCCAATCATTCTTCTTGCAAATATTGGGGATCCTCTCCTTTCTTTTGTCATATGACTTGGATAAGAGCCCCCTGACCAAGGCTACGATGCAACTTGTTACCAGGCCTTAGCCACTAGGCTCCCTAGGTTTCCTCTGGACCCAGAAGTTGGTTCAAGGATGATGTCATGGTCCAATCAGAGTCAGTGAGATGCGGTAAAGCTTTTGCTCCATCTTTACTGTTAGGTTACAAGAGTGGGGTGTGGGTTGTGGAGCTGTCAGAGTCATCTCGCAATTACCAAGATAAATCCTATCTGAGAGTAAAACCAGCAGGGGAAGCAGAGTGGAGTTCAGCAATGAAGAGAGAAAGAGATCATATAACATCACTTGAGCTCCCACATAGAGCAGTGCCTAATGCCTACATTATGCTCGAGTTTTTACAGTTACCTGAACCAGTAAATCCCCTTTTGTGTGTAAGCTAATTTGCTTTTAATTTTCTGCCCCTTGTGATAGAAAGAATTCCTACTGTACCCCCTAGTTTCCTTAAAGCCTTCTAACTCTGAGTTGCAGAGGGCCCAGCTTTGCTCTCAATTCCAAGTGGCCTTTTAGGGCAAGGACTCACTACCATCTGACTGTAATTTCTGCGTGTCTTACTTCTTATTCTCAAAAAGGCTGACTCAGTCACCCAGGACTGGCTCTCCTGATCCACCCTGTTGTAAGCATAGCCACAATTGTGAGGTCACATTGTATAAACACAGTCACCCTCCAGCTGGGACTGAGGGGGAAGAACGATATCAAAGACGAGTCCAAATCGCAACCACAGTGTTTCCTAGGTTCACTCAGCCCACCAAAAAGGCAAAGGGCAGACCATCCAAATCCATAGGCATCTGCCCTGTGCTCTGGGTGCCTGAGTCTCCAAGTTCAGGCATCCCACTGATTATCTCACAGAGGCCTATGGGCTCAGGTGAGCCCCCATGGAGCCCCTGCTATGTGAAGACAAGGACTCTTCTATTTTCTCTTTGAGAGTTCCACGGGCCTGAGGAAACACCCTCAACATTTCTGTCTGAAGCTGACAAGTTCCAACTCTGGGAAACAGCTGGCTGCTACACAGACACTAGTCATTCTTGGAGCTCTGTTTAGGAACTAATAAGGAAAATATTTTGAAGTTCTCTTCATACTTGTCCATTGGGATGTGGGAACTAGTTCAGTTAACGTGTGTACTTAGCAAAGACTGATGAGTCTGTCTTCTAGGATAGGCAAGGAAAGACTACCAGGAACTTTGAGGGTTGGTGTTTATCTTTAGCAGGAACGGGATGTCCTAAAGCAAGTTATGTAAGATGTCTGAGCCCCAGTCTCTTCATCTGGGAAAGAGGGAGGTAGTAACCCTTCCTCTGTCTACCCCAGTCATTGCCAGGAGGACTGTGCTGCCTTCTGCTCCCTTTGCTGTCACATGATGGGTTCTGAGGGCTGTGTGTCTTAGGCCATCAGCAGAGCAGACAGCCTCCTGGTACATATGGACTGCAGCAGGGGAAGATATAGGGACACCTTTTCACCACCAGGCTTTCTCCTGCATTCTGGTGCAAACAGGGTGCAAACAGCAAGGGGGGTTGGAGGTCAATGAACAGCAACCCAACCTCTTCAAGCCACAATGGGATAACACCAAGCTGGTTCCTCAGAGGGACTTCAGGAGGATTGAGCCCCAGGTGCCCACAGCAACAACCTACTCATGAATGCACCCCTTATTGGCTTTTCTTCCTTCCCTTTCTCATCTCCTCCACTCCCTCACTTGTGCTTCTATGAATCACCTCCCAAATAAACCACCTGTGTTCAAATACTGGTCTCAGGGTCTGTGTTTGAGGGACAGAAACTAAACTACTACCCTAGGTGCAGCTTCTTCCCCAAGCATCTTACCTAGAGCCCTTACCCATTCCTTGGAGTTAAAGTCATTCCTGGAATTAAACAAATGTTATCAGATTCTTGGGAATATTTCCAGACACATTTATGCATTTATAAGCAGATGCATATAAAAGGTTCACACACAAAGCAAATTTTCTTCTTTTTATGCAAGTATTTGGAATCCTGCCCACCTCCTTCCACACTTCTTGTGTATTCTTCATTCTAACTTCCTGTCAGTTCACAGCCCTACCTGCAGTGAAAAGGTCCTATGAGTAGGGAAGCACCAGGTGCTGTAACACATGGCAAGGTGTGGAGAGCAGGACCAACAAAATGCCATTGGCCCAATCAAGATAGCTAAAGTATATAAAATAAAGTAGAGTCACTCATGTCAACTAAAATGGCTGTCAGTCAGTCATGACACTTTGGTTCAAGAGGAAAACTGCCTAAGTCAGAGCAGACACACCTGGCAAGGGGACACATCTCAGATATCTGCACATGTGAGCAGAACAACCATGTCTGTAGAACAGGACCACCCATAGATAGTCTCCTGGGCAAATTCCCCACTTGGTGCCAAGACATTTATCAAAATACCCAGAAGGGTGGAGTATACCACTTTTGAGGTATAACTGAGGCAGTTTCCAGATCACTGCTGAAACAGCTGAGCTCCACACACCAGAGTGCTGCTCCATGCTACACTAATCTCCCTTGGCATTGGCTGCCAGAGGCTCTGCCCTGCTTGACTGAGGATTTTCTCTGCCCTGCTGCCCACCTGGCTACCAAGATCCTTCCTTACAAGACACTGACAACTCCCTTGCCCACCGTAGTGTCTCCCAGACCTACAGACTGAGACTCTGGGACTTGGGTTCATTATCCCCCATTGACTGCTCTGTGTGTGTGTTATATTTCTCTTAGATCGTTAGAGTGTGAGTAGGATATTAATGAGTAGGATATTATAATGAGTATAATTAGTGAGTAGTATGTTGATGTTCTACTTTGAGCGAACCTGCATTCAATAAAAGATGAGCGAATAGCATAGTTACTGTGCATGACTCTTGTCTATTCCTTGGTTCCAGGCTACTCAGAAGGTAGCTAGCTGAGCAGCATATGCTCATGACACAAGGGCAGTTAACCCACACCTGGCAAGGGTAGTCAGAGAAGTCTTCCTAGAGGAAGTGCCATTTGAGTTAAGAGCTGAGGCTCCAGGAGAAGCCAAATAGTACATGGAAAGACCTGGAAGCAAGAGAGAGATTGGCTTGCTCCAAGAGCTGAGGCCGAGAGATGGCCAGGGCCTTTCCTGTTTCTCCCACCCTGGCCTGTTTTTCTCAACCACATCTCCAGCTCAACTATGTGTGTTTAACATTGTACCTTTACACAAATGGGACTTGTGCTTTAGGCTTCTGAGCCTTTTTCCATATTGATTCCCAAATCAGGAATGAGTTTACCTCCAAGAGGGAGGTGGGTTCAGCTGGGGTGGGGTGGAGGGATGGGGAGAAAAGGCATACAACTGTAATTGAATAACAATAAAAATCAAAAAAAAAAAAAAAAAAGAAAGAAAGAAAGAAAGAAAGGATTCCAAGCTCTAGGCAAGAAGCTTGGGAAAGAAGCTGAGCCTCCAGTGGTGGTTTGGAGTGTGCTCCTCTAACACAGACTCTGAGACCAGCACTTGGACACTGCTGTGAAGTTCTATATTCTTACTCACCACTTGTTCTATCAATTGTTGTGAGAGTGGTGCTAATGTCTCCAATACTAATTTAGCATTTGTCTATTTCTCTTTTTAGTTCTATCAGTTTCTGCATCACATATTTTGGAGCTCTTTTGTTCTGTGCATACGCTTTTAGGACTGGTATTTGTTTGTGGTGGATTGACCCTTTTATCATTAGGTTATCAGATTCTTTTTCTTTTTATTTCTTCCTCTGGCAATTTTCATTACTCTGAATATATTTGTCTATAATTCAACATAGTCATTACTGCTTTTAAAAGTATTTTTGCATGGCATATCTTTTTTCATCCTTTTACTTTCAATCTACATACATGTTAAGGTGAGTCATAATTTTTTAGATCACTGTGCCAGTCTTTGTCCTTTATTTTGTGCATTGAGGACACTTACATTTAATGTAATTACTGATATGTTACAGTTTAAGTCGGTCATTTAAAGTTTTGTTTTCTATTTATTCTCTCTGTTTTTAGTTTCTCTATTTTTTTCTTTTCTGCCTCCTTTTGGGTGACTTAAAGATTTTTTATAATTTCATTTGATTTACTAATACTTCTGAGTGTACGACTTTTTAATTGGTTTCTTTAGGTATTATGTTATACCTAAAGCATAATTTATCACAGTCTACTTGTACCCACATTTCACCACTTTAACTAAAGTTCAGAATTCTTACTTCCTTTTATGCTCTTTTACCTTTAACAATTTATAATAATATCTTCTTAAATATTACCTCCATATACATTGAAGGTCATATTAAATAATTATAATTTGTTTTGGCTAGCAAACATATTTTTGAAAACTGAAGAAGAGAAGAAAGTCTGTTGTATTTAACCATGTTTTTGCTCTATTCTTCATTTTTTTGTTTTCCTTCCTGGTGTTCCAAGTTTCACTTTTATATTATTTCTTTTCAGTGCTGAGAACTTCCTTTAGCCATTCAGCATATGTCCTATACCAAATTCTCTTAGTTTCCTTTCATCTGAAAATGTCTTGATTTCCCTTTATTCCTGGTGGATATTTTCTCGGGAAGCAGAATTTTGGGTTCATAATTCTTTACTTTCAACACTGAACATACTGTGCCACTTCATTCCATCCTTTATGGTTTCTGATTTTTAAATTTTTCTGTTATTCTAATCATTTCCCCCTTATAAGTAATGTGTAATTTCTCTCTGGTCACTTTGAAGATTTTTTGTCTTGTTCGCTCAGCTTCATAGCTCTGTACATTTATTATTTTTGTCAAATTTGGAAAATCTTCAACTGTTTTTGATAGCTTTCCTCTCCTCTAAGGCTGATGGCACAAACATTAGATCTTTTGTTATATTCTGCATTTTCCTGAGGTTCTGTCCATTTTTTCCCATCAATTCTGTATCTGTGGTTTAGATTGAGTAATTTTTATTAGAAGTTAAGTGGTCCTTCCTTGTGTCCTCTCCATTCTGCTCTTGAGCTCATCCATTGAGACTTTCTTTCATCTTTTGTATGTTTCTAATTCGAACATTTCCATTTGGCTCTTTTTTGTATCTTATATTCCTTCTTTTTCATTATTTTGTAAAATCTTTAATACACTTTTTCTTTTTTTAAATATGTTTTATTGATTATGCTATTACAGTTGTCCCATTTTTTTCTCCCCTTTATTCCCCTGTGCCCTGTATCTCCCCTCCCACCATCATTCCCCCCTTAGTTCATGTCCTTGGCTCATACATATAAGTTCTTTGATTTCTCCATTTCCTGTACTATTCTTAACCTCCCCCTGTCTATTTTGTACCTACAAATTATCCTCCTTATTCACTGTACTTTTTCTGCCACTCTCCCCACTCCTCCACCCTGATAACCCTACCTGTGATCTCTAATTCTCTGAATCGGATCCTGTTCTAGTTGTTTGCTTAGTATGTTTTTGCTTTTTGCTTTTTTTTTTTTTCAGGTTCAGTTGTTGATAGTTGTGAGTTTGTTGTCATTATACTGTTCATATGTTTTATCTTCTTCTTTTTCTTATATAAGTCCCTTCAACATTTCATACAATAAGGGCTCGGTGTTGATGAACGCCTTTAACTTCACCTTATCTGGGAAGCACTTTATCTGCCCTTCCATTCTAAATGATAGCTTTGCTAAACAGCATAATCTTGGATAGAGATCCTTGCCCTTCATGACTTCCAATAATTCTCTCTAGCCCTTTCTTACCTGAAAGGTTTCCTTTGAGAAATCAGCTGATAGCCTTATGGGCACTCCTTTGTAGGTAACTCTTTCCTTTCCTCTTGCTGCTTTCAAGATTCTATCCTTATCTTTTTTTGTTACTTTTTATTGTTATTCAATTACAGTTGTACGCATTTTCTCCCCATCCCTCCACACAACCTCAGCCAAAACCACCTCCCTTGCCCAAATCCACCCTCCCCCTTGATTTGGTCTATGTGTCCTTTATAGTAGTTCCTGTAATTTCCTCTCCCCACTGTCCCTTCTCCACTTACTGCTGTCTACTGTTAGATTGTTCTTAACTTCAGTGTCTCTGGTTATATTTTGTTTGCTTTTTTTTCTTTTGTTCATTACATTCCAGTTAAAGGTGAGATCATATGGTATTTGGTCCTCACTATTAGGCTTATTTCACTTAGCATAATGCTCTCCAGTTCCATCCATGCTGTTGCAAAGGATATAAGCTCCTTCTTTCTCTCTGCTGCGTAGAATTCCATTGTGTAAATATACCATACTTTTTTCATCCTCATTTGCTGATGGACAATTAGGTTGCTTCCAGTACTTGGCTATTGTAAATTGTGCTGCTATGAACATTGGGGTGCATAAGTTCTTTTGGATTGGTGATTCAGGGTTCCTAGGGTATAATCCCAGCAGCAGAATTGCTAGGTCAAAGGGCAGTTCCATTTTTCGTTTTCTGAGGAAATTCCATACTGTTTTCCACAGTGGCCTCACCAATCTGCATTCCCACCAACAGTGCAATATGGTTCCCTTTTCTCCGCATCCTCTCCAATATTTGTTTGTGGATTTGTTTATGTTGGCCACTCTGACCGGTGTGAGAAGGTACTTCATTGTGGTTTTAATTTGCATCTCTCTGATGGCTAGTGATGCTGAGAATCTTTTCATATGCCTCTGGGTCCTCTGTATGTCTTCCATGGAAAGGGTCTGTTCAAGTCCTTTGCCCATTTTTTAATTGGGTTGTTGGTCTTCCTGGAGTGCAGTTGTGTAAGTTCTTTATATATTTTGGAGAACAGGCTCTTCTCTGAGGTATCATTGGCAAATATGTTTTCCCATACTGTTGGTTCTCTTTGTATTTTAATGCTATTTTCTTTTCCATGCAGAAGCTTTTTATTTTGATGAGGTCCCATTTATTTATGCTTTCCTTTATGTCCCTTGCTTTAGGGGACGTGTCTGTGAGGATGTTGCTGTGAGGAATGTCTGAGATTTTCCTACGAATGTTTTCCTCTAGGACTTTTATGGTGCTACGATTTATATTTAAATCTTCTATCCACCTAGAATTTATTTTTGTGAATGGCATAAGTTGGTGATCAAGTTTCATTTTTTTACACGTAGCTGTCCAGCTCTCCCAACACCATCTGTTGAAGAGGCTATCTTTGCTCCATTTTATACTCCTGGCGCCTTGTCAAATATTAATTGACCATAAACACTTGGGTTTCTTTCTGGGCTCTCTGTTCTGTTCCATTGTTCTATGTAACTGTTTTGATGCCAGTACCAGGCTGTTTTGATTACAGTGGCCTTGTAATACAGTTTGATATCAGGTATTATGATCCCTCCTGCTTTATTCTTCTTTCTCAAAATTGCTGCAGCTATTCGGGGTCATTTATGATTCCATATGAATTTCTCAAATATTTGTTCTACATCTGTGAAATATGTCATGGGTACTTTAATAGGGATTGCATTGAATCTATAAATCGCTTTGGGTAGTATAGCCATTTGATGATGTTAATTCTTCCAGTCCATCAGCATGGTACATGCTTCCGTTTGTGTCTTCCTTAATTTCTTTCTTCAGTGTTGTGTAGTTTTCTGAGTACAGGTCTTTTACCTCCTTGGTAGGGTTTATTCTTAGGTGCTTTATTTTTCTTCTTGCTATATCAAATGGGATTTTTTTCCTAATTTCTATTTCTGCTATTTCGTTGTTGGTGTACAGGAATGCCTTTGATTTCTGAGTATTGACTTTGTATCCAGCTGTTTTGCCAAATTCATTTATTAGGTCGACTAGTTTTTTGGTGGAGTCTATAGGATTCTCTATGTACACTATCACATCATCTGTAAACAGTGACACTTTCATTTCCTCTTTTGCAATTTGGATTGCTTTTATTTATTTTTCCTGTCTGATTGCTGTGGCTAGACCTTCCAATACTGTGTTGAATAGGAGTGGTGAGAGAGGGCATCCTTGTCTTGTTCCTGATCTTGGTGAGAAAGTTTTTTTTTCCATTGAGTATGATCTTGGCTGTAGGTCTCTCATATATGGCCTTTTTTATGTTGAGGAATGCCCCCTCTATTCCCATTTCACTGAGTGTTCTTATCAGAAATGGGTTCTGTATCTTATCAAATGCTTTTTCTGCATCTATTGATATGATCATGTGATTTTTGTCTTTGCTGTTATTTATGTGATGTATTATGTTTATTGATTTGCAACTATTGTACCATCCTTGCATCCCTGGGATGAATCCCACTTGGTCATGGTGTATAATCTTTTTAATGTATTGCTGGATGAGTTTTGCCAGTATTTTGTTGAGAATTTTAGCGTCTGTGTTCATCAGCGATATTGGCCTGAAGTTTTCTTTCTTCATCGTGTCTTTATCTGGTTTTGGGATTAGGATGATGCTGGCTTCATAAAATGTTTGGGACCCTTCCATCATTTTCGATTTTTTGTAATAGTCCTGGAAAAAAAGGGGTTAGCTCTTCCTTAAATGCTTTGTAGAAATCTCCTGTGAAACCATCTGGCCCAGGGCTTTTGTGTGTTGGGAGTTTTTTGATGACTGCTTCAATTTCATCTGCTGTTATTGGTCTGTTCAGGTTTTCTGCTTTGTCTTCATTCAGTTTTGGAAGATTATATTTTTCTAGAAATGTGTCCATTTCACCTAGGTTTTCAAATTTCTTGGCATACAGTTCTTCGTAGTAATTTCTTATAATCCTTTGTATTTCTATGGTATCACTTGTAATCACTCTTCTTTCATTTCTAGTTGTGTTTATTTGGATCCTCTCTCTTTTTTTTCTTGATGAGCCTACTTAAAGGCTTGTCGACTTTTTTTCTCTTTTCAAAGAACCAGCTCCTAAGGATTTCTAAGGATTGATTGATCCTTAGAATTGTGCTTTTAGTCTCTATTTCATTTAACTCTGCTCTGATCTTGGTTATTTCCTTCCTTCTGCTTGTTCTTGGCTGTCTTTGTTGTTGTTCCTCCAGTTCTTGTAGGCGTAGGGTTAGGTTGTTTGTTGGAAATGTTTCTATCTTCTTAAGGTAGGCATGTATTGCTATGAACTTCCCTCTCAGGACTGCCTTTGCTCTGTCCCACAGGTTTTGGGTTGTTGTCAGTTCATTTTCATTTGTTTCCAGGAAGTTTTTGATTTCTTCCCTAATGTCGTTCTTGACCCATTCATTGTTTAATAGCATGCTATTCAGTCTCCATGATTTTGAGTAGTTTGGCGTTTTTTCCTTTGGGGTTGGTTTCTAGTTTCAGACCCTTGTGGTCAGAGAAAATGCTTTATATGATTTCAATTTTCTTGAATTTGTTGAGGCTTGCTTTGTGTCTATCATGTGGTCTATCTTTGAAAAAGTTCCATGGACACTTGAAAAGAATGTGTATTTTGCTTCTTTGGGATGAAAAGCTCTCTATATATCAGTTAAGTCCATTTCCTCTAGGGTATTGTTAAGTGACAGAATATCCTTCTTGATATTTTGTTTGGAAGACCTGTCCATTTTTGACAGTGGGGTGTTAAAGTCCCCTACTATAATTGTGTTGCTGTCAATATCTTCCTTGAAGTCCTCCAAGATTTTCTTTATGTATTTGGGTGCTCCTATGTTGGGTGCATATATATTTACAATGTTTATGTCTTCTTGGGGATTCTTCCTTTGAGTATTATGAAGTGACCTTCTGGGTCTCTCTTTATGGCCCTTCTTTGGAAGTCTATTTTGTCTGATATGAGTATTGCTACCTCTGCTTTTTTTTTCCTGTCCATTTGCTTGGAATATTTGTTTCCAGCCTTCACTTTCAGTCTGTGTAAGTGTTTTGTCCTGAGATGGGTCTCTTGTAGGCAGCATGTGTTTGAGTCATGTTTTCTTATCCATTCAGCTATTCTATGTCTTTTGATTGTAGCATTAAATCCATTTAAATTTAAGGTTATTATTGATAGGTTTTTATTCATTGCCTTTTTTTCATGCAGTGTTCCTCTCTCTTTCTCTTTTTCTTTTTTCTTTTTTTGTCTTTTTTTGTCCTCTCTCTTTCTCTTTTCCTTCCTTTCCTTAAAGTAGTCCCTTTAGCATGTCTTGCAAAGCTGGTTTGGTGGAGGTTTGTTCTTTTAGACTTCTTTTGTCTAGGAAGCTCTTTATTTGGCCTTCTATCTTGATTGAGAGCCTTGCTGGGTAAAGTAGCCTTGGTTGCAGGCCTCTGGTTCTCATTACTTGGAATATTTTTTGCCATTCTCCTCTGGCTTGGAGCGTTTCCATTGAGAAGTCAGTTGCTAACCTTATTGGGGCTCCCTTGTATGTTACTTCCTGTTTCTCCCTTGCTGCCTTTAAGATCCTCTCTTTGTCTTGAAATTTTGCCATTTTAATTATGATGTGTCTTGCAGTGGGTCTCTTTGGGTTCCTCTTTTTGGGACTCTCTGTGTTTCCTGGATTTGGGTGACTTTTTCTCTCATCAGATTAGGGATATTTTCCATCATTACTTCTTCAAACAGGTTTTCTATCCCTTGCTCTTCTTCTTCTCCTTCTGGTATTCCTATTATACGGATATTATTATGTTTCATGTTGTCCTGCATTTCCCTTAATCCCTCTTCATACTTTCTGAGCCTCTTTTCCTTTTTTTGCTCTTTCTGGGTGTTTTTTCTACTTTGTCCTCCACCTCACTGATCTGATCCTCTTCATCAAGTGTGCTTTTGATTCCTTCTACTGTGTTCTTCAGTTCAGAAATTGTATTCTTCATTTCCTCTTGACCCTTGTCGATAATTTCTATTTCCTTTTTCATGTTGATATAGTTTGCAGTGAATTCATTGTAGTTTTCCTGTAGTTTCTTGTAGTTCTCTGTGAGCCCAGTGAGCTTCCTGATAACCATTGCTTTGAACTCAGTTTCTGATAGTTGACTTGCCTCTTTTTCAGTTATCATTCTTTTTTAGGCTTCCTGTTTTCCTTTTATTTGGGGATGGTTTCTTTGTCTTCTCATTGTTTTTGAGACTCTTCTTGTTAGCCTCTGCTTCTTAGGTTGATCTGTTCTGGCTCCCTGGGTTTATGGTATGAACTTCTATGGTAGAATGCCAATGGGATTCAGTGATGCCATCTCCTTAATCTCCTGTGCTCACTGGTCTTGAGCTGACTTTTATGGGTCTAACAGGGTCTAACTCTGGTCTTTTCAGAGCTCCAGGTTTTATTGTCTCACTTCTGGGAAAAGGAGAAAGTAGAAAGAACAAATAAAAAAAGGTGAAGGGTAGGAAGGAAAAAGGAGTAGAAAAGGAATGGAAGGAAAGAAGGAAGGAAGAAAGGAAGGAAGGAAGGAAGGAAGGAAGGAAGGAAGGAAGGAAGGAAGGAAGGAAGGAATAAAAAAGATCTGCGGAAAGATAAGGAGAAGGAATTTTAACACTAATTAAAATAAAAAATTAATAAAAGAAGACAGGAAGAAGGAATGAAAACGTAAAAGATGGAAGGAAGATGGAATAAAAAGAGAAAGAAGGACAGAAAGGAAGAAGGAATTTGGGGGGAAAGGAAAAAAAATCGTGTTTTGCTGGCTTTATATCGGTCAGGTTAGTTCTGCTGGTCTTCCTGTCTGTGACTTGGGAGGGGGTGGGTGGAGGAATTGGTTTCACTTTTCTCCCTTCCTGAGCCACAGTCTTCACTGTTGTCCAGCCTCCAGTCTAGTTCCTCACGGTCCTTCTGCTCCCCCGTAGGCCTTACTTCACCAGTTCTGCTGTCCTTGAGGTGCACCAGTTAGGAGCAACTCACTCTCCCCCTTCTTGCTCTTTGCGGTCTTCGATGCTAGGGGCTCTCGGTGCTCCTTCAGGGTAGTTCAGCCCCCTACTGGGTCAAGTCTTTCCGGGGACTGCAGTCTCCCCTAGCCCTGTAGGTCCCCTCTGCTGGGCATTCTGCCTTCTTCCTAGAGAGTGAGTAGGCCCTACAGGGCTCTGTGCGCAGGGGCTAGGTGGGAGTTTTTCAGAGCTGGTGCTTCAGGTGTGGTCACCTGCAGGCAGCCAGGCCATTGATTGGGTAGAGCACCTATCCCAGACTTTGGGCCTGTGTGCCCAGGCAGCCGGGCCACTGATCAGTGTGCACACCCACCCAGGGATTCAGGTGTGGGCCCCAGGCCACTGATTGGGGTACGCACCCACCCGGGAGCTTTGGACCTATGCGCCCAGGCAGCCAGGTCGCTGATCAGGGTGTGTGGCCACCCAGGGTGTCATGTGTGGGCGCCCAATCTGCTGATCTGGGTGCACGCCAACCAGGCTTCAGGTGTGTGCTGGTGCTGCTTATCCAGAGTTCACAGTCCAGGGGCTGAGGGGGGAGGGGCAAAAGAAGCTACAGCTGCTGCAGAGAGTTCTCTAAACAGCTGCTGCATGCCTCTATTTTCTCTTTTTCTTTTCGAGAAATTCTTCCTATTCAAGCCCCCCTGGTCCAAACAAGCACCTGGCCTCTCACACAGCCCAGCCTGACTCTCTCCCAAGAATTCTGCAGCCGACCCTGTGCCTGGGACGGGGGCTTCAGCCGCCCTGGTCCCCGTGCTGATCCCATGGACCTTATTGTCCTTAAGCACTCTTCTTACCATCTGATCTTTCAATGTTCTCTATCTTTGGTCTCCGATCTTCATATATGCTGGAATACCGTTGGCTGTTCGCTCTGTTCCTCAGATCAGCTAGGTGTTTCACCGGTGCTGAGGGAAAGTGGACTCCACTCCCACCTATCTCACCGCCATCTTCCACCAACCCAGATTCTCTCCTTATCTTTAACCTTGGATGATGTAATTATGACATGCCTTGGTGTGTTCCTCCTTGGGTCCAACTTCTTTGGGACTCTCTGAGCTTCCTGGATTTCCTGGAAGTCTATTTCCTTTGCCAGATTGGAGACTTTCTCCATTATGTTTTCAAATAAGTTTTAAATTTCTTGCTTTTCCTCTTCTCCTTCTGGCATCCCTATAATTCTGATGTTGGAACATTTAAAGTTATCCCAGAGGTTCCGAAGCCTCTCATTTTTTTGTATTCTTGTTTCTTCATTCTGTTCTGATTGAATGTTTATTTCTTCCTTCTGCTCCAAACCATTGATTTGAGTCCTGGTTTGCTTCCCGTCACTCTTGGTTCCCTGTACATTTTCTTTTATTTCACTTTGCGTAGCCTTCACTTTTACCTCTATTTTGTGAACATACTCAACCACTTCTGTGAGCATCCTGATTACTAGTGTTTTGAACTGTGCATCTGATAGGTTGGCTATCTTTTCATCACTCAGTTGTATTATTTCTGGGGCTTTAATCTGTTCTTTCATTTGGGCCACTTTTTTTTTTTTTTTTTTGGTCTCCATGTGCCTGTTACGTAGTAAGGGGCAGAGTCTTAGGTATTTGCCAGGGTGGGGCTACCTACATTGCTGCATTGTGGTGCTATATGTTGGGGAGGGGTCTGAGAGGGAACTATGCTGCTTGCTCAGCTCTCTGCCAGCTTTCAGTCACTTTCTCCCCTACCCATGAGCAAATTGGCCCTTCTGGAGCTGATTCCCAGGTGATTGGTTTTCTGTACATTCTAGGACCCTGTGGGGTCAACAAACTCTCCTGTGAGGCTGAGAGTTTCTCCTGCCACCTCAACTCCCACAGGTTTTTTCAGTCAATGCTTTTGAGGCTTTATTTCCCCGCATGGAACCCTGGGTTGCATGGTTTGTTTCACTCCCCAGTTGTTCCCCCCAGTTTATCCACACACAAATATGGGATGCCCACTCCTCCAGCTGCTGCCTTGCCTGGAGTCCTTTTCTCCTGGCCTACCCATCTGCACCCCTCCTACCAGTCTGGATGAATGTTTTTTCTTCAATTCCTTGGTTGTCAGACTTCCATACAGTTCAATTTTCTGGCAGTCCTTGTTATGTTTTGTTTTTAAGTTTGTTGTTGTCCTTCTTTTGGTTGTGTAAGGAGGTAAAGTGTATCTACCTACACCTCCAACTTGGCTGGAAGTCCTGTATCTTATATTCTTTTTTTATTGTTGTTCAACTACAGTTGTCTCCATATTCTTTGCTGAGAATTTTTATTCATTTTCTGAGACTTCTTATATTTTTGTATCTTCCAACTGTGTCCACAATTCCTCATCAAAGTGTGTTTATGGCAGCTACCATAGAATACTTGTGGGATAATTTTAACATCTTTGTCATCTTCATGTTGGATTCTGTTGATAGCCTTTTTTCATTCAAGTTGAGATATTCTTCATTATTAGTATAACAAGGGATATTTTACTGGTGATAATATCCTGGCCATTTTTGGATATTATGTTATAGGACTCTGGATGTTATTTACATTTTATGTTTTAGCAAGCCTCCTCACATTACTTCAGTAGGGAATGGGGGGATGGGGTACCCACCTCATTACCACTTCATGGAGATGAAATTCCAGGTTCTCTACTTGGCCTCCACCAACACCCAGAGGGGAAAGGACTTTTTGTCACTGCTGGGCTAGGAGTAGGAGCTCTGGCTGCCTTCTAGTTATCTGCTGAGGACATCCTACCTGGAAAGGGAGGTGAGTCATGTTATTGCTCCTCATGTGGCCTCTACTGATTCCACAAAGGTTATCAGTAGAGCAGTGGTGAAACTCCTGACTCTCCATTAGGCTTCTTCTGTAACTATCCCAGTGATAAGGGGAGCGAGACCTTCATACCACTAAGGAGAAGTGGAATTCCAGGCCCCAGGCTCCCCACATGGTCTCTGCCGATACCACCCCAACAGAGGTGTTGGGGCACCTCATCATAGCCTGGCAAGGGTAGAAGTCTACACTCTCTATTCAGTCTTTGCTGCTGATGGAAATAGGAAACTGACATTTCTGGATTGCTAGTTTCTCCAATACCCAGTATAGGACATGGGTGGCAAACACAAGGCCTATGGGTGGAATCTGGCCCTCCACCTTGTTTTATCCAGCCCAGCACCTTGTTTCTATCCAGCAGCAGCGCTGAGTTCCTTGCCCCTAGTTAAGGAGTAGTTGCATTTTTACAGTCCTAAAATTACATTCAGCCCTTTGAAGGCAACCGTGAGGCTGATGCGGCCCCCAGTGAAAATGAGTTTGACACCCCTGGTCTAGGATATATGAGTCAGGGTGTGGAAACAAGGAACTCACCGTCATGTTCTTCCTCTGGTTTCAAGGTCCCTAGACAGTCTGCCTTCTCACACTTTTCAGAGTGTTATTATGATTGTTTGATATATGATGTCCAGGGGTTTTAGCTGTATTAGTAGGATAAATAGGGTAAAGTATGTCTGTCCACTCCATCTTACCAGATGTGGAGGTCTTCTGATTAAATTATTTTTAACATTTAGTTAG
The DNA here is from genome assembly GCF_022682495.2 of Desmodus rotundus. Classification (NCBI taxonomy): domain Eukaryota; kingdom Metazoa; phylum Chordata; class Mammalia; order Chiroptera; family Phyllostomidae; genus Desmodus; species Desmodus rotundus. The sequence goes on from NC_071387.1 coordinate 94,117,308, forward strand.
TTACCAATCTATTAATAAATAGTATGTTCATGTGGTTCGAAACTCAAAAGACAAAAAGGGGGTATAGCAAAAATTCTCTGCTCATCTCTACCCGACCCCCACCACTCAGGTTCTATTACCATTAAACAAATGTCCTGAGTTTCTTGTGTAGCTTTTCAGAGATAATTTTTGTAGATATAAGCAAATTCATATATAAAATAGGGGAAAATAGGAGAAGGGTTCCCAAGGAACATGTATAAAGGGACACATGGACAAAGCCAAAGGAGGTAGGATCAAGGGTGGGAGATGGGTATGGGTGGGGCAGGGGGGATGAGGGGAAAATGGAGACAACTGTACTTGAACAACAATTTAAAAAGGTAAAAATGCAACTTAAACACACACACACACAATGTGCAGTGTATGGAGAAGGTGCTGTGACTGATTAAACATGTCAAAAGTGGTTTGCGAAGTTTCGTGTTGGAGATTTCTTGCAGGACAATGCTCCATAGTCCAGTAGACCAGTTGAACTTGATAGTGATGCAATCGAGACATTAATTGAGAACAATCAGTATTATACCACTCGTGAGATAGCTGACATACTCAAAATATCCAAATCAATAAGGTTATTGATGAAAATGAAAAAATAAGTAAATAAATAAATAAATAAAATCTGCTTGTTTTACACAAATATAAAATTCTAAACATACTGATTTGGTGTTCTAATTTTTTTTAGCCACTTTCTTTTAACATTTTATTTTTAAAAATTATAGATTCACAGAAGTTTAAAAAGAAATGTATAGGGAAGTTTTATGCACCATCCCCCAACCTACTGCAATGTTACAACAATGCTACAATTTTATGCAACTAAAATAAAGCAGGCTCACCCTGACTGTGGCTCAGTAGGTCAAGTGCCAAAAGGTTACCTGTTCTATTTCCAGTCAGGGCATATGCTTGGGTTACAGGCCAGGTCTCTGGTAGGGGCTGTGCTGTTGAAGGCATTTGAGAGGCAACTGATTGATGTTTCTCTCTCACACTGATTTTTCTCTCCCCTCTCTTTCTCCCTCCCTTCCCCCTCTCTAAATATAAAGTCTATAAAATAATAAAATAAAATAAAATAAAATAATGAAATAAATAAGAGGTGGCCTCTCCTCAGTTCCAGCTGATCTTTCCAGACTTTATAATCTCTCAGATACAGATTTTTAAGTAGGTATCCAAATTCCATACTTTTTATTTAAAAATCACATACTTAAATGATAAGTACATGCACAAACCAGTGACATAAGTTTTTTAATTCAGTTAATAGTATTGAGTTGACCAAAAATTCATTTTTTTTCTGTAAGATGATTCTAGTAGTACTTAGTTGTCTTTAACTTCACTTGAAATAATTTTGTTAGATTGTATTGTAACAACTGTCATATCAGCGTGCATTTAAAAAAAATCAAAATTAGTGAATTTTGTGTAACTGTTTCAATATTGAAAATGGAGGAAAATACACAACATTTTCAGCATATTATACTTTATTATTTCAAGAAAGGTAAAAATGCAATTGAAATGCAAAAAAAGACTTGTGCAGTATGTAGAGAAGGTTCTGTAACTGATAGAACATATCAAAAGTGATTTGCAAAGTTTTGTACTAGAGATTTCTCACTGGGCAATGAATGCTCCACATTTGGGTAGACTAGTTGAAGTTGATAGCAATCAAATCAAGACATTAATTGAGAACACTCAATGTTATACCACGTGGGAGATAGCTGACATACTCAAAATATCCAAATCAACAAAATTATTGGTGAAAATGGAAAATGTGATTTTTATTTTACAGAAAAATCTAAATGAACTTTTTTGTTCAGCCCAATATTTACTGATGTCATTTTCTTTGTTTTGATAAAGTTCTGTGGTTATGTAATTGGTGATCATAGGGGGAAACTGAATGAAGTGCATGGGGAAAATTTGTACTATTTTTGCAACTTTTTATATGTCTAAAGTATTTCAAAATAAAACCAAAAAAATAAAAATAAACTACTATTTTTTAATTATTTTTTCTTTTTCTTTTTTTTATTGTTGTTCAAGTATAGTTGTCTCCACTTTCACTCCACCACAGCCCCTCGCCCCCCCATCCCCACTTTCCACCCTCCAACCTACCCCCTTTGGCTTTGTCCATGTGTCCTTTATACATGTTCCTTGATGGACCTTCCCCTATTTCCCCCCATTATCCCTCTCCCCTCTGGTTACTGTCAGTTTGTTCTTTATTTCAATGTCTCTGGTTGTATTTTGCTTGCTTGTTTGTTTTGTTGATTAGGTTCCACTTATAGGTGAGATCATATGGTATTTGTCTTTCACCACCTGGCTTATTTCACTTTGCACAAGGCTCTCAATGGTCAGTTCCATTCATGCTGTCACAAAGGGTAGGAGCTCCTTTTTTCTTTCTGTTGCATAGTATTCCATTGTGTAAATGTACCACAGTTTTTTGATCCATTCATTTCCTGGTAAGAATCCTGAAACACCAGTTCAAAATAACCTAGGCACCCCAATGTTCATAGCAGCACAATTTACAATACCCAAGTGCTGGAAACAACCTAAATGCCCACCAGTAAAAGTGTGGTTCTAATGGTTTTTTAAATATTGACAAAGTAATTTAATTAGAAAAAAATCCATGTGTTTGCAGATGAAACAAAACTTATCTTGGGCAAGAATACTGAAATTTTTGCAGTTTAGTATCATGATTAAGTTTATGGATTTCTCAGTCAGACTATCTGAATTTTGGCTGTAGTACTTACTATGTCTTAGATCATGGCAAGTTTTCAAGTCTTGGTATCATTATCTGTAAAACAGGAAATATTAGTACCTCACTGAGTGGTTTTAGGGATTAGAGTCAGGTAGTGTCAACACAGGGCCTGAAATATATGCATAGTCATCCCCCTTTATCTACATGGATACATTCCATGACCCCCAGAGGATGCCAGAAACCAAGAGCAGTGTTTATTCCTATGCATACATACCTATCATAAAGTTTAATTTCTAAACTAGTCAGTTTCACAAGTAGAAGATTCATTCTTACCATAGATCTTAGCAACCTCAGTATATGATTCCCCCCTTCTTTATAAAGTTGAGAACTTTCACCTTTTTACTCAGGGGAAGCACTTTACAACTTCTCTTTGGCATATTCAAATTGCCAGCATCACTACTCTTGTGTTTTGGGGCCATTTCAAATAAAATAAGAGTGACTTGAACAGAAGCACTATAATACCTCAACATCCCCGAGAGGGCTACTAAGTGACAAATGGGCTTAAAGCATCTACAGTGTGGACGTGCTGGACTGAGAGATGATTCATGTCCCAGGCAGGATGGCAGGGGATTTTATCACACTACTCAGAATGGCACCCAATTTAAAACTTATCCAATGCTTATTTCTAGAATTTTCCACTTATATTTTCAGACTGCAGTTCACTACAAGTAACTAAAAGCAAGGAGAAGAGGGCTACTTTACTGCTCAATAGTGTCCATCATTACCATCAGGTTAATTCAGTTGGGTGGATGTCAAAATCACCACCATATCAGGCTGGTCTGGTGCAGTCTATTGACAGATGCTCTGACTTCCTCTCTGATACCTGCTTGGAGTAAATCTTCCATAACCATCTGATGACATGGACTAGATGGATCCAGAAAGCCAAAAGAAGGGTGCATTCACCTTCTGCCACTTGGGCCACCTGGAAGCCACAAGATGAAGGGATGACATGGTTTCTCAGGTCATTTAATGAGGGGCCAGCATCTCACTAAAATAAGGACACACTGAAATCAGCTTGCCTGGCCTGTCTACCCCAACCTGCCACACATCCTTAGCCCTGCTCTGAGAGATGACAAAGGGTGCATTAAGTGAGTGTCCAACTTGAGTCATCCTCTTGGCTTCAAATTCTTGACAGAGGCCAGGAAGAAGGTGACAGATGAAAATGGATCTGGTGGAGTGAGCCAGAAGCCTTGTCAAATGCCTATCTCATTAACATCCAGGCTTGGAGAATGGGGAAAGAGCCTAGCTGGGAGATGTGTCCCAAAGTAGCAGGTGACCTGTACCATCCTCACTTCTGAATTTCACTCTAGCGAGGACAAGAGGCTTGGTAGAGGAAACTGGACCCCAGGAGGGAGGGAAGGGAGGGAGGGAGGAAGGAAGGAAGGAAGGAAGGAAGGAAGGAAGGAAGGAAGAAAGGAAAGGGAGGGAGGGAGGAAGGAAGGATTCAGACAGACAGAATTCACTCTGCAAGTATCATTTAGGTGCCTCCCCTGGGCCAAGCACTATTAGGCATGATGGACAGGGTGGTGAACAGAAGAGAGTGAAGGATGTTTCTCAGCAGGTGACAGTGGAGACTAGATGTGAACAAAGTGAGGGAAGAAGCTGAACCCTGGGAGTGAGCTTCCCAGGCAAAGAAAGGAACAAGGCTAAGATTTTGAGCCTTGGCCAAACAGAGCCTGTTTGTCCTGTTCGGCCTGTTCTAGGAGCAGCCCAGGACATGCAAGAAGCAAGACAGATAGAGGGAATGAGGCCTGAGAGACGGCAGGAAGCATGACCATAGGATTTTGTGCAGCCTGAGTGAGAGGAGGCCATGGACGGTTCTGAACAGAGGAGGGCCCAACCAGACATTTGCCCTTATTGCCTTCCAAGCTCTCCCTCCCAGTCCAGTGTCTAGAGAGGTGGGGAGAGTGGTTATCATGCAGATTCACATATTCTGTTAATTGCAAGCAGTCACTGCAATGCCAGTAATCAGTCATTAGTCACCAGTGGTGACTTTCATGGTATCTGAGAGATGGCAGCAGCACAGCCAGAACGTATGGCCATGGACATGGGTTTGTTCCAGTGCTGGTGACCCCACACACTAGCACACACTAGATTGTGTGCTCCGTGAAAAAACAGATTGCTCCTGGTTTTTGACAGATGTATCCTCAGAACCTAAAGACTGCCTGGCACAGAAATATACAATGGTTATATAAGATGCTGACATCCCAGGAAGCCAGGTGACAGATAGATGGGGACTCTAATTCTCAGCCTTATCTTTGCAGCTCTCCTGTAAATCTAAAATTATTTCAAGTAAAACAATCAACAACACTGGCAAGCAGAAAATAAACAATGTGAGTTCCAACAAATGCAAACCTAGCTTGTTTACCCCTTCTTCTCCTAAGCCTCTCCCCACAGCTCTGAGCCACCTACTAGAGCCTCGGCAATAACACCTGGCCACATCTGAGTGGAGGTCATGCCTAGTACCAGGTGCTGGAGAACTCCCTGACATCACCCAGCCTTCTCCATTGGGTGCACCAGCTCCCTCAGGGCAATTGGAAGATTTTATTATAATGGCACTTTGCAAAGCTCACTCAACCCATCAAAATAATTGTTTGACTTAATGTGAAATCTTAGCTACATAGTTCTGTGAGCCTGGTCTCCCCGGAGCTCAGGGCTGCTGCTAGCTTTGGCTGGAGCACATTCAACCTCACGAATTAACAGAACTTTGGAAGTCTCCCTAATTAGTTACCACTCGAAGTGCTATTTTATTTTATTTTATTTTATTTATGAGCCAGATAACATACTGCTGCTGAAGTTTCTGGAAGATGGGGAGCTATAAATAAAATGATAAACTTACTTAGAGTCTATCACACATATATACCAAGTTCAGAAGTAAGTTTTAATTTGACTAATGAGATGAAACTTTCTCTGCAGAGTGTGTACTGTGGATATGAATATCACTCTGTTACACAGAGACCAGCATTCCCAAAAGGCCAGGGAGACAGCACAGCAGCCGGGAGACAGTGAACTAGACTTGATCCGCTCCAGAGAGGGCTGCATTGGATCCAGTGACTACACCTCCGATTCAGGTTATTGACCTGCCTCTCTTGGTCTGGAGTCCATGGGCCTCTCCTTCCTTCCCTGGAACTCAGTTTCCTCTTATATCCAAAGAGAAGGAGGATGCTTATGCTTCCTTTGGGGATTTTGGTAAAAGTGAAAACATCTTATATATATGAAAACAGTCAGTGCCAGAGATCTGGTGGGATGATGCTGTGGTTAAGGGGCTGGACTCAGAAAGATTGTCCAAATCCTGCCTCCTTTATTAACTGGCTGTGTCAACTCAGACAAATTACTTAACCTCTCTGTGCTTCACTGGCTAAACATTCATTAGGCTTCTTGAATAAAGTAATTGATATATATTTAAATTGCTTAGAATTTATAGAGGGGACATAGAAAATACTCTATAAGTCTTATCTAGCATGTGTATTATTAACCATGAGCAAAGAAAGCTTAGATGTGATAATTATCTGTGGGCCCCCAAAAGTCCACAATACTTAAACAGATCTACAGTATATCTATGGTACTAAAATATTAGGAGGAAAGAGGGCAAGAAGGCTGAGAAACAGTAAAACACTAATCTGCAGTAGTAATGTGTGCGCAAAGTTTACCAGGCATGTCCTTTGTCTGATCTCAACCATTGTAACATAAGGTTTTGGCACCAGACAGGCTGATATGTAAATCTGGCCCTTTTAATTCTGAACTCTGTGATCCTGGCAGGTTATTTCATTTCTCTGTGCTCAGGTTTTCATATCTCTAAAATGGAGCTAAGAAAGTTGTGGTGAGGATGAAATAAAATTATGCATGTTGAGTGAGTGCTTAGTGCAATGCTCACCATACTATAAAAAATCTATGGCAGCTATTATTGGATTACTTTCCTCATTATTTTACCAATCATGTAAAAAAGCCTGGCATACAGGGGCACAAAATTGATGACATTTCAGCAGGGCTTCTGAGCCTTCTCTAGGTGGACACATCTTTAGGCTCTTCCTCCCTCTCTCTAATGAGCCCAGGGAGATGTTGCTGTTTGCTGTGCAAATATTTCTCTGTTAGTCTATAATCAGAATATCACACCATGGAGTGGACTGTGACAGGAGAAACACACCAATGTGTGACATTTGCAATTGCTCCTCAGTTTCTGGCCAGTCTAGGGGAGCTGCAGAGGCAGTCAGCCAGCCTCTTGCTTCCAGGATGCATTTCAGGAGACACTGCCTCATTAGTGCCACTTGGCAAGGCACGCTTTCTTTTCAAGTCAATTCCTACTTGGCTGTGATGCCCTAAAGAAGGCACCACTTTTAAATAATCAATATGGAATTAAAATGATTGAAAAGCTATATCCCACCACTCCAGGGTTCCCAGCAGAGCAGGAAGAATTCTGGACTTGTGCTCCGGGAAGATAATGGAGGAATGAAGGCCACCCTGGACACTCCCAGAGGCCAAAGCCCAAGTCTTGGCTCCCACCACCCATAGGGCCATTTTGGCCACTTGCAAATCCCAGTAGTCATGGTCTGGGATGTATCTTTTTCCTACTTTAAGTGCCTTATTAGCTCTAATCTAAATCCTTGAAACTAGACCACCTTCTTACACCACACACAAGTATAAATTCAAAATGGATTAAAGGCTTAAATGTTAGACCTGAAACCATAAAACATCATAAGAAAATATAGGCAGCAAAATCTTGGACATTGCTCGAAGCAATATTTTATTGGTATATCTCCCCAGGCAAGGGAAACAAAGTAAAACTGTATCAAACTAAAAGGTTTTTGCATATTAGAGGAAAACATCAACAAAATAAAATGACAACCCACAGAATGGGAGAACATATTCACTGATACACCTGATAAAGTGTTAATATCCAAAATTTATAAAGAACTTGCAAAACTAAACACCAAAAAAACAAACAACCCAATTTAAAAATGGGCAAAGGACCTGAATAGTCACTTCTCCAAAGAGGACATACAGATGGCCAATAGACATAAGAAAAGATGCTCAATGTCACTAATTATCAGAGAAATGCCAATTAAAACCACAATGAGGTATTACCTCACAGCTGTCAGAATGGCTCTCATCAATAAAACAATAAACAAGTGCTGGCAAGGAATAGAGAAAGGGGAGCCCTTTAGCGCTGTTGGTGGGAATGAAGATTGATGCAGCCACTGTGGAAAGCAGTATGGACATACCTCAAAAAATTAAAAATGGTTCTTCCTTTTGACCCAGCGATCCCACTTCTGGAAATATATCCAAAGGAACCCAAAACACTAATTCAAAAAAACATAAGCACCCCTATGTTCATTGCAGAATTATTTACAATCGCCAAGATATGGAAGCAGCCCAAGTGTCCATCATTGATGAGTGGATAAAACAACTATGGGACATTTACACAATATAATACTACTTGGCTGTAAAAATGAAGAAAGTTTTAGCCTTTGTGACAGTATGGATGGACGTGGAGAACATTATGCTAAGTGAAATAAGCCAGTCAGAGAAAGACAAATACCATGATTTCACTCATACGTGGAATCTAATGAAGAAACTTAACTAACAAGCAAAATAGAGATGGATTCATAGGTAGAGAGCCCGCTGACTGCTAAGGGTTGGGGGGAGGTTACGGATTGTAGGGATTGAGCAAAAAGGAAAAAGGACTCATGGACATGAACAACAGTGTGGTGATTGTGGGGGCAGGCAGAAGGGGGGTATAGAGGGACTAAATGGTAATGGAAAAAATATTTTTTAAAAAAAGAAAGATAAATAAATAAATAAGTCCTTCATGTTGCAGATGAAACCCCTCTCTCCCTGGGTCTTGGGAATACCTAAGCAAAGCTTCCACTTGGTTACAAAGAGTGGTAATGGGGACCCTGCAGGCCAGCAAACACTCCAGATTAACCCCTCCAAATTACTTACTCAGTCTGTCAAGGACAGGTATGGAGGGGCTGCCTGCCCACTGGCTGTCTAACAGTCTCCTTGAGAATGACAAGGGTCCTAATGGCATTGTGGGGAAGTGTCTACATGAGAGAGCCCAGCTTTTGGGCCTACACTAGAGACAGTGGCTCTAGGCAGTCATCTGGTACATGGGGAGTAGAGTTTACCCCATGTGAAGACAGAAGCTCCAGGTTCCCCTGGGCCATGTGGCCAGCTGGTCAGTGTTGTTTATACACAAGGAGTCTATGCTGTGCACAACTGGGGTGCCAGCAATAAACAAAGAACAAAGAAAAACAAAATGAATGACAATGGCAAACTGTCTCATGGGGCTGACCTTCTAATGAGTTAGGGCAATAAAGATGCAAGTAATGATAAGTTCTACAGAAAAGAATGAAGCAGACTAAGGGGCTGTTCAGGCAAAGGGGTCAGGGAAGTTCTTTCCAAGGAGAAAACATTTAACCAGAGGCCTAAATCTCATTTTTTGCAATATGGATAGGCTGAGAATGTTGAAAATCTTCATGTTCTGGTTCCTGGTTTGTTTAGTAATTCTTTCAATTGGTTTTTCTCTTCTCACCTTTTACTATAAGCCATAAGGAGAAACCAGTGCATGCCATTGACTCTTCACTTAGAAACCTCCTCTACTAAACACCAAGTTCTTCACTCCCAAGTCCCACCTTCCACAGAACTCCAGAGCACAATTCAGCCATGTTCTCTGCTGCTGTATAACAAGGATTGTCTTTCCTCTAGTGTCCAGGAACATGAACGTCTTTCCCACCTGAGGTCTCTCTGGAATCTCATTTAACATCCATGTTCCTACCAACGGTCTCTTCAAGGCAATCTAGGCTTCACTAACATGTGCCTCCAAACTCTTTCAGCCTTTAACCAATACCCAGTCCTAGAGCCAGTTCCACATGTTTAGGTATTTGTTACAGCAGCACTCCCCTTCCCAGTACCAAAGTCTGTACTAGCTTGCCAAGACTTCCATAACAGAATACCACAGACTGAGTGGCTTAAACAACAGAGTATTCTCACAGTTCTGGAGGCTGGAAGTCTGAGAGCAAGGTAGCATCAGAATTAGTTTCTTCTGAGGCCTCTCTCCATGGTATGCAGGTGGCCACCTTCTCACCGTGTCCTCACATGGCCTTTTCCCAGTGTACACACATCCTTGCTATTTCCAAATCTCCTATTCTTGTGAGGACATCAGTCATATTGCATTCAGGCCCACATCAAGGGCCTCATTTTAATTTAATGGCATCTTCAAAGATCCATCTGCAAATACACTCACATTCCGAGGTTCTGGAGGTCAGGACTGCAACATGTGGATTTGGGGGGACACAGTTCAGCCCATAAGTGCAGCTGTATTTTGTCTCATCTGTAAAATAAAGGCAGGTAGCGCCCTGTAGGAGGGATTGTCTGTTTCCCTGTGATGTAGAAAGTGTGTGTGTTTGTCCCCACACTGAGACCAAAACTGCAGACTGGAGCAGCCAGAAGGAGGGAACAGTAGAGGACAATGAAGCTGTGACACCATCATTCCCGTCATCTTCCCTTGCTCCTCCTGATTCTCTCTGTCATTTAATAAACTGACTCAAAATTATGAAAGAAAGGAAACTTCCCCTCATGTCTTCAGTGCTCCCTCAGATTGTGGGATTTTACCTCATGAAATAGGAGCCACTGCACATGTCCCTGGTATATTGAATGTTACCCTCTCATGATGTCTCATCCCCTGATTCAAGTGAGAAACAGGATGATTCACTGTGACAAAAATGTCTGTCCTCTGTGGCACTCCCACTTCTGCCACCAATGTCTTGCTGTCCCTCCCTACTTCTCAGACCACTTCACAGTCACATTATTCTGAGTGTCTCTAATCCCAAAACCAAGGACAAAAGCTAGAATCTTTCTAAGAAACAAACTGGATCTCATTCTACCTATTTCACTGATGAGGAAACTGAGACTCCTTTGCTTCCCCCCACTTACATTGTCTTTCTGGACAACTCCTGGAAAGCTGGAAAATCACTAAAAGGCGAAAAGCAGGGATATAAGGAAAAGACCCTTGTTACATATGACAAACACTGAACGCTTGTGTCACCCCCAAAATTCCTATTTTGAAACCCTTACCTCAATGTGATGATGTTTAAGAGGTGGAGCCTTGGGAAGGTAATTAGGATCAAATGAGTCATAAGAGGAGCATCCTCATGAATGGGACTAGTGCCCTTATAAGAGTCACCAGAGAGCTTGCTTCCCCTCTCTGCTGTCCACCATGTGAGGACACAGCCCAGAAGAGGTCCCTCACCCCACCATGCTGGACCCTGATCTCACACTTCCAGCCTCCAGAACAGTGAGAAATGCATCTCTATTGTTCATAAGCCACCTGGTCTATAGTATTTGGTTAAAGCAGCCTGAACAGATTAAGACAATTATTAATTTCCAATTCCATCTATCTACCAACACTCACTTCTCCAAAATCCCCCAGATGGTCCCAAACATTCAAAATTATCCAGTTATTCTAAAAAGCATTTATTGAGCATTTAGTGCTTCCTTGGGCTATACAAATACAAGGAACTTGAGATACAAGCCCCACTAAGGAACAAATTCCAAGCAAGGGATTGGCTTTGCTGGTGGCCTTGCCAAGGGCCATTTTCCTCCCCTCCTCTAAGCTGCCTGAACCCGCCCTCAATGGCACAAACTGAAACACAGTCACTGCTTTCCCAGACTGTCTTGCAGCTAGGACTGTGAAAATTCTGGCCAATGGGATGTAATGAAAAATCAGCAAGGGGACATCAGGCATTTTCTTCCTGATAAAAATAGAGAAGTGTACTAAGAGAGCTTCACTCCCTGGCCTGTCCAGGACCTCCTGGCTGTAGAAGCAGTTTTCATGAGGACCAGGAGGCCCAAAGGCTCTGCGAGGAGACATTGTCAGCACACTGACAATGGTGCAGGTGAGACCAGGGAATAGTTTGGGTCTGCAATTTCACTGTTGAGCTATTGACCCACTCCTGGAGTGGCCCACTTCTCTTCATCTGATTCTGATAGAAAACACCTCACCACCCCTTTGTTTAGTCCACTTTTGACTGCGTGTTCTGATCCATATGGATAAAAGCATTCTTTTCTGAAACCAAGTGAGATCAAATAAACTTAGGTCTCTGCCTCTTACTTGTTATGAAATTCTTGGCTAGTTACATGCCCTCTATGAGACTTAATTTCATAAACTGTAAAACTAGAGTAACAATGACCATCTCACTGGCTTGTGGTGATTAAGATAGCAAATGTACACCTATGTAAAGCGGAGTGGGTCTTTTATATAGATGCTTGCGACTTTCTATTTTATGCCAAATACCACACAGCATAGGAGTTACAGGTTCAGCCTTTAGAACCACACAGACATAAGCTTGAATCTGGGCTCTAACACTTCATTTGTGACCTTGAGCAAGTCACCTTACCAGAACCTCATTTCCCTCAGGTGTAGATGGGTGTGATATTAGCATCTGCCTTCCTAGGCTGTTGTAAAGATTCAAGAAGAAATTGCTGGTAAATATCTTGATGGAGGGACAATGATAGCAAGCATTCATTAGATTTTTTTTAATGTATTTATTGCCATTTTATTGTTCATACTTTTTTTAAATGGCTCTTTTTTAAAATATATTTTATTAATTATGCTATTACATTTGTCCCATTTCCCCCCCTTCACTCCACTCCATCCTGCACACCCCCTCCCTCCCACATTCCCCCCCTATAGTTCATGTCCATGGGTCATACATATAAATTCTTTGGCTTCTACATTTTCTATACTATTCTTACCCTCCCCCTGTCTATTTTCCACTTACCATTTATGCTACTTATTCTCTGTACCTTTCCCCCCACTCTCCCCCTCCCACTCCCCTGTTGATAACCCTCCACGTAATCTCCATTTCTCTGGTTCTATTCCTGTTCTCGTTGTTTCCTTAGTTTACTTTTGTTTTTGCTTTAGGTGTGGTTGTTAATAACTGTGAGTTTGCTGTCATTTTTACTGTTCATATTTTTTATCTTCTTTTTCTTAGATGAGTCCCTTTAACATTTCATATAAGGGCTTGGTGATGATGAACTCCTTTAACTTGACCTTATCTGAGAAGAACTTTATCTTCCCTTCCATTCTAAATGATAGCTTTGCTGGATACAGTAATCTTGGATGTAGGTCCTTGCCTTTCATGACTTCAAATACTTCTTTCCAGCCCCTTCTTGCCTGTAAGGTCTCTTTGGAGAAATCAGCTGACAGTCTTATGGGAACTCCTTTATAGGTAACTGTGTTCTTTTCTCTTGCTGCTTCTAAGATTCTCTCCTTCTCCTTAATCTTGGTAAATGTAATTATGATGTGCCTTGATATGTTCCTCCTTGGGTTCAGCTTCTTTGGGAATCTCTGAGCTTCCTGGACTTCCTGGAAGTCTATTTCGTTTGCCAGCTTAGGGAAGTTCTCCTTCATTATTTGTTCAAATAAGTTTTCAATTTTTTGTTCTTCCTCTTCTCCTTGTGGCACCCCTATAATTCAGATGTTGGAACATTTAAAGATGTCCTGGAGGTTCATAAGCCTCTCCTCATTTTTTTGAATTCTTGTTTCTTCATTCTTTTCTGGTTGGATGTTTCTTTCTTCCTTCTGGTCCACACTGTTGATTTGAGTCCCAGTTTCCTTCGCCTCACTATTGGTTCCCTGTACATTTTTCTTTGTTTCTCTTAGCATAGCCTTCATTTTTTCATCTAATTTGTGACCAAATTCAACCAATTCTGTGAGCTTCCTGATTACCAGTGTTTTGAACTGTGCATCTGATAGGTTGTCTATCTCTTCATTGCTTAGTTGTTTTATTTCTGGAGCTTTGATCTGTTCTTTCATTTGGGACATTTTTTTTTTGTCTTGGCACACCTGTTATGTAAAGGGGCACGCCTGTTATCCTGTCCACCAGGGCAGGATAACACTCGTCGCTGCACTGTGACACTGTATGTGGGTGGGGGGACAGTCCAATAGGGAGCAATGGCACTTGCTCCACTCTCTGCCAGTTTTCAGTCACTCCCACTGCTACCCACAATCAAACTGGGCCCTTCTGGTGCTTCTTCCCATGTGGGTGGGCTTGTGTATGTTCTAGGACCCTGTGGGTCTCTTCAACAGACTCTCCTGTGAGGCTGGGAGTTTCTCCTGCCGCCACCTCAACCCCCAAGGGGTTTTCAATCAGTGGCTGGAGGCTTTATTTCCCCACACTGGAACTCTGGGTTTTGCAGTCTGTCACCCGGTCCACCAGCTGCTGCCTCACTGGCCAGTTGCAGCTTTGCCCACCCCACTCCACAATCCACCACCTCGCTGGGTCCACCAGCCATTATCATGCCATGAGTCCTCTCCGTCCAGCTGCCCATCTCTGCCCCTCCTACCAGTCTGGATGAATGTTTCTTCTTTATCTCCTTGGTTGTCAGACTTCCATACAGTTCAATTTTCTGTCAGTTCTGGTTGTTTTTTGTCTTTAAGTTGTTATTGTCCTTCTTTTGGTTGTGTGAGGAGGCACAATGTGTCTACCTATGCCTCCATCTTGGCTGGAAGTCAGGCTATTCTCATTAGATGTTAACTATTGATTTTATGTTGAATTAATGGTCTGGAAAGAAGATGATGAAGTCAATGAGAAATGAAGCTGTCCTTTTACTGTCTCCTGCCTCACTTCCTCCTTTCAAACAGAAGCTTGGACATACCCCGTCCCTAGTTGAGCTCACCCTAGCACCATGGATGGACGTGCTCTCTCTAAGGACATCCCACTCCAGTGATGGCAATGGTGAACAACAGGCACGTTATCCACCTCTTGCCAGCGGGGGAGATTGCTGGGTGGCATTCAGTGATGTACTTTGTTGCCAAGGACAGCACCCACTGAAAGGGAGACTCTCTGTTCTCAGCCTGGATGTTTTCCTGTCTGTCTGTGATGACTACAATGGCTGAAGGCATTTTCCCACAGCTCAAGGTGGAAGCCATGCTCAAGGATTCAACAAAGATGAGCAGAAGGAACCTGGGCCATTAAAGATGGTAAGCTATTAGTAATCCATCTTAAAACCCACCCTACACAGAAATCTACATAATACATTTGGTGGCAATACAGTGCTGTTTAAGCCAATTTGAGTAGATTTTTCTGTTGCCTGTGACCAAAGGCATCTTAAGTGATTTGGATGGTCTCTGCCATGTTGCCCCTCAGTGTCTAAGCTGTGGGCCCAGCTGAGGTAGGAAACCATAGAGTCATAGAAAGAGAGAGGTCAGAGAGCTGTGCCCATTACATAAATGAGAAGATGAAGGCCCAGATATGGGAAACAACTTCCCCCAGGACACACAGCCATGAGGGAGCAAAGCCACAATGTACCCCCATGTTTTCCTGCTCTTTAAAACCTTATCCTCTTGTACCCCACTGCCATGGTCTGGGAAAAAGAAAGATTGATATTAACTGGGAAGAAAAAAGAGAGAATGGACACCAAAAAACAACACTTCCTGAAGATTTTTCAAGAATTCTGGGAACTGGTATTGGAATGCTGGTGGGGTGTCAGGCACACCCAGGATATATCAATGCTTCTCTTCCCCTGGCCAAGTTGGGACTGAGGACTCATCACACATACATATGCTGGGGTTGACCTTGAATCTCAGTGCTCTGACTTTCATGAGAGCAAACAGTCCTATGATGGAGAGAGAATTCCATGGCAGACTCCTAGTTCTCACCTATACTTGAGTCTCCTCTTCTCAGTACATGGGAATCCTCTATGTACCCTTCTCCACACACACATCTTGAAGGTGGGTTCATGCAATTAGCTCTGGCCAATTGGTTATAAGCAGAATGGATGCATATTACTTCTAGATCAAGGCATTTAATGCTAGTATGAAACCTTCCAGTTTCTCTTCCCTGCCTTAGCAATCATGGGAACAACATGGGGTTCTAAATCGCCATGTGAAGACACTCACCTGAGAGCATGATTGCCATTGGCAGTGAAGACCAGGCTTCTGTTAAGTCACTGGGATTCCAGTGGTGCTTGCTAGTCATGGCAGCATGACCTAGCCTAGCTGACACAGGACTCTACTCAGTGTCAGTAACAGCCACTGCCATTTATAAGCACTGATTATGTTTTAGGAACTGTATTAAGCATTCTATGGGCTTTATATCATTTAAATCCCACACTTCCCTTATAAGAGAAGATTGGTCACTTTTACAGAGACAAATACCTAACACACAATAAAGCTGTGAATTCTCATCCCCAAGCTAATCTTACTCTAAAGTTTGATATGCTTTTGTTGTTAAACATGGAGGGAGAAGCTACAGAGAAAAAAACTTTTATAATATATTGAGAAAAACAAGATAGAAATACCTGTATATAAGATGACCTCAATTATTTTTACACACAGAGGAAGAGACAGAGACAGAGAATGGAACTGAACCACAATATATACATTGAAATTGTTAATGGGCGATTTTATAGAATATTTTAATTCCATTTTTATTTGCTTCTAAAATCTTCTAAGGTCTTCTACAATGAGTATACATTTTAAAATCAGAAAATGCATTTTAAAATGTAAGATATTACCCCAAATAGAGTGTAAATTATGGATATCCACAACCTAAGAAGACTCAAAGAGTGATGGAGAACAAATGCTTACTTACTAAGCCCCTACTTTGTAGCTGACCTTTTCTATATGTTGACATTTAATACTTCCAATGATCCTGAGAAATAATAATTAATTTTCCCAGTTTACATTTCTTGACTTTTTCCACACATGCTAAGCACTCTGTAAAAACCCCAGAAGGACTGCAAGCAGGTGTCCGAATCCCCATTTCACAGATGGGGAAACTGACAGAGAAGTTAAGGAGGTCAGCCAAGGACACATAGGTGGTTCACTGACTTTCCAATTCATGGAACTGAGAGCAAAATTAATATGCTTCCTACAAAAAAGTCATTGTGTTTGCCCGTGGTACCACAGAGTAGCTGAATATTTGAAGGAAACTCTTTGATATTTGCATATCTTTAAATCTTGCTCTAAATGGTATCATTTCTTTTAAATAGATTAAGCAACTATGAATAATTAGCAATTAATAATTATTATGCCTCATTAACTTAATAAAGGATTATATCTTTATAGAAAATGCAGAGCTAATTGGAAAAGAAAGTTAACCCATGCCTTTTTGGCTTTCACAGGAGAAATTTGCCAGTTGGGAAGAGATTCCCCGAGTCTGGAAAACTCTGCTCACCTGGAGTTAGGTGATCCAGGCTGCTCACCTATGACCAAATGAGAACTGAGAGTCAGCCTTCTAAACTCAAACCTATAAAGAGCCTTCTTACTAACCAAACAGAAATCTCAGGAAACAAAACAAACAAAAAAGAAGCACAGTTATGAGCTCTTCAGGGCTGTGTGGCCTGTGACCCACAACGTGGAGAACCTGGAAAGTGGGAAATCTCAGAAACCTTCAATTTACAGGAGCACCACAGGGGGGAGATAAATATAGGTCAGGCAGCACTGTTCGCAAGGGAGGAGGAGGACAGGGATAAAATATCACGGGAATGCTACTCCAGAGTTACTAGCTCAACTAGAGCAATCCACCCACTGTCTCCATTGTGCTGCTTGTGGTCTGTCCTCTGGCCAGGAGGATCGTAACAGCTTCCTAAATGGTCTCTCCACCCTGTCTTGCTCCCCAGTCCTAATGGCAGCCTGAGTGAGTTTGCCACAAGGAAAATCTGATCCTATTGCTCCCTTGCTTAATGCCCTCATGCTGGCTTCTTACTGCCCTTGGGAAAAGCCAAAGGGAGGGGCCCCACTTGACCCCTCGGAATCTTCTTGTCCTGCTTTCTTCTCCATGCTGGATTCTCCAATCCATGGATATGCCTGGGCTCTTGCACATTAATGCACATGCTCTTTCTCTTCCTGGAATGTCCTTCCACCTCCCCTTCATTCCTTAAGGTCACTTCCATATGGCCACCATCTCTGCACTCAATGTCACCTTCAAGGCTAGTCAAGGTCCTGTGGCTCCTTTAACAATTGGATTCTCCTCAAGAGCACCTACAAAGCACTCACTCATAGAGTGACTCTATTGAGTGTAAGACCTGAAGGTCCAGTAGATGGCAGCTCTAGTATCTGTGTATGGACAGTAGGCACCGCTGTATGCAGAGCACTAAATGGGAACCCTGGCCCAGAACAGGGGCTCAGTAACTCTTGGCTATAAGAAACCTGACACTATTCCCA
This sequence comes from Desmodus rotundus, assembly GCF_022682495.2. Lineage (NCBI taxonomy): Eukaryota > Metazoa > Chordata > Mammalia > Chiroptera > Phyllostomidae > Desmodus > Desmodus rotundus. The sequence goes on from NC_071387.1 coordinate 94,135,241, forward strand.
GTTCCTCATTGGCAACTTCATGCCGGGACCCACCCCTGCCTGTGTACCCTTCTCCTGAGATAATAGCATCATCCTGCCAGGCTCTGGCCAGGAGCCCTCCCTCTCTTCACACTATGCCTCCTGAACTGGGAGCATCATCTCAGCCACTGGGCAGGAACTCCTTCATTGTGCAAGCACAGACACAGAAGATGGTGTCATAGTTAAGTGTCAAGTATGTCAAGTGTGGACACCAGACATGAACCCATGTCTGAGTTCTAGCTCTGCCACTTTGCAGTCCCGTGGCTTTGGACAAGTCATGTGCACTCTGCTCACATGCCCTCTGCAGTAAAATTAATAGAACAGTAACACTAGTATTCTGCAGTTTGGAAATGCATGCAAAGTGCGTAGAGCCAGGCACATGCTAAATGCCACATATGTGTGATCTCTCATTTCATGGCATTTTGCTAGAGGCCATAACAAAATTGGACCCAATGGCTCCAGTATACCTGCTGTTACATCTAATAATGTTGCAATTTTGAATGAGCACTTATAAGCAGGATACCTGGTGCCACCCTACCCATCATGCAATGAGGAGTCTGATACTCAGAAATGTTATTGGCTCCTGCCCAGGTCACAGATGCAGAAAAGTTACCAATGCCTATCTGTCCCTAAAGCCTGTGCTTTACCCAGGCTTAGATCATCACCCATGGTTCCCTCTTCAGTAACTACCTGAGGGAGACTTCTGTCTCTCCCTCTCTCTGCAACACCTGCTCCCTTCCCTTTTCTGGCTAATCCCCACCTGTCTTCCAGCCTCTGCAAAGATATCCCTTCTTTGGGAAGCTTTTCCTGACTTCCTCAAGCTGGGTCACATGCTCCATTTTTGTGCTTATCCTTATCCTGACCACATCAGTCAGGATAGGCTGAGCTATGCTGCAGATCTCAGAGGCCTAAACCAAAATGTTTTCTTTCTCTCTCTCACGACTTGACCATCCAGCATCACCAGCCTTGATCTAGGGCCTAGATGGACTAAGGTGCCTCTATCTAGAAGAGCAATTTTCAAACTTTTTATTTCATGGCATATATAAACTAATTACTGAAATTCTTCAGCAAAGCAAAAAAACAAATTTTTTTTCTGATCTGACAAAAAATAGGTATAACTTTGATTCATTCACACCAGATGGTTATTGTTGTGTTAGCTGTTGTCATTTTTTTTAGTTGACAATCTAAGGGAGAAGAGGTCAGTGCCCCTGACTAAATAATCAAATATCGCTTGTTTAAAAAATTTTGCATTACACAGGTTGAAAATTGCTGGTCTAGAGCATTTCCAGTGGTCATGAAAGAGAGTAGCAAGAACCTCTGTGGAAGGGGACTCAGCATTGACCAGCTCATAAGGTAGAACTTATCCTATCAGCTCACAGTTTATTGTCCCAAAGCAAGTTCCATGGCCAAACTGGACTCTGAAGGGACAGAAAACATAACCCTCCCATAAGGCCCTCCTAATGGTAAATGTCATCATGTCCATCATGGCTCTCCTTACATTATAACATGATGGCCATTCACTTGTCTGACTTACCCACTATGAGCTTTTTCAGGATTTGGTCTTTATCTTCAGGATATTGCCTTGCACAGTACTTGTACCAAGTAGGCACCTTCCATCTGCAGTTTGAATAGACAAATGTCTGAATGAAATCCATCCTGACTCCTCTCGCCACCTTCTACTGCACAGAGATAGCTCATGGGCATGACTGCTCCAACCACACAGTCCCTCTTCTGCTCCACAGTCACACCAGGCTCACTTTTCTGCACAAGGCTTTTGCACATGCTGCTTCTTTTCCAGAAGCACTCTCCCTGAAATCCAGGTAAACCAGTGATGCCTTCCTTGATCACCTCATTTAAAAGAGCTCTTCAGCCACACTCCTCTCTGCCCTCACGCCATGTATCATTTTCTTCATCGATAGTCTCACTGTACTAAATTACATTGTTGATTCATTTACTTCCTTAGTGTTTATCTTCCTGCTGATAGTGTGGCTCTGTGAGGCAGAGCCCTAGATCATTGTGTTTTACTACTATATCCCTCAAACAGTAGTAGTATTTGGAGTTAGTGGACACTAAATATAGTTTTGTTGAGTTAATAAATAATTGAATAAATAAATATATTTGTAAATACACAATTTATTGTCATGGTATGGAGAGAAAACTACCAAAAAATACTCTCTGCTTACTACAGAAAGTAGTACCCAGAAAAAAGTAATGCATGAGCTCAACTTCCCCATATTTTTTCTATAAGATCTTCAACCCAACAAGATGAGCCCTGACACCCTTCTAAAATGTATTATGTATGACAAGGAAAATGATGTTGTACTAAATGTTTAATTAATGTTTATTATTGCCAGCATATTAGTTTGCAATCAAATTTATGACCCAATAGATTTGCTGTCTTTGTGAGTGACAAGTTGATGTCAGGGCACAAGGGTCTTTGCATGAGCAGGGAGCTCAGAGCTTCTCTGCCATCTTTTAGCTTCTCATGCAGGAAGCCACATGGCATCGTAAGAGGCACACAACCACTCAATTCACTTATGAGCCTGATTGAGAGTCTGCTGTACACAGACTATGCCAGGCCAGACAGTGGTAGGCTGGCCTTGAGTGAACACATGTATGCATTTATTCACTCAACAAACACATTTTTGCCTCTTTCATAAATGAAGTGTTTTGTTGGGTGGCTGATGAAATGGAAAAGGAAATAGAAAACTTGGGTCTGGTGCACTCTAGAATCTCATGGGAGTCCACACAGTTGATAATCCACAGTGGCAGGTCTGACCACATGCTCATAGATACTGCTCTCTCCCTGTCTTCATTTTCCCCATTACTTGCTCCTGCATTTCATCCACCAGCAGGTGCTGATGGCTCTGCCTTCCCTGCTTTCATCTCTCATCTGAATGTCTGCACCTCCCTCCTCCAATCCTACCCTCTCCCAAACCATTCTCCACACAGCCCCCTGAGTGAGCCTGTGTACAATGGAACAGATTCCTTCCCTGTAGCCATTCAAGCAGCAGCTGCACAACTGTTGGTCAAGGATTCTGATGGAGACGGTTCAGTGGAGAAAATGATGACATAAGATAAGGGGGCTCAGCTTTCACATCACGGATGCATTTTAGTGAAAATGGAAAGGAAGTCCCCAGGAGTGAGTGACTCAGCTGAGAAATGAATGATGATAGTAACTAGACAAACAAAGGTGTCAGGGGCTGGCAAAAGGAGGGAAATAGGCCCAAGTGAGGGAATGGGAAGTTCTACCTCACTGAGACACAGGCAATGTGGTGGCTGGCTACATCTGTATTCCCAGGGTCCTAAGAATGTAAATCCTAAGACCCCATAATTCTGAGCAGCTGTGAGCCAACATCTTTCTATTATTAAGATTCTCTGAATTCCATTTTCCAAGATTCCCTCAATACACCTTTTTGAGTCCCTGGCTTTCAAGCACAATGAATCAGTGGCTTAGATTCACTGCAGCCGATCCTGTCCTGGATTAGCCTTCTGCTAGTGTAGACAAGGCTGAACAGAAGTATTTGGAAGAAGTTCATTCACATTTGCTGTGCAGTCTACCTCCCAATTAGACCCCATGTTCCCCTCTGTTCTGAGAAAAAGAGGCAAAAGAGAATGCAGGTGGGGACCTGCCTATACTAATGAGCCATCTCTGCAGCTAAGTTAATGCCAAGTCCTGTCCAGTAGCCAGACTTCCTCCAGCATGGGGTGAACACACAGACTAATTGATGTGGAATAAAACACATTTTTACATGGTGCTCTGATACTAGAACAGACATTTTCTCCCCACAAAACAAGCCTGATTATCATGCTATGTTCTGCAGCCCTTTCTCTCTATGATCTCTCAACCCTTTGTATCACCAAGAGGAGCAAACAGCAAGGTGGTGCAGAGGGGTCACAGGGCGGGAGGCTGGTGAGGCTAGAGATGTGAGCCAGGCAGCTTGATACTAAAAGCTTGGCCCTGGAACCAGAGTGTTTGACCCAGGAAACTGCTCACCCATCCAGTGCCTCAGTGGCCCACCAGTGAAATGGTGGTGAGCACAGCACCTCATAGGGCTGTTTGTTGTGCTGGTGGAATGAGTGAATGCAGGTAAAGTACACAGAACAGTGGCTGACTCACTGTGTTAGCTGCTTCTATTAAGTAGAGGTCAGAGAATGTGGCACTGTCTGTGCCACATGGAATTATCCAATGAATGATAATAACCAATTAAATGGTCTTAAGTGGATGGTGAGTTAAACAGGGAAGATGGGCCTTGCTAATATATGGGGGTAACCTGGCAGGGGCAGAAGCCAAAGGGCAACTTGTGCTGAGGACAGCAAGTTCTTCACTACAAGAGAATAAGGTCCCTGTGGCCTTCAGCATGGTGAAAAATGGCAGGTGAAAATGAAATTTTGAATTATGAGGCATCTTGTAATTCAGGCTTCTGTAACAAAGTGCCACTGACTGGGTATCTTATAAACAACAAAAATGTATTCCTCAAAACTGGAAGGCTGGAAGTCCAAGATCAGGTGGCAGCATGGTCAGGTTCTGGTGAGGAATCTCTTGGTGATTGCAGACTGCCTCTGTGTGTCCTCTCATGTCAGAAGGAGAACAGGGAGTTCTCTGGGGTCCCTTTTATAAGGGCACTAATGACATTCCTGGGGGCTCCACCCTCAGAACCTAATCATCTCCCAAAGGTCCCACCTCCTAATACTGTCACCCTGGGGAATAGGTTTCAACATATGAATTTTGAGGGGATATAAACATTCAGTCTTTACAAGGGAAATCACCAAACATTTCTTGAGCAAAGTAAGTCCTTAATTATACTTTTGTTCCAAGTGTCAGAAATACAGCTCAAAACAGCTTAAGCAAAATATATAGGCTCATGGAACTGAAGCTTCCTGTGGTAGAGCTAGCTCTAGACTAGATTAGCTCTAGACTAGATTGGCTTTAGACCAGCTAGACTAGGATCAGAGGCTAAATGGATTTCTTCAGGACGTGGTTCCCTCCATCTCTTAACACTGCTTTTCTCCACTTGGCTTCATTCAGCACCAAGTGCTCCCCAACTGGTGACAAGGAGGGTCACCAACAGCTTCAGTCTTGCAGCCTATTAGGTAAGCCATGCCAGGGGGAGGGAGCATTTTAGGCTCAAGTCTCAGTGGCAGAGATGAGATTTTTTGATCTCTGATCAGACCTGGTCTTGTGCCTTTTACTTGGGGGAAGGGGGGAGGGAGTTTATGGCTTTAGAGCAGGAAAGGGATAGTTCCTCACAGGAAAGCCAGAGGGGCGTGTGGGGGGGGAGTGTTACATTGTTTCTTTGTTGTTGTGGTGGTGGTGGTGCTGGTGTGTTTATGTGGTTTTAACAGAAGATGAAGAATAAATTCCAGGGAGGCAAAAAAAATACATATATCCACAGTATATACACACTTTACTTCATTTATTTGTGCTTTTGAAAATAATGTGGATTTGCATGAACAAAGACCACAGCAGGGATATCAAATGTGCAATGCCCTGGTTATCACTGTGCCTCCCTACATTCATGGCAGACAACACTCGTTCATGCCAGTCCACCCATCCCTCTTGTGTATTGATCTAGATGTTGCCAGCAGTCAACCTGAGTGATAACTATTTGCCACCCCTGGATTGGGGCAGAGTCTAATTTTTTCCTCTCTCTTGGGCTCCATAACTCTAATCTTTTTCCCTTCATCTAGAGATAGATGAAGGGAAGAGGGAGCTGATGAACTGTCATGTCTCCACAATGAAGGGGGAAAAAAGAAGAAATGTCCCCAAAGCTACAGAGCTGGAGTTTGAACTGTGTCCTCAGTGTCAGGTGGTGTGTGTTCTCCCACTACCGAGAGCCAGGAATCAGATTGTGCTGTGTCCACAGCCCATATTCACCACTTATGTACCTGTGACCTTTGGTAGGTTGCTCCACTTCTGCAGACCAGTTTCTGCATCTGTAAAATGGAAATAACATCTGCCTCCCAGGGACACTGTGAAGACAAAATGGGCAACAGGGCAATGCTCTTAGCCCAACACATACTTAGCGCTCAGAAACAAGAGTTATCTTTGTCATAGTTAACATACCTTCCCACTGTTTTCCTGCTCCCAAAGCACTCACCACTTTTTTAAAAAATTCAGTTGCGAAAGTGAGAAAATTAAGATAACCAAGTGGTTTAGTGATAACATTATGTAAAACTGTCTCCCTGTGGATCCTCCCCATCTAAATAGAGAACAGCATTTGCATTTCCAAAAGTAACTCAGGGAAACTCTCTGACCATTGGGGGATGAGGAGGCTGGTTAGTCAAATACAAAGAAATCAGAGTTAATTAAACAACTGTGTTAACTAAGTTACTTTTGGAAGCCGCATTACTAAAAGAATTAGGATGCAACAGAAACAGCCAAAAGTGCCAGCAGGCTCCCCACTGCCTACAAAACCAGACAGCTCAGAACCTGGCTCCAGGATGTGGTTTTTGTCACTGGGGCTCCATGTGGCCTCCATTCCTACATATCATCCCTGGGCCCAAGGCACATACCTGTGCCTCTGTGGATTTGGTTGTGTCATGTCCCCTCTTGGAGTACCCCGAGCACATCACTTTGCCTTTCTGCACTTCTGTCTCTCCAACTCCAAATGGGCAGAATAGCATGTCCTCATGAGTTTTGGGGGTATGATGAGGAGCTACCTGGAAGAAAGCCTGCCTGTCCAAAAGAGCTCTAAAACTTCAGCAGAGCTTGATGTGGGAACCTAGAAGCCTCTGAACCCAACAGTGATAAAAGAAGATTGACAGCCCCACTTGGCAAGGGAATTCTCCACCACCCAAGAAAACCATGGAAATTCTATCATAATTACTGACCCTTCTTGGGCCCTGCTGCTGACAACTCCAGACCACTTGGGATACAAATATAGAGCCTAATTTTAGTAACTTAGGTGATTATTTTATCTATGAAACTTTGTTTTAATGGGTCTCAAAATTCTGTGACAGATTTCTGGTTATTTCACCAGACTCTACTTCAGTTGTAACATTGACTGGAGCAAAGGTACCAACCATCATACTTGCTTTGAGAAACCAGTCTTCACTCAGCCCACAGGGACAGTACCAATACCGCCAATTGTGTAGATGTCCTGGAGGAGCAGACACAGGGACTTGTCAGCTGGATGTGTTGGTGGCAGGATGCAATGCAGAGCTTCAAGCAGCGTGGTTCCACTGGCAATGCCTTCTTTAAGGGTGACTTTCCATCCATTGAACCAAGGCATGTTAGTGCTTGGCTCCAGCATGTTGTCATCAGTCCAACTGGAAACCAGCACAAATCTTTTTGTGTCAGGGTCATAGCCAATTTCCTTAGCGTAGGTGCTAACTTTCTTAATGATTTACCCATATCCCTTCTGACTGTGGGGTGGCTCAGTGGAATCCATTTTGTTAGCACCAGCAATCAGTTGTTTCACACCCAGTGGGTAAACCAGAACATGTTCACAGGGTCTGCCTATTCTAGGAGATACCTGCTTCAAATTCACCAACACCAGCAGCCATAATCAGGACAGCATAGTTAGCCTGATGTGCCCGTGATCATTATTTTGATAAAGTCTCTGTGTCCTGGAACATCAGAGATGGTCACATAATACTTGCTGCTCTCCAACTTTCACATCACAGACCCAGGCATACCTGACGGGTCCCTTCCCCAACTTGGTAGCCTCCTTCTCCATTTTTCTGATGGTCCTTTTGTTGATCTCACCACACTGTAGATCAGACGGCCAGTAGTGGTGGTCTTGCCCAAATCTACATGTCCAGTGACAACAACTGCTAGATTTAGCAGTGGTTTTCATAACACCTACGTTCTGGTGGCAAACCTACTGTGAAAGAAGTGTAACTTAGGAGATTCTATCATTCGTGAGAAGTGAGGAAATTTCAGTGTCTGAAACACCTCTTCAAGGAATACATTTGGATACAGGGTTATATGAACACAGCACCAAAAATTACAACCACTGAAAACTTTGAATGTACCAGGCACTGTTCTAAGTATTTTTATGTATTAAGTCATTTAATCCTCACCCTCTATTTTATAGATGAGAAAACAGGGCAATTCTCCCAAGGCCACATATCTAGTAAGTGGCAGATCTCTGGATCTAAACCACTCTGTAATAGATGTCTGACACCTACTCTCACCAGTGTTCAACAGAAGTGGGACATTGCTATGCTCTTCTTTTCCTGAGTCAGATAATCTCTCTTCTTAAATCAATTCTTGAACTTTTTGGCCATTTATATTATGACCTGCAGTACATCTAATACCAACAAATGTTCTACAAATCAATACCTGCCTTTATTACATACAATGTGCTTTGATATTTTCAACAATATTATATTTTATATCACTTTGAACGCTGGTTGCCATCTGCTAAACTGAATCCAAGATGCACAAATCAATTGTGAATCACACTTTGAAAACCCCCACTCCAGACCCTAAGTTGTAAAGGGCCGAACCCACCCAGCATGATGAAGTAGGTGCCAGGACAGCCTCGGGGCCTTGCTTGCACTCAGATTTGGGTCTGGTTAAGGACCTTGATATTTAGAAAATAAGAGGCAAGTACTACAGGTAAACAATGGCACCTGGAACCCTGCCATCCTGCATTCCTTACTAGGATTTCATAGCTAACTTAAGGCTTAACAGCTAGAAAGCCAAGAACATTTGGATTTTGACTGCCTATTTACCTTGTTCTTTTAGGACATCCTTGCAATGTCCCATATCTTTCTCACCTAAAACCTTTGTGGCCCTTCTAGGAACCCGCATTCTCTCCTGAGAATCTTTAGGAGCTCGGCACCAACCAGATGCCAGGAGATGCTGTTTGTTGTGACTTATGAGCACTATCTCCAGAGAGCTGGGGCCAGACTGCCGTTTTTTAGCTGTGTGACACTGGAGCACAACTCTGAACTCCTCTATGTCTTCACCTGTAAAATGGGAATAATAGTAGCATATATATCATGCAGAATATGGGGAGAATTAAATAAGATAATGCACATAAAAGGCTTCCCCACTGTGCACAATACATATCAGTACTTATTATACACTGAAAATACTGGGGTGTGTTGTCGGTGGGGTTGTGCATGGATGCTGCATTGTAGGGTTCCCTGGGCACACTAGGTATGTCAAAGACTGTCACCAGCTCACAGTGAGACTGGAGGGGATGGACTTGGTTGTGTTTTAAGCCCACCTTTTGTGTTCATCATTCCCCAGGGCTCTCTGGTAACCATGGCAACCCAGCTTACAGGTTGCCAAGTTCAAAACAATATAGTTCCAAGCAAGAAGTTTTGCTGACATTACCCATCCTGAAGAGAAGGCAATTAAGGCTTGAAGGTGCTAGCCTGAAGATGCAAGAGTCTCCATTAGTCTCTATTCACACATTTCCCAAAGCAAAGATGTTTTTCCCAGGCAAAAACAGGGCCATTGTAGTGAATGCTTTGAGTACCACTGACTGCACTTACAGTGTAGTCGATGGAACCTGAGCCATGGGGTCTCACACACTGCGATCCACCATTGACCCAGCCACTTACTCTGTGGCCCTGAGCAGGCAATTTAACCTCTTATGAAGATCACTCAGTGAGTATATGTGAAAGCTCAGAGCATAGTGCCTGGCACACAGTAGGCCTGCAATAACTTCATGGTGGCTTCTCCAGCTGTGGCTTCTCAAGTCTGCTTGTGTATCTCCAAATTTGCCTTTGCTTTCTCTGACTCTTTTGTCAAGAACATCTCTCATCTCAAGCCTCAAAACACTCAATTTTTCTACAGAAACCAGTGTACAAAAATTCATGTACAAAGGACTTAATCACAACATCATTCGTAATGACAAAAAACCACAAGAAATATAATATCTAACAATAAAGGGTTGATTAAAGAAAATAAGGTATATTCATAGAATAGAATGTGATTCATCTGTTTAAAATGATAATACACATTTGTATTTATTGATACAGAATTGATTGCTATATTATAAAATACAAAGTAGATTATAAAAGAATGTCCAGAGAATGGCCATATTTTATAGATAGATAGGTAGGTAGGTAGGTAGGTAGGTAGATACACAGATATCAAAGTATTAATTGTTGTTGAGTAATTTTTTGTTTAGTTTGCTTATCTGTGTCTTTCACATTTTTTACCACAAATATGTATGCCTTGTGCAATAAAATATTTCTAACATAATCCTAAGTTAACACTAACATATACTAACAACCATTTTCAAGGTTCAGGTCAAATTCCATGTTCACCATGGGCTTTCTTGGCTACCTCTGGCTCATGGGGAATTTCCTTTCTTCTCTCCAAACCCTGTGCAGGCCATTGTGTATCTCTGAAAACATTTACTGTGTCCAACTCTGCCCTGTGCACTCTCCCTGCTGGGGGCACACATTCTTAAGGGGCAAAGGTGGCCTTGCTTGGTCCCACAGGCACCTGTCAATGAACACATGGCTGAATGAGTGAATGAATGAACACATTCTTCACCTTCAGAATTCTTATGTGATGTGTTCTCCTTTGTTAGGCCTTTCTGGACCCTAACCCCCTTTTCTCAAGCATTTGTTTGCTCTCCCCCTAGAACTAGCCAGTCTGAAGGGAGTGCTGTGGACACAGTCCTGGCCCCAATGCTGCAGGTGGGGAAACATCACACAATAACCCAACTCAGGCCATGGGAAAAGGCTCTCCACTTGTCATTCTTTGGTGTAACCCTTAGTGTGAATCAGAGCAGGGAGGGAGAAGGCAGTGTGGATGCAGGGGCTGGTCCGTCCCTCTACTCTCATTCTCCAAAGTGCTACATTTTGGTAAGTTCTTTCAATATAATATCGTGGCATGCTTGTTTGGTGTTCTCCCCATTTCTCCTAGCCTCACATGTGGTTAGGTTGGGGCCTCAGAGTCAACACACTGCAAGGAGACACGAGGTGCGTCCCTTCTGGCTGGTGGCCATTGAAAACCAGTGTAGCACTTTCTCCATTCCCCCACCCCTGCTGCAATGTAAAGGCCTGGTGCTCCAGGTGGCATAGTCATATGACATAAAAAACTTCCTGACCACAGTTGAACTCCATCTGTGACCCATCAATGACATATTCAATGACCTTCATGGCAGTAAGCCAACTGAAATGTTTGGGCTCATTTGTTACTCCAGCAAAGCCTAGCTTGTCCTCTTAAATCCCCACCTGTCCTCACTGAGTAACCTTCACAAGAAAGTGACTCTGCATGTTACCAGGTTAAATTTTTGGATCCTACTTATAGTGTGATGTGAGGTTTCACCTAACTTGTGAATAGAATAAATACTTGAGTGTAAATATAGGAAAGAAATAAAAGTCTTCTTAACTCCCAGCCCTAAAAGCAGCTGCCTCTAAAAGTCAGAAAAGTATGGCTTCTAATTAGGCATTTTTCCTGCCCTTGAGTTTAGCAAAAGGGGATTCATCCAACCTGAATTCATCACCTCCCAATGATTTCCTCTCATGTGGGGACAACAGCATCAATTAGGCTCAGGACGGATGTAGGTAAAACTTTGCTCCAGCAAGGATTCAACCTGTCTTGCTTCTAATTGTCCATTTATTTGTCTCACAAACAATGTCAATACCCAGATGCTGCTTCCACAGAGCAGTGTCTGCTCCCCTGGGAAGCTGTTGCTGGAAGTGGCTGAGCACAGCACGAAGGTTTCCATGGTAATTACGCGCCAACCACCAGAAGGCTCTGCTCAGTGAAATCCCTCATTAGCCACCAGCCAGCTAATTAGGAGAAGTTTTTTTAGCACTTGCTCAGGTTCTAGAACATTTATTCCTGGGGGGTTAGGAGTAGATACTCAAGGCTTTGTCCAGACCAAACCAAGTCTCCTTAGACCCAAGCCCCAGGGAAAGTCATGGGAGTGAAGGGAGAGTCATTTATTCTGTTGGCCAATGGTGCAGCAGACATTCAACAGCCTTCTTTTTGCATCTGGCAAACACCAAGATGAGTTCAGGTCAACCAGCCAGACCAGAGGTGTGGGGACCACTAAGGAGGCAGAGATCCAGTCGTTCCATCCGAGAAAGCTCCAGAAAGTAACTGGAAGTACAAAGGACAAAGCCCTGCCTTTGGGAAGAGACTGAAGTGGGTGTGAGAGCCATGACAACTTGCAGGACCAGGAAAATTTCTGAGGCTCACGTGCCAGCTTCATGGATGCGCAGCCTGCAGACTCATGTAGGAGGGATCTCATGCTTGGTTAAATGCTCTGCTGTCACTATCATAAAATGTTTAATAATTTTTAAACATGGGTCCTGCATTTTCATTTGTCACAGGACCTCACACTATTATGTAGCAGGTCCTCAGTGCTCAGTTGGACAGGTATTCTAAGCAGGTAAACTGAGGCAGCAGGTTATGGATTTGGAGAAAACCCCAGACAGTCAGGTACCCAAGATGCCCCTGCACCACCAGATATTGCATCCATGACACTGTGACAAATCTCAGCCAAGAATTGGGACTGAGAGCCCTGGCTTGAGAGTCAGAAAGACATGGGTCCAAGACCCAGCTCTGCCAGTCACCCTCTGGTGTTCTTGGGTATCTAACCTCACCCCTCCACACCTGGTCTCCTTACCTGTGAAACAGAGATGTCAGTTTGTAGCTATTTCCTACGGTTATAGTCAAGATTGTCACATAATTGTTGCTTGATAAATGTTACCTAATGCCCTTATTATCATCATTGATACATTTGTCATTATCATTATATTTTTATCCTTATACCATTACACAGCTGACCACTGAGGCTCCTGAGAATCCACTGAAGTGTCCACACTAATGCAGCGGCCTGGTCTCTCTTGCAAAGGGTATCCTGACAAGACCAGGGAGCTGAAACATTGCCCTTTCTTTTTCAGTTCCTCTCTGAAGCAGATTGTCCCCCACTCCAGCACCTTAGCCCCATGTTTAAACTTTCAGAGTTTATTCTCACACTGTGACTGTACTAAGAAAACTGACCCGGAGGTGAGTGATTTGCTCAAGGTGACTCAGTGAGTCAACAACAGGACCACAACCCTGTCTTGATCTTTTGATGGTTTCCACCCCCTCCAAGGTTTTGCATTTGCCTGGTAACGTTCCCTCATTTCTGCCAGCCTCAGAAAAGTACTTCACTGTGCCTTACTTTATAGAATCTGATCTCTCCATACAAATTCACTCAAATCCCCCAGGATATAGTTATCTCAGGAAAATCAAGCATCTCCCAATGGGGCGCTGGTCAGAGCAAGACCCTGAGCTCCACGCCTCAGTGGGCGGAAGGGGATGCTTGTCTTAAGCAGCAGCAAGCTGGATGAGAGGCTAATTGGGAAACAGAAGGAGAAGGGGAAGCCATTCGAGCATGACCTGGACTTGGCTCATCCTGCCAGAGAAAGGCAGGCAGTCTGAGAGAGGGAAAGGAGAGAGAGAAAAGGAATAAAGGGGTCCTCTTGCTCCTGAGAAAGGACCCCTGCTGTCCAGCTGTGCCAGTTCCTGGAAGGGCATAGACTCTGGCATCAAATGGAATTGGCTTTGAGATCCCTCCTCTGCCATTTACCAGCTGTTTGATTTTGAGCAGGTTACTTCCTCTCTGACCATGTTTTCTCACCCATAAAAAGGTTTGTTGTATTGTTGGAAGAAATAATCTATGTAAAGTGGTTGGCACTCTCACTCAATAAATGTTCATCCTCCTTCTCCTCCTCCTCATCGTTGTCATCTTCATTAGTATTGGCAAAGAGCAGTGAGACTCCTCAGATCTGTCCTCAGTCCTTCTTACAAGGACATTGAAGGGCAACAACAATACTCCTCAGAGCAATAAAAGTAATAACTAAAGAGGGAGAGACATTAACATTTAGGCAGCCTCACTTTGGTGCTGAGAATGTATTTGGTGCTGCCATAGTCATTTCTTGTTTTATGTTCACCCCCATTTTCTCGATGAAGAAGCTGAGCTTCCCACAGATGAGGTGACTGACCTGGGGTCCCCAGGTGGTGCACAACAGAGCCCCTGTGCATCTGACTCAGGGGCTCAGGCTGGGCCTACTCCAGACCCAGAGGCAGCAAAGGCAGCCAGGAAAGATCTGACACTGAGTCAGTCATCCCTGGGAAGCCTGGTTCCCTTGGACAGGGACGAAAAGGACACGGCAGGGAGAGTGAGTGAACAGTGGCAGGAAAATGAATCGCAGAGTAGGGAGGAGCTGCCTGCCATTAATCATCATGAAGAATAGGTCCCAGAGAGCTGCCTTTGGCTCCGCAGTGATTAATGACCTTTTTAATTTCCTTGCACATCATCCCAATTATGCAGGGGCACTGAGGGAGGGCCCCTCACAGGGGAGGTGAGGAGGTCTGTTCAATACCCTGGAGTAAGGCAGAGGAGGGGTCAGGGAGACCCCAAGTTGTTTCTAAAGGCCTTGGGCCCAGGGGCCAGGGCTCGAAGGAGCTGCAGACCAGGTCCAAAAGCCTGGCAGGGTCTGGGTCCAGGGCCTGGGAAATGACACCCATCTCCAGACTGTTACAAAGAAATAGAATCATTTTCTTACATATGCAACTAAATTTCTGTTGTGAGCTTCCATTCCTCCCAAGTGGCAGAATCTTAATCATGTCCCTGAGTTGTGTCTAAGTTCTGGATGTCAAGACATGGGCTGAGGGTCTGAGGAAATAGGCTGCTTGAGATTCTCTACCGGGCAGCAAGTTCCTTCTGGTTCATCCATCATCTGGTCTGACCCTCAGTTGTCAGTGGTGGAGTCAGCTGCTAAGAAACCTCACCTTTCTGTTCACACCCAGCGTCTCTGTCTTTCTTGCCACTGTGCACAAAGGAGGGTAGGGATACTGAACCGCCGTGTTTGGTCCCAACTACCCAGTTGCACCCCCAGACCTTTCTGAGAACTCAGCCTCCAAACAGATGCTCTGTTGAGAATCAAGGTTTTGGGGCTGCCTCTAAATTGTCGTCCTCTAGCGTTCCTCCCCTTCTCTGCTTGTCCCAGCCCAGAGCAGGACACAGCGCATCAGCCACAGCCCCCTGGTCATACAGCCAGTCTTCAAAGTCCTTTCCTCCCAAAAGTTACAGCTTTGTGAGGTCAAAAGCCAAAACCAGCAGGTTATTTTTGTTTTTACCCTGAGGCATTAAGCACAAAACTAAGCCCCCGTCCTTTAATTTTGAGAAGTAAAGTGCAGGACAGAAGAGAAGTAAGGGGCAATCCAATGGTTAATGTTTCATAAATATTATCCTCCCACATGGACAGAATGTTATGGAGAGGCTCAAAGCAGGAATGAGCACATTCTGTAGAAAAATCAATAAAACTGTTCGTGGAGAGAGCAGTATTTCTTCATTATTAGAGCACAGGTTCTAGAGTTCCATTCCTGACACTTACTGACTACTGTGTGACCCTGAGCAAGGGCCTTTATCTCCCACGGCTTCTGTGGCCTCATCTGTAAAGTGGGGACAAGTGAACCTCCTGTAGAATAAGCTAGATGGTGCATGTGGAAGGGTTTTGCTGAGTCCACACTCTGTACCCATGAAAAGAAGGACAAGGACAGTTTAATTAGTAAGAGAGGGAATGAGAGAGAGTTGGCAAAGGGGTGAGATAAGATCACTAAAATTGGGAATGAGAAACACAGAGATAAAGAAGTTGAGGTCCAACCTCTCTCTCTCACACACATATACACACATACGCACACGAATACATACTGCTGCAGTGGAAATGAATATATGTGTTTTACTGACTAAATTCAAACTCCTTAGAATGTCCTCCAAGGCTCTAAATGACCTAAAGTTACCTCCTTTGCCCACCTCCTCTTAGATCCTCTACACACTATATTCCAGCCAAAAAGCTCCTTTCTTTCCCCCTAAGGCAGAGGTTCCCAACCCTGGCTGCACATTAGAATCACCTGGGAAGCATTTAAAATATATAAAATTTCAGGGCTAAACCCAGACTAATGAGGTCACAGTCTGCTGGAGACAGGAAGCAGGGATCAGGAAATCCTAAAGCTCCTAAGAGATTATAATGTTCAGCCAAGTTGCAGGGGTGTAGAGAATCACTGCTCTGAAGTTCAAGAGTCTTGTGTCCCCAACTTCTTCCCTCCCCTCTGCCCCCTTTACCCCCATCTTCTGCATGCTGTTCATTCTCATATGGCCCATCTCAGTCCAATGGCTCCTCTTCAGCAAAGTCATCCACGAACACCTCATCTAATGGCATCACTTGCTTTATTTCCTTCCTACAACTTATGGCAATATATAATTTTTTAATTTATTTATATGTTTGTTTATTCTGTTCCCCTCACCAAAATGTTAGTCCCATGAGGGCAAGAACCCTCAATTATTGCCACCATACCCAGCATTTAATTTCAACCGATAGCTGGGACTGAATAAATACTCAGTGAGTGAACAAAAGGTCCTAGACTTTATAGAACACTTCAGTGTAAAACGTGACTTAGTTTACATCACCCGCTCCCCTTGAGTCACACTAAGTGAAGAAGCCTCGAAGAACTGAGCTTTCAAAAATACGTTTCCCACATGACTGTACTCCTTTCTGTACCTCTTATTATTTCCCCTTAATCTCTAGTAGTCCCCTTCCAGGGACTGCCCTTCTAAGCTGTCAGCTCAGTGTCCTCACCCTGCACTCCTTGGAAACCACACTCTTCTAGGTAGGAGGAGAAAATTTCCTCTCCCAGGGTTTCTACCTTCTTGTACCATTCATTCGTTTAAACTCAGTCATGCATTAAGGCCAACTCAAGACTCCCATCTGCTGAACTTGGTAGCTCTAAACAAGGAGACATGGTGCTGGATCCAAAGACAAGAGAAAGTTTTGGGAGTTCCAATTCTAACTCCCTCACCAGCAGTAGATTTTCTCCCTAATTCCCTGAGAACTCTCAGCAAAACGAGAGCAACACAGTGATCATTTTACATGAGCAAATCCAATCTTTCTTGTTAGCATAACAAGAACAGACAACATTACCCCTTCCTTTACTAAGCAATAACCCCATCATTACTATCCTGAAGACCACTCATCTGTGGCAGGACTTACATTATTAGAGATACATCACCTGTGCCTCCTTCTTTCTCCACCTTCCAGAGAAAAGGGTGTGACCTGCCCAGATCTCTCATTGGTGGCTTCTCAGTTCATCCTGTAGATCCAGTATAGCTGTCCTTCATGGACTTTCCATGTCCACCCTTTCCCAACATGAGAAAAACTTATGCTTGGGTGAGAAATGTTCTCAGCGGAAATGAATGGCTGATGCAAAAATAAAATAATTTTCAGCAACTGAACTTCTGCTGTGAAGTCCCTGACAGACCACCTGGTCCAACATTGGTGCTCAGTTAAAAAAAAAAAAGTGATAGCTACTTTTACTGTTGCTGCTGCTTATACTTCTACTACCATATCCCTAGCGTGCCGCAAAAGACCTAGTTACATTAGTTACTGGGTGAATGCTTGTTAGATAGATCAGTAAATAAAAGATAAAGCTGGGATTTCTCTTAAAATTCTGTTGTAGCTCTCCCTCACGTCACAGATCAAAACAATGGGTCACTGCTCCAATGCCAAGGCGTCTCCCTAAAATGTGCTCCTGATTCTGAGCCCGAGCACATCCCTCTCAGTCTTCTGAGCTCAGGGATGCAAACATCAGTCCCACTACCTGGAGGATATGTACACAAGCACACAGTCATTAAAAGATGGCCCCAAAATTTATTTACAGAAATCAAATTGCTGGTATCGAAAACTAAATGCTGAGTCAGGATTCGGTATGTCCCAAAAGGGAATCTCTCTCAACATGACATTTTTGAGAATAAAGATAATGTACACCAGTATTCCAATTGCACATGCACCCATTCAGGATGAAGAATAATCATTCAGTTGTAGCCTGAGTGAAAAGTAATGGTTTTTACATTAGAATAAGCTCATGGACACAGACATCCTCTTCTGGTTGAGTAAATAAGATAAAATAAATTTTGAACAAATGCAGAGAGTTGGCCCAAATCACCCTCCAAAAAAAAGACTTTCCAGCTCCTTATTTTTATTCTGGTTTCTAAAGGAAAGTGTGTCAAACCAACAGTTAAAATGAGTAATTGTCACTGCTGAGTGGTTACTGTGTACCAGGTACTGTGCCCAAAACACTGTGCTGATTATCTCAATTACATTAACCTCTTTCTTCTGTTCAAAGAGGTTGAAGTGGGCAAAGACGCCCCTAGATGGAAACTAAAAGCAGGATTTGAACCTCAGGTCTTCCTGACACCAAGAAGCCATGAGCTGACCTGCTTCTTCAACTGTAGGATGGAGTGAGCTTCTCCTGTATACAGAAAAGTTATTCATCCAAATCACTGACATAGGTTCTGGACACTTATGTCTGGTTCATTGCATTTCATTGCCCATTTCCTCAAATGAGTCTTATCCAGCTACAGTAGTAGGAGAAAAGGAAGAAGAAAAACTACAGTGTAGCCATTTCTTTACATGGCTCTAGAACTATAAATGAGATCAAGAACCTCTACACCTCCCCCTTAAGGAAATATTGGTCTATTGTTCAACAAAAGCTTCTCATAGACACAGAATAATATTCAATCAAGATCAAGTTCAGCAGAGATTTAGAAACTCCTAAGAATCAATATTTTTAAAAATTTATCTATCTACTAGGAAACGCATTTCTCATTAATTCAGCAAAGTTGTATTGTTTCCAGCTCCACATCTACTCTAGGTATTTGGGATGGATCTGTAAGTAAAATACATGATCCCTGCCCTCAGGGGGTTTCACTCCAGCAGCAGGATATAGACAATAAGAAATTAAAATAAATAAAAGTGTATGGTATGATAAAGATGATATGTAATACAGAATAAAAAACAGGGAATTAGGAGTGCTGGTTGGGACGGGGCCAATATTTGAGCCAGTATTTGAAGGAGGTGGGAGAATACATTGTGCAGGTACCTGGGGAAAGAGTGTTCCAGGTGAAGGAAGCAGCAAATGCACTATCTCAAAGGAGCTGATATATGTTTTCATTTTTGTTTTTAATTTTTTATTTTTTATATTTAAGTATATTCTATTGATTATGCTATTATAGTTGTCCCTTTTTTCTCCCCTTTTTCCCCCTCTGCCCTGCAACCCCTTACCCTCCAGCATACCCCTCCCACACCACTTAGTTCATGTCTCTGGGTCACACATATAAGTTCTTTGGTTTCTCCATTTCCAATACTATCCTTAACCTCCCCCTGTCTATTTTGAGCCTACCATTTATGCTTCCTATTCCCTGTACCTTTTCCCCCATTCTCCCCCTTCCCCTCCCCACTGATAACCCTCCATGTGATCTCCATTTCTGTGATTTGGTTCCTGTTCTAGTTGTTTGCTGAGTTTTTGTTTTTGATTTTTACGTTCAGTTGTTGGTAGTTTTGAGTTTATTGTCATTTTACTGTTCATATTTTTGATCTTCTTCTTTTTCTTAAGTAAGTCCCTTTAATATTTCATATAATAAGGACTTGGTGATGAAGAACTCCTTTAAGGTTACCCTACCTGGGAAGCACTTTATCTGCCTTTCCATTCTAAATGATAGCTTTACTGGATAGAGTAATCTTGGATGTAGGAACTTGCCTTTCATGACTTCGAATACTTCTTTCCAGCCCCTTCTTCCCTGAAAGATTTCTTATGAGAAGTCAGCTGATAGTCTTATGGTACTCCTTTGTAGGTAACTGTGTCCTTTTCTCTTGCTGCTTTGAAGATTCTCTCCTTATTTTTAATCTT
The DNA here is from genome assembly GCF_022682495.2 of Desmodus rotundus. Classification (NCBI taxonomy): domain Eukaryota; kingdom Metazoa; phylum Chordata; class Mammalia; order Chiroptera; family Phyllostomidae; genus Desmodus; species Desmodus rotundus. The sequence continues at coordinate 94,154,922 of NC_071387.1, forward strand.
GGGTAATGTAATTATGATGTGCCTTGGTGTGTTCCTCCTTGGGTCCAACTTCTTTGGGACTCTCTGAGTGTCCTGGACTTGCACGTCTAGTTCCTTTGTCAGATTAGGAAAGTTTTCCCTCACTATTTGTTCAAATGAGTTTTTAATTTCTTGCTTTTACTCTTGTCTTTCTGGCACCCCTGTGATTCAGATGTTGGAACATTAAAGTTGTACCGGAGGTTCCTCAGCCTCTCCTCTTTTTTTTTTTTTTTTTTTTTTTTTTGAGTTCTTGTTTCTTCATTCTGTTCTGGTTGGATGTTTCTTTCTTCCTTCTGTTCCAAATCGTTGATTTGAATCCCAGTTTCCTTCCCTTCACTGTTGGTTCTCTGTATGTTTTCTTTTATTTCACTTTTTATAGCCTTCATTTTTTCCTTTATTTTGCAACCATACCCTATCATTTTTATGAGCATCCTGATCACCAGCGTTTAGAACTCTGCATTTGATAGGTTGTCTATCTCCTCATCAGTTAGTTCTCTTTCTGGACTTTTGATCTGTTCCTTCATTTGGGCCATATATCTTTGTCTCGGCACACACACCTGTTACATTTTAAGCGGCAGAGCCTTAGGTATTTGTCAGGGCAGAGAAACCCACTTTGCTGCATTGCGGTGTTGTATGTGGGGGAGGGATCAGAGAGGGAACAGTGCCACTTACTAGCTTCTTGGCTCCCGCCCCACTCTCTGTCCCTTCCTTCCCTTCACACAAGTGGATTGTGCCCTTTCAGGTGCTGATTCCAGGGTGGGTGGGATGTGTATGTTCTGGAACCCGTGGGACTCTCCAACAGACTCTCCTGTGAGACTAGGAGTTTCTCCTGCCACCACAACCCCCATAGATTATTACAGCCAGAAGTTTTGAGACTTTATTTGCCTGTGATGAAACCCTGGGTTGCATGGTTTGTCTTGCTCCCCAGTTGTTCCTCCCAGCTTATCTGCATGTGAATGTGGAATATCCTGGTCTTCCAGCCACTGCCTCACCCACTCCCGTCTGCTGCCAGCCACAGCCCTACTGCACATCCCGTCCTCCCCTCTACCAGCCTGGATGAATGTTTCTTCTTTAACTCCTTGGTTGTCGGACTTCCATGTAGTTTGATTTTTTGGCAGTTATGGTTGGTTTTTGTTTTTAATTTGGTTGTTATCCTTCTTTTGGTTATGCAAGGAAGTGAAGCATATCTACCTATGCCTCCATCTTGGCTGAAACTCCTCAAAGGAGGCGATTTAATTTTTAACCCACCTGCATTATGCTCTTCCCCATATGAATGTGAGTTACAACAGAGCTGTCTTGCTCAGCATGAGTCCCTCAGTTGTTAATCCTTGTTTGGCACATGTTAGGTATGATATAAATGCCTCATCAGTGAGTGAACTTTCTCTAAATTGTGATGTACCAGGCACATGCAAAGGTCAATCCAAATTATGCAATTGTAGAAGAGGTTCTTCTGGGAAGTGAAAGTTCAGGATCATTCTTACTATACTCCCTCAATCTCTTCAATGAAAGAAAACCCAGACCAGTGTCAGGAAGTGTCTATCCAAAAAAAAAATGACCTTAAAAAATCTCTCTGAACACATGTTAAACACATGATTTTTATTTTTTGATTTTTTAAATATTTTTATTGTTGTTCAGTTACAGTTGTCCCCATTTCCCCCCATTGCTCTCCCATGCCCCATCCAACCGCTGATCCCAAAGACAAACCCCACTCCATTGTCCTTGTCAATCGGTCTTTTGTACATGTTCCCCTTCTTTCCCCCATTGTCCCCCTCCCCCCTCCCTTCTGGTCACTGTAAGTTTGTTCTTTATTTCTATGTCTCTGGTTCTTTTTTGCTCATTTGTTTGTTTTTAAAGTGATGACAAACACCATTAAACAAGACAAAGCTAGATCCTAACAAAAATTTTCATTGCACTTTTTATTTTGATATCATTGTACATAGGTGCAATTGTAAAATGTAGTGCAGAGAGGTCCTTTGTACCCTTTATTGACTTTCTCCTACAGTTGACATATTGCATAACCAATTTTACAACCTGGGTATCAGCAATGGCACAATCCAGGTACCTAATAGACTTTGAAACACGGATGGTTCCTTTACTATTCCTGCTTCCCATTGCAGCATTCCTCTTGCTAAGACGTCATTCTAAGCTCACAAGTAATTATGACCAAGGCATTAAGGCATCACCTTTCAAAAATAACTGCATGTTAAGAGAGATTTTTGAAGGCCAGAATACACTTAATTATATGAAAATGTGAAGAAATTCATTATTATTCAGAGAAATGCATAGCAAAACCACAGCAAGACACCATATTTTATCATGTGTAATGCACACCCATATTTTTGGCCCAAACTTTCAGGAAAAGAATCTTTGGTTTTAGTTGGGGTTTTTTTTGTTTTTTTTTTTAATTTATTTTTTTATTGTTATTCAATTACAGTTGTATGCCTTTTCTCCCCATCCCTCCACCCCACCCCAGCTGAACCCACCTCCCTCCCCCCTCTCCACCCTCCCCTTGGTTTTGTCCATGTGTCCTTTATAGTAGTTCCTGTAATCCCCTCTACCCACTGTCCCCGCCCCCACCCCCCACCCCGGCCCTGGCTATTGTTAGATTGTTCTTAACTTCAATGTCTCTGGTTATATTTTGTTTGCTTTTTTCTTCTATTGCTTATGTTCCAGTTAAAGGTGAGATCATATGGTACTTGTCCCTCACTTCCTGGCTTATTTCACTTAGCATAATGCTCTCCAGTTTCATCCATGCTGTTGCAAAGGGTATAAGCTCCTTCTTTCTCTCTGCTGCGTAGAATTCCATTGTGTAAATATACCATCATTTTTGGATCCACTCGTTTGCTGATGGGCACTTCGGTTGCTTCCAGTACTTGGCTATTGTAAATTGTGCTGCTATGAACATTGGGTTACACAGGCTCTTTTGGATTGGTGTTTCAGGGTTCTTAGGGTATAATCCCAGCAGCGGAATTACTGGGTCAAAGGGCAGTTCCATTTTTAGTTTTCTGAGGAAATTCCATATTGTTTTCCAAAGTGGCCTCACCAGTCTGCATTCCCACCAACAGCGCACGAGGGTTCCCTTTTCTCCGCATCCTCTCCAACATTTGTTTGTGGATTTGTTTATGTTGGCCACTCTGACTGGTGTGAGATGATACCTCATTGTGGTTTTAATTTGCATCTCTCTGATGGCTAGTGATGCTGAGCATCTTTTCATATGTCTCTGGGCCCTCTGTATGTCTTCCTTAGAGAAGTGTCTGTTCAAGTCCATTGCCCATTTTTTAATTGGGTTGTTTGTCTTCCTGGAGTGGAGTCGTGTGAGTTCTTTATATATTTTGGAGATCAGGCCCTTGTCTGAGGTATCATTGGCAAATATGTTTTCCCATACTGTTGGTTCTCTTTGTAATTTGGTGCTGTTTTCTTTGGCCATGCAGAAGCTTTTTATTTTGATGAGGTCCCATTTGTTTATTCTTTCCTTTATGTCCCTTGCTTTAGGGGATGTGTCTGTGAGGATGTTGCTGCGTGGAATGTCTGAGATTTTCCTGCCAATGTTTTCCTCAAGGACTTTTATGGTGTTACGGCTTATATTTAAGTCTTTTATCCATCTTGAGTTTATTTTCGTGTATGGCGTAAGTTGGTGATCGAGTTTCATTCTTTTGCACGTACCTGTCCAGATCTCCCAACACCATCTGTTGAAGAGGCTGTTTTTGCTCTACTTTATGCTCCTGCCTCCTTTGTCAAATATTAATTGATCGTATAGATTTGAGTTTATTTCTGGGCTCTCTGCTATGTTCCATTGGTCTATGTGCCTGTTTTTATGCCAGTACCAGGCTGTTTTGATTACAGTGGCCTTGTAATACAGTTTGATATCAGGTATTGTGATCCCTCCTGCTTTGTTCTTCTTTCTCAAAATTGCTGCAGCTATTCGAGGTCGTTTATGGTTCCATATGAATTTCTGCAATGTTTGTTCTATATCTGTGAAATATGTCATGGGTACTCTAATAGGGATTGCATTGAATCTATAAATTGCTTTGGGTAGTATGGCCATTTTGATGATGTTGATTCTTCCAATCCATGAACATGGTACATGCTTCCATTTGTTTGTATCTTCCTTAATTTCTTTCTTCAGTGTTGTGTAGTTTTCTGAGTACAGGTCTTTTACCTCCTTGGTTAGGTTTATTCCTAGGTACTTGATTTTTCTTGTTGCTATATCAAATGGCATTTTTTTCCTGATTTCTGTTTCCGCAGTTTCGTTGTTGGTGTTCAGGAATGCCTTTGATTTCTGGGTATTGACTCTGTATCCAGCTGTTTTCCCAAATTCATTTATTAGGTCGAGTAGTTTTTGAGTGGAGTCTATAGGGTTTTCCATGTACACTATCATGTCATCTGCAAACAGTGACAGTTTCATTTCCTCCTTTCCAATTTGGATGCCTTTTATTGCTTTCTCTTGTCTGATTGCGGTGGCTAGGACTTCCAATACTATGTTGAATAGGAGTGGTGAGAGAGGGCATCCTTGTCTTGTTCCTGATCTTACTGGGAAAGCTCTAAGTTTTTGTCCATTGAGTGTGATGTTGGCTGTAGGTCTCTCATATATGGCCTTAATTATGTTGAGGACTGCTCCCTCTATTCCCACTTTGCTGAGTGTTTTTATCAGAAATGGATGCTGTATCTTATCGAACTCTTTTTCCACATCTATTGATATGATCATGTGATTTTTGTCTTTGCAGTTATTGATGTGATGTATTATGTTTATTGATTTGCGAATATTGTACCATCCTTGCATCCCTGGGATGAATCCCACTTGGTCATGGTGGATGACCTTTTTAATATATTGCTGGATGCGGTTTGCTAATATTTTGTTGAGAATTTTAGCGTCTATGTTCATCAGTGATATTGGCCTGAAGTTTTCTTTCTTTGTTGTGTCTTTATTGGTTTTGGGATTAGGATGATGTTGGCTTCATAAAAAGAGTTTGGGAGTCTTCCATCATTTTGGATTTTTTCGAATAGTCTATGAAGGATAGGGGTTAGTTCTTCCTTAAATGCTTTCTAGAAATCTCCTGTGAAACCATCTGGTCCAGGGCTTTTGTGTGATGGGAGTTTTTTGATGACTGCTTCAATTTCCTTTGCTGATATTGGTCTGTTCAGGTTTTCTGCTTGTTCTTCATTCAGTTTTGGAAGATTATATTTTTCTAGAAATGTGTCCATTTCATCTAGGTTTTCAAATTTCTTAGCATACAGGTCTTCATAGTAATTTCTTACGATCCTTTGTATTTCTGTGGTATCAGTTGTAATCTCTCCACTTTCATTTCTAATTCTGTTTATTTGGATCCTCTCTCTTTTCTTCTTGATGAGCCTACTTAAAGGCTTGTCGATTTTGTTTATCTTTTCAAAGAACCAGCTCCTGGATTCATTGATCCTTACAATTGTGCTTTTAGTCTCTATGTCATTTAGTTCTGCTCTGATCTTGGTTATTTCCTTCCTTCTGCTTGGTATGGGCTGTCTTTGTTGTTGTTCCTCCAGTTCTTGTAGGCATAGGGTTAGGTTGTTTGTTTGAACCGTTTCTAACTTCTTAAGGTAGGCCTGTATTGCTATGAACTTCCCTCTCAGGACTGCCTTTGCTGTGTCCCATAGGGTTTGGGTTGTTGTGAGTTTGTTTTCATTTGTTTCCAGGAAGTGTTTGATTTCTTCCCTAATATTGTTCTTGACCCATTCATTGTTTAATAGCATGCTATTCAGTCTCCATGATTTTGAGTGTTTGGGGTTTTTACCCTTGGGGTTGGTTTCTAGTTTCAGACCCTTGTGGTCAGAGAAGATGCTTGATATGATTTCAATTTTCTTGAATTTGTTGAGGCTTGCTTTGTGTCCTATCATGTGGTCTATCTTTGAAAAAGTTCCATGGACACTTGAAAAGAACGTGTATTTTGCTTCTTTGGGATGAAAAGCTCTCTATATACCAGTTAAGTCCATTTCCTCTAAGGTATTGTTAAGTGACACAATATCTTTGATGATCTTTTGTTTGGAAGACCTGTCCATTTTTGATAGTGGGGTGTTAAAATCCCCTACTATAATTGTGTTGCTGTCAATATATTTCTTGAAATCCTCCAAGATTTTCTTTATGTATTTCGGTGCTCCTATGTTGGGTGCATATATATTTACAATGTTTATGTCTTCTTGGTGGATTCTTCCTTTGAGTATTATGAAGTGACCTTCTGGGTCTCTCTTTATGGCCCTTCTTTGGAAGTCTATTTTGTCTGATATGAGTATTGCTACCCCTGTTTTTTTTCCTCTCCGTTTGCTTGGAAAATTTGTTTCCAGCCCTTCACTTTCAGTCTGTGTAAGTCTTTTGTCCTGAGATGGGTCTCTTGTAGGCAGCATATGTGTGGGTCATGTTTTCTTATCCATTCAGCTGTTCTATGTCTTTTGATTGGAGCATTTAATCCATTTACGTTTAAGGTTATTATCGATAGGTAGTTATTCATTGCCATTATTTCCTACCTGTTTTCCTCTGTCTTTCTCTTTTCCTTCCTTTCCTTAAAGTAGTCCCTTTAGCATCTCTTGCAGAGGTGGTTTGGTGGAGCTGTATTCTTTTAGAGTTCTTTTGTCTGGGAAACTCTTTATTTGGTCTTCTATCTTGATTGAGAGCCTTGCTGGGTAAAGTAGTCTTGGTTGCAGGCCTCTGGTTCTCAGTACTTGGAATATTTTTTGCCATTCTCTTCTGGCTTGGAGCATTTCCATTGAGGAGTCAGTTGCTAACCTTATCGGGACTCCCTTGTATGTTACTTCCTTTTTCTCCCTTGCTGCCTTTAAGATCCTCTCTTTGTCTTGGAAATTTGCCATTTTAATTATGATGTGTCTTGCAGTGGGTCTCTTTGGGTTCCTCTTGCTTGGGACTCTCTGTGTTTCCTGGATTTGGGTGACTTTTTCTCTCCTCAGATTAGGGAAATTTTCCATCATTACTTTTTCAAACAGGTTTTCTATCCCTTGCTCTTCTTCTTCTCCTTCTGGTATTCCTATTATATGGATATTGTTACGTTTCATGTTGTCCTGCATTTCCCTTATTGCCTCTTCATTCTTTCTGAGCCTCTTTTCCTTTTCTTGCTCTTTCTGGGTGTTTTTTTCTACTTTGTCCTCCAGCTCGCTGATCCGATCCTCTGCTTCATCAAGTCTGCTTTTCATTCCTTCTACTATGTTCTTCAATTCAGAAATTGTATTCCTCATTTCCTCTTGGCCCTTGTTGATAGTTTCTATTTCCTTTTTCATGTTGATATAGGTTGCAGTGAGTTCATTGTAGTTTCCTTGTAGTTTCTGGTAGTTGTCTTTGAGCTCAGAGAGCTCAGTGAGCTTCCTGATGACCATTGCTTTGAACTCAGTATCTGATAGTTGACTTGCCTCTTTTTTGGTTAGTATTCTTTCTGAGACTTCCTCCTTTCCTTTCATTTGGGAATTGTTTCTTTGTCTTCCCATTGTTTGTGAGGCTCTTCCTGTTGGCCTCTGCTTCTTAAATTGCTTTGTTCTGACTCCCTGGGTTTATGATATGAACTTCTATGGTAGAATGCCAATGGGATTCGGTGGTGCTGTCTCCTTAATCTCCTGTGCTCACTGGTCTTGAGCTGAAGTTTATGGGTTTAACACGGTCTAACTCTAGGCTTTTCAGCACTCCAGGTTTTGTTGTCTCACCGTCAGATCTTTCAATGTCCTCCATCTTTGGTCTCTGATCTTCGTATATGCTGGAATACTGTTGGCTGTTCGCTCTGCTCCTCAGTCAGCTAGGTATTTCCCTGGCGTTGAGGGGAAGTGGACTCCACTCCCACCTATGTTGCCGCCATCTTCCGAGAATCTCTGGTTTTAGTTTTTAATTCAATTACTTACTTATTTATTTATTTATATTTAGAAACTTGCATTTTGTATTATAGTATTTTGCATATGGATATCATTATTGCTTTCTAGAGTTAAACTTTAACACATAAGCATAGATAAAAGAATTTAAAACATTTATGTAAATATGGAATTAGTACTACCCATGTATAATGCACATCTTTATTTTTCCATCAAAACTTTGGACAAAAAAGTGCTTATTATACACAGCAAAATATGGTACCACTTTTCATCAGTCAAAGTAACAAAAGTAAGAGAAAAACATAATACCCGGTGCTGCTGTGTATATGGGGAAACAGGTATTTCCACATTCCTATTAGAAACTTTCATTGCTCTTTGGGAATTAATCTGGAAATAGCTGCTGAAATAAAAACAGTGCACCCTTTGATGTGGCAATCTCAATGTAGGATAAGCTATTTTACAGAAATGGAGGCAACTACAGAGACATGATCATGTTGATGTGGCATTTTTTGAGCTGTTGAGCATCCACATGCAAACACCTTGAACACACCCTGAATGTCAACTGGCTGAAGAATATGTGAAATCATTATGCAAATCCAAACTGAAATATTATGCAGCTACTTAAAAAGATGAGTTGATCTAATCATATACCTGCAGGAATTTGTGGTGTGATAAGTTAAATAAAAAGCAAGCTACAGGATAATATACACAATATAATTCAAGTTTAGCAAAAAGAATCCAAAAATAGATGTACATATTTGTGTGTGTTTTATAAGCTTGAAAAATTTTGTGGCAATCTATAAAACACCATTGTAGAAAAAGTCAGAAGGAGCAAGGGGAGAAATTATTGACTTCTTCTCTAAACACCTTTGTCTTGTTGTCTAGTTACAACAGGCAAGCAACCTCATTCAAGATTTACAAGAAACCTAATAAGAGAGAAAGACAAGAAAAGAACAGAAGATCAAAGATGGTTGTCAATCCCAAAGGAGTGGTTGTGATGGTGGAATCTCAGACAGCAGTCTCTATACCTGGGGAAAGGGTGGAGAAGAGGGGAGACACCAATCCTTGGTCTGAGTCTAGGAACCTGCCATTGCCTCCTCAAATCCTTCTGCATGAGCCAAAGAAGAGCAGCAAAACCAACCGCATGGTGACAGAGTCTGAAATGATGCAAAAGGCAAGCTGTTCATTAAAGGGGCACTGGTAACTAACTTCCACAGAAGCAGATGCTTTTCTGGCAGGCTATGGCACAGGAGTGTGAGCTGCCTGGGAGACCTGGGTGCTGCCATTGCAAACAGTGCTCTTATTCTGGGCTCCACCTTAGACTAGGAGAGCAGCATCAGGCTTAAGGCTTCATTCCCTCCAACCGAGGAGAAGTACAAGCCTGCAAATCAGAGGGAAGGAGCTCCTCTGAAATGGAGCCACTATCTCGGGGAGAGATTACACTCTTGTAGGTCCCAAGGAAGGACATTCTTAGTAGCATCTTGAATAGGAATTGAGGAAGAAGGGCAGAAAACTTCACCTGACCCTTTAGGTGTAAGGGCCTAGAGCAAGGCAGGTTTAAAAGTCACTTGCTATATAACTATGACTGAGCAGAATAATCAAGCCTCTTCAATAACGCCATACCCCAGGATGTGAGAAACTGAGAGTCCAGTCAGAAGTGCCTGCCTACAAAGGCAATTAAATTGGATTATTTCACACTGCAAGTCTGCCCCCAAGAACTGTGCTCCCATTCAATTCTGCTAAATCAAAAGACATTGTCTCTGGGCAGAGTTACTTCATTGACACTCACACGGCTTCTATGGAGAAGTCATCTGCAAAGAAAAGAGCTACTTAATTTGTATATGCTTCAGTTTCTTCATCTATATAGTGGGAATAATAATTGCCTTTACCTCATGGGATTGTTGTAAGAATAAGATGGGTTAATAGTTGGACAGCACTGAGAACTGGATCTAACATATAATGAGTGCTCTATACATTCTTGTTATAAAGATTTGATTGCAAGTCTTTCTCCTAGAGTAGTTTGTATAAAGTGAGACACACCTTTGTCTCCTGTGCCTGTGTCATAACACCTATAGTAGTGTTTAATAATCTCTGGTTGTGTGTGCCATACATGGCACTCTGCTATGGGCTGTACATACGTTACCTCTGTTCATCCTCACACAACCCTGTGAGGTAAGGATTATGCTCATCTTCATGTTTTTTCTGAGCATCAGAGAATTTAGGTATCTTACTACCAAAGGTTTCCTAGCCAGCGAGGGACAAAGCTGAGATTCTTACCCCACCTGGCCAAGTCTAGAGGCTCAGCTCTTACCCATAATGCAATGCTGCAGCAGGTGATCCTGCACAGAGATTTTCACAGCAGGGCGCCTTTCAAACAACAATTTCTTCATCCTACCCCACAAACATAGTGATTTCAAACCTCAAAAGTGAGCTCAGAAATATGTAGTTTTTATTAAATTGATTGGGGTGACAGTTAATCAGGAATATGTATTTTTGACAACCTCAACTTCTCTGTAATTAGCCCAGTGTTTGAACTTAAGAGCTATCCCCAAACAGGGTGGAGATTTCTCTTTCACACACTGGTTAACCTCCTCCCTCCAACAGAACAGATTATCTTATGTAGACTAGACCCTGCCATTGACTTTGGCTATCCAAAGGAAGTCCAAGCCTCTATAACCAAAACATTCTTGAATACTACATCTTACTTTTAATTAACCTTTTTGAGTTCCCAAATTTCCAGGTGCCTGGAAAACATTATCTACCCTCCAGCTCTTTCCACATCAGTATGCAGTACCCACAGGAGCCTCAGCCTGCCTCATCTACTCAATGACCTGCAGTTATGAACAATAGAAAGATGAATCTGTTTCATTCAATGGAAACATTTACCCAATGAGTCTGAGTCATCAAAGCCTCAGAAAGTTTGACACATTCATTAATTTTGTTCAACTTTATTTGTTAACCATAAAAACCAAGAACTATACAAGCTCTGAAGGCTTTGCCTTTTATATGAAGATGTATTTGTTAAAAAGGAGTGCTGAAATGAGGCTTTTCTTCCACACAGGGATCCTTAAAGTAATTACACCAAGCAAAGTAAAAGAAGAGCTTGAATATATATTTTTCCATAAAAGCTGTATTCATTGAGCAGCTGCCATGTGAAAGTCACTCCTCAGGGTCAAGCAGGAGACATTGAAACAGATGTGCGTTCTGGCCTGAAGAAGCATTTACCTGGGAGGGGAGATAAGCATAAATAATTACAATACAGGTGCGATGTGGAGTGTGTCATGAGACACTGAGGTGAGCACTGACTATTTTTGCCCTTCTAGAACCTATTTCCCCTTTCTTTGGATAACAGCACCCAAGTTATATTTGGCAGAACTGCCCATAATCTACCACAACTTCATGTGTCATGGAAGGGATTGACCCCACTCTCCAGCTGCAAGGAGGAGCCCATCGTGGGGTTGGCCCCACTCCTCTGTCCACACTGATAGGAATGAGCATGTGATTCAAATTGGTCCCATGGGATTCAATCCCTGGATCTTTTTGAAAAAATAGATGCTTTCTTTCTCTTGAAGTTGCTGAGCTGGGGAGATATCATACTGAAGCTGCTAGATACACCCATAGAGAAGAACTTTCCTGAAAGTGAAGGCAAAAAAATACAAAAGGGAGAGAACAGATGATATTGTTTGAACTCCTGAATCCTGCCATGCCTACAGGATAAGAATAAGAATTATGGATGTGAAGACTTTTGTGCTTTAGTCACTTGGAGTTTAGTTAGCTCACTTATAGTTGAGAACCAAATATAGTGAGATAAGACTAAAGTGTGGCCAAGGTTCAGAAGCTGCATTGAGGTGGAAGATCAGAAAAAACAGTTTCCCAGGGCAATGGCTCCAGAGCAGGGGCAGGGTGGGATAGATTCAGTCTGTGGGATGAAGGCTAAGGGCACAGCCACAGCTGTGCACAACTTCCCATGGACATGCTGCATCAACCAGCCTTCTGTGGCTTCTGCTCCTCAGAACCATTTTAATCTAGTGATGGTGCATCTTCCAGAAAGGATTTCAGCAGTGAAAATTATCTCTTTTCTTTTTCTTCCTGTTTCACCAGGCAACTATGCATGCAGTAGGTACTTAATGAGTGCTTCCTGAGTTATAATATCATGTTCTTCAGCAATAAGCAACACTGAATCTCAGAAGACCAGCCTCCAGTTGTTACAGAGTATAACTTAGGTCATGACAAAGTCAAAAAAAATCATACATCTCCAATTTTATTTAGGAAGGCACAGAATCAGCTCTTTCTTATTTCCATAAAAAGTCTTGCTTTGAGGGTCCCAAAATGGTGATGCCAACAACTTCCCCAGACTGCATTCTGAAGAGCAGCCTTTTTGTCCTTAACTCTCTTACCCCGTTATTCGTATTATCCCTACCACTGAAAGGCATGTTCAGAGTCTCTCCAGATCCCTTTGCACTTGGGAACCATCCTGAATAGTGAAGTGCTTTGTTCTGTGTGTTCACATGCATATGTGTTTTCCAGTTTAATTTACTGCTATCTCATTCAAGCATAAACTTCCCATCAACTCACATGAAAGAATCAGGCAGAAGTTGGAGCACAGTACATGGAAATTGGACAGCGAGGCTGACAAAAAAACAATCCTGGATTACTGAGCAATAAAACACACATGTCAGTGGAGTACGCTAACATCAGATCCAGCTTACCAAGCAATAAAATGCACATGCAACATCTATTGACATATGGGCTCTCAAGAGCTGGTTTGCAGGCAAAGGTTTGCAGACTTAGAGAGGAAATGCAAGAGTAGGAGTTAGGGGCCTTAACCAAACTATTTTTATCCTAACAGAAGCAAAAGTTTTCTCACTGAGGAAAGGCCACTCAGTTATGTCCATGTTCACTTGCAGCTAATATCTGTAGGTTTTTGGAATGAGTACCACCACCACTCTCACCAGCCTTCCACAGAACTTGCTCTGATTTTCCTTAGTTAATATTTCAAAATTATCTGGTTTAATTATTTGCTGGCTGTTCTAAGAGTGCAGGAAACTTGCCTGTCTGATATATCTCCATAGTCCCACCAACTAGATTGCAGTATGGGATTTAGATCCAGGACAAAGTAGGTGTCCAATAACTTTGTATTAAATGTTTGAATAAATGAGTGACTTATACCACGGAAAGACAATTAGACTTGCAATTATGTTTAAACCAACTCAAGGTTATAATTATGACATTCAATCCCAATGAGACTTTGGGGGAAGCAAGTGTAAACATCTTGGACAACTTCTTTACTCATAAAATGAATGGGTTAGATCATATTTGAATATCGCAGTGTGCTTCATTTTATAGCACCTCTCTTTATCAACTGAAATCTAATGAAGAATATGTATATTTATGACAGATAAAAAGGGGTGCTTTACTTGAATTATGGAGTAGAAGGAAAACAGGCTCCCTGTGGTTCTTAAAAATAAACTAGAAAACTAGAGGGTGCCCCACAACACAATTTGCAAAACACTGGAAAAGATACGAAAATCATAAAATAATGGACATTCTGCTTGCTTAATGATGTGATGATGTTCAAAGCAATCCCAGGAATGGCTCTGGAATAGAAATGGGATGCATGGAGCAGAAGTAAGTGAGAAACATAGCCAGGCTTTGGTCTCAGCCACACCTTTTGGTCCCTGACTCAAAATCTCATGTGTTTTCCATCCATCAATCTACCTACCCAGGGGGACATGTGATTATATGCAATAAATATCTCACACCCAAGAGATGCTTAATAACAATTTCCTGATTTTTTTTAGAGGAGATTCAAAATGGAAGTAGAGTAGGTGGAAGCTACACTTCCCTCCTCACAGGACCAAACTGGAATTATAACTAAAATAATAGAGCAACCAACCTGAATAAACCAACCAAAGACAAGCTGAAGAGAAGGCTTATAACCAAGGATTTACAAAATAAGCCACCTTAAGACTGGTAGGAAGTGCAAAGACATGAAAAGGACTGGCGCCACTCTCACTGGCAGTGGCTGAGATCCCAGAGGGATATCTCAGCTGTGGGAGGGGGGTCCCCCTGAAGAGCATGGAGTCTCAAACCCACACAAGGTTGCCCATCCCATAGCACCAGAGCCAAAAAGAGGTACCCTCATAACATATGGCTATGAAAATCAGCAGGAATTCAGTCTGCCAGGAGGAGAAGGGAATCTTCTTTTCTCTTATTTTAAGAGACACAGGAGCCCTCTTAAAGGGCCAGTGCACAAAATCTTGTTAGTGGCTATTCACCCTGGGCTCTGGCAGCAGGAGGGCAGAGAAGACTAGAGTTTCATGAGGAGAGTCTGGGGTTTGTGGCTCTGGGGAAAGAGCTGAAGGGAGAGCTGCCATGATCCTGTGCTGCATCCCTCTTCCACACCATACACACCATCTTTCTTGGGTAGATCACTCCCTTCCATGTGTCATCAGCCTGGGAGAAAGCAATAGCCCCATTCTCTGGACTCCCTATAACCACACCATGCTTGGGCAGGGGTGTATAGGTTTGGGAAGATTCATGGGGTGTCAGTGACTGAGTTGTATGGCTCTGGGCAGGGGCTACTACTCCCTTTTCCCTCAAGCCTGACCAGCACTGTCCTTCATGAAAGATCCATCAGCCCTACTCTTGTGACTCTGAATGTCCCTGACCTGCTGATCTTAGGATGTCAGCAGAATCTGGGACAGATGGAGTTGTGTGGATCTAGAATGGGGGTCATTATTTCCTCACACACCAAATGATGCAGAGCTTTCCTTCAAATGCCGAATCTTGGTTGTTTGGGCCTGATAAACTCTATTGACTAACCCTGACTATTTTCTGAGACACCCTCCACCACAAAGGCCTTAGGGAACTTGGCAGTGGGATTTCTAGACTTGGTATACCCTGGGACTTTTGCTGAGTGGCCTCAGACCCAGCACTGGCACCAAGATTGAACCTGTATCAATCAGTCTGATGAACACGACTCTCTCCTCACTGGTGACTCACTGAAAACCTTTCTCATGCAACTCAAGTACCACCAGAGGCTCTTTCACTGAGTGAGTCTAACAGGAAGTCAGCAGGTGGAGGCAGGCAGATATAGGCAGAAGCAGAGTTTGGGTTCCTAGGGAATTATGCTGAACCTCACCTGAGCCCAGTGCTGGTAAATCTCAGTCTTGATGTGCAGCTTGATCCTTCCCATGCACACCCAGGCCCAGCAGAAGCATCCATAAACTGTGAATCACTTTGTGGCTCCAAAGAGGTTGCCCAGGACCAGTCACAGATCGCATCTGACATTGGGATTCATCAGAGTCCCTCCCAAGAGGTCTCAGAACCAACACACCCAGTGGCCAGTATCAGACAATGTTAGAGCTGGATCTAATTAGCTTCACAAGTGGCATATCCAAGGGAGATTTCAGCAGGCACCAGACCCTGCTGAGGAAAATCCCACTTCCTTTGGTCAGCACCTGCACAGTAGCTCATACAGCTGTAGTGGAGGTTGATCCTCACAGTCAGCCAGCCGCAAGGTCAAATATAGGCATGAATGGACCAATAGTAATCAATACTAAGTGACAATGGGAAGGCTCATCACATAACCCACATGAGAGACATTCCTAGAGCACCCAGATCTAGTGATCAAGGAGAATGCCCCACTGGACCCCACAGGACACATACTACATTGTGCCACTCTATGAAAATTGGAAGACATAGAAGATCTACGTAATACATAGAGACAAACAAAAAGGCCCCCAAAATGGTAAGACAAGAAACATTCCCAAAAAGAAAGAACAGGAGAAATGTAAAGGAAATGAATTAAATTAAATGGAGGCAAGCAATTTATCAGATATAGATTTCAAAAAAAAAATAGTTATGAGACTGCTCAAGGAACTTAGTGACAATGGCAAGGACTTACTGAGAACTACAACATCATGAAAAGGGAAACAGCATTAAAAACAATCAGTCAGAAATGAAAAATGCAATCTCCGAAATAAAGAATACACTGGTAGGAATAAACAAAAGGTTGAATGAAGAAGAGGATCAAATCAGTGATCTGGAAGAAAAAAGAACAGAAAACATTGGGAAGATGGCAGTGAGATATGTGGGAACGAAGTCCACTACCCTCATGCACAGGTGAAACACCTAGCTGATCTTCTGAGGAACAGAGTGAACAGCCAGTGGTATCCCAGCATATCTGAAGATTGGAGACCAAAAATTGTAGAGGACATTGAAAAATAAAACAGTAAGGAGAGTGATTCAGGACAATAAGTTCCCTGGGCCCAGTGCGGGTCTGCCACAGGATTCTTGGGAGAGAGCCAGGTCAATGGCTCCCTCCCCTGCCAAATAAGGTTTGAGCAGAACCAGGAGGGACCTAAATGCTTGAAGTCACAGGGGGGGTGGGGGGGGGATGAGGATGAAGTGGCAAACACACAGGGGTTGTGTGTACCCACTGAGACTGTGGACACCAGCTGGAAAGAGTTGGGCAGTGACAGACCCTGACCCAGTGAGTCCCCAGACTGGTTGGAGGGTTGGGCTATGTGAGAGACCAGGCGCTTGTTTGGAGCAGCAAGCTTGAATAGGAAGAATTTTTCAAAAAGAAAAAAAGAAATGTTCTTAACTTCAATGTCTCTGGTTATATTTTGTTTCCTTTTTTTTTTCTATTTATTATGTTCCAGTTAAAGGTAAGATCATATGGTATTTGTCCCTCACCGTCTGGCTTATTTCACTTAACATAATGCTCTCCAGTTCCATCCATGCTGTTGCAAAGGGTATAAGCTCCTTCTTTCTCTCTGCTGGGGGAGTGGGGAGGGGACAGTGAGGAGAGGGGATTACAGGAACTACTATAAAGGACACATGGACAAAATCAAGGGGGAGGGTAGAGGTGGGGGAGGGAGGGGGTTTTGGCTGGGGTGGGGTGGAGGGATGGGGAGAAAAGGCACACAACTGTAATTGAATAACAATAAAAAATTAAAATTAAAAAGAAAAGAAAAGAAAAGAGAGGCACTCAGTGGATGTTTGGGGAATTCTCCTGCAGTAGCTACCCCCAACTCATGAGCCCCTACCCGCCCCGCCCCACACTCAGCTGGTGACTGCCAAGCTGTGGAGGTGGAGGACTCATGCTCACACCCAAAGCCCCAGGACGGTGCACGCCCAAACCCGTGTCCCATCCTACCCCAGCAGCAGAAGCCAAGTGCTCACACCCACAGCACTGGGATGGAGCACACCTGACCCCACCACCCAGAGGCACCTCGCACCCAGCCCCAGTGTCCCAGGGGCAACAGCAGAGGAGGTGTGGGCCAGCATCCTCAGCAGCAGCCACAGCTCAGCCCCCACCCTACAAAGCCAACTGGATCTATAAGAGGAAGGATGAGATGCTCTGCAGAGGAAAGTTGCAGGGCTCAGGGAGTCAACAATCCTCAGAAAGACTTAACTCAGTGGGGGTACTGAACTACCCTGAAGGAACTCCTAGAGTCCCTAGCATCTAGAACAGCAAAGGGCCAGAAGGTGGTGTATGAGTTGCCCCTAATTGATGCACCTCAAGGACAGCGCAACTGGTGGACTGAGGCATAGGGTGGGCGCAGAAGGGCATTGGGGGCCCTGCAGCAAACTGAGGAACTGGGCTGGAGGCTGGGCAACTTCAAAGAGTGCAGCTAGGAAGGGAGAAAACCAAAACCAATCCCCCCTCAGCCTGCTGCAGCCAGGAAGACCAGCAGAACTGGCATGGCCTTTTTGAAGCCAGAAAGAGGCTCTTTTTTTTATTTTTCAATTCCTTCTTTCTTTCTTTCCTTCTTTCTTTTTTTACTCCTTCTTCCTTTTTTCCTTTTTTTTCCCTTTTTATCCCTTCTTCCTTCCTTCCTTTCTCTTTTAATTCCCAAAAGTGAGACAATAAAACCTGGAGCTGTGAAAGGACCACAGTTAGACCGAAATAGGGATCATCCCAACAACTGAGACAGTGAGACAAATTTCATTTTGCTACTCCAGAGAACTTGCAAATTATTGTATATTTATATTATTTTTTTCATTATTCTTACATCATTTATTTTATTAGTATTTTTGTATTTCTCTTCTTTGTGTTTAGTCTTCTTCACTTGGTTTGTTAAATTGCATTGTTTGACGGGTTTTCCTTGTTCTCTCTTTCATAGTGTATGCTTAATTTTCTGTCTTCCACTTCATTTATGTTCCAGTAGCACACAACTCTAGGTCCTGTACTTCCTATTCTTGCTATTCAGATTGCATAGATTCTGTCATATAATTGTTGCTCCATTACCATTATAAATACTTGCTGTTTCCTACAATTGTAAATACTACACAGCACTCCTCCTGGGTCTTAGCTCACTTCACTATTTCCTGAACTTTATTACTATTGTGGTTAACTCTATTCGCTCACATACTACACTTATTTTCTATCATTTACTCTAATTTAATTCACAATCTGACCTCCCACAAGCTCACTGCTTTCTAGATCCAACTCACAAGCCTTTGCACTACCAAATAAGAGTCTTATCTTTTTTCTACCCTTTCTAAAATGTAGCTGGTTTGGGTGAAATATCACAGTTAACATTATACATATCCAAAGGAACTGTTATCTCTTCTCTACGGGTGGTACCTTAAATACCACACAATACTCTCCCTCTATCTTAATCCATTTTGCCTTCCCCCACCCACTGATCACAAAAATGAATAGGTGGGAGCTGTGAAAAACAGTATACCTCCTGGAAGAGGAAAACCACCAACAAAGGAACCACCAACAGATAACAACAGAAGAAAATGAACAAGGGAGTAGAAGCCACATTAACCTGCACCCATGAAGCTATGGAAATAACAACTAAATAGTGGAGAAATTACTCAGAACAAACGACTGAACAATAGAGGAGAGAAGCCTCAAAACCTCGTACATACAAAAAAAAAAGTTTTCACCACAACCTGTCCACACCTGCACAACAAATACAAGACATGGTGGATGGAGTGACCCCACTAAACGAGCTGCAGGGAAAGCCAACCAAAGAAAGACCCAAACAATCCAAAGACTTCCAGAGAGCCAATATAAATGACACCCCAAGACCAACAAGCTCAGGAGATCATGGAGACTACATAAATGAATATCACAGGACTTCTACCATAGAAGTTCACATCATAAACACAGGGAGTCAAAATAGATCAATCTAAGAAGCAGAGGCTAACAAGAAGAATCTCACAAACAATGAAAAGACAAAGAAACAATTCCCAAATGAAATGAAAGGAGGAAGCATCAGAAAGAATGCTAACTGAAAAACAGGCAAGTCAACCAACAGATATTGAGTTCAAAGCAAAGCCTATCAGGAAGCTCAATGACCTCACAGAAAATTACCAAAAACTACAGGAAAACCACAATGAACTCAGGCAAACTATATCAACATGAAAAAGGAAATAGAAACTATCAACAAGGGCCAAGAGGAAATGAAGAATACAATTTCTGAACTAAAGAACACACTAGAAGGAATCAAAAGAAGAGTTTAAGAAGCAGAGGATCAGACAGGTGAGCTGGAGGACAAGGTAGAAAAAAACAACCAGAAAGAGCAAGAAAAGGAAAAGAGGCTCAGAAAGAATGAAGAAGGAATAAAGGAAATGCAGGACAACATGAAACGTAATAATAACCATACAATAGGGATACCAGATGGAGAAGAAGAAGAGCAAGGGATAGAAAACGTGGTGGAAAAAGTAATGATGGAAAATATCCCTAATCTGATGACAGAAAAAGTCACCCAAATCCAGGAAACACAGAAAGTCCCAGGCAAGAGAAACCCCAAGAGGCCCACTGCAAGACACATCATAATTAAAATGCCAAAATTCCAAGACAAACAGAGGATCTTAAAGGCAGCAAGGGAGAAACAGGAAGTAACATACAAGGGAGCCCCAATACGGTTAGCAACTGACTTCTCAATGGAAACGCTCCAAGCCAGAAGAGAAAGGCAAAATATATTCCAGGTAATGAGAACTAGAGACCTGCAACCAAGGCTAC
The DNA here is from genome assembly GCF_022682495.2 of Desmodus rotundus. Taxonomy (NCBI): domain Eukaryota; kingdom Metazoa; phylum Chordata; class Mammalia; order Chiroptera; family Phyllostomidae; genus Desmodus; species Desmodus rotundus. Next base: position 94,174,765 of record NC_071387.1, read on the forward strand.
TTAATACAGCAAGGCTCTCAATCAAGATAGAAGGACAAATAAAGAGTTTCCCAGATAAAAGAAGTCTAAAGGAATACACCTCCACCAAACCAGCTCTGCAAGAGATGCTAAAGGGACTGCTTTAAGGAAAGGAAGGAAAAGAGAAAGACAGAGAAACACAGGTAGGAAAAAATGGCAATGAATAACTACCTATCGATAATATCCTTAAACGTAAATGGATTAAATGCTCCAATCAAAAGACATAGAATAGCTGAAGGGATAAGAAAACATGACTCACACATATGCTGCCTACAAGAGACCCATCTCAGGACAAAAGACTTACACAGACTGAAAGTGAAAGGCTGGAAACAAATTTTCCTAGCAAATGGACAGGAAAAAAAAGCAGAGGTAGCAATACTCATATCAGACAGGATAGACTTCCAAAAAGGGCCATAAAGAGAGACCCAGAAGGTCACTTCATAATACTCAAAGAAAGAATCCACCAAGAAGACATAAACATTGTAAATATATATGCACCCAATATAGGAGCACCCAAATACATAAAGAAAATCTTGGAGGACTTCAAGAAAGATATTGACAGCAACACAATTATAGTAGGGGACTTTAACACCCCACTGTCAAAAATGGACAGGTCTTCCAACAAAATATCAACAAGGATATTGTGTCACTTAACAATACCCTAGAGGAAATGGACTTAACTGGTATATAGAGAGCTTTTCATCCCAAAGAAGCAAAATACACATTCTTTTCAAGTGTACATGGAACTTTTTCAAAGATAGACCACATGATAGGACACAAAGCAAGCCTCAGCAAATTCAAGAAAATTGAAATCATATCAAGCATTTTCTCTGACTACAGACCACTGAAACTAGAAACCAACCCCAAAGGAAAAAACCCAAAACACTCAAAATCATGGAGACTGAATAGCATGCTATTAAACAATGAATGGGTCAAGAACGACATTAGGGAAGAAATCAAAAAATTCCTGGAAACAAATGAAAATGAACTCACAACAACCCAAAACCTATGGGACACAGCAAAGACATCCTGAGAGGGAAGTTCATAGCAATACAGGCCTACCTTAAAAAGATAAAAACATTTCAAACAAACAACCTATCCCTATGCCTACAAGAACTGGAGGAACAACAACACAGACAGCCCAGAGCAAGCAGAAGGAAGGAAATAACCAAGATCAGAGCAGAGTTAAATGACATAGAGACTAAAAGCACAATTCTAAGGATCAATGAATCCAAGAGCTGGTTCTTTGAAAAGATAAACAAAATCGACAGGCCTTTAAGTAGGCTCATCAAGAAAAAAAGAGAGAGGATCCAAATAAACAGAATTAGAAATGAAAGAGGAGAGATTACAACTGATACCACAGAAATACAAAGGATTGTAAGAAATTACTATGAAGAACTGTATGCCTAGAAATTTGAAAACCTAGGTGAAATGGACTAATTTCTAGAAAAATATAATCTTCCAAAACTGAATGAAGAAGAAGCAGAAAACCTCAACAGACCAATAACAGCAGACGAAATTGAAGCAGTCATCAAAAACCTCACAACATACAAAAGCCCTGGACCAGAAGGTTTCACAGGAGAATTCTACAAAGCATTTAAGGAAGGGCTAACCCCTATCCTTCATAGACTATTCGAAAAAATCCAAACTGATGGAAGACGTCCAAACTCTTTTTATGAACCAGCATCATCCTAATCCCAAAACCAGATAAAGACACATGAAGAGAGAAAACTTGAGGCCAATATCGCTGATGAACATAGACACTAAAATTCTCAACAAAATATTGGCAAACTATATCGAGCAATACATTAAAAAGATCATCCACCATGACCAAGTGGAATTCATCCCAGGGATGCAAGGATGGTACAATATTCACAAATCAATAAACATGATACATCACATCAACAACAGCAAAGACAAAAATCACATGATCATATCAATAGATGTGGAAAAAGCATTTGATAAGATACAGAACCTATTTCTGATAAAAACACTCAGCAAAGTGGGAATAGAGGGAGCATTCCTCAACATAATAAAGGCCATATATGAGAGACCTAAAGCCAACATCATACTCAATGGACAAAAACTTAGAGCTTTCCCACTAAGATCAGGAACAAGACAAGGATGCCCTCTCTCACCACTCTTATTCAACATAGTATTGGAATTCCTAGCCACAGCAACCAGAAAAGAAAAAGAAATAAAAGGCATCCAAATTGGAAAGGAGGAAATGAAACTGTCACTGTTTGCTGATGACATGATAGGGTCCATAGAAAATCCTATAGACTCCACCAAAAAACTACTTGACCTAATAAATGAATTTGGCAAAACAGCTGGATACAAAGTCAATACTCAGAAATCAAAGGCATTCCTGTACACCAACAACAAAACTGCAGAAATAGAAATCAGGAAAAAAATCCTATTTGATATAGCAACAAGAAAAATAAAGTACCTAGGAATAAACCTAACCAAGGAGGTAAAAGACCTGGACTCAGAAAACTACACAACACTGAAGGAATAAATTAAGGAAGACAGAAACAAATGGAAGCATGTACCATGCTCAGGGATTGGAAGAATTAACATCATCAAAATGGGCATACTACCCAAAGCAATTGATAGATTCAATGCAATCCCTATTAGAGTACCCATGACATATTTCACAGATATAGAACAAACATTTCAGAAATTTATCTGTAACCATAAATGACCCCGAATAGCTGCAGCAATTTTGAGAAAGAAGAACAAAGCTGGAGGGATCACAATACCTGATATCAAACTGTATTGCAAGGCCACTGTCATCAAAACAGCATGGTACTGGCATAAAAACAGGCACATAGACCAATGGAACAGAACAGAGAGCCCAGAAATAAACTCAAGTCTTTACGGTCAATTAATATTTGACAAAGGAGGCAGGAGCATAAAGTGGAGCAAAAACAGCCTCTTCAACAGATGGTGTTGGGAGATCTGGACAGCTATGTGCAAAAGAATGAAACTCGATCACCAACTTACGCCATACACAAAAATAAACTCAAGATGGATAAAAGACTTAAATATAAGTCGTAGCACCGTAAAAGTCCTAGAGAAAAACATTGGCAGGAAAATCTCAGACATTCCATGCAGCAACATCCTCACAGACACATCCCCTAAAGCAAGGGGAATAAAGGAAAGAATAAACAAATGGAACCTCATCAAAATAAAAAGCTTCTGCAGGGCTAAAGAAAACATCACCAAATTACAAAGAGAACCAACAGTATGGGAAAACATATTTGCTAATGATACCTCAAACAAGGGCCTGATCTCCAAAATATATAAAGAACTCACACGACTCTACTCCGGGAAGACAAACAACCCAATTAAAAAATGGGCAAAGGACTTGAACTGACACTTCTCCAAGAAGACCTACAGAGAGCCCAGAGACGTATGAAAAGATGCTCAGCATCACTAGCCATCAGAGAGATGCAAATTAAAACCACAATGAGGTACCACCCCACACCGGTTAGAGTGGCCAACATAAACAAATCCACAAACAAATGTTGGAGAGGATGCGGAGGAAAGGGAACCATAGTGCACTGTTTGTGGGAATGCAGACTGGTGAGGACACTGTGGAAAACAGTATGGAATTTCCTCAGAAAAGTAATAATGGAACTGCCCTTTGACCCAGCAATTCCGCTGCTGGGATTATGCCCTAAGAACCCTGAAACACCAATCCAAAAGAACCTATGCACCCCAATGTTCATAGCAGCACAATTTACAATAGCCAAGTACTGGAAGCGACCGAAGTGCCCATCAGCAAACGAGTGGATCCAAAAACTATGGTATATCTCCACAATGGAATTCTATGCCGCAGAGAGAAAGAAGGAGCTTCTACCCTTTGCAACTGTATGGATGGAACTGGAGAGCATTATGCTAAGTGAAATAAGCCTGGCGGTGAGGGACAAATACCATATGATCTCACCTTCAACTGGAACATAATCAATAGAAGAAAAAAGGAAACAAACTATAACCAGAGACATTGAAGTTAAGAACAATCTAACAATAGCCACGGGGGAGTGGGGTGGGGACAATTGTAAGAGGGGATTAGAAGAACTACTATAAAGGACACATGGACCAAATCAAGGGAGTGGGTGGAGGTTTGGGAGGGAGGTGGTTCAGCTGTGGTGGGGTGGAGGGATGGGGAGAAAAGGCATGCAACTGTAAATGAATAACAATAAAAATTTTCTAAAAAAATATCATATACCATGATCACATGCCTTTTATTTCAGGGATGCAAAGATGGCACACAATATCTGCAAATCAAAAAAAGAAAAACAAAAACAAACAAAAAATGTGATACACCACATAAGCAATATGAAAGATAAAAAAATTATCATATCAATAGATGCAGAAAAGGAATTTGATAAAATCCATTACCTGTTTATGATAAAAACTCTACGCAAAGTGGGAATAGAGGGAACATATCCCAATGTATTAAAGGTCATATATGACCAACCAACAGCTGAGATTATAGTCAATGAGCAAAAATTGTAAGTGTAACCTTTAAGATTGGGAACAAGACCGGGATGTCTACTTTCACCATTCTTATTCAACATAGTACTGGAAGTACGAGCCACAGCAATCAGACAAGAAGAAGGAAAAAATTGTATCCAAACTGGAAACAAATAAGTAAAACTGTCATTTGCAGATGACATGATACTGTACATAGAGAACCTTAAAGATTCCACCAGAAAACAGCTATAACTGATCAATGAATTCCATAAAATAGCAGGACATAAAATAAATATCCAAGAATCAGTTGCATTTTTATATGCCAAAAATGAACTATCAGAACTGGAAATCAAGAAAACAATCTCATTTACAATTTCATCAAAAATATATAAAATACCTAGGAATGAATTTAACCAAGTATTTAAAAGACCTGTACTCAGGGAACTATAAGACACTGAAGAACAAGTTGACGAAGATCCAATAAGTGAAAGCATACACCATGTTCATGAGTAGAGAGAATTAATATCACTTAAATGTCCATACTACCCAAAGCCATCTATAAATTTCATGCAATTCCTATCAAGATACCAATGATGTATTTTACAGAACCAGAACAAATATTCCAAAAATTTATATGGACTCACAAAAGACTCAAAATAGCAACAGAGATCTTGAGGAAGAAGAAAAATGCTGTAGGAATCACACTGCCTGATATCAAATTATACTACAAGACCATAGTAATCAAAACAGTATTGTCCTGGCATAAAACAGACATATAGATCAACAGAACAGAAACGATTGGCTTGCATGGTCAATCAATATTTGACAAAGGAAGAATATAAAATGGAGTGAGGACATTCTATTCAAAAAATGTTGGGAAAATTGGACAGATGGGTGCAAAACATTTAACTAGATCACCTTCTTACACCATGCACCAGAGTAAACTCAAAATGGATTAAAAACTTAAATATTAGACTTAAATTCATAAAAATCCTAGAATAAAATATAGGCAGTAAAATTTCATAGCAATATTTTTTGATATATTTCCTCAGATGAAGGAAACAAAACATGAACAAATGGGACTACATCAAACTAAAAAGTTTTTGACAGCAAAGGAAACCATCAACAAAATGAAAAGACAGCCCACTGAACTGAAGAACATATTTACCAATGATACATCTGAAAAGGGGTTAATCTGCAAAATTTATAAAGAACTTATACAACTCAACACACACAAAAAAAATGGGCAAAGGACATGAATAGACAGTTCTCCAGACAGTTCTCCAAGGAGGACATACAGATAACCCATACACATGAAAAAATTGCTCAACATCACTAATTATTATAGAAAGGCAAGTTAAAACCACAATGAGATATAACCTCACACCTATCAGAATGGCTATCACCAATAAATTAAAAAAGCAAGTGTTGGCGAAAATGTGGAGAAAGGGAACCCTTGTGCACTGTTAGTATGAATGCAGACTGGCAAAGCCACTGTGGAAAACAGTATGGAGTTTCCCCAAAATATTAAAAATAGAACTTTCTTATTACCTGGCAGTTCCACTTCTGTGAATGTATCTGAAGAAACTCAGAACACTAATTCAAAAGAATATACATACCCTTACATTCATTGCAGTGTTATTTACAATAGCCAAAATTTGGAAACAGCCCAAGTGCCCATGAGTAGATAAATGGATGAAAAAGCTGTGGTACATTTATACAATGGAATATTACTCAGCTGTAAAAAAAAAAAAAAAGAAGGAAACATTACCTTTTGCAACAGCATAGATGAACCTGCAGAGTATTATGCTAGTTGAAATAAGCCGGTCTGAAAGACAAATACTATATTATTTCACTATATGTGGAACCTAATAAACAAAATCAACAAATGAACAAAATCAACACAAAAAATAGAAATAGACTCATAAATACAGAGAACGGACTGACAGTTGTCAGAGGGGAGGGTGGTTGGGGGCTGAGTGAAAAAGATGAAAGGACTAAGAAAAAAAATAGTCATAGACACAGACAGCAGTATGGTAATTACAAGAGGGAAAGGGGGTGGGGGGAGGTAGAAGAAGGTCAAGGAGGGAATAAAAGGTGATGGAAAAAGACTTGACTTTCAATGATGAACATACAATACAATATACAGATTATATCTTAAGACTTGTACACTTCAAGCCTACATAATTTTATCAATCAATGTCACCCAAATAAGTTCAATAAAAGTGTAAAATGTAAAGTACAATAAAAATAATAATTAAAATATCTACCTACTCACCCAGCCACCTCATCTATCTATATATCCATTTATTCTCTCATTCATCTTCCCATTTAATCATCCATCCATCTTCCCAACTGTCTATTCATCTATTTTTCATCTACCCATACATCCATCCATTAATTCATTTATTAAGTAACAATTTGTGGAGTCTTAAGAACTGGGGTATAGCTGGATAAGTAAGGCAAAGTTTCTGGCCTTCACCAAGCTTCAGCTCTAGAGGTGAAATCAAATGAGAGGAGAGAAATAGGAAGGAGGAGCAGGAGCAGGAAGAGAAGGAGGGAATAAGGAAGGACGGATGAAAGGTAGGGAAGGAGGGGGGGAAAGAGGGAGGGTAGAAAGAGGAATGTCAGCTTTTTTTACTGTTATTCAAGTACAGTTGTCTCCATTTTCCCACTATCACTTTCCCCCACCATCACCTCCCACCCTCACTCCTTCCCTGCTTTGGCTTTGTCCATGCGTCCTTTATACATGTTTCTTGATGACCCTTCCCTTCTTTCCCCTGTTATCACCCTCCCTCCTACCCTCTGATTACCGTCAGTTTGTTCTTTATATCAATGTCTCTGGTTATATTTTGCTTGCTTGTTTGATTTGTTGATTAGGTTCCACTTATAGGAATGTCAGTTTTTATTAAATGCTATGAAGAAAAATAAATCAGGATAAAGGGTCTACATTACACAAAGAGGTCAGGAATGGCTTCTCAAAGGGGGTGACTTTTGAGCAGAAATCTGAAAGAATTACGAGTATATCCTGAGAATACCTGCAAGAGAAGCACATGAGGCAGAAGTAACTGTAAAGGTGGGTATGGGTGCTCTGTGATACTTGTCTCCCCTTCCAAGAAGAGAGCTTGACATCTTGCAGGGGTGTCCAACCTGCAGCTCAGGATGGCTATGAATGCAGCCCAACACAGAATTGTAAATTTACTTAAAATCTTTTTGTGCTCATCAGTTTTCATTAGTGTTTGTGTATTTAATGTGTGGCCCAAGAAAACTCTTCTTCTTCCAGAGTGGCCCAGAGATAACAAAAGTTTGGACACCCCTGAAAGGATGCTGAGAGCTCATCTGTGAAAAAAGTCTAGAAACTCTTATCTCACCAGGCTATTGTGAGGATTAAACAGAATCATCACCACCTGGGTATGTGTAGCTTACCAGACCACTTGCTGAATGACGGGAGATGGGTTTGATTTGGGCAGTGCCACATTCCTTAATGAACAAATAGCAGCTGAGCATCCATTATGAGGTTCTTTGGTCAGCCTTCCCCATCATTATGTCATTTAGTCACCCCACTTACTACTCTATGAGATGAGCCTAACCATTGCCACATTCATTTGGCAGACTGGGAAACTGAGACTGGAAAAATTAAGTCTTCATAGGATCCCAGCAGTCTGATGCCAGAGTCCCAGTGTTTAATCACTAGGCATCCTGCCTTGCCCAGTCACTTAGCCCTGAGCTGTTAGCATGGAGCCACTAGTCCCAAAGGCAAATTGTTCAAGAGGGACAAGCAAAGTGGTGGAAGATCAGTGGTCACAACTTTCTCAGAAGGATAAATCTCCTCTGATGCCACATTAGGAATTGCCCTTTCTCTGGTACCTCCAAATGACCCCTTTTCAATAGATTATTCATGATTTTTGAAAAATTGAAACCTTTCCCACAAGAGATGAAAAGTGGAGAAGCCCAGAAGAGGTGCTGAAAGGTGCTGCCCCTCAGCTATCTCTGTAGAGGCCCACACAACTCCCTCTCACCAGAGGCCCCAGAGCTTTCTGACCTCAGAAAGGTTACATGCATCTCTTCTGGAACACTTGCCTTGACCACCACCACCCCCATCACACACACACACACACACACACACACACACACACACACACACACACATCCCAACTGGAATAAGTGCCTCTCCTCTATGCTCCCACACCTTAATTCTTCTCTCTCACCCTCTGTTACATTGTACTCTATATCGTTAATTTATTGCCCTGTCCCAGGGCCTGAAGTCATAGGTATTAAGTGCTTCAGGTCAGGCACAACTCGGTTTAAGACCCAGTTCTATCATTACTAGCCGAAACAAGTAATTTATCTCATTTTTGTTCTCATTTGGAAAGTAGGAATAACCGTAGATACCTTATAGGGTTATTATTGTACAAGCATTAATGGGTTAATGCTGATAAAGCACTGAGCATAGCCCTTGGAACACAGTTAGCATTTAGTAACAACTACTTGCATTATGATTAATCTTTCCAAGAGTTCAGATCTTTCCAAGAGAACAAGCCCACTTAGCTTGTTCACTACTATATGTCAAGCAGCTGGCACATTGTTTGGCCTATAGTAGATGTCTAATTATTTTTTGTTGAATGACTGAATGAGTAAATAAAATGCAAAAAGAAAAGATTGAAAAAGGAACAGAGGAATAACTCATGGCTGTACCCTGGGCAGAGTACTTTAGATACATCATTTCCTATCATTTTCACAGCAGCCCGATGAGACAGATTGCATTGTTTTCAATTATACAAAGGAGAGAAGTGACTTGCCCAAACTGCTCAGATAAATAATAGAACTTATTTTTTAATATTTTTTATTTTTCAATTACAGTTGACATACAATATAATATTAATTTCATGTGCACAACATAATGATTAGACGTTTATTTAACTTACAAAGTGATCACCCAAAAATTCTAGTACCTATCTGGCACCGTGCACAAATATTATAATATTATGAACTATACTCCCTATACTGTACTTTACTTCCTGTGACAACTTTGTCTAACTGTCAATTTGTACTTCTTGATCCCTTCACCTTTTTCACTAAGTTCTTCACCCCCCTCCCAATGTGGCAACCATCAAAATGTTCTTTGTACCTATGAGTCCGTTTCTGTTTTGTTTTTTCATTTATTTTGGTTTTTTAGATTCCTCATATAAGTGAAATTATATGGTATTTGTCTTTTTTGTCTGATTTATTTCACTTAGCACAATACCCTCTGGCTTATTTTTTAAACAACCACTAAAGGGTATCCAAAGTTAAAAGTAGGAACTCCATCCCTGGATAGTATTATCCATGGGCCACAGACCACTAGATTGGAAGGCACACCAGCCAATCAAGAGGACAGAAACTAGTGGCCCATGTTTGAAATTTGGCCATTAGATGAGATGAGAAACATTGGTTTTCTCAATGTTTCAAAAAGTGTTAGGCCAACATGTACAAATTTGGAGGTCTCTAATACAATCTAGATTACTGGCTTCTCTTGGAACAAACAGAAGCTGTCCAAATTCTGGGCCTGGATTCCTGCATGGAAACAATGGGCTGAGACAGGGCCTCTCATATTCTGCAATGTGCTATCATCCCCTAATTTTGCCAACTCATGCAATACATGAGTTATTGCTCTGTTATCTCTGTGGCCCCTGTTGGAATTTATGTTGTCCACCAAGATCCATCACCAGTTCACCACCTTCAATCCATAGATGGGATATTGAAGCCCAGGGAGGAGTGACTTGGTGAAGGCCACACACTGACCGACAGACTCTGGAATTTTAATTCTCCTTCAGCAACATCCTTCCCATGACTGCATCATGAACTTGTGCAGAAAGCACTCCTGGTTCGATATTCTATGCCTTCAAATACCCACAAATTACAGTGATTGCTATGGAATAGACTTCCAGGAGAAATTCTTGGCCTCTCCTCTTATACTAGGTTAAAGGAAAAAGAATCACGGCAACCACAGGAGGTAGCAGCTGAGAATAATTAATACCCATAAAATCAGTATATGCTCCTCTCTGCTCCCAAATGGCTTGAAGTCGTTCAGATTGCCAGAAGGAAGCCTGGTTTAGTCTTGGAGCTTTAGTGACCTTCTGCTGCTAAAGAATGAGCATTGCTAACCAACAGTATTTTCACTTCCCTCTAGCAGCTTCAAAGTACATCTCCTCTTGTGGATGCCCAACAGTGGGATGGTTCTGCCTCTGCAATGACAGAGAATGAAGAGGCCAAAGGCTTTCGCTCCAGTGGCTCAATCCCATTTCTTATATGGTGTGGTTCTAGAGTCTTCAAAGCCCCAGCATCTTGGAGTTTAGTGAGACTTAGAATTCTAGAATCACAATTTTGGTAACTCAGAATCTTAGCCGCCAGGAACTACAAGGCACTTTAGAGCTCTTCTAGTAAATTCCTCCAATAAATGAAGCCATCCTGATCCAGCAAATCTCAAATTGTGAGTGAGCTTCATGGACAAGGTCAGTCAACCTCATAAAGTAAGGGAGGGACAAGCAGTGAGGAAGAGGCAGAAAAAAGAAGGGAGCTCTCAGGTTTGAGTAAGGGCCTGGCTTCTCACATGGTCTTGGGAAGTCACCCTACTCAGTATATGTCTACCAGAGTTGCACCTGAAGTGCAGGTGGCAAGAAGCTTGAAGTGTTGGCAACCCCTGAAGGGTGTGTGCGCACATGTGTGTGTGTGTGTGTGTGTGACAGTTCCAATGCACAGTGCGATTTCTCAGGCACAGTCAATCCTTGTACCATAAACACCCTCAGATGCAATAATGCTTCTGTCTGTGAAAGACCAATAGGAAGGGAAATGATTTGTTTATGCTACTGAGAATAAGTAGAAATCATATATTCTTGTATTAGAGAAAAAGAAACAACAAATAGAATTTGTGAATTGAAAGTCAGTGATTACATTGTTGAGGCCCAGATTACAATAAGCACAAACTTAATTATCCCCAAAGACTCATTTTCCTGGTGTTTTTTTAATACTTATACTGATATGATGAGTGAAGAGAGGGAGCCCTACCTCCATGTTATCTCTCCTTCCAGGTCTATTTGCTGAGGATGCATCTGGGTCTGTGGTCCAAGCTCTCCAGCCTGGGCTGGTCCTGCTTTCTTCTCCAGCTTCAGCCAACATCAGTGTTGTTACCAGCACCTCCCAGAGCCCATACTATGTCCCACCAACCTCCTCACAGATCCGCTACATGGTCTTCACTCACATCTCTGGACTTCAATGAATGCTATTTCTTCTGCCTGGAATGACTCCATGTATCCACACTTGTTTAAAGTGGTTTTGTACTTGAATCCAGGTCAAATGGAACAATTTGTCCATCCCCAAACTGCCAGCCAGAGTTAACGACTGTCCCTCTTTCTTCCTGGTTTCTTTTGGGGATCTCCCTCATAGCACTTGCCCCACATTATTAGAAAATGTTAATGTGTCTGTCACCTGCTCTCAAGTGTGAGGCTCTCTATACTGGAAATAGCTTTTGTCTGTTTATATCCCCAGCATCAAGCCCAGAGTAGAAGCACACACATAAGTGTTGAATAAATGTCTGTTGAATTAATGAATTAATAAATGACTTAATAAAATCTCAGAGCCTCATATTAGCTTGCTATTCTATTCAGGAAATGTTCTAATAGAGATGTCAATGTGGCCTATTTTGAAGTCCCTCTTCTAATAATCACGTGCCCTCACCTCTCTCTTGTAAAGCAGGTCTGGACCTGGTCAGAGAAGTGTATATGCAGCCTACAGGTAAGGGTGGGATCTTAAAGGGATCACATTTTAGAAGGTGATTGCAGAGGATGCCAGATAAATCAGCCCAGAACCAGAAAACCCAGAGCCGAAACTCTCAAAATCTAGTAAAAACAGGGCAAAAATGTGGTGGGCATTGCTATCGATGGCCCCAAATCTGCACAGTGCCTCCAACAGGACTATGTCTCCAAAGACCAAGAATTTTTCTAGTTACTTTATCCCAAATTCTGCTGGGAATCTGAACTGGCAGTGTTGAGAAAAAAAGAGAACAATGAGAAAAAAAGACAGAGGTAATTAGAGAAAAAGAGTTTTTGAGATTGCCAGGAAGGACAAAAGGGCAGGGGAAGGGGGCCATTGGCATAACAGCTATCAAGCATATCAGTGAGGATGTGTTGAGCTCCAAGCAAAAGAAAACACAATTCTTGGTGACTTAAACAAGTAAAGGCTTGAGTTGCCTTAAATGACAAGAAGCCTGGTGAGCTCTGAACAGTAGGTGCAGATTCTCAATGACATTGGAACCCAGCTCTTAGATCATACTGCTCTGCCATCCATGGCCCAGGCTCTCGCCATATGCTCACAAGGTGGCTGTTGTACCTCTTGGCATCACAGGTGCATCACAGTCAGGAAGAAGAACAAAAGACCAAGTCTGTTTCTTTTCTTCAAGAAAGCCTATGCTTTTTCAGAAGCCCAGCTCAATAGGATTTCATTTAAGTTCCCTTAACCAGGACTGTTTATGTGGCCATTCCAAAGTGGAGACTGACTAAGAAGATCAAGATTTCTGCTTACCAGGCTCTTTAGTTGAGAAAGGCATGGGAGAAGGGGAATGGGAATTTGGTATGCGATACACCAAATATATCCAAGTCAAGAGGCCAAGTTCCCCTCAATAATGAACTTACAGCCAAGTCAAAGTCCCTAGACATGGGGTTGGATGAGTTCCTACTATGTGCCATCACTACACTAAGAGCTGAAGAGGCAGCAATGAATGAAGCAGAAAAGGTCACTGTCCTGGACTTTATGACTCTAGGGCAAGGATTAGCAAATTCAAGTCTGTGCTGTTATCTGTTTTTGAAAATAAAATTTCGTTGAAAACAGCCATACACATTCATTTACCTGTGGCTGCTCTTCCACTATGACAGCAGAAAAGAGGAAAATGTAATGACACTGAGTAGTTCACAAAACCAAAAATACTCATTTAGCTCCTGTCTAGTAGAGGATACAGATAATATACAACTAAACACATTAATGGCTAGATCATTCCTGAGTGTGATAGTTCCATAGAGAAGATAGAAAGTAATACAACAGAGAGTAATGAGGGGAGGGGCTGGCTACTGAAGGTGGTCAGGAGAGTGTCTCTTAGAAAGTGATGTTTTGAATACAACTAGTATAAGGAGAAGAATCCTGCCCCCCGGGAGAAGGGTGTTCTATGGGAGAGCAACCTCAAATAAAAGACCAAAGATTACAAGTGTTGGTGGGTACGTGGAGGAAATGTGCACTACTGGTGGGAATGTAAATTGGTGTAGCCACCATGGAAAACAGTATGAAAGTTCCTCAAAAAATTAAAAATAAAACTATCATATGATCCAACAATCCCACCTCTGGGTATTTAACCAAAGGAAGTAAAATTAGTATCTCAAAGTGATATCTGCACCCCGTATTCATTGCAGTAGTATATATAATAGTAAAGACATTGAACAACCTAAGGGTCCATCGGAGGATGAATGGATAAACAAAATGTGAGATACATATATAATGGAATATTATTCAGCCATAAAAAAGAAGAAATCCCTGTACTTGCAACAACATGGTTGAACCCAGAGGACATTATGCTTAGTGACATAAGCCAGAAACAGAAAGTCAAATATTGTAAAATCTCACTTATATTTGGGATCAAAAAAAGTCAAGCTCATAAAAGCAGAAGTTGTGAGGGCTGGGAAGAGCAGGGAATGGAGATATGTTGGCCAAAGTGTACAAACTTTCAGTTATAAGATGAATTAGTTCTGGATATCTAATGTACAATGTGGTGACTATAGTTAAGAACAATATATTTCAAACTTGAAATTTGCTGAGAGAGAAGATCATATAAGTGTTACCATACACACAGTAACTATGTGAGCTCATGTATATGTTAATTTGCTTGATTGTGGTGATCATTTCACAATGCATATGTATATCAAATCATCACATTATACTCCTCAGTGTTTTGATTTTTACTTGTCAATTATACATCAATAAAGTTGAAAAAATAAATAAAATGTATTATTTTTTTCATTCTATCAGACAGGAAGGTGTTCCCTATGTTGTTTCATGACCTGTATGGAGACCCAGTGGCCCCTGGATTGAGGGGGAGAGGGCACAAGATGGGGTCAATTTTGCAGGGCTTTGTAGGGCATGAGAAGGGGTTGGGTTCTATTCTTATTATAATGAGAAATCCTTGAAGTTGAGAACTGAACTGACCATTGTATCTTCAGCCCATTTCTTCCAGGGGAAAAATGAAAATAATGTACCCTGGCCAAGTGGCTTGTTGGTTGGAGCATCATCCCATACACCAAAATGTTGTGGGTTTTGATCCTTGGTCAGGGTATGTATTAGTTGATGTTTCTCTCTCCCATTCTCTCTCTCTCTCTCTCTCTCTCTCTCTCTCTCTCTCTCTGTCTCCCCTTCTTCTCTCTCTAAGTTCAATAAACATATCCTCAGGTGATGATTTAAAAGTGCAAATAATGCAATTAAGGAGTGGCAGAGATTGGCTATGCAGAGAATACAATGATGCAATATTTGCAGACTATCTGGCAATTAGGTGTGGCCAGGTGACTGAGTTTTAACCAATGAAATGTGAGTGTAAATAATGTAACCCCAGCCAGGCCTGACCCATAAACACTCCCTGCATTACCCTCTTGGCATATGTGAACTTCAAGCCACTTTCCAAAGTGGTCAGGCCACAGCTTGTAGAAGACCGGAACCTTGAAGAGCCACTTTAAGGAGAAGTGGCCACCTATCAATGATATCTGAACTACTATATGCATTTGGATTTGTTTGTTAGAACATTGCCTTGACTGCAGTAACTGCTGGCTGAGACTAGAGTGACAGTTGTGGGAATCTGACTGCCCAGCAGCTGTGGGTATGGCAGTTGGCTTTGCATCCTGACTGAGGAGGAGTGTCTCTCATTCTTTCATCCCTACTCAGGAGCTAACACTGGTCAGTATAGGGAACCGTTCTGCATGTCATGGCAAATGTAGCCCAGACCCTGACTCAGAAAACCAGTGGGGAGCAAGTCAGCACACAGGACTCAAGCTCACACAGATCAGTTTTCCCATGAGGAATCAGGCCTGCATTGTACCTAGGCTGCTTTGAGGCTTGTTTTTTGCTAAAACTCCCTCACCCTGAATTGAGGCAGCAAATGTTTACTGCATATCTTTAAAATAACTTCCTAAAATCTATGCTAAACCTCCCAACGATGGAGTGTAATGAGTTCAACCACTTTTTCCTTTGCATTTGCAAATATCCTTTTTCTTTGTAGTAATTAGCAACTTCCTCTCCTTTGTTATCTGTAAAAGGTAACCACCTAAAGAGAACCTGTGCATTGTAAATGAGGACCATCTTAGATGTAATGTACCCAGAAAAGTAATAAAAGCCTGTCCAGGCAGGGTTCAAGGCCCTCTCTTACTCAGAGTGGCCATGCCATCCCTTTTTCTCCACAGGACTTCTGCAGTCCATGTAGATTTGTTCATCACAGCCATAATAGACAGACCCCATGGGCTGGAGTCCGCATCAGGTCAGTACCTCACTGGCTCTTCCTGGGCTCAACTAACCCTCCTGGAGCCCTGCTTGTCCCCAGCACCTTGGCTCTGTGTTCCTCAGGACTGCCCTGTTCCCCAGGGGCTGGCTGTTCCATTCCAGTTTCTGGGGAAGCTCTACCTTGTGAACAATGATGTTTTATTCGGGGGCGTTTAAATCCTTTCATTAAAAAATGCATGCCGGACAGAAGGTTTTACATACCAAACAGGCCAGAGATTTAGGCCTTCTCAGTAGTTCAAAAATGTGCCTTTTCTTTTCTTAAATTTTTAATACAGTTGTTCTGAAAGAAATCCCCATTGCTTGATATTAACAAATGTAGCCACCGAAACAGATGCACATATCCCAAAATACCAGGAGAATTAATTACCTGCAGTTAGATCTGGTTCATCCTTTTCCAAGGCAATGCTGCAGAAATCAGGGCTTCTCTGCAGACAGCTGCTGAGCCTTCTCCAGCCTTCTGTTTGCACCAGGGCCTGCTGGGCAATGGAGATGAAAAGGAACCTTCCCAGGGAGACCCTGGGCAACACTTCTGGCCAGATACGTCCAGAAGTAACAGTTATTTTCTAATTTAAGTACAATCTACATCTGAAGGGAATCCCCGAAGTATGAGCTCTAATAATAAAAAACAATAGCACATCACATGTGAGTAACGCTCTTCAGGTACAGAAGGTCTCACCAATCTGTCAGCTCCAAGAGCTTCTGCAAGGGAGTAAAGAAGGCAGCCTCTGAAATTGCTTCCATCAGAACTGTGGTATTAACCATACCCATGCGTGTTTCATGGTAGGACAGAGCTGGACTGGGGACAGCAGGAGATGGCACTGGAATCTTGGTTGCAATAATATTAGTTATCACTTTTGTGCACTATTAAGTGCCAGGTGCTGTTTTCAGCACCGTGAGTCCATTAACTCACTTAATGTGCTCGACATCCCAATGGTCTCATGATCATCACAATACAAAAGAGGAGACTAAAGAATGGAGAAGCAAGGTGAGACTTTCCCAAGGACACCTAAGAAGTGGTGGAGCTGGGTTCCGAACTCAGGAAGTCTACACCCAGAGGCCATAATCTTAAACTTTATGCTTACTAGAAAAATCACTGGATTTGGAGTTAGCCCAAACTCTGCCATGAATAAGTTGTTTTAAAATGGGGGAAATGGCTCTGCTTTTCTTAAAATAGTATCCTGCTTTTACCAGCATGGGAGATTTTTACAATCTGTTCATGCCCCCTTGTGCCAGGCCTTCTGATTGTCCCCTCCCACACTGACTCTGAGTGTGGTCCTGTGACATGCTTTGGCCAATATGACCATCACAAAGATGATGTGTCATAAACTAGAAAAGTGCTTGTGCAATGGGAATTGTTCTCCCTTTCTGCATTTGAGAACCCTGTGATCGTAATATGAATGAGTCTAAACTATCCTGCTAGATGATGAGACACATATATAGCACCCCAGGTCATGTGGAGACAACCCCTAGACCTGAAAATGAGATAATGCTCTTCATACAGTCCCAGTCATGCCACCAGCTGACCCCGAGATCTTCCTTAGTACCTACACCAGTGCTAGGAATAAAGGGAGTTCTATAAAATTCTTTCTGAACAACATCTCGAGAGTAGGTATGTGTGGCCAAAGTGTCAAATAAGAGACAAAGAACACTCTTAGTTGAGTCAAGACAGAGTAATGTCCACAGGACCCCAATTCAGTGGTTCTGAGAGAGAAAAAATACATAGACCATTGGAAAATGTTTCCATTAGTTGATGATAATTTTTTTAAAATAAAGACAATGCAGATAATTTTTATAAAGTTAGATTTGTTAAAAACTTAAAGGAATGATCATTACCCTGAGAGCATGCCTCCTCAATTTTTATGTGAAGATGTCTGTTCTATATGAACTAATGAAAATAAATGTTGTTTCATATTTTTAATGACCTATTCAGCAACTTAAAAATTGATAACATTTTGTAGTTTTTAAAGTTAATGATAATGAATATGGTTGCTAACAGACACTGTCCTAAGCACTAAAAATGTAATAACTAATAATCTTCAGAACAGCCTTCTGAAGTCAGTATTGTTATTATTGCCCTTTCCAGATAAGCAACATAAAAGCCGAAATGTTAAGTGACTTGACAAAGGTCACAGTCATCTGGTTTCAGAGTTGGCATTATTGGCAAGACTGAGAAAATCTGTTCCAGTTCATCCATTCATTCTTTCACACATTCATTCAACCATTGCTCAACCAACCTACAACATGCCTGGTCCTGTGTTAAGCCTTGGGGATGGCACAGCAGAGAAGATAACCTTTCTGCAACTTAACAAGCACCAAAAAAGACACTAACCAATCACTTTAGCTTGGAAAATGGACCAAAGACACTAAAGGCCCATGGGAATATGGGGGGAACCCTTTAGGGGGAGGATCAAAATAAGTTAAAAGTTCTTCTTTACAGAGGTTCACTGGAAACAATGCCACCTTTTTGCCTCCAGAGGGTCTCTCTTGTTCTCCTTATTGGAATTGGCTTTTCATAAATCTGGAATTTGTGGAGGAACACCCCTCACCAGTTCAAATAAAAACTAAGTCAGGCCAGGAAAAGAGGCCAGGGCAGGCTGCTAAGTCTCCTCCAATGTAAGAGACCTTAAAGCTCACATATGGAGAAGGTGGGGAGGAAACTGTGTCCCAGGACCCAGAATGGACTGTACACTAGGAAGCCACACCACAGAGGTTTCAAACTTTAATTGTTCTCAGACTTCACTGGATCAGAATCACCTGATTCTAATTTTAATTCTACACTCTCTCTCCCTCTGACGTGTGTATTTTTAATACTCTCCCAAGACAGTTCTGAAGAACTCCTAAGTCCAACAGCCAGTGATGTCAATCCCTCTTCTCTCCTGCCTCCTGTCTCTGTGTTGTGGGCTCTTTCCTAACCTTTCTTTGTGCATGCAACGGTGCACTCATTTCAAGCTTGGGGCCAGCTGGTGATCACATTGGATTTGGCTTTAGGAGGCAATAGAAACCCTCACAGTTCTTTAGAATGATCTACATTCTCTCTCTCTTCCTGAGATCCTTCCATTGGGTCCTGTAAGTGTAAAGTGATATCTTATTTTCTGTTGATACTGTTCTTTGTGTGATAACCTCTCAGGAACCCTAAGAAGAGACAACAGTGTTGTAAGAATGAGAGCCAGACACCCAGCATCCTAGCTGAATTCTATCAGAATGTACTTCTAACACCAGTGTCCAGCACTTGAACTGCATGAACAATAGACTGTGCCCCTCAGGGAATTAGGAAGGATGTCACCATCCTTAGGAGATAAGAGACTAGAACTGGCCATTCTGGATCTCTGACAAGATCCCTCTCATGCTAACATCTAGTGTAGTTCAGCAGATGAAAAGGTTGGATTCCATTTCCAAACTGTGTCCTATACAAAGTCCCTCGAAGAAAGAGCCTTGATCCCAACTGGTAGAAGATCTCTTATACAGTGATAAGTGTATTCCTTTCTTGGGTAAGGCCAGGATCACTTTAATCCAACCAGAGTTATGAATTGGAGCCAGAGATTTGGAGTACACCATGAAAATCCCTACCTCAGGTTCTTCTTTTTTCTTTTATTTTTTTTATCTTATTCATATCTGAAAACCTAACTCACTACTAAGCCTTATTCAGGATGGTGGGGTTGGATGACTTAGAGGGTTGGCTAAGACACATAGGGTGAAAGATTTTACAAATACACCAATAGGAGTGACAGATACTATCGTAGAGAGAACACATTGTTCTGTTGATGGAGCCTCCATGTCCACATTTGTAGAGTAGGGCCAATGTTACCCAAAGTGCTTAACTCACTGCTTGACTCATGACAAGCAAAGGATGGCACCCTGCTATTGTGGTTGTGATTGTTTTTAATGTTTCAGCAGAGTCATCTCAAACCCAAGGGATGAAACAGATAAAAAGGCAAGCTATGTTTGGACTTTGAAAGTAGAACTTCTAATGAATGGGATAGATTTAAAGAAACAAGGTTTTATTTTGTAGTTAGAACCAAAACAGTAGGAAAGAAAAATAAAAGGAAAGGCAGATGAGGCCAATCCTAGTGGGCTCCAGTGAAGAGCTTCAGCCTTGCATGTGGGAGAGGAAGTCTGGGCCAATCTGAGAGGCAGCCCTTAGTTTTGAAATCCTGGCAAGATACACATGAAAGAATGCCAGAGGGATATTGAAATGGGACATCAGAGAAATAGACAAAGATCTCACTGCAACGGGAAAAGCAATAGCCATAGGGAGTGTTTGTGCTCACATCTAAGCAAGGAAGGTTTCCCAAGGCCTGAGAAATTCAAAAGTGAGGATAAACAAAGTTAAAAGAAGAAGCAAGTGACAGAGAAAATTACCTTTCAGGAAACCCAAGAAAATATCTACTTGGGAAGTATCACCCAACATTAGCCCCATTTCTGAAATATAAGGACCTGGAGGAACCTTAGACAGAGCTCACACATAGCTTGGCAATGGGGTACCATGAGTTCAGTGATAGATGAAAATAGAACATTTAAAATATTTTTTAAAATGCAATAAGAGAAATGGGGGTCAAATGAAAGATGTGAAATTTGAGGCATCTCCATTACAAATTTCCAATCTTGGTTAAAGTAATAACTAACTAGTTAACACTTATTGAATACAAATTATCAAGTGCTTGTAAGCCCTTCAATAGATTATCTCATTTCATCTTTAGTATTCTACACATTTCAGTAGAAAAAGAAAACAGCTGGTGAAATTTTTCTCTGGAATTTGAAAAGTATGTTTAATTGGGTATAAGTTGACAAGACCCCAGCCAGCTTGGACAATTGACCCAAAAGTCCTGAAGCTGAAATGTCACTCTCTTTTTATATTCTCTGCTTTCTCTGTTAGTGCCCTCAAATAAAAACAAGATGTTTTTTAAAGTCCGTGGCTGGTGATAGCAATCACTTGGAAATTCTAAGAAGCAGTTGCAATCTGTCTGGAAATATCTTTTTTTTTTTTTTTTGGAGGAAGAGGAAGATGCTATTGTACAAGGAAATTTGTGTTCACCCTATGGTTCCAATGGTTTTAAAACTTTGGACAGATGGGATATGTGAGAGATGTGGATTTTGAATTGTCTAACTTTAAGAGGCTAAAGGAACAACAGCTTCCCAAAGGCAATCAGAATCTTCCTACATACCAGAGTAAGGCATCTTTGGTTGTAACAAAGCAGAATAAAAAGGTTATGGGGTACACAAAATGGCTTTGTATATTATTTGCATTTTTGATGCTTCTCTGGAAACAGAAGTGTCTTGGAAAATAATAGATGTATAGTGTTAGCTTTAACAAAGTAAAGAAATGTTGAATGCATTTTATATTGCTAATATCCCTATAATAATTGGGCCATCCTATTATTTCAAGAATATTATATAACCCTCTCTGGAGAATTTGCATGGATATATAGCTGAGCATAATCTGTACAAACCTACTGAACTATTAGTATTACTTTGAAATGCAGAGTAGAATCACCTGGGAAATTTATCCAAAATTAAAAAGGAGTTAAAACCTGAATAAATTCTGGGTCTCCATGTGGCTCAGTCTTGACATGAGGTCACATTTAGATAATAATAGTTGGCATTCATTGAATGCTCACATTATACAAGGCAGCCTTCTGGGTTTATTCATACATTATCTCATTTAATCCTTACAACAACCCTGTGAGGTAGGCACTGTTAATACTTGGTTCAATCTACCTCCCATCTCTTGTCTGAATTACTGTAATGGTCTTCGTACTGGTCTCTCTGATGTCATATATTGCCTCTTAGAATTTTCTGACAATACATCACTTAGAGGGATCCACTCAAATCACAAGTCACAGCATGCCCTGCCTCTTCACTGAGCTCTCCAGTGGCTCCTGCTTGTGTTCAGTGTAAAGGACAAATTCCTTATTTTGGCCTACAGATCCCTATATGATCAAATTCCCCATGATCTGTCTAACCTCAGTCTTTTTTTTTAATTTTTTATTGTTATTCAATTACAGTTGTGTGCCTTTTCTCCCCATCCCTCCACCCCACACCAGCCACACCCCCCTCCCTCCCCCACTTCCACCCTCCCCCTTGATTTGGTCCATGTGTCCTTTAAAGTAGTTCCTGTAATCCCCTCTCCTCACTATCCCCTCCCCACTCCCCCCTGCCCATTGTTAGATTGTTCTTAACTTCAATGTCTCTGGTTATATTTTGTTTCCATTTTTCTTCTATTTATTATGTTCCAGTTAAAGGTGAGATCATAGGGGCTGAACTAACCTCAGTCTTAATTCCTCCTTCTTCATCCCGCTCCAGCTGCAATGGCCTCCTCATTGTTTTGTGAATATGCTCCCACCACGGTGCTATCTGGTTTCCTCCCACTTACCTAGATAGTCACATGGATAACTCACTACCTTCTTACAATTCATTTGCTGAAATCTCACCTTCTTAATGAGGCCAATTCTAATCACTCTATTTGTAATATTTAAATACTGCAGTACTTATCATTGCACTCCACCTACCAGGTTTCCTCACATCCTTTACCTTCCTCTACTTTAGCATAGTATTTAATTGACAATTTATTACATTTGTGACTCGTGATCTAGCTCCACATGCAGGTATGAAATTTCCAAGAGAATAAGCACTTAGGTTTGCTTTATTTAGTGATATATCCCAAGCATCTAAAAGAGTGTCTGGTACATAAATATAGTCAATAATCATTTGTAGAAAGAACTAACTACAGTTTTAAAATGAGGAAACTACAGAGCTATGGCATAGAATGACCCAGGATCAAAAATGATTCAGGTCCAAGATCAAAATGTAGTCTGATCCATAGAACCAGTGCATTATCCCCTCAAATAAAGATGATCCATTATCCAAAATGTGAGTGAAATGTGATTTCTAGAGGAGAACCAAGATGGCGGCGTAGATAGACACACTGCGCCTCCTCGCACAACAAGAACTGACAGAAAATCGAATGGCAAGGAAGTCCGACACCAAGGAGATAAAAAATAAACATTCATCCACACTGGTAGGAGGGGCGGAGATGGGCACTGGGGCGGAGAGGACTCACGTGGCCATGGCGGGACCCAGACTGGCGGAGTGTGGGACCAACGGGGCAGGCAGTCCGACCACTAGCAGACCCCGCAGCCCCACATTCGTGCACAGATAAACCAAGAGGGCCAGACTCAGAGTGGTGGAGAACAGGGCAGGCAGAGCGGCGGGTAGCACCCCGCAGCCCCACACTCGTGCACACATAAACTGGACAAACGGCGGATAGCAGAAGCAGACCGCACAACCCAGGGCTCCAGCACCAGGAAATAAAGCCTCAAACCTCTGATTGAAAACACCCCAGAGGGTTGGGGCGGCAGCAGGAGAGACTCCCAGCCTCACAGGAGAGGTCGTTGGAGAGACCCACAGGGACCCAGAGTGTGCACAAGCCCACCCACGTGGGAACCAGCACCAGAGGGGCCCAGTTTGATTGTGGGTAGCAGAGTGAAATATTGAAATCCGGTGGATAGTGGAGCGGGCGCCATTGCTCTCTCTCAGCCCCTCCCAAACGTATAGTGTCACAGCACAGCAACCAGCATTACCTGTCCCCCCCCCCCCCCCGAACACCTAAGGCTCCGCCCCTTTAAGTAACAGATGCGCCAAGACAAAAAAAAAAAAAATGGCCCAACGACAGAACACTTCAAAGCTCCAGAAAAAATACAACTAAGCGAGGAAGAGATAGCCAACCTATCGGATGCACAGTTCAAAACACTGGTTATTAAGATGCTCACAGAATTGGTTGAATCTGTTCAAAAACCAGATGAAATAATGAAGCCTATGCTAAGAGAAACAAAGGAAAATGTACATGGAACCAATAGTGATGCAAAGGAAACTGGGACTCAAATTAATGGTGTGCACCAGAAGGAAGAAAGAAACATCCAACAAGAAAAGAATGAAGAAACAAGAATTTGGAAAAATGAGAAGAGGCTTAGGAACCTCCAGGACATCTTGAAACATTCCAACATCCGAATTATAGGGGTGCCAGAAGGAGAAGAGGAAGAACAAAAAATTGAAAACTTATTTGAACAAATAATGAAGGAGAACTTCCCCAATCTGGCAAAGGAAATAGACTTCCAGGAAGTCCAGGAAGCTCAGAGAGTCCCAAAGAAGCAGGACCCAAGGAGGAACACACCAAGGCACATCATCATTACATTAGCCAAGATTAAACAGAAGGGGAGAATCTTAGAAGCAGCAAGAGAAAAGGAGACAGTTACCTACAAAGGAGTTCCCATAAGACTGTCAGCTGATTTCTCCAAAGCAACCTTACAGGCAAGAAGGGACTGGCAAGAAGTATTCCAAGTCATGAAAGGCAAGGGCCTACATCCAAGATTACTGTATCCAGCAAAGCTATCATTTAGAATGGAAGGGAAGATAAAGTGCTTCTCAAATAAGGTCAAGTTAAAGAAGTTCATCATCACCAAGCCCTTATTATATGAAATGTTAAAGGGAGTTACCTAAGAAAAAGAAGATCAAAAATAGGAATAGTAAAAATGACAGCAAACTCACAGTTATTAACGACCACACCTAAAACAAAAACAAGAGCAAACTAGGCAAACAACTAGAACTGGAACAGAACCATAGAGGTAGAGATCACATGGAGGGTTGCCAATAGGGTATTGGGAGGGGGAGAGAGGGGGGGAAGGTACAGAGAATAAGTAGCATAGATGATAGGTGGAAAATAGACAGGGGGAGGGTAAGGATAGTGTAGGAAATGTAGAAGCCAAAGAACTTATAAGTATGACCCATGGACATGAACTATAGGGGGGGAATCTGGGAGGGAGGGGGTGGGCAGGATGGAGTGAAGTCAGGGGGAGGGAAATGGGACAACTGTAATAACATAATCAATAAATATATTTAAAAAAATAAATGTGATTTCTATCAAAAAAGCTTCTTCACTCCATAATTTATCCACATAGATTGCTGTATTTTCTCCCTCTTACATATGGATGTATGTCTTGCATAAAAATAAGTAAGTAGGTAGGTAGATGCCATATAGATAGATAGATGGATGATAGATATGACAGTGGATAGAGATGTTAGATAGTAGATAGATATGCTAGAAATATATATAGAGATGATAGACAGATGATAGATGATAGATAGATAGATAGATGATAGATTTAGATAGATAATGAGTATAGATACTTTTTTCACTTTTTTAGAATTTTATTTAGATGAAATTGAGCACTCTCTTTTTTGTCTGGCAACTGAGATGCATTTTTAAGTATATTTTATTGATTATGCTATTATTGTTTTCCCAATTTTTTCCCCTTTATCCCCCCTCCACCCTGCACCCCCCAACCCTCCAGCATTCCCCTGCTTAGTTCATGTCCATGAGTTGTACTTATAAGTTCTTTGAATTCTCTGTTTCTTATACCATTTTTGACCACTCCCCATCTATTTTATACCTATCAGTTATGCATCTTATTCCCTGTACCTTTTCCCCTTCCCCACTGAAAACCCTCCATGTGATGTCCATTTCTCTGATTCTGTTCCTGTTCTAGTTGTTTGCTTAGTTTTTGTTTTTGTTGATTTTCTTTTTCTTAGATTCATTTGTTGATACTCTGTGAGTTTGTTGTCATTTTACTGTTCATAGTTTTTGATCTTCTTCAGTTTCTTAGATAAGTCCCTTTAACATTTCATATAAGAGCTTGGTGATGATGGACTCCTTTAACTTGACCTTATCTGGGAAGCACTTTATCTGCCCTTCCATTCTAAATAATAGTTTTACTGGATAGAGTACTCTTGGATGTAGGTCCTTCCTTGCTTTTCATGACTTCAAGTATTCTTTTTCAGCCCCATCTTTCCTGAAAGGTTTCTTTTGAGAAATCAGCCGATAGTTTTATGGACACTCTTTTGTAGGTAACGCTCTCCTTTCCTCTTGCTGCTTTTTTTCTCCATGCATTTTATTTTATTTTTTAATCATTTTATTGTGATTCAATTACAGTTCTCTGCATTTTCTCCTCACCTTTCAACCCCACCAGAGCCAAACCCACCTCCCTCACTTGCTTGCACCCTCCCCCTTGGTTTTGTCCATGTGACCTTTACAGTAGTTCCCGAAAACCCTTCTCCTCACTGTCCCCTCCACCCTCCAATCTGGCTATTATTAGATTGTTCATAAATTCAATGTCTCTGGTTATATGTTTGCTTTTTTCTTCTACTGATTATGTTCCTGTTAGAGGTGAAGTAATATGGCATTTGTCCCTCACCATCTGGTTTATTTCACTCAACATAATGCTCTCCAGTTCCATCCATGCTGTTGTAAAGGGTAGGAGCACATTCTTTCTCTCTGCTGCATAGAATTCCATTGTGTAAATGGCCCATAGTTTTTTTTAAAATATATTTATTGATTATGCTATTACAGTTCTTCCATTCCCCCCCCACTCCACTCCATCCTGCCCACCCCCTCCCTCCCACATTTCCCCCCTATAGTTCATGTCCATGGGTCATACTTATAAATTCTTTGGCTTCTACATTTCCTACACTATTTTTACCCTTCCCCTATCTATTTTCCACCCATCATCTATGCTACTTATTCTCTGTACATTTACCACCCTCTCCCCCTCCCATCCCCTATTGTCAACCCTCATGTGATCTCCATCTCTATGGTTCTGTTCCTGTTCTAGTTGTTTGCCTAGTTTGCTCTTGTTTTTGTTTTAGGTGTGGTCGTTAATAACTGTGAGTTTGCTGTCATTTTTACCGTTCCTATTTTTGATCTTCTTTTTCTTAGGTAACTCCCTTTAACATTTCATATAATAAGGGCTTGGTGATGATGAACTTCTTTAACTTGACCTTATTTGAGAAGCACTTTATCTTCCCTTCCATTCTAAATGATAGCTTTGCTGGATACAGTAATCTTGGATGTAGGTCCTTGCGTTTAATCTTGTGTAATGTAATGATGATGTGCCTTGGTGTGTTCCTCCTTGGGTCCTGCTTCTTTGGGAGTCTCTGAGCCTCCTGGACTTCCCAGAAGTCTATTTCCTTTGCCAGACTGGGGAAGTTCTCCTTCATTATTTGTTCAAATAAGTTTTCAATTTTTTGTTCTTCCTCTTCTCCTTCTGGCACCCCTATAATTTGGATGTTGAAACGTTTCAGGATGTCCTGGAGGTTCCTAAGCCTCTCCTCATTTTTCCGAGTTCTTGTTTCTTCATTCTTTTCTGGTTGGATGTTTCTTTCTTCCTTCTGGTCCACACCATTGATTTGAGTGACAGTTTCCTTCCCATCACTATTGGTTCCATGTACACTTTCCTTTGTTTCTCTTAGCATAGGCTTCATTATTTCATCTGGTTTTTGAACAGATTCAACCAATTCTGTGAGCATCTTAATAACCAGTGTTTTGAACTGTGCATCCGATAGGTTGGCTATATCTTCCTCGCTTAGTTGTATTTTTTCTGGAGCTTTTAAGTGTTCTGCCATTTGGGCCATTTTTTTTTTTTTTTTTTTTTTTTTTGTCTTGGCACCTCTGTTACTTTAAGGGGCGGAGTCTTAGGTGTTCCCTGGGGCGGAGTAACGCTGGTCACTGCCCTGTGACACTGTATGTGGGGGAGGGGCCGAGAGGGAGCTATGGCGCCCGCTCCACTCTTGTCCAGATTTCAATCTTTCACTCCGATACCCACAATCAAACTGGGCCCTTCTGGTGCTGGTTCCCGAGTGGGTGGGCTTGTGCACACTCTGGGCCCCTGTGGGTCTCTCCAACGACCTCTCCTGTGAGGCTGGGAGTCTCTCCTGCTGCCGCCCCAACCCTCTGGGGTGTTTTCAATCAGAGGTTTGAGGCTTTATTTCCCCATGCTGGAGCCCTGGGTTGTAGGTCTGCTTCTGCTCCCCACCGTTTTTCCAGTTTATCTGTGCACGAATGTGGGGCCGAGGGATGCTACCCACCCCTCTGCCTGCCCGGTTCTCCACTACTCTGAGTCTGGCCCTCTGGGTTTATCTGTGCAAATGTGGGGCCGCAGGGTCTGCTAGTGCTTGGACTGCCTGCGCTGTTCCTCCCACACTCCGCCAGTCTCAGTCCCACCTCAGCCATGTGAGTCCCCTCCACCCTGGTGCCCATCTCCGCCCCTCCTACTGGTCTGCATGAATGTTTGTTTTTTATTTCCTTGGTGTTGGACCCCCTTGCCGTTCGATTTTCTGTCAGTTCTGGTTGTGCGAGGAGGCGCAGTGTTTCTACCTATGCCTCCATCTTGGTTCTCGGCCCATAGTTTTTTGATCCACTCATCTGCTGATGGACACTTAGGTTGCTTCCAGTACTTTGCTATTGTAAATTGTGCTGCTAAGAACATTGGGTTACACAGGCTCTTTTGGATTGGTATTTCAGGGGCCTTAGGGTATAATCCCAGCAGCAGAATTGCTGGGTCAAAAGGCAGTTCAATTTTTATTTTTCTGAGGAAATTCCATACTCTTTTCCACAATGGCCTCACCAGTCTGCATTCCCACCAACAGTGCACTAGGATTCCCTTTCTCCACATCCTCTCCAACATTTGTTCGTTGATTTGTTTATGTTGGCCACTCTGACCAGTGTGAGATGGTACCTCATTGTGGTTTTAATTCGCATCTCTCTGATGGCTAGTGATGCTGAGCATCTCTTCATATGTCTCTGGGCCCTCTGTATGTGTTCCTTGGAGAAGTGTCTGTTCAAGTCCTTTGCCCATATTTTAATTGGGTTTTTTGTCTTCCTGGAGTGCAGTCGTGTGAATTCTTTATATATTTTGGAAATCAGGCCCTTGTCTGAGGTATCATTGGCAAATATGCTTTCCCATACTTTTGGTTCTCTTTTCGTTTCAATGTTGTTTTCTTTAACCACATGGAAGCTTTTTATTTGGATAAGGTCCCATTTGTTTATTCTTTCCTTTATGTCCCTTGCTTTTGGGGACATATCTGTGAGGATGTTGCTGCGTGGAATGTCTGAGATTTTCCTGCCAATGTTTCCCTCTAGGATTTTTATGGTGTTATGACTTATCTTTAAGTCTTTCACCCACCTTGAATTTATTTTTGTGTATGGTGTAAGTTGGTGATCAATTTTCATTTTTTGCACATAGCTGTCCAGATCTCCCAACACCATTTGTAGAAGAGGCTATTTTTGCTCCATTTTATGCTCTTGCCTCCTTTGTCAAATATTAATTGACCATACACACTAGGGTTTATTTGTGGGCTCTCTGTTCTGTTCCATTGTTTTATGTGCCTGCTTTTATGCCAGTACCAGGCTGTTTTCTTTTCTTTTTCTTTTTCTTTTTTTTTTGGTCATGTTGAATTTATTTTTTTTTATTTTTTTTAAATTTTTATTCAGTTACAATTGTCTGCGTTTTCTCCCCATCCCTCCACTCCACCCCAGCCAATCCCACCTCCCTCCGCCACCCCTACCCTCCCCCTTGATTTTGTCCTTGTGTCCTTTATAGTAGCCCCTGTACACCCCTCTCCCCACTATCCCCTCCCCATTCCCCTCTGGTTATTGTTACATTGTTCGTAATTTCAATGTCTCTGATTATATTTTGTTTGCTTTTTTCTTTTGTTGATTATGTTCCAGTTAAAGGTGAGATCATATGGTATTTATCCCTCACTGCCTGGCCTCTGGCTGCTTTCAAGATTCTCTCTTTGTCTTTAATCTTGGGTAACTTAATGATGATGTGCCTTGGTGTGTTCCTCTTCGGGTCCAACTTCTTTAGACCTCTCTGGGCTTCCTGGACTTCCTGGAAGTCTATTTCCTTCACCAGATTGGGGAAGTTTTCCTTCATTAATTGTTCAAATAAGTTTTCAATTACTTACTCTTGTTCTTCTTCTTCTGGCACCCCTATTATTCAGATATTGCAACATTTAAAGTTGTTGCAGAGGTTCCTAAGCTTCTCTGCTTTTTTTCTTTTTTTTTTTTTTGAATTTTTCTTGCTTCATTCTGTTTTGATTGGATGATTATTTCTTCCTTTTGTTCCAAATCATTGATTTGAGTCCTGGTTTCTTTCCTGTCACTGTTGGTTCCCTGATTATTTTGCTTTATTTCACTTTGGGTGTCTTGCATTTGCTCTTTCATTTTGTGACAAAGCTTAATCAGTTATGTGAGCATTTTTATTACCAGGGCTTTGAACTCTCTATCAGATAGGTTGGCTATCTCCTCATTGCTTAGCTCTTTTTCTGGAGTTTTTCTCTGTTCTTTCATTTGGGCCATATTTCTTTGTCTTGGTGCACCTGTTAAGTTGTAAGGGGGCAGGGCCTTAGGTATTCACCAGGGCAGGGCAACCCTCTTTGCTGCATTGTGGCGCTGTATGTGGTGGATGGGCCAGAGAGGGAACAATGCAGCTCACCTGCTCGGCTCTAGCCCACCCTGGTGTGGGACTGGGAGTTTCTCCCACTGTGGCAACCCCCGCCATAGTCCACAGTCAGCTCTGAGTCTCAGTTTCCCATTCAACCAGCCCCGCCCACATGGTCCACTACCTCACCGCAGGTTCTCTCTGTCCACCCATCTCACCAGTCTGGTTGGTCCAGTTGACTGTTTCTTTAATTCCTTGGTTGTCGAGTTCCATGCAGTTTGATTTTCTGGCACTTCTGATGGTTTATTGATTTTAGATTGGTCGTTATCCTTCTTTTGGTTGTGCAAGGAAGTGAAGGGTTTCTACCTACACCCCCATCTTGGTCGGAACTCTCAGATAATGGGTATAGATATTGATAAAGAGGTAAACTCACAAGAGAAGTGCAAAGCCATTTTATAATTATCCTGACTTATGCAAAAGGGCCCAGACCCACTTTGTGAGAGAGCTGGAGGATTAGAAAGAATGAGGAGTAATCAGTATCAAAACACTTAGTGGGTTAGGGAGGAGGCTGTGAATACCAATAATTTTTTTTTAATTTGTTCCTTTTAAACTTAATATTTAAAAGTTGGTCACATTTGCTTGCTCTTATGCTGACTCAGTAGACCTGGGATGAGGATCTTCAGTGCACCTCTGGTTAAGAGAGAGGGGGTGGTCTCTTATTCTACTCCATGTCTTTGTGGAGTGGCCCTTAATTGAATTAATGAACTGAAAATGTTTAGAGATTTCTTGAGACAAAGTCACAAAGTGCATGAACACTCATCTCATTGACACATTTTCAGAGTCACCTGTAAGACTAGAGAAGAACCCTACAAAAGAGCAGAGGAGATGGCCCTGGGTCTCCACCAGTTTCCTCCCCTGAGGGACAGCAACACACCTGGCTGATTGCAGCCCTGGTGGATAAGACCATGTTTTTTATAGAAAGAGAATAAAATATGGGTAGAAATTTCCAGCTCTCCTTTCAACCCCATTCCAAAAGTCAGAAAGAGTTGATATGTGAATCAAAGTTCACTTGGATCACAGTCCAAGAATGTAGAGTGTTGGATTAAATATTCTTTCTTCCATGGATAGTGGTTTCTAGAGTCTGACTTTCCACTTTGGTTTGCTTCTCTGTCTTATCAACATGTCCATCTACTGCTGTTTCTTAGAGGAAGAAGCCCACCTTTCTATCAACTTTAGAAAGCCAAGCAGGAAGCAGATAAGCTTTGAAAGCAAAGGCTTCCTATGAATCTCAAGACATTTCTCTGGTCCCCCAATTTGAGGAGATGGTTCAACGTTATGCTGGGCTCTCTCAGGTCTATGAAGACCAGAATAGCCAGATAATGATCATGTAGACTCCAACATATCCACACGACTCATCAGAAGGGCCTGGGGATCTGCCCATCTGGAAGCTCTTCTTCATCATTCTTGACCAATTCTGACCAGAGAAGGGGCCATGAGAACAGCTTTACCTGTGAGGTGGGGATTATTCAGTTTTGTGGTCACAGGTCTGAGAGCTTTGTGCCTATAGGGGTCCTGAGCACCAAATACCTAGCCACAGTCTCCCTCACCCACACAGACATACAAGCCTGAGACTCCTGAACCCATATTGACTGGGGTAAGCCACACATACACTGCTTCTCCTTCCTATAAGGACACAATTACCATGCTACTGGGCATCCATGGAGCTTCTAATCTAAATTGCACTGTAACTCTAGGACAGGATGCTTGCCACCAGCCTGACATTAAAAACCTCCTGGTGGGGTTCTCACTCCCAAGACCCAACACTCTGAATATTGGCACCTACATAGTCAAACACAGAATCAGATTTATTCCCACTCATTCCTACACAACCCCTACTGCTGGCTTCCAACATCTACCACTTCTACAGCCCAGCAGTGGAATCTGAGACCACTCAGATGAAGATACACAATTCACCCAGATAGAATAATTTTCCCAGAAACTTGCAAATCACTTGTTTCTGACTCCTCTAGTCCTCACCCTCTCTTCTTCCTAGAGCTGGAATCATCGTGCAGCCCAGATGGAAGGTTTCTCCTATGTAGTGCAGCCTTGCATGGGCAGGCTGACACAATATCTTCAAACATTTTTAATTGCCCTGTCAAACTGACAATTATGGAACTAATTATTGAGGAGACAATACCAGATACACTGACTGAATCAAGCGTCAACTGAGTTTTTATGTAATTATGTGATTTAATGAATTGAAGGCTGCAGTAATGGACGATTGCTGGTTAATTAGGAACTCCCTTTATGCTAATAATGCCATTTATTTTCGACTCACGGTTTTTATTTTCAGTGTCTAAAGCATTGGACACATCTTCCTCTGACACCAGCATGCTGAGTGTTTTTCAGAGGGTTTGGCTGCCAATTGTGCTATTTATAGGAAGCAGACTTCTTCCATTTACAGACTGAAGGGCTCCAACCAGCTCCTATTATATTACAAACATCTGATTGTAGACCTAGATTTTAATTATCCTGCTGTTGGGTGAGGTCCCTGTGTCTTCCTTCTCCTGAGATCTGACAGACAGAAAAATAAGGGACTATGGCATATGGTCCTCCAGGTACTCTCCATCGAGGTCAGCTTATGCAAAGGGGCAGAAACATTCTTCTTTTGTGCTTATTCTTATCCACTAGTCCTTCTTCATATCCATGGATGGCTTTCCTAACACATTATATCAGCAGTCCCCAACATTTTTGGCACCAGGGACCAATTTTGGACCAAGGTAGAGGGGATGGTTCAAGCGCATTACATTCAAACTCACTTCCTGCTGTGCAGCCCAGTTCCTAACAGGCCTGGACTGGTAAAGGTCCACAGCCTGGAGGTTGGGGACCCCTGCATTACATAACTAGAAACCACAGTGGAAAGCAGTGGTCCTCAACCAGGACAATATTGCCCACCAGGGGACACTTGACATTGTCCAGAGGCATTCTTGGTTGACACAGCTGGGAGTTGCTACTGGCATCTAGTGGGTAGAGGCCAGGACTGCTTCTCAACATCCTGCAAGGCATAGGACAGTCCCCTGCAAAACAGAATTATCTTGCCCAATATGTCAACACAGCTGAGATTGAGAAACCCTATAGCCTGGAGTATCAGCCATCAAGAGGCAAGTGGATTTTTGCCATCCCAGCTTCACAGAGGAAAACAAATATTTCGCAGCATCTAAAACATGATAGAACTGTCAAAATTATGGGAAGTCAGCTACATAAATTGTGAAACATGAGTCACAGTTATGTTTGTTCTGCAACAGTGTAAAAGCATGGAGTGTTTTTTTTCTCTTTATGAAAATAGAAAAGTGATGAGCATTCTCTCCTGAAAGAAGCCAGGGTCCTTGCCTTGCTCCTTGGTCTCCAAACACCCATCAACTCAGACTCACCTGTGACAGTTATTCATGGTCTAAAGCAAAAAGAAAATAAGGGAAAATTTGTTCAGATTTTTATAATGCTAAATTCAGCCAATTTTTCATTTTAAGACTGTATCTTTCCCACTTTTCAAAAATACATCTTGCATTTTTACCTGGCCAGCATCTTTCTTCTCACTTTTAAAACATTATCCCTTACTCATTTTCCAGCATTGGGTGGTGCTATACTTACTTCCGCAATCCATGGTGGGCATTAGATCTAGGTCTGGCCTGACTTATCATGTAGGCAAGAGAGACCCAGGAGTCAAACCAGGACTTTGGATGAGGTAACTGTTTCCTACCCTTGCTTATTGGGGTGGAATGTGGGAGGATAAAATCCTGCAGTGGACTGAAGACATCTTTGATACCACGAGGATGAAATTTGCTCAAATATGCAGTCAGTACAAGGAAGGTAAAGAAGGAGGACACAGAGGAGAAAGAAACAAAGTGAAGAGGAGGAGAAAGGAGACAATTACAGGTATTCTATTCTATATATCATATCATATCACGTTGTTTGGGATCCTGGTTCCGGCCTTTCTTACAACCTGATAATTGCCGACTTTTCAGTGTCACAGATGAATACATTTCCTTCTGGTTTGAGCATCACCTCTTCATTCTCCTCCTTTGGCGTATCCTCAGTCAAGGCCCTAAATGCTTTGTTCCTCAGGGTTCCATCAGGGGTCCTTTTCCCTCTTTATTCTGCCCCTTCATCAGTGAGATCCTGTCCCCACCTCCTTCCTCAGTTACCATGCATGTGTTGAGGATTCTCCATGCCATAATTCTGCCCATATATAACCACTGCCTACCAGACATCTCTAGCTGGAAATCCTACCAGCACCATGAAGCCCACCTGTGCACAGCAGCATTTCTCACATCCCTCCACCTTTCCTCCCTGAAATCCATGCCACTTGGTAAACACAGGCATCTGCCAAGGACTCAGGTCAGGAAACAGGCACCATCCTCCCTCAAATCTTCCTTACTTTTCATCTATGATGCCTTGTCTTTCCCCTTATCTCCCTCACCATTGTCCCCCACCCCGCACCTTCTGCACTCATCTACATACTCTGCTCTTCACTTAGATCAAATGTGCATCCAGTACCTTATGCTTCCTGCTCTGCTTGGAAGGCATTCTTATCCCCTTCTCTTGGGAGTTTTTCCAGATTGTCCAAATGGAATGGGTGCTCCTCTATATGCTCCTAATACATATGGCTTTTTTTTTTAACTTTTATTGTTATTCAATTACAGTAGTGTGCCTTTTCCCCCCATCCCTCCACCCCACCCCAGCTGAACCCACCTACTTCCACCACCTCCACCATCCCACCACGATATTGTCCATGTGTCCTTTATAATAGTTCCTGCTATCCCCTCTTCCCACTGTCCACACCCCACTCCCCCCTGGCCACTGCTAGACTGTTCCCAATCTCAATGTCTCTGGTTGTACTTTGTTTGCTTTTTTATTCTATTGATTATGTTCCAGGTAAGGGTGAAATCATATGGTATTTGTCCCTCACCGTCTGGCATGTTTCACTTAGAATAATGCTCTCCAGTTCCACCCATGCTGTTGCAAAGGGTAGAAGCTCCTTCATTCTCTCTGCTGCATAGAATTCCATTGTGTAGATATACCATAGTTTTTGCATCCACTCGTTTGCTGATGGGCACTTAGGTTGCTTCCAGTACTTGGATATTGTAAATTGTGCTGCTATGAATATTGGGGTTCATAGGTTCCTTTGGATTGGTGTTTCAGGGTTCTTAGGGTATAATCCCAGCAGCGGTATTGCTGGGTCAAAGGGCAGTTCCCTTTTTAGTTTTCTGAGGAAATTCCATACTGTTTTCCACAATGGCCTCACCAGTCTGCATTCCCACCAACAGTGCACTAGGGTTCCCTTTTCTCCGCATCCTCTCCAACATTTGTTTGTGGATTTGTTTATGTTGGCCACTCTGACTGGTGTGAGATGGTACCTCATTGTGGTTTTAATTTGCAATTCTCTGATGGCTAGTGATGCTGAGCATCTTTTCATATGTCTCTGGGCCCTCTGTATGTCTTCCTTGGAAAAGTGTCTGTTCAAGTCCTTTGCCCATTTTTTAATGGGATTCTTTGTCTTCCTGGAGTCCAGTCATGTGAGTTCTTCATATATTTCGGAGATCTGGCCATTGTCTGAGGTATCATTGGCAAATATGTTTTCCCATACTGTTCGTTCTCTTTGTATTTTAATGCTGTTTTCTTTAGCGATGCAGAAGCTTTTTATTTTGATGAGGTCCCATTTGTTTATTCTTTCCTTTATGTCCCTTGCTTTAGGGGACATGTCTGTGAGGATGTTGCTGCGTGGAATGTCTGAGATTTTCCTGCCAATGTTTTCCTCAAGAACTTTTATTGTATTATGACTTATATTTAAGTCTCTTATCCATCTTGAGTTTATTTTTGTGTATGGCGTAAGTTGGTGATCGAGTTTCATTCTTTTGCACGTACCTGTCCAGATCTCCCAACACCATCTGTTCAAGAGGCTGTTTTTGCTCCATTTTATGCTCCTGCCTCCTTTGTCAAATATTAATTGACCATAAAGACTTGAGTTTATTTCTGGGCTCTCTGTTCTGTTCCATTGATCTATGTGCCTGTTTTTATGCCAGTACCAGGCTGTTTTGATGACAGTGGCCTTGTAATACAGTTTGATATCAGGTATTGTGATCCCTCCTGCTTTGTTCTTCTTTCTCAAAATTGCTGCAGCTATTCGGGATCATTTATGGTTCCATATGAATTTCTGAAATGTTTGTTCTATATCTGTGAAATATGTCATGGGTACTCTAATTGGGATTGCATTGAATCTATAAATTGCTTTGGGTAGTATGGCCATTATGATGATGTTAATTCATCCAATCCATGAGCATGGTACATGCTTCCATTTGTTTCTGTCTTCCTTAATTTCTTTCTTCAGTGTTGTGTAGTTTTCTGAGTACAGGTCTTTTACCTCCTTGGTTAGATTTATTCCGAGGTACTTTATTTTTCTTGTTGCTATATCGAATGGGATTTTTTTCCTGATTTCTGTTTCTGCAGTTTCGTTGTTCGTGTTCAGGAATGCCTTTGATTTCTGAGTATTTACTTTGTATCCAGCTGTTTTGCCAAATTCATTTATTAGGTCAAGGAGTTTTTTGGTAGAGTCTATAGGATTTTCCATGTACACTATCATGTCATCTGCAAACACTGACAGTTTCATTTCCTCCTTTCCAATTTGGATGCCTTTTATTGCTTTCTCTTTTCTGATTGCTGTGGCTAGGACTTCCAATACTATGTGGAATAGGAGTGGTGAGAGAGGGCATCCTTGTCTTGTTCCTGAACTTAGTGGGAAAGCTATAAGTTTTTGTCCATTGAGTATGATGTTGGCTGTAGGTCTATCATCTATGCCCTTTATTGTCTTGAGGAATGCTCCCTCTATTCCCACTTTGCTGAGTGTTTTTATCAGAAAAGGGTGCTGTATCTTATCAAGTGCTTTTTCTGCACCTATTGACATGATCATGTCATTTTTGTCTTTGCTGTTGTTGATACGATGTATTCTGTTTATTGTTTTGTGAATATTATACCTTGCTTGCATCCCTGGGATGAATCCCACTTGGTCATGGTGTATGACCTTTTTAATGTATTGCTGGATGCGGTTTGCCAATATTTTGTTGAGAATTTTACGTCCGTGTTCATCAGCGATACTGGCCTGAAGTTTTCTATCTTCGTTGTGTCTCTATCTGGTTTTGGGAATTATGATGATGCTGGCTTCATAAAAAGAGTTTGGGTGTCTTCCATCAGTTTGTATTTTTTTCAAGTAGTCTGTGAAGGATAGGGGTTACCTCTTCCTTACATGCTTTGTAGAAATCTCCTGTGAAACCATCTGGTGCAGGGCTTTTGTGTGTTGGGAGTTTTTTGATGACTGCTTCAATTTCGTCTACTGGTATTGGTCTGTTCAGGCTCTCTGCTTCTTCCTCATTTAGTTTTGGAAGATTATATTTTCTGGAAATGTGTCCATTTCACCTAGGTTTTCAAATTTCTAGGCATACATTTCTTCATAGGAATTTCTTACAATCCTTTGTATTTCTGTGGTATCAGTTGTAATCTCTCCTCTTTCATTTCTAATTGTGTTTATTTGGATCCTCTCTCTTTTCTTCTTGATGAGCCTACTTAAAGGCTTGTCGATTTTGTTTATCTTTTCAAAGAACCAGCTCCTGGATTCATTGATCCTTAGAATTGTGCTTTTACTCTCTATGTCATTTAGTTCTGCTCTGATCTTGGTTATTTCCTTCCTCTACTTGCTGTGGGCTGTCTTTGTTGTTGTTCCTCAAGTTCTTGTTGGCATAGGGTTAGGTTGTTTGTTTGAAATGTTTCTATCTTATTAAGGTAGGCCTGTATTGCTATGAACTTCCCTCTCAGGACTGCCTTTGCTGTGTCTCATAGGTTTTGGGTTGTTGTGAGTTCATTTTCATTTGTTTCCAGAAAGTTTTTGATTTCTTCCCTAATATTGTTCTTGACCCATTCATTGTTTAATAGCATGCTATTCAGTCTCCATGATTTTGAGTGTTTGCCGTTTTTTCCTTTGGGGTTGGTTTCTAGTTTCTGTCCCTTGTGGTCAGAGAAAGTGCTTGATATGATTTCAATTTTCTTGAATTTGTTGAGGCTTGCTTTGTGTCCTATCATGTGGTCTATCCTTGAAAAAGTTACATGGACACTTGAAAAGAATGTGCATTTTGCTTCTTTGGGATGAAAAGCTCTATATATATCAGTTAAGTCCATTTCCTCTAGGGTGTTTTTAAGTGACACAATATCCTTCTTGATATTTTGTTTGGAAGACCTGTCCATTTTTAGTGGGGTGTTAAAGTCCCCTACTATAATTGTGTTGCTGTCAATATCTTTCTTGAAGTCCTCCAAGATTTTCTTTATGTATTTGGGTGCTCCTATGTTGGGTGCATATATATTTACAATGTTTATGTCTTCTTGGTGGATTCTTCCTTTGAGTATTATGAAGTGACCTTCTGGGTCTCTCTTTATGGCCCTTCTTTGGAAGTCTATTTTGTCTGATATGAGTATTGCTATCCCTGCTTTTTTTCCTGTCCGTTTCCTTGGAAAATTTGTTTCCACCTCTTCACTTTCACTCTGTATAAGTGTTTTGTCCTGAGATGGGTATCTTGTGGGCAGCACATGTGTGGGTCATGTTTTCTTATCCATTCAGCTATTCTATGTCTTTTGATTGGAGCATTTAATCCATTTACATTTAAGGTTATTATCGATAGGTAGTTATTCATTGCCTTTTTTTCCTACCTGTGTTCCTCTCTTTTCTCTTTTCCTTCCTTTCCTTAAAGCAGTCCCTTTAGATTCTCTTGCAGATTTGGTTTGGTGGAAGTATATTCTTTTAGAGTTCTTTTGTCTGGGAAACTCTTTATTTGGCCTTCTATCTTGACTGAGAGCCTTGCTGGGTAACGTAGCCTTGGTTGCAGGCCTCTGTTTCTCATTACTTGGAATATTTTTTGCCTTTCTCTTCAGGCTTGAAGTGTTTCCATTGAGAAGTCAGTTGCTCACCTTACTGGGGCTCCCTTGTATGTTACTTCCTGTTTCTCCCTGCTGCCTTTAAGATCCTCTCTTGGTCTTGGAATTTTGCCATTTTAACTATGATGTGTCTTGCAGTGGGCCTATTTGGGTTCCTCTTGCTTGGGACTCTCTGTGTTTCCTGGATTTGGATGACTTTTTCTCTCCTCAGATTAGGGAATTTTTCCATCATTATTTTTTCAAACAGGTTTTCTATCCCTTGCTCTTTTTCCTCTCCTTCTGGTATCCCCATTATATGGATAATATTACATTTCATGTTGTCCTGCTTTTCCCTTAATCCCTCTTCATTCTTTCTGAGCCTCTTTTCCTTTTCTTGGTCTTTCTGGGTGTTTTTTTTTTCTACCTTGTCCTCCAGCTCGCTGATCCGATCCTCTGCTTCATCAAGTCTGCTTTTCTTTCCTTCTACTGTGTTCTTCAGTTGAGGAATTGTATTCTTCATTTCCTCTTGGCCCTTGTTTATACTTTCTGTTTCCTTTTTCATGTTAATATAGTTTGCAGTGAGTTCATTGTAGTTTCCCTGCAGTTTAGGTAGTTCTCTGTGAGCTCAGTGAGCTTCCTGATAACCATTGCTTTGAACTCAGTATCTGATAGTTGAGTTGCCTCTTTTTCAGTTAGCATTCTTTCTGAGGCTTCCTCCTTTCCTTTCATTTGGGGATTGTTTCTTTTTCTTTCCATTGTTTGTTAGACTCTTGTTGTTAGCCTCTGCTTCTTACATTGATCTTTTCTGACTCCCTTGGTTAATGGTATGAATTTATATGGTAGAATGCCAATGGGATTCAGTCATGCCATCTTCTTAATCTCCTGTGCTCACTGGTCTTGAGCTGATTTTTATGGGTCTAACACCGTCTAACTCTGATCTTTTCAGTGCTCCAGGATTTATTGTCTCACCTGTGGGAAAAGAGAAAGAAGGGGAACAAGGTGGGGGGAATGGAAGGAGGGGAAAGGGAATAGAAAAGGAATGGGAGGAAGGAAGGAAGGAAGGAAGGAAGGAAGGAAGGAAGGAAGGAAGGAAGGAAGGATTAAAAAAGATCGGAGGAAAGATAAGAAGAAATTTTAACAAAAATTAAAACAAAAAATAGTAAATAGCAGGAAGAAGTAATAAAAAATATAAAGGATGGAAGGAAGAATGAATAAAAAAAAGAAAGAAGGACAGAAAGGTAGAAGTAATTTAGGGGGAAAGGAGGAAGAAATTTTTTAAAAAAGACAAAATGTTTTCTGCTGGTTTAAATCTGTCAGGTTAGTTCTGCTGTTCTTCCTTGTCTGTGAAAAGGGAGAGGGTGGTTGGAAGGATTGGTTTCACTTTTCTCCCATCCTGAGCCACACTCTTCACTGTTGTTCAGCCTTCAATCCAGTTCCTCAGGGTCCTTCTGCTCCCCACTAGGCCTTTAGTTCACCAGTTGTGCTGTCCTTGAGTTGCACCAACTAGGGGCAACTCACACTCCACTTTCTTGCTCTTTGCTGTCTTAGATGCTAGGGGCTCTCGGTGCTCCTATGGGGTAGTTCAGCCCCCATACTGGGTCAATGTAGTATCCCCTAGCCCTGCAGCTCCCCTCTGCTGGGCGTTCTGCCTTCCTCCTAGAGAGCCAGTAGGCCCTGCAGGGCTCTGTGCGCAGGGGCTAGGTAGGAGTTGTTCAGAACGGGTGCTTTTAGTGTGGTTGCCCACAGGCAGCCAGGCCATTGATCTGGTTGCCCGGTCAATCCGGGGCTGTGGGCTTGGGGTGTGCAGGCGGTCGGCAGCTTTGGGCCTCGGGTGTGTGGGCGGCTGTGAATCTGTGCACAGGGCAGCCAGCCACTGATCCGGGTGTGCACCCACCCGAGGTTTCAGGTGTGAGCGCCCAGTTCGCTGATCTGGGTGCGTGCCAGCTGGGCTGCAGGTGAGCACTGGGGCTACTTATCCTGTGTTCACCGTCCAGGGGCTGAGGGGGGAGGGGCGCCAGAGGCCGCAGCTGCTGGGGAGAGTTCTCTAACTAGCCGCTGAGTGCCTCTATATTCTCTTTTTCTTTTGGAGAAATACTTCCTATTCAAGCCCCCCTAGTCCCAACAAGCACCTGGCCTCTCACACAGCCCAGTCTGGCTCTCTCTCAAGAATCCTGCAGCAGACCCTGCACCCGGGCTGGGACTTTAGCCGCCCTGGTCCCCGCACAGGTCCCTGCGACCTTATTGTCCTTAAGCACTCTTCTTACCATCAGATCTTTCAATGTCCTCTATCTTTGGTCTCCGATCTTCATATATGCTGGAATACTGTTGGCTGTTCACTCTGTTCCTCAGATCAGCTAGGTGTTTCACTCGTGCAGAGGGGAAGTGGACTCTGCTCCCACCTATCTCGCTGCCATCTTCCAAATCACACATATCAGTTTTAAAACAAATTAAGAAATTGCTTCCTTTGATCATTGCTAGTTACTGAACTTCCTTACACAAATTATCTTTAATGCTCATGACATATCTTCATAGGAAGACATTGTCACACCCATTCTGTAGATGAGGAAAATAAGATTACAGAGCTTGAGTCAGTTGCTCAAATTTGGAAGACAGAAAGAAGCAGGACCAGGGTCTGATCCAGGTAGGTCTGGCCCCAAATCCTGTGTATTGACCACAATACCATACTGCTGTTCAGCCTCCCAAGTTGTAAAATCAAAGGATGGAGTCTGTAACTTTCATCTGTGTCCCCACCAGCCAGGAATACCACATACTGGGTGTCAGTGAATGCTGATTTAATTA
Organism: Desmodus rotundus; assembly: GCF_022682495.2. Lineage (NCBI taxonomy): Eukaryota > Metazoa > Chordata > Mammalia > Chiroptera > Phyllostomidae > Desmodus > Desmodus rotundus. Next base: position 94,216,848 of record NC_071387.1, read on the forward strand.
ATGAAAAATAAAACTCTGGTCCTCTCACTGAACATAGGTTTTTGTTTGTTTTTCTTTCTGCTTTTGGTCTGCAATGGGCAGGGTTGGGTCATAGTCAATTTTTAGATTGTATGACACTATAGTCCTAACAAACACTATCCAGCTAATAACTTCCAAAAACAAGTGACCCATCTGTTTCTCTCCTTGTATCAGTCATTTTCTACCTAAAAAGAGCTTGATCATGTGTCATGCATTGTCCAAAGAGGGATGCCAAGTGAATTAAGCTTTTAGCAATCACTTTCTCTGCCATTACTCTTTCCACATCAAAAGTCTTAATGAAACAAATGATATTCATTCCCATCACTTGGTCCTCCTTCTCCCAATACTCTCTCCTGCCTAAAAAGAAAGGCACAGAGTAGGGAAAAAAAAAACAATATCAATAAGAAAAGCTAGAGAAAAGCAATGTTTGCTGGCTGATTGGCACTGTCTGCTTTCCTAACACTGGATTCAAAGCAGATCTAACTAGCTGGACTTAGACTGGGAAAGAGAATTCTTGCATGGTTTGCACCTTTGTAAAATTCCATGGCAACAAAACCAGCTGGAATGAGGGCAACAATTATGATGTATTTAATGTCAATGATCTTATGGGATCCAGATAAACAAAGCACGGGGACTTTAGCAGCACAAGCTCATGGAAAGTGGAGATGACTGTGGCGGATGAAATGGGGAAATCCAGAGATGGGGTATTTGTTCCTGGTGCTCCCTCCAAGGACGAACAACCATGATCTGATAGAGACAATCCAAACCTCTCTGTTGTCTTGGGCTCTAGCCTGGCTAACATCAAAATCCAAAACTGTCCACAGTAATTAATGGATAAAGGCAACAGGAGCCCACGTGGCAGTTAAAGCCTTTGTAGGAGGATCACAATTTCTGTGCTTTTATAGCACAACATCAGCAAATGGCTAAGAGAATATGAAACCAACTCCCACACCCTAAGTAGAACATGCCAGCAAAATAAGGAGAGAATATTAGAACCAAAGTCAAGGGGATGGAAGAACAGGGTAGCAAGCCAGGTCCAGGGGAAAGTGAACACACAAGCAGGGGAAATGAGGCAGAAGCTGCACAGCAGGGGCCATGAAGGCAGGCAAGGTCAGGAAGCTCCAGTGACCATGGAGACCTAGATGTAAGCTGAGAAAGCCAAGCAGGCTAGTGAGCACTGGTGACTTGAAATGATAGATCCTAAGCAAGGAGGCAGCTCTAACTCAGCTCCAGCCCATTGTTACCATCTGGGACACAACCCCATCATTTCCAGGTCTTCCCATTTTCCAAGAGAGGCCAGAAATCCAGAGTTTGTATGAAAATCCCACACATTTGAAACATTGGCTAGTTTCAGGTACTTTGAGACCCTTTGCAACTGGTTTCACACATTTTGAACCCTGACAAAACTGTCTAGAGGGTAAATATGATCCCATAGACTTCCTGTCTGAGACTGCAGCACATGTTTCTGAGAGCTCCCATGGAATGTCAGGTCTGAGTGACAGGGCTAACGTCAGAGGCAACACCTGCTGGTAACTCAGATACTGATTTTTAGGAGAATCGTACAGAGGGGGCATCCTCCAGGGGAAGTCTTAAACAACTTCAGAGATATGAGTACGGAGAGGCTAGGCTCTTGTGGAGTCTAAGCCCACAATCAGAGTTAAAAGATATTGTGTGCAAAATCAGAACAAGAGAACTTGCTCATAATTGGCACTCAAAAATAAATAGCTGTAGCAGAGTCTTAAGGGCTCCACATCTATCTGCTCGCCACTGGTACCTCTTGCCATCAGTCCCCTAATAAGCAGCCCCTCACCAATGGCGGAGGGGTGGACATCTGCCCCAGATCTTTTGCCTTTCTGCTGAGATGACTGAAAAACTCTCCACACAGCCTCCCAGAGTTCTCTGCTGCATTCAAGTCCCAACTGGCTTCCAAAATTGTCTCCTTAATGAAACACCTTTACTGACTTTCTTCTTCAGCCCATTTTACTGTCACTGCTTCCTAGAGTCACCTCCCAAATAAACTATGTTCACCCACATCTTTGTCTTCACACTGATAAAAGAGTAGACCTTGAAAGTTCTCATTATAAAAAAAATTACAACTATGTGAGTTGATGGATGTCAACTAAACTTATTGTAGTAATTATTTTACAATATATGCATATATTAATCATTGTGTACACTCTGGACTAATATAATATTACATTTCAGTTACATATCAATAAAACTGAAAACAATAAAATAAAAGTAAAAAATAAAGATTACCTACCCAGGAACTTTAGAGAATAGATTTATGTAGTAAAACCACCTGAGATCTGGCAGAGCACCCTACACATAAGATAAAAGTAGAGCTACTTAGGTCAAAAGGATGCCTGAGTACTCCTCAGGGAACAGGTAGAACATCACTGAATGAGAAGGGACATGAGGACTGTCATGTCCCAAAAGCAAAATGACCTACAAACATTGTCTCCTTCTGTCTTTCTATTTCCCTTCTTTCTCTCCCTCTGCCTTACAAAGAGGTACTAATCATTGCTAGTCATCATGAGACCCATTTCAACTCCTTCCTTTGCCATTTCATATCTGTGTAACTTGGGAGAAGGCTCCTTTTTTATCTGTAATTACTTTTTTAATCTACATTTTCTTATGTTATGACAGTTGTCCCATTTTTTTTCTCCCTTATACTACCCTCCTCCCTGCACGCCCCCTCCCTCCAGCATTCCCCCACCTTAGTTCATGTACATGGGTCAGTCATACATATAAGTTATTTGGCTTCTCCATTTCCCATACCATTCTTAACATCCGCCTGTCTATTTTGTATAGGCCATTTTTCCTTCTAATTCCCGGTACCTTTTCCCCCATTATCACTTTCCCCCTTCCCACAGATAACCCTCCATGTGACCTCCATCTCTGTGGTTCTCTTCCTCCTCTAGTTGTTTGCTTAGTTTGTTTTTGTTTTTGTTTTGTTTTAGGTTCAGTTGTTGATAGTTGTGAGCTTGCTGTCATTTTACTTTTCACAGTTTTGATCTTCTTTTTCTTAGATAGATCCCTTTAACATTTCATATGATAAGGGCTTGATGATGATGAACTCCTTTAACTTGACCTTATCTGAGAATCCCTTTATCTGCCCTTCCATTCTAAATGATAGCTTTGCTAGATAGAGTAATCTTGGATGTAGGTCCTTGCCTTTCATGACTTTAAATCTTTCTTTCCTGACCCTTCTTACCCATAAATTTTCTTTTAATAAATCAGCTGAGCAGCAATTTTGAGAAAGAAGAACAAAGCAGGAGGGATCACAATACCTGATATCAAACTGTATTACAAGGCCACTGTCATCAAAACAGCCTGGTACTGGCATAAAAACAGGCACATAGACCAATGGAACAGAACAGAGAGCCCAGAAATAAACTCAAGTCTTTACGGTCAATTAATATTTGACAAAGGAGGCAGGAACATAAAATGGAGCAAAAACAGACTCTTCAACAGATGGTGTTGGGAGATCAGGACAGCTACATGCAAAAGAATGAAACTCGATCACCAACTTACGCCATACACAAAAATAAAGATGGATAAGAGACTTAAATATAAGTCGTAACACCATAAAAGTCCTAGAGGAAAACATTGGCAGGAAAATCTCAGACATTCCACGCAGCAACATCCTCACAGACACATCCCCTAAAGCAAGGGGCATAAGGAAAAGAATAAACAAATGGGACCTCATCAAAATAAAAAGCTTCTGCAGGGCTAAAGAAAACATCACCAAATTACAAAGAGAACCAACAGTATGGGAGAACATATTTGCTAATGATACCTCAGACAAGGGCCTGATCTCCAAAATATATAAAGAACTCACACGACTCTACTCCAGGAAGACAAACAACCCAATTAAAAAATGGGCAATGGACTTGAACAGACACTTCTCCAAGGAAGACATACAGAGGGCCCAGAGACATATGAAAAGATGCTCAGCATCACTAGCCATCAGAGACATGCAAATTAAAACCACAATGAGGTACCAGTTCATACTGGTCAGAGTGGCCAACATAAACAAATCCACAAACAAATGTTGGAGAGGATGCGGAGAAAAGGGAACCCTAGTACAATGTTGGTGGGAATGCAGACTGGTGAGGCCATTGTGGAAAACAGTATGGAATTTCCTCAGAAAACTAAAAATGGAACTGCCCTTTGACCCAGCAATTCCGCTGCTGGGATTATGCTCCAAGAACCCTTAAACACCAATCCAAAGGAACCTATGTACCCCAATGTTCATAGCACCACAATTTACAATATCCAAGTACTGGAAGCAACCTAAGTGCCCATCAGCAAACGAGTGGATGCAAAAACTATGGTATATCTACACAATGGAATTCTATGCAGCAGAGAGAAAGAAGGAGCTTCTACCCTTTGCAACAGCATGGATGGAACTGGAGAGCATTATGTTAAGTGAAATAAGCCAGGCAGTGAGGGACAAATACCATATGATCTCACCTTTAACTGGAACATAATCAATAGAAGAAAAAAGGAAATGAAATATAACCAAAGACATTGAAGTTAAGAACAATCTAACAATGGGCAGGGGGAGTGGGGAGGGGACAGTGAGGAGAGGGGATTACAGGAACTACTATAAAGAACACAGGACCAAATCAAGGGGGAGGGTGGAGGTGGGGGAGGGAGGTGGGTTCAGCTGGGGTGGGGTGGAGGGATTGGGAGAAAAGGCACACAATTGTAATTGAATCACAATAAAATTTAAAATTAAAAAGAAAAAGAAAATTTATGGGTAAGAAGGGTCAGGAAAGAAAGATTTAAAGTCATGAAAGGCAAGGACCTACATCCAAGATTACTCTATCTAGCAAAGCTATCATTTAGAATGGAAGGGCAGATAAAGGGATTCTCAGATAAGGTCAAGTTAAAGGAGTTCATCATCACCAAGCCCTTATCATATGAAATGTTAAAGGGATTTATCTAAGAAAAAGAAGATCAAAACTGTGAAAAGTAAAATGACAGCAAACTCACAACTATCAACAACTGAATCTAAAACAAAACAAAAATGAAAACAAACTAAGAAACAATTAGAACAGGAACAGAACCACAGAGATGGAGGTCACATGGAGGGTTATCTGTGGGAAGGGGGAAAGTGATAATGGGGGAAAAGGTACCGGGAATTAGAAGGAAAAATGGTTGACACAAAATAGACAGGGGAATGTTAAGAATAGTATGGGAAATGGAGAAGCCAAATGACTTATATGTATGACCAATAGACATAAACTAAGTGGCAGGTGAAATGCTTGTGGGAAGGGGGAGTGCAGGGTGGAGGGGAATAAATATCAGAAAAAAATGGGACAACTGTAATAGCATAATCAATAAAATATACTTAAAATGAGATTTTTGTTTGTTTGTTTTCACTAGTGTTTGTGTATTTAATATGTGGCCCAAGACAACTCTTCTTCTTCCAGTGTGGCCCAGAGACACCAAAAGGTTGAATATCCCTGAACTTTAGCAGAAGGAACCAGCAGAAGCCCGTGAAAGATTGAGAAGTTGATTGGTTAGTTTGAAAGGGTGCTTGGTTTTTCCCAAGTTCTAGATAGTATAACCCAAGCTTAACAAAGGCACATGCTCTCTCTCTCTCTTTCACTGGTAATACCTACTGGCCCTGTTTGTTCATGCATTCTCTCTCCATATTGTCCTTGTGTCCCTAGCAGTTGCCTGGGGACCACCTCCAAGTGTGGGCCTGGGCACAGTGCCAGCTGGACCACAGGTGAGAAGAAAAGCTAAGCCAGCTGGATGAGGACAGATGTAGACTGAACCAATGGTCCAAAATGTCTGGACACTGGCTCTGTTTGGGGGCCTGATAAAGACAAGGCTGAACTTTTTTCACAGTGGGATGGATGGAGATGAGGCCTTAGGAACCTGGGAGAAGCCCTCTATTTCCACTCAAATAAATCTTACCACAGTCTCCCATTTGTGGGTCACTGGAATGCTTTCTTTGTGACTCTGTGAAAGAACACCACTTCCACCAACAACAATGGGACCTTTGTAAAGTCCTTTGGAGAATTGGGCAAGGAGCCCCAATGACAACTGAGACTGAGTTTCTTCTGAGGAGAGGGGTTGGAGTCTGATTTAATTTGATTAGTGGGACGATATTTTTTGCACATAAGCATTGTGGTGGACTAAAATTCAAACCTGTTGCTCCTTCAGAGGGTGTTCATTATGCTAGGAAACACTCCATTTCCCTAGAGCCACACAAAGTGGAGTCTATACAAAGTCAACACAAACACAAAGCTCTACAAAGTTGAGATCTGTGATTTGGAGAGGACACTTTGTAGGACAGTGTGATCTTTCCAGAGGAAGGAGGGCTGAGAGATGGAAAGAAGGTAACTATGACCTGCGGACAAAATTTGCACCCCTATACCCACAGGAATCCCAGTTGGAAAGAGCAAATATTTTTAGACAGTTCCAAGGAAAGGGTACATCCCATCTCATTCTCTCTGTTTGGGTCATGTGCACACATCTGATGCAGTCACTGTAGCCCGGGACTTATATACACTGAATGGATTCTTTTTTTTTTAATATATTTATTGATTATGTTATTACAGTTGTCCCATTTCCTCCCCTCACTCCACTCCATCCTGCCCACCCCCGCCCTCCCGCATTCCGCCCCTATAGTTCATGTCCATGGGTCATACTTATAAGTTCTTTGGCTTCTACATTTCCTACACTATTCTTACCCTCCTCCTGTCTATTTTCCACCTATCATTTATACTACTTATTCTCTGTACCTTTCCCCCCTTTCTCCCCCTCCCAATCCCCTATTGATAACCCTCCATGTGATCTCCATCTCTATGGTTCTGTTCCTGTTCTAGTTGTTTGCTTAGTTTGCTCTTGGTTATGTTTTAGGTGTGGTTGTTAATAACTGTGAGTTTGCTGTCATTTTTACTGTTCCTATTTTTTATCTTCTTTTTCTTAGGTAACTCCCTTTAACATTTCATACTATAAGGGCTTGGTGATGATGAACTTCTTTAACTTGACCTTATCTGAGAAGCACTTTATCTGCCCTTCCATTCTAAATGATAGCTTTGCTGGATACAGTAATCTTGGATGTAGGTCCTTGCCTTTCATGACTTCAAATACTTCTTTCCAGCCCCTTCTTGCCTGTAAGGTCTCTTTGGAGAAATCAGCTGACAGTCTTATGGGAACTCCTTTGTAGGTAACTGTGTTCTTTTCTCTTGCTGCTTCTAAGATTCTCTCCTTCTGTTTCATCTTGGGTAATGTAATTATGATGTGCCTTGGTGTGTTCCTCCTTGGGTCCAGCTTCTTTGGGACTCTCTGAGCTTCCTGGACTTCCTGGAAGTCTATTTCCTTTGCCAGATGAGGGAAGTCCTTCTTCATTATTTTTTCAAATAAGTTTTCAATTTTTTGCTCTTCCTCTTCTCCTTCTGGCACCCCTATAATTCGGATGTTGGAACGTTTCAAGGCGTCCGGGAGGTTCCTAAGCCTCTCCTCATTTTTCCAAATTCTTGATTCTTCATTCTTTTCTGGTTGGAGGTTTCTTTCTTCCTTCTGGTCCACACCATTGATTTGAGTCCCAGTTTCCTTCGCCTCACTATTGGTTCCCTGTACATTTTCCTTTGTCTCTCTGAGCATAGCCTTCATTTTTTCATCTAGTTTTCAACCAAATTCAACCAATTCTGTGAGTTACTTGATTACCAGTGTTTTGAACTGTGCATCTGATAGGTTGTCTATCTGTTCGCTGCTTAGTTGAATTATTTCTGGAGCTTTGAAGTGTTCTGTCATTTGGGCCATTTTTTTTTTTTTTTTGTCTTAGTGCTTCTGTTACTTAAAGGGTCAGAGCTTCAGGTGTTCCCCGGGGTGGGGTAATGCTGGTCGTTGCGCTGTGACACTGAGCTGTGACGCTGTATGTGGGGGGGGGGGGGCCGAGAGGGAGTAATGGTGCCTGCTCCACTCTTCCAGGTTTCAGTCATTCCCTGTGCTACCCACAGTCAATCTGGGTGCCTCTGGTGCTGGTTCCCACGTGGGTGGGCTTGTGCACGCTCCAGGCCCCTGTGGGTCTCTCCAACAACCTCTCCTGTGAGGCTGGGAATTTCTCCTGCTGCCACCCCACCCCCCACGGGTGTTTTCGATCAGAGGTTTGAGGCTTTATTATCCTGCGCTGTAGCCCTGGGTTGCACTGTCTGCTTCGCTCCCCTGCCTTTTGTCCGGTTTATCTATGCACGAACGTGGGGCCTCGGGGTCTGCTACCTGCCGCTCTGCCTGTCCCGTTCTCTGCCACTCTGAGTCCGGCCCTCTTGGCTTATCTGTGCGCGACTGTAGGGCTGCAGGGTCTGCTAGTGGTCAGACTGCCTGCCCCATTTGTCCCACACTCCGCCAGTCTCGGTCCTGCCATGGCAATGCGAATCCTCTCCATCCCGGCTGCCCGTCTCCGCCCCTCCTACCGGTCTGGATGAATGTTTATTTTTTATCTCCTTGGTGTGGGACTTCCTTGCCGTTTGATTTTCTGTCAGTTCTTGTTGTGCGAGGAGGCACAGTGTGTCTACCTATGCCGCCATATTGGTTCTTCCTGAATGGATTCTTAAAACCAGCCCTAACCCTGGACGTTCTGGGTGTATGAAACAATCAGTTGTCTTTTTGCACTTGCTGGTTTGTATTGATTTTTCTACTCGCAAACAGTAAGGTTGCTTCACCTGGAATGCAGGGCCCAAGAATCTTAGTTCTTTGCACCGAACCCCATAAAATGGCACTCTGCTCCCTGCTACCAACCAGTTCTGGATAATATTGACCAAGCAAAGAGGTCAAGGCCAGGATAAATTTTTATTCCACCCCTGCTCACAAGGATCCTGGAGGAAGGGGAGGTGTGAATTCTTCTTCTCAGTTCTGAAGAACCTATTTTAATGAACACTGTTTTCCCCTCACTTTACCATTTAATAGGAAATAGTTTAAAAGATTTAAAACTTTTAAGTAGGTTAATTGTTTTAAAGGAGCAGCAAAGTTTTGAAAACTGCATCTGTCACTAAATTTAAAATACAATAAATAATTTAGGGCTCAATTTTCCCTCCACAATGAAGAATTAAAGAGCTTCAGTCTCTCAAATATTCTCTTTTTAAAAAGCTAAAAATTCTTTCTCTTCTTTCTCCGGCCTCAGAACTTGGCAGGAAGATAACCCATGAAGACTTGAGCTTGTGCTGAATCTCATGCATTGGCAGTCTAAATACCTCTCTAGTAAGAATATTTCTTTTTAATTGGGGTTGTTTCCAGGGATGTTCAAATTTTTCCTTTGTGAGCGGAAGAGATAAGATATTTATGGCCATTTTGCAGATGCAAAAATTGATACTCAGTGAGGTTATGTGATGTTACCAGGTATGCACTATAATCTGAGTAGGTTTACTTCTCCTAACAATCAAATTTCTTTTCTCTGAAGGAGAAGGATCTAGCCTCATTCTAAAGGATCAGACAGTCAGGGTTCAGTAGAAAACAGTTTGATGTGGGTGAAATGCAGAGAGGAGAATGAAGGAAATTTAAAAGCATGGACAGGCAGGTTTGGGAATAGTAGGGACATTGAGGCAACCAGGGTCTTGCTACTGTGAGAAGCCCTTAGCTTCCTAGCCTTGAAGACATAAATGAATGAATGGGGTAATCAGCCCAGAGAGGTATGGAGTGAAGTTGGAATCCTGGGATAGGAGCTGCAATTGCCATGGTTAGGGAAGAAGAGGAGAAGGAGCACACCAGTCTCTACTTTGCATTCCTCCTGCCCTTCAGAGACCGCCATAGGTCAGACCCAACTAGAAGGCAGAGGGCCAAGGAGCTGGTGAGTTAGCATTTTACAGGGGATGCCTCCTGGGACATGGAGTAGGACAAAGAAAAGTAGAGAATGGATAAGAATAAGGTGGGTGTTGGGGGAGACGAGCATATTCTTTCATCCTTAAAAAATGTCACTGTCCCCAGACTCAAATAAAATCTCTTATTTCCCACTTGTACAAACATAATTTTACTTGTGTTCATATATTCTTAGCAAATTGCCCTTTTTCAAATAAAACCTTGTATAAATCCATAAAAAGTGAGTTATTATGGTTCTGATTTGCCCCTGTTCCATGTTGGAGCCCTCACCTTCAGTGATCCACAGAACAACCCAGGCCAAGGTACGAACTTTACAGATGAGAAAACTGAGGCTAGAGGACTAGAAGTTAAGGTACTTCTCAGACTTCCAGTCAAGATGGAGGCATAGGTAGATACACTTTTCCTTCTTGCACACCCAAAACAAGGATAAGAATAAATTTAAAAAAAATAACCAGAACTGCCAGAAAATCAAAATGTATGGAAGTCCAACAACCAAGGACTTAAAGAAGTAACATTCATTCAGACCAGTAGGAGGGACAGAGAGGGGCACCCAGGATGGAGAGGACATGGGGCAAGGCGGTGGCTGGAGGACCAGGTGGAAGTGGTGGCAGCTGGTGGACTGGATGGTCCCACATTTGTGTGCGGATAAACTGAGAGGAACAACTGGAGAGCAAGACAGACCATGGAACCCAGAGTTTCAGCTTGGAGAAATGGAGCCTCAAAACCTCTGACTGTAAAAACCTGTAGGGGTTGCAGCAATGGGAGAAACTCCCAACCTCACAGGAGAGTTCATTGCAGAGACTCACAGGGTCCTAGAACATACACAAACTCACCCACATGGGAATCAGTACCAGAAGAGCCCAATATGCTTGTGGGTAGTGGGAGAAGTGGCTGAAAGCTGGCCTAGAGCTGAACAAGTGGCATTGTTCCCTTTCAGAACCATCCCCCCATGTACAGCAGCACAAGTAGTGACCTGGGTTGCCCTGCCCTGGGGTATACCTAAGCCTCTGTCCCTTACTGCTAACAGGTGCTCTGAGACAAAAAAAAAAAAAAAAAAAAATGGCCCATGTGAAAGAACAGATTAAAGCTCCAAAAACAGAACTAAGCAACAAAGAGATAGCCAACCTATCACATGCATAGTTCAAAACACTGGTGATCAGGATGCTCACAGAAATGGTTGAGTATGGTCGCAAAATAGAGGAAAAAGTGAAGGCTATGCAAAGTGAAATAAAGGAAAATGTACAGGAATCAAGAGTGAAGGGAGGCAAACCAGGACTCAAATCAACAGTTTGGACTAGAAGGAAGAAATAAACAGTCAACCAGAACAGAATGAAAAACAAGAATACAAGAAAATAAGGAGAGGCTTAGGAACCTCCAGGACAACTTTAAGCATTTCAACATCAGAATCATAGTGGTGCCAGAAGAAGAAAAGAGAAAGAAATCAAAAACTTATTTGAAAAGACAATGAAGGAGAACTTCCCCAATCTGGCTAAGGAAATACACTTCCAGGAAGTCCAGGAAGCTCAGACAGTCCCAAAGAACTTGGATCCAAGGAGGAACACACCAAGGCACATTATAATTATATCACCCAAGATTAAAGATAAAGAGAGAATCTTAAAGCAACAAGAGAAAAGGAGACAGTTACCTCCAAAGGAGTGCCCATAAGACTATCAGCTGATTTGTCTTTTTTTAATAATATCATTTTTAATTAGATTTAATTTTAATTTTGTATTGTTATTCAGTTACACTTGTGTGCCTTTTCTCCCCCGCCTTCCGATACCTCCACTCTCCCTCTTGATTTTGTCAATGTGTCCTTTATAGTAGTTCCTGTAATAGCCTCTCCTCACTGTCCCCTCCCCACTCCCCCCTGCCCATTGTTAGATTGTTCTTAACTTCAATGTCTATGGTTATATTTCGTTTCCTTTTTTTTCTTCTATTTATTATGTTCCAGTTAAAGGTGAGATCATATGGTATTTGTCCCTCACCATCTGGCTTATTTCACTTAACACAATGCTCTCCACTTCCATTCCTGCTGGTGCAAAGGGTATAAGGTCCTTCTTTCTCTCTGCTGCATAGAATTCCATTGTGTAGATATACCATGGTTTTTGGATCCACTCATTTGCTGATGGGAACGTAGGTTGCTTCCAGTACTTGGCTATTGTAAATTTTGCTGCTATGAACATTGGCGTACATAGGTTCTTTTGTATTGGTGTTTCGGGGTTCTTAGGGTATAATCCCAGCAGCGGAATTGCTAGGTCAAAAGGCAGTTCCATTTTTAGTTTTCTGAGGAAATTCCATACTGTTTTCCGCAGTGGCCTCACCAGTCTGCATTCTTACCAGCAGTGCACTACGATTCCCTTTTTCCGAATCCTCTCCAACATTTGTTTGTTGATTTGTTTATGTTGGCCACTCTGACCAGTGTGAGCTGGTAACTCATTGTGGTTTTAATTTGCATCTCTCCGATTGCTGGTGATGCTGAGCATCTTTTCATATGTCTCTGGGCCCTATGTATGTCTTCCATGGAGAAGTGTCAGTTCAAGTCCTTTGCCCATTTTTTAATTGGGTTGTTTGTCTTCCTGGAGTGGAGTCCTGTGAGTTCTTTATATTTTGGAGATCAGGTCTTTGTCCGAGGTATCATTGGCATATATGTTTTCCCATACTGTTGGTTCTCTTTGTAATTTGGTGATGTTTTCTTTAACCATGCAGAAGCTTTTTTATTTTGATGAGGTCCCACTTGTTTATTCTTTCCTTTATGTCCCTTGCTTTAGGGGACATGTCTGTGAGGATGTTGCTGCGTGGAATGTCTGAGATTTTCCTGCCAATGTTTTCCTCGAGGACTTTTATGGTGTTACGATTTATATTTAAGTCTTTTATCCATCAGAGTTTATTTTTGTGTATGGCATATGTTGATGATCAAGTTTCATTCTTTTGCACATACCTGTCCAGACATCACAACACCATCTGTTGTAGAGGCTGTTTTTGCTCCATTTTATGCTCCTGCCTCCTTTGTCCAATATTAATTGACCATATAGACTTGAGTTTATTTTTGGGCTCTCTATTCTGTTCCATTGGTCTATGTGCCTCTTTTTATGCCAGTACCAGGCTGTTTTGATTACAGTGGCCTTGTAATACAGTTTGATATCAGGTATTGTGATCCCTCCTGCTTTGTTCTTCTTTCTCAAAATTACTGCAACTATTCGGGGTCCTTTATGGTTCCATATGAATTTCTGAAATGTTTGTTCTATATCTGTGAAATATGTCATGGGTGCTATAATAGGGATTGCTTTGAATCTATAAATCGCTTTGGGTAGTATGGCCATTTTGATGATGTTAATTCTTCCAATCCATGAGCATGGTACATGCTTCCATTTGTTTCTGTCTTCCTTAACTTCTTTCTTCAGTGTTGTGTAGTTTTCTGAGTATAGGTCTTTTACCTCCTTGGTTAGGTTTACTCCTAGGTACTTTATTTTTCTTGTTGCTATATCGAATGGGATTTTTTTCCTGATTTCTGTTTCTGCAGTTTCGTTGTTGGTGTACAGGAATGCCTTTGATTTCTGAGTATGGACCTTGTATCCAGCTGTTTTGCCAAATTCATTTATTAGGTCAAGTACTTTTTTTGGTGGAGTCTATAGGATTTTCCATGTACACTATCATGTCATCTGCAAACAGTGACAGTTTCATTTCCTCCTTTCCAATTTGGAAGCCTTTTATTTCTTTTTCTTGTCTTATTGCTATGGCTAGGACTTCCAGTACTATGTTGAATAGGAGTGGTGAGAGAGGGCATCCTTGTCTTGTTCCTGATCTTAGAGGGAAACCTCTAAGTTTTTGTCCATTGAGTATGATGTGGATTACAGGTATCTCATATATGGCTTTTATTATGTTGAGGAATGCTCCCTGTATTCCCACTTAGCTGAGTGTTTTTATCAAAAATGGATGCTGTTTCTTATCAAATGCTTTTTCCCCATCTATGGATATGATCATGTGATTTTTGTCCTTGTATTAAGTTTATTCATTTCCGAATATTGTACCATTCCTGCATCCCTGGGATGAATCCCACTTGTTCATGGTGTATGATCATTTAATGTATTGCTGGATGCGGTTTGCTAATATTTTGTTGAGAATTTTAGCGTCTATGTTCATCAGCGATATTGGCCTGAAGTTTTCTTTCTTCGTTGTATCTTTATCTGGTTTTGGGATTAGGATGATGCTGCCTTCAAAAAAAGAGTTTGGGAGTCTTGCATCAGTTTGGATATTTTCAAATCGTCTGTGAACAATAGGGGATAGCTCTTCCTTAAATGCTTTGTAGAATTCTCCTGTGAAACCATCTGGTCCAGGGCTTTTGTGTGTTGGGAGTTTTTTGATGACTGCTTCAATTTCATCTGCTGGTATTGGTATGTTGAGGTTTTCTGCTTCTTCTTCATTCAGTTTTGGAAGATTATATTTTTCTAGAAATGTGTCCATTTCACCTATATTTTCAAATTTCCTGGCATACTGTTCTTCGTAGTAATTTCTTACATACCTTTGTATCTTGGTGGTATCTGTTGTAGTCTCTCCTCTTTCATTTCTAATTGTGTTTATTTGAATCCTCTCTCTTTCTTTCTTGAAGAGCCTACTTAAAGGCTTGTCGATTTTGTTTATCTTTTCAAAGAACCAGCTCCTGGATTCATTTATCCTTACAATTGTGCTTTTAGTCTCTATGTCATTTAACTCTGCTCTGATCTTGGTTATTTCCTTCCTTCTGCTTGCTCTGGGCTGTCTTTGTTGTTGTTCTTCGAGTTCCTATATGCATAGCGTTAGGTTGTTTGCTTGAAATGTTTCTATCTTTTTAAGGTAGGCCTGTATTGCTATGAACTTCCCTCTCAGGACTGCCTTTGTTGTGTCCCATAGGTTTTGGGTTGTTGTCCTTTCATTTTCATTTGTTTCCAGAAAGTTTTTGATTTCTTCCCTAATATTGTTCTTCACCCATTCATTGTTTAATAGCATGCTATTCAGTCTCCATGATTTTGAGTGTTTTAGGTTCTTTCCTTTGTCGTTGGTTTCTAGTTTAAGTCCCTTTTGGTCAGAGAAAATACTTGATATGACTTCAATTGCCTTAAATTTGTTGAGGCTTGCTTGTGTACTATGATGTGATCTATCTTTGAAAAAGTTCCATGTACACTTGACAAGTATGTGTATTTTCCTTCTTTGGGATGAAAAGCTCTCTTTATACCAGTTAAGTCCATTTCCTCTAGGGTATTGTTAAGTGACAGAATATCCTTCTTGATATTTTGTTTGGAAGACCTGTCCATTTTTGATTGTAGGGTGTTAAAGTCCCTTACTATAATTGTGTTGCTGTCAATATCTGTCTTGAAATCCTCCAAGATTTTCTTTATGTATTTGGGTGCTCCTATGTTGGGTGCATATATATTTACAATGTTTATGTCTTCTTGGTGGATTCTTCCTTTGAGTTATGAAGTGACCTTCTGGGTCTGTCTTTATGGCCCTTCTTTGGAAGTCTATTTTGTCTGATATGAGTATTCCTCCCCTGCTTTTTTTCCCTGTCCATTTGCTTGGAAAATTTGTTTCCAGCCCTTCACTTTCAGTCTGTGTAGGTCTTTGTCCTGAGATGGGTCTCTTGTAGGCAGCATGTGTTTGGGTCATGTTTTCTTATCCATTCAGCTATTCTATGTCTTTTGATTGGCGCATTTAATCCATTTACGTTTAAGGTTATTTTTGATAGGTAGTTATTCATTGCCATTTTTTCCTTCCTGTGTTCCCCTCTCTTTCTCTTTTCCTTCCTTTCCTTAAAGCAGTCCCTTTAGCATCTCTTGCAGAGCCGGTTTGGTGGAGCTGTATTCTTTTAGACCTCTCTTGTCTGGGAAACTCTTTATTTGGCCTTCTATCTTGATTGAGAGCCTTGCTGGGTAAAGTAGTCTTGGTTGCAGGCCTCTGGTTCTCATTACTTGGAATATTTTTGCCATTCTCTTCTGGCTTGGAGCGTTTCCATTGAGAAGTCAGTTGCTAACCTAATTGGGGCTACCTCCTATGTTACTTCCTGTTTCTCCATGCTGCCCCGAATATCCTCTCTTTGTCTTCGAATTTTGCCATTTTTATTATGACGTGTGTTGCAGTGGGCCTATTTGGGTTCCTCTTGGTTGGGACTCTCTGTATTTCCTGGATTTGGGTGACTTTTTCACTCATCAGATTAGGGAAATTTTCTATCATTACTTTTTCAAACAGGTTTTCTATCCCTTGCTCTTCTTCTTCTCCTTCTGGGCTTCCTATTATATGGATATTGTTACGTTTCATGTTGTCCTGCATTTCCTTTATTCCTTCTTCATTCTTTCTGAGGCTCTTTTCCTTCTCTTGCTCTTTCTGGGTGTTTTTTTCTACTTTGTCCTCCAGCTGGCTGATCCGATCCTCTGCTTCATCAAGTCTGCTTTTCTTTCCTTCTACTGTGTTCTTCAGTTCAGAAATTGTATTCTCATTTCCTCTTGGCCCTTGTTGATACTTTCTATTTCCTTTCTCATGTTAATATAGTTTGCAGTGAGTTCATGGTAGTTTCCCTGTAGTTTCTGGTAGTTCTGTCAGCTCAGTGAGCTTCCTGATAACCATTGCTTTGAACTGAGTATCTGATAGTTGACTTGCCTCATTTCATTTAGCATTCTTTCTGAGGCTTCCTCCTTTCATTTCATTTGGGGATTGTTTCTTTGTCTTCCCGTTGTTTGTGAGACTCTTTTTGTTAGCCTCTGCTTCTTAAATTGATCTGTTCTGACTCCCTGGGTTTATGGTTGGAACTTCTATGGTAGAATGCCAATAGGATTCAGTGGTGATGTCTCCTTACTCTCCTGTGCTCACTGGTCTTGAGCTGACGTTTATGGGTCTAACACGGTCTAACTCTGGTCTTTTCAGCACTCCAGGTTGTATTGTCTCACCTGTGGGAAAAAGAGAAAGGTGGGGGGAAAGAAGAAGAAAAAAAAAGAAAGGAAGGAGGTAAAAAGGGAATAGAAAAGGAAAGGAAGGAAGGGAGAAGGAATAAAGAAAGATCTGAGGCAAGATAAGGAATTTTAGCAAAAATTAAAATAAAAGGATAAATAAAAGAAGGCAGGAAGAAGGAATAAAAAAAGTAAAGGATGGAAGGAAGAAGAAATAAAAAAAGAAAGAAGGACAGAAAGGAAGAAGGATTCAGGGGGAAAGGAAGAAAGTAAAAAAAAAACATTTTCTGCTGGCTTAAACCGGGTCAGGTTAGTTCTGATGGTCTTCCTGTCTGTGGAACGGGAGGGGGTGGTTGGAAGGATTGGTTTCACTTTTCTCCCTTCCTGAGCCACACTCTTCACTGTTGTTCAGCCTCCTCCAGTCCAGTTCCTCAGGGTCCTTCTGCTCACCACTAGGCCTTTAGTTCAGCAGTTGTGCTGTCCTTGAGTTGCAACAATTAGGGGCAACTCACACTCCCCTTTCTTGCTCTTTGCTGTCTTAGATGCTATGGGCTCTCGGTGCTTCTATGGGGTAGTTCAGCCCCCTTCTGTTTAGAGTCTTTCCGGGGAATGCAGTCTCCCCTAGCCCTGCAGCTCCCCTCTGCTGAGTGTTCTGCCTTAGTCCCGGAGAGCCAGTAGGCCCTGCAGGGCTCTGTGGGCAGGGGCTAGGTAGGAGTTATTCAAAACCTCAAAACCGGTGGTTTTAGGTGTGATCCCTCGCAGGCAGCCAGGTGGTTGATCAGCAGATCTGCTGCTTTGGGCCTGGGTCGCGCATGGCCATCTGGTTCCCTGCTCTGGGCCTGTGTCACCTGGCTGGCTGGTCAGCTGCTCTGGGCCTGAGTCGCACAGGGCCAGCTGGTCCTCTGCTTTGGGACTGAGTCGCATACAGCCGGCCGGTCTGCCGCCTCGGGCCTGTGCGTAGGGCATCTAACCTCTGCTCCCGGTTCTCACCCACCTGAATTTTCAGGTGTGGGCATCAGCTGGGGTTGCAGGTGTGGGCCCCCAGTCCACTCATCTGGGTGTGCGCAACCGGGCTTCAGGTGAATGGCAGGTCTGCTTATCCAGCGTTCACAGTCGAGGGGCTGGGGTGGGAGGGGTGCCAGAGGCCATGGCTGCTGGGGAGAGTTCTCTAACTAGTTGCTGAATACCTCTATTTTCTTTTTCTTTTTGAGAAATTCTTCCTATTCAAGACCCCTGGTCCAAACAATCACCTGGCTGCTCACACAGCTCAGCCTGGCACTCTCCCAAGTATCCTGCAGCAGACCCTGCACCCGGGCCAGGGGCTTCAGCTGCCCTGGTCCCCGCACTGGTCCCAGGGACCTTATTGTCCTTAAGCACTCTTCTTACCATGAGATCTTTCAATGTCCTCTATCTTTGGTCTTTGATCTTCATATATGCTGGAATACCGTTGGCTCTTTGATCTGCTTCTCAGATCAGCTAGGTGTTTCCCTGGTGTTGAGGGGAAGTGTACTCTGCTCCCACCTATCTCGCCACCATCTTTCTGACCTCCCCCATAAATTTTTTTTAAGAAATCAGCTGATAGTCTTATGGGCACTCCTTTGGAGGTAACTGTCTCCTTTTCTCTTGTTGCTTTAAGATTCTCTCTTTATCTTTAATCTTGGGTGATATAATTATAATGTGCCTTGGTGTGTTCCTCCTTGGATCCAAGTTCTTTGGGACTGTCTGAGCTTCCTGGACTTCCTGGAAGTGTATTTCCTTAGCCAGATTGGGGAAGTTCTCCTTCATTGTCTTTTCAAATAAGTTTTTGATTTCTTTCTCTTTTCTTCTTCTGGCACCACTATGATTCTGATGTTGAAATGCTTAAAGTTGTCCTGGAGGTTCCTAAGCCTCTCCTTATTTTCTTGTATTCTTGTTTTTCATTCTGTTCTGGTTGACTGTTTATTTCTTCCTTCTAGTCCAAACTGTTGATTTGAGTCCTGGTTTGCCTCCCTTCACTCTTGATTCCTGTACATTTTCCTTTATTTCACTTTGCATAGCCTTCACTTTTTCCTCTATTTTGCGACCATACTCAACCATTTCTGTGAGCATCCTGATCACCAGTGTTTTGAACTATGCATGTGATAGGTTGGCTATCTCTTTGTTGCTTAGTTCTGTTTTTGGAGCTTTAATCTGTTCTTTCACATGGGCCATTTTTTTTTTTTTTTTTTTTGTCTCAGAGCACCTGTTAGCAGTAAGGGACAGAGGCTTAGGTATACCCCAGGGCAGGGCAACCCAGGTCACTACTTGTGCTGCTGTACATGGGGGGATGGTTCTGAAAGGGAACAATGCCACTTGTTCAGCTCTAGGCCAGCTTTCAGCCACTTCTCCCACTACCCACAAGCATATTGGGCTCTTCTGGTACTGATTCCCACGTGGGTGAGTTTGTGTATGTTCTAGGACCCTGTGAGTCTCTGCAATGAACTCTCCTGTGAGGCTGGGAGTTTCTCCCATTGCTGCAACCCCTACAGGTTTTTACAGTCAGAGGTTTTGAGGCTCCATTTCTCCAAGCTGAAACTCTGGGTTCCATGGTCTGTCTTGCTCTCCAGTTGTTCCTTTCAGTTTATCCACACACAAATGTGGGACCATCCAGTCCACCAGCTGCCACCACTTCCACCTGGTCCTCCAGCCACCGCCTTGCCCCATGTCCTCTCCATCCTGGGTGCCCCTCTCTGTCCCTCCTACTGGTCTGAATGAATGTTACTTCTTTAAGTCCTTGGTTGTTGGACTTCCATACATTTTGATTTTCTGGCAGTTCTGGTTATTTTTGTTTTTAAATTTGTTGTTGTCCTTCTTTTTGTCATGAAAAGAGGGAAAGTGTATCTACCTATGCTTCTATCTTGGCCAGGAGTCATCATAATTTTTTGTTGTTGTTGTCATTGAATTACAGTTTTCCCCATTTCCCCCTTTATTCCCCCCTTCCTTACCCACCGCCAACCTCCCACAGTCCATCCTCCCCCACCCCTGTTGTCTTCATCCATGAGTCCTTTATACATGTTCCTTGACTTGACCTTTCCTCTTCTTTTTCTTGTTATCTCCATTCTTCTCCCCTCTGGTCACTATCAGTTTTAAGTAAATTTACAATTTTGTTTTGGGCTGCACTCATAGCCATCCTGGGCCACTTGTGGCCTGTGGGCCACAAGCTGGACACCCCTGCAACAATCCATTTTCTAGATCTTCTGGGATTCTGTGTCCCTTACGCAGTCTGATCTTTTTCCCAGGCTGGACTTCACCCATTATGGTCACCATCTTAGTTCTTATTGTGCATGCCTCCAAGTGGAAGCACCTTCCCCAGTACCAGCTTGATGTCTACTGGGCATGTACCCAGCAGCAGAATCTCTCTTTTGTTGTTCTACCCCTCTCCCAGTAATCTACTGGGGACAAATTAGTGGATCCCTGGGGAGTGGGTGAAGCTGTAGCTTTCTAGCGAAGTAGGCCCAATATTGAATTCAGCTTCCCAGTTTCTTAGGATTCTTTTTTTTTTACTTTTTATTGTTATTCAACTACAGTTGTATGACTTTTCTCCCCATCCCTGCACCCCACCCCAGCTGAACCGACCTCCCCCCCACCTTCACCCTCCCCAATGATTTGGTCCATGTGTCCTTTATAGTAGCTCCTATAATCCCCTCTTCACACTCTCCCCACTCCGCTCCCCACTAGCTATTGTTAATTGTTCTTAACTTCAATGTCTCTGGTTATATTTTGTTTCGTTTTTTCTTCTATTTATTATGTTCCAGGTAAAGGTGAGATCATATGGTATTTGTCCCTCAGCGCCTGGCTTATTTCACTTAGCATAATGATCTCCTGTTCCATCCATGCTGTTGCAAAGGGTATAAGCTCCTTCTTTCTCTCTGCCGCATAGAATTCCATTGTGTAAATATACCATAGTTTTTGGATCCACTCGTTTGCTGATGGGCACTTAGGTTGCTTCCAGTACTTGGCTATTGTAAATTGTGCTGCTATGAACATTGGGGTACATAGGTTCTTTTGGATTGGTGTTTCGGGGTTCTTAGGGTATAATCCTAGCAGCAGAATTGCTGGATCAAAGGGCAGTTCCATTTTCAGTTTTCTGAGGAAATTCCATACTGTTTTCCACAGTGGCCTCACCAGTCTGTATTCCCACCAACAGTGCACTAGGGTTCCCTTTTCTCCGCATCTTCTCCAACATTTGTTTGTGGATTTGTTTATGTTGGCCACTCTGACTGGTGTGAGATGGTACCTCATTGTGGTTTTAATTTGCATGTCTCTGATGGCTAGTGATGCTGAGCATCTTTTCATATGTCTCTGGACCCTCTGTATGTCTTCCTTGGAGAAGTGTCTGTTCAAGTCCTTTGCCCATTTTTTAATTGGATTGTTTGTCTTCCTGGAGTGCAGTTGTGTGAGTTCTTTATATATTTCGGAGATCAGACCCCTGTCTGAGGTATCATTAGCAAATATGTTTTCCCATACTGTTGGTTCTCTTTGTAATTTGGTGCTGTTTTATTTAACCATGCAGAAGCTTTTTATTTTGATGAGGTCCCACTTGTTTTTTCTTTCCTTTATGCCCCTTGCTTTAGGGGATGTGTCTGTGAGGATGTTGCTGCGTGGAATGTCTGAGATTTTCCTGCCAATGGTTTCCTCAAGGACTTTTATGGTGTTACAACTTATATTTAAGTCTTTTATCCATCTTGAGTTTATTTTTGTGTATGGCATAAGTTGGTGATCGAGTTTCATTCTTTTGCACGTACCTATCCAGATCTCCCAACACCATCTGTTCAAGAGGCTGTTTTTGCTCCATTTTATGCTCCTGCCTCCTTTGTCAAATATTAATTGACCGTATAGACTTGCGTTTATTTCTGGGCTCTCTGTTCTGTTCCATTGGTCTATGTGTCTGTTTTTATGCCAGTACCAGGCTGTTTTGATGACAGTGGCCTTGTAATACAGTTTGATATCAGGTATTGTGATCCCTCCTGCTTCGTTCCTTTTTCTCAAAATTGCTGCAGCTATTCGCGGTCGTTTATGGTTCCATATGAATTTCTGAAATGTTTGTTCTATATCTGTGAAGTATGTCATGGGTACTCTAATAGGGATTGCATTGAATCTATAAATCACTTTTGATAGTATTGCCATTTTGATGATGTTAATTCATCCAATCCATGAGCATGGTACATGCTTCCATTTGTTTCTGTCTTCCTTAATTTCTTTCTTCAGTGTTGTGTAGTTTTCTGAGTACAGGTCTTTTACCTCCTTGGTTAGGTTTATTCCTAGGTACTTGATTTTTCTTGTTGCTATGTCAATTGGGATTTTTTTCCTGATTTCTGTGTCTGCAGTTTCTTTGTTAGTATGCAGGAATGCCTTTGATTTCTGAGTATTGTCTTTTTATCCAGCTATTTTGCCAAATTTATTTATTAGGACGAGTAGTTCCTTAGACTTCTTAATGTCCAATTCCCTTTCCTTTCTTTTGTTAACGTTTAGCTACCTATACCAATGCCAGAGGCTTACACAGTCCAGTCTACTGTGTCATACATGTCACCTGACATCAGGACCAGCTATATAATTTGTACAAAATCTAAATATGGTGTCCCAGGTTCAAAGATTATTAAGAATTTTTAGGAGGACTCTAGGAAGATGGCGGCAACATAGGTGGTAGTGGAGTCCACTTCCCCTCAACGCCAGGGAAATACCTAGCTGATCTGAGGAGCAGAACGAACAGCCAACAGTATTCCAGCATATATGAAGATCAGAGACCAAAGATAGAGGACATTGAAAGATCTGATGGTAAGAAGAGTGCTTAAGGACAATAAGGTCCCTGGGACCCTGGACCGCGCAGTACAAGGGCGGCCGAAGCACCAGCCCAGGCGCAGGGGCTGCTGCAGGAGTCTTGGGAGAGGGCCAGGCTGAGCTATGAGCAGCCAGGTGCTTGATTGGACCAGGGGGGCTTGAATAGGAGAAATTTCTCAAAAAGAAAAAGAAAATAGAGATACTCAGGGGCTAGTTAGAGAACTCTTGGCAGCAGCCAGGGCCCCTTGTGCCCATCCCCCCTCTGCCCCTGGACTGCGAGCGTGGGATAAGCAGCCCCCGGAGCCCCGGCGCTCACCTAAGGCCCCATGCCACGCAGATTAGCGAACTGGGGGCACACACATAAAACCCCGGAGGGGCGCCCACACCTGAAACCTCTGAGAGCATCTGGAGCAGAAGCTAGCTGCTCCACCCACAGGCCCAAAACTTCGGACCCGAGTGCCGCGTGATTCAGTCCCAGGGTGGCCCCGCCTGCCCCAGAGACACAAGCCCAGGGCGGCTGGATCTGCCGGCTGTGCGCGCTCCAAACACAAAGCCGCTTGCGAGCTTCCCAAACCCAAAGCGGCTGGATCCGTGGGCTACGCACGCGGGTGTCCCAAGCCCAAGCAGCTGGATCCGCCCCTTGCACGTCCCAAGAACAAAGCTGCTGGATTGGCTGATCAACAGCCTGATTGCCTGCCAGGGAGCACACCTACAACACCTACCTAACACCTGCGCACAGAGCCCTGCAGGCCCTACTAGCTCTCTAGGACAAAGGCAGAACACCCAGCAGAGGGGAGCTGCAGGACTAGGGGAGACTGCAGTCTGAACAACAGCGAAGAGTGTGGCCCAGGAAGGGAGAAAAGTGAAACCAATCCTTCCAACCACCCCCTCCCGTTGCACAGACAGGAAGACCAGCAGAACTAACCTGACCGGTTTAAAGCCAGCAAAAGATTTTTTTTTTCCCCATTCCTCCTTTCCCCCTGAATTCCTTCTTCCTCTCTCTCTTTTTTTTTTCATTCCTTCTTCCTACCATCCTTTCCCATTTTTATGTCTTCTTCCTGCCTTCTTTTATCTATTTATCTATTTCTATGTTTTAATTTTTGTTAAAATTCCTTCTTATCTTGCCTCCGATCTTTCATTATTCCTTCTTCCCTCCTTCCTTCCTTTCCTCCTTTTCTATTTCCTTTTTCCCTCCTTCCCATCTTTTTTTTTTTCTTTCTTCCCCCCTTTCTCTTTTTCCCACACGTGAGACAACAAAACCTGGAGTGCTGAAAAGACTAGAGTTAGACCATGTTAAACCCATAAACATCAGCTCAAGAGCAGTGAGCACAAGAGATTAAGGAGACAGAACAACCAAATCCCATTGGCATTCTACCATAGAAGTTCATACCATAAACCCAGGGAGTCAGAATAGAGCAATTTAAGAAACAGTGGACAACAAGAAGAGTCTCACAAACAATGGGAAGACAAAGAAACAATTCCCAAATGAAAGGAAAGGAGGAAGTCTCAGAAAGAATGCTAACTGAAAAAGAGGCAAGTCAACTATCAGATATGGAGTTCAAAGCAATGGTTATCAGGAAGCTCACTGAGCTCTCTGAGCTCAAAGACAACTACCAGAAACTACAAGGAAACTACAATGAACTCACTGCAAACTATATCAACATGAAAAATGAAATAAAAACTATCAACAAGAGCTAAGAGGAAATGAAGAATACAATTTCTGAATTGAAGAACACAGTAGAAGGAATAAAAAGCAGACTTGATGAAGCAGAGGATCGGATCAGCGAGCTGGAGGACAAAGTAGAAAAAAACACCCAGAAAGAGCAAGAAAAGGAAAAGAGTCTCAGAAAGTACGAAGAGTGATTAAGGGAAATGCAGGACAACGTGAAACGTAACAATATCTGTATAATAGGAAACCCAGAAGGAGAGGAAGAAGAGCAAGGGATAAAAAACCTGTTTGAAAAAGTAATGATGGAAAATTTCCCTAATCTGAGGAGAGAAAAAGTCACCCAAATCCAGGAATCACAGAGCGTCCCAAGCAAGAGGAACCCAAAGAGACCCACTGCAAGACACCTCATAATTAAAATGGCTAATTTCCAAGAAAAAGAGAGGATCTTAAAGGCAGCAAGGGAGAAAAAGGAAGTAACATACAAGGGAGCCCCAATAAGGTTAGCAACTGACTTCTCAATGGAAACGCTCCAAGCCAGAAGAGAATGGCAAAAAATATTCCAAGTAATGAGAACCAGAGGCCTGCAACCAAGACTACTTTACCCAGCAAGGCTCTCAATCAAGATAGAAGGCCAAATAAAGAGTTTCCCAGACAAAAGAACTCTAAAAGAATACAGCTCCACCAAACCAGCTCTGCAAGAGATGCTAAAGGGACTGCTTTAAGCAATGAAAGGAAAAGAGAAAGACAGAGGAACACAGGTAGGAAAAAATGGCAATGAAAAACTACCTATCGATAATAACTTTAAACGTAAATGGATTAAATGCTCCAATCAAAAGATATAGAATAGCTGAATGGATAAGAAAACATGACCCACACATATACTGCCTACAAGAGACCCATCTCAGGACAAAAGACTTACACAGACTGAAAGTGAAGGGCTGGAAACAAATTTTCCAAGCAAACAGACAGGAAAAAAAAGCAGGGGTAGCAATACTCACATCAGACAAAATAGACTTCCAAAGAGGGCCATAAAGACAGACCCAGAAGGTCACTTCATAACTCAAAGGAAGAATCCACCAAGAAGACATAAACATTGTAAATATATATGCACCCAACATAGGATCACCGAAATACATAAGGAAAATCTTGGAGGATTTCAAGACAGATATTGACAGCAACACAATTATAGTAGCGGACTTTAACACCCCACTATCAAAAATGGACAGGTCTTCCAAACAAAAGATCAACAAGGATATTGTGTCGCTTAACAATACCCTAGAAAAAATGGACTTAACTGATATATAGAGAGAGGTTTTCATCCCAAAGAAGGAAAATACACATTCTTTTCAAGTGTCCATGGAACTTTTTCAAAGATAGACCACATGATAGGACACAAAGCAAGCCTCAACAAATTCAAGAATATTGAAATGATATCAAGCATGTTCTCTGACCACAAGGGACTGAAACTAGAAACCAACCCCAAAGGAAAAAACCCAAAACACTCAAAATCATGGAGACTGAATAGCATGCTATTAAACAATGAATGGGTCAAGAACGAGATTAGGGAAGAAATCAAAAACTTCCTGGAAACAAATGAAAACGAACTCACAAAAACCCAAAACCTATGGGACACAGCAAAGGCAGTCCTGAGAGGAAAGTTCATACCAATACAGGCCTACCTTAAGAAGATAGAAACACTTCAAACAAACAACCTAACCCTACGCCTACAAGAACTGGAGGAACAACAACAAAGACAGCCCAGAGCAAGCAGAAGGAAGGAAATAACCAAGATCAGAGCAGAGTTAAATGACATAGAGAATAAAAGCACAATTGTAAGGATCAATGAATCCAGGAGCTGGTTCTTTGAAAAGATAAACAAAATGGACAAGCCCTTAAGCAGGCTCATCAAGAAGAAAAGAGAGAGGACCCAAATAAACACAATTAGAAATGAAAGAGGCAGACTACAACTGATATCACCAAAATACAAAGGATTGTAAGAAATTACTATGAAGAACTGTATGCCAAGAAATTTGAAAACCTAGGTGAAATGGACACATTTCTAGAAAAATATAATCTTCCAAAACTGAATGAAGAAGAAGCAGAAATCCTGAACAGACCAATAACAGCAAAGGAAATTGAAGCAGTCATCAAAAAACTCCCATCACACAAAAGCCCTGGACCAGATGGTTTCACAGGAGATTTCTACAAAGCATTTAAGGAAGAACTAACCCCTATCCTTCACAGACTATTCGAAAAACTCCAAACTGATGGAAGTCTCCCGAACTCTTTTTATGAAGCCAACATCATCCTAATCCCAAAACCAGATAAAGACACAACGAAGAAAGAAAACTTCAGGCCAATATTGCTGATGAACATAGATGCTAAAATTCTCAACAAAATATTAGCAAACCGCATCCAGCAATATATTAAAAAGATCATCCACCATGACCAAGTGGGATTCATCCCAGGGATGCAAGGATGGTACAATATTCGTAAATCAATAAATATAATACATCACATCAACAACAGCAAAGACAAAAATCACATGATCATATCAATAGATGTGGAAAAAGCATTCGATAAGATACAGCATCCATTTCTGATAAAAACACTCAGCAAAGTGGGAATAGAGGGAGCAGTCATCAACATAATTGAGGCCATATATGAGAGACCTACAGCCAACATCACACTCAATGGACAAAAACTTATAGCTTTCCCACTAAGATCAGGAACAAGACAAGGATGCCCTCTCTCACCACTCCTATTCAACATAGTATTGGAAGTCCTAGCCACAGCAATCAGACAAGAAAAAGCAATAAAAGGCATCCAAATTGGAAAGGAGGAAATGAAACTGTCACTGTTTGCAGACGACATGATAGTGTACATGGAAAACCCTATAGACTCCACTCAAAAACTACTCGACCTAATAAATGAATTTGGCAAAATAGCTGGATACAGAGTCAATACCCAGAAATCAAAGGCATTCCTGTACACCAACAACGAATCTGCAGAAACAGAAATCAGGAAAAAAATCCCATTCGATATAGCAACAAGAAAAATCAAGTACCTAGGAATAAACCTAACCAAGGAGGTAAAAGACCTGTACTCAGAAAACTACACAACACTGAAGAAAGAAATTAAGGAGGACACAAACAAATGGAAGCATGTACCATGCCCATGGATTGGAAGAATTAACATCATCAAAATGGCCATACTACCCAAAGCGATTTATAGATTCAATGCAATCCCTATTAGAGTACCCATGACATACTTCACAGATATAGAACAAACATTTCAGAAATTCATATGGAACCATAAACGACCTCGAATAGCTGCAGCAATTTTGAGAAAGAAGAACAAAGCAGGAGGGATCACAATACCTGATATCAAACTGTATTCCAAGGCCACTGTCATCAAAACAGCCTGGTACTGGCATAAAAACAGACACATAGACCAATGGAACAGAACAGAGAGCCCAGAAATAAACTCAAACCTATACGATCAATTAATATTTGACAAAGGAGGCAGGAGCATAAAATGGAGCAAAAACAGCCTCTTCAATGGATGTGTTGGGAGATCTGGACAGGTACTTGCAAAAAAATGAAACTCGATCACCAACTTACGCCATACACGAAAATAAACTCAAGATGGATAAAAGACTTAAATATAAGTCATAATACAATAAAAGTCCTTGAGTAAAACAGTGGCAGGAAAATCTCAGACATTCCACGCAGCAACATCCTCACAGACATGTCCCCTAAAGCAAGGGACATAAAGGAAAGAATAAACAAGTGGGACCTCATCAAAATAAAAAGCTTCTGCATGGTTAAAGAAAACAGCACCAAATTACAAAGAGAACCAACAGTATGGGAAAACATATTTGCCAATGAAACCTCAGACAAGGGCCTGATCTCCAAAATATATAACGAACTCACACGACTCCACTCCAGGAAGACAAACAACCCAATTAAAAAATGGGCAAAGGACTTGAACAGACACTTCTCCAAGGAAGACATACAGAGGGTCCAGAGACATATGAAAAGATGCTCAGCATCACTAGCCATCAGAGACATGCAAATTAAAACCACAATGAGGTATCATCTCACACCAGTCAGAGTGGCCAACATAAACAAATCCACAAACAAATGTTGGAGAGGATGCGGAGAAAAGGGAACCCTAGTGCACTGTTGATGGGAATGCAGACTGGTGAGGCCACTGTGAAAACAATATGGAATTTCCTCAGAAAACTAAAAATGGAACTGCCCTTTGACCCAGCAATTCCGCTGCTGGGATTATACCCTAAGAACCCTGAAACACCAATCCAAAAGAGCCTGTGTAACCCAATGTTCATAGCAGCACAATTTACAAAGCTAGGTACTGGAAGCAACCGAAGGGCCCATCAGCAAACAAGTGGATCCAAAAATGATGGTATATTTACACAATGGAATTCTACGCAGCAGAGACAAAGAAGGAGCTTATAACCTTTGCAAGAGCATGGATGAAACTGGAGAGCATTATGCTAAGTGAAATAAGCCAGACGGTGAGGGACAAATACCATTTGATCTCACCTTTAACTGGAACATAATCAATAGAAGAAAAAAGCAAACAAAATATAACCAGAGACGTTGAAGTTAAGAACAATCTAACAATAGTCAGGCGGGGGGGGTGTGCGGGGACAGTGGAAAGAGGGGATTACAGGAACTACTATAAAGGACACATGGACAGAACCAAGGGGGAGGGTGGAGGTGGGGGAGGGAGGTGGGTTCACCTGGGGTGGCGTTGAGGGATCGGGAGAGAAGCTATACAACTGTAATTGAATAACAATAAAAATTTTTTAAAATTTTTTTTTTAAAAAGTAATTCTTTACAAAAAAAAAAAAGAATTTTTAGAAGGTGACAGAAAAGCATTACACCAAGCACAGAGCTGTTTCCAGTAATGCACAGGTCACATGACCACAAGGCTGGCCTTGCCTAATATACATTACCTTTGCAATTTTTTATGGTCCTGTGATGCTGTACATATATGTTGCCTCCTTAACTTTTGACATAGTTTTTTTGCCAAGGTCAATTCCTTAGATGTACCATTTGGCCATTTACCTCCTAAGCCAGCTACTTCCCAAGAGCACTGCATGAGTTAGAAGTTAGAAGATACAGCAATGCTGAGCATGTAGAGACAGGAAGGGTTAATTGGGAGAACATTCCCAAAAGATATGCATGAGGTAGGTTTTGGGGTCCTGATGTAGCAGAACCCCAAAACCTACCTCATGCATATCTTTTGGGAATGTTCTCCTAATTCAACCCCTCCTGTCTCTACTGCTCAGCATCACTTCATCTTCTAAATTCTCCCTTGGGTATGAGAAGCCCCAGGTTGTTAAGACTCAGTGAAGACCCTACTTGCACATCAATTTGAGGAGAAGGGAGGCAGATTGTTTTCATTTTTTGTTTAACAACAGCACAAAATAAAACACATAGTGTTAACTCAATACATTATCCTGTAGGGGAGTGACATGGTCAGATTTATGTTCTATAAAGATCTCTCTGGCCACAATGTAGAAAATAGATTTTGTAGGAAGGAGAGAGGGGGATCAAGAGAGAATGTGGAAATACCAAATAGAAAGCTATTTCAGAGTCCAAGAGAGAAATAATAATAGCCTGGAGTGTCAATACAAATAAAAGGAAACGAATATATCTAAAAGATATTTAGAAGATTGTCACAGATACCAATAACCACCTACTCAAGTACCCACTCTCTTTATTAATAATAAAAATCCAACAAAATATTCTGGTTGTCAAGGAGTTTGTTTAAAAATATTCAGTTCCCAATCTTCCTTGCCTATTAGAGTGACCATGTAATTCAGTCATGACTAAAGTAATATAAAAAGACACTGAGTGAGGTTCCTGGATATTTGAAAAGGAAAAAGATTTGACTGGTTTCAGTTTTTGCTTTTTCCTTTTGTTTCCTATTGTTTTGCCTTTTATCCTGCCTGGAATATGAATGTTATTCCAGGATGTATAGAGGCATTTTGGGGGTCATGAGGTAATAAATATACTGCCAAATTCCATATGCTAGGAATGGTAGATAGGAAAGATTGAGAGAGCCTGAGACACTGATGATATCATAGAGCTGCTGAACTTGGAGTCACCTTCCAGATATCTTTTACTTGAGAAAAATAAACTTCCTCTCTGTTTGGTCCATGAGATTGAGTTTTCAACTTCAAAAATGCAGCTCCCAATTAATCTAGATATAGACCCAACAAGACTTAGGATGAATTGTGACAGGAGAGTTCAAAAGTGAGCAGCAGTGCACTGGGCCAAACCCACTGCAGAATTTTTAACCTTAAAGCAATGTTAAGCCAATGTGAAGCTCAGTGAAGTTGTAACATTTAACAGGGAGAAATGTATTTAGGTCATTAGCTTATTTCCTCCAAAATATTAAATCAATAGCAGGAGGACCCTCCTCCTCTTTGGGCAGAGATGGGATTATGATTCAAAGCTCTGAGAAAGAAAACACATTTACTAGAAATTCCCAGGGCCACATTTTACTGGCTTAGAGCACAGGGTTTGGAGTCATAAATACCTGGATTCTAATCCTAGCTTCCTTGTATATATGCTAGTTGTGTGACCCTAGAAGTGAAGTGACCCTGTCATGTCACCACTCTAGATTCAATCTCTTCATCTGAAAAATGGAGCTTTTGATAGTGACAATTCACAGCATTTCTTAAGAATTATAGAAACTAATGCACATAAAGTAATTAGCTAAATCTTTTGCACATAAAGTTCTCAAAAAATGTAAGATCCCTTCCTCCATTCCTTCTATCCATTAGCTTCTTCCTTTCTAGATTGCTCCTCTCCTCACCTACCACTAAAGACTGAATTAAGATAGAGCTCAAATGCTTCTAGGAATGAAAAAGTCCTCACCTCATTTTACAAAGAAACAAGACTCCAACTAATACAATGGGACTATGACCAGGTCTCCTGCTGTCCAGCCTCACTTTCTTTCTGCCTGCTGATGCTGTGGTCATGTATAATCTCCCCACTGAATGGTCAGAAAGCTGGGCTCAGGAGCAGAAGCTGGCACAGGACACAGGAATGCTGACAGACCCTGAAACTATCTGCTGGGCTCCATTCCTATGGGAAGCTGTAAACCTTGAATTCAATGTATATTTTTGAGTGCTAATTATGCACCACAATTATCAGAGACTATTGACCACCCACAAAATCCATTCTTCTTTCCTCTTATGAATCAAGTATACTATAATTTCCAGGCTTCCTTGCAGTTGGTGTGGCCACACAAAAGTTAGAGTCAATGAAATGAGAGCAACGTGATGTGAGCCAAGTCAGGGTCCAGTCCATAAAACCTCCTGCACTTGCTTCTCTATCCTTTGTTCCCCTTCTGATGGATGCTTAGACATGTTATAAGACCTAAGGGAAAGAAGAGCCACAAAAGGAAAACAGTCTGAGCTTCTTAATGATTCTATGCAGAAAAGCTGCCTTCTAATCTGAACACTCAATCAGGATTGTTATGGAAGTGCAAAGTACAAGTCTCATGTGCTGATCCATGACATGTTTGGGTCCATCTGCCACTACAGTGAAGCCTAGTCCACCTAACAACACATATGCCAAAGCCTGTGGAAAATAAGCTGAAAATACTAACATGCAAAAGGAAATTCTAATTTGGAGACTTTTTTATTTTTAACTTTTATGATTTCGACCTTTTCATTTCTTTGGTACTTTAAAAAATTGGTAATACTTGTATAAAATCAAAATATCAGAATTGCAAGTCCATATGCAGTAAAAACTGAGTTTCCTTTCTATCACCTATCCCAGTTCTCCAGTTTCCCCTGCCAGAAACAATCATAATTATGTTCTTGGGTATTCTTTTAGAAATATTCCACATCTACACAAATATACAATATATATCCCCCATTTTCTTTGCCTGATATATGTATTAGATTATATATGTTCTTATCTTATTCATCATCATTATAACCATGGATTTTAATGATCATCTTGCTTTAGCATATAAAGAACTTTTAAACAAATACACTATAGTTCATTATAGGGATATAGTGTATTGGTCATTATTTTTAACAAGTGTCCTATTAATATATATTTATGTTGCAATATTTAGCTAATTTCCCAATATTTTGACATTATAAACAATGTTGAAGTAGATATTCTGGCACATATACTTTTGCATTCAAGTCCTTTCAAGAAGTTCCTGGGCCAGATCTTCTGAGTATCATTTTTAATATTTTTATTGGTTTATAACTGGCATACAATGAACTTTACATAATTAAAGTATATACACTGATGTGTGACATATGCACACACTTGTGAAACAAAGACCCAAATCAAGATAATAAACATACCTAACACTTCCAACAGGTTCCTCTGTCCCTTTGTGATCCCAATGTAATCACATTGATCCCCAAAAACCACCATTTGCTCTTTGTGGCTATAGATTAATAAGCACTTTTAGTAGTTTTTTGAAGGTGGAGTCATGTAATATGTACTTTTTGGCCTGCCTTCTTTCACTCAACACAATTATTTTTACATTCACCTGCATTGTTGTATGTATCAATAGCTCATTCCTTTTTATTGCTGAGTAGTATTCCATGGAGTGTCTAAACCACAATTTGTTTATCCATTCACCTCACAACAGACATTTGGGGTTTTCCTGCTTTATGGCTATAAAAAATGCATGTGTTATGAATGCTCATGTAAAGACCTTTGTATGGGCATAGGCTTACTAGGAAATACATAGGAATGAAAAGACCAAGTGGTAAGGGAGGTTTAACTTTTGAAGAATCTGCCAAACTGTTTTCCATAGTGGTTGCACAATTTAATTCCCACTGGCAGTGTCTGAGAATTCAGATTGCTCTATATCCTTACCAATATTTGATGTGATGAGTCTTTTTAAATTTAGGCATTTGATCACACCCCCACCCAGTGACCAAGGATGTGCACCTTTTCATGTGCTGATTTGTCATCTGTCTTCTTTGCTAACATGTGTACTGATTATTATGGGATTGCTTCTTTTCTTATTTTTTAATTGAGAGCCTTTCATTTTTGTTCCAGTTCAAGTCCCTTTTGGATGTATAATTTGTAAATATTTACTCCCTGTAAGTGGCTTATCTTCTTATTCTCTTAACAATGGCTTCCAAAGAGCAGATGTTCAAACTTTTATGAAGTCCCATTATTGATTTTTTTAAGGATAGGGTTTTTGGTGTCCTATCTAAGAAATAGTGCCTCACCCAAGATAATAAGTGTTCTTGTATGTCTTGTTTAAGAAGTTTTACGGTTTTAGGTTTTACACTTAAGGGTATATGGTCCATTTTGAGTTAATTTTTATATAAGGTATATGCTATATATTGAAATTCATTTTCTGTGGTGGATATCCAATTGTTCCATCACCACTTGTTGAAAAGACAAACATTTTTTCACTGAACTGCTGTTCAAAATTCAATTAACTACATGTGAGCTGAGGTATTTCTAAGCTCTCCATTCTGTTTTATTGACCTATTTGTCTATCTTCATGTCAACATCACAATGTCTTGATTACTGTTGCTTTGTAATAACCATTGGAATCAAATAGTGTAAATCTTCTTTGTTCTTCTTTTTCAAAATAATTTTGACTAGTGTAGGTCATTTGAAGTTCCATATAAATTTTAGAATCAGCTTAAATATTTCTATTAAAATAAACCAACTTGCTGGAATTCGACTGGGATTGCACTGAATCTATTATAAGTCAATTTGGGGAGAACTGACATGTTAGAAATATTGAGTCTTTGGATCTTCAAACACAATGGAGCTCTCCATTTATTTAAATTTTCAATTTCTCTCAGTATGGTTTTATACTTTACAATGTACAGGTCTTTTAAATCTTTTGTCAGAGTTATCTCTAAGCATTTTATATTTTTATACTATGATGCATATTTTTTAAATTTCTATTTCTAATTGTTTCATTGTAAGTACATAGCAATACATTGGTTTTGAGCATTCACCTTGTATCATCATGTACTATTTCTCATAGCTTTAAAATCCCAGGGGATTTTCAAGATTGACTTTCATGGTGTCTAGAATAGAGTTTTACATTTCCCTTTTTAGGCTGGATGTCTTTTACTTCTTTTTCTTGCCTTATTGCACTGACTAGAATCCCAAAAGCAATGCTGAAAGGTGGGAATATGCTGAAAGGTATAGGGATTGCCCTACATTTGCCCTTATTTTAAGGGGAAAAAATCAGTCTTTCGCTAGTAAGCATAATGTTAGTAATAAGTTTTTACTGATGCTCTTTATCAGTTCCCTCCAATTCTTGGGAGTATTTTAAAGGAATGGACCTTGGATTTTTTAATATCCCTATATTATTGAGGTGTGTTCTGGGATGCAGTAAAGTTACTTGAAAACAGTGTGACCCTTTTAAGTTTTGTTTTGAACTTTCTTAGGCAGGACTACTAAGTTCTCCTGAGTTTTCTACCCAGTGCTCCATGATTATGAGGCTTCCCTCTGGCTAGGAACTCCTTCCAGGCAGTGACCTCTGCTCAGCCCTGTCTGTCCCAGTCAGCCCATGTGGGTTCAAGGAATCCTCTCCTATACATACACATTCTGAGGGCCCTCTGTCTCATCCTGTAAGCTTTGGGCAAAGTCTGCCACCCTGAGGATAGGGCTGGAAGCACCTGGAGGACAAGCAGGTAGAAATAATAAAAAAAACTCAGCATGCTCTGGTCAAGTGAGAATCAACAAACATGAAACAGCTCATCTCTTGCAGAAAAAGAACATTAGAGTGGTTGTCAGGGATGGGAAGGGGTGGAAGCATGGGGAAGGAGGCTGGATTCCAGGAGGTACTAACATTCCATATGAAATAAAATGTAAGTGTCAAGGCTCTGAAGGGTTCTGACAGATGATCAATAGCCCTACTGAGATGGGAGCAGCAATGCCTCCTTGCCAAAGGCCACAGGGATGGATGGCCCAAGGAGACAGGAAGGGGATGGGGTAGAAAGAGTGTCAGATGCTGGCTGGGAAGTTAAGAATCATTGCCTGATGTTTGAGACCAGCTGAAACCCTGTAGTTTCTGCTTACCCAACATCCAACCCTTCAAATCTTCTGGAAATACCATTCTGATTTTCCTTTAGGGCCCCCTTCCCCACTCTCCATCCATGTACCTGGAGAGACTGGCCCATTGCCATGCTCTATTAGATCCCAATCAAGAGCTTTTGCAGAAGTTGTGAGAAAATACACATTCTGTTCTTACAGAGGTTGCAAAGTTGGTGGAATATAAATCAGACATTGCAGACACCTGTCTGGCACTCTGCGATGGGAGCTTCCCTGTTGCTGACATCACACAGAGGAAAGCAGAGCCAAAGGACAGAGGCAGGTCCTGAAGATATTTTGGAACACCTGGATCCAGCCATACCTTAATGTAGTAGAACCCCCTAAATGTTTTATTTTAGTGAGCCAATGAATTTCCCTTTTCAAATTAAATATGTTTAACTCTTACAAGTAGAGGCTGGTTTGGACAATTCTAATGTGTACCCCTCAGATTCAATCCTTGAGTAAGGAACTGATCTCTCCACTTTCCTCCCCTCAAGTCTATTCAGGACGAACTTGCTCTCTCTTAAAGGTAGCCAGCATGCAAAGGAGTCTTATCTACTCAGACTGGCTCAGGCCTGAGGACTCAAGAGAGCACATGTTCCTGGGCCTTGGTCATCTACTCCCTGGGGACACTTGAAGGGCTGTTCCCAGTGCTCTGCCTACAAATATTTTCAATATAGTTGTCTATATTTAAAAATCAAAATTTTTCACATGAAAACCCAAATGTCTGATTTTCCTTAAATCAAAAGAACTGGAAAATTGGTTCCCAATGTCTTCATAGAAGTAAGGAGAGCTTCTCCTTCTATATAAGACTTGTGCTCTCCAGCTTGCCACACTCCTCACCATTCCCTGTTGTCTCACATCCCACCCCACTTCATTCACTTTTCGTACCTTCCTGGCATCTGCATGGACTTGAGCTTATGAGATTTTTATAGTGAAAGCTCTGAGCCCAGGCTCAGAGGGCCATGAGCAACTCATGTAAGAGGAATAAGATAGGAAAAAGACCGCCCTCTGTCCTGTACACTCTACAGGCCAGGCATGGTGCCCAGCACAGGCAACATGATCTGAAGGCAGAGTCTCTGCTCACAACTGGTGTGGAAGGAAGATGCATAAAATGTGTAAACCCAGCATTGCATCCTTTCCTACTTAAGTGTACAAAATGACAGAACAAAACTATCTCATGCCCTAAGATCAGAGTTCTGGAGAGAAAACTGAAGTCTGTTACAAACATGAGCATGATATTTCTTGAAACCCTCATGTTTTTACTTTAAAATTAGTGATTTTGCAATCTATTTCTTAATATTTTAAAAAATATTTCATAAAATTGAGCCTCTAGCAAAGTGAGTCTTGTTAGTATTGAAACTTCCTGCATTCTCCTGACTCAGGCAGGTGAATACATCTCGTATGTACCCCGCTATGAGAGAAGATAGTGAGTGCAGTAGCTACTGTGAAAACTGTGAGTCCAAGACTCGCCTGCTTCAGGACACTCACACTGGCTGCAAGGATCTTTCCTCCCCTGATTCCTCCGTGGTCACTCTCATTCCCTTCAAGTTCTCAAACAAGCATCACCTAGTGAAGCTCATCAGAACTGCCCACTAAGACTGCAATTTCTTTGCCACCTTCCTAAATCTCTTTACTGACTCTATTTTTTCCATGGGACTCATCACTTTCTATCACATCATATAATGTTCTTGTGTTTTATGTCTACTGCTTATTCCCTCATGGAAAGTAAGCTCCACAAGAGCAGATGTTTATGTGACTGCCAAATAGAAGCTGGCAGATAGTAGTTGCTCAGTAAGTTTTGTTAAATGAATGATGAATGAATGAATGAATAACATATGGGTGATATGTCCTCTCCCAAGGGTTCCTCTAGCAGATTTGATGACAGTGCTGTACATTTGCTTTGTTGAAAGAACTAAAATATGAAAAAAAACTAAAATACAAACTGCATTAGTGATTTTGAAGCCAAAAGACTGAAGAGACCATGAAAAGCAAGGCAGAAGCTCACTCTGTTCTTCACCGTCTAAATATTTTAGAGGCTAAGTCTCATCTACCCACAGTGCCTATTCCTTCTCCTGTTGGCAATGCCCAGGTCCAGGCCACCTCGTCTTACTCCTGGGCCACTGTGCAGTCCCTGACATGCATCCATCATCTGTCCTTGCCTCCAGTTCTTTCCCCAGCTGAGGCTGGGGACAGAACAGGCAGCATTTTCTGAATGAGAATAGGTACCCCCTCGAGGTTTGTAGCCCACAGGCCCAGGATCAGGTAGCCAGACAAATGCTGATGTTGTATGATCCCTCTGGGCAGAAGCAGGGTGCCCAACCTCGTGCAATGCACAGCTTGCACAATGGTAACTTGGCAGCCCTGTGAACAGTTTTCTCCAACAATTCAGGTGTGCAATAAATGTCATAGTACTTACTTTCTTTGTCTAAAATCAAATTAAATATGACTTTTACCCACCCGTCCCCCAAGCTGGAGGAAAGTTCCACCTTGATATTACTGAGGCTCTCTTTTCATGGTCTGAACAGATTCATGGAGGATCTTATGAAGTAAAAGGGCAAATCCTTTAGAAGGTATCTATGTGCCTACATCTGTGTCAGGCCATGCTGGGCACAGGAATCACAAGAAAAGGAAAGTTCCCAGGAAAGTCAGGCCACCAGAACCACAGGCCATAGGACAGCATGGGCTGCACTTTGAGGCTGGAAGAAAGGCCTGTGCCATTTTTCAGGGCACCAAGTTCATTCTCAAATTTATTCAGAGCCAGCCATTTGATCATCCATCCATCTATTCATCCAATCATTCATCACCAGGCCCCACATCATTCTAGACCCAGGGGCTACATTCCTAAAGAAAACACACAGCCCCTGCTCAGGGAGAGCATACAAGTCAGCAAGGAAACAGGTAATAAGAAAACAACACATGGATATATAATTACAAATGGTGATAAAAGCTTACAAGGAAAAACAGTGTACTATGCCAGAGAATAAGCAGGGAGGTCAGAATAGCCTTCCTGAGGTGGCAGGTGAGCTGGCACTTGAGATGTGACAAGAAGCAGGCTGTCCAAGGGTGCATAGAAAGCCTAGCAGGTATCCAGGCAGCCAGACAGGGTCCTGAGGAAGGAAGGTGTTTGGGTATGTCTGCATTTTTATAGGGTTGGGGGCCACAGCCCTGTATTACATTCTCAAAGTGAATCTTGAGCCCACAACCTTTAAGAACCACACATCTAGTGCACCCTTATTCCCTACATGCTCCCTAGGGTAGGCCCATGGCACTCAGCTAATTCTAGGACTCAAATCTCAGGGGCACGGTGCTCTTTCTGTGACACCCCATTTTCTCAAGTTTCTCCTCATTCCTTCCTGCTTGTTTCTTCTCCTTCCCACTCCCTGTCTTCATACCTGCAGACACGGACAGACACACTGCAGGCCCCTGAGCAGGTACAACACAACTCGAAATGCCAGAGCAACAAGGCAGCAGGACTGCAAAGCAGAGACGCAGCTTATAAACTGTCTCTTGGCCCAGGCAGGTGCCTGTGAAATGTTTGACAGCCCAGGAGATATATCGGCAACATGGCTCAGGCCACAGTTTCAGGGCAGAATTGAAGCCTTCCTTTCTAGGAACAGCGTCATAGATCAACCCTCACACACTCAGCCAGCCACCCTCCACCCATACCTTCCTCTGGATTCTGCTGGGCTCTGTTTTGGGCTGGAGTGAGTGGGAAGGCCCCAGCCCTGAACAGTGAGCCTGAGGAAGACCTGGAGCAGAGGAGGTGCACCTGCACAAAACCCATGGGAGACACAGCTCAGCAAGGAATTCAACCTAAGCTTCTCTGGTTTCTCGAGATACAATTAAATCATCATTTTAATAAAATATTTATTGAAACATTACAAAGACCTCACACATAGTGTTTTCCCCATGCCAGAGACTGTGCTAAATAATCTACATGCATTTTTTCATTTAATTCCCATTCCACCCCAGGAGACAGCATTGTTAGCCCAGTTTAGAGATGAGCACACTCAGGCCACAGAGGTCAAGAAGCTGAGAAGTGCCAGAGTGAGGTCGACTGGGTTTTCCAAAAAGCAGATGCTGAGGCCAAGTTGAAGTATGAGCAGTCTGTTGGAACCACGCCTATGAGAGGAGAAGGGCAGAGGTCAGTCAAGCCTTAAAGGGGCTTTGCAGTCCTCATAGGTTGCCTCCCAGTACCAAGAGCTCCATAGCAAAGGTCGCTGTCAGAGGAGTCCTGTGCAGGGAGGAAATTGACAGGCCCTGGTCCCATCGCCTTGCTCAGCTAGGAGCTGTCCCAGAACAATACTTTCCATCAAAATTTAAAGCAGACCCTGAAAGAGCTAGCAGCTAACCACACTGCTCACAGCCAGTTCTTTCTTGAAGGGGGTTCTGAGCAGGATTGACTCCCATTTGCCTTCAGACCCAGAGGCTAACCACCAGACTAACCTGTGCCATCTATTTAGAGTGCAGAACCAGAAGAGAAGAAGGGACTTCTGAACATATGCTGTCTTCCTCCCTCACAGTAGAAATGGGCCAGGGAAGTTAAATAATTGGCCCAAGGTCACACAGCAAACTAGCAGTGTGCTGTCTTCTTGCTTAGAGGCAGCACATGTTCTAGATTCCAGGGCTGTCTTCCTCTGTGTTTGTCCTGGAACAGGGACCCCCATAGCTGCAGTGCTGTGATCTGGAAGAGCATCCCTCTGATTCTTGCCCTATCCTCACATACCTGGGACCCTCTGTCCTGAGAAGCAGGTGAATATTAGGCAGAACAAAGTTTCCCCAAACTCCCCATTGCAGTCAATGCTTTTATGCAGTAGATGCTGAGATGTGCAGGCCAGTGGAGGCACACCGACAAGGGTAGTGGGGGTCAGGGAAAACTTCCTGGAGTGGGAAATGCTCTATCTGTGGTCCAGCTTTGACTTGCCTCTCCAACTTCGGGCTGTACCATGTCACCTTTGCTCCATGAGCTCAGCTACTCTGGCTTCCTTTCCACTATGTAAATGTACCATGATTCCTCCTGCCCCGGGGCCTTTGCACATGCTTTGCACATGCTTTGCACATTCTTACCACCTAGAATGTTCTTCCATCCTCTGTTTCCCTTTCACCTGGGAGGGTCTTAGAAAAATCATCAAAATATTGCTTGAGATTCTCTTGAGACCATGTTATAATGATTCCCATGTTGGGCATAAGGTTAACAAGTTTTGGCTGTAAGTAAAGTAAAAATAACATGTCCATTTGTTTCTAAGAAAAAGATCACATATCTGTGGTGGGGAAGGAGCATTATAGTAGTTGAAGGTCTCTTTAGTGACAGCACCTCTTAGCTTCAACATTACACTTGCTTGCCTTGTTAATGTATGGATATAGGAAGGAAAGGAGGGTGGAAGGAAAGGATGGAGTCATGGAAATTTCTGGTCCTGTCTTTATCATTCATGCCCTAATATTGCAGTGAAAACTTGTCTATTTTGGGCACTGCAGGTTGGAAATATCTTAAGAGCTTTCTTTTTGTTATCCTCACCTGAGGATATGTTTATTGACTTGAGAGAGAGAGGAAGGGGCAGAGAGAGAGAGACAGAGGCAGACAGAAAGAGAGAGAGAGAGATGTGCAAGAGAAACATTGATCAGTTTCTACCTGGATGTGCCCTGAGCAGGGGTTGAACCTACAATCCAGATACGTGTTCTCACTGGT
Source organism: Desmodus rotundus (assembly GCF_022682495.2). Classification (NCBI taxonomy): domain Eukaryota; kingdom Metazoa; phylum Chordata; class Mammalia; order Chiroptera; family Phyllostomidae; genus Desmodus; species Desmodus rotundus. Next base: position 94,257,864 of record NC_071387.1, read on the forward strand.
AATCAAACCTGCAACCTTTCGGTGTATGGGACAATGCGAAAACCAATTGAGAAACCCAGCCAGGACCTGGAGAGCTTTTTAAAGATACAAATGCCCAAACCTCTCCCCTGGGCATTCACTCACCTGCCGTGGTTGAGCCAGGCCTGGAGCATCATCAGGTGTATCTAAAGGATCCCAGGGTGGGGCTCTCCAGGGAGACACTGCCTTAGAGACTCAGCTAGTTCTACGCTCCATGCAGGCACAGGTGGGATAGACAAAGCCTAGGTGTTGTTTTCTTCCTGCTCTCACAGACCCCAAAACTGAAGCTTGGTGGAAAGAACTAGAGACTGGAAACTTGAGAACTGGGCTAGGAGCCTCCCAGTTCTGAATCTCAGTCTTTTTATCAGCAGCAGATTTCTTTCTCCCCTTCCTAAACCTCACCCACCATATTGACCATCCTCTTATCACTAGCAAATCACCATTTGCTAGTGATTACGTTGGGCACTTGGTCATTGTCTTTCTTTCTCCTTTGGCAAATGAAGTTGGGTCCTCCCTTATCCTGAACTCTGTCAGAGCAGGTGCTTAATAAATATTTGTTGAAAGAATGCTTGAAATTAGATGAAGTATATAGAATGCTTGACATAGAGCAAGCACTCAGCCTAAGACAAACCCAGGAAGGCCAGAGAATGCTCAGCTGTTCCTTACTGGCCTGCTGCAGGGTCTGTGGTTCTGCTGGTACATCTGAAAGCAGTCAAAGAGAGCACATAAGCAGATGGGTGTGGCTGTGTTCCAGTAAAACTTTATTTACAAAACTGGGCTGTGGGCCAGGTTTGGCCCTCTAGTCCTGGTCTGGGAGAGGCCTCTCAGGAAAGCTCTTGGACAAAACGCAGGTTAGAGTCCGGAAGCCACAATTTGCAGAATGGTCGTACCACGGTCAGGGCTTCTAAAACAGCCTGCAGTGGCGGACTCTGAACATTAACTAGTGATACAACACATAAACCTCACTGTTCTGTAGGACTTTGGCCCGCAACTTGGCTCTCTCCTGACTTTTCAAAGAGTAGTGGAGGTGGGCCCAGTGCTGATCACTGATGCGTCAGGGAAAGGGAGCCTGCACATTTAATTAAATGTTATTCAAGAAATAAAATTCAGGCCCTCAGCTGACAGTGCGGAATATTAAAGCATCAATTTCCTGAAGGAAACCTGCCTTAATGAGATTCTCCAAGTGAGTGGAAGGGGAGAAAAGCATATTAATCCCAGCTGCTTATGTCTACCCCATCAACCCAGACTGACGTCTTGATCAACAAAAGCTGATGATACTGGTTTAGTGAGAAAAGAAGGTGTATAGGCTCCACCGAGTCCTCTGGGGTCCAGAGGCAGCCAGACCCATGGAAAGAAGACCCTCCCCTCTCTGAGGCCCCTAGAATGAGGTGCAGCCATAACAAGTCACACCAGCATGGCCAACAGTGCAAATAACTGGTGGGCATCAAGCAGGGAGGTCTGTAGTGGAGTATCACAGTGCTCTGCCCTTGGTCCTGTCCCGGCCAACTTTTCATTAGTGACTTGGAAAGGTATAAGGGGAGATGCTGACCTTATTTGCTAATAAGCTGAAGCTGGAGTTCAATTAATTTATATAAGGTACCTGAAATCCTTAGAACAAACAGACCCTATCAAATGTTTCCCTTCCTTGTCTAACCCTTCAGTGCGCTTCTCACTGCAGAAACCAGTGTGAATAAGGGCTATTTACTCAATTGAATACCATCTTCATTGTTTTTGCCATTCTTTTATCCCCTGTTCTGTTAACTTAACATATTATCTTTAATTTGATTCATTATCTCAAAAATATACAGAGCCCAGCACAAAAATGCCCCTTTTTATTACAAAATCTTTTATTACAAAATTATAACATGTAATTCTGTAACATATCAATATCACACTGAAACCCACCATGTGACATTTTAGGTGAAATGTTCAAATAAAAAATATAAATTATTACACCCATATTATTACCCTACCAACCACACTCAGGTAGGCCTTAACTTCTGCTGGACCCCATATTTTAAAGGACACTTGAGATCACTACTGTGTATGAATAACTGAAATCACTTATCTTCAGCAAAAAGTAGCTGTGAAGACAAATATGCCAAAAACTAAACATTGTTATTGTGGCTAAAGTCAAGCCAGATAAATGCTGAGATTTGCCTTAGATTTGCTCTCTGTAGGTCACAGATGAGTGAAAGTTAGGGAGGTGTTAAGAACATACTGGAGAGGATGCAGAGAAAAGGGAACCCTAGTGTACTGTTGGTGGGAATGCAGACTGGTGAGGCCACTGTGGAAAACAGTATGGAATTTCCTCAGAAAACGAAAAATGGAACTGCCCTTTGACCTAGCAATTCTGCTGCTGGGATTATACCCTAAGAACCCTGAAACACCAGTCCAAAAGAACCTATGTACCCCAATGTTCATAGCAGCACAATTTACAATAGCCAAGTACTGGAAGCAACCTAAGTGCCCATCAGCAAACGAGTGGATCCAAAAACGATGGTATATCTACACAATGGAATTCTGTGCAGCAGAGAGAAAGAAGGAGCTTATACCCTGTGCAACAGCATGGATGGAACTGGAGAGCATTATGTTATGTGAAATAAGCCAGACGGTGAGGGACAAATACCATATGATCTCACCTTTAACTGGAACATAATAAGTAGGAGAAAAAAGGAAACAAAATATAACCAGAGACATTGAAGTTAAGAACAATCTAACAATGGGCAGGGGGGAGTGGGGAGGGGACAGTGAGGAGAGGGGATTACAGGAACTACTATAAAGGACACATGGACAAAATCAAGGGGGAGGGTGGAGGTGGGGGAGGGAGGGGGTTTCAGCTGGGGTGGGGTGGAGGGATGGGGAGAAAGGCACACAACTGTAATTGAGTAACAATAAATTTTTTTTTTTTAAAAAAGAACATACTGGAACTACTGAGACGTACGTATCATGCTCTGGGCTGTTCAGTGATACTTAGCATCATGTCTGGACAGTGCCACTACCTGCACCCTAAGTCAGCCCAAATCTCTCTACTTTGCTTAGACTTCAAGTCCCCTAACTGATACGTTGTCTTGGTTATCAACTCTCCCCATGTCCCTGGACCTGCTTCTTCTGTATCCAAATGCCACAGAGTGGCTTCACTCTGGGACATGAAATAAAGCAAGGCTCAACTCCCAGGGTAGCCAGAGGTGTTTCTTGCTTCAAGTGGAATCGGCCAGGAGCCCAGGCAGGGCTGGTCACTTTCTGACACATTAAGTTGTATCTTCCCAAAGCAGTGGCTGCACACAGTAGGTGTCTAATCCACAGGTGTTAGGTGATGACAGCCTAAACACAGCACGGTGTCCTCTGCAACACAGCCAAAGATGCCTGTTGGTGTTGGGGGAGAAAGCCTCTGTGTTTTCCCATCTGATTCTGCACTCGGGGACTGGAAACATTCCCAAGTTATGAGAAGGAATGTTGGTCTTTATTATATGTGGGATGCATCTGCTTTGAGGACATTTGATTGAATGTCCAATTGTTGCTATTAGTCTTCATTGAATACTAAATATAAATAGGGGGAATCAGGAAAAATGACCAGATTGTGAAAAATCTCCCACATTTATTTTTGCAGTGCTGTTAAATCCATTTCTGATTAAAATAATTCATCACTTATCCATAGCAAGCAATATTGGATGGTTGTCCACACATGAATCTGTCTTAGAAATAGGCACCAACTTAAAGTGATTTTTAATAAAAATACATTATTTTTAGCCAGCAATCTGGTTCCAAGGGCGGGTTGCTGACAAAGGGATGGGAGCTATTCTGTGAGTCAGTGAATATTTTCCAAAAAATAAATGAAGAAGAAAACAAGAGAGGCAGCTAGCTACCCAGGTGACACAAATTCCTGGTGCTACCTTTGCTTATGTTTCATTTTTCTTAATTTTTGGTGAGGGACAGGGGCAGGTGTTGCTGTTGTTTTGGGTTTTTTTTTTTTTTGGTTTTTTTTTTTTAAATATATTTATTGATTATGCTATTACAGTTGTCCCATTTCCCCCACTCCACTCCATCCTGCCCACCCCCCTCCCTCCCACATTCCCCCCCTATAGTTCATGTCCATAGGTCATACTTATAAGTTCTTTGGCTTCTACATTTCCTACACTATTTTTACCCTCCCCCTGTCTATTTTCCACCTATCATCTATGCTACTTATTCTCTGTACCTTTCCCCCCCCTCTCCCTCTCCCACTCCCTTAATGACAACCCTCATGTTCTAGTTGTTTGCCTAGTTTGCTCTCATTTTTGTTTTATGTGTGGCCGTTAATAACTGTGAGTTTGCTGTCATTTTTACTGTTCCTATTTTTGATCTTCTTTTTCTTAGGTAACTCCCTTTAACATTTCATACAATAAGGGCTTGGTGATGATGAACTTCTTTAACTTGACCTTATCTGAGAAGCACTTTATCTTCCCTTCCATTCTAAGTGATAGCTTTGCTGGATACAGTAATCTTGGATGTAGGTCCTTGCGTTTAATCTTGCGTAATGTAATTATGATGTGCCTTGGCGTGTTCCTCCTTGGGTCCAGCTTCTTTGGGACTCTCTGAGCTTCCTGGACTTCCCGGAAGTCTATTTCCTTTGCCAGATTAGGGAAGTTCTCCTTCATTATTTGTTCAAATAAATTTTCAATTTTTTGTTCTTCCTCTTCTCCTTCTGGCACCCCTATAATTCGGATGTTGGAACGTTTCAAGGCGTCCGGGAGGTTCCTAAGCCTCTCCTCATTTTCCAAGTTCTTGTTTCTTCATTCTTTTCTGGTTGGATGTTTGTTTCTTCCTTCTGGTCCACACCATTGATTTGAGTCCCAGTTTCCTTCTCATCATTATTGGTTCCCTGTACATTTTCCTTTGTTTCTCTTAGCATAGGCTTCATTTTTTCATCTGTTTTTCGAATAGATTCAACCAAGTCTGTGAGCATATTGATAACCAGTGCTTTGAACTGTGCATCCGATAGGTTGGCTATCTCTTCGTCGCTTAGTTGTATTTTTTCTGGAGCTTTTGTTGTTTTGTTTTTAATGAAGTTAATCAATAGCTCCTGATAGCTCAGGCTGTGTCTGCACTTTCCATGAAAGTGTCATGACGTGCAGACATATCTGAGAAAGAACACAGAATGTGCCTATACTCAAGATCCCTAGGGTGGCATCTGAGGCCCCTCACAACCCACCACTCCCTGCTGCCCAGGTTCCCACAAACCTGTGCTTCAGCTGCGTTAAATTCTCATCTTTCTCCAGCAGGTATAGTCTGTTCTCTTCAAAATAAAAGGAGAAAGATAAGAAAACATATTCATACATGCTAGCATTTGCATAATGCAAGTCTGAAAGGCTGCTTGGGAGAGGAAACAAGGGGCTGCACGGGGGAACAGGGAGGGGGTTAGGAAGGGGAACGAGGGGTATATTCATTTATAGACCTTTCTTTGCCTTTCGATTTTCAAACTATGTGAATGTATCTCCCATTCAGAAATAAAAGGGAAAGATGAAGAGAAGAAGGAGAGAGGGAGAGATGGAAACAGAGAACAAAATGGATTGTGGAGAGGATGGATCACACTTTAATTCTTTGCATCATATTCATTTAATGCCACCTTGCCCTGCAGAATGTGCTCCGGACCAACCAAGTCTGCCTTGTTGAGAAGTTTTTCCTTGCCCAGACCCAGTGCCCAGTAGGAGTTCAAAGCTGATCTGTTAAATGAATGAATGAATGCCCTAGAGGTTCATACAATGCGTTGCTGGAACACAGAGGGCAGGTGTCAATTCCTTGGAAAGGGGTGTTGAATCACTCTAACCTCGTGGATCATGTGGCATTGAGTATTAATATTGGAGATGAAGACACTACATCCCAGCAGAAGGAACTGCACAGCCAAAGTCAGAGAGACTTGGCAAAGACTGAAATGTTTCAGGGACTCCAAGTGTAAGAGTGTGGCCGCTTTCTGCAGTCCTCTGAAAACACACTTAATTATCTGAATTTTGAGCACAGCATTGAGTCCGAAGTAGGACCACTGACAGCTGTGGCTTGCACATGGAAGCAAGGGGCAGTGTCCGCACCTGTCAGGAGCAAACACCCCTCCTAGCCCTCTCCTGTCCAGACAAGATCCCTGGACCTGCAGCCATGACCTTGAGCATCTGCCTCCCATGGGATGAAGACTGTCAGCACCTGCAAAGCAGACAGACGTGCTAAAATTCACAGCACTCTCCAGCGACTGGGCAAGCAACTCGCCCTTTCCTGAGTCTGACAGATCCCTGAGCTGCTCATCGACCAGTGTGCCTCCCCTCACGCACTGTGATTAGCTGAGGTGCAGTGACAGCTGGCTGACATTAATTATCTGTGAGTTAGAGGCATCTGAGAACACAAACAGAGGGCTGTCAGCAGAGTAAAGCAGCATCATTATTGCTCCTGTGCTTTGCAGCTGGGACCATGAGGGGGGACACAGCCTCTCAGGTTCAAGGAGGGGTGGGCAAGGCCAGCAGCACTGCCCAGCAGACTCCAGGGTTGTCCACGAGCAAACCTTCAGGTTAACAAAACCATCAGGCCCCCAGTGGTAAGCAGTGCATTACACACCGCCCTACGCCAAAGCTCACCCACCACCACCCCCTGACAGCTTTACCTCCTCAATAGTCCTCACGTCTACCCACTTCACATCCCACCCATGCCAGTCTGTCTCCCAGCCCTGAAATTTCCTCCTACCCTGTTCTCCCCTCTATTCATACCCACTCTCACCCCTCTCTGCCCTGAGCAGCCAGAGGAGGCCTTCAGAATCCAAGTCAGGACTGGTCGCTGCTGTGCTCAGGACCCACCACCATCCCTGCAAATCCAGTTTGTAGCCCTGCTGTACCCTCCAACTTCAGCTTCATCCAGCTCTCTCCTGCTCCCCATCACATTCACTCTCAATCAGTTTCCACAGCCTCTCCCCATGTAGCTTTTGGACATGCTGTTCCCTGTAACTATAATGCTCTCCCCTCTTCCTCCCATGCCCTACAGTTCCTTGAATGCCCTGTCATGTGTCCCTTCCCCTACAATGCTTCCCTCAACCCCAAACTGCAACAAGTTCCTTTGTCTCACAAGGAGCAATGGAGTGAAGAGGCCAAAGACATAGAAGCTGGGGTCGAACCGGCTAGGTTCAAGCCCCAGTCCAGAAATTGAGTGGCTATGGGACTCTAGACAAGGGACTTAACCTCTCTGAGCTTCAGTTTTCTCCTCTCTAAATGGAGGTGATAATAATATCAATCCCAAAGGGTTGCTTTAGGACTAAATGAGTTAATAGAGGTAAAAGGCACTCAAAGCACAGCCTGGCCCAAAGTGTTATACAGTGTCTGGCAGAATTAACACCTGCTTGAGTGTGGTTGGTAGGGTAATAATATGGGTGTAATAATTTATAGTTTTAATTTGAACATTTCACCTAAAATGTCACATGGTGGGCTTGATATTATTATGTTACAGAATTATTTGCTATGATTTAGTGATGAAATATTTTGTAATAAAAAGGGGGCATTATTTGTGCCACATCTTGTACTTCTCATTTCTCTGTAATCATATTTTTAGTGGGATAATTTGATTAATTCTATCTTTAGTACGTACTGGACCAGGATTTCTTGACTTCAGCAGTACTGACAGTTTGGAATAGCTAACTCTTTGCTGGGGGCTGTCTCGTGTATTCTGGGTGCTTAGCAGCCTCCCTTCCACCACCCTCTAGATGGCAGTGGCATCTCCTACTTGTGACAACCCAAGGCATCTCCAGATTTGGCCCAGTGTCCCCTACGGGCAAAATCATCCTGGAGGAGATCCCTCCTCTAGTCTCTGTGGGAGCAGGGGGTCTCCATCACCATTTCCTCCCGGAACCTAGCATAGTGCCTAGCCCGAGGTAGGTGCTAATTCAGTATGTGTTGAATGAATGAATGAATGAATGAATGAAGACATCTGTAATATAAGGATCTTAGGGGATATGAAGTCAGGTCTGGGATCAAGTCCTGCCTCCACTAGTCCTAGAGGAGATTATCTAGGGCACATCACTCCACACCTCTGAGCCTCAGTGTCCTCATCTCTGAAATGGGGGCGGTGACAATGATCAGGATGTCTCTGCCGTCACAGGGCATGTTATAAGGCACAGATGAATGAATGGAGATGACGTGCTTTATAAACTGCCACATGTTATACAGATGAACAGAGTGGTCATCAGACCCCCTAAAACTGATGGAGTGACTTTCCCTGTTACCAGGCTGCAGCCTGCCTTGTCTAGCACGGTCTGGGCTGTGACAGGCATGGGCACGTTATGTATGTTGTACATAAGGAAGATAATATATCCCTTCATCTCCCTCTTAATATTGCTGTAAATATGTCTTATGGGGGAGATGATGAAGATACAGCGTGCATGGTGATGATGGAGTGACACCAATCAGATCGCACACCTGCCACAAGGGCAGCTTCCCTGTCACTGTTCCATTACGGATGGCGTGATGGGTAGATTGTGGTATCGAGTGCATTTTGAATTATGGTAAGCCCAGGGCACTTAATTACACTGTTTCTAATAAGGAGAAGAGCCATGTGGTAGCAGGAGCAAGCTGTGCTCCAGAGTTTTGACCACCAGGCTTCAAATCCTGGCTGTGGTGCTCCTTGCTGTGTGAGCTGGAATGTGTCCCCTGCCCTCTCTGGACCCCAGCTGCTGAAAGGGAACAGTGATGGGTGTCACAGAACAGTAAAATATGTGAAAATGACATCTGTTTAGAGAAGGGACAGGCTGGATGAGAAAGCAGGACAATGCTGTCCCCAGTAAATTCCAGTCTGTCAAATGTGCCGACAGGATTTCTCTGCAGGAAATGAACCCACTCATGCGACCTGGAAACTCAATGATTTGGTTTCTAAAATGAAGCAGGGAATATTCTTTAATTTTCCTCTGGCTCATTAGGGGTGGCATGGCCAAGTGGGTCAGACATGGAGCCCAAAGCAAGAAACTGGGGGTCTGGCTAAGGCAGCTTGGCCTCCCTGTTCATATCCCCAAAATGTGAACTGGAAATGAGAAGCACATTGTCTCAGATGGTTGTTGGCATGGTCACATGGAAGAACTGAGACAATATGTATCAACTGCTTGGTCAGTGATGGGGAAGGCACTGCACCAGTGAGGACAGGCTGCACCATGTGTGAAGTCTCTTCCATCCCAAGAAAGGACTGACGTTTCCTGTCCTCCTGGCCAAGCCCTCAGCCCCTCCCCAATAAAACAAGATAGAAAACTGGCGAGCATACCCCAAATTAAATTAGGGGATTCTCTTAAAATCTCAAACTCCCTAATATTTGACCCATCTGCATCCACGAGTTTCTCATAATTCAATTTCAGCACCTGATTGCAGCCTAGAATTCAAGACCTTTCAGGGGTGTCCAACCTTTTGGTGTCTCTGGGCCACACTGGAAGAAGAAGAGTTGTCTTGAGCCACACATAAAATACACAAACACTAACAAAAACTGATGAGCACAAAAAGGGTTTAAGTACATTTATGATTTTGTGTTGGACCACGTTCATAGCCATCCTGGGCTGCATGTGGCCCACTGGCCGTGGGTTGGACACCCCTTCCACTGGAGATACTGGGGACCAGTGCTGACCACTGGGCTTCCAGGTGCCAAAGTCACCTCACTGGAGACCACATCCCCAAGGGTCCTGCACTTACTGCCCCCACTGGCCTGAGGCCATCCCTCCGAACTTCAGCTTCAGGCAGAAGCTTTAACTTAGCCAGCAAATGCCCAACCCAAGGATGGGACACACACCCCTCCCTGGGCCTGCCTTTTCCCACCAATAAAGGGAGTTGCTCAGCTGGAAGAATTTCTAAAATGGTAGTTAAGCTCTAAAACACCATGATTTAAGCCTTTTTTGAGTTCTTTTTCTGTGGCTGGCTATTCACCAAGAGGACTAAAGTCTCACACTTTCATGGGATTAACATTTCATTAGGGATAGTGAGAAAATGCTCAAAGAGGGGCATCTTTGTGGGGGCTGAGACCCTGACACAGGCAGGCTCCAGGAGGGCTGCAGGTGCACAAAGCATCCACTGTGACAGGCACTGCTAGGTAGACTCTTATTTATGCTTCTGTGCTGGAAACAGAAAGTCAGTGGAAACTAGTTAGTGGGTGAGAGCCTGGTCCCTGGAGTCAGACAGACCTGGCTTCAGCTCATGCCTTTGCCAGTTATTAACCATGCTATCCTATCTCCTGCCCTGTAGTGGACACTGGGTTCCTGTGATAGAAGATAATAATGGTACCTGCCCCAAAGGGTGCCCTAAAAACCAACTTAGCTGACACAATTAAAGTGCTTTAGCTCAGAGCCTGGCACAATGCTGGTGCAAAAGCCTGGTAATAGTAACTTCTTTATAGAACAAGGCACCCTTGTGTTTCAAACTGTAGCACATCTGAATCAACTAGAGAGCTTGTAAAAAATAGATCACTGGTAATGATCTCACCAGGAAAAAGAAACTGTAGTTATGTGAGGTGAGGAAGGTATTAGCCAATACTCTGGTGGTAATCATTTCTGCAACATATAAATGTGTCAAATGCACACATTGTACACCTTAAACTTAAACGATGTTATATTTATATCTCAACGGATCTGTGGAGAAATAGCTCCGGGCAGGGAGGTCGGTGTGGCTCTGAGAAGGTAAATGGGGACGCGTCAGTGTGGGAACTCTTTCATATCTCGACTGTGGTAACAGACAAAGTGCAACAAAGTCGTAGGGAACTAATTCATGCAACATACCCACACAAATAAGTTCAGATGAAAATGGGCAAGTCTGAGTAAATCAGTGGATTGTACCAGTGTCAGTGACCTATTGTGATATTATTGTACAGTTTTGCCAAATGTTACTATTGCTGAAAAACTGAAAAAAGTGTACAGAAGATTTCTGTATATCATTTCTTAAAACTGTATGTGAATTTAGAATCATCTTAAAACAAAAAAGATTTCTGGGTTCCACCCCAATACTTATTTGGTCTAATGTAGTACAACTTGCATTTTTTTTTAATTTTTGTTATTATTTAATTACAGTTGACTGACTTTTCTCACCACCCTCCACCCCACTGCAGCGCAAACCACCTCCCTCCCCTACCTCAACCCTCCCCCTTGATTTCGTCCATATGTCCTTTATAGTAGTTCCTGTAATCCCCCCTCCCCACTGTCCGCTTCCCACCCCTCTGCTTATAGTTAGATTGTTCTTAACTTCAATGTCACTGGTTATACTTTGTTTCCTTTTTTCTTCTATTTATTATGTTCCAGTTAAAGGTGAGATCATATGGTATTTGTCCCTCACCTCCTGGCTTATTTCACTTAGAATAATGATCTCCAGTTCCATCCATGCTGTTGCAAAGAGTAGGAGGTCCTTCTTTCTCTCTGCTGCATAGAATTCCATTGTGTAAAGGTACCACAGCTTTTGGATCCACTCATTTGCTGATGGGCACTGAGGTTGCTTCCAGTACTTGGCTATTGTAAATTGTGCTGCTGTGAACATTGGGGTGCATAGGTTCTTTTGGATTGGTGTTTCAAGGTTTTAGGGTATATTCCCAGCAGCGGAATTGCTGGGTCAAAGGGCAGTTCCATTTTTAGTTTTCTGAGGAAATTCCATATTGTTTTTCCACAGTGCCCTCACCAGTCTGCATTCCCACCAACAGTGCACTATGGTTCCCTTTTCTCCACATCCTCTCCAACATTTGTTTGTGGATTTCTTTATGTTGGTCACTCTGACCTGTGTGAGATGGTAACTCATTGTAGTTTTAATTTGCAATTCTCTGTTGGCTAGTGATGCTGCGAATCTTTTCATATGTCTCTGGGCACTCTGTATGTCTTCCTTGGAGAAGTGTCTGTTCAAGTACTTTGCCTATTTTTTAATTGGGTTGATTGTCTTCCTGGAGTGGAGTCTTGAGAGTTCTTTGTATATTTTGGAGATCAGGCCCTTGTTTGAGGTATCATTGGCAAATATGTTTTCCCACACTGTTGGTTCTCTTTGTATTTTAATGCTGTTTTCTTTAGCCATACAGAAGCTTTTTATTTTGATGAGGTCCCATTTGTTTATTCTTTCCTTTATGTCCCTTGCTTTAGGGGACATGTCTGTGAGGATGTTGCTGTGAGGAATGTCTGAGCTTTTCCTAGCAATGATTTCCTCTAGGACTTTTATGGTATTATGATTTGTATTTAAGTCCTTTATCGACCTTCAATTTATTTTTGTGTATGGCATAAGTTAGTGATCGAGTTTCATTTTCTTGCGTGTAGCCGTCCAGATTTACCAACACCATTTGTTGAAGACGATACTTTTTCTCCATTTTATGCTCCTGGCTCCTTTGTCCAATATTAATTGACCACAAAGACTTGTGTTTATTTCTGGGCTCTCTGTTCTGTTCCATTGGTCTATGTGACTGTTTTTATGCCAGTACCAGGCTGTTTTGATGACAGTGGCCTTGTAATACAGTTTGATATCAGGTATTGTGATCCCTCCTGCTTTGTTCTTCTTTCTCAAAATTGCTGCAGCTATTCGAGGTCGTTTATGGTTCCATATGAACTTCTGAAATGTTTGTTCTATATCTGTGAAGTATGTCATGGGTACTCTATTAGGGATTGCATTGAATCTATAAATCGCTTTGGGTAGTATGGCCACTTTGATGATGTTAATTCTTCCAATCCATGAGCATGGTACATGCCTCCATTTGATTCTGTCTTCCTTAATTTATTTCCTCAGTGTTGTGTAGTTTTCTGACCATAGGTCTTTCACCTCCCTGATTACGTTTATTCCTAGGTACTTTATTTTTCTTATTGCTGTATCAAATGGGATTTTTTTTTCCTGCTTTCTGTTTCTGCTGCTTCATTGTTGGAATACACGAATGCTTTTGATTTCTGAGTACTGACTTTGTATCCAGCTGTTTTGCCAAATTCATTTATTAGGTCGAGTAGTTTTTTAGTGGAGTCTATAGGATTTTCCATGTACACTATAATGTCATCTGCAAACAGTGACAGTTTCATTTCCTCCTTTCCAATTTGGATGCCTTTTATTTATTTCTCTTGTCTGATTGCTGTGGCTAGGACTTCCAATACTATGTTGAATAGGAGTGGTGAGAGAGGGCATCCTTGTCTTGTTCCTGATCTTAGTGGGAAAGCTATAAGTTTTGTCCATTGAGTATGATGTTGGCTGTAGGTCTCTCATATATGGCCTTTATTATGTTGAGGAATGCTCCATGTATTCCCACTTTGCTGAGTGTTCTTATCATAAATGGGTGCTGTATCCTATCAAATGCTTTTTCCGCATCTATTGATATGATCATGTGATTTTTGTCTTTGCTGTTGTTGATGTGATGTATTATGTTTATTGATTTGTGAATATTGTACCATCCTTGCATCCCTGGAATGGATCCCACTTGCTCATGGTGTATGACCTTTTTAATGTATTGCTGGATGCATTTTGCCAATATTTTGTTGAGAATTTTAGTGTCTATCTTCTTCAGCGATATTGGCCTGAAGTTTTCTTTCTTCATTTTATCTTTTTTTTTCTTCTTTTTAAAATATATTTATTGATTATGCTATTACACTTGTCCCATTTCCCGCCCCCCTCACTCCACTCCATCCTGCCCACCCCCTCCCTCCCACATTCCCCCCCTATAGTTCATGTCCATGGGTCATACTTATAAGCTCTTTCGCTTCTACATTTCCTACACTATTTTTACCCTCCCCCTGTCTATTTTCCACCTATCAACTATGCTGCTTATTCTCTGTACCTTTCCCCCCCTCTCCCCCTCCCAATCCCCTATTGACAACCCTCCATGTGATCTCCATCTCTGTGGTTCTGTTCCTGTTCTAGTTGTTTGCTTAGTTTGCTTTTGTTTTTGTTTCAGGTGTGGTTGTTAATAACTGAGAGTTTGCTGTCATTTTTACTGTTCCTATTTTTGATCTTCTTTTTCTTAGGTAACTCCCTTTAACATTTCATATAATAAGGGCTTGGTGATGATGAACTTCTTTAACTTGACCTTATCTGAGAAGCACTTTATCTGCCCTTCCTTTCTAAATGAAAGCTTTGCTGGATACAGTAATCTTGGATGTAGGCCCTTGCCTTTCAGGACTTTGAATACTTCTTGCCAGTCCCTTCTTGCCTGTAAGGTCTCTTTGGAGAAATCAGCTGACAGTCTTATGGGAAGTCCTTTGTAGGTAACGGTGTTCTTTTCTCTTGCTGCTTCTAAGATTCTCTCCTGTTTAATCTTGGGTAATGTAATTATGATGTGCCTTGGTGTGTTCCTCCTTGGGTCCAGCTTCTTTGGGACTCTCTGAGCTTCCTGGACTTCCTGAAAGTCTATTTCCTTTGCCAGATTGGGGAAGTTCTCCTTCATTATTTGTTCAAATAAGTTTTCAATTTTTTGTTCTTCCTCTTCTCCTTCTGGCACACCTATAATTTGGATGTTGGAATGTTTCAAGATGTCCTGGAGGTTCCTAAGCCTCTCCTCATTTTTCCAAATTCTTGTTTCTTCGTTCTTTTCTGGTTGGATGTTTCTTTCTTCCTTCTGGTCCACACCATTGATTTGAGTTCCAGTTTCCTTTGCATCACTATTGGTTCCCTGTACATTTTGCTTTGTCTCTCCTAGCAGAGCCTTCATTTTTTCATCTAGTTTTTGACTAAATTCAACCAATTCTGTGAGTGTCCTTATTACCAGCGTTTGGAACTGTTCATCTGATAGATTGGCTATCTGTTCGCTGCTTAGTTGATTTATTTCTGGAGCTTTGAGATGTTCTGTCCTTTGGGCCATTTTTTTTTTGTCTTGGCATGCCTGTTATGTAGTAAGGGGCGGAGACTTAGGTGTTCCACGGGGCGTGGTAACGCTGGTCGCCGCACTGTGACGCTGTATGTGGGGCAGGGGCTGAGAAGGAGCAATACCACCCGCTCCACCCTCTACTGGACCTCAATCTTTCAATCCGCTACCCACAATCAAACTGGGCCCCTCTGGTGCTGGTTCCCGAGGTGGTGAGCTTGTGCACACCCTAGGCCCCTGTGGGTCTCTCCAACGACCTCTCCTGTGAGGCTGCGAGTCTCTCCTGCTGCCGCCGGAACCCCCACGGGCGTTTTCAATGAGAGGTTTGAGGCTTTACTTCCCTGCACTGGAGCCCTGGGTTGCGAGGTCTGCTTTGCTCCCCCTATTTGCTCGGTTTATCTGTGCCCGAATGTGGGGTCGCCGGGTGCTACCCACCGCTCTGCCTGCTCCATTTTCCGCCACTCTGAGTCTGGCCCTCTGGGTTGATCTTGGCAAATGTGGGGCGGCAAAGTCTGCTAGTGGTCAGACTTCCTGCCCCGTTTGTCCCACACTCCGCCAGTCTCAGTCACACCACGGCAACACAAGTCCTCTCCGCCCCAGCTGCTCATCTCTGCCCCTCCTACAGGTCTCGATGAATGTTTATTTTTTATCTCCTTGGTGTGGGACTTCCTTGCCATTCGATTATCTGTCAGTTCTGGTTGTGCAAGGACGCACAGTGTGTCCACCTATGCCACCATCTTGGTTCTCCTCTTCATTGTGTCTTTATCTGGTTTTGAGATTAGGATGATGCTGACTTCATAAAAAGAGTTTGAGAGTCTTCCATCAGTTTGGATTTTTTTTTGAATAATCTGTGAAGGACAGGGGTTAGCTCTTCCTTAAATGCTTTGTAGAATTCTCCTGTGAAACCATCTGGTCCAGAACTTTTGTGTGTTGGGAGTTTTTTGATGACTGCTTCAATTTCATCTGCTGGTATTGGTCTGTTCAGGTTTTCTGCTTCTTCTTCATTCAGTTTTGGAAGATTATATTTTCTAGAAATGTGTCCATTTCACCTAAGTTTTCAAATTTCTTGGCATATATTTCTTTGTAGTAATTTCTTACAATCCTTTGTATTTCTGTGCTATGAGTTGTAATCTCTCCTCTTTGATTTCTAATTGTGTTTATTGGGATCCTCTCTCTTTTTTTCTTGATGAGCCTACTTAAACACTTGTCGATTCTATTTCTCTTTTCAAAGAACCAGCTCCTGGATTCATTGACCCTTAGAATTGTGCTTTTATTCCCTATGTCATTTAACTCTGCTCTGATCTTGGTTATTTCCTTCCTTCTGCTTGGTCTGGGCTGTCTTTGTTGTTGTTCCTTGAGTTCTTGTAGGTGCAGGGTTAGCTTGTTTGTTGGAAATGTTTCTATCTTTTTAAGGTAGGCATGTATTGCTATGAACTTCCCTTTCAGGACTGCCTTTGCTGTGTCCTATAGGTTTTGGGTTGTTGTGAGTTCGTTTACATTTGTTTCCAGGAAGTTTTTGATTTCTTCCCTAATCTCGTTCTTGACCCATTCATTGTTTAATAGCATGCTATTCCGTCTCCATGATTTTGAGTGTTTTACGTTCTTTCCTTTGTCGTTGGTTTCTAGTTTCAGTCCCTTTTGGTCAGAGAAAATACTTGATATGACTTCAATTGTCTTAAATTTGTTGAGGCTTGCTTGTGTACTATGATGTGATCTATCTTTGAAAAAGTTCCATGTACACTTGAAAAGTATGTGTATTTTGCTTCTTTGGGATGAAAAGCTCTCTTTATACCAGTTAAGTCCATTTCCTCTAGGGTATTGTTAAGTGACACAATATCCTTGTTGATATTTTGTTTGGAAGACCTGTCCATTTTTGACAGTGGGGTATTAAAGTCCCCTACTACAATTGTGTTGCTATCAATATCTTTCTTGAAGTCCCCCAAGATTTTCTTTATGTATTTGGGTGCTCCTATGTTGGGTGCATATATATTTACAATGTTTATGTCTTCTTGGCGGATTCTCCTTTGAGTATTATGAAGTGACCTTCTGGGTCTGTCTTTATGGCCCTTCTTTGGAAGTCTATTTTGTATGATATGAGTATTGCTACCCCTGTTGTTTTTTCCTGTCCATTTTCCTGGAAAATTTGTTTCCAGCCCTTCACTTTCAGTCTGTGTAAGTCTTTTGTCCTGAGATGGGTCTCTTGTAGCAGCATATGTGTGGGTCATGTTTTCTTATCCATTGAGCTATTCTGTGTGTTTTGATTGGGGCATTTAATCCATTTATGTTTAAGGTTATTATTGATAGGTAGTTATTCATTGCCATCTTTTTCTACCTGTGTTCCTCTGTCTTTCTCTTTTCCTTTCATTCCTTAAAGCAGTCCCTTTAGCATCTCTTGCAGAGCTGGTTTGGTGGAAGGGTATTCTTTTAGACTTCTTTTGTCTGGGAAGCTCTTTATCTGCCTTCTATCTTGATTGAGAACCTTGCTGGGTAAAGTAGCCTTTGTTGCAGGCCTCTGGTTCTCATTACTTGGAATAATTTTTGCCATTCTCTTCTGGCTTGAAGCATTTCCAATGAGAAGTCATTTGCTAACCTTATTGGGACTCTCTGTATGTTACTTCCTGTTTCTCCCTTGCTGCCTTTAAGATCCTCTGTTTGTATTGGAATATTTCCATTTTAATTATGATGTGTCTTGAGGATAACCAAGATAGAGGCATAGGTAGACACACTGTGTCTCCTCGCAGAACCAGAACTGACAGAAAATCGAACAGCAAGGAAGTCCTACATCAAGGAGATAAAAAATAAACATTCATCCAGACCAGTAGGAGGGGCGGAGATGGGCAGCCAGGGTCGGAGTGGACTCTTATTGCCGTTGAGGGACCTAGACAGAGACGGGCGGAGTGTGTACCGAATGGGGCCGGCAGACTGACCACTAGCAGACCCTGCTGCCCCACATTCGTGCACAGATAAACTGAGAGCACCGGACTCAGAGTTGCTGAGAATGGGGCAGGCAGTGTGGTGGGTAGCACCCCGCGGCCCCACATTTGCACATCGATAAAGTGAGACGAGCGGCGGGGAGCAAAGCATACTGTGCAACCCAGGGCTCCAGCAAAGGGAAATAAAACCTCAAACTTCTGATTGAAAACAGCTGTAGGGTTTGGGGCAGCAGCGGGAGAAATTCCCAGCCCCACAGGAGAGGTGATTGGAGAGACCCCAGGGGCCTGGAGCATGCACAAGCCCACCCACTCGAGAACCAGCACCAGAGGGGCCCAATTTGATTGTGGGTAGCAGAGGGAGTGACTGCAAAATGGTGGAGAGTGGAGCAAGTGTCATTGCTCCCTCTCGGCCTCACCTCACGTACAATGTCACAGCACAGTGACCAGCATCACCCCACCCAGGGGAACACCTAAGTCTCCACCGCTTTAAGTAACAGGGACGCCGAGAGGAAAAAAAAATGGCTCAAATGACAGAACACTTCAAAGCTCCAGAAATAATTCAACTAAGCAGCGAACAGATAGCCAACCTATCAGATGAACAGTTCAAAACGCTGGTAATAAGGACGCTCACAGAATTGGTTGAATTTGGTCAAAAACCAGATGAAAAAATGAAGGCTCTGCTATGAGAAACAAAGGAAAATGTACAGGGAACCAATAGTGATGCGAAGGAAACTGGAACTCAAATCAATGGTGAGGACCAGAAGGAAGAAAGAAACATCCAACCAGAAAAGAACGAAGAAACAAGAATTTGGAAAAATGAGGAGAGGCTTAGGAACCTCCAGGACATCTTGAAACATTCCAACATCCAAATTATAGGTGTAGTTCGGAAGATGGCGGCAACATAGGTGGGAGCAGAGTCCACTTCCCCTCAACGCCAGGGAAATACCTAGCTGATCTGAGGAGCAGAGCGAACAGCCAACAGTATTCCAGCATATACGAAGATCAGAGACCAAAGATAGAGGACACTGAAAGATCTGACGGTAAGAAGAGTGCTGAAGGACAATAAGGTCCACGGGACCCAGGACCGCGCGGTACAAGGGCGGCAGAAGCGCCAGCCCTGGTGCAGGGGCTCCTGCAGGAGTATTGGGAGAGGGCCAGGCTGCGCTGTGAGCAGCCAGGTGCTTGATTAGACCAGGGGGGCTTGAAAAGGAGGAATTTCTCAAAAAGAAAAAGAAAATAGAGACACTCAGGGGCTAATTAGAGAACTCTCGGTAGTAACCGAGGCCCCTGGCGCCCCTCCCCCCTCCGCCCCTGGACTGCTACGCTCACCTGAGGTCCGGTCGCGCGCGCGAGCAGATTAGCAAACGGGACCCACACTTGAAACCCCGGAGGGGCGCCCACACCTGAAACCTCCGAGATAATTTGGAGCAGAGTCTAGCTGCTCCACCCACAGGCCCAAAACCTCGGAACCGAGTGCCGCGTGATTCAGTCCCAGGGCGGCCCCGCCCGCCCGAGAGACTCAAGCCCAGGGCGGCTGGATCGGGCCCCCAAGCACAGAGCCTGTGGCTCAGCGGGCTGCGCTCGCTCACCAAGCACAGGGCCGGCTGGGTGCCTGTTTTCCAAATACAAAGCTGCTGGCGAGTGTCCTAACCCCAAGGCGGCTGAATCCGCCACCTGCGCGCCAGCGTTCCAAGCCCTGGAGCTCGATTGGTCCGCCGGCTGCACGCTCACGGCACAAAATAACGTCACAGACCCAAAGCAGCTGGATTCCCCTGCTGCGCGCGCACGCGTCAAAAGCCAAAGCGGCTGGATTGGCTGATCAACGGACTGATTGACTGCCAGGGACCACACCTACAAAACAGCGAAGAGTGTGACCCAGGAAGAGAGAAAAGTGAAACCAATCCTTCCAACCACCCCCTCCCGTTGCACAGACAAGACACCAGCAGAAATAACCTGACCGGTTTAAAGCCAACAGAAGGTTTTTTTTTTTTTTTATCCTTTTTCTTTTTTTTCCTTTCCCCCTGAATTCCTTCTTCCTCTCTCTTTTTTTCTTTTTTTTCATTCCTTCTTCCTCCCATCCTTTACCATTTTTATGTCTTCTTCCTGCCTTCTTTTATCTATTTCTATGTTTTAATTTTTGCTAAAATTCCTTCTTATCTTGCCTCCGATCTTTCTTTATTCCTTCTTCCCTCCTTCCTTCCTTTCCTCCTTTCCTATTTCCTTTTTCCCTCCTTCCCATCTTTCTTTTGGTTTGTTTTGTGTGTGTGTGTGTTTTTTTTTTTTCTTCTTCTTTTCTTTCGCCCCCCCTTTCTCTTTTTCCCACAGGTGAGACAACAAAACCTGGAGTGCTGAAAAGACTAGAGTTAGACCGTGTTAAACACATAAACGTCAGCTCAAGACCAGTGAGAGACAGGAGAGTAAGGAGACAGCACCACCGAATCCCATTGGCATTCTACCATAGAAGTTCATATCATAAACCCAGGGAGTCAGAACAAAGCAATTTAAGACGCAGAGGCCAACAAGAAGAGCCTCACAAACAATGGGAAGACAAAGAAACAATTCCCAAATGAAAGGAAAGGAGGAAGTCTCAGAAAGAATACTAACCGAAAAAGAGGCAAGTCAACTATCAGATACTGAGTTCAAAGCAATGGTCATCAGGAAGCTCACTGAGCTCTCTGAGCTCAAAGAGAACTACCAGAAACTACAAGGAAACTACAATGAACTCACTGCAAACTATATCAACATGAAAAAGGAAATAGAAAATATCAACAAGAGCCAAGCAGAAATGAAGAATACAATTTCTGAATTGAAGAACACAGTAGAAGGAATCAAAAGCAGACTTGATGAAGCAGAGGATCGGATCAGCGAGCTGGAGGACAAAATAGAAAACAACACCCAGAAGGAGCAAGAAAAGGAAAAGAGGCTCAGAAAGAATGAAGAGGCAATAAGGGAAATGCAGGACAACATGAAACGTAACAATATCCGTATAATAGGAATACCAGAAGGAGAAGAAGAAGAGCAAGGGATAGAAAACCTGTTTGAAAAAGTAATGATGGAAAATTTCCCTAATCTGAGGAGAGAAAAAGTCACCCAAATCCAGGAAACACAGAGAGTCCCAAGCAAGAGGAACCCAAAGAGACCCACTGCAAGACACATCATAATTAAAATGGCAAATTTCCAAGACAAAGAGAGGATCTTAAAGGCAGCAAGGGAGAAAAAGGAAGTAACATACAAGGGAGCCCCAATAAGGTTAGCAACTGACTTCTCAATGGAAACGCTCCAAGCCAGAAGAGAATGGCAAAAAATATTCCAAGTACTGAGAACCAGAGGCCTGCAACCAAGACTACTTTACCCAGCAAGGCTCTCAATCAAGATAGAAGACCAAATAAAGAGTTTCCCAGACAAAAAAAGTCTAAAAGAATACAGCTCCATCAAACCAGCTCTGCAAGAGATGCTAAAGGGACTGCTTTAAGGAAAGGAAGGAAAAGAGAAAGACAGAGGAACACAGGTAGGAAATAATGGCAATGAATAACTACCTATCGATAATAACCTTAAACGTAAATGGATTAAATGCTCCAATCAAAAGACATAGAACAGCTGAATGGATAATAAAACATGACCCACACATATGCTGCCTACAAGAGACCCATCTCAGGACAAAAGACTTACACAGACTGAAAGTGAAGGGCTGGAAACAAATTTTCCAAGCAAACGGACAGGAAAAAAAAAGCAGGGGTAGCAATACTCATATCTGACAAAATAGACTTCCAAAGAAGGGCCATAAAGAGAGACCCAGAAGGTCACTTCATAATACTCAAAGGAAGAATCCACCAAGAAGACATAAACATTGTAAATATATATGCACCCAACATAGGAGCACCCAAATACATAAAGAAAATCTTGGAGGATTTCAAGAAAGATATTGACAGCAACACAATTATAGTAGGGGATTTTAACACCCCACTATCAAAAATGGACAGGTCTTCCAAACAAAAGATCAACAAAGATATTGTGTCACTTAACAATACCTTAGAGGAAATGGACTTAACTGATATATACAGAGCTTTTCATCCCAAAGAAGCAAAATACACGTTCTTTTCAAGTGTCCATGGAACTTTTTCAAAGATAGACCACATGATAGGACACAAAGCAAGCCTCAACAAATTCAAGAAAATTGAAATCATATCAAGCATCTTCTCTGACCACAAGGGTCTGAAACTAGAAACCAATGCCAAGGGTAAAAACCCAAAACACTCAAAAGCATGGAGACTGAATAGCATGCTATTAAACAATGAATGGGTCAAGAACGAGATTAGGGAAGAAATCAAAAACTTCCTGGAAACAAATGAAAACGAACTCACAACAACCCAAAACCTATAGGACACAGCAAAGGCAGTCCTGAGAGGGAAGTTCATAGCAATACAGGCCTACCTTAAGAAGTTAGAAACAGTTCAAATAAACAACCTAACCCTATGCCTACAAGAACTGGAGGAACAACAACAAAGACAGCCCAGAGCAAGCAGAAGGAAGGAAATAACCAAGATCAGAGCAGAACTAAATGACATAGAGACTAAAAGCACAATTGTAAGGATCAATGAATCCAGGAGCTGGTTCTTTGAAAAGATAAACAAAATCGACAAGCCTTTAAGTAGGCTCATCAAAAAGAAAAGAGAGAGGATCCAAATAAACAGAATTAGAAATGAAAGTGGAGAGATTACAACTGATACCACAGAAATACAAAGGATCGTAAGAAATTACTATGAAGACCTGTATGCTAAGAAATTTGAAAACCTAGATGAAATGGACACATTTCTAGAAAAATATAATCTTCCAAAACTGACTGAAGAAGAAGCAGAAAACCTGAACAGACCAATATCAGCAAAGGAAATTGAAGCAGTCATCAAGAAACTCCCATCACACAAAAGCCCTGGACCAGATGGTTTCACAGGAGATTTCTACAAAGCATTTAAGGAAGAACTAACCCCTATCCTTCACAGACTATTCGAAAAAATCCAAACTGATGGAAGACTCCCAAACTCTTTTTATGAAGCCAACATCATCCTAATCCCAAAACCAGATAAAGACACAACGAAGAAAGAAAACTTCAGGCCAATATCGCTGATGAACATAGACGCTAAAATTCTCAACAAAATATTAGCAAACCGCATCCAGCAATATATTAAAAAGATCATCCACCATGACCAAGTGGGATTCATCCCAGGGATGCAAGGATGGTACAATATTCGCAAATCAATAAACATAATACATCACATCAACAACAGCAAAGACAAAAATCACATGATCATATCAATAGATGCGGAAAAAGCATTTGATAAGATACAGCACCCATTTCTGATAAAAACACTCAGCAAAGTGGGAATAAAGGGAGCAGTCCTCAACATAATTAAGGCCATATATGAGAGACCTACAGCCAACATCACACTCAATGGACAAAAACTTAGAGCTTTCCCACTAAGATCAGGAACTAGACAAGGATGCCCTCTCTCACCACTCCTATTCAATATAGTATTGGAAGTCCTAGCCACAGCAATCAGACAAGAAAAAGCAATAAAAGGCATCCAAATTGGAAAGGAGGAAATGAAACTGTCACTGTTTGCAGACGACATGATAGTGTACATGGAAAACCCTATAGACTCCACTCAAAAACTACTCGACCTAATAAATGAATTTGGCAAAACAGCTGGATACAGAGTCAATACCCAGAAATCAAAGGCATTCCTGTACACCAGCAACGAAACTGCAGAAACAGAAATCAGGAAAAAAATCCCATTCGATATAGCAACAAGAAAAATAAAGTACCTAGGAATAAACCTAACCAAGGAGGTAAAAGACCTGTACTCAGAAAACTACACAACACTGAAGAAAGAAATTAAGGAAGACAGAAACAAATGGAAGCATGTACCATGTTCATGGATTGGAAGAATCAACATCATCAAAATGGCCATACTACCCAAAGCAATTTATAGATTCAATGCAATCCCTATTAGAGTACCCATGACATATTTCACAGATATAGAACAAACATTGCAGAAATTCATATGGAACCATAAACGACCTCGAATAGCTGCAGCAATTTTGAGAAAGAAAAACAAAGCAGGAGGGATCACAATACCTGATATCAAACTGTATTACAAGGCCACTGTAATCAAAACAGCCTGGTACTGGCATAAAAACAGGCACATAGACCAATGGAACAGAATAGAAAGCCCAGAAATAAACTCAAGTCTATACGATCAATTAATATTTGACAAAGGAGGCAGGAGCATAAAATGGAGCAAAAACAGCCTCTTCAACAGATGGTGTTGGGAGATCTGGACAGCTACGTGCAAAAAAATGAAACTCGATCACCAACTTACGCCATACACGAAAATAAACTCAAGATGGATAAAAGACTTAAATATAAGCCGTAACACCATAAAAGTCCTTGAGGAAAACATTGGCAGGAAAATCTCAGACATTCCACGCAGCAACATCCTCACAGACACATCCCCTAAAGCAAGGGACATAAAGGAAAGAATAAACAAATGGGACCTCATCAAAATAAAAAGCTTCTGCATGGCTAAACAAAACAGCACCAAATTACAAAGAGTACCAACAGTATGGGAAAACATATTTGCCAACGATACCTCAGACAAGGGCCTGATCTCCAAAATATATAAAGAACTCACTCGACTCCACTTCAGGAAGACAAACAACCCAGTTAAAAAATGGGCAAAGGACTTGAACAGACACTTCTCCAAGGAAGACATACAGAGGGCCCAGAGACATATGAAAAGATGCTCAGCATCACTAGCCATCAGAGAGATGCAAATTAAAACCACAATGAGGTATCATCTCACACCAGTCAGAATGGCCAACATAAACAAATCCACAAACAAATGTTGGAGAGGATGTGGAGAAAAGGGAACCCTTGTGCACTGTTGGTGGGAATGCAGACTGGTGAGGCCACTGTGGAAAACAATATGGAATTTCCTCAGAAAACTAAAAATGGAACTGCCCTTTGACCCAGCAATTCCGCTGCTGGGATTATACCCTAAGAACACTGAAACACCAATCCAAAAGAATCTGTACACCCCAATGTTCATAGCAGCACAATTTACAATAGCCAAGTACTGGAAGCAACCGAAGTGCCCATCAGCAAACGAGTGGATCCAAAAACTATGGTATATTTACACAATGGAATTCTACGCAGCAGAGAGAAAGAAGGAGCTTATACCCTTTGCAACAGCATGGATGAAACTGGAGAGCATTATGCTAAGTGAAATAAGCCAGGAAGTGAGGGACAAGTACCATATGATCTCACCTTTAACTGGAACATAAGCAATAGAAGAAAAAAGCAAACAAAATATAACCAGAGACATTGAAGTTAAGAACAATCTAACAATAGCCAGGGCGGGGGTGGGGGGTGGGGGCGGGGATAGTGGGAAGAGGGTATTACAGGAACTACTATAAAGGACACATGGACAAAACCAAGGGGGAGGGTGGAGAGGGGGGAGGGAGGTGGGTTCACCTGGGGTGGGGTAGAGGGATGGGGAGAAAAGGCATACAACTGTAATTGCATAACAATAAAAAAAAATAAAAAAAAAATAAATATATATTAAGAGCCAAAAAAAAAAAAAAAAAAAAAAAAAAACAAATTATAGGTGTGCCAGAAGGAGAAGAGGAAGAACAAAAAATTGAAAACTTATTTGAACAAATAATGAAGGAGAACTTCCCCAATCTGGCAAAGGAAATAGACTTCCAGGAAGTCCAGGAAGCTCAGAGAGTCCCAAAGAAGCTGGACCCAAGGAGGAACACACCAAGGCACATCATAATTACATTACCCAAGATTAAACAGGAGAGAATCTTAGAAGCAGCAAGAGAAAAGAACACAGTTACCTACAAAGGACTTCCCATAAGACTGTCAGCTGATTTCTCCAAAGAGACCTTACAGGCAAGAAGGGGCTGGAAAGAAGTACTTGAAGTCATGAAAGGCAAGGACCTACATCCAAGATTACTGTATCCAGCAAAGCTATCATTTAGAAAGGAAGGGCAGATAAAGTGCTTCTCAGATAAGATCAAGTTAAAGAAGTTCATCATCACCAAGCCCTTATTAAATGAAATGTTAACGGGAGTTACCTAAGAAAAAGAAGATATAAAATAGGAACAGTAAAAATGACAGCAAACTCTCAGTTATTAACAACCACACCTGAAACAAAAACAAAAGCAAACTAAGCAAACAACTAGAACAGAAACAGAACCACAGAAATGGAGATCACATGGAGGGTTATCAATAGGGGATTTTTGAGGGGGAGAGAGGGGGGAAAGGTACAGAGAATAAGTAGCATAAATGATAGGTGGAAAATAGACAGGTGGAGGGTAAAAATAGTGTAGGAAATGTAGAAGCCAAAGAACTTGTAATTATGACCCATGGACATGAACTATAGGGGGGGAATGTGGGAGGGAGGGGGTGGGCAGGATGGAGTGGAGTGAGGGGGGTGGGAAATGGGACAAGTGTAATAGCATAATCAATAAATATATTTTTAAAAAATAATAATAATTATGATGTGTCTTGCAGTGGGCCTCTTTGGGTTCCTCTTGCTTGGGACTTTCTGTCTTTCCTGGAATTGGGTGACTTTTTCTCTCATCAGATTAGGGAAATTCTCCATCATTACTTTTTCAAACAGGTTTTCTATCCCTTTCTCTTCTTCTTCTCCTTCTCATATTCCTATTATATGGTATTATTATGTTTCATGTTGTCCTGCATTTCCCTTAAGTCCTCTTCATTCTTTCTGAGCCTCTTTTCCTTTTCTTGGTCTTTCTAGGTGTTGTTTTCTATTTTGTCCTCCAGCTCGCTGATCCGATCCTCTGCTTCATCAAGTCTACTTTTTATTCCCTCTACGGTGTTCTTCAGTTCAGAAATTGTATTCTTCATTTCCTCTTGGCCCTTGTTGATAGTTTCTATTTCCTTTTTCATGTTGATATAGTTTGCAGTGAGTTCATTGTAGTTTCCCTGTAGTTTCTGGTAATTCTCTGTGAGCTCAGTGAGCTGCCTGATAACCATTGCTTTGAATTCAGTATGTGATAGTTGACTTGCCTCTATTTCACTTAGCATTCTTTCTGAGGCTTCCTCCTTTCCTTTCATTTGGGAATTGTTTCTTTGTCTTCCCTTTGTTTATGAGACTCTTCTTGGTAGCCTCTGCTTCTTACATTGGTCTGTTCTGACTCCCTGGGTTTATGGTATGAACTTCTATGGTAGGATGCCAGTGGGATTCAGTGGTGCCATCTCCTTAATCTCCTGAGCTCACTGGTCTTGAGCTGACGTTTATGGGTCTAAATAGATCTGACTCTGGTCTTTTCAGAGTTCCATGTTTTACTGTCTCACCTGTGGGGAAAGGAGAAAGAAGAATAAAAAGAAAAGAAAAAAGCAAAAGGTAAGGAAGGAAAAAGTAGTAGAAAGGTAAGGAAGGGAGGAAGGATGGAAGAAGGAATAAAAAAGATCAGAGGCAAGATAAGAAGAAGGAATTTTGACAAATTTAAAATTAAAAAATAAATGAAAAAAGGTGGGAAGAAGGAATAAAAAAAGAAAGAAGGACAGAAAAGAAGAAGGAATTTAGGGGGAAGGGGGGAAAAAAGTCTTCTGCTGGCTTTAAATCTGTCAGGTCAGTTCTGCTGGTCTTCCTGTCTATGAAATGGGAGGGGGTGGTTGGAGGGATTGGTTTCACTTTTCTTGCTTCCTGAGCCACACTCTTCGCTGTTGTCCAGCCTTCAGTCCAGTTCCTCAGGGTCCTTCTGCTCCCTTCTAGGCCTTTAGTCCACCATCGGTGCTGTCCTTGAGGTGAACCAATTAGGGGCAACTCACACTCCATCTTCTTGCTCTTTGCTGTCTTAGATGCTAGGGTCTCTCAGTGCTCTTCCAGGGTAGTTCATCCCCTTACTGGGTCAAGTCTTTCCAGGGACTGCAGTCTCCCATAGCCCTGCAGCTCTCCTTTGCTGGGTGTTCTGCCTTCCTTCTAGAGAGCCAGTAGGCCCTGCAGGGCTCTGTGCACAGGGGCTAAGTGGGAGGTGTTCAGTCCCAGTGCTTCAGGTGTGGTCTCCTGCTGGCAGGCAGGCCATCAATAGGGTTGTGCACCTATCCCAGGCTTTGGGCCTGTGTGCCCGGGCAGCTGAGCCACTGATCAGGGTGCGCACCCACCCGGGGTTTCAGGTGTGGGCACCCAGTCTGCTGATCTGGGTGCGTGCCAACTGGGCTTCAGGTGTGTGCTGGAGCTGCTTTTCCAGAGTTCACAGTCTAGGAGCTGAGGGGGGTGGGGGTGCAAGGGGCCACCGCTGCTGCAGAGAGTTCTCAAAAGATCCACTGAGTGCCTCTGTTTTCTCTTTTTCTTTTTGAGAAATTCCTCCTATTCAAGCCCCCCCCCCCCCGCCCCCACTCCAAACAAGCCCCTGGCCTCTCACACAGCCCAGTCTGGCTGTCTCCCAAGAATCCTGCAGCACACCCTGCTCCCGGCCAGGGGCTTCCGCTGCCCTGGTCTCCATGCTGGTCCCAGGGACCTTTTGTCCTTAAGCACTCTTCTTACCGTCTGATCTTTTAATGTCCTCTATCCTTGGTCTCCGATCTTCATATATGCTGGAATACCATTGGCTGTTCACTCTGTTCCTCAGATCAGCTAGGCATTTCACTGGTGCCGAGGGGAAGTGAACTCCGCTCCCACCTGTCTCACTAGCATCTTCCAGTAGAACTTGCATTTTTTATCACATTACTTTTATCCCAGTTTTATTGAGATATACAGAACATATGTGGGAGGCCCAAAAGAAACAGAATTTATTTAGAAAATATTGTGTATTTATTCCGACGTGTTTAAACTTCAGTCACATTCAAAATACTCTCCATTTGATGCAATACACCCATTGAAACATTTTTCCCCTTGCTCAAATCATATTTTCTGATTCATCTATTTGATGCCTTTTAGTGCCTCTGCCATTTTTTGCTTCCCCTCTTCAGCACAGGCAAAATTTTCCCTTTGAGGACTGTTTTCAACAGGGAAAACAAAATCACTCAGGATGAGACTGGGTCAATAGGGAGAGTGGGGCACAGAGGTCATGCCGTTTTTTAGTGAAAAACTGCTGAACACTCAGAGTGGCATGGTGTAGACAGGTGCACTCATAAATCACCCATCATGAAATGGGCAAACTCATTGAAGGTCTTCAAAAAAAATTCACTGAAGACAAACACAGCCTCTCACAACACCAGCAGGTATAGTGATACAGATGGGTTCCTGGAACACTCACCTAGCGGGAGAAGCCTATACTACAAGAGGCCCACCCTCCAGAAGATAATTCCAGTTTTTGGGGGGTCCCCCCTCATAAGTTTAAGGTGCACAATGTGATGATTTAATGTACCTTTATACTGTGACATGATTAATACAATAAAGTTAGAAAATACATCTATTACCTTACATAGGTAATTTTTATATGTGGTGAGAAAATGTAAGGTCCATTATCTTAGTAATTTTCAAGTACATGATACGGTGCTGTTAACCATATTACCATGCTGTTCCTCAGACCTTAGAAATCACAACTGGAAGCTTGTACCCTTGACCATTATTTCTATCCCCTGCCCCTTATCTTGAAAACACCCAATCTACTCTGTTTCTATAAGTTTGTTTTGTTTTTAGATTTCACATATAACTGAAATCATATAATATTTGTCTTTGTCTGACATTTCATTGAGCATAATGTTCTGAAGGTCCATCTACATTGTCACAAATGGCATAATTTCCTTCTTTTTATGGCCAAATAATATCCCATTGTATATATATATACCTCATTTTCTTTATCCATTCATCTGTTGATGAGAATTTGCATTTCTAACAATTCCCAGGTGATACTGGTTGTCTGAGGACCAGACTTTGAGCACCACTGAGTTAGAAAAAAAACTAACTGCTTTATCAAAGAGGCCCCAGAGGAGCTGAAAGGAGATAGAAATTTTAAATTCACATGAGATCCCCAGCTGTAAAATCCAGGTTGGGAAGAAAATCAACTCCATAAATTCCTGCAAGGATCTGGGTTCTGCCATCTGTGGTCTTAGCAGCCCTTCACCTGCACAGGTAGACTTTCTCACCACCATGTCCACCTTCCAACCCTGAGAAAGATGGAAGAGAGGAATTCCAGGGTAAGAAATTTCTTTGGAAGCAGATGAGGAAGCAGTTGCCCTCGTCACTCCCACTCATACTGCATCAGTTGAGCCACATCACAGAAGCACACCTCACTGTGTCATGGTGAGAAATGCAGTCAGTAGACATGTGACTTGTTCCCAGGAATAGGGGAGAGAAGACCTTGGAAACCAGAGTGCAGTGTGCCACCATCACCTTGACCTAGGAAAGGGCAGGAACCAGGAAGACACATCTGGGATATGCCTCTATCCAGGACCATCTCAGTGTAGATGCAAGAGCCCAAGTCAGGGAAGAGGGCTGAGAGAGCAGGAATACAAGGTCTGTCCAGAAAAAGTCCAGCCATTGTTAATATAATGAGAATGGTTTGAGCAACATCAAGGTAACCTGGCAGCCAAGGCGGTGGACTGGAATGTGCATGTGTGAACAATGACAACTTCACTGTACTAGTCAGTGGGGGTGGTAGACACTGTTGAGTGAGCATGTGTACTAGGTGGCAGTCACATTCAAAATGACTGAGCAAGTAGAGCAATGAATCAGCATCATATTTTGTGTTAAGCTTGAACATTCCTCCAAAGAAACTATTCAGGTGATTCAGAAGGCTGCGGCTGTGGGCAACTGGTGATTGGTAGCTTCATCATGACAATACACCAAATCATGCATCATGTCTCATGCAGAGTTTTTTGGCAAAACATCAAATCACCTAGGTGACTGAGCCCCCCTACAACCCAGATTTGACACCCTGAGACATCTGGCTTTTCCCAAAACTGAAATCACCTTTGAAAGGGAAGAGAGTTCAGGTCATTTATCGGATTCAGGAAAATACAACAGGGCAGGTGATGGCAATTGGGAGAACTGTGCAAGGAGGTCCCAAGGTGCCTACTTTGAAGGGGACTGAGGCATCATTGTCCTATGTACAATGTTTCTTGTATCTTGTATCTTCTTCAATGAATGTCTCTATTTTTCATAGTACATGGCTGGATACCTTCTGGACAGACCTAGTATTCCAACACTTTACTCATACACACACACACCCTTTGTTACTTTGTTATTGTCCTGTTTCCCATGCAAAGAATCGAAGATTATTCTACCTGGGAAGAATCATAACCTAAACAAGAAAACAGTCAGAGGGGTGTTTCCTGTTCCATCTCCTCCCTGCCAGTGCCTGGTCCCTCTGCCACCCAGAACCGGATCTCAGGAAATAGGGTCACTTAACAGTATCAGTAAAGACTCCTGGGCTCCAGGTTGTGGGCAGAGAGCACAACCACTGCAGCCCCCCTCTGCAGCCCCCTTCAAGCCAGTAGCTTTAAGAACAATCAGACCTTTGCCTGGAGCCCAACAGCCCCACCGTCTGCCCTGCAATGACTTCCACTGTGCCATTTGTATTGCAAGTGTTGATGAAATGTCTCACACACTAAATGTGTTGAGGTCATTAAACTGTGGAGAGATGGCTTCAGGTATTTCCTCAGAATTTATCACCAGCCAAGCCACCAGAGCTGTGCACAATTACAAGGAGCCCAGAGCAGCTCATGGGCAATGGGCCTGTTTTATTTCCCCTTGGGGATTTTTAGCTCATGTTGCCAAATTCCCTTACATTGGATTTTATGATAAATGTCTTAATTAAAGTAAGGGTGATAGAAGTGGTAGCTCCATGTTTCTCTGAAGTGAAAGATACAAGGTGATTCACACAGATATAAATGGACCACTGTGACCTGTTGGAAATCATGGGAAAAACTAGGTATTAGTGATGATAATTAAGATTCTGCACCCAATTCCTTCCAATGTGTGGGTCCTCCCAAGCAAGGCTCTTCTGACAATGCCTGCCTGGAGACAGCATCAGGTCCCCAGGTTAAGGACTCATTCCTACAATACTGCCCTCCTACCCCAACTTCAGACACCAATCACAAGTCCAGATTGTCACCTTGACTTCTGACCCCTCAGCTATAGATCTGAGGTTCCCACCACCCCCAACTTTGGTTTATTTAATTTGCTAGACCTGCTCACATAAATCAAAGAAGCAGTTTGTTTACTAGGTTACCAGTTTATTCTGAAAGAATATAACTCAGGAACAGCCAGATGGTAGAGATGTAGGGCAAGGTATAAGGAAAGGGCTTGGAGCTTCTATGCCCTCTCTGAGTACGCCACTCTCCCCACACTTCCCCACATTCACCAACCCAGAAGCTCTCAGAACTAGGTCCTTTTGGATTTTTGTGGAGGTTTCATTAAATGTACATGGTTGATGAAACCATCAGCCCTTGCTGATTGGACTCGATCCCCTGAGGTCTGAGGGTGGGACCGAAAGTTCCAACACTCTAATCACCTGGTTGGCTCCCCTGGCAAACAGCCCCCATCCTTAGAGGCTGTCCAAAAATTATTTCATTAACATAACAAAACCTTTATTATTCTTAGCAGAGGAAATTACAAAGGTTTTAGGAGCCCCATGCCAGGAATGGAGGGGAAGACCAAATATATATTTATTATAAATCACAGCATCACAATGATGGTGATGATGATGAGGATGAAGATAATGATGACATCAACTGTTATAGCACTTATGGATTACACACTGTGCACTAGGACCTTTATATATTGATTGCAGCCCATGATATACATGCCGTCACTATAAGTGATAGTCTGTAATACAATTGTGACTCAGAAGGTAAAATGTTTGCCAACCTCATATAGCTGGTAGGTGGTGGTGTCTGTACTTTAATCCAGAGCTCAGTCTTCCTTGACACATCAGATATAACAAGCCAGTATCTGGTGCTAAAATCTAGCCTGCAGATGTATTTTGTTTAACCCACAGAGTACTTTAAATGCTTTGAATTGATTGCCAGTACATGAATATAAGACTTTGGTTATTTTTTTATATTACTAAAAGCATTCCAGTGTCTGGCTTCTAGAAAATTCAGAACATCTGACATCACTATGGCCACAGTTCCCACACAGTAACTATTGTCCATCTTGAATTTCTCTTGTTAAGTCATTGGCTGGCCTCACAGGCACCTCCCTTTACAACCTTACTATTTCTACAAAGGGTACTGCAGGCCGCTGGTCAGCCCCTGGCTATTAGGTACTACTGAGAGGCCTCCTTCTAGCTTGAGGGCGGAGACTGGCTCTGGGACGTCACTAGCCTTCCAGATCTCTGAGAGGGTCTGACAGGAGTCCAAGCAATGGGTCCAGAAGCTGCCATGGCATTTGCCTTTAAAAGCATGACATGAACTTAGATCAAAAGATGGAATTGGTTTGGGAGGGGCAGGTCCTGCACTCTCCGAGCCAAGTCTACTGGGAGAAAACAACCTGCCTGGTAGGAACATGATCAATGCCGGCTCAGCAATCCCCCCAGAAACTGTGAAATTGCATAAAAGATTTGATCAAAGTCCCTGTCAGCTGCCAGGCTGTAATGACTTCTGTGATTTTTCTTAACTGGATTTTAATTTCTATGTTTATTATTTGGGGACTGATGGAGCTCAGAAATGCCTCAGCCTCTGGATTCTACTCTCACTCTTTCTGGTGAAGCACTTTAAAGAACTTGGAAAAACTCAATTGCAAAAGAAAAGCGTTTGGCTCTCAGGGTTTCATGTTTTGTTCCCGCTCCCCAGGCTTGAAGACAGCTCAGGAACTTAATTAAAATCAATGGAGAAAAAGAATTGAATACATCACAACATGAACATCTCTGAAAGTCTATATCACAGTGCGGCAGCACCAAAGTGAGAAAAGATCTCCTCTTATCTCCTTCCCTCTGGAGAGGAGAAAAATTAAAGTTATCTCAGAGCACAGTTAGTCAATCTCTCTCTCTCTCTCTCTCTCTCTCTCTCTCTCTCTCTCTCTCCCTTTCTCTCTCTCTCTCAAAGCAGGAATATAAGGGAGAGATATCCAGAGGCCATAGGGGTGGATTTGCCCCTCACTCACAGGAGAGGTCAGTAGTAAACAGAAAAGACCCCATTCATTACTAAATGAGGCACATGACATTTAACTTCCTTGAGAAACCCTACAAAGTCATTGTGCTTAAGCCTAATTTTCCAAATGAATTGAAGTAATTTTCCCTTCATTGACCTGGGCTTCAGGTAGTTCCTAATGCCCATCATTTACGTGGAACTCAGCAAGTTGGCCTTCTCAAAATAGCCCAGTGAGTCTCCCTAGGACT
Organism: Desmodus rotundus; assembly: GCF_022682495.2. Taxonomy (NCBI): domain Eukaryota; kingdom Metazoa; phylum Chordata; class Mammalia; order Chiroptera; family Phyllostomidae; genus Desmodus; species Desmodus rotundus. The sequence goes on from NC_071387.1 coordinate 94,291,904, forward strand.
TATGGACAAACCATTTCTTCATCTGAATCGCACCCAGAAGGGGCCAGAGAGGACTCCACAGGACAAGCTGCTTGACCCCTGCCTTTCACCAGTTACACTTGTCCACTCTGTCCCCAGGGGAATTGAGCTCATTCCTTACAGAACCAGAGGAGGAAATTCCCCTCCAGCCCTGAAAATGCACTAAAGCTTCTGACATCCCTCCCTCTCCATGGAGCAGTTCTTCCTGGAAACTATTCTGAATCCACTCTGAATCCTTTGGGCTCAGGGTAGATCTTGTCCTTGGGATGTTCACACCCTCCCAAGATTGAACTATGAATGCATCTGAAAATGAGTGATGGATCCTCTTCATTTTTTCCTTCTTCCTTTTCTCCATCCTCCCCAAAGTTCTGCCCTCTTGCCTCCCAAAGCATAATACAACCTTCCCACCCAGTGCCTGGCACAAAGCTTGTGTTTATTAAACACTAATTCCTTGCTTTTGTTTCTTCTTTCTGTTATGCTTGGGTCCTGGGATGGTGGAGGTCACTGGCCAGCTCTACCTTTCTCCTGGAGCTGTTTAACCTAGAAGGACCATGCTTAAACAGGGCTCAGAGCAGAGAGGTAAGTGCAATGACAAAGCTACAAGTACCACAAGACCCCAGGAAAGGGCTTCCTCGGCCTTTCATGACCCACTCTCCACATCAAAGCATGCCCTTGCTACACACTCAGCTACATAGCACCAGACACAGTTTCCTTTTTTAAACACTCACACATGGAATGAGTAGTCACTCACCCATATATCCCTTTCCTGATTGACAGCCAGAAGCCTGAGGACAGGGTAGACTCCACAGAGGAGATGCTACTTTGCTTAGGCCTTGCTGCTTAGAAGGAAAAACAAATGGGAGGGGGGAACTCATATGAAACATGAACATAAAAGGTGTTTCTGGGGTTGGATGGTCACATGTGTATTAGTGCCCTAATCAAGCCATGTAACAAGCAACCTCAAACTCAGTGGCTTATGGCAAAAGCATTTATCCTCATGCTCATGAGTATGCGGGTAGACTGCAATTCTGCTGATCTCAGCTGTGCTTGGCTTCCAGCTCTGGGTTGGCTCATGTTGGCTCCATGTGTGTTTGTTCTGGGCCCAGACTTAAAAGGCTGCACCACCTTCTCAGGGCAGATCAGCCTTGGCCTCTCACAGCCCTGTCCCAGAACAGGCACTCTGACACTCCCACCCCCTTCCACACCAAGCCCCAAACTGGAGGGGGCAGGAAATGTGCCCTGCCTCTGCTGGGAAAAACTCAAGTCATGAGGCAGCAAGCATGCATTCGTAGTTCAGTCCTGGGAAGGTGTGAGCATTGCAAAAATGACTCCATACTTCACAGCAAGAATGGGACGAGGAAGAAGGGGACTCAGAGATGGTAACTTGGTTCTTATTTGTGCAAGTAGCAGAAATGTGTGATGACATGGGAGGGAGAGTGCACTTGAGGGGGATGCCAAGTTCCATGTTGAATTGTTGAATGTGTATTGTGCCCACAACACACCCAAGTAGAAAGGTCTGGTTCCACTGGTTCCACAGGTCTGTGTCTCAAAAGAAAGGTCTGAGCAAAAATGTGGGAGCATCAGGGTAAAGATGGATACCAAAGCTCTGAGGGATGGAAAGGGTGGAACCGGGAGAGTGTGGGGGGAAGACAGGCTAGTCCTTTCTCCTCCTTTGTAGCCACATGACCCAGCTCTGGGCAATAAGATGAATGGAAATCTTCCCAGGATGGCTGTTAAAGGTTCTTGCTCTACCAGTAAAAGGACAGATGCATAGAGAGAGGTGTTGGTGTTGCTCCTTGTCACTATTCCTGCCTTAAACACAATGAGACACTTGTTGCCACAGCCCTTTATTACTGTGAGATTGACAAGCACAAGGAAGAAAAATATAACAAGCTGAAGATGCTAAGGGTGAAGTATGGTAAGAACCTGGGTCCTTAATGACATCACCAGCCAACCCTAAGTCATCCAGAGATTATCTCAGAACAGTGAGTGTCCTTACGGTTTAAGCCACTGTTACTCAAGCAACCTGTCATTCTCAGCTGGACGTGCTCCTCACTGATGCAAGGGCTATAAACTAAACCTGGGGGAATAATAATAGGTTATCTAATGGGTGGACAGAAAGCAGGAGTCAGTAAACCATAATAAAAAGAGACAAATATCTTAGAATGTGAAGAAAACATCAAAATGTAACCAGAGTTCAATTCTGCAGGGAATTTCATTTAGATAATGCACAAAAATTATCCACTGAATTTCACAAGCAGGCCACAGCCATAGACTGAAAGTTTGTATCCCCCCAAAATTCATATATTGAAATCCTATCCCCCAACATAATGGTATTAGAAGGCAGGGCCTTTGGGAGGTGATGTGATCAGAAGGGTGGGGCCCAGTGGATGGGGTCAGCCTTGAGAGCAGAGAGCCTGGAGAGCTCCTTGGCCCCTTCTGCCCTGAAGGAACACAGTCAGATGATCGTCTATGATTCAGGAACCCTCACCAAACACTGAATCTGCTGGCTCTTTGGCCTTGGACTTTTTAGCCTCCAGAAACTGTGAGAAATAAAATTTTGTTGTTTATAAGCTGCCCAGTCTATGGTATTCTGTTACAGTAGCCTGAACTGACTTAGATAACCACTGATGTTCTTAATGACAGTAATGTTTTAGGAGGAGGCAAGAAATGGGGTAAAAGGTGACCAGTCATGAGAGGTGTGTTAGACATTTACCTTCTTGCTGCCTTTTGGGTGGGACCTCATCTGTGACTCCAGGGCTGAGACTCATGACCCAGAACTGGCTGTGTAGCCCAGCCAAATCCCCCTAACTACAGCCATTAGTTCAGAACTTGACATGGGCCCAACTTGGGCTATTCAAAGTGAAATCTGTGCCCTGTGTTAGGGGATAGGAAGAGAGACTCTCGATTTTTAATTGTTATGTATTTAATTTAGGAAAGATTGTTACAGTATCGGGGAGAATAGGAAGAAGATGTATTGCTCCTCATAAAAATGAGGTAAAATATAAAGCACAAACCACCTCTGTTATGATGAAATACTGTCATTCTGTGATTAACATCCCTTGCATCAACTTGGTATTGCAGGTGCTTTCCTTTGCAATAGACTTGAATTTGGAAGAATGTGAAGATCATCATGCAGGCAGAGACTCCACAAATGGATGCAACCCAGAAAGGCAAGAAGGAGAGGAGATTTTGAAACATTATGTGAGCACCTGAATCAAACTGTACCTAAAGCTGGGAAATATCCTAGACTTCAGTAAAAAATTCTCTTATGAATATCATACCAGTTTGCACTAGAATTTCTGCCACTTGTGTAGAAAAATTTCTAATCAAAAGACTGAAACAAAGTGGAGGTTGTGGGGATCAGTGACTGTCCTTTTTCCTCTAATGCTGGCACCAGCAGGCACTGATTAAATCCTGTCCCCAGCCCTCTCACAGGATTACCCTTTTAGCACCATCATTCAATCAGCAGCTGTCCTTTCTGCCTTATGTGATGGGAAAGGTGGGCAGAGGCTGTTAGCTCTTTCCACTTCCTGTCTGAATACCCTGGGATCTCATGCTTTTCTCCTCCAGCTGGAGAAGATGAGCCACCCACCTGAGACAGCACTTCCCGATTGTGTTTGCTTTTGTTTTCCCTCACCTTCAGCAAGATGCTTTGATTATTCCTAAAAAGTACATCCAAGAGAAGGCACTGATTTTAGAGTAACTGGCAGTCTCTGTGCTATAATGCAGTCCTGCCAGGATTATCCATGTGAGACCGGAGCTTTTTGCCAAGAGCTCCTAATAATTCCCTGAATCCCAGTGGGGCAGAGGCTGCTGCTGGGGGCTAAGTGGCTGAGCTGTGCAGGTTTGGAGGTCACAGAGCATGAAGCTGGCAGAGTGTTACAGTCATAGGGACTCTTGGTGTGTCACTGGTGCTCCACCCATTGCCCTGCTCAGGAGGTGGTGAGGGCCAAGAACATACAGATACCCTGATGTGAGGACCTTCTGAAATGCCCAGTCACCCTGCCCAACTGAGGTGAGCCTGGAGAAGCACAGTGTGATCTGTTTTTAGTTTAGCAAGGGGGATCAAAGACACCAGGTATGGACTAGAGATAGGTCTGTCATGATGTGATTTGGAACTAGGAGTTCATTCTGAGATTAAATACCCAACATTAAACCCAGGCAAGGTCAGGGAGGGTAGAGCTTAGAGAATACCAAAACCTAAAGTAAGAACCTCAAATTGAAATGACTCCAGGGCTAAAGCAAGAAAAATAACCAGAGGAACCATACTGGGACTAGGTCATAGGGAACAGAAGAACTCATGTCCTATCAAGATGAGCATCTGCTGTCCAAATCAGACCACAGAGCAATAAAGGGCATTGTTGTCCAGTTGTTCTAAAGAAGCCAGAAATCTGTAGCATTTTTTAAGTGGACTCATTTTTAAGTGGATTCATTCAAAACTGGCTACTAGTTCTATTCATTGCTTTTTCTTTTTAAAAAATAAATGGACTTTTGATTTCTGGTTGGACATGTAAGGAATTTAGAAATTGCCACTCAATCTTAGCAATAATAAAAAAATCTGAACAAATTGAAAAATCACAACTCTTCTTGGATCATTCAGAGAAGGGAAAACTGCTCCCCCAAAACTGGAGAGTCAGACAGAGAGGCACAGAGAATCACAACTTACCAGAGTAAAAACCCATGAACAACAACCTCCATGTGCCTCTTTGAGGGTCAGTGCCTGGAGGGAGGTCTGAACTGTACCCAACACTCTGTCAGCTCCATGCAGACAGACCTGAGATATAAACTCCAGGAGACCCACCTAGCTCTCCTGGAGAAAAACCCCTCACACTTCCTTTACAGAGAAAGAAACAGAGTCATTTTGAAATATAACACAACATTCTGTTTCTTAATGAGGCCTGTCTTCTAGAAAAACTATTTTTCCAGAGTTGAATCTGCTGGGGCCTTCCCAGAACCTAACCTGCCTGGAGGAGGGGAAACACCCAAACGCAGCCTCTTTTGACCATCTCATTCCACTTAAGGGGGAAGAACATTGAGAAGCACTGATGAGGTTCATGGTCCAGGGGCAGAGGCTCAGCTAAAGACTAAGACCTAATCACAAGACTACAGATTCTTCCTCAACTTCCACACATAGGGCCACACTGTGAAAGGTTTATTTACTTCACTTCCTTTCACCCAGTACATCACATCCACCTTCCAAAAAAATCACAACGCATAATAAAAGGCAAAAACCACAATTTGAAAAGGCAAAATAAACGTCAAAACCAGAGGCTGACAGGTCAGGAATATTGGAATTATCAGACCAGCAATTTTTTTCTAAAACCATGATTAATAAGCCAGGGGTTTTTATGGGAAAAAAACAGATGATAATAAAAGAACAGATAGATTATGTAGGCAGAGAAATAGGAGTTCTAAGGAGGAATAAAAAATGCTAAAAATAAAAAACATCACAACATAAATAAAGAATGCCTTCTATGGTCTCATTAGGAGACTAGACACAGCTGAAAAAAGAATCTCTGGGCTTGAAGTTATAACAATAGAAACTTCCAGGAGTTCTGGCCAAGACTGAGGCAAAGGTAGAAATCCTTTGCTTCCTTGCACAACCAAAGGGAGGATAACAACCAATCTAAAAACAATAAACAACCAGAAGTGCCAGAAAATCAAACTGCATAGAGCTCCAACAACTAAGGAATTAAAGAAACAGTCAACCAGACTGGTAGGAGGGAGACCAGGGAAATGGGGAAGATGGGTGGACAGAAAGAATCCACAGCAAGGCAGTGAAAGTTTGGAAGTCTAGAAGTCTGGCTGAAAGGACCCACAGTGAGGTGGTGGGTAGGGCTGGCTGAACGTGAAAATGAGACTCAGAGCTGACTGCGGACTACTGCAGTTGCTACGGTGGGAGAAACTCCCAGTTTCACACGACAGCTTGTTGGAAAGTGGGGCTAGAGCTGAGCAGGCAGGCTGCATTGTTCCCTCTCTGGCCCCTCTACCACAGACAGCACCCCAGCACAGCAAGGAGGGTTGTCCTGCCCTGGTGAATATCTAAGGCCCTGCCCCCTTACAACTTAACAGGTGCACCAAGACAAAGAAATATGGCCCAAATGAAAGAACAGAGAAAAACTCCAGAAAAAGAGCTAAGCGATAAGGAGATAGCCAACCTATCTTGATGGAGAGTTCAAAGCTCTGGTAATCAAAATGCTCACAGAACTGATTGAGCTTGGTCGCAAAATGAAAGAGCAAATGAAAGACACCCAAAGTAAAATAAAGCAAAATAATCAGGGAACCAGCCAATTCAGTGACAGGAAGGAACCCAGGACTCAAATCAACATTTTGGAACAAAAGGAAGAAATAAACATCCAACCAAAACAGAATGAAGAAACAAGAATTCAAAAAAATAAAGAGAGGCTTAGGAACCTCTGGGATAACTCTAAACAGTCCAATATCTGAATTATAGTGGTTCCAGAAGGAGAAGAATAAGAGCAAGAAATTGAAAATTATTTGAACAAATAATGAAGGAAAACGTCCTAATCTGGAGAAGGAAATAGACTTCCAGGAAGTCCAGGAAGCCCAGAGAGTCCCAAAGAAGTTGGACCTAAAGAGGAACACACCAAGGCCATCATCATTAAGTTACCCAAGATTAAAGACAAAGAAAGAATCTTAAAAGCAGCAAGAGGAGAGAGTTACCTACAAAGGAGTGCCCATTAGGCTATCAACTAATTTCTCTAAAGAAAACTGACAGGCAACAAGAGACTGGAAAGAAGTATTCAAAGTCATGGAGGTCGGGGACCTACATCCAAGATTACTCTATCCAGCAAAACTGTCATTTAGAATGGAAGGGCAGATAAAGTGCTTCCCAGATAAGGTCAAGTTAACGGAGTTCATCATCACCAAGCCATTATTATGTGAAATGTTAAAGGAACTTATCTAAGAAACTGAAGATCAAAAACTATGAAAAGTAAAATGACAACAAACTCACAACTATCAAAACTGAACCTAAGTGTTGCAAAGGGTATAAGCTCCTTCTTTCTCTCTGCTGCATAGAATTCCATTGTGTAAATATACCATAGTTTTTGGATCCACTCGTTTGCTGATGGGCACTTAGGTTGCTTGGCTATTGTAAATTGTGCTGCTATGAACATTGGGGTGCACAGGTTCTTTTGGATTGGTGTTTCAGTGTTCTTAGGGTATAATCCCAGCAGCGGAATTGCTGGGTCAATTGATCTCACCTTTAACTGGAACATAATCAATAGAAGAAAAAAGCAAACAAAATATAACCAGAGACATTGAAGTTAAGACCAATCTAACAATGGTCAGGGGGGAGTGGGGAGGGGACAGTGAGGAGAGGTGATTACAGGAACTATTATAAAGGACACATGGACAAAATCAGGGGGGAGGGTGGAGGTGGGAGATGGAGGGGGTTCAGCTGGGGTGGGGTGAAGGGATGGGGAGAAAAGGCATACAACTGTAATTGAATAACAATAAATTTTTTTTTAAATCCTAAAAAAAAAAAAACCACAATGAGCTATCATCTCACACCAGTCAGAGTGGCCAACATAAACAAATCTACAAACAAATGTTAGAGAGGATGCGGAGAAAAGGGAACCCTAGTGCACTGTTGGTGGGAATGCAGACTGGTGACGCCACTGTGGAAAACAGTAAGGAATTTCCTCAGAAAACTAAAAATGGAACTGCCCTTTGACCCAGCAATTCCGCTGCTGGGATTATGCTCCAAGAACCCTTAAACACCAATCCAAAAGAACCTATGTACCCCAATGTTCATAGCAGCACAATTTACAATAGCCAAGTACTGGAAGCAACCTAAGTGCCCATCAGCAAACGAGTGGATCCAAAAACTATGGTATATCTACACAATGGAATTCTACGCAGCAGAGAGAAAGAAGGAGCTTATACCCTTTGCAACAGCATGGATGGAACTGGAGAGCATTATGTTATGTGAAATAAGCCAGACGGTGAGGGACAAATACCATATGATCTCACCTTTAACTGGAACATAATCAATAGAAGAAAAAAGGAAACAAAATATAACCAGAGACATTGAAGTTAAGAACAATCTAAAAATAGGCAGGGGGGAGAGGGGAGGGGACAGCCAGGAGAGGGGATTACAGGAACTACTATAAAGGACACATGGACAAAATCAAGGGGGAGGGTAGAGGTGGGGGAGGGAGGGGGTTTCAGCTGGGGTTGGGTGGGAGGATGGGGAGAAAAGGCACACAACTGTAATTGAATAACAATACAAAATTAAAATTAAAAAAAATAATAAAGACATTCAAAAAAAATAAAATAAAATATACTTTAAAAAATAATAAGAATAAAAGAAAAAAGACAAAAAAAATAACAGAATATCCAAGGACTGTGGACAATTTCAAAAGATGTAGCATACTAGAAAAAGAGGAAAGAGAGAAAGGAACAGAAGCAATATTTTAAACTATGACTAACAGTTTTCTTAAATTAATGTCAGACACCAAACCACAGATCCAGGAAACTTATACAACACCAAATTGGATAAATGCCAAAAAAAAAAAAAATTAACAATCAAACAAAAAACCTATACCTAGTTATGTCATATTCACACTTCAAGAAATTAAAAACAAATTAAAATATGAAATAATCCAAAGGAAAAGTACTTTACCTATGGAGGAAGAAAGATAATAATTACTTTTGACTTCTCCTCAGAAACCATTTAAACAAGAAGAGGGTTAAGTAAAATTAAGTGCTGAATGGGAAAGCCAGCAACGTAGACCAGTACTCTGAAAAACGATTGTTCAAAATTGAAAAAGAAATAGCCCTGGCTGGTGCGGCAACATGGTTTGAGCACCAGTCTGGGACCCTAAATGTTGCTGGTTTGATTCCTGCTCTGGGTACATGCCTGGGTTTCAAGCCAGGTCCCGGGTTATGGGCCTGTGAGAGGCAACCTATTGAAGTTTCTCAAACACATTGATGTCTCTCTCTCTCTATTTCTCCTTCCCTTGCCCTCACCCTAAAAATAAATAAATAAAATCTTTTTTAAAAACGTGACAGAGAAATAAAGATATTCTCAGACAAACAAAAATCAAAAACATATGTTGCCAGTAGTCTTGTTTTGCAAGAAATGTTAAAAGTTCTTCAGAGAAAAGGAACATCATATAAGTCATAAACTCAGATCTATGTAAAAAAAAGGAAGAGCATAAGAGAATAAATAAAGGCAAAAAAAATTACTTTCTTAATTGATCTAACAAGTAATAGCTTATTCAAAATAGTAGCAAAAATGTATTTGATCACATATGCTTATATATGCATATTCTTATGTATACTTATGTATAAGTGAGATGAATGACAGCAACAATATAGGGAGTGGATGAAAGAAATTAGGATAATCATTTTATTACAAGGCACTTGTACCATTTATGAAGTAGTATAGTGTTATTTGAAAATGCACTTGGTTTAGTTGTATATTGCAAAATCCAGGGGAACTAATTAAAAAAAAGATTTTTAAAAAGCACAATTTATATGTTAAGAAAGGAAAGAAAATGGAATTATATTAAATCTCCAATTAAAACTACAAAAGGCATAAAAAAGTGTAAATACAAAAATAGGAACAAAAAACAGAGTAACAAATAGAAAACAGTAACAAATATGATAGATATTAATCCAACTATATCAGTAATTAAATACACCAGTTAAAAGATGGGAATTGGCAAAGGCTATCAAAAAAAATAAGACCCAACTATACATTGTCTGCAAGAAGAAACCCATTTTAAATGTAAAGATACATATAGATTTAAAGTAAACGGATGGAGAACATACACCATGATAACACTAATCAAAAGAAATTGGGAGCAGCTATATCAGTTTCAGACAGAGGAGACTTTAGGACAAGGGATTAAAAAAGGGGCATTATGTAATGATAAAGGGATCAATACTCCAAGAAGACATAACAATATTTAGTGTGCATCTGCCCAATATGGGTGTCAAAATAAGTGAGGGAAACACTCATAGAACTGCAAGGAGACACAGAAATATCCACTATTATACTCAGAGACTTCAACCGCCCCATTGGAAATAGGCAAATCCAACAGAGAAAAAAATCAGTATGAAATTTGTTGAATTTAACTGTACCATAAATCAAATGGATATAACTGACATCTACAGGTTACTTTATTGAACAACAAAAGAATGTACATTCTTCTCAAGTTCACATGGAACCTTAAACAATGTAAACCACATTCTGGGCCATACAATATACCTTAACAACTCTAAAAGACCAGAAGTCATACAATGTTTTCTCTCAGACCACCATGGAATTAAACTATCTTTCTATCAATAATAGAAAGATAGCTGGAAAATTTGCCATATTTGGAGATTAAACAACATGCTTAAAATAAGATTAAATAAGAAATTTAAAAATATTTTGAACTGGATGAAAATAAAATACAGCTTATCAAAATTTGTAGAAAGCAGTGAAAATAATGCTTAGAGAGAAATTTATAGTGTTAAATATATTAGAAAAAGAAAAGATCTAAAATCAATAATCTATGCTTCCACCATAGGACACTAGAAAAAGAAAACCAAATTAAATCCAAAGTAATAAGAAGAAAATAAAAAATTAATGTTAGAGCAGAAATCAATGAAATTGAAAATCTATAAATAATATCAACAAAATCATAAGCTCATTCTGAAAAGATCAATAAAATTAATATATCTTTAGTCAGGCTAACTAAGGAAAAAAGAAAGAAGATACAAATTACTAACATCAGATATGAAAGAGAGGAAATCACTAGAAATCCTAGGGACATTCAAAGAATAATAAAGAAATATTATATACAATTCTACATCCACATAATTTATAACCTGGATGAAATGGACTAGTTTCTTAAAAGACACAATCTATCAAAAATAACACAAGATGAGATAGATAATCTGACTAGGCTTATATTTATTAAAGAAACTGAATCAATAACTAATAATCTTCCATAACAGAAATCACCAGGCCCTGATTGGTTTACTGGTGAATTATACCAAACTTTTAAGGAAGAAAATATCCACAATTATCTAGAAACCAATTGTCTACAATCTTTTTCAGAAGATAGAAGCCAAGGGAATACTTCCTAACTCACGCTAAGAGGCCAGCATTATTCTAATACCCAAATAAGAAAATACCATTACAAAAAAAAAAAAAAGTATAGCCCAATATCTCTCATGAGACATGCAAAAATCATCAATAAAATAATAGCAAGTCAAATACAAAAGTGCATAAAAAGAATTATGCACCATAACCAAGTCAAATTTATCCCTGGTATTCAAGGCTCATTTGACAATCAAAAAATCACTTAATGTAATGCATAAAATCAACAAACTGAAGAATAATAATGTCATGATAATTTCCATAGTTGCAGAAAAAGCATTTGACAAAATTCAACACTATGCATGATAAAAACTCCCATCAAATTAGGAATAGAGGCCTGTGCTGGGGCCCATTCAGTGGAGTCCAGACTCATCACCATCGTTCTGAGTTTGGTTTCCCCCTTGCCATTTTGATCAAGCTTGTACCCAGTTCCTCTAGAAGGCTTATGACAGGGGTTATGTTTAGTTCAAGCTCCCCTCTAAGCCTGGATAATTGTACAGGAGGTATTCACCAGTACAGCTGCATCTGTGGTATAATACACAAGAAAAGTCAGAGGAGGAAGGAAGATGGCGGAGGAGCGAATGGAAGTCACACTGACCTCCTCCCAGGGCCAATCTAGAATTACAACTCAATTGTGGAGAAACCACCCAGAACAAAAAAACTGAGCAATAGCCAGAGATAAGCTGTATATAACTTCAGACAGACAGAAGAACCAGCTTTGGCACAACCTGTCTAGTAAGAAGTGCAGTAGAGACTCAAGAGTGCTGGCTGGGCACCCACAGGTGGCAGCGCCAGAGGGATAATTAAGCAGCCAGTTGGATCCCCCTGACAAGAATGAAATCTAAACCCTAAGGTAGTATTCCCAGTCTAGAACACCAGAGCCCAAAAAGGACACAGATAACAACCAGCAGTAAAAAGTGCAGAAGAGCTGCAGAGACAGATGGCTGGAGATGCAAGAGCTGTTTAAAGGGCCAATGCACAAGTTTTCATTTGCAGCGACTTACCCTGGACTCTGGCAAAGGTGGGGACAGAATGGGCTAGTAACACCTGTGGAGACACTAAGGACTGAAGCTTTGAGGCAGTAGACTCCAGGATCCCAGTACTGGGCCATCCCCATACAGCAGCAGCCATCTTGCTTAGGCAAACCACTCCCCTCTGAGTGGCAGTAGCCTGAGGGGAGACAACAGCCCGACCCCAGGAGGGATTCAGCCCCACCCTACGGTGCTTAAACCTGACTGGTGTGTACAGAGTGACCAGATTAACAATTAAAGGAGACTGCCAGGGACACCAGATCACTGGAACTATCAAACAGGCTGCCTAAGGTCAGACGGGGTCAACATATGACATCACCAGAGCAGATTCAGAAAGAAAAAAACAGTGATAAATACAAGAGGCTACCGAGATGAAAGCCACTGTGGTCTTCTTCATGATTTGTGATATTTTCTCTCCTGCATAGTTTTTTGACATTCATTTCTTGTCCAGCAAGTTGGTACATATTAAGTCACTAAATTTTATACTATAGTGTATTTTAATTCACATATTCTATCCTTTCCTCTGTTTAGCCCATTTTACCTTCATTTCTCCTTGCATTATTTTCATTTCAAATTTTGTTTTCTCTCCAGCTACAACTTGTTTCCATTCCACACTCTTACTATTTCTCCCCCATCCAGACACATAAAATCAATTTTCTTGTCAAGGGTCATTTCACATCCTTTTGCCCTGGTCTTAAAATACCTACATTCTCTCTTCACCTTTACCAATCTTTGCTAGTTGATTGTGGGTAGGGTAGTTGTTGTTGCATTGGGTTTTTTTTTTCAATTTTATCTGTAGAACTTCACTAATTCTGTATTTCAAATATCAGATTTTACTGGTCCCCCTCCTACTCTTTTTTTCATCTCAAATTTTAATTTTGCTGTCTTAGCCTGTTTTTTTTCTTTTCTTTTTTTGTCTTTCTTCTATTTCTTTCAAGCTGCCCTATTATTTTTCTTTGTTCTCCTTGTTTTTCTTTTTTCTTTTCCCTTACATCCCAAATATTAATCTTTCCCTCTCTTAGCCTAGTTTTTGTTCCTCACTCTTCATATTCCCTCTCCCTCTATCATTTCAAAATCTCTTCCCATTCCTCTAAGCATCTCTTACACATTTCGTTCTTTCTTTTTTCCCTCCTATTCCCATACCACCTATTTAATTTTTAGTTCATTTGTTGTTGATAGTACAGTGGAGGATATTTCTAATTTGGCTCATATATTTTTATTAATTATTTACTATTTTTCCTTCCTTTTCTTTCTCTTGCTCACTTTATTTTATTTTATATTATTTTAACTTCTAGTTAAACCTAATATTATATGCTTCCCTTCTCATACTTCATTCCACATACTTCATTCTTTTTTTTATTCATGAGGTAAATTTTACCTTCTCTCTTTCCATTGCTCCAACTACCAACTCTTAGTAATGCTCCTTCCTCTAGACTCTAAAATTCATTTTTCTTTCAGTAGGTCATCTCTATCCACTCTCCTTTCTTATAATAGTCTTAATCTTGTTACACCCTTATTAATGCTGGTTCATTTGCTGTTGATAGTGGTATTGGGGGCATTGTAAGTGTGGGTGTGGGTTTGTTCCTGGGCTTATAGTTTTCTTCTGGCAGCACCTGCACAAAAACACACAAGACATGTTGGGCAGAGTGACCCTCAGTCAACCAACTGGAGGGAAGGACCCACCAAAGAAAGACCCAACAATCAAAACTGAATTATATCCAGAGAACCAGCATAAAAGACATAAAGGGCATCCCAACAACACCAAGTTCAGGAGATCAAGGAGACTGCACCACTGAATCTCACAGGCCTCCAATCATAGAAGCTCACACCACAAAGTCAGAAAGCCAAAACAGATCAATTTAAGAAGCAGAAGCAAACAAGAAAAGCTTCACAAATAATGGGAAGACAAAAAAAAAAAAAAAAACCCAATCAAAAGAAAAGGAGGAATCCTCAGAAAGAATGCTAAGTGAAATAGAGGCAAGGAGGCAAGTCAATGATCAGATGCTGAGTTCAAAATAATGGTTATAAGGAAGAGCAGTGAGCTCAGTGAGAATTACCAAAAACTACAGGGTAACTATGAGGAACTTACTGCAAAATAAATCAGCATAAATAAGGACATAGAAACAATAAACAAAGGCCAAGAGGAAATAAAGAATACAATTTTTGAATTAAAGAACACTGTAGAAGGAATCAAAAGGATGCTCCATGAAGCAGAGGATGGAATCAGTGATCTGGAGGGAGAGGTAGAAAAATACTCCCAAAAAGAACAAGAAAAGAAAAAAAAACTCAAAAAGAATGAAGAGGGTTAAGGCACAGGTGGCAAACACAAGCCCCATGGGCCAAATCCAGCCCTCCACTTTGTTTTATCCAGCACAGCACCATGTTTCTACCCAGCAGCAGTGCTGAGCGCCTTGCCCCTAGTTAAGGAGTAGTTACATTTATACAGTCCTAAAATTATATTTGGCCCTTTGAAGGCAACTGTGAGTCTGATGTGGCCCCCAGTGAAAATGAGTTTGATGCCCCCTAGGTTAAGGGAAATGCAGGACAACATGAAACTGAATAACATGTTTATAATAACGATACCAGAAGGAGAACAAGATGAGCAAGGAATAGAAAACCCATTTGAAAAAGTAATGAAGGAAAACTTCCCTAATTTGTTGAGAGAAAAAGCCACGCAAAACCAAAAAGCAGAAAGGTTTCCAACAAGATGAACCCAAATAGGTCCAGCAGAAAACACATCATAATTAAAATGGCAAAATTTGAAGACAAAGAGAGAATCTTAAAGGCAGCAAGAGAGAAACAGGAAGTAACATACAAGGGAACCCCAATAAGGCTAGCGGATGACTTACCAACACAAACATTACAAGCCAGAAAGAAATGGCAAGAAATATTCCAAGTAATGAGAACCAGAGGCCTGCAACCAAGGCTACTTTACCCAGCAAGGCTATCAATCAAGACAGAAGGCCAAATAAAGAGTTTCCCAGACAAAAGAAGTCTAGAAGAATACACTACCACCAAACCGGCTCGGCAAGAGATGCTAAAGGGACTGTTTTAAGGAAAGGAAGGAAAAGAGAAAGACAGAGGAACACAGGTAGGAAAAAATGGCAATGAATAACTACCTATCGATAATAACCTTAAATGTAAATGGATTAAATGCCCCAATCAAAAGACATAGAATAGCTGAATGGATAAGAAAACATGACCCACACATATGCTGCCTACAAGAGACCCATCTCAGGACAAAAGACTTACACAGACTGAAAGTGAAGGGCTGGAAACAAATTTTCCAAGCAAACGGACAGGGAAAAAAAAGCAAGGGTAGCAATACTCATATCAGACAAAATAGACTTCCAAAGAAGGGCCATAAAGAGAGACCCAGAAGGTCACTTCATAATACTCAAAGGAAGAATCCACCAAGAAGACATAAACATTGTAAATATATACGCACCAAATATATGAGCACCCAAATACATAAAGAAAATCTTGGGGGACTTCAAGAAGTATATAGACAGCAACACAATTATAGTAGGGGACTTTAACACCCACTGTCAAAAATGGACAGGTCTTCCAAACAGAATATCAACAAGGATATTGTGTCACTTAACAATACCCTAGAGGAAATGGACTTAACTGATATATACAGAGCTTTTCATCCCAAAGAAGCAAAATACACATACTTTTCAAGTGTACATGGAACTTTTTCAAAGATAGACCATATGATAGGACACAAAGCAAGCCTCAGCAAATTCAAGAAAATTGAAATCATATCAAGCATTTTCTCTGACTACAGACCACTGAAACTAGAAACCAACCCCAAAGGAAAAAACCCAAAACACTCAAAATCATGGAGACTGAATAGCATGCTATTAAACAATGAATGGGTCAAGAACGAGATTAGGGAAGAAATCAAAAACTTCCTGGAAACAAATGAAAATGAACTCACAACAACCCAAAACCTATGGGACACAGCAAAGGCAGTCCTGAAAGGGAAGTTCATAGCAATACAGGCCTACCTTAAAAAAGATAGAAACATTTCAAGTAAACAACCCTACACCTACAAGAACTCGAGGAACAACAAGAAAGCCCAGAGTGACTGGAAGGAAGGAAATAACTAAGATCAGAGCAGAATTAAAAGACATATAGAATAAAAGAACAATTCTAAGGATCAGTAAATCCAGGAGCTGGTTCTTTGAAAAGATAGATAAAATCGACAAGCCTTTAAGCAGACTCATCAAGAGAAAAAGAGAGAGAACCCAAATAAACAAAATCAGAAATGAAAGAGGAGACATTACAACTGATACGACAGAAATACAAAGGATTTTGAGAACTATATGCCAAGAAATTTGAAAACTTAGCTGAAATGGACAAATTTCTAGCAAAATGTAATCTTCCAAAACTGAATGAAGAAGAAGCAGAAAGCCTGAACAGACTGATAACAGCTGATAAAATCAAAGCAGAATAAAAAAATTCCCATCACACAAAAGCACTGGACCAGACAGTTTCACAAGAGAATTTTACAAAACATTTAAGGAAGAGCTAATCCCTATACTTCTCAGAATATTCCGAAAACTCCAAGAAAATAGAGGACTCCCAAACTCTTCTTAAGAGGCCAGGGTCATCCTAATATCCTACCCAGACAAAGACACAACAAACAAACAAAGATACAGACAAATATTGCTGAGCAACATAGATGCTAAAATCCTCAAAAAAGTACTGGCAATCTGCATCCAGCAATACATCAAAAAGATCATACACCATGATGAAGTAGGATTCATTCCGGGATGCAAGGATGGTACAATATTTGCAAATCAATAAATGTAAACATCACATAAACAAAAGAAAAGACAAAAATCACATGTTCATATCAATAGGTCCAGAAAAAGCATTTGATAAGACACAGTACCCACTTATGATGTAAACGCTCAGCAAAGTGGGAGTAGAGGGAGCATACCTTTATAACATAATAAACGCCATATATAAAAAACCTACAGCCAACATCATACTCAACGGACAAAATCTAAAAGCTTTTCCACTAAGATAAGTAACAAGACAAGGATGCCCACTTTCACCACTTCTATTCAACATAGTATTGGAAGTCCTAGCCACAGCAATCAGACAAGAAGAAGAAATAAAAGTCATACAAATTGGAAAGGAGGAAGTAAAAATGTCATTGTTTGCAGATGACATGATAGTATACATAGAAAACGCTATAGACTCCACCAAATAAACAACTCAACCTAATAAATAAATTTGGCAAAAGAGCAGGATATAAAGTCAATATTCAGAAATTGAAGGCATTTTTGAACACAAACAATGAAATATCAGAAACAGAAATCAGGGGAAAAATCCCATTTCTTATAGCAACAAGAAAAATCAAGTACCTAGGAATAAACCTAACCAAGGAGTTAAAAGACCTTGTACACAGAAGACTACACAATAGTGAAGAAATTAAGGAAGACACAAACAAATGGAAGTATATACTTCCTTCATGGATTGATAGAATTAACATCATCAAAATGTCCAAACTAGCCAAAGCAACTTACAGACTCAACATAATCCCTGTTAAAATACCAATGACATATTTCACAGATATAGAACAAACACTTCAAAAATTTACATGGAATCATATACAACCCTGAATGCCTGCAGCAATTGTGAGACAGAACAACGTAGGAGGGATCACAATACCTGACATCAAACTATATTACAAGGCCATGATAATCAAAACAGTCCAGTACTGGCATGAGAACAGACACATAGATCAATGGAACAGAATAGAGAACCCAGAAATAAACTCAAGTCTCTATGGTCAATTAATATTTGACAAAGGGGGAAGATACATAAAATGGAGTTAAAATAGCCTCTTCAACAAATGCTGTTGGGAAATCTGGACAGCTATGTTCAAAAAAATAAACCTCAATCACCAACTTACACCATACACAAAAATAAATTCAAGGTGGATAAAAGACTTAAATATAAATCATGACACCATAAAAGTCCTAGAGTACAACATACACAGGAAAATCTCAAACATTCCATGCAGCAACATCTTCATTAATATGTCCCCTAAAGCAAGGAACATAAAGGAAAGAATAAACACATGGGACCTCATCAAAATAAAAAGGTTTTGCATGGCTAAAGAAAACAGCATTGAAAGGAAAAGAGAACCAACTATATGGGAAAACATATTTGCTAATGATATCTTGGACAAGGGTTTGATATCCAAAATATATGAGGAACTCACACATCTCCACACCAGGAAAACAAGTGGGCAAAGGACCTGAACAGACTTCTCCAAGGGGGACATAAATAGGGCCCAGAGATATATGAAAGGATGCTCAGCATCACTAGGCGTCAGAGAGATGCAAATTAAAACCACGATGAGATACCACTTCACACTGGTCAGAATGGCCATCATAAACAAAACAACAAACAATAAGTGCTGGCAATCCTGTGGAGAAAGGGGAACCCTAGAGAGGAGAGAAGATGGTGGCGAGATAGGTGGAAGCAGAGTCCACTTCCCCTCAACACCAGTGAAACACCTAGCTGATCTGAGAAGCAGAGTGAACAGCCAATGGTATTCCAGCATATGTGAAGATCAGAGACCAAAGATAGAGGACATTGAAAGATCTGACAGTAAGAAGAGTGCTTAAGGACAATAAGGTCCCTGGGACCAGCGTGGGGACCAGGGTGGATGAAGCCCCCGCCCAGGCGCAGGGTCTGCTGCAGGATTCTTGAGAGAGAGCCAGGCTGAGCTGTGTGAGCAACCAGGTGCTTGCTTGGACCAGGGGGGGGCTTGAATAGGAAGAATTTCTCAAAAAGAAAAAGAAAATAGAGGCAATCAGGGGCTAGTTAGAGAACTCTCAGCAGCAGCCGCGGCCTCTGGCGTCCCTCCCCCCTCAGCCCCTGGACTGTGAACATGTGATAAGCAGCCCCAGCGATCACATGAAGCCTGGTTGCACGCACCCAGATTACTTGACTGGGGGCCCACACCTGAAACCCCAGCTGGCCACCCACACCTGAAACCTCGGGTGGGTGGGTGCGCACCAGAGCAGAGGTTAGCTACCCCACACACAGGCCCAAGGCGGCAGACCGACCAGGCGCGAACACACGCGTGACTCAGTCCCAAAGCAGCAGAAAGACCGGCGGAGCGGGACTGGGTCCCAAAGCTTCAGACCAGCCTGCCCCACAGGACTCAGTCCCAAAGCAGCTGATCCCGCCGGCCACCTGCGAGCGCGACTTAGGCCCAAAGCAGCAGAAAGACTGGCCCTGCTCGACTGAGGCTCAAAATTGCAGATTGGTTGATCAAACGCCTGCCTGCCTGCCTGCCAGGGACCATACCTAAAAGTACCAGTTCTGAACAACTCCTACATAGCCCCTGAGCACAGAGCCCTGCAGGGCCTACTGGCTCTCTAGGAGGAAGGCAGAACACCCAGCAGAGGGGAGCTGCAGGGCTAGGGGAGACTACATTCCCCAGAAAGACTCGACCCAGTAGGGGGCTGAACTACCCCATAGCAGCACCGAGAGCCGCTAGCATCTAAGACAGCAAAGAGCAAGAAGGTGGAAAGTGAGTTGTCCTTGATGCAACTCAAGGACAGCACAACTGGTGATCTAAAGGCATAGGGGGGAGCAGGAGGACCCAGAGGAACTGGCCTGCAGGCTGAAAACAGGGAGGAGTGTGGCTCAGGATGGGAGAAAAGTGAAACCAATCCTTCCAACCAGCCCCTCACGTTCCACAGAAAGAAAGACCAGCAGAACTAACCTGACAGGTTTAAAGCCAGCACAAGACTTTTTCTTTTTCTGTCCTTCTTTCCACCCTGAATTCCTTCTTCCCTTCTGTCCTTCTTTGTTTTTTTTTTATTTCTTCTTCCTTCCATCCTTTACCTTTTTGTTCCTTCTTCCTGCCTTCTTTTATTTATTCTTTTGTTTTAATTTTTGTTAAAAACCTTATCTTGCCTCCAATCTTTCTTTATTCCTTATCCCTTCCTTTCCTTTTCTATTCCCTTTTTGCCTCCTTCCCTTGTCCCCCCACCTTTCTGTTTTTCCTACAAGTGGGACAATAAAACCTAGACTATTGAAAACACCAGAGTTAGACCGTGTTACACCCATAAAAATCAGCTCAAGACCAGTGAGCACAGGAATTAAGGAGAGAGCATCTCAGAATCCCACTGGCATTCTACCACAGAAGTTCATACCATAAACCCAGGTAGTCAGAATAGATCAATCTAAGAAGCAGAAGATAACAAGAAGAGTCTCACAAACAATGGTAATACAAAGAAACAATTCCCAAATGAAAGGAAAGGAGGAAGCCTCAGAAAGACTGCTAACTGAAAAAGAGGGAACTCAACTATCAGATACTCAGTTCAAAGTAATGATTATCAGGAAGCTCACTGAGAAGTCTGAGCTCACAGAGAACTACCAGAAACTACAGGGAAACTACAATGAACTCACTGCAAACTATATCAACATGAAAAAGGCACACAAGATGGCGGCAACATAGGTGGGAGCGGAGTCCACTTCCCCTCAACGCCAGGGAAATACCTAGCTGATCTGAGGAGCAGAGCGAACAGCCAACAGTATTCCAGCATATACGAAGATCAGAGACCAAAGATAGAGGACACTGAAAGATCTGACGGTAAGAAGAGTGCTCAAGGACAATAAGGTCCACGGGACCCAGGACCGCGCGGTACAAGGGCGGCAGAAGCGCCAGCCCTGGCGCAGGGGCTCCTGCAGGAGTCTTGGGAGAGGGCCAGGCTGCGCTGTGAGCAGCCAGGTGCTTGATTAGACCAGGGGGGCTTGAAAAGGAGGAATTTCTCAAAAAGAAAAAGAAAATAGAGACACTCAGGGGCTAATTAGAGAACTCTCGGTAGTAACCGAGGCCCCTGGCGCCCCTCCCCCCTCCGCCCCTGGACTGCTACGCTCACCTGAGGTCCGGTCGCGCGCGCGAGCAGATTAGCAAACGGGACCCACACTTGAAACCCCGGAGGGGCGCCCACACCTGAAACCTCCGAGATAATTTGGAGCAGAGACTAGCTGCTCCACCCACAGGCCCAAAACCTCGGAACCGAGTGCCGCGTGATTCAGTCCCAGGGCGGCCCCGCCCGCCCGAGAGACTCAAGCCCAGGGCGGCTGGATCGGGCCCCCAAGCACAGAGCCTGTGGCTCAGCGGGCTGCGCGCACTCACCAAGCACAGGGCCGGCTGGGTGCCTGTTTTCCAAATACAAAGCTGCTGGCGAGTGTCCTAACCCCAAGGCGGCTGAATCCGCCACCTGCGCGCCAGCGTTCCAAGCCCTGGCGGCTCGATTGGTCCGCCGGCTGCGCGCTCAGGGCACAAAATAACGTCACAGACCCAAAGCGGCTGGATTCCCCTGCTGCGCACGCACGCGTCACAAGCCAAAGCGGCTGGATTGGCTGATCAACGGACTGATTGACTGCCAGGGACCACACCTACAAAACAGCGAAGAGTGTGACCCAGGAAGAGAGAAAAGTGAAACCAATCCTTCCAACCACCCCCTCCCGTTGCACAGACAGGACACCAGCAGAAATAACCTGACCGGTTTAAAGCCAACAGAAGATTTTTTTTTTTTATCCTTTTTCTTTTTTTTCCTTTCCCCCTGAATTCCTTCTTCCTCTCTCTTTTTTTCTTTTTTTTCATTCCTTCTTCCTCCCATCCTTTACCATTTTTATGTCTTCTTCCTGCCTTCTTTTATCTATTTCTATGTTTTAATTTTTGCTAAAATTCCTTCTTATCTTGCCTCCGATCTTTCTTTATTCCTTCTTCCCTCCTTCCTTCCTTTCCTCCTTTCCTATTTCCTTTTTCCCTCCTTCCCATCTTTCTTTTGGTTTGTTTTGTGTGTGTGTGTGTTTTTTTTTTTCTTTTCTTTTGCCCCCCCTTTCTCTTTTTCCCACAGGTGAGACAACAAAACCTGGAGTGCTGAAAAGACTAGAGTTAGACCGTGTTAAACACATAAACGTCAGCTCAAGACCAGTGAGCACAGGAGAGTAAGGAGACAGCACCACCGAATCCCATTGGCATTCTACCATAGAAGTTCATATCATAAACCCAGGGAGTCAGAACAAAGCAATTTAAGACGCAGAGGCCAACAAGAAGAGCCTCACAAACAATGGGAAGACAAAGAAACAATTCCCAAATGAAAGGAAAGGAGGAAGCCTCAGAAAGAATACTAACCGAAAAAGAGGCAAGTCAACTATCAGATACTGAGTTCAAAGCAATGGTCATCAGGAAACTCACTGAGCTCTCTGAGCTCAAAGAGAACTACCAGAAACTACAAGGAAACTACAATGAACTCACTGCAAACTATATCAACATGAAAAAGGAAATAGAAAATATCAACAAGAGCCAAGAGGAAATGAAGAATACAATTTCTGAATTGAAGAACACAGTAGAAGGAATTAAAAGCAGACTTGACGAAGCAGAGGATCGGATCAGCGAGCTGGAGGACAAAGTAGAAAAAAACACCCAGAAGGAGCAAGAAAAGGAAAAGAGGCTCAGAAAGAATGAAGAGGCAATAAGGGAAATGCAGGACAACATGAAACGTAACAATATCCGTATAATAGGAATACCAGAAGGAGAAGAAGAAGAGCAAGGGATAGAAAACCTGTTTGAAAAAGTAATGATGGAAAATTTCCCTAATCTGAGAAGAGAAAAAGTCACCCAAATCCAGGAATCACAGAGAGTCCCAAACAAGAGGAACCCAAAGAGACCCATCTCTTTGCAAGACACATCATAATTAAAATGGCAAATTTCCAAGACAAAGAGAGGATCTTAAAGGCAGCAAGGGAGAAAAAGGAAGTAACATACAAGGGAGCCCCAATAAGGTTAGCAACTGACTTCTCAATGGAAACGCTCCAAGCCAGAAGAGAATGGCAAAAAATATTCCAAGTACTGAGAACCAGAGGCCTGCAACCAAGACTACTTTACCCAGCAAGGCTCTCAATCAAGATAGAAGACCAAATAAAGAGTTTCCCAGACAAAAAAAAGTCTAAAAGAATACAGCTCCACCAAACCAGCTCTGCAAGAGATGCTAAAGGGACTGCTTTAAGGAAAGGAAGGAAAAGAGAAAGACAGAGGAACACAGGTAGGAAATAATGGCAATGAATAACTACCTATCGATAATAACCTTAAACGTAAATGGATTAAATGCTCCAATCAAAAGACATAGAACAGCTGAATGGATAAGAAAACATGACCCACACATATGCTGCCTACAAGAGACCCATTTCAGGACAAAAGACTTACACAGACTGAAAGTGAAGGGCTGGAAACAAATCTTCCAAGCAAACGGACAGGAAAAAAAAGCAGGGGTAGCAATACTCATATCTGACAAAATAGACTTCCAAAGAAGGGCCATAAAGAGAGACCCAGAAGGTCACTTCATAATACTCAAAGGAAGAATCCACCAAGAAGACATAAACATTGTAAATATATATGCACCCAACATAGGAGCACCCAAATACATAAAGAAAATCTTGGAGGATTTCAAGAAAGATATTGACAGCAACACAATTATAGTAGGGGATTTTAACACCCCACTATCAAAAATGGACAGGTCTTCCAAACAAAAGATCAACAAAGATATTGTGTCACTTAACAATACCTTAGAGGAAATGGACTTAACTGATATATACAGAGCTTTTCATCCCAAAGAAGCAAAATACACGTTCTTTTCAAGTGTCCATGGAACTTTTTCAAAGATAGACCACATGATAGGACACAAAGCAAGCCTCAACAAATTCAAGAAAATTGAAATCATATCAAGCATCTTCTCTGACCACAAGGGTCTGAAACTAGAAACCAACCCCAAGGGTAAAAACCCAAAACACTCAAAAGCATGGAGACTGAATAGCATGCTATTAAACAATGAATGGGTCAAGAATGAGATTAGGGAAGAAATCAAAAACTTCCTGGAAACAAATGAAAACGAACTCACAACAACCCAAAACCTATGGGACACAGCAAAGGCAGTCCTGAGAGGGAAGTTCATAGCAATACAGGCCTACCTTAAGAAGTTAGAAACAGTTCAAACAAACAACCTAACCCTACGCCTACAAGAACTGGAGGAACAACAACAAAGACAGCCCAGAGCAAGCAGAAGGAAGGAAATAACCAAGATCAGAGCAGAACTAAATGACATAGAGACTAAAAGCACAATTGTAAGGATCAATGAATCCAGGAGCTGGTTCTTTGAAAAGATAAACAAAATCGACAAGCCTTTAAGTAGGCTCATCAAGAAAAAAAGAGAGAGGATCCAAATAAACAGAATTAGAAATGAAAGTGGAGAGATTACAACTGATACCACAGAAATACAAAGGATCGTAAGAAATTACTATGAAGACCTGTATGCTAAGAACTTTGAAAACCTAGATGAAATGGACACATTTCTAGAAAAATATAATCTTCCAAAACTGAATGAAGAAGAAGCAGAAAACCTGAACAGACCAATATCAGCAAAGGAAATTGAAGAAGTCATCAAGAAACTCCCATCACACAAAAGCCCTGGACCAGATGGTTTCACAGGAGATTTCTACAAAGCATTTAAGGAAGAACTAACCCCTATCCTTCACAGACTATTCGAAAAAATCCAAACTGATGGAAGACTCCCAAACTCTTTTTATGAAGCCAACATCATCCTAATCCCAAAACCAGATAAAGACACAACGAAGAAAGAAAACTTCAGGCCAATATCGCTGATGAACATAGACGCTAAAATTCTCAAAAAAATATTAGCAAACCGCATCCAGCAATATATTAAAAAGATCATCCACCATGACCAAGTGGGATTCATCCCAGGGATGCAAGGATGGTACAATATTCGCAAATCAATAAACATAATACATCACATCAACAACAGCAAAGACAAAAATCACATGATCATATCAATAGATGCGGAAAAAGCATTTGATAAGATACAGCACCCATTTCTGATAAAAACACTCAGCAAAGTGGGAATAAAGGGAGCAGTCCTCAACATAATTAAGGCCATATATGAGAGACCTACAGCCAACATCACACTCAATGGACAAAAACTTAGAGCTTTCCCACTAAGATCAGGAACTAGACAAGGATGCCCTCTCTCACCACTCCTATTCAACATAGTATTGGAAGTCCTAGCCACAGCAATCAGACAAGAAAAAGCAATAAAAGGCATCCAAATTGGAAAGGAGGAAATGAAACTGTCACTGTTTGCAGACGACATGATAGTGTACATGGAAAACCCTATAGACTCCACTCAAAAACTACTCGACCTAATAAATGAATTTGGCAAAACAGCTGGATACAGAGTCAATACCCAGAAATAAAATGCATTCCTGTACACCAGCAACGAAACTGCAGAAACAGAAATCAGGAAAAAAATCCCATTCGATATAGCAACAAGAAAAATAAAGTACCTAGGAATAAACCTAACCAAGGAGGTAAAAGACCTGTACTCAGAAAACTACACAACACTGAAGAAAGAAATTAAGGAAGATACAAACAAATGGAAGCATGTACCATGTTCATGGATTGGAAGAATCAACATCATCAAAATGGCCATACTACCCAAAGCAATTTATAGATTCAATGCAATCCCTATTAGAGTACCCATGACATATTTCACAGATATAGAACAAACATTGCAGAAATTCATACGGAACCATAAACGACCTCGAATAGCTGCAGCAATTTTGAGAAAGAAAAACAAAGCAGGAGGGATCACAATACCTGATATCAAACTGTATTACAAGGCCACTGTAATCAAAACAGCCTGGTACTGGCATAAAAACAGGCACATAGACCAATGGAACAGAATAGAGAGCCCAGAAATAAACTCAAGTCTATACGATCAATTAATATTTGACAAAGGAGGCAGGAGCATAAAATGGAGCAAAAACAGCCTCTTCAACAGATGGTGTTGGGAGATCTGGACAGCTACGTGCAAAAAAATGAAACTCGATCACCAACTTACGCCATACACGAAAATAAACTCAAGATGGATAAAAGACTTAAATATAAGCCGTAACACCATAAAAGTCCTTGAGGAAAACATTGGCAGGAAAATCTCACACATTCCACGCAGCAACATCCTCACAGACACATCCCCTAAAGCAAGGGACATAAAGGAAAGAATAAACAAATGGGACCTCATCAGAATAAAAAGCTTCTGCATGGCTAAAGAAAACAGCACCACATTACAAAGAGTACCAACAATATGGGAAAACATATTTGCCAACGATACCTCAGACAAGGGCCTGATCTCCAAAATATATAAAGAACTCACTCGACTCCACTCCAGGAAGACAAACAACCCAATTAAAAAATGGGCAAAGGACTTGAACAGACACTTCTCCAAGGAAGACATACAGAGGGCCCAGAGACATATGAAAAGATGCTCAGCATCACTAGCCATCAGAGAGATGCAAATTAAAACCACAATGAGGTATCATCTCACACCAGTCAGAATGGCCAACATAAACAAATCCACAAACAAATGTTGGAGAGGATGCGGAGAAAAGGGAACCCTTGTGCACTGTTGGTGGGAATGCAGACTGGTGAGGCCACTGTGGAAAACAATATGGAATTTCCTCAGAAAACTAAAAATGGAACTGCCCTTTGACCCAGTAATTCCGCTGCTGGGATTATACCCTAAGAACACTGAAACACCAATCCAAAAGAATCTGTGCACCCCAATGTTCATAGCAGCACAATTTACAATAGCCAAGTACTGGAAGCAACCGAAGTGCCCATCAGCAAACGAGTGGATCCAAAAACTATGGTATATTTACACAATGGAATTCTACGCAGCAGAGAGAAAGAAGGAGCTTATACCCTTTGCAACAGCATGGATGAAACTGGAGAGCATTATGCTAAGTGAAATAAGCCAGGAAGTGAGGGACAAGTACCATATGATCTCACCTTTAACTGGAACATAAGCAATAGAAGAAAAAAGCAAACAAAATATAACCAGAGACATTGAAGTTAAGAACAATCTAACAATATCCAGGGCGGGGGTGGGGGGTGGGGGCGGGGATAGTGGGAAGAGGGTATTACAGGAACTACTATAAAGGACACATGGACAAAACCAAGGGGGAGGGTGGAGAGGGGGGAGGGAGGTGGGTTCACCTGGGGTGGGGTAGAGGGATGGGGAGAAAAGGCATACAACTGTAATTGCATAACAATAAAAAAAATAATAATAAAATAAAAATAAAAAAAATAAATAAATAAAAATAAAAAACATGAAAAAGGAAATAGAAACTATCAACAAGAGCCAAGAGGAAATGAAGAATACAATTTCTGAATTGAAGAACACAGTAGAAGGAATAAAAAGCAGACTTGATGAAGCAGAGGATCAGATCAGCAAGCTGGAGGACAAAGTAGAAAAAAACACCCAGAAAGAGCAAGAAAAGGAAAAGAGGCTCAGAAAGTACGAAGAGTGATTAAGGGAAATGCAGGACAACGTGAAACGTAACAATATCTGTATAATAGGAAGCCCAGAAGGAGAGGAAGAAGATCAAGGGATAGAAAACCTGTTTGAAAAAGTAATGATGGAAAATTTCCCTAATCTGAGGAGAGAAAAAGTCACCCAAATCCAGGATTCACAGAGAGTCCCAAGCAAGAGGAACCCAAAGAGACCCACTGCAAGACACATCATAATTAAAATGGCAAAATTCCAAGACAAAGAGTGGATCTTAAAGGCAGCAAAGGAGAAACAGGAAGTAACATACAAGGGAGCCCCAATAAGGTTAGCAACTGACTTGTCAATGGAAACGCTCCAAGCCAGAAGAGAATGGCAAAAAATATTCCAAGTAATGACAACCAGAGGCCTGCAACCAAGGCTACTTTACCCAGCAGGGCTCTCAATCAAGATAGAAGGCCAAATAAAGAGTTTTCCAAACAAAAGAACTCTAAAAGAATACACTTCCACCAAACCATTTCTTCAAGAGATGCTAAAGGGACTGCTTTAAGGAAAGGAAGGAAAAAAGAAAGACAAACACAGGTAGGAAAAAGTGGCGATGAATAACTACCTATCGATAATAACCTTAAAAGTAAACGGATTAAATGCCCCAATCAAAAGACATAGAATAGCTGAATGGATAAGAAAACATGACCCACACATATGCTGCTACAACAGACCCATCTCAGGACAAAAGACCTACACACACTGAAAGTGAAGGGCTGGAAACAAATTTTCCAGGAAAATGGACAGGAAAAAACAGCAGGGGTAGCAATACTCATATCAGACAAAATAGACTTCCAAGGAAGGGCCATAAAGAGAGACCCAGAAGGTCACCTCATAATACTCAAAGGAAGAATCCACCAAGAAGACATAAACATTGTAAATATATACACACCAAATTGACGAGCACCCAAATACATAAAGAAAATCCTGGGGGAATTCAAGACAGATATTGACAGCAACACAATTATAGTAGGGGACTTAACAACCCACTGTCAAAAATGGACAGGACTTCCAAACAAAATATCAAAAAGGATATTGTGTCACTTAACAAGACCCTAGAGGAAATGGACTTAACTGATATATAGAGAGGTTTTCATCCCAAAGGAGCAAAATAAAAGTACTTTTCAAGTGTACATGGAACTTTTTCAAAGATAGACCACATGATATGACACAAAGCAAGCCTCAACAAATTCAAGAAAATTGAAATCATATCAAGCATTTTTCTGACCATAAGGGACTGCAACTAGAAACAAATCTCAAGGAAAAAACCCAAAATACTCAAAAACATGAATATTGAATACCATGCTATTAAATGATGAATGGGTGAAAAATGAGATAAGAGAACAAATGAACAAGTTTCTGGAAACAAATGAAAATGAACTCACAACAACCCAAAACCTATGGGACACAACAAAGGAAGTCCTGAGAGGGAAGTTCATAGCGATACAGGCCTACCTTAATAAGATAGAAACATTTCAAACAAACAACCTAACCCTAAGCCTACAAGAACCGGAGGAACAACAACAAAGACAGCCAGAGTAAGCAGAAGGAAGGAAATAACCAAGATCAGAGCAGAGTTAAATGACATAGAGACTAAAAGCACAATTCTAAGGATCAATGAATCCAGGAGCTCGTTCTTTCAAAAGATAAACAAAATCGACAAGCCTTTAAGCAGGCTCGTCAAGAAAAAAAGACAGACGATCCAAATAAACACAATTAGAAATGAAAGAGGAGAGATTTCAACTGATACCATAGAAATACAAAGGATTGTAAGAAATTACTATGAAGAACTGTATGCCAAGAAATTTGAAAACCTAGGTGAAATGGACACATTTCTAGAAAAATATAATCTTCCAAAACTGAATGAGGAAGAAGCAGAAAACCTGAACAGACTAATAACAGCAAACGAAATTGAAGCAGTCATCAAAAAACTCCCAACACACAAAAGCCCTGGACCAGATGGTTTCACCGGAGAATTCTACAGAGCATTTAACGGGGGGCTAACCCCTATCCTTCACAGACTATTCGAAAAAATCCAAACTGATGGAAGACTCCCAAACTCTTTTTATGAGGCCAGCATCATCCTAATCCCAAAACCAGATAAAGACACAACGAAGAAAGAAAAATTCAGGCCAATATCGCTGATGAACATAGATGCTAAAATTCTCAACAAACACTGGCAAACCGCATTCATCAATACATTGAAAAGGTCATACACCTTGACCAAGTGGGATTCATCCCAGGGATGCAAGGATGGTACAACATTTGCAAATCAATAAGCACAATACATCACATCAACAACAGCAAAGGCAAAAACACATGATCATGTCAATACATGGGGAAAAAGCATTTGATAAGATAGAGCACCCATTCCTGATAAAAACACTCAGCAAAGTGGGAATAGAGGGAGCATTCCTCAACATAATAAAGGCCATATATGAGAGACCTACAGCGAACATCATGCTCAATAGACAAAAACTTATAGCTTTCCCACTAAGATCAGGAACAAGACAAGGATGCCCTCTCTCACCACTCCTATTCAACATAGTATTGGAAGTCCTAGCCACAGCAATCAGACAAGAGAAAGCAATAAAAGGCATCCAAATTGGAAAGGAGGAAATGAAACTGTCACTGTTTGCAGATGACATGATAGTGTACATGGAAAATCCTATAGACTCCACCAAAAAACTACTTGACCTAATCAATGAATTTGGCAAAACAGCTGGATACAAAGTCAATACTCAGAAATCAAAGGCATTCCTGAACACCAACAACGAAACTGCAGAAACAGAAATCAGGAAAAATATCCCATTTGTTATAGCAAGAAGAAAAATAAAGTACCTAGGAATAACCTAACCAAGTAGGTAAAAGACCTGTACTCAGAAAACTACACAACACTGAAGAAACAAATTAAGGAAGATACAAACAAATGGAAGCATGTACCATGCTTATGGATTGGAAGAATTAACATCATCAAAATGGCCATACTACCCAAAGCGATTTATAGATTGATGTAATCCCTATTAAAGTACCCATGACGTATGTCACAGATATAGAACAAACATTGCAGAAATTCATATGGAACCATAAACGACCCCAAATAGCTGCAGCAATTTTGAGAAAAAGAAACAAAGCAGGAGGGGTCACAATACCTGATATTAAACTGTATTACAAGGCCACTGTGATCAAAACAGCCTGGTACTGGCATAAAAACAGGCACATAGACCAATGGAACAGAACAGAGAGCCCGGAAATAACCCCAAGTCTTTATGGTCAATTAATATTTGACAAACGAGCCAGGAGCATAAAGTGGAGCAAAAATAGCCTCTTCAACTAATGGTGTTGGGAGATCTGGACAGCTACGTACAAAAAAATGAAACTCGATCACCAACTTACACCATACGGAAAAATAAATTCAAGACGGAAAAAGACTTAAATATAAGTCGGAACACCATAAAAGTCCTTGAGGAAACCATTGGCAGGAAGGTCTCAGACATTCCACGCAACAACATCCTCACAGACATGTCCCCTAAAGCAAGGGACATAAAGGAAAGAATAAACAAATGGGACCTCATCAAAATAAAAAGCTTCTGCATGGCTAAAGCAAACAGCATTAAAATGAAAAGAGAACCAACATTGTGGGAAAACATATTTGCTAATGAAACCTCAGACAAGGGTCTGACCTCCAAAATATAAAAAGAACTCACACAACTGCACTCCAGGATCACAAACAACCCAAATACAAAATGGGCAAAGGACTTGAACAGACACTTCTCCAAGGAAGACATACAGAGGGCCCAGAGACATATGAAAAGATGCTCAGCATCACTAGCCATCAGAGAATTGCAAATTAAAACCGCAATGAGGTACCATCTCACACCAGTCAGAGTGGCCAACATAAACAAATCCACAAACAAATGTTGGAGAAGATTCGGAGAAAAGGGAACCCTGGTGCACTGTTGGTGGGAATGCAGACTGGTGAGGCCACTGTGGAAAACAGTATGGAATTTCCTCAGAAAACTAAAAATGGAACTGCCCTTTGACCCAGCAATTCTCCTGCTGGGATTATGCCGTAAGAGCCCTGAAACACCAATCCAGAAGAACCTGTGCACCCCAATGTTCATAGCAGCACAATTAACAATAGCCAAGTACTGGAAGCAACCTAAGTGCCCATCAGCAAACAAGTGGATCCAAAAACTATGGTACATTTACACAATGGAATTCTATGCAGCAGAGAGAAAGAAGGAGCTTATATCCTTTGCAACTGTATGGATGGAACTGGAGAGCATTATGCTAAGTGAAATAAGCCAGGCGGTGAGGGACAAATACCATATGATCTCACCTTTAACTGGAACATAATCAATAGAAGAAAAAAAGGAAACAAAATATAACCAGAGACATTGAAGTTAAGAACAATCGAACAATAGCCAGGGGGGAGTGGGGTGGGGACAGTGGGAAGATGGGATTACAGGAACTACTATAAAGGACATATGGACAAAATCAAGGGGGTGTGTGGAGGTGGGGGAGGGAGGTGGGTTCAGTTGGGGGGGGCGGGAGGGAAGGGGAGAAGAGGCATACAACTGAATTGAATAACAATAAAAATTGAAAAAAATGTTTCAAAATCTTTTTTAAAAGTTAATGAAATATAATTTCATAAACTATATTAAGGTATTTATATATTCCTCCCTTCCTAATCTCTCTAAAATTAGGAAATTCTTAATAATCATTATTCTTTCCATGACAATATATTTGTTTGCATAAATCCAATAGGAATCTGATTTCTTCATAACAGAACACATAAAGCCAGTTTCCAATTGTGTTTTTATTAAACAAGATTTGGACCGAATGTCATGTCTGAAGGAGGAATGCCTGGACTCTGGTCGTTACCAGAAAGCCTGGAGGAACTGAGATTGACTTTCAATGCCAATAAAAGCCCACTGAAAAAAAAAAAAAAAAGAAAAAAAAACAGCGCCAAATTACAAAGAGAACTAACAGTATGGGAAAACATATTTGCTAATGATACCTCAGACAAGGGCCTGATCTCCAAAATATATAAAGAAGTCACACAACTACACTCCAGGATCACAAACAACCCAATTAAAAAATGAGCAAAGGACTGGAACAGACACTTCTCCAAGGAAGACATACAGAGGGCCCAGAGACATATGAAAAGATGCTCAGCATCACTAGCCATCAGAGAATTGCAAATTAAAACCGCAATGAGGTACCATCTCACACCAGTCAGAGTGGCCAACATAAACAAATCCACAAACAAATGTTGGAGAGGATGCAGACAAAAAGGAATCCTAGTGCACTGTTTGTGGGAATGCAGACTGGTGAGGCCATTGTGGAAAACAGTATGGAATTTCCTCAGAAAACTAAAAATGGAACTGTCCTTTGACTGAGCAATTCCGGTGTGGGATTATACCCTAAGAACCCCGAAACACCAATCCAAAAGAACCTGTGCACCCCAATGTTCATAGCAGCACAATTTACAATAGCCAAGTACTGGAAGCAACTTAAGTGCCCATCAGCAAACAAGTGGATCCAAAAACTATGGTATATTTACACAATGGAATTCTACACAGCAGAGAGAAAGAAGGAGCTTATACCCTTTGCAATAGCATAGATGGAACTGGAGAGCATTATGTTATGTGAAATAAGCCAGACGGTGAGGGACAAATACCATATGATCTCACCTTTAACTGGAACATAATCAATAGAAGAAAAAAGCAAACAAAATATACCCAGAGACATTGAAGTTAAGAACAATCTAACAATGGGCAGGGGGAAGTGGGGAGGGGACAGTGAGGAGAGGGGATTACAGGAACTACTTTAAAGGACACATGGACCAAATCAAGGGGGAGGGTGGAGGGGGGGAAGGGAGGGGGTTTCGGCTGGGGTGGGTTGGAGGGATGGGGAGAAAAGGTGCACAAACTGTAACTGAATAACAATAAAAAAAAGAAAAGAAAAGGGAACCCTAGTACATTGTGGTGGGAATGCAGACTGGTGCAGCCACTGTTGAAAACAGTATGGAATTTCCTCAAATAAAAATGAAATTGCTTTTTCACCCAGCAGTTTCTCTACTGGAATTATACCCTAAGAATCCTGAAGCACAAATTCAAAAGAACCTATACACCACAATGTTCACAGACCACAATTCACAATAGTCCAGTGCTAGTAGCAGACTAGGTGCCTATTAGTAAATGAGTGGATCAAAAAACTGTGCTACATTTACACAATGGAATTCTACACAGCAGAAAGAAAGAAGCTTATACCCTTTGTGACAGCATGGATGGAACTGGAGAGCATTATGCTAAGTGAAGTAAGCCAGGCAGTGAAAGACAAATACTTTATGATCTCACCTAAGTGGAATCTAATTAACAAAACAAACAATCAAGCAAAATATAAACAGAGACATTGAAATTAAGAACAAACTGACAGTAACCATAGGTAAGGGGGGAGGGAAAGAAGGGAAAGTGGCATCAGTGAACATGTATAAAAGACCCATGAACAATGCCAAAGGTGGGTAGGATTGAGGGTGAGAGGTGAGAGTGGGTGGGTTGGGAGAAAGTGGTGGTGGGAAAATGGAGACAACTGTATTCAAACATTAAATTTAAAATTAAAAAAGGGAATAAAGAGGAACTTCCTCAACTTGATAAAGAACATATACCAGAAAAATCTTAGCTAACATCATAATGGTGAGAAATTAGAAGCTTTTTCAATAACATCAGGAGTAAGACAACGATGTCCTTTCTCACTACTGCTTTGCAGCATTGTACTGGAAGGCCTAGCTAGTACAATAGGTCAAGAAAAGGAAAGAAAAGTTATACAAATTGGGGAAAATGAGATTATTTTTGTTCATAGAAGACATAATCTTCTATGTAGAAAACCTTAAACAACCAACACAACTCCTGGAACTAATAAAAGATTATAGCAAGGTTTCAGGATACAAAGTTAGCATATAAAAGTCAGAAACTTCCTTATAAGCAAGTACTAAACAAATGAAATTTGACAATAAAAACTCATTACCGTTTGCATTAGCACCCTCAAAAAGAAATATTTAGCAATGCTTTTAACAAAAAGCAATATGTACAATATCTATATGAGGAAGACTTAGATGAAAGATATAAAAGAATAATTAATTAAACAAGTGTTTTTGGAAAGACTCAATATTGTCAAAATGTCAGTCTTCCCAACTTGATCTGTGTATTCAATGCAATCCCAGAAAAAAAAACAGCAGATTATTTTTTGTATATTGACTAATTAATTTTAAAATTTATTTGAAGAGGCAAAAGATTCAGAGTGGCCAACATAATATTGAAGGAGGAGAACAAAATTGGAGAACTGACACTATCTGACTTTAAGACTTACTGAATAGCTACTGTAATCAAGACAGTGTTTTATTGCTGAAAGAATAGACAAATAGATCAATGGAACAGAATAGAAAACCCAGAAACAGACCCACATAAATATAGTCAACTGATCTTTGACAAATAAGGAAAGGTAATTCGATGGAGAAAGAATAGTCTTCTCAACAAATGTGTCTGGAACTGACATCCACATGCAATAAAATGAATTTAGCACAGACCTTACACCCTTCATAAAAATTAACTCAAAATAGGCCATAGACCAAAATGTAAAATGCAAAGCTGTATAACTCCTACAAGATAATGTAGTAGAAAATCTAATTGACCTTGGTTATGACAACGAATTTTTAAATAAAATACCAAAGGCACAATCACAAAAGAAATAATTGATAAGCTGGACTTAATTAAAATTCCAGCACCTATAACTTGTCGTGTATCATAATTACACCTTGATCTGGCAAAACTAAAAACTTCTCCTTGTGATGTGAAAGATAATTTCAAAAAATATGAAAAAAGCCATGGACTGGGAAGAAAAAATGTAAAAAAAAACCTGATAAAAGTCTACTATTCAAAATATACAAAGACTTCTTAAAACTTTGACACAAGAAAACAAACAATCAAATCAAAAAGTAGTCCAGAGAGAGAGAAGATGGCGGCGAGATAGGTGGGAGCAGAGTTAACTTCCCCCTGCGCCTGGGTGAAACACCTACCCACTCTACTGAGAAACAAAACGAACAGCCAAAAGCAGCCCACTGTTTATGAAGATAGGAGACCAAAGAGTACAGAGGACACTGAGAAAACAGAAGGTAAGGGGATTGCTTCAAGACAAAAACGTCCCTGGGACCAACATGGGGACCAGGGCGGCTGCAGCCCCCGGCCCACCTGTGCGGGGCCTGCTGCAGGACCCCTGGGAGAGAGCCGGGTTAACGGCCCCCTCCACTGCCAAACAAGGCATGAGCAACACTGTGAGAGACCTGGTTGCCTAAAGTCGCAGGGAGGGGAATAAGGACAAAGTGGAAAACCCAGGGAGACCGCAGACGCTGGCTGAGGAGAGTTGAAAGTTGGGCCACGTGCCATCCTGACCCAGACAGCCAAAGAGGTGGTCTAGCTGGAGAGGTGGGCTGTGTGAGAGGTCAGGCCCTTCTTGTATGGAGGGAGCCACAGGATCGAGCAGGAGGATTTTTCCCAAAAAGAAAAAGACCCTCTGGGGCACTTTGGGGAATTCCCCTGCAGCAACAGCTCCAGTCTCCTCTCCACCCCACCACCCTTCGGAGGACTGTGCGCACCTCATTTCAGAGGGAGCTGAGACTACAGGCACCACCCGGGGTAGGGTGCCTGTTGAGAGCTAGGAAAGAGGGCTAGACAATTATAAGCTTATCAACAGGAGATGGACAGATAGTTCCTCCTGAACCCAGAGCAAAACTCCTCCAGAGCTCAGAGCTATGCAGAGATAACAGCAACTCCCACCTTTGTAACTTGCTTGCTTGCTTCTCACGGTATAAAAGAGCTAGCCTGTGAGCATTCGGCGCGGCTCTCATCTGCAGCTCTTCAGAGCACCGTGTCTCCGGGACACATCAAGAGTCCGCCCCTGCGCAGGTTAAAAGAATTGGCCATTAAAGTAACATCTCTGTAAACGTCCTGAAAGTCTCCGAACATCTGTTTCTTGTGTCAGTGGGTACAACATTTTGGAGGCCCCAGCGAGATTTCTCCCTAGGAAGAGGTCTGGTTCGGACACTGAGGGAGGACGCGGGCTCGAGCCTGGTAAGTATCTGGGAGGATCCTCTGTCTGTCTGGGCTCCGGAGCGAAGTATTGCCTGAGGTGGTAGGCCGGACGCCGCTGGTAGCCCACCCAGGCCACCCCGGCCGGGACGCCACCCGGGGCCTGGTTTCTGTTCTGTTCAGGTTGTGACCGGTCACGTCAGGGCTCGCAGCGAAGCGCAGCGTAGCGCAGCGGTGTGTCTGAGTCTGAGTGCGGCCGCTTTTGGTTTGAATGTTGAAGAGTGCGAGACGACCAGTGTTGCCTGAAATTGGTCTTTCTGTTTCTGAATATTGTCTGGGCTTTGTTCGTGTTTGCTGGTGTCATTACAGGAGACTCCAAGAGAATGGGTCAACGGGAGTCCGCGCCAGGCAGCCCCCTCGACTGCCTGTTGAAGAATTTCTCTGACTTCCAGAGGAGGGCAAGGGGCTACGGCGGGCCGCCGCCGGACCCCGAGTTCCTCCGAACACTGAGTCAGCTAGAGTGGCCGGCCTTTGATGTTGGGTGGCCAAGTGAGGGCACTTTTGATCTGCCCGTTCTGTTTGCCGTGCGGGCAACAGTATACCGGGTTCCCCACCCGGACCAGTTTCTGTATATTGATGTTTGGGTAGATATAGCCACCGAGCGCCCAGGCTATATACGGAAATGCGTGCGAGAGAATAGGGGAGGGAAGAGGACACTCTGCCTGGCGGCCGGGGTTAATCAGAGAGGCTGCGAGAGGCGAGCGCCAAGCTGAGACCCGTCAGTGGAACAGCCTCCCGCTGCACCTAGACTCTACCCCATGTTGCCAGGGCCGCCAGAGGGCCCCCTAGATCCTGTAGTAGCCCCTCCACCCTATAACCGAAGGATGGAGCCAGATTCGTCCCGCCGAGATGGTGGCGGGACTCTGAGCCCGCCACATACGAGGGGAGGGGCGCAGTATGGTGGAGAAGAAAGGGCGGTGCCCTCGGCAGCGGCGGGAAAGGCCGCCATTGTCCCACCCGGGAGTGAGGTCGCCATTTTACCGCTGCGAGAAGCGCGGCCGGGCCCAGATGCGCCGCCCAGGGCACCACCCAGGTTGATTTATGTCCCATTCTCCACCAGCGATTTGTATAATTGGAAGCACCAGAATTCCCCATTTTCTGAGAAACCCCAGGGATTAATCTCCCTTCTTGAGACTATTTTTAGGACCCATCAACCCACGTGGGATGATGGTCAGCAGATTTTGCAGACCCTGTTCACCTCCGAAGAAAGGGACAGGATCATTAGAGAAGCCGGAAAGGCGGTTATGGGAGAGGAGGGTGAGACCGCAGCAGGCAGAAGGGAAATAGAAGACATTCTCCCTTCTCAGCCCCCAAATTGGGACCCCAATAGCAATGGGGGAAGGGAGGTGCTTCTTCAGTATCGCGGGGCTCTGCTCAGCGGTTTGAAGGCAGCAGCTAGGAAGCCAACTAATTTCAGTAAAGTCAGTGAGGTAATCCAGGGTATAGAGGAATCACCAGCCGCCTTCCTCGAAAGGCTAATGGAGGCATATAGGGTCTATACCCCCTTAGACCCTGAGGCTGAAGAAAATAGAAGGATAGTGAATATAGCCTTTGTGACTCAGGCAGCCTCAGATATCAGGAGGAAGCTCCAGAAAATAGAAGGATTTGAGGGAGAAAATAGAAGTAAGTTGCTTGAAATAGCTCAGAAAGTATATGTGAGTAGGGATAACCCTGAGATAGGGAGAGCAAAAGAAGTCGCCAAGATCCTCCTTGCAACCCAAAAGCCCCCAGAATCAGGGAGAGGGAGACAGCACCAACGAGGCAGGGGAAAGAGGCCGCAAGGAGAGCGGCTAGGCAAGGATCAGTGTGCCTACTGTAAGGAGCATGGACACTGGAGGAGAGATTGTCCAAAGAGGTGGACTGGCAATAAGAAGCAAAATTGGATCCCTGAGGTCCTGCTCCAGACTTCTGACTGACGGGGCCAGGGCTCCATCCCAGTCGGCTCCCAGGAGCCCATGGTCACCTTAACAGTCGAAGGCAAGCCAACAGACTTCCTAATTGACACGGGAGCCACCTTTTCTGTTTTGAGGAAGCCTCAGGGGCAAATTCAGAAGGCAACCACTAAGATCGTAGGGGCAACGGGCAAGGCTGAAGCTTACCCGTGGACAACCGCCAGAATCACCAATTTGGGGCGCGGCACCATAACCCACTCGTTCCTAGTCATTCCAGATTGTCCCTACCCCCTGCTGGGCCGGGACCTGCTGCAGAAACTCCAAGCCTCCATCACCTTCAAGCAGGGGGACAGTGATGCTCCTGAGGGAGGCGAGAAAGTCAGCTTGGAGGTAACTGTGCCTCTATCTGAAGAGTATCTTCTAGTGGCCCTCCAGGAAGGTAAGGATGCCACTGGGGTGCCAGAGGAGCTGCGGGCAATGGTGCCCGGGGTGTGGGCTGAGTCCAACGAACCAGGACTGGCCGCCCACCAGCCGCCAGTCATAGTGCAGCTGCTGAGCACCGCTAGCCCGGTGCGAGTGAGGCAGTACCCCGTACCTGCACGGGCCAAGCGGGGCATAGCGCGGCACTTGAAGCGGCTGCTAGAGGCAGGCATTCTCCGCAAGTGCCAGTCTGCCTGGAACACCCCCTTGCTCCCAGTCCAGAAGCCTGGGACCCAGGACTGTCGCCTGGTGCAGGACTTGCGAGAGGTGAACGCCCGTGTAGAAACTATTCACCCCACGGTGCCAAACCCGTACACCCTGCTGAGTTCGTTGCCTCCAACTCATACTCACTACTCAGTACTGGACTTGAAGGATGCTTTCTTTTGCATTCCCTTGGCTCCCCGGAGCCAAGAGATTTTTGCCTTTGAGTGGAATGATCCAGAAGAGGGGTTGGTGGGGCAGTTCACATGGACCAGGTTACCCCAGGGGTTTAAGAACTCCCCCACCATTTTTAACGAGGCCCTGAGTAAGGACTTGCAGCCTTCCGCTCAACCCATCCATCCATCGTGGTGCTCCAGTACGTGGACGACATCCTTATAGCTGCTGCCGACGAGGAGGAGTGTAAGAAGGCCACCCTGGACCTGCTCCAGGACCTCCAGCGGATGGGGGTACCGAGTCTCCGCCAAGAAGGCCCAGATTGTCACCCAAGTTGTAAGTTATCTGGGATATAATTTACAAGGGGGACAAAGGACATTATCCAGCCAGAGGATCCAGACTGTATTGCAGATTCCAGAACCTACTAACAAGAGGCAAGTGAGGGAGTTCCTGGGAGCTGTAGGATAATGTAGGCTCTGGATACTAGGATTTGCAGAGCTGGCCAGGCCACTGCACGAGCTCACCCGGGGTAAAGAAGAGCAGTTCACTTGGACAGACAAAGAAAGAAGGGCCTTCCAGGCCCTCAAGGAGGCCTTGGTAGCTGCCCCAGCACTGGCCTTACCAGATATGGCCAAACCCTTCCAGCTGTTTGTCGCTGAGAAGGGAGGGGTAGCACTAGGGGTCCTCAGCCAGGAACTTGGACCCTGGAAGCAACCAGTAGCATATCTGTCCAAGAAGCTAGACCCCGTAGCATCAGGCTGGCCAGCATGCCTAAGAGCACTTGCAGCCACCTCTACCTTAGTCAAGGAGGCCAACAAGCTAACTCTGGGCCAGGACATCCAAGTTATTGGGGAGCACTACATAGAACAAGTGCTGCGAGCCCCCCCTGACAGGTGGCTGTCTAATGCGCGGCTGGCGCAGTACCAAGCACAGCTGCTGAACCTCCCAGCAGTAGAGTTTCTGAAGACGGCAGCCCTGAACCCGGCTACTCTGCTACCCCTACCGGACCCCACTGTGGTCCATGACTGTAGACATGTACTGGACACAATCACTGGCGCCCGGCCAGACCTCCGGGACCAGGCCTATGAAAAAGCAGATCTGACCTTGTATACTGATGGAAGCAGTTACATCAAGGACGGACAGAGGTATGCAGGGGCAGCAGTGACCACAGAAGATAAGGTCCTGTGGCAAGGAGTACTACCCAAAGGGACATCTGCACAGAAAGCGGAACTGATAGGGCTAACAAAGGCCCTCCAGTTGGCCGAGGGAAAAGCAGCCAACATTTACACAGACAGCCGTTATGCGTTTGCCACTGCCCACGTCCATGGTGCTATCTATAAGGAGAGGGGACTTTTAACAGCGGGAGGCAAGGACATCAAGAACAGGGCAGAGATCCTAGCCCTGCTGGATGCTATTTGGCTTCCCTCCAAGGTGGCCATCATCCACTGCAAGGGACACCAGAAGGGAGAGTCCCCAATCATCCGAGGGAACCTGGAGGAAAGGAAACCTCAACTACTTGTTTTCTGGTTTTATAGGAATGTGGTTTCATTTTGCTTCCGTTTCTGATCAGAAACCCCTGTATCTGAAGACCTAGTTAGGGTCACCTGAAGACCTAGTGAAGGTCGCCTGTAACCGGTTAGAGAGAATGCCTTTGCCACTCGGGACCCAGGAAGGGTCATTTAGGCCTAATGTATGTTTCAGCCTGAGGCAAAGGAGCATGTCTCTGCCAAGAGACCGGACCTGAATGGCATGTCTCTGCGGAGGCCCCAGTAGACGCACTGGTGCAAGAGGATGCCTCTACCTGTGTACTGTTCTTATAGAACTCTGTGTTTTGGATTTTGTTCTGTATCTTCTCTGAAAAGAAAATTGAGGATTCCAGGGATGGTAAAACTTCACACTCTGTAGGAAAGTGAACAAGGGAAAGTGCAAGATATGTAAATGAAGAAGGTGTATGAAAGGATATCAGAAGGAAAAGGATTTTCCTTTGCACTTGGTATTTTTCTCCCTATCTGATCCCTCCAGAATTTGGCATTCTGAAGGAGTGAGTAATGACATAAGGTTTCTCTGCATAAATCCATTAAGACCAGTCATTAATGGCAGTTTGTTAACCGATACGTTGACTGGAATGTCACGCCTGAAGGAGGCGTGTCTGGGTTCTGGTCGTCACCAGGAAGCCCTGAGGAACTGGGATTGACTTGCGAAGCTAGCAAAAGCCCACAGGAAGAAGCCTGGTATCTTGATTAATTGTGCGGTTCATGGCAGTCTTTCCAGGGAAGGAACGAAGGTTGCTTTCCTGAAAGATGGCTAAAAAGGAACCTGTGGGCACAACGGAAGCCTCAAGGATTTAAGTAAAACGACTGGTACAGGCGAAGCCAGGTGGCAGATGTGTGGCTCTGCTTCTGTGCCCTGAGGGGCAGACTAAAGTCAGTCTAAAGGTTCCCTGTGTGAGTTCCAGCAAAGCGAACTTAAAGATCATAGGTGATCCAGGCTGCTCTTAGTATGTTTATGCAAACAAACCGGCAGAATTAAAAGTTGGACTCAAAGTAGTCTCTTTAATAATGATGAGGGTGATCTTAGGGAGAAAG
Organism: Desmodus rotundus; assembly: GCF_022682495.2. Taxonomy (NCBI): domain Eukaryota; kingdom Metazoa; phylum Chordata; class Mammalia; order Chiroptera; family Phyllostomidae; genus Desmodus; species Desmodus rotundus. Next base: position 94,334,017 of record NC_071387.1, read on the forward strand.
ATCATGGTCTAAGGAAAATCACAATGCTCAGTATTAGATATTAGAATCATGCAGCTAACTGTCTTAAAAGTCTGTTTTCATTTGAAAGTTAAAACTGGGTTTGTAATATCATCAAAGATGTTCAATTTACAGGCACGAGGGACCTGTCAAATTGCCATTGTTAGATGTCGTTGCAGCAAGGGCCTTGCAACTGAATGTCTTCCCAAAAGACAGTCTCACCAGCATAGAGACTGGCTTAGGAGTGGTTGTGTAAATTAACCTGTGTGTTCCTCCTTCTGTTTTCATTGGGCGTATGCCTATGGCCTCATTACCTGAGCGATTGGTTGCAGTATAGAGCCCACCTTAAAGAGCCCACCTTCATCATCTCCCCCTAAGACTCAACTAGTTTAGTTAAACTAGGTAGTTTGGTTCGTGAAGGGTTCGGGAGGTCTGTAGGCTTCACTTCAGAGTTTATCTTCCCTTTTCTGTCCTAATAGCCAAAACAGAAAGGGCCCAGAGATCTGAAAGGAGGGAAATCCTGATATATTCCCCTCAGCCCGAGCAAAGTGTAGTGAGCCACAGGGTTTTGGATAGGTGTAGCATGTCTCATACACCTTCCTCCAGATGAGCCATTCTTTACCTAGGTGCCTGCCTTTGTTATTCAGTAATTATGATTTAATTGTGCCTTCCAACTCTCTTGCCAAATCTGTCACCTCCAGAATATGACGAGGATGCCAACTGTCCAGTAATGCCAGCCTTTGGACACCGAGCCTGCAACTTCGCAGTGACAGCCAACTGACTTGGATTCTGTAAGGTCCTTCCCCTTACAGGAAAGGACTCCCTCCGTGCTGCACCCCCTTTCAGGGCACCCCTGACCCAAGGTTAGGTAGGACAACGTCCATGTCCAGCCGGAAGCAGTTACAAGAAGACGAGACCTTCGTCCATTGTCCTTTATATAATTATAAAGGGGTTATATATCTGAAAGGAAGGATTAAAGCAGGGTGCAGCCAAAAGGAGGGCCCTAAGAAGAGATTTGTAATAGGGTCCAGAACTCAAGGTGTACCATTGTTTGCCACCAATTTCTTATCCAGAGTTTTGTGTAACTGGGTACATAATTCCCCAAGTGTATCTATGCAGGAAACCCAGATTTTGTTCTCCCCTCCAGGACTAGGGAGAAGAGAGCTCCCCTTCTTATACCCATAGTAGCCACTGTTAGGATCTTAGGGTCTCCCGCACTCAGTGCCGCAGCCCTCATTCAGGGAGAATTAGAGTTAGTATTAAGGTCTTAACCCAGAGACTGAAAGAACAAGAAAAGCTGGAAGAACCAACGTGGTATGCAGGAATCTATAAGATGTCCCCATAGCTGACTACCCTGATTTCCCCTATTAGTGGGCTTTTATTAATTATACTCTTCTGTTTAACTTGTAGCCCCATCGTCATTAGTATGATTCAAGGATTTGACTCATAAGTGCCAACAAGGAAATGGGGGAATGTTGAGAGCTAGGAAAGAGGGCTAGACAATTATAAGCTTATCAACAGGAGACGGACAGATAGTTCCTCCTGAACCCAGAGCAAAACTCCTCCAGAGCTCAGAGCTATGCAGAGATAACAGCAACTCCCACCTTTGTAACTTGCTTGCTTGCTTCTCACGGTATAAAAGAGCTAGCCTGTGAGCATTCGGCGCGGCTCTCATCTGCAGCTCTTCAGAGCACCGTGTCTCCGGGACACATCGAGAGTCCGCCCCTGCGCAGGTTAAAAGAATTGGCCATTAAAGTAACATCTCTGTAAACGTCCTGAAAGTCTCCGAACATCTGTTTCTTGTGTCAGTGGGTGCAACAGTGCCCAGTGAATGGGAGTGTCTGCACCTCATTTCGGAAGTAACTGAGACCACAGGATCCAGGGAGAATGTGAATCCAGGAAGGCTCTGCACACACATCCATAGCCCGGAGATGGCCTAGCATAAAAAAACAGTGGGTAGAAGCTGGGAACACCAGGATTCCTCCTGGAAGAGGAAACCCACCAACAAAGGAATCACCAACAGATAACAACAGAAGAAGGTGAAGGAGGGAGTGGAAGTCACACTAACTCAACCCAGGACCTATCTGGAGATACAACTAAATAGTGAGAACAAACAACTGAACAAGAGCAAGAGAAAAGCCTCAAAACCTTGTAAACATGGAAGAACCAGCTCCAACAAAACCGGCCCACACCTGCACAACAGAAGACAAGAGGTGGAGGAAAGACTGACCCTCAGATAACCAGCTGGTGGGAAAGACCCACCAAAGAAACACCCGAAAAGAACCAAAAACCAAAGATATACACAGAGCCAAAAGAAACCACAGCCCAAGATCAGTAACATCAGGAGGTCAAGGAGACTGTACACAAAATCTCACAAGTATTCTACCATGGAAGTTTCCACCAAAAACTGAGGGGGTCAGAACAGAGCAACTTAAGCAGAGGCTAACAGGAAGAATCTCACAAACAATAGCAAGACAAAGAAATAATGCTCAAATGAAAGAAAGGGGGAAATCTCAGAAACAATGCCAACTGAAAAAGAGGGCAAGTCAACTATCAGACTCTGAGTTCAAGGAATTGGTTTTGAGGAACCTTAATGAGCTCACAGAGAATTACCAAAAACTACAGGGAAACAACAATGAACTCACTGCAAACTATAATCACATGAAAAAGGAAATAGAAACTATCAACAAAGGCCAAGAGGAACTGAAGAATATAATTTCTGAACTGAAGAACACAGTAGAAGGAATGAAAAGCAGGCTTGATGAAGCAGAGGACCGGATATGCGAACTGGAGGACAAGGTGGTAAAAAACACCCAGAATGAGCAAGAAAAGGAAAAGAGGCTCAGAAAGAATGAAGAGGTAATAAGGGAAATGCAGGAAAACATGAAACACAATAATATCAGTATAATAGGGATACGAGAAGGAGAAGAAGAAGAGCAAGGGATAGAAAACCTGTTTGAAAAAGTAATGATGGAAAATTTGCCTCATTTGATGAGAGAAAAAGTCACACAAATCCAGGAATCACAGAGTCCCAAGCAAGACGAAGCCAAAGAGGCCCACTGCAAGACACATCATATTTAAAATGGCAAAATTCCAAGACAAAGAGAGGATCTTAAACGCAGCAAGGGAAAAAAAAGGAAGTAACACACAAGGGAACCCCAATAAGGTTAGCAACTGACTTCTCAATGGAAACGCTCCAAGCCAGAAGAGAATGGCAAATATACTTCAAGTAATGAGAACCAGAGGCCTGCAACCAAGACTACTTTACCCAGCAAGGCTCTCAGTCAAGAAAGGAGCCCAAATAAAGAGTTCCCCAAACAAAAGAAGCCAAAAAGAATATACTCCACCAAACCAGCTCTGCAAGAGATGCTAAAGGGGCTGCTATAAGAAAAGGAAGGAAAAGAGAAAGAGACAGGAACACAGGTAGGAAAAAATGGCAATGAATAACTACCTATCGATAATAACCTTAAACGTAAATGGATTAAATGCCCCAATCAAAAAACATAGAATAGCTGAATGGATAAGAAAACATGACCCACACATATGCTGCCTACAAGAGAGCCATCTCAGGACAAAACACTTACACGGACTGAAAGTGAAGGGCTGGAAACAAATGTTCCAAGCAAACGGACAGGAAAAAAAAACAGGGGTAGCAATACTCATACAGACAAAATAGACTTCCAAAGAAGGGCCATAAAGAGAGACCCAGAAGGTCACTTCATAATACACAAAGGAAGAATCCACCAAAGAGACATAAACATTGTAAATCTATATGCACCCAACATAGGAGCACCCAACTACATAAAGAAAATCTTGGGGGACTTCAAGTATATAGACCGCAACACAATTATAGTAGGGGACTTTAATACCCCACTGTCAAAAATGGACAGGTCTTCCAAACAAAATATCAACAAGGATATTGTGTCACTTAACAATACCCTAGAGGAAATGGACTTAACTGATATATAGAGAGCTTTTCATCCCAAAGAAGCAAAATACACATTCTTTTCAAGTGTCCATGGAACTTTTCCAAAGATAGACCACATGATAGGACACAAAGCAAGCCTCAACAAATTCAAGAAAATTGAAATCATATCGAGCATTTTTCTGACCATAAGGGACTGCAACTAGAAACAAATCTCAAGGAAAAAACTCAAAACACTCAACAACATGAAGATTGAATACCATGCTATTAAATGATGAATGGGTGAAAAATGAGATAAGAGAAGAATGAACAAGTTTCTGGAAACAAATGAAAATGAACTCACAACAATCCAAAACCTATGGGACACAACAAAGGCAGTCCTGAGAGGGAAGTTTATAGCGATACAGGCCTACCTAAAAAGAATAGAAATAGCTCAAATAAGCAACCTAACCCTACACCTACACAACTCGAGGAACAGCAACAAAGACAGCCCAGAGCAAGCAGAAGGAAGGAAATAACCAAGATTAGAGCAGAGTTAAATGACATAGAGACTAAAAGCACAATTCTAAGGATCAATGAATCCAGGAGCTGGTTCTTTGAAAAGATAAACAAAATCAAAAAGCCCTTAAGCAGGCTCATCAAAAAAAAAGAGAGAGGATCCAAATAACACAATCAGAAATGAAAGAGGAGAGACTACACCTGATACCGCCAAGATACAAAGGATTGTAAGAAACTACGATGAAGAACTGTATGCCAAAAAAAATTAAAAACCTACATGTAACGGGCAAATCTAGAAAAATATAACCTTCCAAAACTCAATGAGGAAGAAGCACAAAGCCTGAACAGACCAGTAACGCCTGATGAAATTGAAACAGCAATCAAAAAGCTTCCAACACACAAAAGCCCTGGACCAGATGGTTTCACAGGAGAATGCTACAGAGCATTTAAGGGGGGGCTAACCCCATCCTCCACAGATTATTTCAAAAAATTGAAGAAGATGCAAGACTCCCAAACTCATTTTACGAAGCCAACATCATCCTAATCCCAAAACCAGATAAAGACAAAGAAAGAAAGAAAGACATAACAAAGAAAGAAAATTTCAGGCCAATATCACTGATGAACATAGATGCTAAAATCCTCTACAAAATATCAACAAACTGCATCCAGCAATACATTAAAAAGATCATACACCATGATCAAGTGGGATTCATCCCAGGCATGCAAGGATGGTACAATATTCATAAATCAATAAACATAATATACCACATAAACAAAAGCAAAAACAAAAACCACTTGATCATATTAATAGATGCAGAAAAAGCATTTGATAAGGTACAGCACTCATTTATGTTAAAAACCCTCAACAAAGTGGGAATAGAGGGAGCATTCCTCAACATAATAAAGGCCATATATCAGAGACCTACAAGCAACATCATACTCAATGGACAAAAACTTAGAGCTTTCCCTCTAAAATCAGGAACAAGACAAGGATGCCCTCTCTCACCACTCCTATTCCACATAGTATTGGAAGTCCTAGCCACAGCAATCAGACAAGAAACAGCAATAAAAGGCATCCAATTTGGAAAGGAGGAAATGAAACTGTCACTGTTTGCAGATGACATGATAGTGTACATGGAAAATCCTATAGACTCCACCAAAAAACTACTCGACCTAATCAATGAATTTGGCAAAACAGCTGGATACAAAGTCAATACTCAGAAATCAAAGGCATTCCTGAACACCAACAATGAAACTGCAGAAACAGAAATCAGGAAAAAAATCCCATTTGATATAGCAACAAGAAAAATAAAGTACCTAGGAATAAACCTAACCAAGGAGGTAAAAGACGTGTACTCAGAAACTACACAACACTGAAGAAACAAATTAAGGAAGACAGAAACAAATGGAAGCATGTACCATGCTTATGGATTGGAAGAATTAACATCATCAAAATGGCCATACTACCCAAAGCGATTTATAGATCAATGTAATCCCTATTAAAGTACCCATGACATATTTCACAGATATAGAACAAACATTTCAGAAATTCATATGTGACCATAAATGACCCAAAATAGCTGCAGCAATTTTGAGAAAGAGGAACAAAGCAGGAGGGATCACAATACCTGATATCAAACTGTATTACAAGGCCACTGTAATCAAAACAGCCTGGTACTGGCATAAAAACAGGCACATAGACCAATGGAACAGAACAGAGAGCCCAGAAATAACCCCAAGTCTTGGTCAATTAATATTTGACAAAAGAGCCAGGAGCATAAAATGGAGCAAAAATAGCCTCTTCAACTAATGGTGTTGGGAGATCTGGACAGCTACGTGCAAAAAAATGAAACTCGATCACCAACTTACACCATACGGAAAAATAAATTCAAGATGGATAAAAGACTTAAATATAAGTCGGAACACCATAAAAGTCCTAGAGGAAAACATTGGCAGGAAAATCTCAGACATTCCACACAGCAACATCCTCACAGACATGTCCCCTAAAGCAAGGGACATAAAGGAAAGAATAAACAAATGGGACCTCATCAAAATAAAAAGCTGCTGCAAGGCTAAAGAAAATAGCACCAAATTACAAAGAGAACCAACAGTATGGGAAAACATATTTGCCAATGATACCTCAGACAAGGGCCTGATCTCCAAAATATATAAAGAACTCACACAACTGCACTCCAGGATCACAAACAACCCAAATAAAAAATGGGCAAAAGACTTGAACAGACACTTCTCCAAGGAAGACATACAGAGGGCCCAGAGACATATGAAAAGATGCTCAGCATCACTAGCCATCAGAGAGATGCAAATTAAAACCACAATGAGGTACCATCTCACACAAGTCAGAGTGGCCAACATAAACAAATCCATAAACAAATGTTGGAGAGGATGCGGAGAAAAGGGAACCCTGGTGCACTGTTGGTGGGAATGCAGACTGGTGAGGCCACTGTGGAAAACAGTATGGAATTTCCTCAGAAAACTAAAAATGGAACTGCCCTTTGACCCAGCAATTCTCCTGCTGGGATTATGCTGTAAGAGCCCTGGAACACCAATCCAAAAGAACCTATGCACCCAATGTTCATAGCAGCACAGTTTACAATAGCCAAGTACTGGAAGCAACCTAAGTGCTCATCAGCAAACAAGTGGATCCAAAAACTATGGTACATTTACACAATGGAATTCTATGCAGGAGAGAGAAAGAAGGAGCTTATACCCTTTGCAACTGCATGGATGGAACTGGAGAGCATTATGCTAAGTGAAATAAGCCAGGCGGTGAGGGACAAATACCATATGATCTCACCTTTAACTGGAACATAATCAATAGAAGAAAAAAGGAAACAAAATATAACCAGAGACATTGCAGTTAAGAACAATCTAACAATAGCCAGGGGGGAGTGGGGTTGGGACAGTGGGAAGAGGGGATTACATGAACTACTATAAAGGACACATGGAGAAAATCATGGGGGTTGGTGGAGGTGGGGGAGGGAGGTGGGTTCAGCTGGGGTGGGGTGGAGAAATGGGGAGAAAAAGCATACAACTGTAATTGAATAACAATAAATTTTTTTTAAAAAAAGCACCAAATTACAAAGAGAACCAACAGTATGGGAACACATATTTGCTAATGATACCTCAGACAAGGGCCTGATCTCCAAAATATATAAAGAACTCACACAACTGCACTTCAGGAACACAAACAACCCAATTAAAAAATGAGCAAAGGACTTGAACAGACACTTCTCCAAGGAAGACATACAGAGGGCCCAGAGACATATGAAAAGATGCTCAGCATCACTAGCCATCAGAGAATTGCAAATTAAAACCACAATGAGGTACCATCTCACACCAGTCAGAGTGGCCAACATAAACAAATCCACAAACAAATGTTGGAGAGGATGCAGAGAAAAGGGAACCCTAGTGCACTGTTTTGGGGAATGCATACTGGTGAGGCCACTGTGGAAAACAGTATGGAATTTCCTCAGAAAACTAAAAATGGAACTGCCCTTTGACCCAGCAATTCTCCTGCTGGGATTATGCCCTAAGAGCCCTGAAACACCAATCGAATAGAACCTATGCACCCCAATGTTCATAGCAGCACAATTAACAATAGCCAAGTACTGGAAGCAACCTAAGTGCCCATCAGCAAATGAGTGGATCAAAAAATTATGGTACATTTACAGAATGGAATTCTATGCAGCAGAGAGAAAGAAGGACCTCCTACTCTTTGCAACAGCATGGATGGAACTGGAGAGCCTTATGCTAAGTGAAATAAGCCAGGACATGAGGGACTAATACCATATGATCTCTCCTTTAACTGGAACATAATCAACAAAAGAAAAAAGCAAACAAAATATAACCAGAGACATTGAAATTAAGAAAATTTAAAAATAGCCACAGAGGAGTGGGGAGGGAATAGTGGGGAGAGGGGTGTATAGGACTACTATAAAGGACACAAGGACAAAATGAATGGGGAGCGTAGTGGTGGGGGAGGGAGGTGGGACTGGCTGGGGTGGGGTGGAGGGAAGGGGAGAAAATGCCGACAATTGTAACTGAATAAAATATAAATAAATAAATAAATAAATAAATAAAAATAATATTTAAAAAAAAGTAGTCCACATTAACAGACATCGTACCAAAGAAGATGTATAGATGGCACGTAAGCAGATAAGATTCTCCACTTTATATGTCATTACAGAATTGCAAATTAAAACAACGATGAGATACATACACCACCTAGAATGGCCAAAATCCAAAATACTGGCAACACTAAATGCTGGTGAAATGTGAAGCAACGGGAACTTTCATCCTTTTCTGGTAGAAATGCAAAGTGGGACATCCACTCTGGAAGACAGTTTGGCAGTTTCTTAACAAAACTAAATATAGCCTTTCCCTACAATACAATAATCATGCTCCTTGGTAATTATACAAAGCAGTTAAAACTTTATGTGCACACAGAACCCTGATGTTTGTAGCAGCTTTCATAGTTGCCAAAACTTGGGGGGGGGGGGGGGTGGCGGGAAACAAGATATCCTTCAATAAGCGAATGGATAAATAAAATACAGCACATCAAAAAAATGAATATTCATCAGCACTAAAAGAAAAATGAGCTAACAATCCACAAAAAAAACATGGAGGAGACTTAAACACACATTACTAAGAAGCCAATCTGAAAGGCTATGTACTTTGTTATTCCAATTATATGACATTCTGGAAAAAGGCAAAGCTATCTCCATAGAAGTTGAATCAGTGGTTGCCCAGGTCAGAGGAAAGGAAGAATGAAGAAGCAAAACACAGAGAAATATTTGGGCAGTGAAACTGTTGTGTGTGATATTACAATAGTGGATACATGTCATTACACATCTGTCCAAACCCACAGAATGTACAACACCAAGAGTGAACCCTAATATAAACTATGGACTTTAGGTGATAATTATACATCAATGTAGGTTCATCTGTTTTCACAAATGTGCCATCTGGTGCAAGTTGTGATATTGTTGGTGGAGCAGGTTGTGTATATGTAGAGACAAGAGCTATATAGAAACTCTCTGTATTTTCTGCTCAATTTTGCTATAAACCTAAAATTGCTCTTATTCATTAAAAAACTAAAACAATAATATGCCACCCATTTTTGTGTACTGTCATCTTCAAGCAAGGAGTGACATGGGCAAAACCAAAATTTCATTATGAGACAATTAATGGGGAAACTGATTGAACTATCCATCCATCCTCCATCCACCCACTCATCATCAATTAATTTATTTATTCATTAACTCAGTCAAAAACAATGCTACTGAACATCACCTCAGTAAAGGACATGGTGTAATTAAATAACAAATATATGTGAAGGCCTTTGATATTCTAAACACTGTTCTAGGATTTGGTGTATAATAGCCAAAAAACAAATTTAAAATCTTTGCCACTCACAATCTGGTGAAGTGATAGTGAACTCACAAATAAACAAGTTATAACATGAAGTGATTAGTACAGTGGGGTAAGAGACACAATTTCCAATAAAGTTGACAGGGATGGTTTTAGAAAATGATAAATGAGAAGACAAAGAAGGTGAGAGAAATCCATGAGGATAACTGTGGGAGGAGAACACAGACAAAGAACAGCAAGGTGAGAGCAGAGGAGAACAGACAATGTGCTCCATAGTGAGGACTCTGCCTGTTGGTGGGAATGAGCTGAGAAGCCATTGGTTTCGAGTAGAGGAGTAAGTGGCATGGTTGTTTTTTTTAACTTAATAGGTATTCGTCTCAGTCCACAAACTCATAGAGAAAAAGGAACAGCACTTTAATTCCCTTAAGGCAACCTAACTGTGAGTCACATCTCACAGGAGAGAAATCCTACTTCAGTCATTACTTCCATCTCCTTGCTTTGTCTAAAGTCACTTGAATGAGGACTGTGCATGAAGACCAGAAGCAAAGGCCTGCATCTCAATGAACTGTATCATGCTCAGTGCCAATGCTCTGCCCTTGTCTGACCTGCTAGAGGTCCCATGTCATGAATGAGGCATTGCTTAAGACCCCTTGCATGGAATCCTATCTTCCTATGCCAGGTTTGCAAATATTTGTTCAGGTAACTCTAGATGCACAAATAAACCCAAAATTTCTATGGCTTAATGAAAGGAGAGATCATATTTTGCTTGTGTAATGTTTCAGTGCAGGTTATCCTGCTTTGTGGGAAGCTCTCCTCCAAGGTGGTGATGTAGGGACCCAAACATTTTGCATGTTGAACCTATACAACCCCTAGAGAACCAAAGTTCCTCTATATCCAGAGAGAAGGGGAAAGGGAGAAAGGAAAGCTACATCCACTTCTTAGCCCCCTTGGCCTAGAATTCACACATATCACTTCTATTTATACCTCATTAGGGAAAACTAACCATATGACCCAACATGGAGACGAGAAAGGTAGGAAGAGGCTGGAGACCAACACAGAGAAAATATGTGGAGCAATGAGGTCAATACAGCCTGTGGTGCCCTGAGGAGTCATGGGCACGCTGAGCATATGAGAGTCACATTAATGCCTACACACTCAATAGGACATGGATGGGTGAACACCAAGTGTGGCCTAAAGAAAGGCTGCTTGAATTCCTACTCTGTCACTTACTTGCTGAGTCCCCTAGGGCAAGTAGTCAAACCTCTTTGGCCCTCTCTTTCACAAGAGTCAGTAATATTTAAGCACTTAGCACAGTGCTTGGTACACAGGAAACCCTCAGTAAATGACATTTGATATTTTCTTCACAAATGTCAGGTACTTGGAATCCGGAAATTCTATCCAATCAAGGTCCTGTCCATGATGCTTGACTCTGTGATAGGTCCTGTTCTAGATTACAAAATTCTGGTCTCCTTCCAACTCCATGTATCTGTCTTATTAACACCCCTTCATGTGAGCTATCTTGACTGTACCTCAGTCCTGGAGCACAGAATGCTCCCAGCAGAAAAGCAGAGCAAACTCATGTGAGGGAAGGGATTCCTGTGAACTTAGGGCAGGAAATGTGCATGGGTGTTTTATTAAAATCTTAGGGAAAGGGGAAAGAAATCTTCTTAGGGAAGAAGAAAGAAACAGAAGGGGGTTGATGGAAGAGTGGGAAAAAAGGCAGGCAGAGGGTAACTGGAATAAGGGACGGCTGGGCTCTGAAGCATCCCTGCATCTACAGATTTGTCTGGCCAGAGCCAAGCATCACTGTGATACGGGCATGGTCCCAAACACCCAGTGGTAAGCCACCACTACCCAGCCTTGAGTAGCGCAGCAAGCTCACTGTATCCACAGCTTAATAAAGGAATCATAATTTTATTGTCAAGAGCATGTGCCAATCCTATCCAAATCAATTAATTTCTTAATCACACTGAATGGAGCAGGACATGGAGTGTCCATGTGGGAGCAATGAATATTACTCGTATTTAACTGCCAAATGCCTCTGATACCATAAAGCATCCTTGAGGTCACACAATAAAATCCAAAGTTTAATTGGTGGGTAACAAGGCCCCAGGCAATTGTACCTTATTAATGCTAACAACAGGGATATGTATGTGAGGCCACCACAGCCTGCTACTAAGAGTAATGTCAGCCCCAGGAAAAGGAAGTGATTAGTGTGCAGCCCAATTGCAGAAAGATTTAGGATCTCTTTCGCTAATGGATCTTTCTCAAACACCAAGCTGTAAATTCATCATCTCCCACACCCAGTTGTATCCCAAGAGATGTTTTGGAAGAGGTAGAAGAACTGAGAATAGAGGCTTATGGATACAGGTAGGCAGGCACAGGAGAAAGACCAGGCAGGCTGGTGGGAGCTGCCATATAGGGCTGTACAAGTTGTGCACTGCACAAGGTTCCTGGTTGAAGGGAGATAAGTGGGGAGCTGAAATTCTAGCCTGAGCTCTGCCCGCCAAGCATGTGCCCACCAAACATGGGGCTAAACCTGAGAAAGGCAGGTTTTTCTCTAATCCAACCATCCAGAGGGCGAATTGCATGTGCTCTTTGAAACTCAGTTTCTCCGTTTGAAAAGACTGGATTAGATGAAATGTGCCTTCTGAATGTAACATTGTTCAATCCTATTTTGTTCATTCATTCATCAAAAAACATATTTTGATGCTTACTGTCAACTATGTGTTAGTCTAGATCTGTAGATATGGGGATGGCCTTCCAGTTTTAGAAAACAGAAGTGCTAGGCAAATAATTAGCTCAACAGTCTATGGGAGGGAATGGTGGGCCCACACCCCAGGTCTAGTCCAGGAAGTGCCTGGGGCCTTTCTTTCTTTTGTGGTCCCTCTCTTGCAGCCTACACAGCAAAGGAAAACAGGATATTAATACCATATTTATCGTATTGCTTTGCCTTTCTTTCTTAGCCATCTGTCACCACTACCAGATGGGGATTTCCTTAAAGTCATCATCATGCCTTACTTCTCTCTGACACCTCAAAATCTAGCCTACTGTCTGCCCCTCAGTCCAGGCTAGTCATGCTAAATGTACGTTCTAAGTACTAAAAACTGTATAAGCACTTTACACACATTAACTCCATTCATCATTTTTGCTCTGCAGGGGTCATTACAACATCCATTCTCTCATCCCCCAACACACTCTCTCTACCAACCTCCAGGGGGCAGCACACATTTTCCATAAATATGTGTGGTCTCATCCTCTCTGTCACAGCTTTTCAACTCTGCAATTATAGCACAAAAGCAACCACCAACAATACATAAACCACTGAACATGCCTGGAATTTATGGACACTGAAATTTGGATGTCATAGAATTTTCACATGTCACAAAATATTATTCTTTTGATTTTTTAAAACCACTTAAAATATGTAAAATCCAGCCCTGACAGTTGGTTGGGCATTTTTCTGCAAAGTGAAAGCTCTCCAGTTTGCCTGGATTGTGGGTTTGGTCCTGGTTGAGGCAAGTATGAGAGGCAACCAACTGATGTTTCTCTCTCTTTCTACCTCCTTTTCCCTCTCTCTAAAAAATAATAAACAAAATATTATTTAAAAATGTAAAAGCCAGTCCTGGTCCAGTGGCTCAGTTGGTTGGAGCATTGTCTCATATACCAAAAGGCTGCAGGTTCAATTCCTGGTCAGGGCACATATCTAGCTTGCAGGTTCAATCCCCAGTTGAGGTAAGTACAGGAGGCACCTGATCGGCGTTTTTCTTTCATGTCTCTGTTTCTGTCTCTGTCTCTCTGTCTCTCTCCCCCTTTCTCTCTCTCTAAATCAATAAACATCCTCAGATGAGGACTTAAAAATGTAAAAACCATTTTTAAGTTATGGCCCACACAAAAACAGGCATTGGGCCAGATTTGGCCTGTGGGTTATACTTTGAAATCTCTGCTGTACTCTGATTACCAGGCTGGATGTCTGCATACTAATTTTCCCAGAATTCCTCCAGCCTGGCTTCTGGTAGGCTCTGCAGAGGACAGCGAAGGCTCTAGCCACTCCCCAAACCTGTCACTTAGTGCCCCCAGAGGGTAAACTCCAGCCACTTGGTATCCTCTGAAACATGAAAACCACCTGTGAGGACCCTCCTTTGATGTCCAAGTGCCCACATATAGGGCATCCTCCTGTGAACTTCTAGTTTCATGACCTTACCTCTTTCCTCATTCCCATAGGAAATGGCTGCTGCCTCCTGCATTTCTAACTTCAGGACACTCCCACCTCTGCTTTTTGCTCTTAGGTCCCTAACACCCACATCACCAATTTTCTGTATTATATCCTCTTCATTTGAAATGTCTAGTATGATGTCTGTTTTCCCTACCAAATTCCGACTTAACACATCTCCACTTTACAGATGAGAAAACATATGCTTCTAGACATTTAGATCTTGTCTAGGTCAATGCAGCCAGCAAGTTAAGAGTTTTTGTCCAATATCACAACACAGAGAAAATATAGATTTATATTGGAATCCATGACTGTCTGACCCCAAAGCATGTACATTCTTCCCACAGAATGTGGAAGAATTCACTACTCATACTGCTGCCAGTGAGCCCAGCACAGGTCTACGCTCCCTGAAGGCACTATGGTCTGGTGGTTCAGTGAATTAATGAAAGAATTATCTGTCATCTTTGAGCCTAGCAATGGCCTGGGCATGCAATGTGGTGCAGTAGATAACTGTGAAAAAATATAATTAATGTTTTAGGCCAGTAGTTCTCAACCCTGGCTGCACACTAAAATCTCAAGAACATGTTTAAAAACATGCCCAGGCCCCACCCTAGAGCAAATGACTCAGAATCAAGCATCAGCATTTTTTTTTGGTGAGTCCCCAGGTGATTATAATATGTAGCCAGGGTTGAAAATCACGGCTTCTGGCAAAGCTTTACTGGGACTCGGTCTTTCTAGGACACCCTTTCACATCTGAAGGAGATGGTCCATTTGTTCAGCATAGGAATCTTTCCCAAGGTGGTGAATCATATTGAGGTTCAACCGTATTTGCTGAGCGCCTACAGTATGCTAGGTGCTGTGTCAGGTGCTATGCTGTTAAAAGTCTGTCTTAACAGATGTAGAAGGTACTCGCCATAGAGAGACTGAATATACAAATGAACAATGATGACACCACATATGACAATAGAACTCTGACTCGGAACCACGGTGGCAATTAACTAGAACAGTCGAGAATTAGTTCAAAACTTGCAACACCCCTATTTTTTTGCCACAGCTTCTAACTCAGAACCCAGCAGAGAAAGGCAAACATGCTGCCCACCCCACCTCACAATAACATAAGGCACTTCTAGTTACCCCACATCCAGCTTCCCAGTGCAGCAACCCTCAAGCGGGCAACCTGAAGCCTCCATCACAATGCAATGTCTCACTCTCTGGACAGTCTGTGGGTCTCTACTGTGAGTGATGGGTGGGGCAGCCCCCTTGCTGGAGGCAGCCCTGAATAAGTAGCTTCTGTTTGTCCTCATTTGGGTTCTCTTCCTTCATTTCCACATCATTACCTATAATATTTTAATTGTCTTCTTTTCTTTATATTACAGAGGTCAAATTGAAACTCAGAGACGTTGGGTAACTTGTCTGGGACCAAATAGTTGGTAAGAGCAGAGCCCCGTGTTAACCCCCATGAAGCAGATTGCATCAGCAGTAGAGCAAGGTTAGAGCATAAACTATGGTGAAGGAAAAGTGGTTCAAACCCTGACTGAGACCCGTATGGACCTTAGCTGGCTCACGCAATCCTACCTGTGCCTTAGTTTCCCTGTATTTATAATGCAGATAACAATTCACAAGAATTGGTGTATACAGATTCCAAATAAAATCTCTACAATAACACTCCTGGATTAAAATCCAAATTGAATTCCTTACTAGCTGAGTGTCTTGCAGAAAAGTGCTTCACTTCACGGGTCCCAGTATTTTTACCTGCAATATGAGCACAATACAGTTCATTTATCACAGGGTTATAAGAGAATTTAATGAGGTGTTTTTTAAAGAATTTTGTGGTATTTACTACTTTCATCAGGTCCTGTAATAAGTGTTTTGCAGGTATTGGTTTATTTAAGCTGCATAGCAATGCCATCAGTTGGGCACTATTATCACCATCCCCAGTTTAGAGATGAGGGACCTACAGCAGGGAAAAGGCAAACCTTGAATGAGAACCCAGGGCATCCGCACAGGATTCTGCCTCCTGAATGAGGAAGTGAGTAAAGCATTCACCTCCATACCTGACACTTGGCTTAAAGGTGCAGCACCGAAGAGTAACTGGTTGATCCAACATCCAAACTATTTCCAGTACAGACAAGTGCCATCCAGGTAGCCATATATTATAAAATAATAATTCATAGTGAGAGAGACAAAAAAGGGCAATGGATGGGTCTGACTTAACCAAAATTGTTCAAGTATGAATATTAATAAATGCATGGGGGAAATTCACAGAAAAACAAATCTAAATAGAGCAAAGTATGCTAAGCTTCATCTGTGTTTTCTTAAATTTATTTATTAAAATGAGATAATATTTTTCAGGGTTGAGTGAGTGCCTGCCAAGACTGGAAAAAGACACTAATCTTTTCTCTTTTTTTTTCTTAATTTTTATTATTATTCAATTACAGGTGTATGCCTTTTCTCCCCATCCCTCCACCGCACCCCAGCCGAACCAACCTCACTCCCCCACCTCCATGCACCCACTTAAGTTCGTCCATGTGTCCTTTGTAGTAGTTCCTGGAATCCCCTGTCCATACCGTCCCCTCCCCACTCCCCTCTACTTATTGTTAGATTGTTCTTAACTTCAATGTCTCTGGTTACATTTTATTTCCTTTTTTCTTCTGTTGATTATGTTCCAGTTAAAGGTGAGATCATATGGTGTTTATGCCGCACCTCCTGGCTCATTTCACTGAGCATAATGTTCTCCAGTTCCATCCATGCTGTTGCAAAGGGTAGAAGCTCCTTCTTTCTCTCTGCTGCGTAGAATTCCATTGTGTAAATATACCATAGTTTTAGGATCCACACATTTGCTGATAGGCACTTAGGTTGCTTCCAGTACTTGACTATTGTAAATTGTGCTGCTATGAACATTGGTGTGCATAGGCTCTTTTGGATTGATGTTTCAGGGTTCTTAGGGTATAATCCCAGCAGCGGAATTGCTGGGTCAACGGGCACTTCCATTTTTACTTTTCTGAGGAAATTGATACTCTTTCCACATTTGTGTCTCCATTCTGCATTCCCACCAACAACGCACTAGGGTTCCCTTTTCTCCCCATCCTCTCCAACATTTGTTTCTTGATTTGTTTATGTTGGCCACTCTGATTGGTATGAGATGATACCTCATTGTGGTTTCAATTGAATCTCCCTGTTGGCTAGTGATGCTGAGCATCTTTTCTTATCGTTTTTTAAAATTTTTACCGTGATTCAACTACAGTTTTATGCCTTTTGTCCCCGTCCCTCCACCCCACCCCAGCTAAACCCACCTCCCTCCAACACCTCGACCCTCTCCCTTGATTTTCTCCATGTGTCCTTTATAGTAGTTCCTGTAATCCCTTCTTCCCACTGTCCCCATGCCACTCCCCCCTGGCTATTGTTAGATTGTTCTTAACTTCAATGTCTCTGG
Source organism: Desmodus rotundus (assembly GCF_022682495.2). Lineage (NCBI taxonomy): Eukaryota > Metazoa > Chordata > Mammalia > Chiroptera > Phyllostomidae > Desmodus > Desmodus rotundus. Next base: position 94,351,474 of record NC_071387.1, read on the forward strand.
TTATGTTTTGTTTCCTTTTTTCTTCTATTGATTATGTTCCAGTTAAAGGTGAGATCATATGATATTTGTCCCTCACCGTCTGGCTTATTTCACGTAGCATAATGCTCTCCAGTTCTATCCATTCTGTTGCAAAGGGTAGGAGCTCCTTCTTTCTCTCTGCTGCGTAGAATCCATTGTGTAAATATACCATAGTTTTTGGATCCACTCGTTTGCTGATGGGCACTTAGGTTGTTTCTAGTACTTGGCTATTGTAAATTGTGCTGCTATGAACATTGGGGTGCACAGGTTCTTTTGGATTGGTGTTTCGTGGTTCTTAGGGTATAATCCCACACCGGAATTGCTCAGTCAAAGGACAGTTCCATTTTTAGTTTTCTGAGGAAATTCCATACTGTATTCCACAGTGGCCTCACCAGCCCGTATTCCCATCAACAGTGCACTAGGGTTCCCTTTTCTCCGCATCCTCTCCAACATTTGTTTGTGGATTTGTTTATGTTGGCCACTCTGACTGGTGTGAGATGGTACCTCATTGTGGTTTTAATTTGCATCTCTCTGATAGCTAGTGATGCTGAGCATCTTTTCATATGTCTCTGGGCCCTCTGTATGTCTTCCTTGGAGAAGTGTCTGTTCAATTCCTTTGCCCATTTTTTAATTGGATTGTTTGTCTTCCTGGAGTGCAGTAGTGTGAGTTCTTTATATATTTTGGAGATTAGGCCCTTGTCTGAGGTTTCATTAGCAAATATGTTTTCCCATACTGTTGGTTCTCTTTGTAATTTGGTGCTGTTTTCTTTAGCCATGCAGAAGCTTTTTATTTTGATGAGGTCCCATTTGTTTATTCTTTCCTTTATGTCCCTTGCTTTAGGGGATGTGTCTGTGAGGATGTTGCTGTGAGGAATGTCTGAGATTTTCCTGCCAATGTTTTCCTCTACGTCTTTTATGGTGTTACCACTTATATTTAAGACTTTTAACCATCTTGACTTTATTTTTGGGTGTGGTGTAAGTTGGAAATCAAGTTTCAGTTTTTTGCACGTAGCTGTCCAGATCTCCCAAGACCATCTGTTGAAGAGGCTGTTTTGGCTCCATTTTATGCTCCTGCCTCCTTTGTCAAATATTAATTGACCGTATAGACTTGAGTTTATTTCTGGCCTCTCTGTTCTGTTCCATTGGTCTATGTGCCTCTTTTTATGCCAGTACCAGGCTGTTTTGATAACAGTGGCCTTGTAATACAGTTTGATATCAGGTATTGTGATCCCTCCTGCTTTGCTCTTCTATCTCAAAATTGCTGCAGCTATTCGGGGTCATTTATGGTTCCATATGAATTTCTGAAATGTTTGTTCTATATCTGTGAAATATGTCATGGGTACTCTAATAGGGATTGCATTGAATCTATAAATTGCTTTGGGTAGTATGGCCATTTTGATGATGTTAATTCATCCAATCCATGAGCATGGTACATGCTTCCATTTGTTTCTGTCTTCCTTAATTTCTTTCTTCAGTGTTGTGTAGTTTTCTGAGTACAGGTCTTTTACCTCCTTGGTTAGGTTTATTCCTAGGTACTTTATTTTTCTTGTTGCTATATCAAATGGGATTTTTTTCCTGATTTCTGTTTCTGCAGATTCGTTGTTGGTGTACAGGAATGCCTTTGATTTCTGAGTATTGACTTTGTATCCAGCTGTTTTGCCAAATTCATTTATTAGGTCGAGTAGTTTTTTGGTGGAGTCTATAGGATTTTCCACATACACTATCATGTCGTCTGCAAACAGTGACAGTTTCATTTCCTCCTTTCCAATTTGGATGCCTTTTATGGCTTTCTCTTGTCTGATTGCTGTGGCTAGGACTTCCAATACTATGTGGAATAGGAGTGGTGAGAGAGGGCATCCTTGTCTTGTTCCTGATCTTAGAGGGAAAGCTCTAAGTTTTTGTCCATTGAGTGTTATGTTGCCTGTAGGTCTCTCATATATGGCCTTTATTATGTTGAGGAAGGCTCCCTCTATTCCCACTTTGCTGAGTGTTCTTATCAGAAATAGTTGCTGTATCTTATCAAATGCTTTTTCCCCATCTATTGATGTGATCATGTGATTTCTGTCTTTGCTGTTGTTTATGTGATGTATTATGTTTATTGATTTGCGAATATTGTACCATCTTTGCATCCCTGGGATGAATGGCACTTCGTCATGGTGGATGATCTTTTTAATGTATTGCTGGATGCGGTTTTTCAATATTTTTCTGAGAATTTTAGCATCTATGTTCATCAGCGATATTCGCCTGAAGTTATCTTTCTTCATTGTGACTGTATCTGGTTTTGGGATTCGGATGATGCTGGCTTCATAAAAAGAGTTTGGGAGTCTTTCATTAGTTTGGATTTTTTCAAATAATCTGTGAAGGATAGGGGTTAGCTCTTCCTTAAATGCTTTTAGAATTCTCCTGTGAAACCATCTGGTCCCGGTTGGGAGTTTTTTGATGACTGCTTCAATTTCGTCTGCTGTTATTGTTCTGTTCAGGTTTTCTGCTTCTTCTTCATTCAGTTTTGGAAGATTATATTTTTCTAGAAATGTGTCCATTTCACCTAGGTTTTCAAATCTTGGCATACACTTCTTCATAGTAATTTCTTACAATCCTTTGTGTTTCTATGGTATGAGTTGAAATCTCTCCTCTTTCATTTCTAATTGTGTTTATTTGGATCATCTCTCTTTTTTCCTTGATGAGCCTACTTAAAGGCCTGTCGATTTTTTTTACCTTTTCAAATAACCTGCTCCTGGATTCCTTGATCCTTAGAATTGTGCTTTTAGTCTCTATGTCATTTAACTCTGCTCTGATCTTGGTTATTTCCTTCCTTCTGCTTGCTCTGGGCTGTCTTTTTTGTTGTTCCTCCAGTTCTTGTAGGCGTAGGGATAGGTTGTTTGTTTGAAATGTTTCTATCTTTTTAAGGTAGACCTGTATTGCTAGGAACTTCCCTCTCAGGACTGCCTTTGTTGTGTCCCATAGGTTTTGGGTTGTTGTGAGTTCATTTTCATTTGTTTCCAGCAAGTTTTTGATTTCTTCCCTAATCTCGTTCTTGACCCATTCATTGTTTAATAGCATGCTATTCAGTCTCCATGATATTCAGTGTTTGGCGTTTTTTCCTTTGGGGTTGGTTTCTAGTTTCAGTCCCTTGTGGTCAGAGAAAATGCTTGATAACATTTCAATTTTCTTGAATTTGCTGAGGCTTGCTTTGTGTCCTATCATGTGGTCTATCTTTGAAAAAGTTCCATGTACACTTGAAAAGAATGTGTATTTTGCTTCTTTGAGATGAAAATCTCTCTATATATCAGTTAAGTCCATTTCCTCTAGGGTATTGTTAAGTGACACAATATCCTTGTTGATAATTTGTTTGGAAGACCTGTCCATCTTTGACAGTGGGTGTTAAAGTCCCCTACTATAATTGTGTTGCTGTCTATATACTTATTGAAGTCCCCCAAGATTTTCTTTATATATTTGGGTGCTCCTATGTTGGGTGCATATATATTTACAATGTTTATGTCTTCTTGGTGGATTCTTCCTTTGAGTATTATGAAGTGACCTTCTGGGTCTCTCTTTATGGCCCTTCTTTGGAAGTCTATTTTGTCTGATATGAGTATTGCTATCCCTGCTTTATTTTCCTGTCTATTTGCTAGGAAATTTGTTTCCAGCCCTTCAATTTCAGTCTGTGTAGGTCTTTTGTGCTGAGGTGGATCTCTTGTAGGCCACATATGTGTGGGTCATGTTTTCTTATCCATTCAGCTATTCTATGTCTTTTGATTGGAGCATTTAATCCATTTACATTTAAGGTTATTATCGATAGGTAGTTATTCATTGCCATTTTTTCCTACCTGTGTTCCTCTCTCTTTCTCTTTTCCTTCCTTTCCTTAAAGCAGTCCCTTTAGCATCTCTTGCAGAGCTGGTTCGGTGGAGGTGTGTTCTTTCAGACTTCTTTTGTCTGGGAAGCTCTTTATTTGGCCTCTATCTGATTGAGAGCCTTGCTGGGTAAAGCAGTCCTGGTTGCAGGCCTCTGGTTTTCATTACCTGGAATATTTTTTCCTATTCTCTTCTGGCTTGGCGCGTTTCCATCGAGAAGTCAGTTGCTAACCTTATTGGGGCTCCCCTGTATGTTACTTCTTGTTTCTCCCTTGCTGCCTTTAAGATCCTCTCTTTGTATTGGAAATTTGCCATTTTAATTATGATGTGTCTTGCAGTGGGTCTCTTTGGGTTCCTCTTGCTTGGGACTCTGTGTTTCTTGGACTTGTGTGACTTTTTCTCTCATCAGATTAGGGAAATTTTCCATCATTACTTTTTCAAACAGTTTTTCTATCCCTTGGTCTTCCTCTTCGTCTTCTGGTATCCCTATTATATGGATATTATTGCGTTCATGCTGTCCTGCATTTCCCTTATTGCCTCTTCATTCTTTCTGAGCCTGTTTTCCTTTTCTTGTTCTTTCTGGGGTTTTTTTTTCTACCTTGTCCTCCAGCTTGCTGCTCTTATCCTCTGTTTCATCAAGTGTGCTTTTTATTCCTTCTACTGTGTTCTTCAGTTCAGAAATTGTATTCTTTATTTCCTCTTGGCTCTTGTTGATACTTTCTATTTTCTTTTTCATGTTGATATAGTTTGCAGTGAGTTCATTGTAGTTTCTCTTTAGTTTCTGATAGTTCTTTGAGAGCTGAGTGAGCTTCCTCTTAACCATTTCTTTGAACTCAGTATCTCATAGTTGACTTGCCTCTATTTCCATTAGCATTCTTTCTGAGGCTTCCTCCTTTCCTTTCATTTGGGGATTGTTTCTTTGTCTTCCCATCATTTCTGAGACTCTTCTTGTTACCCTCTGCTTCTTAAATTGATCTGTTCTGACTCCCTGGGTTTATGGTATGAACTTCTATGGTAGAATGCCAATGGGATTCAGTGATGCCATCTCCTTATTCTCTTGTGCTTACTGGTCTTGAGCTGATGTTTATGGGACTAGCAGGGCCTAACTCTGGTCTTTTGGCACTCCAGGTTTTATTGTCTCACCTTTGGGAAAAAGAGAAGAAGGAAAAAAAAAGGAGAAGGGAAGGAAGGAAAAATGGAATAAAAAAGGAATGTAAGGAAGGAATAAGGAATAAAAAATGATCGGATAAAGGATAAGAAGAAGGAATTTTAATAAAAATTAAAATAACAAAATAATAGAAGGCAGGAAGAAGGAATAAAAATGTAAAGGATGGAAGGAAGAAAGAATAAAAAAAGAAAGAAGATCAGAATGAAGAAGGAATTTAACAGGAAGGGGAAAAAGAAAGTCTTCTGTTGGCTTTAAATCCGTTAGGTCAGTTCTGCTGGTCTTTATGTCTGTGAAACAGGAGGTGGTGGGTGGAGGGATTGGTTTCACTTTTCTTGCTTCCTGAGCCACACTCTTTGCTGTTGTCCAGCCTCCAGTCCAGTTCCTCAGGGTCCTTCTGCTCCCCCCTAGGCCTTTAGTTCACCAGTTGTGCTGTCCTTCAGTTGCACCAATTAGAGGCAACTCACACTCCACCTTCTTGCTCTTTGCTCAGTTAGATGCTAGGGGTTCTCGATCCTCCTTCTGGGTAATTCAGCCCCTGTGTGTCTAGTCTTTCCAGGGACTCCAGTCTCCCCTAGCCCTGCAGATCCCCTCTGCTGGGTGTTCTGTCTTCCTCCTAGAGAGAGCGAGTAGGTCCTGCAGGGCTCTGTGGGCAGGGGCCAGGTGGGAGTTGCTCGGACCCAGTGCTCTGGTGTGGTCGCCCATGGGCAGCCATGCCGTTGATCGGGTTGCATCGGCAATCCCCAGCTTTGGGCCTGTGCACTTGGGCAGCCAAGCCACTGATCTGGGTGCACACTGATCCCCATTTTTGGGCCTGTGCGTCCCGACAGCCAGGCTGCTGATCAGGGTGCGCACCCACCCGGGGTTGCAGTTGTGCATGCCCAGGCCGCTAATCGGGATGCAGGCCCACTCAGGCTTTCAGATGTGGGCACCCAGTCCCCTGACTGGTTGCATGCCAACGAAGTTTCAGGTGTGTGCTGGGACTGCTTAACCCATGTTCACAGTCCAGGAGCTGAGGGGGTAGGGGCGCAAGAGGCCACGGCTCTATGCAGAGAGTTCTCTAAATAGCCACTGAGTGCCTCTATTTTCTCTCTTTTTTTTTGAGAAATTCTTCCTATTCAAGTCCCCCACTCCAAACAAGCCCCTGGCCTCTTACACAAACCAGCATGGCTCTCTCCCAAGGATCCTGCAGCACACCCTGCTCCTGGCCAGGGGCTTCAGCCGCCCTGGCCCCGGAGCTGGTGCCAGGGACCTTATTGTCCTTAACCACTCTTCTTACCGTCAGATCTTTCAATGTCCTCTATCTTTGGTCTGTGATCTTTATATCTGCTGGAATACCGTTGGCTGTTCACTCTGTTCCTCAGATCAGGTAGGCGTTTCACTGAGCCTGGGGCGAAGTGGACTCTGCTCCCACCTGTCTCTCCGCCATCTTCCCCCATGTAATCGATAGTAATCTTTGGACTTTCACCATTTTTATTCAAATTATGCAAAGGAAAATCCAAGGGAATCTGCAAAAAAAAAAAAAAACAACTCCTAGAGCTAATGTGAAAATTTACCATAATCATAAAATACAAATTAACATTTTTGGAAATATTTATTGATTATGCTATTACAGTTGTCCCATTCCCCCCCCTCACTCCACTCCATCCTGCCCACCCCCTCCCTCCCACATTCCCCCCCTATAGTTCATGTCCATGGGTCATACTTATAAGTTCTTTGGCTTCTACATTTCCTACACTATTCTTACCCTCCACCTGTCTATTTTCCACCTACCATTTATGCTACTTATTCTCTGTACCTTTCCCCCCTCTCTCCCCCTCCCAATCCCCTATTGATAATCCTCCATGTGATCTCCATCTCTATGGTTCTGTTCCTGTTCTAGTTGTTTGCTTAGTTTGCTTTTGTTTTTATTTTAGGTGTGGTTGTTAATGACATTGAGTTTGCTGTCATTTTTACTGTTCCTATTTTTGATCTTCTTTTTCTTAGGTAACTCCCTTTAACATTTCATATAATAAGGGCTTGGTGATGATGAACTCCTTTAACTTGACCTTATCTGAGAAGCACTTTATCTTCCCTTCCATTCTAAATGATAGCTTTGCTGGATACAGTAATCTTGGATGTAGGTCCTTGCCTTTCATGACTTGGAATACTTCTTGCCAGCCCCTTCTTGCCTGTAAGGTCTCTCTGGAGAAATCGGCTGACAGTCTTATGGGAAGTCCTTTGCAGGTAACTGTGTTCTTTTCTCTTGCTGCTTCTAAGATTCTCTCCTTCTGTTTCATCTTGGCTAATGTAATGATGATGTGCCTTGCTGTGTTCCTCCTTGGGTCCAGCTTCTTTGGGACTCTCTGAGCTTCCTGGACTTCCTGGAAGTCTATTTCCTTTGCCAGACTGGGGAAGTTCTCCTTCATTATTTGTTCAAATAAGTTTTCAATTTTTTGTTCTTCCTCTTCTCCTTCTGGCACCCCTAGAATTCGGATATTGGAACGTTTCAAGATGTCCTGGACGTTCCTAAGCCTCTCCTCATTTTTCCAAATTCTTGTTTCTTCATTCTTTTCTGGTTGGGTGTTTCTTTCTTCCTTCTGGCCCACACCATTGATTTGAGTCCCAGTTTCCTTCACATCACTATTGGTTCCCTGTACATTTTCCTTTGTTTCTCTTAGCATAGCCATCATTTTTTTCATCTAGTTTTCGAACAAATTCAACCAATTCTGTGATCGTCTTAATAACCAGTGTTTTGAACTGTGCATCCGATAGGTTGGCTATCTCTTCCTCGCTTAGTTGTATTTTGTCTGGAGCTTTGAAGTGTTTTGTCATTTGGGCCATTTTTTTTTTTGTCTTGGTGCGTCCGTTATTTAAAGGGGCAGATCCTTAGGTGTTCCCCAGGGCGGGGTAACGCTGGTTGCTGCGCTGTGAAGCTGTACATGGGGGAGGGGCCGAGAGGGAGCAATGGCACCTGCTCCACTCTCCACTGGATCTCAATCTTTCACACCACTACCCACAATCAAACTGGGCCCCTCTGGTGCTGGTTCCCGAGTGGGTGGGCTTGCGCATGCCCTAGGCCCTTGTGGGTCTCTCTAACGACCTCTCCTGTGAGGCTGGGAGTCTTTCCTGCTGCCGCTCCAACCCCCACAGGCATTTTCAATCAGAGGTTTGAGGCTTTATTTCCCCGAGCTGGAGCCCTGGGTTGTGAGGTCTGCTTCGCTCCCCGCCGTTTGTTCGGTTTATCTGTGCACGAGTGTGGGGCCGCCATGTGCTACCTGCCGCTCTGCCTGCCCCGTTCTCCGCCACTCTGAGTCCGGCCCTCTTGGTTTATCTGTGGGCGAATGTGGGCAGCAGGGTCTGCTAGTGGTCAGACTGCCTGCTCCATTGGTCCCACACTCCGCCAGTCTCGGTCCGCCACGGCCATGCGAGTCCTCTCCGCCCCAGCTGCCTGTCTCCGCCCCTCCTACCGGTCTGGATGTATGTTTCTTTTTTATCTACTTGGTGTCAGACTTCCTTGCCCTTGGATTTTCTGTCAGTTCTGGTTGTGCCAGGAGGCGCAGTGTGTCTGCCTACGCCGCCATCTTGGTCTCACAAATTAACTATTAAAAAATTAACATATATGATTAGATTCCAAAGATGGCAGTGAGATAAGTGGGAGTGGATTCCACTTCACCCTGCACACAGGTGAAACACCTAGCCGATCTATTGAGGAAGAGTGAACAGCCAACAGTACCCCAGCATATATAAAGATAGGAGACCAAAGATTGTAGAGGACACTGAAGGAGTAGATGGTAAGTAGAGAGCTTCAGGACCATAAGGTACTTGGTAGCAGTGTGGAGACCAGGGTGGCTAGAGCCCCGGCTCAGCAGCTGCTGGTCTGCTGCAGGACTATTGGGAGAGAGCCAAGTCAACAGCTCCCTCCCCTGCCAGACAAGGTTTGAGCAACATCAGGAGATACCTGGTTGCTTGAAATTGCAGGGAGGGGAACAAGGACAGAGACTGTGGGTGCTGCCTGGGGAAAGTTGAGAGTTGGGATGTGACGGGTCCAGACAGTCCCTGGTCTAGTAGGAGAGGTGGGCTGTGTGAGAGGACAGGCCCATCCTTGTATGGAGTGGCAGGCTTGAGCAGGAGGAATTTCTCAAAATGAAAAATTGAAAAAGACACTCCACAGCTCTATGGGGAATTCTCCTACTACGTCCACTCTGGCCTCCTCCCCATTCACCTGTGCAGTGACCCCAGGGTGGCGGGGAAGTCCCCTTGCTCACAGCCAAGGAACCAGGGAGAGTACACACCACAGAGGGCCCTGAGCCCACTTAGGAGGCACCGGGGAGAGTACGCTCCCAGACCTGCAGACCAGAGGCTTCTGGGGAACTGGGCGGGAGGCTGGCTGAGTCCCGAGGGGAGAAGACTAAAACCAACGCCCTCTCAGCCTGCTACAGCCAGGAAGAACAACAAAACTGCCTTGGTCAGTCTGAAGACAGCCAGAGGTTTTTTTTTTTTTTTAATAATTTTATTTTCTTAATTTATCTTTATTTATTTTTATTTTTTTCTTTTAACTCCTTCTTCCTCTCTTTCCTTCCTTCTTGTTTTATTCCTTCTTCCTTTCTTTCCCTTTTTATCTCTTCTTCCTTACTTTTTTTTTTTTTATTCCCACAAGTGAGACAATAAAACCTGGAACTGTGAAAAGACCAGAGTTAGACCCAAAGAGGAGGACAACATAAGAGACAGTGAGACAAATTTCACTTTGCTACTCAAGAGAACTTGCAAGTTATTGTATATTTGTACTATTATTTTTTTCATTATTCTCATATCAATCATTTTATTAGTATTTTTGTATTTCTCTTCTTTCTCTTTAGTCTTCTTCGCTTGGCTGATTAAATTGCATTGTTTGACTGGTTTACCTTGTTCTCTCTTTCATAGTGTATTGTTAATTTACTGTCTTTCACCTCACTTGTGTTCCATTAGCACACTACTTTAGGTCCTATACTTCCTATTCTTGTTATCCTGATCACATAGATTCTGTCATATGATTGTTGCTCCATTACTATTGTAAATAAAAACTGTTCCATACATTTTGTAAATACTACACAGCACCCCTCCCAGATCTTAGCTCACTTCACAGGTTCCTGAACTTTATTACTGGTGTGGTTAACTCTATTCTCTCACACACTACACCTATTTTCTATCCTTTACTCTCACTTTACCTCATAATCTGACCTCCCACAAGCTCATTGCTTTCTAGATCCAACTCATAATCCTCCCCCCAACACACAAGAGTCTTATCTTCTTTCCACCATTTCTAAATAGTGGCTAGTTGGATGAAATATCACGGTTAACACTATACATATCCAAAGGATCTCCTATGTCGTCTCTACAGGCTGGTACTTTAAATATCATAGAATACACTTCTGCTGTCTTAAACAGTTTTGCCTTCTACCTCCAACTGGTTACAAAAAATAATAGGTAGAAGCTGTGAACACCAGGATACCTCCTGGAAGAGGAAACCAACCAACAGAGGAACCACCAACAGATAACAACAGAAGAAGCTGAATGAGGGAGTGGAAGCCACACTAACTCAACCCAGGACATATCTGGAAATACAACTAAATAGTGGAGAAATTAGTCAGAACAAAAAACTGAAAAAGAGCAAGAGAAAAATCCTCAAAACATTGTACACATGGAAGAAAGAGCAGCAATAAACCTGCCCACACCTGCACAACAGAATACAAGAGGTGGTGGACAGACTGACCATCAGTTAACCAGCTGGTGTGAAGGAGCCGGCAAAGAAAGACCCAACAACAACCAAAAGCCAAAGACATAAACAGAGCCAACATAAACGACAGCTCAATATCAGTAACATTGGGAGATCAAGGAGACTGTACCACTGAATCTCACAGGTATTCTACCATAGAAGTTTACACCATAAACCCAGGGAGTCAGAACAGATCAATTTCAGAAACACAGGCTAAGAAGAGTCTCACAGACAATGGTGAGACAAAGAAACAATCCCCAAATCAAAGGAAAGGAGGAAATATCAGAAAGAATGCTAAATGAAATAGAGGCAAGTCAACTATCAGATATTCAGATCACAGCATTGGTTATAAGTAAGCTCAATGAGCTCACAGAGAATTACCAAAAACTATGGGGAAACTACAACAAATTCACTACAAACTATATCAACAATGGCCAAGAGGAAATGAAGAATACAATTTCAGAACTGAAGAACACAGTAGAAGGAATCAAAAGCAGACTTGATGAAGCAGAGGATCGGATCAGCAAGCTGGAGGACAAGTTAGAAAAAAAACCCAGAATGAGGAAGAAAAGGAAAAATGACTCAGAAAGAATGAGGAGGGGTTAAGGGAAATGTAGGAAAACAAGAAATGTAATACTATCCATATAATAAGGATACCAGAAGGATAAGAAGAAGAGCAAGGGATAAAAAAACCTGTTTGAAAAAGGAATGATGGAAAATTTCCCTCGTTTGATGAGAGAAAAAGTCACACAAATCCAGAAAGTACAGAGGGTCCCAATCAAGAGGAACCCAAAGAGGTCAATTTCAAGACACACCATAATGAAAATGGCATAATTCCAAAATAAAGACAGAATCTTAAAGGCAGCAAGGGAAAAACAGGAAGTGACATACAAGGGAGCCCTGATAGGACTAGCAGCTGACATCTCAATGGAAATGCTCCATGTCAGAAGGGAATGGCAAGATATATTCCAAGTAATGAAAACCACAGGCCTGCAACCAAGACTACTCTACCCAGCAAGGCTCTTAATTAAAATGGAAGGCCAAATAAGGAGCTTCCCAGAGAAAAGAAGCCTCAAAGAATATACATCCTCCACACCAGCTGAACAGGAGATGCTAAAGGGTTTACTTTAAGAACAGGAATAAAAACAGTGAAAGAGACAGGAACACAGGTACAAAAATATGTCAATGAATAAATACCTATCAATAATAACTTTAAACATAAATGGATTAAATGCCCCAATAAACAGACATAGATAGAATAGTGGAATGGATAAGAAAACATGACCCACACATATGCTGCCTACAAGAGACCCACCTCAGAGCAAAAGACCTACACAACCTGAAAGGGAAGGGCTAGAAACAAATATCCCAAGCAATTGGACAAGAAAAGAAGCCCGAATGGCAATACTCATATCAGACAAAACAGACTTCAAAAAAGAGCCATGAAAAGAGACCCAGAAGGTCACTTCATAATAGTCAAGGTAAGAATCCACCAAGAAGACATAAACATTGTAAATATATATGCACACAACATAGGAGCACCCAAATACATAAAGAAAATCTTGGAAGACTTCAAGAAAGATATTGACAGCAACACAATTATAGTAGGGGAACTTGACACCCCACTGTCAAAAATGGACAGATCTTCCAAACAAAATATCAACAAAGATATTGTAGTATTGAACAATGCCCTAGATGAAATGGACTTAACTGATATATACAGAGCCCTTCATCCTAAAGAAGCAAAATACACATTCTTTTCAAATGCACATGGAACATTTTCAATGATAGACCACATGATGGGACACAAAGCAAGCCTCAACAAATTCAAGAAAATTGAAATCATATCAGCATTTTCTCCTACCACAAAGAACTGAAACTAGAAACAAACCCCAAGGAAGAAACCCCAAAACACTCAAACTCATGGAGATTGAATAGCATGCTATTAAACACTGAATGAATCAATAATGAGATTAAGGAATACATCAAAGTTTCTGGAAACAAATGAAAATGAACTCACAACAATCCAAAACTTATGGAATACAGTGAAGACAGTCCTCAGAGGGAAGTTGATACCAATACAGGCCCACCTCAAAAATATAAAAACAGTTCAAATAAACAACCTAACCCTATGCCTACAAGAGCTCAAGGAACAACAACAAAGACAGCCCAAAGCAAGTAGAAGGAAGGAAATAACCAAGATCAGAGCAGAGTTAAATGACATAGAGACTAAAAGCACAATTCTAAGGATCAACAAATTCAGGAGCTGGTTCTTTGAAAAGAGAAACAAAATTGACAAGCGTATAAGCAAACTCATCAAGAAAAAAAGAAAGAGAACCCAAATAAGCACAATCAGAAATAAAAGAGGAGAGATTAAAACTGATACCACAGAAATACAAAGGATTGTAAGAAATTACTACAAAGAACTATATGCCAAGAAATTTGGAAACCTAGGTGAAATGGACAAATTTCTAGAAAAACATAGACTCCAAAACTCAATAAAAAAGATGCAGAAAGCCTGAACAGACTAATAACACCTGATGAAATTGAAGCAGTAATCAAAAAGTTTCCAACACAAAAGAGCCCTGGATCAGATGGTTTCACAGGAGAATTCTACAGAGCATTTAAGGGAGAGCTAACCCCCATCCCCCACAGATTATTTCAAAAAATTGAAGAAGATGGAAGACTCCCAAAGTCTTTTTATGGACACAACATCATCCTAGTTCCAAAACCAGATAAAGACATAACAAAGAAAGAAATCTTCAAGCCAATATAACTAATGAACCTAGATGCTAAACTCCTCAACAAAATATTGGCAAACTGTACCCAGCAATATGTTAAAAAGATCATACACCATGATGAAGTGGAATTCATCCCCGGGATGCAAGGATGGTACAATATTCACAAATCAATGAACATAATACATCACATAAACAAAATGAAAGACAAAAAATCACACCATCATAGCAATAGATGTGGAAAAAGCATTTGATAAGGTACAGAACCCATTTCTGATAAAACACTCAGCAAAGTGGGAAGAGAGGGAGCATTACTCAACATAATAAAGGCCATATATGAGAGACCTACAGCCAACATCATACTCAATGGACAAAAACTTAGAATTTCCCCCTAAGATCAGGAACAAAACAAGGATGTCCTCTCTCACCACTCTTATTCTACGTAGTACTGGAAGTCCAAGCCACAGCATCCAGACAAGAAAAAGAAATAAAAGACATCCAAATGGGAAAGAAGGGGAAAAAACTGTCACTGTTTGCAGATGACATGATAGTGTACGTGGAAAATCCTATAGACTCCACCAAAAAACTACTCGACCTAATAAATGGATTTGGCAAAACAGCTGGATACAAAGTCAATACTCAGAAATCAAAGGCATTCCTGTACACCAACAACAAAACATCCAAAGCAGAAATCAGGAAAACAATCGCATTTGATACAGCAAGAAGAAAAATAAAGTACCTAAAAATAAACCTAACCAAGGAGGTAAAAGACCTGGACTCAGAAAACTACACAACACTGAAGAAAGAAATTAAGGAAGACACAAACAAATGGAAGCATGTACCATGCTCATGGATTGGAAGAATTAACATCATGAAAATGTCCACACTACCCAAAGAAATTTATAGATTCAATGCAATACCTATTAAAGTACCCATGACATATTTCACAGATATAGAACAAACACTTCAAAAATTTACATGGAACCATAAATGACCCCGAATAGCTGCTGCAATTTTGAGAAAGAAGAACAAAGTAGGAGATCACAATACCTGACACCAAACTGTATTACAAGGCCACTCTAATCAAAACAGCTTAGTACTAGCATAAAAACAGGCACATAGACCAATGGAATAGAATAGAGAGCCCAGAAATAAACCCAAGTCTCTATGGTAAATTAGTATTTGACAAAGGAGGCAGCAGTATAAATTGGAGTAAAAATAGCCTCTTCAACAAATGGTGTTCGGAGATCTGGACAGCTACATGCAAAACAATGAAACTCCAGCACCAGCTTACACCATACCCAAAATAAATTCAAGGTGGATAAAAGACTTAAATATAAGTCGTAACACCTTTAAAGTCTTACAGGGGAACATAAGCAGGAAAATATCATATATTTCATGCAGCAGTATTTTCTCTGATATGTCCTCCATGGCAAGGGACATAAAGGAAAGAATAAACAAATGGGACCTCATCAAAATAAAAAGCTTCTGCATGGCTAAAGAAAACAGCACCAAATTACATAGAGAACCAACAGCATGGGAAAACATGTTTGCCAATGATACCTCATAGAAGGGCCTGATCTCCAAAATATATAAAGAACACAACTCCAGTCTAATAAGACAAGCAACCAACTTAAAAAATGGGCAAAGGACTTGAACAGACACTTCTCCAAGGAGGACATAGAGAGGGTTCAGAGACATATGAAAAGATGCTCAGTATCACTAGCCATCAGAGAGATGCAAATTAAAACCACAATGAGATACGATCTCACGCGGGCCAGAATGCCCATCATAAACAAAGCAACAAACAACAAGTGTTGGAGAGGTTGCAGAGAAAAGGAAACCCTAGTGCACTGTTGGTGGGAATGCAGACTGGTGCAACCACTATGGAAAACAGTATGGAATTCCCTCAGAAAACTAAATATGGATCTGCCTTTTGACCCAGCGACTCCACTGCTAGGATTGTATCCTAAAAACCCTGAAACACCAATCCAAAAGAACCTATGCACCCCAATGTTCATAGCAGCACAATTTACAATAACCAAGTGCTGGAAGCAACCTAGGTGCCCATCAGTAAGTGAATGGATCAAAAAACTATGATACATTTACACAATGGAATTCCATGCAGCAGACAGAAAGAAGGAGCTTATACCCTTTGTGACATCATGGATGGAATTGGAGAGCATTATGCTAAGCAAAATAAGCCAGGCAGTGACAAACAAATACCATATGGTCTTACCTTTAACAAGAATCTAATCAACAAAACAAACAAGCAAAATATAACCAAAGACAATGAAATTGAGAAAGGGCTGACAGTGACCAGAAGGGAGAGGGAAGGGAATTTCAGGGGAAAAGGGTGAAGGGTTTGTAGGAACCATTATGAAGTACACGTCGACAATAACGCGGGGGGAGGTGAAACTGGAGGGAGGTGGGGAGGACTGGGTGTTAGGCTGAGTGGGGGGGAAAGGCAGAGAACTGTATTTGAATAACAATAAATTTTTTTAAATAATAAAAATAATAAATAATTAACATATATGAGGATTGTCCAGAAAAAGTCCAGCCATTGTTAGTATAATGGGAATTGAACAACTCTGACGTAACCTGGAAGCCAGAGACAGTGGATTGGAATGAGCATGTGTGAACAATGACAACTTCACTGTACTAGTCAATGGGGACAGTAGATACCATTGGATGAGCATGTGTACTGTGTGGCTGTCGCATTCAAAATGACTGAGGGAGTAGAGCAATGAATATGCGTCATTGTTTGCATAAGCATGAACATTCCCCCACAGAAACTATTTAGATGATTCAAAGGCTTTCCGGGACAATGCAATGAGTGCACTACAAATAAAAGTGTGGCACGTGCCAAAAAGGGTTCCAGTGCAGGGAAATAAAGCCTCAAAACCTCTGAGTAAAAACAATGGTGGGGATTGCAGTGGGAGGAGAAACTCCCAGCCTCACAGGAGAGTTCATTGGAGAGACTCACAGGGTCTTAGAACAAACACAAAACCACCCACCTGGGAATCAGCACCAGAAGAGCTCAGTTTGCTGCTGGGTAGTGGAGGAAGTGACTGAAAGCAGGCAGTGAGCTGAGCATTGTTCACTCTTGGACCCCTCCCCCACATACAACACCACAACACAGCAACATGGGTTGCCTGGCCCTGGTGAATACCTGTGGCTCCACCCCTTACTACATAGCAGGTGCACTGAACCAAAAATTATGGCCCAAATGAAGGAACAGATCAAAGCTCCAGAAAAAATACAATTAAGTGACAAAGAGGTGGCCAACCTATTAGACACAGAGTTCAAAACACCAGTAATCAGGATGCTCACAGAATTGGTTCAGTATGGCCACAAAAGAGAGGAAAAAGTGAAGGCTATGAAAAGTGAAATAAAGGAAACTGTACAGGGAACCAAGAGTGACAGGAAGGAAAACAGGAATCAAATCGACAGTTTGGAACAGAAGGAAGAAATAAACATTCAACCAGAACAGAATGAAGAAACAAGAATTCAAAATAATGAGGAGAGGTTTAGGAACTTCTAAGACAGCTTTAAACGTTCCAACATCAAAATCATAGGGGTGCCAGAAGGAGAAGAGGAAGACCAAGAAATCGAAAACTTATTTGAAAAAATAATGGAAAACTTCCCCAGTCTGGCTATGGATACAGACTTCCAGGAAGTCCGGGAAGCCCAGAGAGTCCCCAAGAAGTTGGACCCAAGGAAGCACACATCAAGGCACATCATAATTACATTACCCAAGATAAGGAGAGAATCTTAAAAGCAGGACCAGAAAAGGAGACAGTTATCTACAAAGGAGTGCCTGTGAAACTATCAGCTGATAACCTAAGTGCCCATCAGCAAATGAGTGGATCCAAAAACTATGGTATATTTATACAATGGAATTCTATGCAGCAGAGAGAAAGAAGGAGCTTATACCCTTTGCAACAGCATGGATGGAACTGGAGAGCATTATGTTAAGTGAAATAAGCCAGGCGGTGAGGGACAAATGCCATATGATCTCACCTTTAACTGGAACATAATAAATAGAAGAAAAAAGGAAACAAAATATAACCAGAGACATTGAAGTTAAGAACAATCTAACAATGGTCAGTGGGAAGGGGACAGTGAGGAGAGGGTATTACAGGAACTACTATAAAGGACACATGGACCAAATCAAGGGGGAGGGTGGAGGTGGGGGAGGGAGGTGGGTTCAGCTGGGGAGGGGTGGAGGGATGGAGAGAAAAGGCACACAACTGTAATTGAATAACAAAAAAAAATTTTTTTTAATTAGAAAAAGAAGATCAAAAATACAAACAGTAAAATGACAACAAAATCACAACTGTCAACAACTGAACCTAAAAATACAAAAACAAAAACAAAAATGACCTAAGCAAACAACTAGAACAAGAACAGATTCACAGAAAGAGATCACATGGGGGGTTATCAGTGGGGAAGTGGAGCGGGGGAATAGGGGAAAAGGTACAGGGAATAAGAAACGTAAATGGTAGGTACAAAATAGACAGGGGGAGGTTAAGAATAGTATGGGAAATGGAGAAGCCAAAGAACTTATATGTATGACCCATGGGCATAAACTAAGGTGGGGGAATGATGGTGGGAGGGAGGTACAGGGCTGAGGGGAATGAAGGGGAGAAAAAATGGGACAACTATAATAGCATAATCAATAAAATATATTTTTAAAAAATCAAGCATTGCTGAGTAAAGTTAAACAAGACCTAAATAAATGAAGACATGCACTATGTCTGTGGATTGAAAGACTTAATTTGTTAGAAGGAAAGACTCCCTACATTGATCTATATATTTGATGCAAACTCAGTCAACATCTCAGCATCTGTTTTTGTAGAAATTGACAAGCTGATTTAAAAATTTATGTATAAGTGAAAAACCTAGTATAGGCAAAATGATCTTGAAAAAGAACATTTTTGGAGGGCTCCACAACCTGACTTCAAAACTTATAATAAAGCATTAGCATAAGAATTATGCAACAGAAAAGAGAATCCAGAAAAATACCCACACTTACAGTCAGCTGATTCTATTTTTACTATGTTGCCTAAGCAATTAAATGTAGGGGGTAAAAAACAGCTTTTTAGCAAAAAGCTTTAGAACAACTAAGTAAGCGTATGGGGGGAAAATGAATCATGACCTCTACTTCATACCATCTACAATAAAAATATTAATTCAAGATAGACCATAGATACAAACTTAAAAGCTAAAAACTATAAATTTCCAAAAGAAAACATAGGAGAATAATTCCACAACTTTGGCAGAGATTTATTAGGAAATAAAAAGTGCTAGTCATAAAAGAAAAAATATTCATCAATATTTTTGAGTTTTGATCATCAAGTCACACCATTAAAAATTTGCAAGCCACAGACTGGGAGAAGATATATATCTGACAAAAGAATATTATCCGTATATTTAAAGAACTTCTACAAATCAATAATAAAAGACAAACAACCAAATAAAAATTGCCAAAAGTCTTGAACATTTTACAAAAGAAAATTTTTGAATGTTCAATAAGCACCTGTAAAGGTGCTAAAGATCCTCAGTCATCAGGTAAATACACATTAAAATGAATTAAATACTCATTAAAATAGTGAGGTAAATCCTCACACCAAATGGAATGATCAAAGTGTAAAAGACTGACAACACCAAATATTAATGAGCATGTGGAGCAACAGGAGCTCTGGCACACAGCTGTGGGTGGTATAAAATGGTGCAGCACTTTGGAAATAAGTTTGGTAGTCTCTTATAGTTAAACATATACCTGCCTTACACACTGGTAATTCTACTCCTGGGCATATCCAATAGAAATGAAAATATTTTCACACAAAGAGTTGTTCAAGAATGTCACTGAGGACTTTGGAAGATGACGGCGAGCTACGGAGGAGCGGAGTCCACTTCCCCTCAATGCCAGTGAAATACCTAGCTGATCTGAGGAGCAGAGCAAACAGCCAACAGTATTCCAGCATATATGAAGATCGGAGACCAAAGATAGAGGACATTGAAAAATCAGACGGTAAGAAGAGTGCTTAAGGACAATAAGATCCCTGGGATCCACATGGGACAAGGGCGACTGAAGCCCCCGCCCGGGCACAGGATCTGCTGCAGGATTCTTGGGAGAGAGCCAGGCTGGGCTGTGTGAGCAGCCAGGTGCTTGTTTGGACCAGGGGGGCTTGAATAGGAGGAATTTCTCAAAAAGGAAAAGAAAATAGAGGCACGTAGTAGCTAGTTAGAGAACTCTCCGCAGCAGCCCCGGCCTCTGGAGCCCCTACCCCCTCAGCCCTGGACTGTGAGCGTTGGAAAAGCAGCCCCGGGCTCACCTGAAGCCTGGCTGGCATGCACTCAAATTAGTGGTCTAGGGGCCCACACCTGAAACCCCGGGTGGGCGGGTGCCCTGATAAGCGCCCTGCTGCCTGGGAGCACAGACAAAAAGCTCCTGGGTGAGCACTCAACTGGATCAGTGGCTGGCTGCCCCCGCACACAGACCCAAAGCAGGGGATCGGCAACCAATCGAAGTCCAAAGCTGAGATCGGCCACACAACCCGATCAACGGCCTGGCTGCCTGCAGGCGACCACAGCCAAAAGCACTGGTTCTGAAAAACTCATACGTAGCCCCTGTGCACAGAACTCTGCAGGGCCTACTGGCTCTCTAGGAGGAAGGCAGAAAGCCCAGCAGAGGGGAGCTGCAGGACTGGGAGAGACTGCATTCCCTGGAAAGACTCGACACAGTAGGGGGCTGAAATACCCCATAGCAGCACCGAGAGCCCCTAGCATCTAAGACAGCAAAGAGCAAGAAGGTGGAATGTGAGTTGCCCCTAATTGGTGCAACTCAAGGACAGCACAGCTGGTGAACTAAAGGCCTAGTGGGGAGCAGAAGGACCCGGAGGAACTAGACTGAAGGCTGAACAACAGCGAAGAGTGTGGCTCAGGATGGGAGAAAAGTGAAACCAATCCTTCCAACCACCCCCTCCCGTTCCACAGACAGGACGACCAGCAGAACTAACCTGACAAGTTTAAAGCCAGCAGAAGACCTTTTTTTATTTTCTTTTTTTTTCTTTCCTTCTTTCCCCCTGAATTCCTTCTTCCATTCTGTCCTTCTTTCTTTTTTTATTACTTCTTCCTTCCATCCTTTACCTTTTTTATTCCTTCTGCCAGCCTTCCTTTATTTATTCTGTTGCTTTAATTTTTGTTAAAAAATTCCTTCCTTCAACAAAAGAAAAAAGCAAACAAAATAAAACCAGAGACATTGAGGGGGGGGGGAACAGTCTAGCAATGGCCAGGGGGGAGTGGGGTGGGGACAGTGGGAAGAGGGAATTGCAGGAACTATTATAAAGGACACATGGACAAAATCAGGGGGGGATGGTGGGGGTGGGGGAGGGACGTGGGTCCAGCTGGGGTAGGCAAGAGGGAAGAGGAGAAAAGGCATAAAACTGTATTTGAATAACAATAAAAAAAATTCCTTCTTATCTTGCCTCTGGTCTTTCTTTATTCCTACTCCCTTCCTTCCTTTCCTTTTCTATTCCCTTTTTCCTTCCTTCCGTTCTTTTTTCTTTTCCTCCATTCCTCTTTTTCCCACAGGTGAGACAACAAAACCTGGAGTACTGAAAAGACCAGAGTAAGACTCTGTTACACCCATAAACATCAGCTCAAGACCAGTGAGCACAAGAGATTAAGGAGACAGCACCACTGAATCCCATTGGCATTCTACCATAGAAGTTCATAAAATAAACCCAGGGAGTCAGAATACATCACTTTAAGAAGCAGAGGCTAACAAGAAGAGTCTCACAAACAATGGGAAGACAAAGAAACAATTCCCAAATGAAAGGAAAGGCGTAAGCCTCAGAAACAATGCTAACTGAAAAAGAGGCAAGTCAACTATCAGATACTGAGTTCAAAGCAATGGTCATCAGGAAGCTCACTGAGCTTTCAGAGCTCAAAGAGAACTACCAGAAACTACAGGGAAACTACAATGAACTCACTGCAAACTATATCAACGTGAAAAAGGAAATAGAAACTATCAACAAGGGCCAAGAGGAAATGAACAATACAATTTCTGAACTGAAGAACACAGTAGAAGGAATCAAAAGCAGACTTGATGAAGCAGAGGATCAGATCAGCAAGCTGGAGGACAAAGTAGAAAAAAACACCCAGAAAGAGCAAGAAAAGGAAAAGAGGCTCAGAAAGAATGAAGAGGCAATAAGGGAAATGCAGGACAACATGAAACGTAAAAATATCCGTAAAATAGGAATACCAGAAGGAGAAGAAGAGGAGCAATGGATAGAAAACCTGTTTGAAGAAGTAATGATGGAAAATTTCCCTAATCTGATGAGAGAGAAAGTCACCCAAATCCAGGAAACACAGAGAGTCCCAAGCAAGAGGAACCCAAAGAGGCCCAATGCAAGACACATCATAGTTAAAATGGCAAATTTCCAAGACAAAGAGAGGATCTTAAAGGCAGCAAAGGAGAAACAGGAAGTAACATACAAGGGAGCCCCAATAAGGTTAGCAACTGACTTCTCAATGGAAACGCTCCAAGCCAGAAGAGAATGGCAAAATATATTCCAAGTAATGAGAACCAGGGGCCTGCAACCAAGACTACTTTACCCAGCAAGGCTATCAATCAAGATAGAAGGCCAAATAAAGAGTTTCCCAGACAAAAGAGGTCTAAAAGAATACAGCTTCACCAAACCAGCTCTGCAAGAGATGCTAAAGGGACTGCTTTAAGGAAAGGAAGGAAAAGAGAAAGAGAGAGGAACACAGGTAAGAAAAAATGACAATGAATAACTACCTATCGATAATAACCTTAAATGTAAATGGATTAAATGCTCCAATCAAAAGACATAGAATAGCTGAATGGATAAGAAAACATGACCCACACATATGCTGCCTACAAGAGACCCATCTCAGGACAAAAGACCTACACAGACTGAAAGTGAAGGGCTGGAAACAAATTTTCCAAGCAAACGGACAGGAAAAAAAAGCAGGGGTAGCAATACTCATATCAGACAAAATAGACTTCCAAAGAAGGGCCATAAAGAGAGACCCAGAAGGTCACTTCATAATACTCAAAGGAAGAATCCACCAAGAAGACATAAACATTGTAAATATATATGCATCCAACATAGGAGCACCCAAATACATAAAGAAAATCTTGGAGGATTTCAAGAAAGATATTGACAGCAACACATTAGTAGGTGACTTCAACACCCCACTATCAAAAATGGACAGGTCTTCCAAACAAAAGATCAACAAGGATATTGTGTCACTTAACAATACCTTAGCGGAAGTAGACTTAACTGATATATATAAAGCTTTTCATCCCAAAGGGCAAAATACACATTCTTTTCAAGTGTCCATGGAACTTTTTCAAAGATAGACCACATGATAGGACACAAAGCAAGCCTCAACAAATTCAAGAAAATTGAAATGTTATCAAGCATTTTCTCTGAGCACAAGGGACTGAAACTAGAAACCAACCCCAAAGGAAAAAACCCAAAACACTCAAAATCATGGAGACTGAATAGCATGCTATTAAACAATGAATGGGTGAAGAACGAGATTGGGGAAGAAATCAAAAACTTTCTGGAAACAAATGAAAATGAACTCACAACAACCCAAAACCTATGGGACACAACAAAGGCAGTCCTGAGAGGGAAGTTCATAGCAATACAGGCCTACCTTAAGAAGATAGAAACAGTTCAAACAAACAACCTAACTCTACGCCTACAAGAACTGGAGGAACAACAAAAAAGACAGCCCAGAGCAAGCAGAAGGAAGGAAATAACCAAGATCAGAGCAGAGTTAAATGACATAGAGATTAAAAGCACAATTCTAAGGATCAATGAATCCAGGAGCTGGCTCTTTGAAAAGATAAACAAAATCGACAAGCCTTTAAGTAGGCTCATCAAGAAAAAAAGAGAGATGATCCAAATAAACACAATTAGAAATGAAAGAGGAGAGATTGCAACTGATACCACAGAAATACAAAGGATTGTAAGAAATTACTACGAAGAAGTGTATGCCAAGATTTTGAAAACCTAGGTGAAATGGACACATTTCTAGAAAAATATAATCTTCCAAAACTGAATGAAGAAGAAGCAGAAAACCTGAACAGAACAATAACAGCAGACGAAATTGAAGCAGTCATCAAAAAACTCCCCACACACAAGAGTCCTGGACCAGATGGTTTCACAGGAGAATTCTACAAGCATTTAAGGAAGAGCGAACCCCTATCCTTCACAGACTATTCGAAAAAATCCAAACCGATGGAAGACTCCCAAACTCGTTTGATTAAGCCAGCATCATCCTAATCCCAAAACCGGATAAAGACACAACGAAGAAAGAAAACTTCAGGCCAATATTGCTGATGAACATAGATGCTAAAATTCTCAGCAAAATATTGGCAAACTGCATCCAGCAATACATTAAAAAGATCATACACCATGACCAATTGGGATTCATCCCAGGGATGCAAGGAGGGTACAATATTCACAAATCAATAAACGTAATACATCACATCAATAACTGCAAAGACAAAAATCACATGGTCATGTCAATAGATGGGGAAAAAGAATTTGATAAGATACAGCACCCATTTCTGATAAAAACACTCAGCAAAGTGGGAATAAAGGGAGCATCCCTCAACATAATAAAGGCCATATATGAGAGACCTACAGCCAACATCATACTCAATGGACAAAAACTTAGAGCTTTCCCTCTAAGATCAGGAACAAGACAAGGATGCCCTCTCTCACCACTCCTATTCCACATAGTATTGGAAGTCCTAGCCACAGCAATCAGACAAGAAAAAGCAATAAAAGGCATCCAATTTGGAAAGGAGGAAATGAAACTGTCACTGTTTGCAGATGACATGATAGTGTACATGGAAAGTCCTATAGACTCCACCAAAAAACTACTCGACCTAATAAATGAATTTGGCAAAACAGCTGGATACAAAGTCAATACTCAGAAATCAACAGCATTCCTGTACACCAACAACGAAACTGCAGAAACAGAAATCAGGAAAAAAAATGCCATTTGATATAGCAACAAGAAAAATAAAGTACCTAGGAATAAACCTAACCAAGGAGGTAAAAGACCTGGACTCAGAAAACTACACAACACTGAAG
Organism: Desmodus rotundus; assembly: GCF_022682495.2. Taxonomy (NCBI): domain Eukaryota; kingdom Metazoa; phylum Chordata; class Mammalia; order Chiroptera; family Phyllostomidae; genus Desmodus; species Desmodus rotundus. The sequence goes on from NC_071387.1 coordinate 94,376,131, forward strand.
AAACAAATTAAGGAAGACACAAACAAATGGAAGCATGTACCATGCTCATGGATTGGAAGAATTAACATCATTAAAATGGCCACACTACCCAAAGCAATTTATAGATACAATTCAATCCCTATTAGAGTACCCATTACATATATCACTTATATAGAACAACCATTCAGAAATTCATATGGAACCATAAACGACCCCGAATAGCTGCACCAATTTTGAGAAAGAGGAACAAAGCAGGAGGGATCACAATACCTGATATCAAACTGTATTACAAGGCCACTGTCATCAAAACAGCCTGGTACTGGCATAAAAACAGACACATAGACCAATGGAACAGAACAGAGAGCCCAGAAATGAACTCAGGTCTATACGGTCAATTAATATTTGACAAAGGAGGCAGGAGCATAAAATGGAGCCAAAATAGCCTCTTCAACAGATGGCATTGGGAGATCTGGACAGCTACGTGCAAAAAAATGAAACTCGATCACCAACTTACGCCATACACAAAAATAAATTCAAGATGGATAAAAGACTTAAATATAAGTCGTAACACCATAAAAGTCCTTGAGGAAAACATTGGCAGGAAAATCTCAGACATTCCACGCAGCAACATCCTCACAGACACATCCCCTAAAGCAAGGGACATAAAGGAAAGAATAAACAAGTGGGACCTCATCAAAAGAAAAAGCTTCTGCATGGCTAAAGAAAACAGCACCAAATTACAAAGAGAACCAACAGTATGGGAAAACATATTTGCCAATGATACCTCAGACAAGGGCCTGATCTCCAAAATATATAAAGAACTCACACGACTCCACTCCAGGAAGACAAACAACCCAATTCAAAAATGGGCAAAGGACTTGAACAGACACTTTTCCAAGGAAGACATACAGAGGGCCCAGAGACATATGAAAAGATGCTCAGCATCACTAGCCATCAGAGAGATGCAAATTAAAACCACAATGAGGTATCATCTCACACCAGTCAGAATGGCCAACATAAACAAATCCACAAACAAATGTTGGAGAGGATGTGGAGAAAAGGGAACCCTAGTGCACTGTTGGTGGGAATGCAGACTGGTGAGGCCACTGTGGAAAACAATATGGAATTTCCTCAGAAAACTAAAAATGGAACTGCCCTTTGACCCAGCAATTCCGCTGCTGGGATTATACCCTAAGAACCCTGAAACACCAATCCAAAAGAACCTATGTACCCCAATGTTCATAGCAGCACAATTTACAATAGCCAAGTACTGAAAGCGACCGAAGTGCCCATCAGCAAACGAGTGGATCCAAAAACTATGGTATATTTACACAATGGAATTCTACGCAGCAGAGAGAAAGAAGGAGCTTATACCCTTTGCAACAGCATGGATGGAACTGGAGAGCATTATGCTAAGTGAAATAAGCCAGGCAGTGAGGGACAAGTACCATATGATCTCACCTTTAACTGGAACATAATCAATAGAAGAAAAAGCAAACAAAATATAACCAGAGACATTGAGGTTAAGAACAATCTAACAATAGCCTAGGGGCGGGGGGGACAGTGGGAAGAGGGGATTACAGGAACTACTATAAAGGACACATGGACAAAACCAAGGTGGAGGGTGGAGGTGGAGAAGGGAGGTGGGTTCAGCTGGGGAAGGGTGGAGGGATGGGGAGAAAAGGCATACAACTGTAATTGAATAACAATAAAAATTTAAGAAAAAAAAAAGTATGTCATTGATAGCTTGACTTACAACAACCCTAAAGTAAAAACAACCCAAGCATCCATCAAGAAGGGATAGATGAACAAATCTTCATATATCTACACAATGGAAAACTACTCAACGATGAAAAGGGGCAAACACTGATAACAGCATGCCTGAATATCACAGGCCTATATCAATATCAGACAGAGAAGAATTCACACTGCATGATTCCATTTATATGAAGTTGAAGAACAAAGTTGATGGTGATAAAAATCAGATCAGTGACTGCCTCTGAAGCAGGGGTCAAATTTGACTGGAAGGGGCATGAGAAAACCTTATGAAGTAATTATATTATTCTCAATCTTGATCAGGGTGTGGGTTACGTGGGTTTATTCATCTGTCCAAACCTGAACTGTATGGGTAGGGTCTGTGCATATTATAGATTGTGGATTATACCTCCATTTTTAAAAAATTTGTTATTGATTTTAGAGAGACAGAGGCAGGTAGGTGGAAAGAGGGAGCGCATGAGACATCAATTTGTTGTGCCACTTATTTATACATTCATTGGTTGCTTCTGGAATGTGCCCTGACAGGTGGATGTAACCCACAACCCTGGTGTATCAGGATGATGTTCTAACCAACTGAGCTACCCTGCCAGGGCCTATACCTCCATTTCTTAAAAGCCCAATGTTTGGCAATAAATTGTTGGTGAGAATGTGAGAAAATTCACCAGCATACATTCTTGGTGAGAGTGTAAATGTGGTATCATCTCTCTGGAAAGCAATTTTGACACCTATCAAAATACACATTGACCCAGCTGTTCCACTTCTAAGAGTCATCCTACACATAAATTCATGCCTGATGTAAACATAAAATTGTTTGTGGTACCAAAATACTGGAAATAACATAGCAATCCATCCATAAAGTGCAGGCTAAATAAATTACAGTGCTACCTTTTAATAGAATACAACGCAGCTGTTAAAATAATAAAGGAGATAACTATGTACTGATATGAAATGATATTCAAGATATATGATATATTAATACACAGAAAAAAGGTGTAGAACAGAGTTTATAATATCCTTCCATCAGTGTATAAATAAATGTGCACCTGCAATATATCTTGAAAGGTACATTAAAAAACTAGACATGCTTTTGCCTCTGGGAGAAGAGCTGGCACACTGGGAGACTGAAAGACACTGGGAGAATTATTTTCACTGTATTATCCCTTCTATCATCTGAGTTTGTTTGTTTGTTTACCACATGGGTATCATGTGAATCAATAATTTTTAAAACAAAGAAAAAGACCAGCACTTGTGGAGCCAATCCATTTCCCCTGACAGTTGACCCAGACTCTCTTAGCTCCTGTGCCCATGACCCCTGAGTCTGCCCTGCCCCTCCTATAACAGCTGCCCCCTCATTTTGTCTCCTTGGCCTCCTTCCTCAGATCTGACCTCAGCCCCACCTACTGCCTCAGTTTGCTTTCCTCCTGGACCACCAGTGCTTGCCTATCAGGTACTTTGCCAGCCATCACCCCTCTCTCCCACTCAGCATTTAAATTATTGGGTTTTTCAGCCTTTTATTTATTCCTGCCTTTTCCAACCAAGCAGATTCCCACATAGCCAGGACTGTCTAGCCAACTAGATAAATGCCCCAACATGAGGCCATGAAATATCCCTATAATTTTCAGATGCCTTAAGACATACACTCTTAAATATTTAGTAGATTATAAATGACCTAAAGCCTTAGTCCATCTTTTAAACATAACTTCCTAATGAGCCTACATGGACAGTTTGCCCCCAGCCTGAAAGCAGAGATAATTGTGGCTCTCCTGATGAATAGGGAGGTAAGCACAGGGGAATTGCTGTGCAGTTAATGAAGGCATCCTGGGGGCTTGGTACCCACTACAGGAGCAGGTTTGCTACCTATAGCTCTCTCTGCTCTGCAATGTGTAGTCTGCTGCACAGGGATTTGTGGAGAGAGAATCAAAGAACCTGGTCTGAAGCCTGAATTTGCCACTGGTTTTCTGTGTGGCCTTAAGTATATCACGTTTCCTCTCTGGGCCTCCGGGCCCTTCTCCATTGCATTAGCTAATCTCTAAGGTTTTTGCAGCATTCAGCTTGAGACTTCTGAGCATTTGCGATTATAATTATTTATTGAAATATATTTCACAATAAAAGAGAAGAAAATAAGTAACAAGGATTTTTAGGGAAAAAAATTTAAATGGGTTTAAAAAGAAAAAACATCACATTTCTTTAAGCCTTGTTGATCCAGCAGCATCAGCACCACCTTGGAGCTCATTAAAAATGCAGAATCTCAGGTCTCATCCCAGATCTGCTGAAACAGAATCTGAATTTTAACAAAACTCTTGTGTAGTTCATCAGTTCTGATCTTCCAAGGAACATAAAAATGCCCAGGGGTCTCATGTAAACCTGGCACCTTCGGAGAAGGGTCTTCTCTGTCTTCAGTCCACTCTGGCCACAGAAGATGAATAAGTACCACGATGTCAAATGCCTACAGGGGTCAGGCAAACAACGTAAAATAGCTAAGGTGCCTGGATCTGATGCAATAGGGAGCAATGGGGACTGCAATAAAGGGGGAAGTACTTGTTTCATCTGAAATGGCCCAGACACAATTCAATATCAGTCAGCTGTTGCCACACAAGAATGCAGAGTCTGTGTTGCAACATCTTAATCATTTTTTAAAAAGTTAACCCAGATAGTCCTGACCATCATGGCTCAGTTGGTTGGAAAATCATCCCAAAACCAAAAGATTGCCATTTTAATGCCTGGTCAGGGCACATGCCCAGGTTGTGGGCTCAGTCCTCTACTGAGGCACATGCAAGAGGGAGTTGATCCACGTTTCTGTCTTACACTGATGTTTCTCTCTCCCTTCCCCTCTCTCTTGAATGAGAATAAAATAAACCTTTTAAAAAAAAGTTAACCCAGATATTCAGATTTCTGTGTGAAATCTCTTAATGATAAAAGATGTAACCATGATTTCAAAAGCCTCAAAACAAGAATAAACTTGATGGATTCAAAGCACAAAAGTAGGATAAGGTGACTGGAGTATGATGCGTAATAGGGGAAGTAGAACAAGCCTAGAAGGGGGAGGTCAGGGTGTTGGCCACTGACAGGAGGCAACAGAATGACATGGCATTTGTTAGTGAGAATGGTGGCTGATGCACAGGGACTAGAGTCCAAGCCTTCCCTTTGCTATTTCTGTACCCTTAGATAAGTGGTTTCATGCTTACAAACCTCTGTTTCCTTATCTGTAAAATGGAGTTAATAATGGTATTCACTGCAGAGGGTCAATACAAAGAAGCAGTGTTCAATACAATAAAGCACTTAGAAAAGTGTCCAGACTGAAGTCAGCACTCAATAATTGTTTACTGTGATTGCTAGTACTTGCTTTCTTCTCTCATTGGTGCTACAAATGTCATGAGCACCTGCTGGGTTCCAACCCACATACTAGACTTTACAATGGGTTCACCAGCTCCTCCAAAACTTCCGAACAAGGAAAGAGCACACAAAGACCTGTAGAGGGTTTCTTTTTGCAAGGCTTCTTTTCTCAAGATGTCTTGGCCTGCCCTGACCCAGCCCTCTCCATGCCTTTTGTACTCACATTTCTTTTTCCCCAATGCTTTGTTTTGTAGAGTCTGCTCAATGTTCAAGGCCCACTTTCAAAGCAAGGCCATTTATTCATTCAGCAAGCATGTATCTGGCATCAGTAGTGCATTAGGCACTGAGCTAGATCTTAGGGATAGAGTTGTGAACAAGATCCCTGAACCTGTGGAGTTTTTTTTCCTAGTGAAAAGGAAAGGTATAAATATAAATAAACAAGACAATGTCAGAAATCAGTAAATTCCACCAAGGTGATAAGATTTAAAAAAAAAGGAAGACCATTTCAGGTAGGGCATTCCTGCTATACTTCTAGGTAGAATGTCCAGAATTAATTTGCCTTAACCAAAGTTTGAAACCCTGAATGCTTTATCCATGAGCTTACTGGACAATTATTCATTTATTTATTTATTCATTCATTCAATCATTCATTACACGAATATCTATAGATGCCAAAGACTTTCCAGGCCTTCTGCTAAGCAGTGAAGAAACAGAATGAAAAGCCATGATTTCCACCTTCAGAGGACTCCCCATCTGATGATGAACAAAGGTGTATTAATAGATAACTAAATATGAATGAGTTTTATAAATTAAGTTTTGAGTGATTTTATAAAAGGCAAACTTCCCCATGGGTATTGCTCTTTCTCAACTTCTTGACTCTACAAGTCCACCCTGTTCAACTAATAGTATTTCCATCTAATGAAGAAAAAGGCAAAATTGAAGACAAGACCCCCCCCTGAGAGATCAGCCCTAGAGGTATTGTCATAAAATTGTAATGCCTGAGATTCTGCTTGTATAAGGATCAGTATGGCTCAAAGTTGTGTTTCCTCAACTGGTCCTGGCCAACAATAACTACTGTATACAGAAATTGACATAATAAAAAACATGTGCTCTCATGTATAATGCAATCACATCATCACTCTGCCAGGTTTACTTCTATAACCTCATTTATATAATATGTATTATCACTCCATTTTATAAATAAAGAAGCTAGGGCACAGAGCTATTAATTACTTGCCTGGGTCCATAGTAAGTAAATGGGACAAACAGGATTTCAACCATACATTTGGCTTCTAGAGTCCATAGTCTTAACATGCCGCAGATAAGAAAATTTTGCAGTTGTTAGAACTTAAAAAGATTTTCAGATCCAAGACAGCATCAGAATAGGTAAAAATTTCACTCACCTCCTCCCAGGACCATATCAAAACTACAACTAAATAACAGAACAATGAATCTGGATAACCATCTGAAGACTAGCTAAACAGAAGTCCTATAACTAAGAATATACAGAAGAAAATACATCAAGACTGGTAGGAAGGGTGGAGGTACAGAAAGGGTTGGCCCCACACCCTGTGGGGTGGTTGAGAATCTGGAGGGATATCTCAGCTGCAAAGTTACCCCCTGAAGAGCAAAGGGTCTCAACCTCATTCTAGGCTCCCCAGCCCAGAGCACCAGTGCCAGGAAGACAAGCCCACATAACATCTGGCTGTGAAAATCAGCAGGGATTCCATCCACCCAGGAAGACAAAAGGCTGCTGGAAACATAGGCATCCTGTTAAAGGGCCAACACACAAAATCTCTTGCACAAGCACTCACCCTAGGCTCCAGCAGAGGGAGTGTGGCTCAGAGGGAACCGGATTCATACAGGGTGATATTGGGTTGTGTGGCTTCGGGGAGAGGGCTTCGGGGACAGCCACCAATGTCCCTGTGTAGAATCCCTCTCCCATACCACCCACAGATACCATCTTTCCTGGGTCAAGCACTCCCCTCCACAGGGCATTAGCTTAGGACCACTCTGCTGACTCTCTGAGGCCCACCCTGCCAAGCTCACACCCTGTGGAGATCTTCTGGCAGTGGCCAACCTGAGCCTGCATTGTAGTCTTTGTTGAAAAACTCATGAGGAAATACAGGTAAATTCAGGGGGTTCCAGAAACACACAGGGAGAAACTGAGTTGTGTGGGTTTAGGATGAGGGCCATTCCCTAGCCACCACATGCCCAAAATTTACAACCATGCCTGTAGAGAGCCCTCCCTCTACATGTCCAAATCTTAATGTGCTTTAGCCTGATGAACTACACTGTCTCCACATGTCTAGTCCCTGAGATCCCAGCCCTACTGCAAAGTTTCCCAGGCACCAGGCATCTGGCCTTAGTGTATTTTGAGACTTTTGATGAGTTGCCTCAGACCCAGTACTGGCAACAAGTTAGAATCTATATTAACCTATATGAACACCACTTGCTCCTACCTGGTGACTCACTGAGAACCTGCCTCACACAACTTGAGTACTGCCAGAGGTTCTTTGGTAACTGAGCGTAATAAGCAGCTGGCAAGTGGCAGCAGATTTTGGGGTACCTTGAGCCTTTTACTGACCTTCCCTAGGCTAAGCACTGGTGGAAGCAGTATTGGTATGCAGCTTGGCCCCTCCCTTGCACACCCAGGCCCAGCACAGGCAGCTACCTACCGTGGATTGCCTTGTAGCTCCTAATAGGTAGCCCAGGACTGATCACAGGCAGTGTCCAATATTGACCTGTAATGGAGGCCCTCCCAAGAGGCCCCAGAACAAATACTCTTGATGGCTAGCTTTACACCACATCAGAACACAATCTGATTAGTTCCACAAGTAGTATACCCAAAGGGAGGTTTCAGCAGGCACCACACACTGCTGGGGCAAATTCTGCTTTGTGGAGTCAGCCTCCACACAACAGCTCCATACACTATGGTTAGAGTCAATCCTCATAGTCAGCAAGCCTGAGGGTCAACCCCACCCACAGATGGGTCAAGAGCAATCAAAATAACTACACAGGAGGACTTACATAACCCATGAAAGGGATATTCTGGAGCCCCAGATCAGGTGATCAAATAGACTGTACCAATGAGCACCAAAGGACACTACATAAGGCTACCTTATGAAGTCTGGAAGACATAGAAGATCTACCTACTACACAGAAACAAACACAGAGAGGCAACCAAAATGGGGAGACAAACATGCCCCAAATGAAAGAACAGGAGAAATCTCCAGAAAAAGAACTAAATGAAATGGAGGCAAGCAATCTACCCAATACAGAGTTCAAAACACTAGTGATAAAGATGCTCAAGAAACTTAGTAACAACTTCAACAGCATAACAAAGGACATAGAAACAATAAATAACCTGTTAGAAATGAAGAATACAATATTTAAAATAAAGAATATACTAGAAGAAATCAACAACAACAGGTTAGATCAAGCAGAGGATCAAGTCAGTGATTTGGAACACAGGGTAGCAGAAAACACTAAATAACAAAAGAAAAAGAATTTTTTAAAATGAGGATATTTAAGGGACTTCTGGGCCAACATCAAGTGTAACAATGTCTGCATCAGAGGGGTACCAGAAGGAGAAAAGAGACAGCAAGGAATTAAGAGCCTATTTGGATAAATAATGACTAAAAACTTCCCTAACTTGGTGAAAGAAAAAGACACACAAGTCCAGGAAGTGCAAAGAGTTCAAAATAAGATGAACCCAAAGAGGCCTACACTACCACACATCATAATTAAAATGGCTAAAGTTACATACAAGGGAGAATCTTAAAAGTGGCAAGAGAAAGACAGTTAATTACCTACAAGGGAGCTCTTATAAAACACTGTCAGCTGAATTTTCAACAGAAACTTTTCAGGCCAGAAGGAATTGACATGAAATATTCAAGGAATGAAAAGCAAGGACTACTCTACCTAGTAAGGCTATCACCTAAAATTGAAGGAGAAATAAAGAGCTCCCCAGACAAGGAAAAGCTAAAGGAGTTTCATTTCCACCAAACCAATATGATAAGAAATGTTAAAGGAACTTCTTTAAGAAGAAGAAGAAGAAAAAGAAGAATATAAAAGAATAAATGGCATTAAATATGTACCTATCAATAATCATTTTAAATGTAAATGGATTAAATGTTCCAATCAAAAGACACAGGGTAGATGAATGGACAAGGAAACAAGATCCATATTTATGCTGACTACAAGAGACCCACCTCAGGTCAAAAGACACACACAGACTAAAAGTAAAGGAATGGAAATGATATTTCATGCAAATAGAAATGAAAAAAGCTGGGGTAGCAGTATTTCTGTCAGACAAAATAGACTTTAAAACAAAGGCTATCATAAGAGACAAAGAAGGTCATTACATAGTGATAACAGAATGATTCAAAAAGAGGATCCACACGCACTGTTGGTGAGAATGCAAATTGATGCATCCACTATGGAAAACAGTGAAGAGGTTCCTCAAAAACAAACAAAAAAAAAAAACCCACTACATGACCCAGAAATTCCTCTTCTGAGTATATGTTCAAAGAAACACAAAGCACTAATTCAAAAGAATATATGCACTCTTATGTTCATTGCAGCATTATTTACAATAGCTAAGATATGGAAGCAACCCAAGTACCCATCAATAGATGAGTGGATTAAAAAGCAGCGATTACATAAAATGGAATATTTCTCAGCCATAAAAAAGAATGAAATCTTACCATTTGTGACAGCATGGATGGACCTAGAGGGTATTATGCTGAGTGAAATAAGTCAAACAGAGAAAGGCAGATACCATATGATTACATTTATATGTAGCATCATAAGAACAATGTAAATGAACAAATTTGAAACAAACTCATAGACATAGAGAACAGACTGATGGTTGCCAGAGGGCAGTGGTGCGGGGACCTGGGTGAAAAAAGTGAAGAGGATAAGAAATACAAATTGGTAGGTACAAAATAGTCATGGGGATATAAAGTACAGCTATAGGAAATATACTCAATAATATTATAATAATTGTGTATGATGCCAGGTGGGTACTTGAAATATTAGGAAGATAACCTTGTAAAGGATATGATTATCTAACCATTATGCTATACAAAATAATACTGAATGTAAACTGTAATTGAAAAATAATTTTTTTAATTATTTTATTGTTAAGTACAATTGTCTGCATTTGCCACCCACCACTCCACCCCCACCCCTGCCATTCCCACCTCCTTCCCCTGCTTCCACACCCTTGGTTTTGTCCATATGTCCTTTATAGTTGTTCCAGAAAACCCTTCCCCCCATCCCCTCATTATCCCCTCCAACCTCCCATCTGGTTACTGTCAGATTGTTCTTAATTTCAATGTCTCTGGTTATATTTTGCTTGCTTGTTTGTTTTGTTGATTAGGTTCCACGTCAAGGTGGGGTAATATGGTATTTGTCCCTCTCCGCCTGGCTTATTTCACTTAGCATAATGCTCTCCAGTTCCATTCATGCTGTCACAAAGGGTAGGAGCTTCTTCTTTCTCTCTGCGGTATAGTATTCTACTGTGTAAAGGTTCCATAGTGATTATTTTTGTTTTTTTTTAATTTTAATTGTTATTCAATTAGAGTTGAATGCCTTTTCTCCCTATCCATCCACACCACCCCAGCTGAACCCACCTCCCTACCACACCCCCATCATCCCCCCGATTTTCTCCATGAGTCCTTTATAATAGCTCCTGCAATCCCCTGTTCACACTGTCCCCACCCCAATCCCCACTGGCCACTGCTAGACTGTTCCCCCCCTCAATGTCTCTGGTTGTATTTTACTTGCTCTTGTCCTTTGTTGATTATGTTCCAGTTAAAGGTGAGATCATATGGTATCTGTCCCTCAACGCCTGGCTTATTTCACTTAGCATAATGCTCTCCAGTTCCATCCATGCTGTTGCAAAGGGTATAAGCTCCTTCTTTCTCTCTGCTGCGTAGAATTCCATTGTGTAAATATACCATAGTTTTTGGATCCACTCGTTTGCTGATGGGCACTTCGGTCGCTTCCAGTACTTGGCTATTGTAAATTGTGCTGCTATGAACATTGGGGTACACAGGTTCTTTTGGATTGGTGTTTCAGGGTTCTTAGAGTATAATCCCAGCAGTGGAATTGCTGGGTCAAAGGGCAGTTCCATTTTTAGTTTTCTGAGGAAATTCCATATTGTTTTCCACAGTGGCCTCACCAGTCTGCATTCCCACCAACAGTACACTAGGGTTCCCTTTTCTCCACATCCTATCCAACATTTGTTTCTGGATTTGTTTATGCTGGCCATTCTGACTGGTGTGAGATGATACCTCATTGTGGTTTTAATTTGCATCTCTCTGATGGCTAGTGATGCTGAGCATCTTTTCATATGTCTCTGGGCCCTCTGTATGTCTTCCTTGGAAAAGTGTCTGTTCAAGTCCTTTGCCCATTTTTGAATTGGGTTGTTTGTCTTCCTGGAGTGGAGTCGTGTGAGTTCTTTATATATTTTGGAGATCAGGCCCTTGTCTGAGGTATCATTGGCAAATATGTTTTCCCATACTGTTGGTTCTCTTTGTAATTTGGTGCTGTTTTCTTTAGCCATGCAGAAGCTTTTTCTTTTGATGAGGTCCCACTTGTTTATTCTTTCCTTTATGTCCCTTGCTTTAGGGGACGTGTCTGTGAGGATGTTGCTGCGTGGAATGTCTGAGATTTTCCTGCCAATGTTTTCCTCAAGGACTTTTATGGTGTTACGACTTATATTTAAGTCTTTTATCCATCTTGAATTTATTTTTGTGTATGGCGTAAGTTGGTGATCGAGTTTCATTTTTTTGCACGTAGCTGTCCAGATCTCCCAATGCCATCTGTTGAAGAGGCTGCTTTGGCTCCATTTTATGCTCCTGCCTCCTTTGTCAAATATTAATTGACCGTATAGACTTGAGTTCATTTCTGGGCTCTCTGTTCTGTTCCATTGGTCTATGGGTCTGTTTTTATGCCAGTACCAGGCTGTTTTGATGACAGTGGCCTTGTAATACAGTTTGATATCAGGTATTGTGATCCCTCCTGCTTTGTTCCTCTTTCTCAAAATTGCTGCAGTTATTTGGGGTCATTTATGGTTCCATATGAATTTCTGAAATGTTTCTTCTATATCTGTGAAATATGTCATGGGTACTCTAATAGGGGTTACAGTGAATCTATAAATCGCTTTGGGTAGTATGGCCATTTTGATGATGTTAATTCTTCCAATCCATGAGCATGGTACATGCTTCCATTTGTTTCTGTCTTCCTTAATTTCTTTCTTCAGTGTTGTGTAGTTTTCTGAGTACATGTCTTTTACCTCCTTGGTTAGGTTTCTTCCTAGGTACTTTATTTTTCTTGTTGCTGTATCAAATGGGATTTTTTCCTGATTTCTGTTTCTGCAGATTCGTTCTTGGTGTACAGGAATGCCTTTGATTTCTGAGTATTGACTTTGTATCCAGCTGTTTTGCCAAATTCATTTATTAGGTCGAGTAGTTTTTTGGTGGAGTCTATAGGATTTTCCACGTACACTATCATGTCATCTGCAAACAGTGACAGTTTCATTTCCTCCTTTCCAATTTGGATGCCTTTTATTGCTTTCTCTTGTCTGATTGCTGTGGCTAGGAAATCCAATACTATGTTGAATAGGAGTGGTGAGAGAGGGCATCCTTGTCTTGTTCCTGATCTTAGAGGGAAAGCTCTAAGTTTTTGTCCATTGAGTGTGATGTTGGCTGTAGGTCTCTCATATATGGCCTTTATTATGTTGAGGAATGCTCCCTCTATTCCCACTTTGCTGAGTGTTCTTATCAGAAATCGTTGCTGTATCTTATCAAATGCTTTTTCCCCATCTATTGATATGATCATGTGATTTCTGTCTTTGCTGTTGTTTATGTGATGTATTATGTTTATTGATTTGCGAATATTGTACCATCCTTGCATCCCTGGGATGAATGGCACTTCGTCATGGTGGATGATCTTTTTAATGTATTGCTGGATGCGGTTTGTCAATATTTTGTTGAGAATTTTAGCGTCTATGTTGATTAGCGATATTGGCCTGAAGTTTTCTTTCTTCGTTGTGTCTTTATCTGGTTTTGGGATTAGGATGATGCTGGCCTCATAAAAAGAGTTTGGGAGTCTTCCATCAGTCTGGATTTTTCGAATAGTCTGTGAAGGATAGGGGTTAGCTCTTCCTTAAATGCTTTGTAGAATTCTCCTGTGAAACCATCTGCTCCAGGGCTTTTGTGTGATGGGAGTTTTTTGATGACTGCTTCAATTTCGTCTGCTGTTATTGGTCTGTTCAGGTTTTCTGCTTCTTCTTCAGTCAGTTTTGGGAGATTATACTTTTTTAAAAATGTGTCCATTTCACCTAAGTTTTCAAATTTCTTAGCATACACTTCTTTGTAGTAATTTCTTACAATCCTTTGTATTGCTGTGGTATCAGTTGTAATCTTTCCTCTTTCATTTTTAATTGTGTTTATTTGGGTCCTCTCTCTTTTCTTCTTGATGAGCCTACTTAAAGGCTTGTCGATTTTGTTTACCTTTTCAAAGTACCAGCTCCTGAATTCATTGATCCTTAGAATTGTGCTTTTAGTCTCTATGTCATTCAACTCTGCTCTGATCTTGGTTATTGCCTTCCTTCTGCTTGCTCTGGTCTGTCTTTGTTGTTGTTCCTCGAGTTCTTGTAGGTGTAGGGTTAGCTTGTTTGTTTGAACTGTTTCTATCTTCTTAAGGTAGGTCTGTATTGCTATGAACTTCCCTCTCAGGACTGCCTTTGCTGTTTCCCATAGGTTTTGGGTTGTTGTGAGTTCATTTTCATTTGTTTCCAGAAAGTTTTTGATTTCTTCCCTAATCTCATTCTTGACCCATTCATTGTTTAAAAGCATGCTATTCAGTCTCCATGATTTTGAGAGTTTTGGGTTTTTTTCTTTCCAGGTTGGTTTCTAGTTTCAGCCCCTTGTGGTCAGAGAAAATGCTTGATATGATTTCAATTTTCTTGAATTTGTTGAGGCTTGCTTTGTGTCCTATCATGTGGTCTATCTTTGAAAAAGTTCCATGGACACTTGAAAAGAATGTGTATTTTGCTTCTTTGGGATGAAAAGCTCTCTATATATCAGTTAAGTCCATTTCCTCTAGGGTATTGTTAAGTGACACAATATCCTTGTTGATATTTTGTTTGGAAGACCTGTCCATTTTTGACAGTGGGGTGTTAAAGTCCCCTACTATAATTGTGTTGCTGTAAATATCTTTCTTGAAATCCTCCAAGATTTTCTTTATGTATTTGAGTGCTCCTATGTTGTGTGCATATATATTTACAATGTTTATGTCTTCTTGGTGGATTCTTCCTTTGAGTATTATGAAGTGTCCTTTTGGTTACTTCATAAAGAGAGAAAATGGCCCTTCTTTGGAAGTCTATTTTGTCTGATATGAGTATTGCTACCCCTGCTTTTTTTTCCTGTCCGTTTGCTTGGAACATTTGTTTCCAGCCCTTCACTTTCAGTCTGTGTAAGTCTTTTGTCCTGAGATGGGTCTCTTGTAGGCAGCATATGTGTGGGTCATGTTTTCTTATCCATTCAGCTGTTCTATGTCTTTTGATTGGAGCATTTAATCCAATTACGTTTAAGGTTATTATCGATAGGTATTTATTGCCATTTTTTCCTACCTGTGTTCCTCTGTCTTTCTCTTTTCCTTCCTTTCCTTAAAGCAGTCCCTTTAGCATCTCTTGCAGAGCTGGTTTGGTGGAACTGTATTCTTTTAGACTTTTTTTGTCTGGGAAACTCTTTATTTGGCCTTCTATCTTGATTGAGAGCCTTACTGGGTAAAGTAGTCTTGGTTGCAGGCCTCTGGTTCTCATTACTTGGAATATTTTTGCCATTCTCTTCTGGCTTGGAGCGTTTCCATTGAGAAGTCAGTTGCTAACCTTATTGGGGCTCCCTTGTATGTCACTTCCTTTTTCTCCCTTGCTGCCTTTTAGATCCTCTCTTTGTCTTGGAAATTTGCCATTTTAATTATGATGTGTCTTGCAGTGGGTTTCTTTGGGTTCCTCTTGCTTGGGACTCTCTGTGTTTCCTGGATTTGGGTGAGTTTTTCTCTCCTCAGATTAGGGAAATGTTCCATCATTACTTTTTCAAACAGGTTTTCTACCCCTTTCTCTTCTTCTTCTCCTTCTGGTATTCCTATTATACGGATATGTTACGTTTCATGTTGTCCTGCATTTCCTTTATTGCCTCTTCATTCTTTCTGAGCCTCTTTTCCTTTTCTTGCTCTTTCTGGGTGTTGTTTTCTACTTTATCCTCCAGCTCGCTGATCTGATCCTCTGCTTCATCAAGTCTGCCTTTCATTCCTTCTATTGTGTTCTTCAGTTCAGAAATTGTATTGTTCATTTCCTCTTGGCCCTTGTTGATAGTTTTATTTCCTTTTTCATGTTTATATAATTTGCAGTGAGTTCATTGTAGTTTCCCTGTAGTTTCTGGTAATTCTGTGTGAGTTCAGTGAGCTTCCTGATAACCATTGCTTTGAACTCAATATCTGATAGTTGGCTTGCCTCTTTTTCAGTTAGCATTGTTTCTGAGGCTTACTCCTTTCCTTTCATTTGGGAATTGTTTCTTTGTCTTCCCATTGTTTGTGAGACTCTTCTTGTTAGCCTCTGCTTCTTAAATTGATTTATTCTGACTCCCTAGGTTTATGGTATGAACTTCTATGGTAGAATTCCAATGGGATTCAGTGGTGCTGTCTCCTTAATCTCTTGTGCTCACTGGTCTTGAGCTGATGTTTATGGGTGTAACAGAGTCTTACTCTGGTCTTTTCAGCACTCCAAGTTTTCTTGTCTCACCTGTGGGAAAAAGAGGAATGGAGGGAAAAAAAAAAGAATGGAAGGAGGGGAAAAGGGAATAGAAAAGGAAAGGAAGGAAGGAGGTAGGAATAAAGAAAGATCGGAGGCATGATAAGAAGGAATTTTTTAACAAAAATTAAAACAACAGAATAAATAAAAGAAGGCTGGCAGAAGGAATAAAAAAAGGTAAAGGAAGGAAGGAAGAAGGAATAAAAAAAGAAAGAAGGACAGAAAGGAAGAAGGAATTCAGGGGGAAAGAAGGAAAGAAAAAAAAGGTCTTCTGCTGGCTCTAAACTGGTCAGGTTAGTTTTGCTGGTCGTCCTGTCTGTGGAACGGGAGGGGGTGGTTGGAAGGATTGGTTTCACTTTTCTCCCATCCTGAGCCACACTCTTCGCTGTTGTTCAGCCTTCAGTCTAGTTCCTCCGGGTCCTTCTGCTCCCCACTAGGCCTTTAGTTCACCAGCTGTGCTGTCCTTGAGTTGCACCAATTAGGGGCAACTCACATTCCACCTTCTTGCTCTTTGCTGTCTTAGATGCTAGGGGCTCTCGGTGCTGCTATGGGGTATTTCAGCCCCCTACTGTGTCGAGTCTTTCCAGGGAATGCAGTCTCTCCCAGTCCTGCAGCTCCCCTCTGCTGGGCTTTCTGCCTTCCTCCTAGAGAGCCAGTAGGCCCTGCAGAGTTCTGTGCACAGGGGCTACGTATGAGTTTTTCAGAACCAGTGCTTTTGGCTGTGGTCGCCTGCAGGCAGCCAGGCCGTTGATCGGGTTGTGTGGCCGATCTCAGCTTTGGACTTCGATTGGTTGCCGATCCCCTGCTTTGGGTCTGTGTGCGGGGGCAGCCAGCCACTGATCCAGTTGAGTGCTCACCCAGGAGCTTTTTGTCTGTGCTCCCAGGCAGCAGGGCGCTTATCAGGGCACCCGCCCACCCGGGGTTTCAGGTGTGGGCCCCTAGACCACTAATTTGAGTGCATGCCAGCCGGGCTTCAGGTGAGCCCGGGGCTGCTTTTCCAACGCTCACAGTCCAGGGCTGAGGGGGTAGGGGCTCCAGAGGCCGGGGCTGCTGCGGAGAGTTCTCTAACTAGCTACTACGTGCCTCTATTTTCTTTTCCTTTTTGAGAAATTCCTCCTATTCAAGCCCCCCTGGTCCAAACAAGCACCTGGCTGCTCACACAGCCCAGCCTGGCTCTCTCCCAAGAATCCTGCAGCAGATCCTGTGCCCGGGCGGGGGCTTCAGTCGCCCTTGTCCCATGTGGATCCCTGGGATCTTATTGTCCTTAAGCACTCTTCTTACCGTCTGATTTTTCAATGTCCTCTATCTTTGGTCTCCCATCTTCATATATGCTGGAATACTGTTGGCTGTTTGCTCTGCTCCTCAGATCAGCTAGGTATTTCACTGGCGTTGAGGGGAAGTGGACTCCGCTCCCACCTATCTTGTCGCCATCTTCCCTCATAACCCTACCATAGTGTTTTGATCCATTCATTGACTGATGGACACTTAGGTTGCTTCCAGCCCTTGGCTATTGTAAATTGTGCTGCTGTGAACATTGGGGTGCATAGGTTTTTTTGGATTGGTGTTTCAGGGTTCTTAGGATATAATCCTAGCAGGGGAGTCGCTGGGTCAAAAGGCAGTTCCATTTTTAGTTTTCTGAGGAAATTCCATACTGTTTTCTTTTTTGTTTTGTTTTGTTTCTCTTAGCGTAGGCTTCATTTTTTTTTAATTTTTATTATTATTTACTTACAGCTGTATGCCCTTTCTCCCCACCCCTCCACCCTACCCCAGCTGAACCCATCTCCCTCCCCCACCTCCACCCTCCCCCTTGATTTTGTCCATGTGTCCTTTATAGTAATTCCTGTAATCCCCTCTTCCCACTGTCCCCACCCCACTCCCCCCTGGCTATTGTTAGATTGTTCTTAACTTCAATGTCTCTGGTTATGTTTTGTTTGCTTTTTTCTTCTATTGATTATGTTCCAGTTAAAAGTGAGATCATATGGTATTTGTCCCTCTCCGCCTGGCTTATTTCACTTAACATAATGCTCTCCAGTTCCATCCATGCTGTTGCAAAGGGTATAAGCTCCTTCTTTCTCTCTCCTGCATAGAATTCCATTGTGTAAATATACCATAGTTTTTGGATCCACTCGTTTGCTGATGGGCACTTAGGTTGCTTCCAGTACTTGGCTATTGTAAATTGTGCTGCTATGAACATTGGGGTGCACAGGTTCTTTTGGATTGGTGTTTCGGGGTTCTTAGGGTATAATCCCAGCAGCGGAATTGCTGGGTCAAAGGGCACTTCCATTTTTAGTTTTCTGAGGAAATTCCATACTGTTTTCCACAGTGGCCTTACCAGTCTGCATTCCCACCAACAGTGCACTAGGGTTCCCTTTTCTCCACATCCTCTCCAACATTTGTTTGTGGATTTGTTTATGCTGGCCACTCTGATTGGTGTGAGATGGTACCTCATTGTGGTTTTAATTTGCATCTCTCTGATGGCTAGTGATGCTGAGCATCTTTTCATATGTCTTTGGGCCCTCTGTATGTCTTCCTTGGAGAAGTGTCTGTTCAAGTCCTTTGCCCATTTTTTAATTGGGTTGTTTGTCTTCCTGGAGTAGAGTCGTGTGAGTTCTTTATATATTTTGGAGATTAGGCCCTTGTCTGAGGTTTCATTAGCAAATATGTTTTCCCATACTGTTGGTTGTCTTTGTAATTTGGTGCTGTTTTCTTTAGCCATGCAGAAGCTTTTTATTTTGATGAGGTCCCATTTGTTTATTCTTTCCTTTATGTCCCTTGCTTTAGGGGACATGTCTGTGAGGATGTTGCTGCGTGGAATGTCTGAGATTTTCCTGCCAATGTTTTCCTCAAGGACTTTTATGGTGTTACGACTTATATTTAAGTCTTTTATCCATCTTGAGTTTATTTTTGTGGAAATTCCATACTGTTTTCCACAATGGCTGCACCAGTCTGCATTCCCACCAACAGTGCACTAGGGTTCCCTTTTCTCCACATCCTCTCCAACACTGTTGTTTGCTGATTTTTTTATGATGGCCATTCTGAGCAGTGCGTAGTGGTATCTCATTGTGACTAATATTTTTTTTTATAAAAATAAAAAATGAGAAAACATTTTCCCTTATAAAATAGACATAATACACTCAAAGAATCTTTCTCTGAAACTATTAATAGCACATCCACTTTGCTAATAAAGAAGTATTTCAGCAACTCAACATCATCTGTCATATTGAAGCTAATGTCATTAATTGGATATACACTGAGTGAGTCTTGAAAATGAATAGGAAACCCTCAGGCTCCCAGCAGAAAGAGCCACGTGGGCAAATGCACAGAAACTAAAGAGATTATGACATATTTATGTACCTGCAGGTGCTTTAATGTGTCTGGAGTGTATGGTGTGCCGTACGGGGTAGCAGAAAGTGAAGCTGGAGAGAGGGAGAGGCAGGAGCCAGGCTTCAGGACAGACTTTGAGTGAGCATTAAGCCTATACCTGCTTGGAGAGAGGCTGGGAGTGAGAGCTGGAGGTCAGCTTTGAATTCAGTCATTCTTGAGGGAAGTGCCCAAGATGTATTGAGATTACTATCCATTGCTGGCACCTGATGGGCAACATACATGTAAGCAGCATCTATCTTCATGTCACTTTGGAGGGAATAACAACAAAGCAAAACTGCAAAAGGAATTTTCTCAAGCACCTGTTGGAGCAATGAGGTAATTTCATGGAATCCAAAGGTCAATTCACAGGACCTGAAGGTCAGCAAAGCTGCCTCCTGCTCTGGTTATTCACTGTGTGCAGAGAATCTTGTCTTTGCCTACTTTACAGGGGCACTTGCCCTGCACCTTTATCTATTGGCGTTTTCTGTGAGCCATACCACTACCCTATTTTACAAACCACACATCTCAAGGAGCTTTCACTACAGAATATTTGAAAAGTGAGATTAAGGTGGAGAGTGATGGTCAGACTTTTTAGAAAGATCAATGTGATGATCATGTGGAAAATGGTTTAATGGAGGTGAGACTGGAGGTGGGACTAAGAAAGAGAAAACTCATGAACTCAGGCAGAGCTGGTGTGGGTTGGCAAGGAGCAGAGAGACTCTATAAGTATTCATAATTTTTAGGACTCAGTGATGAACTACACATGAAGAAGAGGAAAGGAGACTATGAGGATGCCTGGGTTTCAGGTTTTGGGGCCCTAGTGGTGTTGGATAAGGAGATGTGGAGTAAACCAGGGGCATCTGGTTTGAAGAGAAGGCATGTGAAATTTTCAACAGGTAATGAGAGGGAAGGATCTGGGGCTTGAAAAAGACTTGGCTAGAAATGGATGTACAGATAGAATTAATAGATTAACTTACCCAGGGAGAAGAGAGAATACAATGTTAGAAACACCAATATCCCAGAGTGGCTGAAAGGAGGGAAGTCCAGAGAAGAGCCTGAGAAGAACAAGTGCAGGAGAAGCAGCTCAGGCTGGGATCCCAGGGCACAAAGAGGCCATTGCAGGAAGGACAGGTGGTCAATGCCATCAAACATTCCAGGACTTATGCCAGCAAATGAGCAGTGTCAGCTGGATTTAGATATAGAGGGTGATGTGACATTTTCAAAGCAATTTCAGTGAATTGATGGAATGAAGCTGGATGTCAATGGATTGAGGGTTCAGTCAGGAGATAGAAAATGGAGACAGTATCTTGGGCTAATTTTGAGTAGATTTTCTGTGGCAGGAAGGGAAGCAATAAGACAATAGTAGTTCTTTTCAACCCAGGCTGATTATAAAATCACCTGGGAGAAGTTTCAAAACATATGATTCTTGGGCTCACCCCACCAGACTGCATTAATTGCTTTGTAGCATGGCCCAGGCATCTGCTTTCAAAATCTCCTGCTGTTGGTGCTTGAAGACCTCTGTGAGGCATTGACAGAGTATTGTTACAAAACTGTTATTCCAAACTTGGAAATGGTGATGGCAGACAGCAGACAGACCAAGGATAAAAGTGCCAGAGAAATGACAGGCATCAGGGCAGAACTTCTGAGTGGATGGAGGACCTGCTCCAGATATAGGGGAGATCTCCTTTCTTACAGGCTTTTCCTCTGAAATGAGGAGTGGAAAGGAGGAGGGTGTGGGTTCCAGGTTGGGGGGGAAAGGAAGAGGAGGGAATTTTCCTGCTGACTATAATTTTATCTGTAAAACAGAGGAGGAAATGATAGCAGTGAGCTTGGTAAGAAGAAAGGCTAGAACTCTGCCTAGAGTGGACCTACAGAAGGAGCCATTCCCCCAGCTGGGACTGAAGGCCGGGAGTTTGTGTGTGAGCTCCACTGGAAGAAAAATTCCATGAGGGCAGTGCCTTTGTCCGTGCTAGTCACTGCTGTGTCACCAAGACTGAACCTGGTGCACTTTGGAAATGCTGAGATGCATGAGTGTGTCGAGGCACCAGTCTGCAACATTTCATTTCCTCAGCACCATTTGGCAGACCAGGCATTAAGCTGTGAAATGACTCAGTGAAGCTGGGGTGTAGGGTTCAAGGGTAACCTGGCCCAGTGGGAAAGATGGATCCTGATCATGGGGCTCAGAGAGCCATGCAATAGTTGGTAGTGGGGGTGGGATTTATCTTGAGGGCAATAGGCAGGGAGACAGGAGAGACTAGGACAGATCTGCTTTTCCAAAAGTCTCCTATGGGCTTTGAGATTACTGTGGGGAGAATGAGAGGCATTACAGTCATCCAGGTGAGACATGAGAGTCACATAATCCTGGGAGACTGGGTGGGAGCAGAGAGTCAGTTTCAAGAAGGCAAATTCCAAAACAGTCTTTATAATAATTGCCCAAATCTTGTCCTGGCTGCTTTAAGGGGCAATGAGCACCTTGTCTATTCTGGGGGGGATACTGGGCTGAGATGTCTGAGAGCACACTCCATGGATCCAGGGAACCCCCTCCTTCTCGGGGGCCCTGTGGCCTCAGCTGGATGGGAGCCACCTCTCCTCCACTCACCAAATTGCTGTGCTATATTTAAAAGCCAAAGAGGCAAATAAACCCCAGCCCAAGGAGGAAGTGGTTTGGGCATTAAATAAAAGGAACATTTTCATCCTGCAATGAAAACGCTGTGATCTTGGAACACAATTTGCATAAACAGACAGTTTGGCTATAAACAACTTCACCAGTAACTGGTATTTACATATAGAACAACTCAGTCAAAACCCAATTAAAGGCTCTGATGGATTGGGGATTGTCAAAACATTTAAAAGGCTTCACAGCAGCCAGGAGATTTATATGTCTAGGTTGGACCAGGAGTTCCTGATTTCTCCTCCCATCTACTCTTTTTCAGGCACCCAACTTCCTACCAGACCTGGTTACCCCTGGCCCACACCCCAGTCTGGCAGCCTGGCCCCCGATAGGAGAGAAAGATCTCTAAGGAACACACTGGTCTTGGGAACTCAGAAACAAATTCACAGAGAAGGGAACAGGGTCCAGGCCAGGGTTACAGCCTTGCCATGTGGAAAACAGTGACAAGAGTCCCTTGAAGAGTTTGGGCACATGACACTGTCAAGAGGATCCAGGCGATAATGGCACCTAAGGTTGGGCCATCAGCCCTACTGTGGTTGCAGGTTCCAAAGCTTTGTATCAATTAGTTGAGAAGCAAGATCAGCAGTTGTGCCCCCTGCCTAATGGGGTGGAGCTGTTCTAGTCAGGGATGGAGGCCAGGCATAGAAACCAAGTCAACCTGTTGGGAAAATTAGGGATAGATTTCATAGGAGAAGGAACCAAGGGGCAAGAGGTTCACCTGGGACACTCTGGTGACCAACAGGCATAAGGCAGGTGGATTACTATTGTGTAACACTCCAAAGTGCTCCTGCAGGTGGCACAACGGGATCTGCTGAGCCTTTGGAAGCCTCCAGCTCAGAGAGGCAGGGGAAGCCAGATCTGACAGGGCAAAGACCAGTATCCTGGTCCTGGGAAGGTCTGCAGTACCCACTCCAACACTGATGCTCTGGAGGGAAGGAAACTCAAAGGACATCTTTTATAATGCAAGCTGACCTGGAACCCTAAAGGCCAAGTAGTACAGAGCAAGGTCTGATGCATAGATGGAAGGGAAGGGAAGGGAAGGGAAGGGAAGGGAAGGGAAGGGAAGGGAAGGGAAGGGAAGGGAAGGGAAGGGAGGAAGGGGAGAAAGCAGAGAGAGCGAGTTCCAGAATCTTCCAGCAGTGGCAAATTATGGCCCCACCAAGGCCTCGGAAAGGTTACAGTAATAGACTATTGATTTCTTCTGCTCTTAGACTGGGAAGTGCAGAGCAGCAGTATATAAGCTACCTTTTGCCACTCCCAAGGAAACTGATCTGTCTTGCTGCTATCTAGCAGATTCACAACCATGGATTTTTGTACCTTTCATTCCCCAGATTTTAAAAAATTGAGTGAGTACTTACTATGTGCCAGACACTTTGCTGAGCATTTTGTACATGTGATCCCTTATATATTCATCATAATAGGAAGAGGGGTCTGATATAACAAATAAACTCCATGGCCTCCAGACATTGGTGGGCTGTGGCCATCACTATGAATGTGTCACTTTCATAGTGCAAAAAAACAAAAGAACCCCTCACTATGTACCCAGCTTAATATGAGACGCCTTACATTCATAATACCATTGAATTCTAAAACATCTCTAAGAGGAAAGCACTATTATCCCCATTTTACAATGAGGAAACTGAGGCTTAGAGAATTGAACCCCTTGTTCAAGTTGATATGGCTGGAAAGTAGGGGAAGCAGGACTCTCTTTGGATATGAAGCCTCCTGCATCGGACTAGGTGCTTCTGGTTTCTGACTATGGGTCATCTTACTTTAAAGTGTCCCATTGCAACTGTTGACATCCTAGTTTGGAATGGATAAAACAAAACTAAACTGACTTTACCCTACTGCTCTATCACCACTAAACTGCAGCCTTAGTACTGCCTGTCCTCTCACCTCTTGCATTCCAGCTAAATCCCTAACCTCCCACTAAGCCAATCCAAGTGGATCAAGGGTACTGGATGAAGAAATTGAGCTATATGGACATTTTCTTTCTTCATTTGGGCTCAAGCCCATTGCTACTTAACATTGAAAGTTAAACAATTCAAACTTTTGTTCCCATAGATCAAGATTACAAGTTCCAATAATATATTCATCACCATTATTTCTGTTATACAAAAGAAGGTGACATATATTGTTTTGATTCAACTTAATACATATTTATTGATCATGTACTGTCAAGGAATTGTTCAATGTTAAGGAATTTTGTGTTGTTTCTCAAAGTAAAGCCTCAGTTTCTCCACTGAGTGAATTGGTGTAGTTCAGGGGTAGGCAAACAACAGCTGTAGGGCTGCCCCACGTTTTGGTGAATACAATGTCATAAGAACACAGCTGCCTCATTCATTTAATGCTATCTATATCTGCTTTCACTCAGCTGAGTAGTTGCAGCCAAGACTTTATGGCCAGCATAGTCTAGAATATTTATTATCTGACCCTTTACAAAAAAGTTTACTGACCCCTGGCCTAGATGGTCTGAGGTCCTTTCCCACCTGGAGTTTCTTAGTTGTATGTTTTGTTCTGAAGGATGTAGAAATTCAGTGGCATTCCAAAGAGGATTCCAAGGCAGAAGGAATCTGGCCTTTGCTCTTTCTCTCCACCTCTCCATGCATAAAGCATAATAACATCTTTGATTCCCTTTCCCCAACTTGAGCTGGGGGCCCACTGGAACTGCCCCCATCTTCACTGTGTTCGTGCAGGAAGGAGCGCTCTCTGGCCAGTCTTCTCAGCCTCCTTCAGTCAGATATTCTATCAGTTCCTTCCAGAAATTCACAGATAAGAATGGTGGAGAGGACAATGCTTTCAGAGTGTTCTCTGGAAAACTCAGAGCTGTAAGGAAGCTGAGGATGGGTTGGTTGTCCCATAAGGTGGTGAGTCTCCCGCCCCTGGAAGTGTACAAGCAGATGGGACTGTGAAAGCTCCTCAGACCCCAGATCTTGAATTTTGCAGTTTCTCAAACACTGTCCTAACTCAAGTCCATATGGCCACTGCCCAGTTCAGCAGACCCCCTACCAAGTGACTTCCCTAGTTCAGGCCTGGTACCCTCTAATCTATCCTCCAATAGCAGCAAGTGCCAGCTTTAAATTTCAAATTTCAAATTTGATCTTGTTTTCCCAAGAACTAAATTTCTTTAAAGGTTGCACACCGCACCCAGGATAATACCCAAACCCTATTTTAGCATTTCCTCATCCTTTGGTCCTACTCAGATGAGCTCAGATTAATTCTGAGCTCATATACATACCCCACCTCCTGGGTTCCAATCAGATCTACCAGCTTTTTATTCTCCAAACACACCAACTCTGTGTGCCTTTCTACATTTCTGCAGGTACACACTTTCCTCATCTTGTGCATGGGATAAACTCCTATGTATTCTTCAAAACCCAGCTCAGATGTCCTTCCTCTGGTATAAAACTTTTTCAAGACTTCATTTCATATTTGTTTCTATTTACTAGGTCCCTCTGATGTACATCTTAATCATAGACCTATTTGGAACATATAACATTGTGCTAGAGTGAGTTATTTGCACAAACATGTCCCCCAGTGGATGGAGTTTTTTAAGGAAAGAGACAGTGACTAATTCATATTCACATGCTTAGTCCAGGGCCTTGCACATAGCAGATGTTCAATAAATATTCCATGAATGAATGAATGAATTTTTACAAAGTTGAAGCTCTAGGAGATTGAGCCAGTTGACCAAACCAGGCCTTCTCCCCATGTGAAGATCTCGTAGCTGTGTCTTGGGTAGCTCCTGAGCACCCTGCCTTTTTTCTTGAAAAGCCAGATCTGAACAATCTCCTATTCCAATCTTTTCCCTTCTTGCTATCAATCTCCTGAGTTTTGCCTACTGCTACTTTTCTGAATCCTGAATTCAACAGAACTGATTATAGACCCAGGTCTGTACTGGCTCCATGCGTGCCCTTGGATAAGCACTCTGCAGCTCCCAAGTGGTCAAACATATACAGCAAGTCAAGCACAAAGCTTCAGTGGTATCTAGTGCATGAACACATGTGTCCCTTTCAGACACCAAGCTCCAGGTCCCTAGTCATTGCTTTGGAAATGTACATTCTCTTCATCAAGATTCCTAAAGACCATCTAGTCTAGCAACCTGTCTGTTGCTTAATTTTTTTTTATTTTACTTTTTCTTTTTTTTTAATATATTTATTGATTATGCTATTACAGTTGTCCCATTTCCCCCCCCTCACTCCACTCCATCCTGCCCACCCCCTCCCTCCCACATTACCCCCTATAGTTCATGTCCATGGGTCATACTTATAAGTTCTTTGGCTTCTACATTTCCTACACTATTCTTACCCTCCCCCTGTCTATTTCCCACCTATCATCTATGCTACTTATTCTCTGTACCTTTCCCCCCCTCTCCCCCTCCCACTCCCCTATTGACAACCCTCCATGTGATCTCCATCTCTATGGTTCTGTTCCTGTTCTAGTTGTTTGCCTAGTTTGCTCTTGTTTTTGTTTTAGGTGTGGTCGTTAATAACTGTGAGTTTGCTGTCATTTTTACTGTTCCTATTTTTGATCTTCTTTTTCTTAGGTAACTCCCTTTAACATTTCATATAATAAGGGCTTGGTGATGATGAACTTCTTTAACTTGACCACACCAAGACAAAAAAAAATGGCCCAATTGTTGCTTAATTTAATACCTATGACAATGGGACTTGCCTCTCCAGATACCCTAGCCATGGGGGATTTTAACAAAAGTAGTAACAGTAACAGCAGCGTGTTTACAGATTTTTTTTTATTTACAAAGCACAACAGTAATTTCTGATTCTCACAAAAAATTACAGCCATAAATTAATGTCCCCAGGTACAGAT